>NC_052146.1:214043846-215243846 GCF_902713615.1 Scyliorhinus canicula
AATGAAAGTCATCAAAGGACCATAGGCTGCTCACCCCTTTTTAAGGCGGCAAGTTAGTGGTGATTTAACCCAAGGGTTACCACAACCCAGGCGAGCGGCAAGGTTGAGAAGTTCATGTACAATCCTAGCTGGTGTGGGATTTGAACCCACACTGTTGGCATTACTCTGCATCATAAACCAGCCGTCCAGATAACTGAGCTAACCAACCCCCTCCATCTAGGGCGACTGTACGTGTTTTTGCAAACAGAGAGATAGGTTTTTATACTGGTTTTGTGTTATTATGAATTGTTTACTAATTGTTTACTTGTACCAGTGTGGGGGAAATCAAATACTTTTCACAGTTAATGATTCAGTTACAATTTCACCTCTAATGCTTTCTAGCCCCTCATTTATCACTGTTAGTCATCTGTGTTTGCAAATAAAAATTCTGGTCAACTAAAAATCCATTCACGCAGCAGCTTGTACTGTTTGAGCATGAACATTTCTCGAAGTAAACACATCAGATAAAACAGCAGCTTGAGAAGTACGACAGATATGATTTTTAAAATACTATATGCATATTGTTTACAAACATGCTGCTAAAAGCTAGAACCGCAGAATTAAAATCTCCACTGAAAGTACTTAATATTGGCAGCAGTCCAGTGATAGATATTTGTGTTACATGTTCGCAGTCAGACCTTGCAAATAGAATATCATGCTGTGTTAAAGAAAACAGGAGTGTTTTTACTTGCAATAAATCCATCCATTCCTTTTTGAAGATCACAAACACCAACATGTTTTACGAATTATCTTATTAATGTCTCGCCCTCCCATTCCACCACTGCACCCCACCCCCAACACTCACTTTCAACCAACTCCCTAGAGTCAGCCTTCATCTATATTTAGTTGAATAATGTACATAGTTAAATAGTTATGTGGTTAAATAATGGCCTGATGTGGCGAGGCAAAAGTATTGTGTGAACTTTAAACACTCCACGCCATAAAGACTGATTAGCCGAGCAGGTAGAATTGGGTGAAATTTCTTCATTCACAATCACATTTCACAAATTGGTAACCTTGTCCCGTCTTTTTATTGGAAGTTCCTGCACAAATTTGTGTACTAATCATCTAATAAATACCCTGGAACCAAGGACATGGGGCACGATTTAATAGAAACATTTCCACATACAATTTTGGGTGCATTTAAGGGGGGTGTTTCCCGATGGCAGGGTTGGTGAGATCGCAGCCCATATTTAACGGCACTTAATGCGGAAATGAGCCCTCACAACCTTCTTGCCATTACTGGCTCCCTCGTTGTCTGATTCACCGTACTCGCACCTCAGCTTCTCGCTGCTAACAAGGGAGAGCTGCTTTTAAATACTCCCTCATCAGTCACTCCCAGTCAATACATAAGCATGGTAGCAGGCAGACTTGCTCTTCCATTTGGGGATGCCGACCTGGCCAGGTTTCGCGAAGCCATCGATGCGGGATGGGAGACCCTGTTCCCCCGAGGGGGTTGGAGGATCAACAGCTGGGTCACCAATACCGTCTGAGAGGGAGTGGAAGCGGCTGTCAGTGTGGGCAAGAGGACTGGAAGAAGACCAATGACCTCCATCAAACTGTAAAGGTAAGCTACCACTCTTTCCTGGCAACAGTTCTGCCTGCCATCCCTCAAATTCCCAATCCCTCCCCCCAATGAGTTCTCACCTCTTTTGAGGAATGGGCCCTGAAGATGGCGGGGTTGTCCGAGGAGACAGCAGTCACTGGCAGCGAGGTTGGCATGTGCTACAGAGGTGAGGATCCATTGCCTTGTATCCAGATGACATGTCTCAAGTGAGTTGTTCATGTCAGACAAAATGATTCTTCCCTATCACTGACCGCATGTCCAATGCCTTGCGTGATCTCAATCTGATAAAGCCGGGCCACCCAGAGTCATGACCCCCCCCCCCCGGCCACCCAAGAGACCACTCAGAGGAGGGCTCTGAGGAGATCACAATCAAGCTCTCACAGTTAGCATCCCCAACTTCCACCAGTGCTCAGACACACGCCTTGGTGGGCAACATTTGTGGACAGGCTTCTGCGGCACAATCAGGTGAGAACCACATAGTTGCTGATGCACATCAGGTAGGAACATCCAAGGGAGTCAGCAGTTGGAGGTATGCTGGATCCCAGGACTTTGCTGAGTCCCAGTCAGATGCCGAGCTTCTGGACAAGGTTATCCCAGAGCTGATGCAGATGAAAGAACACAGCCATATGATTCAGGAGTGAATACCAATGACATTCCAGCAAGTCCACAGCCATTTGGAGGAGTCCCAAAGGCGATGGGTGCTGTAGATGAGATTGTTGAGATTGCGTGGCACTGAGGCCAACACTGCTAGGGGGTAACCATAGTGGAAAATCTGGACCATGGCATCCATCTCTTGACTGCTGGTGCCCAAAACATGGCTCAGTCAGTGACAGCCATGGCTAAGCGTCGCTGAGGGACATGTCCCAGATGCAAGTGGACGTCGCCGAGGCACTGCAGAGCATGTTCCAGTCATTGAGGACAATCTCTGAGGGTTTCAACACCATGGTGCAGACAGTTGGCAGAGCCAGATGACTCTGAAGCCTCTGAAGCTTATTCCAGCTGCTCCTCTGTCCCATGGAGACCCCCAGGTCCCTAGGGGCACCATCAGGGAGGAGCAAGCATTGGAGGCCAACACAAAGGATACACCAAATCCCCCTCCTGATATTGGCACATCTCAATGGCAGCGGGCATAACAGGGTGGCACAGCGATGCCTGTGTTTGATTGGAATACGATGCGCTAGTCATCGCTTGAGATATGGCACGTGTGCCCTTGAAAAGTCACTTGAGAATATTTTGTTTATTAAACTGTCAACAATACCTTTATAAAACAAAAGATGGAAACAAACTATGTGTGTGGATCATGCTGGTCCCTTATGGCTTTTTTGGAGAAACAAAAACATGATAATTGATAGCAGGGTGTACAGGTTCAAGTACGAAAAATCTTTCAAAAGGAAGTTTTGATTTTTGGAGCTGCTTTTGTGTAATGCACAGACCTGAAGATGCTAACTATGGAAGTTACCCGCATGAAAGAATACTCTCGCGTTTTTCTTACCATGCTTTCGATGTCAATTCTAGTTGGTACCTACCAGCCAACTTTTTAAATTTCAGTGCAAAAAATGCTATTGAAGGGATCAGATGATGAATCTGCGTCAACCCAAACAATTCAATATCGATCTGTTGGGTAAACAATGATTAATTCTCGAATCACTGCTTTGTATGAACAAAACTTGTTTTGCAGATTTTTGACTCACCTGCTGATTTAAATCCATTTGATTTACATTCCTAATGCTTCATAGAATTTACAATGCAGAAGGAGGCCATTCGGCCCATCGTGTCTGCACCGGCTCTTGGAAAGAGCACCCTACCCAAGGTCAACACCTCCACCCTATCCCCATAACCCAGTAACCCCAACCAACACTAAGGGCAATTTGGACACTAAGGGCAATTTATCATGGCCAATCCACCTAACCTGCACATCTTTGGACTGTGGGAGGAAACCGGAGCACCCGGAGGAAACCCACGCACACACGGGGAGGATGTGCAGACTCCGAACAGACAGTGACCTAAGCCGGAATTGAACCTGGGACCCTGGAGCTGTGAAGCAATTGTGCTATCCAGAATGCTACCGTGCTGCTTTTTCAAAAGGCACATTATGAAAAATATGTATTGTTCATTTTTGCTATTGTGGTAAAAGTGTGAATATAATTGTTTTAAGTGACTCCAGTCTTCTCCCCAACTGTATAACTATGAGGTTGTCACTGATCACACCAATAAGTCCTTTTATTTTTGTCTTGCACAAACTCTTATTCCTGGCCTGTGAGTCACCATCTATAGTTTCCTCCCCCTCCTCTTCTGAAGGTATTGGGTTACATTGAAGCACAAATCCCAAAGGAGATGGGAAACTGGCTTTGAACTTTGCTTGGCCTATCCTGTTAGCTCAGGGGCCTTAAGCCCAGTTGTAGCACCTAAGACATCAGCCACACCCCCCCACCCAAGACAATAATGCCCCCCCCCCCCCCCCCCACAGAGATCAGCTAACCTGATATTAACAGCGAGCATTAAAGCTTCACACTTATTGATGTTTTCTTGCAATATCTGCACCAATTCTCTTTTACTGGTAAAGAAGCACTAAAAGAAAATGAAAAGTTGAATGTCTGTCCTGGTGTACAGGTAACTCATCCTGGCTGTTCAGGAAACACCAGGATCCATTAATGTTTCAGATCTAGCAGGTGTGGTCAATTTTTAGCCAATCCAATAATTCACTTGTGACACAGATTTTGTTTTTTTTAAATAAATATCCATTTTGAAGCAATCCATTCACAACATTGATAAAGCTACAGCCAACCATCTGGTTTGGCTCATACCAAATTAGTCACGCTGGTCTAAACAGACATTGGAGCAGCAGACTTTAAACTCTCAGCTCTCAAGAAAGCTCAGACAAATTATTGGCACAGAGAAATTTGTTTTGTAAGAGATTCAGCAGATTTTTTGACGAATAACTCATTCCTCAGCCCTTCATGGTAAGTGTCAGCTGTGTCTCAGAGTGCCCTTGCCTCAGAGTCAGAAGGTTAAGGGTTTAAGTCCAACTCTAGGATTTGAGCACCAAAATCAAAGCTGACGCTCCTCCCAATGTAATACTGAGGGGGTGTTGCACTGTTTCAGGTACTACCTTCTGTTTGAAAATCAAATCAGGGCCCCGCCAGTCCTATCAGGTAGGTGTAAAAGATCCCATGGCCACTATTTTGAGGAAGATTGTCGCTCTCCTCTGGGGGGGGGGGGGGGGGGGGGGGGGGTGGCCAAGAGCACTTCAAACAAAAGGATGATCTGGTCAATATCGCATTGCTGTTTGTGGGATCTTGCTGTGTGTAAATAAGCTGCTGGGTTTCCCTCATCAAAACAGTGACAACACTCCATAGAAGTAACTCCCTTGGTTATAAACGGTTTTGCGGTCGCCTGAGGTTGTGAAAGGTCTTTTATAAATGCAAGTCTTTAACATTGATGGACAGAAAATTGGACAGACTAAGTGATGGACATAACGGGCGGGATTCCCCATCCCGCCGCACCAGATTTCAAGTGCAGTGTACCCCCCGGATTCGTCTCGCCAGCTGGCCAATGGGGTTTCCTATTGTTGGGCAGCCCCACGCCTTCAGGAAATCCCCAGGCTGCCGGCGTAACGGAGAATCCCAACAGCGGAGAATCCAGCCCAACGTCCTCTACGTCCATTGTTAAGACAGGCAAATTGGACAGTATTCTGTGGGTGATTTTAATTTACGCCAAAGGTGCAAAAACAAGTGGTGTACTGATTGGCTGTTCATCTGTTCCTTCAGAGTAATGCACTCTATTGTGGTATTTCTAGCTGACTGAATAATGCACAGTCAGGATTAAAGCTGCCCTTTTGGATTGGTGACCAGATGCCTAGTCACCAGAACAAATTCAGATGAACTGGGGCAATTGTCTTTGAGTAAAAGTGAAAGAAGTTCAATCTGTGCTTGATTATTCAGTACACTTGAGGGCAACCTAATTCTACTTGTAAAAACCAGCCTGGGAGAAATTAAACACTGAGTACAAACGAATGGCTTTACATTTCTCAAATATTTTAAAGTCTGAAGCCTCGTATGTAAAACTCTGCTGCTTTTTAAAAACCTGTGTCTCTGCAGATCGGAAACCCGATCATTGAAATGGTAGGATCTCGTGTCTGTGTTTTTTTCTCTGTGTAAATTATAGAACCGGCAAATTTTGGTTGGACAAATACTACGTGACTGTGTAGGAATTCATTTGTCTCCTCTTTTAATACCAGGTTAATAGTTTCACTAGCTAGCGGGCAAAAATATATCATTCAAACATATTTAGCATTCGTCTAGTGATTTTGCCACTTCTCGGCATTTATTCCTAGCTATTGCTGATGGCATCTTGTTAATGGAAGAGAAGCCATGAAGTTAATCATACTTTAGAAGTACTGAAAACAGTAAATACTTTGCAACTAAAATTCACCTTCAATGTAAAGAAATACCTCAAGGCACTTCACAAATGGGTGCAGGAAAAATAGATGGTGAGCCAGGAGGGGGTGACTGAGAGCCCTAAGTTAATGAAATGTTCATCGGGGAGGTTTTGAAGGTGCTTGATCACAAGGACCAGCTCCTGTTTTTCAGTCAGTCCATTAAATGGGAAGGAATTGCCCCTATTTCTCATTGGATAGATTCAGCTTGAAGCACTATCTCTGTTGTCTGATTGAATGCAAGGAAAATCTGTTTCTCGATGGGTGGGTTCAATAGAAAGAATGAATTGCATGGTCTATTTCGGTACAAACAATTCTGCTCAGTATTTGCCATTGAGATTCATTTAATAATACTTTTACTGGCACTACTTAAACTCCTTTTCATTTCAATGTAGAAGGTTTGCGACTCTGGGGAAGGCCTGGATTTTTGGAACAAGCCTCCTGTGAGGTATCTTATCAAAAACCTTCAGAAAATTCAAAGTTACATCCATTAAATTTATCTCAAATGAGTCAGTTCTTCCAATGGCTTTAATGAATTTGTCGAATCCCACTTGCCTTTGATAAAACCATGATCAACTTTTGACCAATCCCTGCATTTCTAACCATTCATTAGTTTTACCACCCAAAAAGCATATCGAAAAAATTATTTTCAAATTTTTAAAGTAATAATCTTCGTTGTCACAAGTAGGCTTACATTAACACTGCAATGAAGTTACTGTGAAAAGCCCTGAGTCGTCACAGTCCGGCACACTGAGGGAGAATTCAGAATGTCCAAATTACCTAATAGCATGTCTTTCGGGACTTGTGGGAGGAAACCGGAGCATCCAGAGGAAACCCACGCAGACACGGGGAGACCGTGTAAATTCCGCACAGACAGTGATCCAAGCCGGGAATTGAACCTGGGACCCTGACGCTGTAAAGCCATTGTGCTAACCACTATGTTACCGTGCTGCCTTTTCTTGCTGTAGTGTTTTATGTACGTATAATCCTTTCTGCTTTTGGCGCTCCTGAGATATTTACGCACATTTTCTGACTTCACGTTCCAGATTCTGTACCTCAGCCATTTGCACCATGAATCAGAAACTACGGTACATCGGTTTTCCAACCACTTACATGACAATTTATGACTCCAAGTTTCTAACCTGCACTATTTGATGTGCAAGGCATTCTGCCTGAAGTACAAAGGGAGAAAATTGCTCCATACTCTTATCCCCACCATTCACAATGTGCCACCTGCACTCAGATTGCAAATTCAAAGAGTGACACTTCACATCTCCTTGTCCGATTTGCAAACGCTTCACGATTAACAGTGCGTCAAATTAATAAATACAACAAACACTTCAAATTCGTCCAACAAAACTTCAACTTGACTATCTCATTAAATATCTCCCACATGACAACAGTGGGCAAAATTCTCTGCTGCCCGCTGCCGGTAGCGGGATTCCTGATGGCGGAGAATCGGGCATTGGGAAAATTCATGATTGGCGCAGGGTGTCAATCCGTGTCAGTCCTGCTCCACGTGGTGTCCACCACTTGGGCACAACTTAGAGCAGGAAATCCCACAATGCCAGACATTCCCACCCCACCCCCAACAGACACCCCCGAACTGCCCCCCAGAGACCCTTTAAATAAAAAGGACCTCCCAGAGACCCTCTAAATAGGAGGCCAGCCATAGAGACCCCTTAACTAAAGGAGCCCTCCCACAGAGACCCCCTAATGAAAGGAATTCCTCACAGACCCTCCGAAAAGAAACCCCTGACTGGAAGCTAGAGAACAATCCAGACAGGGGAAGTGAAATAGACACTGTTATAACGCTCAGCTGGGCATACACCTCCTCTGGCACAGACAGAGGAAGCATCACATGTCCATTTCCCTCCGATCCTTTCGCTGTAAGCCACTCACTCATTTCCCTTTTGAGTTGTGACTGACAGCATCCATAAACACAGCTGTGAACCTTACTTCATTTATCTCCCTTCACAGATGAGTAACTCAAAAGTGCTGTAGTTACAATGGTTACAAACACCAACCACTTCAAAGACAGTTAAGTGCTGTCAATTTCCAGATCAGCATTTCAAATCACTCAAGTGTGAAGGGGGATGATTAGAATGCACTTGATTTTTGTAAACATTGTAGGGGTGTTCTTTTAGATGGGGGTCTCTGTACAGGAGGAGTCACCTTATTCAGGGGATCTCTGGGGGGGGGGGGGGCGCCACTACTCAGGGGATCTCTGAGGGCATTCCTTTACTTATGGGGTCTTTGGGGGTTCTACCTATTCAAGGGGTCTTGGCGGGTTCCTTTAGTTAGGGGATCTCTGTGTGGGGCCCCCCTATTCAGTGGGTCTCTGAGAGGACTCTCTATTCAGGGAGTCTCTGTGGGGGCTCCTTATGTTAAGGGGTCGCTGTAGAGGGGTCCCCCTATTCAGGGGGTCTTTGGGAAGGGCCCGTCGGAAACCCCATATTTGAGGGTAGGGGTGGATGCAAAAAATCTGGGGATGAAAATCTGCTTTGCGATGCGGGAGAGTGGAAGGGGCTTTGCGATGCGAGGGGGGGGCGGTGCGGACAGCCGCAGGATCTTGTTATGGGCCACTTGCTCAAAGGCGTGATAGTGGGATTCCCTCGGGAATCACTAGCAATCCTCGTGATGCATAAATTTGTTGAGGGTTGGAACTCCCCAGGTGCAATTCGCCTCCGGCCGGAGTCTTCAGTCGGAGAATGTCACCCAGTGATTATAATTCAAAAAATACTTCATTGGTTGTAAAGTACTTTGGGAAATCCTGAAGTTGTGAAAGGTGCTACAGAAATGCAAGAATCTTTTTACAAAATCTAACCAGTTTTTATGCTCGAGCCACTTAATGGTGAATGCTATTGTGTTTAAAGACACCAAGGGGTTAATATTGCTGATGGGTTAATGTGTTTTTGGATCTCATAACTCTGGAATTTGCTCCTGTATTTGCCACCCAATCTGTCAAGGGGATTTGTTACACCCAATGCAAGTAGAGAAAATAACATGGACCAGGAAAACACACAGTCCCCCTTTCCACATTCTTTTCAAACTAATTTTCTTAGACAGAGATAAAGACTTATATTTCTATAATGTTTTCCATAATATTCAAATCTCGTTGCAGCAAATAAAGGACTTTTGAAGTGTAGTCACTTTTGCAATTTAACTCTCTCTCTTCACCTCTTTTTTTTTAAATTTAGAGTACCAATTATTTGTTTTTCCAAATGAGGGGCAATTTAGCATGGCCAATCCACCTACCTTGTACCTTGCACATCTTTGGGTTGTGGGGGTGAAACCCACGCAGACACGGGAGAATGTACAAACTCCACACGGACAGTGACCCAGGGCCGGGATTCAAACCCGGGACCTCAGCACCGCAGTCCCAGTGCTCACCACTGCGCCATATGCCGCCCCTTCTCCCTTCAACTCTTGTCTATTGCTGAAAAGAGAGACATGTTGCTGAAGCTTTTCCTTTTGCACTCCTCAGGACAAACAAAAGAATACCAAATTTCAAGCAATCATGACAGTTTATAATTCAGGAGAAAAATGCGGCAATTGGTTGGCAGCTCAACTCTGATGAGCTGAGGCATTACTATGGAGAAATCAATAGTGATCCACAGGCTTTCCAGGCTCCTGTGTTATTCAACAAGGCACAGGGCTTGAATATATTCCTTTTGTTTGTGGGGAAAGGACCTCTGTGTCCTCTTCTCCTTTAGATAGAGAAATAGATAGAGAAATATAGCACAGAACAGGCCCTTCGGCCCACGATGTTGTGCCGAATTTTTGTCCTAGGTTAATCATAGATCATAGAATTTTGGACACTAAGGGCAATTTATCATGGCCAAACCACCTAACCTGCACATCTTTGGACTGTGGGAGGAAACCGGAGTACCCGGAGGAAACCCACGCACACACGGGGAGGATGTGCAGACTCCGCACAGACAGTGACCCAAGCTGAAATCGAACCTGGGACCCTGGAGCTGTGAAGCAATTGTGCTACCCACAATGCTACCGTGTAGCCCTTAAGAACAAATTAATCTACACTCCATTATTCTACCCTAATTCATGTACCTATCCAATAGCCGCTTGAAGGTCCCTAACGTTTCCGACTCAACTACTTCCACAGGCAGTGCATTCTATGAGCTAGTGATTTTCTGCTCGTTAGTGATCTACAGGCACTCACCACCTACTGTACCTCATACAATTGGGCATTATTTCCTTGTGGACTTCAAATTGAGCCCAGTTTTGTCCTCGCCCAATGTGCATTCACACACAGTTTTTGCAAGGACTGCAGTCTAATGATTAGAACTTAGAAACTCAGTTTTCTTCCTTCTTGTTCCTTCTCCTTGTTCCACCCCTATAATCTATATCCAGAGGGTGACGTCAATCGCAGGCCCCACCACTGTCCCAGCGTAGATTTATATCCTCTAACATAACACAGATTTACCTGAATTGTTCTGCTCGTCACTGCAATGGTCACTGAGCTATGTACAGCCACTTTCTTCAACTTACAAATAGAATTATCCTCAATCAAGGCAGCAACTAATGTGCTGTAAATATCTTCAAAATAGATCCAACAACTTGCATTTATATAAAACCTTTTACAGAGTAAAATGTTCCACTTCACAGGGACTTTTATGAAACACGGCTGCTTTAGGAGATATTAGGGTAGATGACCAATAGCTTGGTCAAAGAGGTACGTTTTTAAGCAGAGTCGTAAAACAGGCAAGAGAGAGTTAGCGAGGTGGAGCAGTTTAAAAGGACAATTCCAAAGCTTCAGACCTACACATTTGAAGATACAGCCATCAATGGTGGAGCAATTAAAATCCTGCAGTCGATACTGTGCATGTGTATATGTTATCCTGTGGTGGGCAGCAATCAGGAGTGATTTTAACCCCACCCATAATACTAAATTTGTTTGATCATTGTTCCTGTGAAGCACCTTGTGACATTTTACTATATTAAAGGTGATATATAAATGCAGGCCGTTGTTGTTATGTGAAAGCGAATCGGAATAGGGTGTGGCTGTGATGGCCCTTCACACTGGAATTACTTTGTTTCATCAATGGTGTTGGTTTCCACATGGGGTGAGAAAAGAACCATTGCTTGGGTAAAAGTAACGGACAACTCCCAGGGTTGGGAAACCAGGACTGAGCAGGAGACACCCCACATTTTGAAGAGAAAGCAAAATACTTTAAAAGAAAAAAACTATGATCGGCAAAGGAGATATTCATTCTGACTGATCACAACGTTTGGGAAACCTTTCTTTAATTAACGGTATGCATCAGCAAGAGGAAGAGACGCTGCTATTACGGTGCATATATTTCACCGACTCCATCTGACCTACCTACCAGGGAGTTATGACTGATCATGCTTGATTTCCTTCCATCGCCCTAATTATAATTTTATTACAAAAATCTGCTTTCTTTCAATGACTAACATAAAAATATTTTAATGTTTTCTTCATGTGAATTCCACGGTAATAAAAAATTATTTATTCATTAATTTATCTATTCGTGTTTAATTTATTGTAGGGGCTCAGTGGTTACATTCGGATAATCTCCCTCTGATCTAATTGGTAGAATTCAGTTCTCTTGTTTTAGTTTTGTGTGCCTCACTACGCTCTGTCCAAGGCCTTCTCGCTGTGGAATAATCACTAAGACGGGCCAGACACTTGGACGGACGTCACGGAGCATCGTAACTTGCTATGACATTTGATTTAATGGAGAGAAAGGATGGCACAGCTCTTGTGTTATTTTCAACTCTTTGGGCAGCGTGCCATTTGTGTAAGTAATTTGATGGCTGCCCAGTAATGATGGCTGTCAAAATAATAGTCTGTGGTTGAAAGGTCAAGAAAAATATGTAAAAGACTCTGGAGTATGCCAGATGATAGTGTAACCTATAAACCATTGAATCATAGAGCTTTGCTGACCCCCAAATGAGTTCAGAGGTTAGTAGCAGAGACTGGATTAATGTGAGCACCGCCAAGTAGTTCATTCCTTCAAAAAAATGATAACTGCTATGTTACAAAAGCAGGGTATCATTAATTATAAAACTGATCTTGTGCATATATATAGTATATAATGTGAGAGCGAGAGAGCGGATAGCAACGTCTGAGAGAGAACAACTCAGTCTGTCTCTTAATTTGAATTATGTTTAACTCTTTGCATGCTGTCAGCCTCCTCGGGGAGGGCAACCACAGATTTGTTTGATTTCATACCACTGCTGTGATTTGTCCTTCAAAGCTGGCATGTCACTAGAGGGTTGGTGCAAGTGACCTTTTCCCCTCCTGGCCAACTTTTATACACATAATATCTGCCTCGAGTAGGGAAATTGCCATATAATCATTTATGTTTACTGGGTCAGACTCCACTTGGTAATTCAAGACAAGAGGAAATAAGGGCAAGTTTGTGTGCTCCAGACCTGAAATTGTAAAGAAATGGACCCATTCATTTTTGGAGTTTTTTTTTTTGAGCAAAAGGCAATGTATTCGTGATAGTACTGTTTTGTTCATTGTATTGAGCTGCAGTGATTAACAAGCAGCTTTTCAGAACAGTGTAACTGCGAACCACAACCCGTGTGTACAAGGGGAACAAATAGAGATTGTGCTAAAACAGTTATCATTTTGTTGCTTAACACGGCAAACAAGAGTTCAAGTACAATTTTGAAGCAGTTACTCGATGAAGGCCTAACTCTTTGACATGATCCTCGTATATCACAGGAGGCCTTTTCAGCAATTGAATTTAATGGTTAGAGGCAAAATGATGAGAGGGTAAAGACCCTTGGCTAGAAGGAAAGAACAAATCAAGAAAATAAAATGAAATCATACAATGGGGTTCTCCTCCAGTGAGAACCTATGCTTTTAATAAACTAAACAATTTGCTTCACTTGTTTTTTGTTGGTTGCGAGTGCTTCTTTGTTGGCTCTCTTTCTTACATGCATCTGAGCAAATTTGATCCTTTTACATGTTATCCATACACCAATCTGCCATACATTGTACCGAACGGTGATTGCTGTATAATGCGTCTCAACATTTTATGCAGTAATGTTTCTTTGGCACACTTCATTTCTGTTCCTATCGACAAGCCATTTTTTAAAAGTGACTGCTGTTCTGACAGAGTTTCCTTCTCTTATGGTTGTGTTGACCCAGATGGCCTTTGGCAGTGAAATTTAATACACTCTGTTCCGCAGTCAAATCATCAAATTTTCCTGAGTGGTACGTTGAGTTCTGTAATATGCCTCCATTACAAAACAATGCAGCATAATTACCTTTTGTGGTAATTACCTAATGGTTGAGTCCTGTTCATTGCAGGTTCCCGAACTTATACATTTTGTTATTTGTGCTTTTGACACTGATGTATATGGTTTCTTGATTCAGACATTTGAGTGTATTTGTTTGACTTGTTAACGCTGACTGCACATTTAACAAAGAACCATATCGCTTTATTTCATTCTTTTTCAACTCTGCTCGTCTGGTGTTCAAAGGCTGAGGCAGTGATTCTTTTTCCAAATAGTGTAGGTGCTAAAGAAGTTTAGAGGAGCCAAGTTGAGACTTTAAGTTAAAAGGCCAGTTTAGTTCATGAGCAGGATGTAACGGGGGTGGGGCACCCCCACCTCCCACTCCCCACTCCCCCACCCACTGAAAATTCACAGCGGCCCGCCCTGCAGCCATAAACTGCATTGGGAGGGCTAAATGGACAGTCTGTGGGACTTCCAGTTGGGAAGACATCCTGCCCTCAGGAGCTCTTGGTCAGCAGCTCCATCAGTCCCGGTTCCTGGC
Source organism: Scyliorhinus canicula (assembly GCF_902713615.1). Lineage (NCBI taxonomy): Eukaryota > Metazoa > Chordata > Chondrichthyes > Carcharhiniformes > Scyliorhinidae > Scyliorhinus > Scyliorhinus canicula. Next base: position 214,057,668 of record NC_052146.1, read on the forward strand.
AGTCCAGGCCGGTGCTAGGGTGCCCTGTTTGGACTACAATAGGGAAGCAGAAGAGGGCCCATGGTTGTGGTACCTTGGTAACTCTCAGCTATATTGTAAAATGCAGAGTAGCAGAAGATGACATTTTCAAGCCGGGGCTGTGAAAAGCTCCCAGGGTGAGTTATTCCTTTTAGGAGTTGACTGATCAATGAGAGGCTGTGCCAGTTGAAGAGACATTCTCTCATCTGAAGGAGATGGCCTTGCAGATTCCTGGGCCTCTCCACTTCTATAATGGCAAAAGACCCAAATGAATAAACGTTCATTTCAATCATTGTTTCCGCAAAATGTTATCAGTCAAGAATTGATTATACACAATCATTTTCACATATAAGCATTCTTAACATAAGTAAATTTTGATTACTTTCAAAAATCCAACCTATTATGAATATTTGACCTTTCAGAAGGACAGGAGGGAAAGAGAAGATGGTGGGGTAGCACTGTTAATAAGAGATGAAATGAGGGCAGTTGTGAGAGATGATCTAGCCCTGGATGATGTAGAGTCCATTTGGGTGGAGGTAAAAAAACAACAAGGGAAAGAAGACATCGGTTGGAGTATTGTATAGGCCCCCAAATAGTAGAAAAGAGAATAAATCAACAAATAATATGAACATGGAAAAAGAATAGAGCAGTAATTAAGGGTGAATTTAATCTTTATATCGGTTGGATTAATCAAGTTGGAAAGGGCAGCTACAACAACAAATTCATGGGGCTGGATTCTCCGCTCCCTGATGCTGAAATCGCGTTCGGCGACGGGACAGAAAATCCGTTTTGGCACCAAAATCATGAGTGGTGCCGTTTTTTAAATTCTCTGCCCCCAAAAAATCAGTGTACTCGAGGAGTACGCCACGCCGAATATCCACCGCCTCAGGCCATTGCCTGAGGCCTACCGCGCGATGCTCCATTGCCGACCGGCCGAATTCACGACTGCGTGGCTTACGTGTGCTAACACCATCCGGGATCCTCACGTAGTGGCTGTGACCGGGGCCGCCACAGTCGGGGGAGGGCCGATCAGCGGGCAGGGGCGGCTTCATTCGGGGCTGGGGGCAATGTGGGCGGGTGGTCTGGGGCGTGCGAGCAGTCGGAGAGGGGCACTTTAATGGTCCAGGTCCACGGGCTGAGTCCGCCATGGAGCATGGCGCGGCCGCTGCAGGCCACCGTCGTTCACATGCACGGCCTCTGAACCGGATGTGTGCTGGGGTCCGTATCGGCAGCTCGAGCTGCGAGCTCAACGCCAGCTCCCTGCTAGCCACCAGCAGAATGGGGAATGGGTGGCCTTTTGATGCCAGTTTTCCTCCCATAAAGGACCAGTGTTCACGACAGCATCAGCACTTAGTCTCAAAAATCAAAGAATACAGCCCAACTATGTTTAACTTAAATAAAGTGAATTACAATGAAATGAGAATAGAGTTAGCTAAAGTGGACTGGGTAGATAGATTAGCAGGAAAGACAGTAAACAAGCAGTGGCAGACACTTAAGGAGGTAATTCATGACTCTCAGCAAAATTATATCTGAGTAAGAGAGGGATAAACCAACCATGGTTAAACAAGAGGTTAAGCAGAGTATTAAGTTGAAAGAAAAAGCATACAAGGAGGCAAAAGTCAGTGATAAATTCAAAATCCAAAAAATAAACTAAGAGGGCAAACTAGCGAGGGATATGAAATGGATAAGAGCTTATTTAAATACAGAAAAAGGAATAGAGAGATCAAAATGAATAAAGGCCCCTTAGAAAATGAATCTGGGGAGATAGGGGGAACAAGGAAATGGCAGAGGAGTTGAACAGATATTTTGTATCAGTCTTTACAGTGGAATATACTTTGAACATCCCATTAATACAAAATAATACAGGGGGGGGGGCGGGAGACTAAATACTATCACTACAGAAGTAATATTAGACAAACTAATGCGGCTAAAGGCTGATAGATCCTGTGGCCCTGATGGCTTGCATCTTAGGATCCTCAAAGAAGTAGCTGCAGAGATAACAGGTGCATTGGTTGTAATTTTCCAAACACCCTGTGGATTGTGGAGAAGTACTTGAGGACTGGAAAACTGCCAATGTGACACCGCTGTTCAAAAAGGGAGGAGGGCAAAATGTTAGGCCGATTAGCCTTATCATAATATCCATTCATGTATATAATGAGTTGCAGACAGGCAGTGATTGACACATAGGATGACCAGTAATCATACAACACAGTACAGCCAATCACCAGACAGGACACGACCACTATAAAGCCAGAGGGCACTAGATTTCCCGCTCTCTTGGTACCCAGCTACTGAGACAGTCAGAGTCCACGAGCTAGCAAGTGCTTGCCTTCATCGGACGGGGTATTGAGTACAAGAGTAGGCAGGTCATGTTACAGTTGAATAGGACTTTGGTTAGGCCACATTTGGAATACTGCGTGCAGTTCTGGTCGCCACATTACCAGAAGGATGTGGATGCTTTGGAGAGGGTGCAGAGGAGGTTCACCAGGATGTTGCCTGGTATGGAGGGTGCTAGCTATGTAGAAAGATTGAGTAGATTAGGATTGTTTTCATTGGAAAGACGGAGGTTGAGGGGGGACCTGATTGAGGTATACAAAATTATGAGAGGTATGGACAGGGCGGATAGCAACAAGCTTTTTCCAAGAGTGAGAGGGGGAAAGTTTAAGGAAGATTTGCGTGGAAAGTTTTTTACACAGAGGGTGGTGGGTGCCTGGAACACTTTACCAGCAGAGGTGGTAGAGGCGGGCACGATAGCATCATTTAAGAGGCATCTAGACAGGTATATGAACGGGCGGCAACAGAGGGAAGTAGACGTTGGAAAATAGGAGACAGGTTTAGATAAAGGATCTGGATCGGCGCAGGCTGGGAGGGCCGAAGGTCCTGTTCCTGTGCTGTAATTTTCTTTGTTCTTTGTTCAAACACCATGCGGTAGCTAGTAAGTCTTGTCAGGCTGCTACAAGGTCACCACTCAGATCAGTATAGTGTCGACCCACAGCTGAATATGTATAGCAGTTCTATAGTTGAATGAAACAGTGTTGGATCTTCTCCACTGTTAGACGTCTGTTTCTAACTTCCCTGCATCGAGTGCAGTCCACATCGAACCAACCTGCCTAACACATCATGGTACCAGAGTGTTACTGATCTTGACGGACCTACCTCGAGTGAATCAGCATTGACCAGCAAGCAGCCATCCAGCGAAATGGAAAACATCCAGCCTCCTCCGCAACTCCGCATCTCCGGCAACCTCGGCGCCAACTGGAAAATCTTCAAGCAAAAGTTCCTCTTGTACATTGAGGCCTCCGACCTTGAGGCAGCATCGGATGCCAGGAAGATCGCGCTATTTCTCTCCACTGCGGGGGATCACGCCATCCACATCTACAACTCCCGTACGTTCGCCGACGGCGAAGACAAAACAAAATTCAAAACAGTCCTGCTGAAGTTCGACAGCCACTGCGACATTGAGGTGAATGAGAGCTTTGAACGGTACATCTTCCAGCAGAGGCTTCAGGGTAAGGATGAACCTTTTCACTCCTTCTTGACCCATCTCCGCATCCTAGCGCAGTCATGTAACTATGACCCAACGGCTGATTCCATGATCAGATTGTTTTCGGGGTCCACTCCGACTCCCTGCGGCAGCAGCTCCTTAAAATCAAACAGTTGACCCTCTCTGTCGCTATTGAGACGTGTGTTGTCCATGAGCATGCCAAGAATCGTTACTCCCACATCAGGGTGGCAGAAACTGCAAAGCTGGCCTCCCATGAGGCGGAACGGGTGCAGGCCATCGCACAGATGCAGGGCCTGAGCATCGAGGAGAGTGGCCGTTTTGCGCGCTTTTCCCAGGTCCCTGCGCATGCACGCCACAACCGAGTGGACGATGAGACTGACAACCTGACTGTGCAGGTGTGTACGTCGACCGACCGCACTGCGCATGCACGATGGCGCACGGAACGCGCTGACGTCAGCATCATGACGTGTCCGAATTGTGGCTCTGCCCACTTAAAGTGGCAATGCCCGGCAAAAGGACGCCAATGTCTCCAGTGTGGCAAGCTTGGCCACTACGCAGCCCTTTGCAGATCTGCTCCACCGCTCAACAGCCAGCAATCCCAGCTGCGGCGCAGAATTGTCCGCTCAATACGGCAAGGCATGCCAGATTCCGATCCCGACAGCCCAACGGACCCTGATGCTGACTGCCTCAAGTCTCCATATCGGGTGGGAACCATAACCACACATAAGCTGGCCTCCGCCACACCTGCGCAACGCCTCTCGATCCTCAGTGTGGATCCAGATGATGAGTGATGTGCTGTCCTCACAGTTAACAAGGCTCGCATCTGATTTAAACTCGGTGCTCGCGCGTGCACACTCCTGAACCTGGTTCAGCGAATCCACACTTTGTCACCTTCACCGGCGACGGCCTCGCCGGATGGAAATTTGCAAGTCAACATAGACGACATTATCACGCAGTACCACAGCATATTCAATGGAATGGCACGCTCCCGTACCGATATAAAACACTGCTCAAGCCGAACTGTAATTCCTGCACCACGCCGGGTGCCGGCACCCCTCAAAGATCGTCTGAAAAAGCAACTACAGGACCTCCAAGACCAGGGCATCATCGCAAAGGTCACACATGAAGCGGAATGGCGTGAGCTGAAAGCAAAGCTCACCACAGCCCCAGTTCTAGCGTTCTTCGCCCCAACCAAGGAAACCAAGATATCAACTGATGCAAGCCAGGACGGCATTGGGTCGGTGCTCCTCCAGCGAGATGACTCCTCATCCTGGGCTCCAGTGGCATATGCCTCCAGGTCCATGACGCCCACTGAGCAACGGTATGCCCAGATTGAAAAGGAGTGTCTGGGTCTCCTGACAGGAATAATCAAGTTTCATGGCTACGTTTATGGCCTGCCGAAATTCATGGTGGAAACGGACTACAGGCCTCTAGTCCACATAATCCAGAAGGATTTAAATGGCATGACACCTCGGTTATAGCGAATTCTTCTTGACTTCACCGCTATGACTTTGAACTTGTCTACACGCCAGGTAAAGAGCTGATCATTGCAGATGCCCTATCCCGGTCCATCACCACACTGTGTGAACAAGGTGACTTCATCTGCCACATAGAAGCGCAAGTGCAATTGTGTGCCACCAACCTCCCAGCCTCTGACAAACGGGTGGTCCAAATTCGTGAGGAAACGGCCAAGGATCTCTACTGCAGCGTGTGATGCAGCACCTTACCCATGGCTGGCAGAAGGGGCAATGTCCCCAATTCTTTAACGTGAAAGATGAGCTGACGGTTGTGGAGGGAATCCTTCTGAAACTCGACAGGATCGTAATTCCTCAGAGCATGCGGGCTATGGTGCTGGGTCAACTCCATGAGGGTCACCTTGGAGTTGAGAAATGCCGACGCAGAGCTCGGGAGGCGGTTTATTGGCCGGGCATTAACCAGGTCATTGCCAACACGGTCCTCAACTGCCCCACCTGTCAGAAGTTTCAACTGGCTCAACCCAAGGAAACACTGCAACAGCACGAGATCATGACCTCTCCGTGGTCCAAAGTAGGTGTCGACCTTTCCCACTCCAAGGGGCGTGACTACATACTGCTGGTCGACTACTTCTCCAGTTACCCAGAAGTGGTGAAACTGTCCGACCTCATGTCGAAGGCGGTCATCAAAGCCTGCAAAGAAACGTTTGCCAGGCATGGGATACCGCTCACGGTAATGAGCGACAACGGTCCATGCTTTTACAGCCAGGAATGGTCTGATTTTGCACAGTTCTACAACTTCCGTCACGTAACCTCCAGTCCCCACTACCTGCAGTCAAACGGGAAGGCCGAGAAAGGGGTCCATATTGTAAAGCGGTTGCTGTGCAAAGCTGCAGACTCAGGCTCCGACTTCAACCTGGCACTGCTGGCATACAGGGCAACCCCACTGTCCACTGTATTGTCTACAGCGCAGATGCTCATGGATCGCACTCTGAGGACCACCGTTCCAGCCATCCATGTTCCAGACCTAGACCACCTCACGGTTTTACTAAAAATGCAGCAGTCCCGGGCCCAACAGAAGGCCACATATGATGCTCATGCCACGGATCTACCCGAGCAGGCTCCAGCTGATCATGTTCATGTCCAGTTGCCTGAGGGCAGCTGGTCAGCCACAGCTGTTGTTGTCAAACTAGTTGCTCCAAGGTCTTTCCTTGTCCACATGGCTGTTGGCTCCCTGCTATGGTGCAACAGGCAGGCATTGCGAAGAGTTCTACGCCCACCACCTGACCGCAGTGCTCCGCCGGCTATCATACTTCCCCCGGACATACCCTGCCATGAGGCCACAGATCTGCCAGCGATCCTGCCGGCCCACGCGACCACCGCAATGGCAGCGATCCCACCTATCCACGTGCAGGCGGCTCCTGATCCATCTCTGCGGCGATCGACAAGAAGTCGTCGCCACCACAAAGACTGAATCTGCAGACTGAACTTTTGTAAATTTTGTGACTGAATTCATCGATTTAACCTTTGTAAATATTGCTTCGTTTGCCATGTATCTGCACTATCGACACCTTTCCATGAATATACGTTTGTTCAAGCACCGTTTGTATATAGTCAGGCATATATATACAGCTTTGACAAAGAGTCATCGGACTCGAAACGTTAGCTCTTTTCTCTCCCTACAGATGCTGCCAGACTTGCTGAAATTTTCCAGCATTTTCCCTTTCGTTTCAGATTCCAGCATCCGCAGTAATTCACTTTTATTATATATATATATACACGTATGCATACCTCAGTATTTATTTCACTAAAAAAAAGGGCTGAGATGTCATAATATCCACTCATGTATATAATGAGATGCAGACATGCAGTGATTGACACATAGGATGACCAGTAAGCATACAACACAGTACAGCCAATCACCAGACAGGACACTACCATTATAAAGCCAGAGGGCACTAGGTTTCCCGCTCTCTCGGGACCCAGCCACTGAGACAGTCAGAGTCCACGAGCTAGCAAGTGTGGTGATCACAAGTTAACCAGATGCAACACAACTGAGCGACCACTAGAGGGAGCACGGGAGAGCCATATAAATACATCAGGACAGGAAGTGAGGAGACACTCTTCACAGCAAGCAAAGCTGGTAGTTAGCACTGGAAGGTAGTTCTAGGTCGAGCTCTGGAAACTGAACGAACTCACAATAAAGCATCTTCTCCACACTTGAGACTACGAGCTTTATTAAGATACGAGGAACAACACATGGTACCAGCAGTGATTTCAGGACGCTTACGACAGGACAACTCAGCTGCAGATACAGAAAGCACAAAATGGCATGGAAATCTCCTACTGGACATTTGACTGGGGAAGACATCGCTAATTCGAGGATGTGGCATGGATACCCACCTCAGCTGGACACGACTGGTAATGTAAGAAATGTCTGGAAAAGGTTTAAACAAATGTTCGATTTTTATCTCATAGCTAATGATGTAGCAGACGCCTCAGACAAAATTAAAATAGCAATTCTCATCGAAGGGCCTGTCAATAGGAAAGTGTATAATGGATTTAAACACTCAAAAGGTGAAGACAGGAACAGCTTACAAACGTTACTAAACAAATTTGAAGAGTACTGTGAGAAATTTGAACAGCAAGGCATGCTCACAGTCCAACCTGCACAGAGACTGAGTGATGCAAGACTTAAAAAATCACAAAAAGATCAGGAAATCGCGAATGCACAGTACAGATCAAAAAGAAGAAATAACATGAATTTTTCACAAAGCCAAAACGCTGAAATCCAGTCCAGATCGGAAAGAAAAGGTAACTTACAACTTTTAGAAAGAAAAAACGCTGAAATCCGCGATAAAATGGCGTCGGAGCACATTTTGCAGTCTCGGGCAAGCAAAGAACTACAAATCGCGTCTGCGCATGCGCCGGAACCGGAAGTCGCGCATGCGCAGTTTACAAAAGATCGCGGCGCCGATCGTTATGCGCATGCGCAAGCCGCGCATGCGCAGTCAAAAAAAGTCTTTGTCGCGGACCGTCATGCGCATGCGCAAGCCGCGCATGCGCAATGGACACCGAACCGCACAAGGAAAGAAAGCCGATTTGCGCATGTGCAAGTCGTTCCTACGCGTGACGTCATGACGTCTGAGAATCCTGACCACGCCCACTTAAAAGGGAAATGCCCGAAAATTGAAAACAAGACACTTAAAGTGGTAAAACCAAATTTGCTTGCCTCAGAACACAGAAAAACGCCTGAACTTAAACCAACAGTGAAAAACAACTTGCACAAAACCTTGGAAAAAGCTGCCTTCACCACACACAGTGAAGCGAACAAAAAGAATTCCGACACAACAAAAAATGATTTGTTTTTCGACGATTACCTCTCAGACCTGACTGGGTCAGTCGGATATGCTTATCACAGCATCAGCGACATGGTCGCAAAGTACAACATGAACCAACTCGTGGTAGATGAATCCAACCAAAATGCTTTGGTTTTCAAAGAATACTACTCAGACATGGCTGAGTCAGTCGGATATGCTTATCACAGCATCAGCGACACGGTCCCAAAGTTCAACACGAATCAACTCGTGGTAGAAGAATCCAACCAGGATGATTTGGTTTTCGGAGAATACTACTCAGACACAGCTGAGTCAGTCGGATATGCTTATCACAGCATCAGCGACACGGTCGCAAAGTTCAACACGAATCAACTCGTGGTAGAAGAAGCCAACGAAGATGAAATGGGTTTCAAAGAATACTACTCAGACATGGAGGAGTTATTTGGACATGCTGATCACAGCATCAGCGACACCGTTGCAAAGCTCAACACGACTCTACTCATGGTGGATGAATCCAACACCATGGTGCCATGGCAGCTCGTCGATACATTGGATGACAGCAATACCCAAGACGAAGACGACGCCACACAGAGAGCACAGGAAGACTCCACGGAGCGAGCGATGACAGGCTCCACAGTGCGGGTGATGAAAGACGCCAACAGGGATGCAAGCAAACACTCCCGGGCGGACACCAAGCATGAACAAGACCATGAAGGTAAACCCGCTGTACCTGAGCAACCGCAAGCAGACTATGAAAGTCTACCAAGCTCACAGGAACAAGAAGAAAGAGCGGACTATGAAAGTCCAACACGCTCACAGGAACAAGAAGAAAAAGCAGACTATGAAAGTCCAACACGCTCACAGGAACAAGAAGAAAGAGCAGACTATGAAAGTCCAACACGCTCACAGGAACAAGAAGAAAGAGCGGACTATGAAAGTCCAACACGCTCACAGGAACAAGAAGAAGACAATGCACCTCTGCCCACTGCATGCGAAGACAGTGACAAGGTGCTCGCACTCGACGTACAGGATCACAGTGAGACTGACAGTTCTCAGCTTGTCTGTACCGAAGCACAGAGCGAAAACAGTGACAAGGTGCTCGCACCTGACGTACAGGATCACAGTGAGACTGACAGTTCTCAGCTTGTCTGTACAGAAGCACAGAGTCGGGCCACCCAACAGTCCAGAGAGACAACGCCAAAAGAAAACATGCAGATTTTGACTCCAGAAGAGGAGCACCTGGAGTCCACAGAGACAATGCCGAAAGAAACCATGCAGATTCTGACTCCAGAAGAGGAGCACCTGGAGTCCAGAGACATCAAACAAAAAGAAACCGTGCAGATTTTGACTCCAGAAGAGGAGCACCTGGAGTCCAGTGAGATAACATCAACAGAAATCATGAAGATTTTAACTCCAGAAGCGGAGCACCAAGAGTCTAGAGAAACCACGTCAACTGAAATCATGCAGATTTGGACTCCAGAAGAGGAGCGCCGAGAGTCCACAGACACCGCGTCAAATGTAATCAAGAAGACTTTGACTCCGGAAGACAAGCACCAAGAAAGCAAAGATGCGGAATCCAATTCTCCACAACTGATTGATGTCACCTGCACCGATGCAACATCAGATCATTCGCACCACTCACGAGAAGACGAGCACCAAGAAAGCAAAGATGCGGAATCCAATTCTCCACAACTGATTGATGTCACCTGCACCGATGCAACATCAGATCATTCGCACCACTCGCGAGACGGAATGCTCAATGACTCAAATTATCCACTCGGGACACTCATAGAGTATAACAAGAAAAACAAAAGTCAAAAGAAACACAGCAAGAACAAAAACAACATGAAGCGCGACAAGACCAACAACAATAGCAAGAAGCACAGCAGAAACGAGAACGACAACAGCAAGAATAAAAGCAACATGACGCGCAACAAGACAAACAACAACGTCAGGCACAAAGATAGCGACAACGACAGAGGCAGAAACAACAAGAATGGCAACAAACACAACAAAGTCAGGAGCAAAGATAGCGACAACAACAAAGACGGAAACGACAAAAACAGCGACAAGTACGGCAACGGAAACAACAAAAACAGGAACGACAGAAACAACAGCAATGAAACAACGACTTGTACACAATGGCACGACTTGGCACATGATGGACGATGCCACAGCACACTGCAAAACGATAACAAGACTACAAACATGTCATGGGATGACAACGAATCGCACAAACTCACGTCTGCTCCAGAACAAGCAAGCACACCAGCATCCAAGGCGGATGAGACAATAAATCAACACCACAAGCACAAAAAAAAAAGTTCATGCCAGTCAACATCAGTGATGTGACCATGCAAACACCTCGGGATGACGCATTGGGTACTTAAGATAACAAGGAATACCAACAACATTCACAGCGGACTTGCAATATCAATATCACCACGTCATCAACAACAAAAAGAAAAAAAAAAGCTCTGAACAAATTCATCAAGTTTGGACTCATAAATGTGTTTATTAAGTTTGGACATATAAATACATTGGCTTTGTTAACTAAGGCAATAGCATCATCACTTGTATAGATACGCATATCATAAGTTACTGTTTTGTATAATTTTCCTTAATGATGTACAGAAACTATGTAATGAGAAAGAGGGGGATGTGGTGATCGTAGATTGACCAGATACAAAAACAACAGAGCAAACACGAGCGGGAGAGCTATAAATACACTGGGACAGGATATACAATTTTCTTTAACGATGTTCAGAAAATATGTTAAGAGAAAAAGGGGGATGTGGTGATCACAAGTTAACCAGATGCAACACAACTGAGCGACCACTAGAGGGAGCACGGGAGAGCCATATAAATACATCAGGACAGGAAGTGAGGAGACACTCTTCACAGCAGGGGGGCTGGTAAGCAGGACACACAGCAAGCAAAGCTGGTAGTTAGCACTGGAAGGTAGTTCTAGGTCGAGCTCTGGAAACTGAGCGAACTCACAATAAAGCATCTTCTCCACACTTGAGACTACGAGCTTTATTAAGATACGAGGAACAACACAGCAAGTGCAAACACCATGTGGTAGCTAGTAAGTCTGGTCAGGCTACTGCAAGGTCTCCAGTCAGATTAGTATAGTGTCGACCCACAGCTGAATATGTATATCAGTTCTATAGTTGAATAAAACAGTGTTGGATCTTCTCCAGTGTTAGACGTCTGTTTCTAACTTCCCTGCATCGAGTGCAGTCCACATCGAACCAACCTGTCTAACACATCAAGCCTAACATTGATTGTTGGAAAAATGTTGGAATTAATAGTAAGGGAGTAATAGCAGCACATTTGGAAAATCAATATCTAATCAAGCAAAGTCAGCATGACTTCATGAAAGGGAAATCATGGGCGTGATTTAACAGGAAAAAAAAGGCCCATTTTGGAGGCATTTAATGGGTTGTTTCCCGATGCCTGCAGTGCCAAGAACAACCCTGCCATTAAACACCGAGGCCACATTTCGCTCCCTTTCCTGCACTGATGAGCTGCAGGAAGAGATCAGGGTGCCACATTTAAATGGTGCCCCAATCTCCCGACCCCCTCCACCGCAGCCTCCGGATCCCCCAATGCCCCAGTGCCCCAACTTGCCCATTCGGGGGCCCTCAAGCCTCCCTCACCCCAACTTATAAGGGCATCCCTGGGTTTGATCCCTGACATGGGCAATCTGCCACCCTGGCATCTTGGTACTATCATCCTGGCACCTTACCAGTGCCCCTGCCAGCATGGCAGTGCAACCTGGGTGCCAGAGTGCCAGGCTGGCAGTGCCAACATGCCGAGTAGGCATGCGGGTGCCAGGGTATCAACCTGCCAAGAGCCCGACCACCCGTGGGCTTCCAATCTCCTGGGTGTCCTCCCAAAATGCCATTACACCTGGTCCATGTTTGTGGAAACCACTGCTATACGGCACCACGGTGGGGTCTTCAAGGCACGGGCGTTCAATCCCAAAACTTGGGAAACTCCGGCGCGAACATATTGAAGTGTGCTTAACTGCACACTTAAAAGCACAAATCTGAACCCCACTCATTGAGGGTGCAATCCAGATCGCAACGTCTCGTGAGATCTTGTTAGATCTCGCGAGGCATCCCGAGCGTCGTAAATCTTGCGAGAGGTCTTTTGCGAGGTTTACCAGCCTCATCTCCCAGTTGGGCATGACAAGGCCATACGATCGTGGCCCATGTCTGACTAATTTATTAGAATTTTTCAAGGAAGTCTCAATCAGAGTGTATGGAGGGAAACCAGTAGATGTGTTGGATTTGGATTTCCACAAGGCGTTCAACAAAGTACCTCATAAAAGATCAAATTATAAAATAAGAGTCCATGGTGTTGGAGGTACTCATTGGCATGGATAGAGAATTGGATAATGGGCAAGAAACAGTAAGTGGGGATAAAGGGTTATTTTTCAGGTTGACAACCTATCACCAGTGAGTTTTCACAGGAATCAGTGCTGGGACCGCACCTGTTTACAATATATATTGATGACTTTGAGGAAGGAAGTGAATGTACTGGAGCCAAATTTGTAGACTACACTAAAATAGGTTGGAAGGTAAGTTGTGAGAGCGATACAAACAGTTTGCTAAGAGATACTGATAGGTTTAAGTAAGTGGACAAAAGTTGGCAAATAGAGTATAATGTGGTAAAATATGAAGTTGTTTACTTTGGAAGGGAGAACAAAAGTACACAGTATTATTTAAATATAGAAAAATCGCAGAAAGCTGCAACACAAAGGGACTTGGGGAGACTTGTGCACCAAACACTGAAAGCTAGCACACAGGTGCAGCAGGTAATCAGGAAGGCTGATGGAATGTTGGCCCTTATTTCAAGGGGGTTGGAGTATAAGAGTAGGGATTTCTTACTTCAACTGTACAAGGTACTGGTGAGACCATATCTGGAGTAGTGAGCAATTTTGGTGCCCTTATTTAAGGAAAGATTAGAGGCGGTTCAGAGAACGTCCACTAGGTTAATCCGAGAGTGGAGGGATCGTTTTACGAGCAAAGGTTAAACAGGTTGGGACTCTACTCATTGGAATTTAGAAGATTGAGAGGTAATCTTATTGAAATATATAAGATTTTTAATGGCTTGGCAAGGTAAATGCTGAGAGGATGTTTCCCCTCATGGGAGAATCAAGGCCCAGACGGCATAGTCTCAGAATATTTAAGACTTTGATGAGAAAGGAATTTCTTCTCTCAGAGGGTTGTAAGTCTTTTGAACTTCCTGTCACAGAGAGCTGTGGGGGCAGAGTCGTTGGGCAGGATTCTCCAGCGGCTGACGCCGGACTCAGGAAATGCGATTAGACGGAGAATCTGTTCCGGCGCCGAAATCACAGCGGGTGTCGATTTCACGGCAAATTGCAATATTCCGTCATCACGACAGCGGCGTCAATGCGTTCCACTCTGCGCGTACAATAAACACCATTGGCATATCATTAGCGATCCCACCCGGTATTCTTCAGGGCCTCAGCAATTCTCCACCTCCAATGGGTCGAATTCCCGATGGCGAGGTTCACATATGCTTTTAAAAATCGTGAAACAGGCACGTGGCTGCTGAGGTAGGGAGAGGGGTACGGAAAGTCTCCAGTATTGCCATAGTTTGCTGACAGTTGTACCACTGGTCGGAGGCTTCTGCCAGGGCTGTGGGGAGTGGCGGGGGGTGGCCAGGAGGTGGGCTGTGGGGTCGGGGTGGACGAGCATGGAACACCATTGCTGCAGCCTGCAAGGCAGCCATGCAGCTGCGTACACCGCTGACTGTCCACTGTAAACCTATGGCCACAGGTCTTATTAGTGTCCCCCCTAGGCCACCCCCCTAGAGGCCCTCTGGTCCCAGCCGACCCATCAACTATAAGAGTGTGCTCCAATGCAACCAGTGACATCGAGTTCGTTGGGATGGTGTGTGTGGAGAGTGAAGTGTGTACGTGGCTGAAGCTTGTTGACCTCCTGATTGTCAATTACAATTCCAGCGAATTCGGCACCGTTTCTCATTGGAATCAATTGTGTTCCATGTGGCGCCGGTGCTAGCCCCTTATCAATTGCTGAATCGGCCCAGGTGTGGCGCCATTTTGCTGTCATAGAAGTCTACAAATCCTGCCTTGGCGTCAACACTTAGTCTCAGGACCACACGGTAGCACAGTGTTTAGCACAGTTGCTTCACAGCTCCAGGGTCCCAGGTTCGATTCCCAGCTTGGGTCATCGTCTGTGCGGAGTCTGCACGTCCTCCCCGTGTCTGCGTGGGTTTCATCCGGGTGCTCCGGTTTCCTCCCACAGTCCAAAGATGTGTAGGTTAGGTGGATTGGCTATGCTAAATTGCCCTTAGTGTCCAAAAAAGGTTAGTTGGGGTTACGGGGGTAGGGTGAAAATGTAGGGATAGGGTGAAGGTGTGGGCTTGGGTAGGGTGCTCTGTCCAAGGACCGATGCAGACTCGATGGGGCGAATGGATTCCTTCTGCACTGTAATTTCTATGACCGGAGAATGCTTCTGTATAGTTAAGGCTGGGATAAATAGATTCTTGATCGGTTAGTGAATCAAATGTTATGGGGCAAGAGCAGGAAAATGGACGTGACGAATGTTGGACCAGCCGTGATCCTACTGAATGGAGGCGTAGGCTTGAGGGGCTGATCGACCTACTCCTGTTCCTATTTATATGGCCTTATTATTATCCCCTTATGTCTAATATAACAATATTGGCTTTACAATTCTGTTGTATGGCACTTTCGGCATCTGCAGGTTCTCGGTCCACTTCGAAATGTTGTATTTATTGAGATTCTACCTTACGTTTAACATCCTTCTTTTAAACAGCAACCCTTCAAAGAAAACGTGACCTTTGCACCTTCAAGTAGGCTTTGAATTTGGAAATTCTTCCTGGCAGTCAAGGTTTATATTCATGCTTTGTGATGGAAGATCATCAATAATACTGTGCTGAACAGTAGTTATACTGTTTCCATTACAAACATTAGGTAATATAAAGCTGAAAGACCTCTATTGGAAATTTCTCTTTTCAAAACTTTTAATTTCCCGTGCTTGTGACATTAGCTGAGGAGAAGGTCCTTAAACTGTGGGGCTACATGTTTACGTGCCAGACGTGTACTTACGTAGCGGAAGTCCCACTCGGACGTTGTTTAGCCTGCCCGCAGATCATTATGGTTGTGGGACAGGCTGGCTTTAAGCGGGTCGGCCCTGGGCCAACTTTGATTCCGGGTCCCACCCGTAATACTCAGCCCCGTGGTTCATTGCTAAAGTGCAGGCAGATGTTCTGTTCCTACCCTTCTGATAATGTCCTTCTTGACCTGTCTCTCTAAGCTGCTCAGCACCATTGAAGAGTGACCACCATTGAATTGGGGTCACTCCGCTTCCAATTTTCCCTCTCCCCTTAAGGAAACACTGGAGGGTTTGGGGTGGGTGGTGTGCGTGGGTGAGGTGTTGGTGTGTTTGTGGATGACTCCCTCCTTCAGCACCACATCTGGATTTGGCAGCTTGGTGTGTGAGAAATCAAGAATGTGAATCTGTTTCCTAATGGTCCATGGAGTGGAACCAATGCATTGACTCACCTCACAAGCACTGGAGGAAATGAAGAATTGCAGCTTGAACCACTGAAGAGCTTTGAACACTCAACTCCCGAATATTTATTGTTCCGTCCTTTGGGAGAATGTGAATGTGAATCTCAGTTCAGATTTACGCTTTTGACTTCTTGAGGAATGAATAGCTTGTGGGAAAAAATCCTTTTTGAGGACGGATGGTAGGCTAATTCCACTTTCTTTGCAACATGGCGTTACTAAGGGGATGTTGCTCGCATTTGTCACACAATCCTTAGCACAACATTTTCTTGATAACGTGATCAAACACTTCTGAAAAAAAAACCTTTTATATTCCCATACTTCTTTACAAAGTGATAAAATGAAAAAATATGAAATTCCATCAAGTGAAGAATTTGAGTTCAACTTAAAAAAGACTTGCATTTACATCGTGCCTCATGTGACCTCAGGATGTTTCAAAAGCACTTTACAGCCAGTGGAGTACTCTCGGAGTGTAGTTGCCATCGCAATGTAAGAAATGCAGTGGCGCACAGGAAGCTCCCACAAACAGCAATGTGATTAGGACCAGATAACCAACTTTAATGATGTGGATCGAGGGATAAATATTGGCCAGGTCACTGAGGAAAACTCCCTGTTCTTCTTCAAAATATTGCCATGTGATCTTTATATATCAACCTGAAAAGACAAATGCGGCTTCACTTCAACATCTCATCTGAAAGATAGCATCTCCAACAATGCAGCACTGGAGTGTCTGCCTGGATTGTGCTCACGTTTCTGGAGTGGGACTAGAATGTGATTGAAATATTTGAGTTGAAGCTAATGCGGTGTTAATACTTGGTCATGCTACAGTGCACTACTTTTCCACATTGGTGTATCTTGATAATGTAATTTGCCCACTTGGTGATTGGTTACGTCTAAACGTGCTTCAACTGGATCTGTACATAATCCCACGGAGGATCCGGGTGCGCTGTAATTGTGCTAGATTATTAAAGCTTAAAGTTCCTTTAGTTTCACACAACTATCTCTCCGACAGGAATAAATGTTTAATATCGTTTGAAGGTCAGAGCATTGATTCCTACTCTGGGCTGAGTTAGCTGACCTCGACAATTACAAGGAAAGACTTGAAATACTGGGGCTGCTTTCATTAGAGAAGCGGAGATTAATGGGTGATTTGATAGAGGTGATTTATATTATGAAGTGTTAGAACAAAGTAAATAGCATCAGGCTGCTTCTAGTGATTGAGGGGTATGGAACAAAGGGGCATAGATGAAATCTAAAAGATGTAGCATAGATAGCAGATGAAACTCTTTTACTCAAAGGGTTGTGAGACTGTGGAATGCACAACTAGAGTGGAGTGTGATGGAAACAGAGACCTTGACAAAATTTATGAATAGTGTTAGTGTTTGAAGAAAACAATAGGAGCATGAACAGATGATACTGTCCCTTGAGGCTGCATCACCATTCAATACAAATCATGGCTGGTCTCCTGCTGCACCTCCATTTTCCAGCCCGCTCCCCATATGCCTTTATTCTCTGAGTGACCGAAAATCCTTCTATCCCAGCCTCAAGTATATTCAACAATGGAGCATCCACAACCCTCTCAGGTAAAGAATCCCAAAGATTCAAAATCCTTTAAACGAAGAATTTTCTCCTCATCTCTGCCCAAATAGCCAGCTGAGGCTGTGCCCCCATATTCTCGATTCCCCAGTCAGGGGGAATCAACCTCTCAGTAACTCTCCTGTTAAACCCCTTCAGAAGCTTGAATGTTTAAATGAGATCAACTTCACTGTTCTAAACTCCAAAGAGTATAAACACAATTCATCATGGGACATATTCTAATCCCATGGACCAGTCAGGTGAGCCTTCACTGTACTGCCTCCAAGGCAAGTATAATCTTCATTAAATATAGAGACCAAAACTGCACACAGTATTCCAGGTGTGGCTCAGTCGCAGGAAATAGGGCAATTGTTGACGGGTGTTTTCGCGACTGGAAGGCTGTTTTCAGTGGAGTTCCTCAAAGCTCAGAACTGGGCCTCCTGTTTTTCATGGTTAATATCAATGATTTGGATGTAAATGTAGGGGGAATAATCAAGACTTTTGCAGCTGACACAAAAATTGGCCGCGTTGTCGACAGTTAGGAGGGTTACTACAGATTGCAGGAAGTTTGCAGTGGACCGGTCAGGTAGGCAAAAAAAGTAGTAAATTACATTCAGCCCAGAGAAGGTGACCAAGGCAAGGGAATACAGGATACATGGGAGGATTCTGAGAGGTGTGGAGGAAGTGAGGGTCCTTGGAGTGACTGTGCACAGATTCCCAAAGGTAGCAGGACAGGTTGACAAGATAGTTACAAAAACATCTGGAATCCTTTCATTTATTAGCCGAGGTTTTGAATTCAAGAGCAGGAAGGTTTTTCTGGAACTATATAAACACTAGTTAGACCACTGCTTGCATACTGTGTGCAGTTCTGGTCACTTCATTCCAAAAAGGATATAACTGCACTAGAGAGGGTACAGAGGAGATTTACAAGGATGTTGCCACCCAGGACTGGAAAATTGCAGCTATGATCAAAGCTTGGATAGGTTGAGGTTGTTCTCCTTGGAGCTGAGGGCAGAGTTGATTGAGATGCGCAAAATTGTGAAGGGGATGAATAGGGTGGATGTATAGGATAGATTATCAGAGTGTCAGTGACTAGATTTAAAGTGATTGGTAGAAGGATTAGAGGAGAGATGAGGAAATAAATTTCACCCAGAGGGTTGTGGGGGTCTGGAATTCAATGCCTGAAAGCAGGATAGAGGCAGAAACCCTCTATTCATTGGAAATGTGTCTGGATGCCTCAGTTGCTGTAACCTGCAGGGTTATGGACCAAATGCTGGAATGTGGGATTAGGCTGGATGACTTATTTTTCAACTGCCATTCAGACCCCTCACAATTTTGTACATCTTAATCAAATCTTCTGACAGCCCCCTCTGTCTCAAAGAGAACAATTCCTACCTATCCAATCCCAGAAAGAAAAAAACAGTAGAATGGGTAAATAAGAATACTGGATCTGGGACTGGATAGGCAGGAGTGGTTCTCTTTGGGAAAGCACTGCAATATTCCAGTCCAGATAACAGTCTCGTAAATCTCCTCTGTACCTTTCCTTTCCGTAATGAGCTGACCAGAACTGTGCACAGTTCTAAAGTTGTGTCCTAAATAATGATTGATACAGCTATAACATAACCTCCCTGCTCTTATACTCTATATCTCAGCTGATGTGTGACAGTGCCAAGCGATTGAGCGCACATGCGTGACATGCTCCTGCTACTCAGCATCTTTTCGTGCAATCTGAAAATTGAGCCTCCCTTAAGTCAAGCTTGGATGGTCAATGAAAGATACATGGAGTATCTCAGTGCTCAAGCCTTTGAACATAGGCCAGAGAAAGAAAAAGCCCTCCAATGCCTCACAAATCAGGGATAAGCATTGCTCCTGTTAACTTCAGCTCGAGATGGACCTCAGCATACCACCCTCATTGTCACTGGTAAGAACGCTCTTCATAATGTTACTATTCTTTCTGAGATCAGGGGCCTGACAGGGTAGATCCTAAAAGGATGTTTCCCCTTGTGGCAGCGTCTAGGACCGGAGAACATAAACTCAGAGTATGGGGTCGCCCACTTAAGGCAAGAGGAATTTCTTCTCTCAGAGGGTAGTGAATCTGTGAAATTCTTTACAGGGTTGTAGAGACTGGGTCGTTAAGTGTGTTCAAGGCTGAGATAGTCAGATTTTTAATCAGTAAGGGAATCAAGGGTTATGGGTATAAGATAGGAAAGTGGAGTTGAGGATTACCATATCAGGCCAGTGATGATCCCATTGAATGATGGAGCACTCGATGGGCTAAATGGCCCACTTCTGCTCCTATGTCTTATGATCTGTAGTAACGCACACCGATTCATATATGTGTATGTGTAAATATAAGCAACGGGTGCTCAGACCTGATATTTAATTCAATTCAAAAAGAGTAACCGCGGTGAACTTATTGGTGCTCTAGGCTGGACAGTGCCCTGCTCGCTCACACGCTGCTAATGCCCCTGTGTTTCCTTGGAGGAGGTGGAGGCAGATGGCTCACCTCTCATTCTATATGGCAATGAGAAGTGTGGTGACCTACATTATTGTCCAAGCACTCATTGAGTTCCTCCTTCAGAATGCAGCTTCTGTATCTCGGCACTGTGATCCCAGATACATGTGGTGCACATGAGGGCTCTGGCGGAGAGTCCAGGGAAGTGGAAGAAGATGAGGGTGCTGAGAAACCCCTGGTACCTTTACCCTCCTCAGTGTCCTGCACAGCCCAGGGGTGACCTTCAGGTAGGGTGATGGGGCTGGCTGCTGGTGTTCAGCCAGCAATATGTCCATTTGAACAACGAGTGTGCCAACAGCTGTTGGGGAGGGTTTAAACTAATGTGGCAGGGGGATGGAAGCCAATGCAGGAAGTCAGAAGGTAGTAAAACAGGGACAGAAACAAAAGGCAGTAAGGGGGAAAGTGTAAGGCAGAGAAGCCCTAGTCAAAAATCAAAAAGGGTGACAGTACAAGGTACAGTGACTGAAGGGAGCTCAGTGAATAGGCCCAGTAATACTAAAAGGAATAAAACGGGAAGTAAAAACGTAAATGGTAAATGATGCGGCAGGTTGTTACATGAAGATAAGAGTTCAACAACAAGGAAAATTAGGAGAAAAGTTAAGAGGAAAGATAACTTAGGAGAGGTTACTGATCAAGGTGTTAAGATTTAAAACAGAGGTATAAAAGCCAACATAAGAGTACTTTACCTGAGTGCTCGTAGTATTTGGAATAACGTAAATGAGTTGATGGCGCAAATCATCGTGAATGACTATGATTTAGTGGCCATTACTGAAACATGGTTAAAGGATGGTCAAGACTGGGAGTTAAATATCCAAGGGTATCAAACTATTCGGAAGGACAGAGTGGATGGTAAGGGAGGTGGTGTAGCTGATATTTAAGGATGACATCCAGGCAATAGTAAGGGATGACATCGGTGCTATGGAGGATAAGGTTGAATCCATTTGGGTGGAAATCAGGAATAGTAAGGCGAAAAAGTCATGGATAGAAGTAGTCTATAGGCCACCAAATAGTAACATTATGGTGGGGCAGGCAATAAACAAAGAAATAACTTATGCATGTAGAAATGGTACAGCAGTTATCATTTTAATCTACATGTCGATTGGTTTAACCAGGTCGGTCAAGGCAGCCTTGAGGAGAAGTTTATAGAATGTATCCGTAATAGTTTTCTAGAACAGTATGTAATGGAACCTACGAGGAAACAAGCGGTCCTAGATCTGGTCCTGTGTAATGAGACAGGATTGATTAATGATCTCATAGTTAGGGATCCTCTCGGAAGGAGCGATCACAACATGGTGGAAATTAAAATACAGATGGAGGGTGAGAAGTTAAAATCAAACACTAGTGTTTTGTGCTTAAACAAAGAAGATTACAATGGGATGAGAGAAGAGCTAGCTAAGGTAGACTGGGAGCAAAGACTTTATGGTGAAACAGTTGAGGAACAGTGGAGAACCTTCCAAGCGATTTTTCACAGTGCTCAGCAAAGGTTTATACCAACAAAAAGGAAGGACGGTAGAAAGAGGGAAAATTGACCGTGGATATCTAAGGAAATAAGGGAGAGTATCAAATTGAAGGAAAAAGCATACAAAGTGGCAAAGATTAATGGGGGACTAGACGACTGGGAAATCTTTAGGGGGCAACAGAAAGCTACTAAAAAAGCTATAAAGAAGAGTAAGATAGATTATGAGAGTAAACTTGCTCAGAATATAAAAACAGAAAGTAAAAGTTTCTACAAATATGTAAAACAAAAAAGAGTGGCTAAGGTAAATATTGGTCCTTTAGAGGATAAGAAGGGAGATTTAATAATGGGAGATGAGGAAATGGCTGAGGAACTGAACAGGTTTTTTGGGTCGGTCTCCACAGTAGAAGACACAAATAACATGCCAGTGACAGATAGAAATGAGGCTATGACAGCTGAGAATCTTGAGATGATTGCTATCACTAAGGAGGTAGTGATGGGTAAGCTAATGGGGCTAAAGGTAGACATATATCCTGGCCTTGATGGAATGCATCCTAGAGTGCTAAAAGAGATGGCTAGGGAAATTGCAAATGCACTAGTGATAATTTACCAAAATTCACTAGACTCTGGGGTGGTCCCGACAGATTGGAAATTGGTAAATGTGACACCACTGTTTAAAAAAGGAGGTAGGCAGAAAGTGGGTAATTATAGGCCAGTTAGCTTAACTTCGTTAGTAGGGAAGATGCTGGAATCTATCATCAAGGAAGAAATAGCGAGGCATCTGGCTAGAAATTGTTCCATTGAGCAGATGCAGCAAGGGTTCATAAAGGGCAGGTCATGCCTAACTAATTTAGTGGAATTTTTTGAGGACATTACCAGTGCAGTAGATAATGGGGAGCCAATGGATGTGGTTTATATGGATTTCCAGAAAGCCTTTGACAAGGTGCCACACAAAAGGTTGCTCCATAAGATAAAGATGCATGGCATTAAGGGTAAAATAATAGTTTGGATAGAGGATTGGTTAATTAATAGAAAGCAAAGAGTGGGGATTAATGGGTGTTTGTCTGGTTGGTAATCAGAAGTTAGTGGTGTTACTCAGGGATCAGTGCTGGGCCCACAATTGTTCACAATTTACATAGATGATTTGGAGTTGGGGACCAAGGGCAATGTGTCCACGTTTGCAGACGACACTTAGATGAGTGGTAAAGCAAAAAGTGCAGAGGATACTGGAAGTCTGCAGAGGGGTTTGGATAGGTTAAGTGAATGGGCTAGGGTCTGGCAGATGGAATACAATGTTGACAAATGTGACAGCAAAAGGGATTATTATATAAATGATAAAATATTAAAACGACTGCTGTGCAGAGAGACCTGGGTGTGCTAGTGCATGAGTCGCAAAAAGTTGGTTTACAGGTGCATCAGGTGATTAAGAAGGCAAATGGAATTTTGTCCTTCATTGCTAGACGAGTGGAGTTTAATACTAGGGAGGTTATGCTACAATTGTATAAGGTGTTAGTGAGGCCACACCTGGAGTATTTTGTTCAGTTTTGGTCTCCTTACCTGAGGAAGGACGTACTGGCACTGGAGGGTGTGCAGATGAGATTCACTAGGTTAATCCCAGAGTTGAAGGGGGTTGGATTACGAGGAGAGGTTGAGTAGACTGGGACTGTACTCATTGGAATTTAGAAGGATGAGGGGGGATCTTATAGAAACATATAAAATTATGAAGGGAATAGATAGGATAGATGTGGGCAGGTTGTTTCCACTGGCGGGTGAAAGCAGAACTAGGGGGCATAGCCTCAAAATGAGGGGAAGCAGATTTAGGACTGAGCTTAGGAGGAACATCTTCACCCAAAGGGTTGTGAATCTATGGAATTCCTTGCCCAGTGAAGCAGTTGAGGCTCCTTCATTAAATGTTTTTAAGGTAAAGATAGATAGTTTTTTGAAGAATAAAGGGATTAAGGGTTATGGTGTTCGGGCCGTAAAGTGGAGCTGAGTCCACAAAAGATCAGCCATGATCTCATTGAATGGCGGAGCAGGCTCGAGGGGCCAGATGGCCTACTCCTGCTCCTAGTTCTTATGTTCTTATAACAGTGCAATTATCCTGTTAATGGTACGTAACTCCTCATGTATTCCATCAATGTCAGCGCTCAGACACTGAGTGGACTGATCCAGGTTATTGCGGGCACCTTGCACCCTTTCCTGGCTGAGATGCTGTTCTTGCATGCACTCCTGTACGTGTCTCTCGTGGTCAGAGCTCATGGGGTTTAGCCCCCTGGCCAATATGGAGCTCATGACTGTGATGGACTCCTCTAATCACAGTTCAAGAGCTCCCACTGCCTCAGGGAACTCTGACAGATGTCCACACATCTGCTGCTGATCATCTGAATGACTCCTGAGTTTCCACGTTCCTGCCCACTGGAGCATCATCATGACGTTCCACCCTCCCCTGAGGGGGACTGTGTACAGATGTCTCAGACTCTGGCACTTTCTGCTGCACTCTGGTGCTGTGACTTTCACCCTGTGTCACAGACTCTACATGTGTGCAACATCCCTCCGATGTGCTGGTATCTGAGTTGGCGGAGTGTAGGCTAGTCAGATATGATGCTGCCTTCTCTTCCTCCTCTTGGTGCCCGAGGGGTAACCTGGCTGAGTGGGATGTATGGGAGGTGGTAGGTGCACAGAGCTAGAGCCTGTATGAGACTGGCAGGGATAGTCTTTCTCATTGTGAAAGCACCTTGTTATGTAGATCACAGCCTTTAATCACTCTCAAACTTCTGATGTAACTCCATCCTTGCCCTCCTTCTTCTGCCAACGCAGTGATTGCTCAGCGCAGTGATTTCATGACCTCCACCATCATCACCATTATCACCTGCTATTGGCGAATCATCACCACCGGCAGATGGTCATTCAGGCATCCTGGCTAGTTCCATGGTCACCGGTTTGACCAATCTAATCGGTTCAGTCAGGCACATCCACTCTCAGTCCAGGCCATCTCCTGGGTGTTCTCTGCCCTCTTTGAGAAAAATTACAACATGAATTGATGTTAGCTTGCACGGATAATTCTCTTCACTGCATCTGTGAGTCGTAGTTCTCATTCACTTACGTTCTGTGCACAGTCGTGAGTAGCGAACACATACAAGCTTCAGTGTTGAAGCAGAGCTATGTGGCAGCTCTCGCAACTTAGCTGCAGCGTGCAATGTGACCCTTCCTTTGGAGCTCTGTGTGGATAAGCCAAGCTACTTGCCCTGCTGGAATGCAGCAAGTCATTGAACTTTTCCTGCACTGAATCCATGAGTATGGAATGTTTCCTGCTGCACTCACCGTGGCCACAATTTGAATCCAGGTCTTTTTTAAAATAAATTTAGAGTACCCAATTCATTTCTTTCCAATTAAGGGGCAATTTAGCATGGCCTCTCCACCTAGCCTGCACATCTTTGGGTTGTGGGGGCGAAACCCACGCAAACACGGGTAGAATGTGCAAACTCCACACAGACAATGACCCAGAGCCGGGATCGAACCTGGGACCTCGGCGCCGTGAGGCAGCAGAGCTAACACACTGCGCCACGAATCCAGGTCTTCTTGATTGTTGCAGGTGGATTATTCGGGCTAACAGAGAACAGGACTACTCTACTCTTCTGGAATCTCCCACCAACAAATTTTGGTTGAAGAAACAGGGAAGTGTAAGGCAGCTGGACCCTCCCTTCCCCAGCACCCCTCCGCATGACATTCTACCAATAAAAATGTAAGGCAAAAAGTGACATGAGCCATTCAGATACAATGTTCTCCTTCATTCACCATTTTCACCATATCATTAATGATTACAGGTAAGGTTTGGTGGGGAAAATGGTTCTACGCAAATGGTAATGTTGCAGCTGTGAGTCTAAGCTAGTATCCTATGCTCCAGGAACACTGACAGCCCAACCGGATTCCTCCCTCTTAGTCACACTGTTATGCTGTGAAAGCGTACGGCTTTGAGGAACCTGGTCAAGGGTCAACACTGTGGGTGTATCTGGATATATGGGTGACAGAAGGGCAAGTGGAGGGGATCATGAGGGTGGCATTGATCATCACTCACCCACTGAGCCTCAGCAGCTAATTACATGACTGCAGAATATCTGTAACAGGTATTGGGCTTCAGACAATGTCATCTCTATGGCTGTGTTTGGAGAATCCACTCCATGCTTTCAATGGATCGGTAGAGTGCACTTCGATTAGTAAGCAATAATGACAATTCTCCCATCGGGAAAGCACCTGATGGGCCATCCATTCATTCTCGGGTCAGTTAACAGTTCGAAAATATTTACAACTTGGATACTCATCTTACAAGGCAATGATGTCCCCTCTGAGGCTCAAGGGACTTTACCATTGATGACCAGTCTCTCAAATGAGACTCTATGAGGGTCCGCTTTTTATCTGCACCCATTTTGCTCAACCCATGTGGACCTGCATCTGACTCCTCATTATATTTGGGGTTACCCACCCAGCCTCCTAATATGGCCTGCACCCTCAGTCCACAAATCTGACCAACAGGCAGACATTTATAGAAATTGAGTCTGCAAAGCCTAGAATTCTCCCAACTATGGGCACCCAGAGCACAGTCGAAAATCCAGACCAAAGACTTGCATTTATATAGCACCTTTCATGATCACCCAGATGTCTCAAAGACCTGTACAGCCAAGAAAATACTTTAAAAGTGTAGCGCTGTTGTAATGTAATAATCACTGCTGGATATGCGCAGAAAGCACCATCTCAGCTGTGACTGACTCATTGGGATTAATTAGCTCACTAACACATTTTGCTCCTGGCTCAAATGAGAAGACTGGGGACTTGGGCAATGGCATCCATCCAGTCACACTGCAGCAAGTGGTGAACACCAGCAGGAGAAAAGGAAGGGGGAAAGGGAGAGGAAACTGGTAAACAAAAGTGAGGAAAAGCTTCCAATCAAAATGGCAATGCAGCAGCACCAGCGTCGCATCACATTAAAAGGCTTAGAACAACAAAATACTGAGGCCCCACGTCAGCCCAGAAACAACGGCAGATTGAGCAAGGTCTTATGACTTTCACATTCGTGGAAAGTTCAGGCATACACTAAATCAGGTCCTGTTTATGGCACTATATCATGCTGATTTCTAACTTTTTTACGCTGTCTACCTTTCTGAGAGATTTGTACCTTTTGACCAGGGACCCTTTGACTTAGATTTATAACAGGTTTTGGCATTGTCCATCACGTCACGCGTGACTTTTTTGCAGTTTTCGAATCAGCAAGATAAAAAAACATAAAATAAAGAGCTGGCAAGCAACTAAAATAAAACATACTTATGTTTCATTGGCCCGATATGTTAAGAGTTGTATTTGTAACCCATAGTATTTCTGTTACCAGTCCTTTGACATTGTTTTTGCACTGTTAGTTTGTCTCTAAATACACGTTTCCAGCCTATGTGATTTACGTGCTTCATACTGATGTACCATCACAGTTTAAGATGTGGAGTGGGGGCAGCACGGTGGCGCAGTGGGTTCGTCCTGCTGCCTCACGGCGCCAAGGTCCCAAGTTCAATCCCGGCTCTGGGTAACTGCCCGTGTAGAGTTAGCACATTCTCCCTGTGTTTGCGTGGGTTTCGCTGCCACAACCCAAAGATGTGCAAGCTAGATGGATTGGCCACGCTAAATTGCCCCTTAATTGGAAAAATGAATTGGGTACTCAAAATTTTTTTAAAAATGTGAAGTGAATCAAATATGTATAGAAGTACTTCCCAAAACTTTATGATTTGTGAATATTGGTGCGACTTCAAAGTGAGGGAAGGATGGGGGTTAGTTGTTGAGGGAGATGTAGGGGCCATTGTTGAGCAGTTATAAACTATTTTGTCCATAGTAGTTTTGAAGACTGATTGGGAGATCGGAGCTAAGAATCGTGTATGCACATGCATATAATGAAGAGGCCAATCCCAAACGGTTCCACCATTCAACACAGCCTTCTTCAGTGCTCCTTCCTTTGTGAACAGGTCTGAGGAGGTCAATGATTAACCAATTGAATTGCTGAACTAAACAACCAATCAGGACACTGACATTTAAAAAAAAATTTAGAGTACCCAAGTATTTTTTTCTCAATTAAGGGGCAAATTTAGTGTGGCCAGTCCACGTAACCTGCACATCTTTGGGTTGTGGGGGTGAAACCCACGTAGACACGGGGAGAATGTGCAAACTCCACACGGACAGTGACCCAGAGCTGGGATTGTACCCGGGTTCTCAGCACCATAGGCAGCAGTGCTAACCACTGTGCCACTGTGCCGCCTAGGACACTGAAAGAATGACCAATTGGGGTAGCAATAAGTTGTCCCATTGATGAACCTTTTGGGGAAATAGTTTATGTTCCAGCCAATCTACACTCGATAGTCATCATTGCTGCCTCAGAGTTCATGACCAAAATGATCGGACCTGTTGGGATCCAGGATTTGGGAACACCTGATGGACAGACTAATTCATTAATTCATATCCAACCACTACCTATTGTGTAATGATCCATTCTCCTCTTCATAATGAATTCGCCAGCATAAAAGAAAGGAACAAGGGCAGAGGTATGGCATATTTTCTCTCACTTAGTATTGCCTCTGCACTTTCATGGCGTCGCGTGAGGGTGGGGTAGAATTTGTAACTCTGTGACAGGTCTAGGAAAAGACTAACTGGTAATCAGGTGTGATAGGCACATTGCTTCATTTGCACTTACATTACTCAAGTGAGAGGTCTCGGTCAACATCACCTTGTTCCCAATCCATCAACCAGTGGAAACAATTATTCATTGTTTATACCCTGTAATGACCATAGGTTCCACTTGCCACATGCAGCCCCTCCCACCCCCTCGTCCCCGTCCTCCCATCACCATTCTCCAGTCTCCCTCTCTCTCTCCATGACACAGTTTCCCTCTCTCCCACATCTCCATTCCCCAGTCTCCCCATCCCTATTTCTAAGTCTCCTAGAGCTCCCTATTTCCCAGTCTTCCTCTGCCGCCTGAGTCCCTAATCTGTGGTCTCTTCCTCTCTGATGATGCTCCAATCTATCTCAACTCCAATTCTTTTCACCCCCCTCCATTGTCTCTCTGACACATTGCTTCTCCAACATGCAGTACAGGAGGAGCATAAATTTCCTCCAATTAAACATTGGGAAGGCCAAGGTCATTATCGAAAGTCCAAACCACAAACTCTTGAGCCCTGACCAATCTTCTATCCGTCTCCCTAGCTGCACAAGGCCACTTGCAATCTTGGTATTGTGTTGGACTCCAAGATGGGTACTGACCACAAACATGTTGGATCACCAACGCTCCCCACTTCCATTGTGGTAACATTACTGGATTCCAACCCTGTATGTGTGGCACGGTAGCACAGTGGTTAGCATTGTTGCTTCACAGCGCCAGGGACCCGGGTTCGATTCCCGGCTTGGGTCACTGTCTGTGCAGAGTCTGCGTGTTCTCCCCATGTCTGCGTGGGTTTCCTCCGGGTGCTCCAGTTTCCTCCCACAAAAGGCCCAAAAGACATGCTAGTTATGTGAATTTGACATTCTGAATTCTCCCTCAGTTTACCCAAACAGGCGCCGGAATGTAGTGACTCAGAGATTTTCACAGTAACTTCTTTGCAGTGTTGATGTAAGCCTACTTGTGACAATAAAGATTATTATTATTATGTCCCTCAGCACATCTGCTACTGAAACCCTCACCTATGCCTTTGTTATCACCAGACTTGACAATTCCAACCCTCTCCTGGCTGCTCACTGATCTTCCATCCTCCATAAAGATCACTCATCCAAAGCTCAGCTGCTTGTATCTTAACTCACACATTGCCCATTTGCTTTCTGGTATGCTGTGGTTCCCAGTCCAACAAAACCTCAACTTTAAAATTCTCATCCCTATTTTCAAATGCCTTCATGACCTCGCTCTACCTGCCTCTGTAACATCCTCCACTCCTACAACACATCAAGATATCTGTGCTTCTCCAACTCTGCCCTCTTGACAATTCCTGATCTTAATCATTCTGCCATTGGCGGTTGTGTCTTCAGCTGCCTGAGTTTCAAGCTCTGGAATCTCTCCCTAAATCTCTCCATCTTTTGAATGCTCTCCTTTAAGACGCTTCCTTTTATCTACCTCCTTGATTAAGCTTTAGGTCAAATGTCCTTAATATCTCATTACATGACTCCTTGCCAGTTTCCTGTTTGATAATCACTCCTGGGAAGCATCTTGAGGATTTGTGCTACAGTAAAGGACCTATATAAATGCATGCAGTTGTTGATGATGATTGCCTTGTACAACTGGTTATCATGGGTATTGTGTAATATTTGGTTGGAGCTGGTCATTGAACTCTGGCTTCCTTTTGATCAGGAGGATGAAATACCTCAACATCCTACTTTGTGATCTGCTATGTCTGACTTCTGG
The DNA here is from genome assembly GCF_902713615.1 of Scyliorhinus canicula. Classification (NCBI taxonomy): domain Eukaryota; kingdom Metazoa; phylum Chordata; class Chondrichthyes; order Carcharhiniformes; family Scyliorhinidae; genus Scyliorhinus; species Scyliorhinus canicula. The sequence continues at coordinate 214,087,551 of NC_052146.1, forward strand.
CCTTGCCATCGACTTTTGAGTCTGAACTCACACTGCCAATGACGGGGGTGTTTCAACATGGTGGAAGTGTTAACGATTTCTCTGCCCAGTTATATGGCAGTGTATCCTGCAAGAGAAGTGAAAATGTGTGTGTGTGTGCCCTGTTGAAGTCTTCTGAAGTTCTGTGGAACAGCTTAGCTTTGTGCAGAAGCTAAGAGGAAAAGATGTAGACAAGAGGAGGAAATCATGATGGGGCCATTAGGAAATATTGAATGTGTAAATACAAGCAGGAACTCACCGAAGCTCCTTAGGCAGCACCTTCCAAACCCATGACCCCTATAAGACCATAAGACATAGGAGCAGAATTAGGCTGCTCAGCCCATCGGGTCTGCTCCGCCATTCAATCATGGCTGATATTTTTCTCATCCCCATTCTCCTGCCTTCTCCTCATAATCCCTGATCCCCTTATTAATCAAGAACCTATTTATCTCTGCCTTAAAGACACTCAGTGATTTGGCCTCCACGGCCTTCTGCGGCAAAGAGTTCCACAGATTCACCACCCTCTGGCTGAAGAAATTCCTCCTCATCTTTGTTTTAAAGGATCGTCCCTTTAGTCTGACAGTGTGTCCTCTGCTTCTAGTTTTTCCTACAAGTGGAAACATCCTCTCCACGTCCACTCTATCCAGGCCTCGCAGTATCCTCTAAGTTTCAATAAGATCCCCCCTCATTCTTCTAAACTCCAACAAGTACAGGCCTCAGCCGTTCCTCATACAACAAGCTCTTCATTCCAGGGATCACTCTTGTGAACCTCCTCTAGACCCTTTCCAAGGCCAACACATCCTTCCTTAGATACGGGGTCCAAAACTGCTCACAATACTCCAAAAGGGGTCTGACCGAAGCCTTATATAGCCTCAGAATACATCCCTGGTCTTGCATTCTAGCCCTCTCGACAAGAATGCTAACATTGCATTTGCCTTCTTAACTGACGACTGAACCTGCACATTAACCTTAAGAGAATCGTGAACAAGGACTCCCAAGGGTGCTTAGGATTTCCTAAGCATTTCCCCATTTAGAAAATAGTTTATGCCTCCATTTCTCCTTCCAAAGTGCATAACCTCACATTTTTCCATATTGTATTCCATCTGCCACTTCTTTGCCTACTCTCCTAGCCTATCCAAGTCCTTCTGCAGCCCGCCTGCTTCCTCAATACTACCTGCCCCTCTACAGATCTTTGTATCATCTTGACACCTAGCAACAGTGCCTTCAGTTCCTTCTTCCACATCATTAATGTATATTGTGAAAAGGTGTGGTCTCAGCACAGACCCCTGAGGCACACCACTAGTCATCGGCTGCCATCCTGAAAAAGACCCCTTTATCCCCACTCTCTGCCTTCTGCCAGTCAGCCAATCCTCTATCCATGCCAGGATCTTACTCTTAACACCATGGGCTCTTAACTTATTTAACAGTCTCCTATGCGGCACCTTGTCAAAGGCCTTCTGGAAATCTAAATAAATCACGTCCACTGGTTCTCCTTTGTCTAACTTTCTTGTTACTTCTTCAAAGAGCTCTCACAGATTTGTCAGACATGACCTCCCCTTGACAAAGCCGTGCTGACTCAGTCCTATTTTATCATGCATTTGCAAGTACTCTGCGATCTCATCTTTAATAATGGACTCGAAAATCTTACCAATGATTGAAGTAAGGCTAACCAGCCTATAATTTCCTGTCTTCTGCCTCCCTCCCTTCTGAAATAGCGGTATTACATTAGCCACTTTTCAGTCCTCTGGAACTTCCCTGCCTCCAGTGATTCCTGAAACATCACCACCAATGCCTCCACAATCTCCTCAGCTATCTCTTTTAGAAGGACAAGGGCAGCAGATACCTGGGAACACGATGGCCTGGAGGTTCCACACCAAGCCTTTCACTATTCTGACTTGGAAATATTGTGCCTCAATTATCACTGGGTCAGAATCCTGGAACTCCCTCCCGAACAGCACTGTGGGTGTACCTACACCACATGAACTGCATTGGTTCAAGAAGGCTCATCACCCACCTTCTCAAGGGTAACTAGGCATGGGCAGTAAATGCTGGCCAAGCCAGTGAAGCCCACATTCCCAGAATGAATACACAAAAAGAAGGAAACATGGTGAAATCTCCCCCTGCCACTAGAGAAAAGGTTTATGAAGTGAGAAAGGGAGGGGGGGGGGGGGGGGGGAGGGGGGGGGGGGGGGGGGGGGGGGGAGTTGCTGGTGATAGAACTAATTCTAGTGTTGCACAGCTGGGTAAAAAAGCAGTGCTTTTTTTCCTCTCCGGATACTGATCCAATTCCGTTTTGAAAGCCGTGATTGAAGTTTTCCTTGTGTCACCTTTGACACTTTTGCAGTCATCTTAAATCAGTGACTTCTGGTTTATGATCGTCTTGTCAATGGGATCAGTTTCTCCTGATCTGCCCAGACCCCTCATGATTCTGCCCTCTGTCAAATCTCCCCTCAACCTTCCCTTCTCTAAACTCTGTCATGATATGCAGGCACACGCAAAAACATAATGATATACAGGTAAGCAGCTAATGGACACAGAGAACGACATGACCAATAAGCAGGCAGGACACTCAGGGGTGGGATCTGACTATAAAAGACACGAGGCACTCACACTCCGCCTCTTTCCACTGATGAACATCTAGAGAGTCAGTCAAGGGTATTGTTACAATCTCATACCTCCACCACGTAGCTAAGAGCTAGTCTGGTTCAGTCAGGCAGAGTAACCAAACTTAAGTTAGCAGAGAGTCAAACTCACAGAGAACTGTGCTAGCTGTGCTATTAGTTTAATAAACCTGATTGAACTAACATCAAAGTCTGGAGTATCTTTCTGATCTAAGTTGCATCCTGTTGCAGCCAGTGTTAGACCAGTGTACCTAACACGACAAACTCCAGCCCTGTAATGGAGCCCATCTGAAGGCTGGGGGTTTTGAAACCTGAATCTCTTGGTCAGTAGCCTAATCTTTGCGCAGTACAGACGGGTTCTCTGGTCTTGTCCGTGGTGGGACCTGTTGCGAGAACAGAGAATTTGGCGTTCCAGCCAAAACCCCTTTCGTTCTCAGCAGAAGCAGAAAATCGCAGCCACGAGAGAGGACGGAAGATTTCGACCTACATCTGTGAACCAGCACTGGTGAAAATCAAATGTCTAACTGATCCTGATGGGTGGAACTCATGATAAAAGAATCCTTTGCTGGCACAATGAGGCAGTGTTTCTTTTGTGTATTGAAAGAAGTCTTATGAGCTTATTCTTGATATCAGAGTGGTAGTTAACCAATTGCAGTTGACATATCTGACCATCTATAATTGACTGTGAATTTCCTCTTAAGTACATAACCTTGACAAGTGTGTTAATTATCATGGCAGATAGCTTCTTCACAATATAGAAATACTATATCTGCTGACTGATTCAAAATACTGACAAGGTGACAGGTTATCCATCATAGCCTAATGTAGTGAACCTCAAAGCTACATGATATTCTGCTATGAGCCCGCCTCTACTGCACGGCTCTGATCGATCAGAGTGAAGCCTTAACCAGTCGAAGGAAGCAAGATGCTTACACAGTGCCATAGATGAATTGTTCTAATAGAAGCTTTGTTAATGGTTGTGTTTAATTAACAAGCCTTATTAGGTGTAAAGCTACCAAATGGGAATATTGATAATAATGTGGAGAAGGGATGTTAATAGTAATGACATGAGTATTCATTTTGTTTTCTCCCTAGTGTTGTACTTCACCACAGCCGTGAAGTGTTAAATGACCCCTTTGGTAGATGCAGTTTTGATCATACATGTTTAGTTATGATTGTTTAACTCACCGCAGAAATCAATCATGAGCAGGTTATTTGTTTCAAACTGGTTGCTGAGATTTCAGTACATTTAATGAATCTGATACATGTGGTTACCCTCCTCACATTGTAAAACATGTTGGATTAGAAATTGGCTCCTCACATGGAGATTTGATACAGACTGCTTCGGCCAAATGGCTTCAATGAGTATATGGAGCTGGTGCTTTGTTTGTTACTTGTCAACAATGCGAAAGAGCATAGAATCATAGGCCTGCTTTTATACTGGGCAGGTTTCAGAGGTGGGATGCGGGGTGGGAGTATATGGATGTGCAGAGTTCCGTCCAGCTGGATGCTGAAGGGTGGAATTTTCTGCTTCTGCCTGTGGCGGGAATTGGGGTGGGCAGGCTGCTAAACCTGGCTTGATGGAGAAAGTCCCACTGGCAGGAAATCGCTTTGGAATTTGGCTCTCCCAGTTTTGGTGGCAGGGTAAAGGTGGGTTGAATTTCCCGCTGATTTGGGAAGGGGGAAACAGAGACAGGATTGGGGTGTTGGAGTGGGACACAAGAGGGGAGGGAGAAAACAGAAGCTGGTCTTGGGTAGTTGATGGTCTGTGAAACACAGAAGGGGAGGGGAGACAGATGCAGGATTGGCGGGTGTATGTGTGTATGTGTGTGTGTGTGGTGCACCCGAGTGAAAGGGGGAGACAGAGGTAAGGCCAGGGGATGGGCTACAAACAGAATGGAATATTGCAAGATTGTCCTGGCCCAAGATTTTTAAAATGTCCAAGGAGGAATCAGTGACTGTCCTGGGGCTGAGGCCACACTGTTGGGACATATAGAGCAGAACGGTAGCACATCTGATTAGCACTGTGGCTTCACAGCGCCAGGGTCCCAGGTTCGATTCCCTGCTGGATCACTGTCTGTGCAGAGTCTGCACGTTCTCCCCGTGTCTGCGTAAGTTTCCTCCGGGTGCTCCGGTTTCCTCCCACAGTCCAAAGACGTGCAGGTTAGCTGGATTGGCCATGATAAATTGCCCTTCGTGACCAAAAAGGTTAGGAGAGGTTATTGGGTTCAGGGGATAGGTGGAAGTGAGGGCTTAAGTGGGTCGGTGCAGACTCGATGGGCCGAATGGCCTTCTGCACTGTATGTTCTATGTCCATGTCTATATTGAAGAGGCGGCCCTATGACTCAACTGTCTATGTTAGAGGCTCTGCATGACGTGATACCAATCTTGGGGAGATGAAGGTCTCTCTTGTTCATGCACAGCGTGGTGTGCAGGGTGCGGTGAGTCACCTAAATAATTTAGTCTTGGGGGTTTGAGTCATTGTATTGTGAGGCAGAGAGAGGGGAACAGAAATGTTCAGAGGAGACATTTGGATGCTGTAAGTTTGTAGCCAGAAAGTCATGGGGAGGGGGGGTTGGCTATTGGATGATCTCATAGGAGAGATATGGTGGAGGTCCCAAAAAGTAAGGGTACATTTGGGAAGAGGTCGGGTCGCCAAAGGACATGGTGGCAACAACTTTAAAGAGTGCGGAAGAGAACAAGAATATCCACATGGAAAATTATATGTTCGAGGGTAACAAGGGGAGGCTGAATAGTGATAGGAGGAAGAGGAATGAGTATGGCGGAAGATAAGAAGAACTTGGTAGTTGATAGGGAAAGGTTGGAAGCTGGTGTCCTGTTTGAAGGTCAGCAGCACCATTTTTAGTTTCACCTAACAACCTTCAGCTCAGGCAGCCTCATGATGCCGGGGTCCCAGGATCGATCCCGGCTCTGGGTCACTGTCCATGTGGACTTTGCACATTCTCCTTGTGTTTGCATGGGTTTCACCCCCACAACCCAAAGATGTGCAGTCTAGGTGGATTGGCCACGCTAAATTGCCCCTTAATTGGGTACTCCAAATGTAAAAAAAAATAAAAACCAAAACAATGATGCAGCTCGAAGAACAAGCTCGCAAAAATCAATTGGGGAAGGGTGTCTGAGCTCGTGGGAGGATTCAGTAAAGCAGTTCCTGGCTGATTGAGAAGTAAGAGCCAGGATGCCCCAGAAAGAACCAGATGCTAAGAGGGGCCAAATCCTCAAAGATGTTTGGCACAACCAAACATCTACAGAAGACGTAGCTGGTACACAGTGCTGCAGGCGCCTTTGCTTGCCTTGGAGTGTGGTAGTTCATATTTGCCACATTCTCCATGAGCAACACACGCTGCATGGACTTGGAGAGCATCCACTGCTGGTTGCTTTGAAGGTTACCGCAACACTGAACTTTTGAATCTGCCTGCAGATTTTTCCAGGGCTCCGATAGGGATGTGCATGATGCATGCAGGGAGTGGGAACCAATAAAGGAGTAACCTTCAGCCTTAAAAGTGGAAACAAAAACTGATGAATACTACTTTCCCCGAAAACACAAATTTAGAAAATAAATGCCATTGCAGAGTACACTTGGGAGAAAAGACTCTAGCATTGGTTGTGACTTCAATGAGACAGAATCAGGATAATTACTAACTTCACTGATCAATTCTTATGAGCCAGATAATGAGATGCATGTGTATTGTCCAGCCATCATTTTCACATAGGAAATCCCTTTGTTCATGTCACTGATGTGGAACTAAAAGCAATTCACTGTGTTGAGATTAAGTGAGATTTTATGGAACTGAGGGACCAAATGGGAGACAATTGGGCTGAAGTGCTCATTTAGTACCCTGAATAAACCCAGGCCATGTATCACACTGATTAGTCATTCAGTACCTGAGACTGGGAGAGAGATGAATGTGAAATACATTTACAATAGTGCAGATTATATACAATGAACAAACACTTGCCGCCAACGTGCTCCCAAAACTTCTTACTTTTTCTAACTTCATCACTATATCAAGGCGCAGTCCCAACATCTGCAGTGGAGGAGGCAGCAGCAAGTGAACTGCTTTGCCCTGTCATCTGAAATTAATTTGACGGGTGTCCTCAGATGCCCCAAGGCTTGGAGGGTTTGGACCTGCTAAAGGTTCCCTGAGAATATCTGGTTGACGTTCCTCTTCCCTTTCGGTGCCCAAGAGCCCCTCCCTGAGAAGGGGCACCTGAAGGGAGGTTTAGGTTCCCCGCTCCCCTCTCACCTAGCCACCGCTGATATGCACCCTTGGATGAAGTGATAGTGTGCGGGTCCGAGCGTAAATCCAGATGGAATAATCTTGCTCCTCTCCAGTAAGCTCGGCCATCTGCTCCTCATGGAAGGAAAGTGCCCTCAGCTGAGGGTTACCCACTTTGGTCTTGGCTCTCTCCCGTCTGTTGTGTGGGAGAGCTTATCCTGGATAAAGCCAGATGGATTATCTGTGAGCATGGATGTAAGAGCAGTTCAGAAGCATGCATGTACGTTGTGTGTGCTGAGCCCTCCCCAGTGATGGATCAAGATGCCGTTTGCATAGGATCTTACACGACATGGTGAGTTTAAAGTGACTGGCTGAAATTCAGTGCTGGTGTCCCATCTGCTGATTGTGTATGACAATCCTGTGAGCCCTAACCCATTATAATAAAAGCAAAATACTGCGGTTGCTGGACTTCTTTCTTAAAAGACGGTTCCCCGAATTAGATGCAGTACTCGGGTTGAGGCCCAAGGAGTAATTTATAAAGTTTTAGCATCGCCTTCTTGCTTTTGCACTCTTACTTATAAAGCCTGGGATCTCAAATACTTTTTTAAAAAGTTTGTCCACTTCTCCTCAATGAATAGTGTATGTGAACTCTCAGGTTTCTTTGTTCCAGCACCCCTTTTAAAATTAAACCATTCAGTTCATATTGACTCTTCACGCACGGTGGCACAGTGGTTAGCAATGGTGCCTCACAGCGCCAGGGATCCAGGTTCAATTCCGGCCTTGGGTGACTGTGTGGAGTGTGCACGTTCTCCCCGTGTCTGCGTGGCTTTCCTCTGGGTGCTCTGGTTTCCTCCCACAGCCCAAAGATATGCAAGTTAAGTGGATTGACCATGATAAAGTGTTCCTTAGTGTCCAAAGGTGGGGTTACGGGGGTAGGGTGGGGGGAGAAGGTAGTGTGCGCTTTCAGAGGGTCGATGCAGACTCGATAGGCCAAATGGCCTTCTTCTGCACTGCAGGGATTCCATGATTGTTCCTCCTCTTACAAAATGTGGTTGACAATTTTAAATGCTATGACATACGTAAGTAAAATATATGTTCAATACCATAGCACCTCCTTTGCTCCTTCTCTTTTACCAATTACAAAATCAAAGGTTAATGTCACCAATCACTGCAGCTTGATTAATTTCTTCTTCTCTTCTGCTGTCTTCAGTACTGTGCACGGTCCTATCACCCTGCACTCAGTGTCCTCACTGATAAGCGGGTTGACCAAACAATACAGAAGCAAATGATCAACCTGTCACCCTGCACCAGGACATTCAAATACAGGATCAGAACAGAATGATTGAATCTCATTCAAAGTGGGGGGGGGGGGGGGGGGGGGGGGGGAGGGGGGGGGGAGAGAGAGGTGGGGGGGTATGTTCCACTACTAATACTATTGGTCGGAACTAAATCGTTGAATGATGCGCTCCTGAACTGAGAGGATAACTATCATTCAATCAGATTCGCAGGGAGAAAATACACCAATATGAGGCTGTCTGGATTCTTTGTCACATTTCTGAACAATTCTAGCCTCTGGGATCCTGAGGCCTTTTATTCTCAAACTCCTGGAAGCCTCAATGCTGCGTTACCTCGCCACACATACTTTGCATTGCACCCAATTCTGCACTGTGGTGAACCATTTTAAAAGATATATATACTTTACTTTCACTGGAACCTAACGGTAACGGACTCGCAATAAAGGTTAATGTTGGCAGTGAATAAAATTTGATGGTAACGGGGATAATCGTGACTTGAGCAAATCTATTATTTCTTAAATATTCATGGACTGCATTTCTCAGTGTTGAGAGTGACGCAGCTGCTCGTACTGTAAATAATGTGTGGCAGTTTGGGTGTGATGGTCTTTTTAACCGTGGTAAATGCCACCATCTCGTCTCTCAGGATTATTTATAGCAAATCCGTTGAAACAATTCTTGAAATAAAAAATATTAAAAGGAGAAATTAGTCAAAGATTTATTAATAATGGTACACGACATTAATTGCTATACCTGGCGGCAATTCTTAAAAGCCAGTATAAATTTGGCAAAAAAAAATCATAGTGTCAAATGCTGATCTTGCTTTATCTCTGCAAAGGGGTGGTAGCTCTGGACCTTTGCATACTGCCTTCTTACTTAATAAATGTTATAGCTGTGGCTTTCCGTGGCTAATAAAACTTAGTTTACATTATAACCCTTGTCTGCCATGATTTGCCTCCTTGGGCTCACTTATTGTACATTAAGAATGCGCACACAGCCTCGCGGTTATTCGCTGCAATTCTTAAATAATTCATTTATGCACCATTGCTTTCAGGCAGTGTTTTTACAAACGCTGTAATGAGACAAGCTGTAAAATGTTTTACATGAAAAATGCGGCCTGGGATTGAGAGAAAGCACTTCTCCACATTCCTTCCCAGGGCTCGGACTGGAACTTTAAACAAATGGCAGGCTGCAAGCTTCATCACAGTTGAATTTTTTTCTGATAAAGATAGGTGATACCATTCCCCCGCTCCACCCCCCACCTCCTTCCCCCACTTTCCAAAAAAATAAATGGTGCAATGAGATGTCTTTCAGGCCTTTATGACTCCGTTTCATTTTTCTTTTGCAACGAACACTCCTTTAGAATGAGAAAGATTTTATATGTCAACATATTCCAATGGGTGAAAATGAATTAAACTACAGCATAAATTAAAGCTGAAAGATTTTTTTTTTTCCAAAGCTCGCTTTTTAACGTTCGATTGCTCAATTTGTCTTTTCCCCTGCATTGCTCGAGTTTTGCACCTCCATGTGCAGGCTGGGTGTGCCACAGCAGCATGGGGAAAAAGTATCTTTAATCTGCGAAAATCAGACTTCTTTTTATTACAGCAAGCATATTCCGCTAAATGCGATAAGAAGTAAATTGTGTACCTATCAGCCACCCCCACCCCCGCACGCTCGTGTCTGAAATCAGCAAAATGGTCTTTTTCGCCAATGATTTATGAGCCACTTTTGAACAATTCTTATCAGTTTCACACAAGCCTTTTTCTGATGCTGCTCATGTCTGGATGACAAGAGACAACTGAAGGCATTATGCTTCAAAATCTCTCCCATGCATTCTAGACACCTAAGATTACATCTAGACTATTGATTTATTGCTGCAAATAACTAAAGGGACTAGTTTACAGTTTGTTCAAGAGTTCCTTTATTTGTAAGACCAAAACTAAAATACACAATCACACATAAATAACTGTTACTAGTAATATTGGAAACACCAATTTTCAAACCTCTGCTTATTAAAAAAAAAATTTTTTAATCAAAAAAACATTATTTCAAAAATCTTCAACAGTCATTGAAATCTGAAGGAATTAAACATCATAATGGTAAAAGTATATTTTCAATACGCCGACGATTTGTTATAAGTTAGGGATCCGGAGACGTCATGTAGAAAATGCAGCAGCCAATTTGTGCACAGCAACATCCCATAAACAGCAAGTTGACAAATGGCCAGATAACCTGTTTCTTCTGATGTTGATCAAAGGATAAATATTGACCAGGGCGCTAGGGGGAACTCACCTGCTCTTCTTCAAAACAGCCCACGGGGTCGTTCATGTCCACCTGAGGAGGCCGAAAGGGCCTCGGTTTGACGCCTCATTAAAGGTGGCACCTCCCTCATTATTGAAATTGATTTATTTTCTCAAGTCCTGTAATGGGGCTGAAACCCACAACCTTATACCCCAGAGACAAAAGTACTACATCTGACACAGGGTGCATTAGAATTGAACTCATTTGCTGAATTAGAATGTATATGCTACAGAATCCCGGCAGTGTCATTTGGCCCATCAAATCTGCACCAGTCCCCTGAAAGACCATCCTACCTAGGCTGACTCCTCTGTCCTATCAGTGCTGACTACTGTGCCACCGAGCCACTCACGACCCATGGCCACTATTTTACCATCTCTTTTATGTTAAGTGCTCCCCACTTCCAAGTTTGGTCCAGGGAGAGAATGTGCTTGGATGACACATTTTCTCAGGCATACTTCCAGTGTGGAGAGGTTTCTTCCCCTCTATTGCTTGCTCCCAATGACCACACTACCAAGAATTGCAGTTTGCCACATAAGAGAATCATTGCAAGTTATTTTGGAGCACAGATATTGAACATTCAATGCAAAGTCTAATCGACTTTGAGCGAATCCAACACAAACGGATGATGCTAAAAGTCTAATTTCTTTAGTGGCCACAAAGACTTTGCCTGCAATGAGTTTGGGCAGACACAACTCAGTGAATATCAACTGCAGAACTACCCTTAGAATTGGTGTTAACCATCTCATTCTAAAATTATGATGGAGGTAGTTGGACAGTTTTACAAGTGCAGGAGAGCTTAAGTCAAACTGGGAAGATGTGATCAGTGTTTTATTGTAATTAAAATCATGTTGTAGATTGTGGAGTATAAGTTGACCTTGAAGCCTCAAAATGTTCCTCCAAAAACAGGGGTCAGCTGAGACGTTAAGTATAAAATGTGAACTGCCAGTGCTGGTATGGATGAACACCATTTTGAAATGTGAAAAAAAACACACTAATTCAAATTAAATCAATCTGTTAAGTTTCATTAGGTGAAATAATTCTACTCGGATAGTTTGAACAATGTTTTAAAAGTCATAATTGTCTTCAGAACTTGACACAATGAGTTCATCAAGTTCATCCTGAATCAATTTGGCTCTGATACCAGTGTAAGGCTCCCACTCTGGATCAGATTTGGCAATTTCACTTTCCGAATCATTCTCCTCCGCAGCAAATCGTCTTCCTCTCCATCCACCAAATTGAATATTCCACATTTTCTTGAATGATATGGGGTTGGATTCTCAGTTCCCCCAACTGAGTGTTTCTGGGAAGCGTGCTGCTCACTGGTGGGCGGATTCTCTACTCCCCCAGTTTGTCAATGGGATTTCCCATTGGAAACACTCCATGTCGCCTGGAAACCCATGGACGGGGGTGCACCGCTGGCCGGGAAAGAGAATTCCTGACCGGAGAATTCCGGCCATGACGATAGCTTGAACATTAATAATATCTCCCAATTTGTGATGAAACCAATCGTTGACTTTTAGTTTTCTACTTTGTTCTTTATGCCAGAGGACCCATTTTTGTTAATCAGTTGCCAGGCATGGTCTGTTCTGTGTGAGTGTGTCTTAAACTCCTGCACATCTTCTTGACAACAGGCCTGTATTACCTGTTTGATTCAGTGTGCTGACTTATAAAGCAAATATAACCCTAAACATGCATTTTTGAACTAAAACATTAAGGTCAATTCCTAATGTGAATATAACCCTGAACATATATTTATTAACTAACAAATGGAGTGGTCGACTTATATGCTGAGCATAGGCTTAAATGTACATGTTGGCTCCTAACAATTGGGGATATCTTATATGCCAGGTTGATTTATACACCGCAATCTATGGCATATCCCATTCATGATGAGAATTACATTTTATGCAGTTATGTTTCTCATTGACTGTTTAATTTAAGGAACAGAAGCAAAAGTGGCCTCAAAGTTCTATTGGGAAGGGGGTGTTTACTGCATTCAACTGACAGATTTCTCCTTTTTCATTTTATTGTTGACTAGCTATATGTTGCTGCCTCTTTGATTTGTAATTCTGCACGAGATCATTAGGGTCTAAAGCTGTTCATTAACCAACAATAAATTACTGTCATAATCATTCCAACACATCCTACTTTCAAACTGCAGCTTTCACTTTTCTCCTCCTTAATTCTGTGCCGGGATTCTCCATTCAGTGAAGACACATTAAGAATTCAGGCAACCCCTTATTCATCTTCGAGCAAATTCTCAAGATTTCCTCTGGGCACAGAAAACTCTTTGCAGGAGCCGGAATTTACCCTTTCGTTCTCCCAGTTTTGTCTTCTCCTTTCTTGAAGATCTGGGTTTGATAGTGTCAGAGATGTTGCCTGTTGGGTGAGACATTAAATCAAGATCCCACCTTCCCTCTTAGCCGGACACAAAGGAAGAGTCCCGAGGCCAATATTTACCCTTCGATAAACATCGAAAATCAGATCATCTGGTCATTATCATATTGTTGTGTGTGGGAACTTCCTGTGTGCAAACTGGCTGCCGTGTTTCCTATTTTACAAAATGACCACACTTCAAAAGTTCTTCATTGGCTGTTGCACTCTGAGGTGTCCCAAGGTTGTGAACGGTGCTATAGAAATGCAAGTACTTCCTTCCTTTGATGATGATGAGAGACGCTGTCATCGTCAGCTGGGACTCACTGACAATTGCTCCATGCTCTTGCTTTTGATGTGTGTGAGTGTTGCCAGGTTGTCAAACCTTGAGAGGGCTAGTAGTGGTGCTTCACTGCACCATTCAAGGAGGTAACTGGCGAATGATCATATATAAAAACCCTGGTTGAACCTTTCCTTTTCCCCGTCATAACCCTGGAATGTTGATGATTATGGACCATCTCACTATTCTCCAACCGAGATCAGAAAACTCATCCTAACCCTGACTTTAACCTGACCTTCCTGTTCAATATGCGTGGTTTAATCCATTTTGCCACACACTTACCCACTGTGCCATTGTCTACATATTTACATATCTACATACCCACTGTGCCATGTCTGCTTTGTCAACATGTATTAAATTATTTGTGCTATTTATCTTTTCTACACATTACATACAAATGCAGAAATTATTTCATTAATTTTTTAAGAGGTGAACTAGGTTTCCCAGTATTTAAAAAAATATGTACTTTATTGATAGTAATTAAAATGCAAAAGCTAGTAGTTGGAATATGTCCTTAGTAAAATTAAAGTGATTCATCCAATTTCTTATTGTATTCATTTGGTAGGATTTATGATCACATGGAGGAGTAGGTGTCCAGTTATCTTCATAATATTAGATGCTCAATGTATAAAATAAATCATCAAAATATGTTGCAATATTTAACTTATAAAAATGGTTGGATCTATGCATCAATCCTCTGCTAGCCAGAAAGGGGACCTCTGGGCTGAATTTCACAGTCAGGTGGGTTAGCAATAGGAGTTTGTTGGGGTGGTAGGGTGTTGGTTCGTGTAAAATCCTGCCCTATGTTGCATTATACCTTGTAACAATTTTAACTGATAACCCCTCATCTGATTGGACGGATTCAATTTGATTTTGTAATCAAACAGAATTCAAATTCTAATCATCAGATTAAATCTGAAATTAAGGAGGAATCTGATTGCAGGTTGCAGTCACAATATGCAGCAAGCCTTAATTGCAAGTCCTGCCTTCTCCTTGTAATCCTTACCAGTCTGAAATTACAGTTATTTTGTCATTATCCTCTCTTCAGTCTGTTATATCTCAGCACGTTACCTCATTCAGAAAATACTGTAAAACACAAAGAGAATAGAAAAGTGAAATCATCAAACAAGGCTACCTGGATTATGAAGCACTACTTGGCTTCACATGTATAATTGCCAAACTGATTGTAATTGGGACCTTGCCCTGGTTTTGGGATTTTACCTGATGTTTTAACACCACTAATTCTTTGTGGTCCGCCCGATGTGTTACATCTTTTCGTTAAGGGCAGACGCACATCTTGAATGCGTTACTAACAACTGTGCAGAGCTTTTAAATTTTACTTCCTGAGGTTCGTTACGGTTAGGGGTAAGCTTGAAGGGGTGAGAGTCGTCCTGGTCAGTGTGTATGCCCCTAATTGGGGCGATGTGGATTTTATTAGGAGGATGCTAGGGAAGATCCCCGACTTGGACTCGCGTAAGCTGGTCATGGGCGGGGACTTTAATACAGTCCTAGGCCCGAGCCTGAACCGATCATGTTCAAGAACGGGCAGGTTGCCAGCGATGGCAAAGGAACTGAGAGGGTTCATGGAGCAAATGGGGGGAGCAGATCCGTGGAGATTTAGTTGGGAGGTACTTCTCCCATGTCCACAAGGTGTATTCCCGAATTGACTACTTTGTTGTGAGTAGGGACCTGCTGGCCGGAATGGTGGGGGCAGAATTCTCGGCAATTGCCATATCGGATCATGCTCCGCACTGGGTAGACCTGCAGTTTTGTAAGGACAGCTTTCAACGGTCACCATGGAGGCTGGAAGTTGGATTACTCACTGACGAAGCGGTGTGTGAGAGGCTGAGGAAATGCATGCAGAATTACCTGCTGGTGAACGATACTGGAGAAGTCTCTGTAGCGGTGCTCTGGGAGGTGCTGAAGGCAGTAGTGAGAGGGGAGCTGATTTCAATCCAGGCGGACAGTGACAGGACAGAGAGCAGAGACAGACTGACTGATTAAGGAAATTCTACAGACAGGAGTTACGCGGAATCCCCGAGGCCAGAGTTACTCAGGAAACGACAGAGGCTGCAGGCCGAATTTGGGGTGCTGACTACAGGCAAGGCTATAGAGCAGCTTAGAAAGTTAAAAGGTGTGATATATGAGCATGGGGAGAAGGCCAGTAGAATGCTTGCGCAACAACTAAGGAAGAGAGAAGCGGCTAGGGAAATAGGGAGGGTAGTAGATGGGGAGGGTAATCTAGTGGGTGACCCGGCAGAGCTGAACAAGGTCTTTAGGGACTTTTATAGGAAGCTGTACACTTCAGAACCTCCCGGGGGACCGGGGGGTTGAGGAGATTCCTGAACGGACTGACCTTCCCAAGAGTGGGAGGGGGTTGGTGGACAGACTGGGGGCCCGGGCCAGGATCAAAGGGGAATTGGGGGGCCTGACGATCATGCAGTCGGGCAAAGACCCGGGGCCGGACGGATATCCGGTGGAGTTTTACAGAACATTTGCCGTTAGAGTGGGGCCGGTGCTGGTCAGGGTCTTTAACGAGGCAAGAGACAGAGGGAGTTTACCCCCGACGATGTCGCAGGCCACCATCTCACTTATTCTGAAACGGGATAAGGACACAGAGGCTTGTGGGTCATACAGGCCGATCTCTTTGATCAACGTAGACACCAAGTTACTGGCCAAGATCTTGGCGACCAGAATTGAGGACTGTGTACCGGATGTAATTGTGGAGGACCAAACCGGGTTTGTAAAGG
This sequence comes from Scyliorhinus canicula, assembly GCF_902713615.1. Lineage (NCBI taxonomy): Eukaryota > Metazoa > Chordata > Chondrichthyes > Carcharhiniformes > Scyliorhinidae > Scyliorhinus > Scyliorhinus canicula. The sequence continues at coordinate 214,103,484 of NC_052146.1, forward strand.
GGAGGCAGCTGGTAGCCAACCTAAGAAGGCTGCTCAATGTGATTGTGATGCCCCCGGAGAGTAGCGAGGTAGAGATAGTGGTAGCCATGGATGCTGAAAGGGCTTTTGACCGGGTCGAGTGGGATTATCTGTGGGAGGTACTAGGACGGTTCGGGTTAGGGGCGGGGTTTATCGACTGGGTTAGGCTATTATATCAGGCCCCGGAGGCGAGTGTAAGGACGAACAGGATGACATCGGACTACTTTAGGCTGCACCATGGGACAAGATAGGGCTGCCCTCTCTCCCCTCTGCTGTTTGCGCTGGCCATAGAGCCGCTGGCAATTGCACTGAGAGCGTCTAGGGGCTGGAAAGGGCTGGTCCAAGGGGGGAATGGAACATAGAATCTCATTAAACGCAGACGATCTGCTGTTATATATATCGGACCCAATGGTGGAGATGGACGGTATTATGGAAATCCTGAGGGAATTTGGCCAGTTCTCAGGATATAAATTGAACATGGCTAAGAGCAAGATGTTCGTAATTCAGGCAAGGGGGCAGGAGAGTAGGCTGAAGGGGTTGCCGTTCAGGCTAGTGGGGGAGAGTTTCCGATATTTGGGGATTCAGCTGGCACGGGACTGGGGCAAGTTGCATAAGCTCAACCTGTCCCAACTGGTGGAACGAGTGAGGGAGGAGGTCTGGAGGTGGGATGCGCTCCCGCTGTCATTGGTGGGGAGGGTGCAGACTGTTAAGATTACGATTCTCCTGCGGTTCTTGTTTGTTTTTCAGTGTCTCCCCATCTTTAGCCAGCGGTCCTTCTTTAAGAGGCTGGATAAAATTATTCTGGAATCTGTATGGGCAGAGACATCCTCGCGGGTGAAGAGGGTGATGCTTGAAAGGAACAAAGAAGAACGGGGGCTGGCGTTGCCGAACTTCAGCAACTATTATAGGCGGCCAACATAGCGATGATAAGGAAATGGATGGTGGGTGCAGGGTTGGTTTGGGAGAGGATGGAGGCTGCTTCGTGCAGGGGCACTAACTTAGCAGCCCTGGTCACGGTGCCTCTGCCGCTTCTGCCGGCACAGTATTCCACCAGCCCGATAGTGGTGGCAGCTCTTCGGATCTGGGGCCAGTGGAGGAGGCACGTAGGGGAGGTAAGAGCATCGGTGTGGACCCCAATCTGCGGCGGACACCGATTTGCCCCGGGTAACATGGACGGGGGGAGTATCGACTGTGGAGGAGGGCGGGAATTGTGAGGATGGGTGATCTGTTCCTGGAAGGGAACTTCCCGAGCATGAGGGCGCTGGAGGAGAAGTTTGGGCCGGCGAGAGGGAACGACTTTAGATACTTGCAGGTGTGGGATTTTGTACGCAGACTGGTGCCGTCCTTCCCACGTCTCCCACCGAAGGGGAGGCAGGACAGGGTAGTTTCCAGGGGAGAGGTGGGAGAGGCTAGAGTCTCAGACGTCTACAAGGAACTAAAGGGAGCTGAGGATACGCAGACCGAGGACCTGAAGCTTCAGTGGGAAGAGGAGCTCGGGGGGGAGATGGAGGACGGTATCTGGGCAGAAGCCCTGAGCAGAGTAAACATGACTGCAACATGCGCCAGGCTCCGCCTGATCCAGTTTAAGGTTGTGCACCGGGCCCACATGACGGGGGCCCGGATGAGCAGATTCTTCGGGCTGGAGGACAAGTGTGCTAGATGCGCACATTTTCTGGTCGTACCCTAAACTCAGAGGGTATTGGCAGGGATTCGCAGATGTCATGTCCCGGGTATTGAAAACTGGGGTGGTAATAAGCCCTGAGGTGGCAATCTTTGGGGTTTCGGAGGACCCGGGAGTCCAGGAAGAGAGAGAGGCCGACGTTCTGGCCTTTGCTTCCCTGGTAGTCCGGCGATGAATACTGTTAGCATGGAGGGACTCAAAGCACCCGAGGGCTGAGGTGTGGCTATCGGACATGGCGAGCTTTCTTGGCCTGGTGAAAGTCAAGTTCGCCTTGAGAGGTTTGCTATTAGGGTTCGCCCGAAGGTGGCAGCCATTTATTGACTTCTTCGCAGAGGAGTAAGCAGCAGCGGTGGGGGGGGGGGGGGGGGGGGGGGGCGGCGGCTAGGGTAGAGTGGAGTAGAGTAGGGGGATATTGAGGCAGGTCCGTGCGTGAACAGAGCCGTGGTTTGCACTATGTTTAATTTGTGTCTTGACTTCTTTTTTTTGTACTGTACAATGTCACTTTTTCTATATGCCTAAAATACCTCAATAAAATTGTTTGTTTAAAAAAATATTACTTCCTGATATACTGTAACGTTGCCTCTTTTTGCCAGAATGGAAACAGTGAACTCAAGGATAGAACTGAAGGATGATCTTTATTAATCTGAAATGCTATCAGACATCACCTGAACTACTCATCACTAAAACCATCCTTTATTACTGAGTGGTATTAGCTGTTGCGATATTTTGGGCAGATTGGATCCATGCAACAAGACAAAACACTTAGGCCTGAAATATTTATTAAAAGCTGAACCCAACTGAAATTAGAATTGAATTATTTTTTGTCAATAACATCTGCAATCAGAACCAGCTATTTGACATTTCACCTTGCAGTTTAAGGAAACCTCAAATGGCTTTAAAACATGCTAGAATGCTAGTGTAGTGTTCCTCAAAAGCTTTATTTGGTTTACAAATTACAAGATGCTTACTGACATTTCCTAAATTGAAAAATGATGTGCTCACTGATTCTAGGAGGCTTGTTTTCTCCTGGTGCCTTTGCAAGCTCGAGAATCTAAATGCTCAATTTACAAGAGATGCAGCTATTAATACATTTTAGAAAACTTTTGAGTAAAATCTTTGCCCTTGAAAAATCAACCAATTGAGCTCTCACGTAGACACAGAGAGGTTCAGGCACATTGTCAGTGCTGTTAACAAGTGTGGTTCATTTGGAGATATTATCAGGATTTCTTGACTTTTACAAATATTTTCCCGATAATATAACAAATGAGCAAACAAGTGAACGCGGCATATTGTCAGTGTGGGGCAGGGACATCCAGACAAGCAAGATTCTGGGTTCAATCCCTGGACACTGGTAAATTAGTTGATCACAGTCAGAACATTGTAAGGTACAAGAACATTCAATTATCCTCATTACCCCTCACTACCGAGAGTGTGGTGGGGGAGGGGGCTTGGGGAGATGGGGGAGGGGTGGCGGTGTGGCTAAGAGTGATCTGCTAATATTCATTGTCCGAGTTTACACAGCATAATTGATCTCTTAAGCAGTGTATCAAAGAACAGGACCACACCTCTTTAATGGTTGGAGCTCTTCAGGAGCTATGGGACAGATCTTTGCCCAGACGTAGTGGGTAGCACTCACACACTGATATGTCAGAAAGCTGTGAGTTCAAGTCCACCTCCAGAGACTGAAGCATAAAATCTAGACTGTGCTGTATCACACTGTCAAAGGTGCAATCGTCTGGATAAGATGTCAAATCCAAGGCCTCATCTGTCCATTTGGGCAGATGTAAAAGATCTAGTGACACTAATAGCCGATTTCCAAGTGGTCCAGCAGCGAGGATTCATAAAATTGCATGGACTATTCAGCAGAGAAATAGCCATTCTGTCCATCAAGTTCATGTTAGCATTTGTGCTCCACATGAACATCCCAACCTTCCTCACCTCTAACGTGATCAACATTAACTTCTATTAATTTCTCTCCCATCTACTTACCTAGCTTTCCCTTAAACATACCGTTCCTAATTGCCTCAACCACTCCATGTGGCAGCCCTTTCAAATCTGCAGCCTGCAAAGCGCAGATGAATTTCTGATGAGCCATGATCTGATTTATTTGTAGAACAGGCTGGATGGGTCGAATGGCTTCAGCCCATTCCTACTAAAACCGACCAAACAGCTCCTTGCTGAAGAACGTTTATGTTACATCTTTAAAAATCTGACACAGAAAATGAACAGCAGGTGGCATTTTTCTTCATTTAGTTTAATGTATATTTTGCATATTTAATGAGTGGAAGGGTGCCAGTTCTATTCTCTGTAATTACGAATTCGCAAAAAAAAAAAACCGAGGCGATTAAAAATGACAGGCCTCAAAGATACCACTTGCCGTGATTTCACTGACAGGCCATGGATTCGGGAGAAAAAGGACAAGAATTCTCCCTATTTTGTGTTAGGTGGGGAATTTCACCTCCTGCAGTGTCCTTGAGCTGGGGTCACTCAGCTTAACGGTGTCTTTTTTTACCGAATTATTTTCACCTTTACTGTAGAAACAAAACCAGCTGGAGGGAATCTGATTATTTTAGCCTCTCTCTCATCTCCAGCCATGTGTTATGTTTGAGCTCCGAAAATTGCCCCATTTCCTTGTCAGAGGCCAAATGAAGCAGCTGTAGAGGCCCCCGCACACTGGCCAGTACACCACCAGGGCCAGTTGCCTCTCGGAGGCCACCGCAGCTCCAGAGGATGGAATTTGACCACCGAAAAGGCGGTGTCTTCCACCCCCCCCCCCCCCCCCCCCACCCCGGGCATTGTAGCATTTTCTGTTCCATCTGTATTTGTAGACTGCCACTCACTGCCTGTCACCAACACAATGTTTTTGCGAAGCCTTACGCAGATAAAATCCAGGGGAGCACACAATTGGTTATTTATTTTCTGTTTTATTACAACATTTCTTTGGATGAGGAAACATACGCTTATTCTGAAGAATGCTTCATAAACCTGTGGAGAATTACATTTCATCAGTAGACATAACATACTATGGAAAACAAAATGATCTTAATTTGTATAAACCAGTAGTAAACCTGTATAAATACCAAGCCAAGTACTCAAAGCATATGTATCATTCCACATCTGAAACATGCAATACCAGATGCATAGGTGCAGATTCCCTCCAATGTAACATTGCCCCAGACCTGGAGATGTTTTGTGGGTGTAAGTTGGTTGTGACTCACTTTGTAGCCAACAGCCACTTTTGTCCCATTGCCCAGTTGAAAAGCTAATCATTGTACCACCTGTTCAAGGTACATCCTGGGAGAGGGGTTTGAACATTCGAGGAGTGAATCACGAGAGTCATAAACTTATGGCGGGGAAGCACAGCTGCCCTCAGCAGCCATTGCTGATTATTTGAACAAAAGCGTCTATATTTCACCCAGACTGCTGCAAGATCCTTATCAGAAAGGTTCCCACAACTTTCCACTGACTGACACCCGATCTTAATCAGTGAACCTAAATTTGGCAGTAGGCTCCTTCTTTATATAAGTGAGGGTCCTAAAGCCTGTTTTAGGTGACTGCTGCCCACAACAATAGGCCAACAGCCAGAATTGGTGAGGTCAGGGTTGTTTTCCTTAGAACAGAGAAAACTGAAGGGTGACATGGTTGAGGTGTACAAAATTTTGAGGGGTAGAGATAGAGTAGACAGGAGGAATCTGTTCCCCTTGGCAGAGAGTTCAAAAACTAGGGGTCATAGATTCAAGCTAAGTGGCAGAAGGATTAGAGGGACATGAGGGAAAACTTTTTACACAGAGGGTAGTGGGAGTCTGGAATTCACAAGTTGGTGGTGGAGGCAGAGACCCTAAACTCTTTGGAAAAGTACCTGGATCTGCACTTTAAGTGCTGTAAACTACAGGACTATGGGCCTGTGCAGGAGTCTGGGATTAGAAAGGGCACATGGGTGTCTTTGGCACGGCATGGGCAAAATGGGCTGAATGGCCTTCTTCTGTGCTGTAACTTTTCTGTGGTTCGATGGTTCTAATTGAAACTGTTAGTCATCAGGGGACATTGAGCCTTGAAAATGGACCTTTGTCCCTGTTATAGGATGAATTGAGTAGTTGGGTAGGTTTTGAGTCTTGTATTGTTTAAAAGTAAATGTTTATTAACTACTAGTAACTCTGTACATATATAAAGTATCAGGGCGGGATTCTCCAACGGCTGACACCGGAATCGGGAAATGCGATTGGGCGGAGAATCGGTTCCGACACCGAAATTGTGGCGGGCGCCGGTTTCACGCCAAATCGCAATTCTCCGTCTCCCGGTATTCACAGGGGTATTCCGCAATTCTCTGCCTCGACTGGGACGAATTCCCGACTCAGTCCAGCACCGCCACAGTCGGGGAAGGGCCGATCCGCGGGCAGGGGTGGACATTTCCGGGGCTGGGGCCACTGTGGTGAGGCTGTCTGGGGCGTGCAAGCCGTCCGAAGGGGCGACTCTTTCGAGGGCCGGGTCCGCGAGCGGCATCCGCCATGAAGCACGGCATGGCCACGGACCCGGCAATTCTCCAGGCCTTATCGGCAGCTAGAGCCGGGTACTCTACGCTGCCTCCCTGCTCGCCCCCACCAAAACGGGGAATTGGTGGCCGTTTTGTGCCAGTTTACCATTCCCACGGGGAATTGGTGGCCATTTTGTGCCAGTTTACCATTCCCACGGGGAATTGGTGGCCATTTTGTGCCAGTTTACCATTCCCACGGGGAATTGGTGGCCGTTTTGTGCCAGTTTACCATTTCTCATTTTCATCCAGTCAGGACCGGATCTGTTATCAAGAAAAATGAACAAGGAACAGAAGATGGGGACAAAACCTGCTCTGGCTTCATTGGCTTTGGTCTCTGATCACAGCCGTTTGAAGTGTCAGGTTATCCATGGCATGTCAGATTGGTATAGGTGTCTCTTAGTCTCTTGGGTGTCCTTCTGAAACATGCCCATTGCCAATGCATTTGGCAGCCTGAAGTCTGTTTTGATCACTGTGCTGAATTTAATTGCACCTGGCTGTGGAATCGTGCTGTGCCCAACGTACCCTGTTTTCTCTGGTCTTGAGGGAGCCAAACCAACAGTTTCTAAAAATGTTGCTGGAGGCTGCTACCAAGAAGCTAAGTCAGCCGATATTTTTCCCTTACTGGGAAATGAAGCCAAGAGGAGTTGGCCCACCCCCTCTGTCCTCCACATAGAAACTGTAAACTGGTGTTCGCGTGACCACTCGGCCCTTCATCCTCCCAATTCCCTTCCCCATCCCCTTGATCGGATCTTACTTTCAACCCCATTGTGACATTCCTAGCCAGGACCTGTTGCCCAGAGAATGCCTGTCAAGTCCTGGTGGTTTGAAACGGCCTCTTACCCACAGGTCGCAGAGTGAACTTCAGCATGGACCATTTCCTTTTTCGATGAATCCATTCAAACTTTTCCCAAATTCCTTCAGAGTGTCAGGATCTGACTGAAAACTGTGTGTAGCTCTCCAGCTGCACAGCCAGGGTTTCAGACAAGATTTTCTGGTACTCTGAAAAAAACATGAGTGGGTGGGATTCAAGCCGTCAGTCTCACAGTGTGGGGCCATATAAAACTGGCAAGGCTGGTTCTACAGAGATTGGCAGCCATCTTTAAAGGCTGCAGTGATCAGCACGGAAAGTAAATGACCCTCAGCAGCACCCGCCCCCCGCCTCTTCAACTCCCCCACAGATACAAATGACGTCCTGACAAGCATTGGGCCCCACCACCACAGCACAAGCATTGGGGCTCCCCCCCTCCCACCATAACACAAACATCACCCCCCCCCCCCTCGCAGGCATCAAGGCACTCCCCTCCCCCTCTCCCCTTCACAGGCATCAAAGCTCGCCCCTCGCCCCCTCCCCTTTGTAGGCATTGGGGCTCTCCCCCCCCCACCCCCTTCCATGGATCTGGGCAGCACCGTAGTCTCAGGTGCTCTCTCTCTCTCCACAAGTATTAACCCTCCCAAATGCACATAAGGGGAACCCCCTCCCATAGGGCTCCATGATAGGGCGCACCCCTGGCACTACCCCCAGCACAACTTCAACCTGTGCCAGGAGGAAGTGCCAGGGAACTGCCGAGCATGTTGTCCCCCTCTCCCCCCCCCCCCATCCCCCCCCATCCCACCGCCCCATTCCCGAGGCTACATTTACCTTTGCGTCCCTGGGGGGATCCCCTCGACTGATTCACACCTTCGTATCCCTGTTGTAAACCTCACCAACGTCACAGTATGAATATTAAGTGGGGCAGCACGGTGGCGCAGTGGGTTAGCCCTGCTGCCTCATGGCGCCGAGGTCCCAGATTCAATCCCGGCCCTGGGTCACTGTCCATGTGGAGTTTGCACATTCTCCCCGTGTTTGCGTGGGTTTCGTCCCCACAACCCAAAGATGTGCAAGGTAGGTGGATTGGCCTCAATAAATTGCCACTTAATTGGAAAAACGAATTGGGTAGTCTAAATTTATAAAAATAAAATAATGGATATTAAGTGAGGGCAGATCATGTGGTTCTTTAATTATACTGAAACCTTTACAATGAGGTTCTTGTGCTTTGTGGGCGGTAACCTCGTCGGGTCATCAGTGAGGGGCCTGGAAAATCGGGAAACGCGATCTTGTCAGCAAAAATTGTGTTTCCCGACTCTCACGAGATTTTGCACCTGCGTCGTTGTTATTGCGAGTGGCTAACGCCAGCAATAGATCACCCCCTACCAAGCAACCTAGCATCACTAAGGTAAAACACATACAATCACAAGTTACGCTTATATAGTACCTTTATCATAATAAAATATCCCAGGATGCTTCACTGGAAACATTGTCAAATAAAATTTGACACCAGACCACATAAGGAAGAGTTAGGGCAGCTGGCACTCTGGCTTGGTCAAAGGGGTAATCTTTAAGGAGCATCGGAAGGAGGGAAGAGATCTGTAGAGAGGTGGAGAGGTTTAATGTGGGAGTTCTTACAGCCCAGACAGATGAAGGCTCAGACGTCATTGGCATTGATTGAAGCATAAAAAATAGCAGCTGTAATAGGTCATTCAGCTCTTCGAGCCTACCCCACCATTCAGCATTATCAGGGCTGATCCTCTCTCTCAATACCATACTCCTGTGCTCTCACAAAAACCTCTTGCCATCTTTAGAATCCAGAAACCTATCTATTTCCTTTTTCAATATATTCGGTAAGCGCGATTTAATGGTCATGCTGCACCCGAAAAACAGCTTGCCGTGGCGCAGCGTGGCCGATAGAAGGCGGGAGACCCCGCTCATGGGATCTACCCGACTTGCAACGTCTTGTGAGATCTAACACGATCTCAAGAGATGTAGCGATGGGAATCCCGCCAATTGTGGGACTTTGATCCCATTTAGTTAAATTGCGCCTAGTGATTTGGTCTCCACAGCCTTCATGCACGGCCGTGAAGGCACTTGGATGGTCAAATCACCAGCCGCCTCACTAAAGTGGGAGTTTCGAAGGCCAGGGGTGTGGAATATGGATTGTGCAGATTAGAGAAAGTAGTAGGATTTCTGAACTTGGTGGATTTGTTTGGATAGCCAGGTTAACCCAGTAAATTATATAAAACATTTTGCCTGTTGTTCACTCTAAAATCAAGGAACACTGTCTATAATATTTGAGTTTCTTCATAGCACAGCCCACATTTGGAAATGGTAAGACACCCTTAGGGAGTGGTAAGGTACCCTTTGTGATTGTTAACTGATTATGAACGTTTATGCACAAACTTATTGGACCTGTCCAACTGTCAAGGAACTGTTAATGAGCTGTCCATCTGTAAACAAAGTGATAAAGAGCTGTCCAGCTGTCAAAGACCATTTAAAGAACTATCCAACTGTTAAGGGACTGTCAAATATGTCAAGCAATCATTGGCCAGGAAGTGCCAGAGCAGCCAAAGCTGTCCAGGAAATGTCAAAGCTGTCAAGGAACTGACTCAGAACATTAGGTGAGTTGGCATGGAGGGAATCAGACCAAATGATGGTGGATGGGGGGAAATTGGTTGGATGGATGTGGCATAGGGACTGTGTGGGAGAGCGAGGGGTAAAGGCAGAGGGATGTTTTTGGTTTTATTATTATATTTAATTTATTAAAACCCAGTGATGGAGCACAGAGGTAAGCCTTGCACCTGGCCCTCATCTGCATCCGACAGCTTTCGTGCTTATTCTGGGTTCACCTGCCCCTGCTCCTATTTCAGCCCCCCCCCCCCCCCCCCCCCCCCCTCTCCCCAACTGAAAATCCCACCTGCAAGCAGCCATCCTTAAAGATTGGGTCTGCCAAGACAGAAAATCTCCTTCTCCTCACACCCGACCCGGGGATGAAAACCTGGGGCATAATAATTATTTTGTGTATGTGTTACTTCAGGGCAGGAATTCTACTGCCATTGTTACAGGGGGCTACAAGCCAATCTAGCTGCATCGTTGATGTCACGGAGCCTTGCTCATTAATTTTGGTAATCAAATCTTTGTTAATCAAATTTCTTTAATATTCTGTCACATTTTTTACATTATGCTGCATTATTTTCCCAATTTGATTTCTTCAGCCCTTGACTTTGTTTTGTCTGTGACTAGCGTGATTAGATTATGGAGTCCTGGCTACATCTTTAAGCTGGCTGGGGCAAACTTTGAGCGGCTGTGTCTGATGCTCCTTGGTCACCGATAGACAATGGAACATAGGGTGATTCAGGACAACAGGTTTTGTGTCGAGTGCGAAGAGACGGCAGCAATTCTTCGAGAAAGGGGGAGAAATATTAGGTTTACAGCGGAAGAAATGGGCTGCTTTCAACAGAGGCACAGTAATTTCCCAGGTATCCTGCCACAGAAGAGAAACAAAGACATTGAGAAAACACTGCGCGAAAAACCAGATTATTAAAAAAAAGTACATTCGAAAGTGGCTTATACATCATACAGATCTGATGATAGCTTCATTTAATGAACCCACTCTGGTGTGTTCCTGACCGCAATTACACATCGACTTTCCTCGTAAATTACTTCTCAACCTTTAAATATCACTTCTGACAAACAAAAAAAAAGAATATGTAACTGGATTTCCTGAAGGGTTGAAATATCAAGTTGGGATTATTATTGTTTATGTCTCTGTTTTTGTAGCTCCAATGTCTCCATGGTCTGCTGTGTGCTGTTGCTGGCAATGATGGATGACCTGTACAGCAGCTTATTGGAAATGGCTTGATTTATAACCCTCCACTGCCTCAATCTAATGGCTTCATTTCTTTCCAACAGCACATGATGTCACAGCCAAGGTCATCCTACCAATGCCCTTTCTGTTTGGTTGCTGATGGCCAGACTGCTTGGGATTCAGGCGTGTGAGAAGAGAGCCTTTAATTTTTAATTTTTCGCTCGCTCTCTCTTTCCCGATAAGTGTAGCCAACAGTAGATTAAATGCCTTCTTATATTCAGTACACACTGCTTGTCAGACAATGGGCTGCTTTATGATGCTGGGTGAGAAAGTCCATTACTCACATCTCCTTTAAATGACCAACATCAAATATATACAGCTCCCATTAAGGGTAGAATCAATAAAAATGCCATTAAGACAGTAAAAGTTGCTGATATTAGTGAAGCCCAAACAAAAATATTTGATTTTCTTTCAGATTGTTAGTGAGATGGGATAGAAACACTTTGAGAAAGGAGACAGGGCTATGTCGAAAGTCAATAATTTATCTCGCAGATTCATATGGGTATTTCTCCAGATATTGCCTTCAGTCTATCGATTTCCCCATCATGATTTGTCATAAGCCACCCTAACTCAAGGGGAAAATATGCCCTGTGTCCAGGAGGAGCCATGCTGGTAGGATAGAGAGGTTTTCATTAAAATCAAAGCTCCTGGGCTCCATCAGAACTCGTAGGCGTTTTACAACATTCAGTTCTTGCAAACTGGTTTTTATCTGTAAGCACTCAGGGAAGCAAGTGATTTACTTCAGACTGTTTGTTTCTTTTTAAACCTTCATAAGAAGTCATTTGAAACATATCAACTCTGTAGTAATATGCAATGGGGTGATTTCATGGTGTTACATTCTGATTACTGATAGGGGCACGCAGTAGGGACCAGACGTAACTGGGGTTACGTGCTTCTTTCCTCTGCTTCCCTTCACACCCTGACCCTCTCGACCCACCTCCATTCCACGTCTCCCTCTGCCATCACCAACACCTGCTGTCTAAAGATCTAATGCTATTAAGATTGGGAAGCAGTAAGTGTGATTGGCACAAGAGGACGCGGCATGGACAAATATCAAAGATTAGGCCTCCTCTTCCCTGCTCTTGCATTAATAAAATGGGCCAACACTGTGTAACAACTGATGCCAGCACAGGAGGAACATGAATTGAATATAGTTAGTCCACTTCTAATCTGAATTTCAGCCTTCAACCTTTTGCAATGCAAATACGTATTTGCACGAGTTCAATGGGCCTGTTGGCTTTAAGATCTGTTTCGAGATGCCCTTGCTCCAATGTGCTGTCACTGCAGTTACATGAATTGGACACAGGTGGCGTCTGAGGTCCACATTACCACAATCTCCATATTAAAACAAGTAGTCGATGTTGTGGGTCTGGCATGTGGGTCTCACCCTCCTGAGTTACCATAAGTATTTGAGTTCAAACTGGTTAACCTAAAAGCAAAAGTGTTACAGTCATCAAGTACATTGCCTGTTTTAAAAAAATAAATTTAGAGTACCCAATTATTTTTTTCCAATTAAGGGGCAATTTAGCATTCTCAATCCACCTAACCTGCACATCTTTGGGTTGTGAGTGAAACCCACGCAGGCATGGGGAGAATGTGCAAACTCCACACGGACAGTGACCCAGAAGCAGGATTCAAACCCGGGTCCTCAGTGCTATAGTCCCAATGCTAACCACTGCGCCACACGCCACCCTAGAACATTGCCTGTTTAATTGCAGCAAGACCTTTCTTTAATATTTTGGTATACATTAATAAGAGATGTCTGTCAGGGCAGAAAATTCTCGGGTGCGGGGGGGGGGGGGGGGGGGGGGGGGGATTTGAGGGGGGACAGGGGTGAATGGTCACGAGCTATCACTAAAATTGTCCTCAGATTTTGGCAGAACAAGCAGGTAAAGATCAGGTCAATCACCTACTCCTCATTGTTATCCAGTGGCAATTGTAATTAATGTATGCTTTCAGAGTGTTAGAATCTGAGGAAAGGGAGTGTAATTTACAACAGATATAAGGTGGGAGGTACTTTTCTATAGTTCTGTGCATTTCACCTGCAAGGCCATGTTGTTTATTTAATAAAAGCCGAATGCTGGAAATCTTAAATAAGAACAACAGAAAATGCTGGAAAAACTCAGCAGGTCTCGCACTGTCTGTAAAGAGAGTTTAGCTCACTGGACAAAATCGCTGGCTTTTAAAGCAGGCCAAGCAGGCCAGCAGCATGGTTTGATTCCTGCCGGACAGGTGCCGGAATGTGGCGACTAGGGGCTTTTCACAGTAACTTCATTGAAGCCTACTCGTGACAATAAGTGATTTTCATTTCATTTCATTTCATTATTTAAAGGGTTTCTGTGGAGAGTCCCTTATTTAGTTGGTCTCTGGGACAGTGATTTTTTTCGGGGGTCTCTGGAGGGGACTGTCGGGGGGGGGGGGGGGGGGGGGGGGAGGTCTGGGGGGGGGCGGGGTTGGCAGATCTGGCATTGTCGGGGTGGAGAGCACAAGGGCAAGGTCCGTTACGTCAGGGCCATGCTGGTAGTGATCTGTAGTGATCCCCGCTGATGTGATTCCCGGCCCAGAGGACCGGAGAATTGCGGGGGCCCAGAGAATATGGTGCCCAGCCTGCTAAGTAGATGCGAATGGATCATTAAGATCCATTTGCACACATTTGCACCCCCCGCTGGCGTGCGGCCATGAACCCCGATCCAGCTGCCAGCAGGGGGGAGGGAGCATTGCCGAGCACTGATCACGTTGTTTTATTGGACTGAAATCAGAAGCAAATGTTTGGCCGCACTGTGCATGTGCGTACGATGATCGGCGCGCATGTGCATTTGAGGCCGCTATTTTTTTACACGGTTGCAACTTTTTGTTTTACAAACTCTGTAGTGGTTTTTATTCATTTATTCATTTATTTTATTCATTTAATTTTTATTTTTTTCATTTATTTTATTCATTTTTTTTACAAGTTCCGGGGGAGGGGTTTACTCATTTTTTTCATTTATTTTATTCATTTTATTTTTGTTTTACAAGTTCGGGGGGTTTATTCACTTTTTTCATTTATTTTACTCATTTTATTTTTATTTTTTTCTGCATGTTAGGGGGGGTTTATTTGATAATTTTTTACAGGAAAAAAATGCAGAACTTTGGACAGACGGGAGACTCTATACTTTCCGACACCGGAAGGCTTCACCTTCATCCAACAGGTTCCATTGGAGGAGCGTGTATGAGGACCAAAGGGACCCAAAACTATTTCCTCCTTTTTTGTCAGCAGCAAACAAGGTAAGAGAAAATGATGGGTCGCGCAGGTCGGCCAGTGTGGGTCGCGAAGGTCGGCCGGCGTGGGTCCCGAAGGTTGACCAGTTGATAAAAATGGGTCCCCAGAAAAAAAGTTTGAAGTACACTGCTGTAGGGGATACTTTGGGCGTCCCCTTGGTGGGCCTTGTGCTGCCCTGCCAGCAGGCACTGCCCAGTTGTGGGGCGTGGAGTGGGGGGATGGTGCAATGGGGGTGGTGGAGTGGGGGGGGTGGAGTGGGGGGGATGGTGGAGTGGGGGGGGTGGAGTGGGGGGGGGGGAGGGGGGGGTAGAGTGGAGGGGGTAGAGTGGGGGGCGTGGAGTGGGGGTGGTGGAGTAGGGGGGGTGGTGGAGGGGGGGCGTGGAGTGGGGGAGGTGGAGTGGGGGGGTAGAGTGGGGGATGTGGAGTGGGGGTATTGGAGTGGGTGGGGTGGTGGAGTGGGGGTGGAGTGGGGTGGTGGTGGAGTGGGGGGTGGATTGTGGGGGGTGGAGTGGGGGGAGGAGTGGGGGGGTTGGTGGAGTGCAGGGGTGGAGTGGGGGTGGTGGAGTGGGGGGGTGGAGTGGGGGGCGTGGGGTGGTGGAGTGGGGGGGTGGAGTGGGGTGGTGGAGTGGAGGGTGGAGTAGGGGTGGTGGAGTGGGGGGTAGTGGTGTGGGGGATGGAGTGGGGGGGTGGAGGTGTGGGGGGGGTGAATTGGGGGGGTGGAGGTGTGGGGGGGGGTGGAGTGGGGGGTGGAGTGGGGGGTGGAGTGGGGGGTTGGAATGGGGGGTGGAGTGGGGGAGTGGAGTGTGGGGTGGAGTGGGGGGGTGGAGTGGGGGTGTGGTGTGGGGGATGGAGTGGGGGGGGGGTGGAGTGCAGTGGGGGGGAGTGGGGGGGATGGAGTGGGGGGGTGGAGCGGGGGGGTGGAGCGGGGGGTCGAGCGGGGGAGTGGAGGGGTGGAGTGGGGGGGTGGAGTGGGGGATGGAGTGGGGGGGTGGAGTGGGGGTGTGGAGTGGGGGATGGAGTGGGGGGGTGGAGTGGGGGGGTGGAGTGGGGGATGGAGTGGGGGGTTGGAGCGGGGGGGTCGAGCGGGGGAGTGGAGTGGGGGCGTGGAGTGGGGGGTGGAGTGGGGGGGTGGAGTGGGGGGGTGGAGTGTGGGGGATGGAGTGGGGGTGTGGAGTGGGGGATGGAGTGGGGGGGTGGAGCGGGGGGGTCGAGCGGGGGAGTGGAGTGGGGGGTGGAGTGGGGGGGTGGAGTGGGGGATGGAGTGGGGGGGTGGAGTGGGGGGTGGAGTGCGGGGGGTTGGAGTGGGGGGTGGTGTACGGGGTTGTGGAATGGGGGGGTGGAGTGCGGGGGGGTTGGAGTGGGGGGGGTGGTGTACGGGGTTGTGGAATGGGGGGTGGAGTGGGGGATGGAGTGGGGGGGTGGAGTGGGGGGGGTGGTGTACGGGGTTGTGGAATGGGGGGGTGGAGTGCGGGGGGGTTGGAGTGGGGGGGTGGTGTACGGGGTTGTGGAATGGGGGGGTGGAGTGTTGGGAGGGTGATGAATGGTGGCAACCATAGGGCTGATGTCACTCTTTGTTTTTAAAAAAAATTTAGAGTTCCCAATTCATTTTTTTCCAATTGAGGGACAATTTAGCGTGGCAAATCCACCTAGCCTGCACATCTTTGAAACCCACACAAACAGAGGGAGAATGTGCAAACTCCACACAGACAGTGACCCAGAATCAAACCTGGGACCTCGGCGCCGTGAGGCAGCAGTGCTATCTACTGCGCCATCCTGCTGCCCCGGGCCGGTGTCACTCTGCACAAGCAGCTGGTGGTCAGTGGGGATGCACAGCAAAATGGCTGCCGTTGCAGGCCACAGCACTGGGGGTAACCCCTGCTCCATCCTCTGGGCAGCCACCATTACCCACCGCTGCTCCCCCCACCTGCCCTGGTGGACCCCCCCACCCGGCAGTTAGCCATGCCAGTGGCAGGAGCAGCAGCCCACGGTCATGCCCCTGGGACCATGTCCTACATCCTCTCTCTCCCTCAGCAGCCACGGCGTCTGTTCCCCAATTTTTAAAACCACAAGTGAAGCTCGCTGTTGGTAATTCTGCCTGGCAGAGGCGGAGCATCACGGGTGCCCCAGGGAATACCGGGTCAGGCCCGTTAACGATATGCCAACCGTGTTTACTGTACGCGCATAGACGCCGTTGTGGAGGCACCGGAACATGGCATTCCATCAGACGCCCGGCGTCAGCCACGATTCTTGCCTCGTGCAATTCTCCTCCCAATCACGTTTCGCGATTCCGCCGTCACTAGAAGGAGAATCCTGCCCCACATTTTTGATCTCACAAGGAATTAAGGGATATGGGGATATGGGCGGGAAAATAAAGTTGAAGCAGAAGATCAACCGTGAAGGCACTGAATAGTGGAGAAGGTTATGACGGGGAATATGATTTACTCCTGCTCCTATTTCCTGTGTTCTTAAGAAAGGCGAACATGGATGATCTATAACAGGTAATTTACTAAACCATGTGCACAGTGACATTTCATAGTTTAATGTGAAGCAGCCTTCAATTGTTGCATAGGCATGTCTACTTATTCATCACAAAGTTTGTCTGTGACAATAAAAAAATACCATTGGCATGAACTTTTGTCCAGTGTTTGTTTTCAAGGTCAGCCATGCTGTACAGGGTATGTAGTCGGAGAGGCTATCTTAAAGTTGGTATTTCTCACCAAGACCATCGGTGGAGACAGGAAGTTAGGATCGTGGCTTCAGTCCAATTTTTCTTTCTGTTGAATTGAGGGAAGGTCGTAACTAATGACTTCACATCAGGCATCTAAACAGAAAAGCAGCTTTCTATTTTTGAAATTTTTTGTTTTGTTTTTAACGTCTGGTTTCCATCTTGCTAATTTCTAGAAAGCCTGCTCACTGTAGTGTCCGAAACCAGATGAGTTCAAAGCCCAGGCTGTCTGCTCCCAATGTTGCTGTGCTCCTGTTGATGTGTTAGCAACCTCTTTGAGATTCACAAGATGCCGATTCTGAACTGCCCTCTGCAAGGATTGGGACCGACTTTGATTCTCCTGTGGCATCTTGCTATGTCACCTCATTCTGTAACATGTCTGATGCTGCCTTAACACCTCATGGCGACCTATGGTTAACTCTGGAAAACATATCACATTCAAACATTCATTTAAACTCATACCTAAAGTTCTAGTCAGAGTCTGTACAATAAGAAGGCAGTAGTCAACTTCGGTTCGGTGTCTGCACATTCTCTCTGTGTGTGTGTGGGTGATATACCATTAATTCACTGCAAAAATGTGAGAACGAGTGAACATAGGGCTTTATTATCCAGGAACTTGCCTGCCAGTGTCTGCTGTACAAATGAGTGCCGCCCACAAGTGGCCGGTCTATATATTGCCCCGGGGAGGGCGGAGCCCACCAGGGTTTCAGTACATTACTTGGAAGTAGACCGTATTATCATTTCCTGGTCATACGTCACAGTACTATACAGAGAGTTTATACTCAGGTGAATACATTCACCACATTCACCCCCTGTTAAAAAAAATCAAGTCCAGCGGGGGTGACGTGGGGTCATCAAATATTCAGTCTGTCCGGAGGCTGGATCGTTCTTTTAGACCTCCTCAGCTCTGGCTATGTGCGGGCACGGTTGTTGCAGATGGTGACTCCGGGGACTTGTTGTCTGGAGCTTCAGTCCGGCGTGTCGGAGACGGTTGAGGGGTGGGGATAGGCAGGGGGGTGGTGTGCAGTGGCAGTGCAGGCGCAGGACAATACAGGAGACCCGGGGGACGTAAGGGATGAGGGGGGTGGTGGTAGGCTGTGGGGGAGGGCACATTGGCAGGGGAACCAGCTGGCACCAAGTCCTGTAGGGAGACCGTATCTTGCCATCCATCCTGGTGCGCGACGTAGGCGTGCTGGGGGTTGGCATGCAGCAGCTGGACCCTCTCGACCAGGAGAAGGGCTGGTCCTGGAGTTGTCAGCCAGGATGGAAGCGAGACCCCGGAGATGGACTTCCTAGGGAAGGCAAACAAACGGTCGTCAGGGGTCTCATTCGTGGCTGTGCAGAGGTATAATATAATGGAGTGGAGAGCGTCGGGGAGGGCCTCCTGCCAGCGGGGGATCGGCAGACGTCTAGACCGGAGGGCAAGAAGGATGGCCTTCCATACTGTCGCGTTCTCCCTCTCCACCTGCCCCTTTCCCTGAGGGTTATAGCTGGTAGTCCTGCTCGAGGCGATGCCTTTACTGAGCAGGTACTGACGCAGCTCATCGCTCATAAACAATGTGCCCCGGTCGCTGTGGACGTAAGCAGGGAAACCGAACAGTGTGAAGATGCTGTGCAGTGCCTTTATAACATTGGCCGAGGTTATGTCGGGGCAGGGGACAGAGAAGGGGAAGCGGGAGTACTCGTCAATGATGGTCAGGAAGTATATATTACGGTTGGTGGAGGGGAGGGGCCCTTTGAAGTCAATACTAAGGTGCTCAAAGGGCCGGGAGGCCTTTACCAGGTGGGCCTTGTCTGGCCGATAGAAGTGCGGTTTGCACTCTGCACAGTCCCTGGGCATGTCCTTGACCTCCTCGGTGGAGTAGGGCAGATTGCGGGCCTTAATAAAGTGGGTAAGCCGGTGATCCCCGGGTGAAAGAGGTCATCGTGGATAGCCTGAAGTCGGTCATCTTGCGCCCTGGCGCATGTGCCGCGGGACAGGGCATCTGAAGGCTCATTGAGCTTCCCAGGACGATACTTGATATCGTAATTGTCGGTGGAGAATTCGACCCTCCACCTCAAGATTTTGTCATTTTAAATTTTTCCCCGTTGTGCGTTGTCAAACATAAAGGCAACCGACCGCTGGTCGGTGACGAGGGTGAACCTCCTACCGGCTAGGTAGTGCCTCCAGTGCCGCACAGCTTCCACTATGGCTTGTGCTTCCTTCTCGACTGAGGAGATTCTGATTTCGGAAGCATGGAGGGTTCTAGAGAAGAATGCTACTGGCCTGCCCGCCTGGTTGAGTTTGGCGGCCAGTGCGACGTCTGACGCAGTGCTCTCTACCTGGAAGGGGACGGACTCATCCACTGCGTGCATTGCGGCCTGAGTGATATCGGCCTTGATGCGGCTGAAGGCCGAGCGGGCCTCAGCCATCAGGGAAATATAGTGGTTTTAATAAGTGGGTGGGATTTGTCTGCATAGTTGGGGACCCTCTGGGCACAGTAGGAAAATAGCCCCAGGCATCGTTTGAGGGCCCTGAGGCTGTGGGGAGGGGGAAGTTCCGTGAGAGGGCGCATACGGTCGGGGTCGGGCTCTAGGACTCCGTTCTCCATGACGTAACCGAGGATGGCCAGCCAGGTTATGCAGAAAATGCACTTCTCTTTGTTATATGTGAGGTTGAGGGATTGGGCGACCTGGAGGAACCTCTGGAGGTTGGCGTCATGGTCCTGCTGATCATGGCCGCAGATGGTAACATTGTCCAAGTACGAGTATGTAGCCCGCAGCACGTACTGGTCCACCATTAGGTCCATCGTTCTCTGGAAGACCGAGACTCCGTTAGTGATGCCGAAAGGGACCCTGAGGAAGTGGAGGAATCGGCCAGCTGCTTCAAAAGCAGTGTAGTGGCGATCTTCCGGGCGGACCGGGAGCTAGTGGTAGGCAGACGTCAGATCCACCGTGGAGAAAACCGGGTATTGTGTGATCTGGTTGACCATCTCCGCAATGCGGGGGAGGGATACGCATCCAGTGCATGAACCGGTTTATGGTTTGGCTGTAGTCCACCACCATCTGGTTCTTTTCCCCGGTCCTGACAACTACCACTTGTGCGCTCCAGGGACTGTTGCTGACCTCAATGACCCCCTCCCTCAAGAGTCGCTGGACCTGTGACTTGATAAAAATCATGTCTTGTGCGCTGTACCGCCTGCTCCTGGTGACGACAGGCTTACAGTCGGGGGTGGGGTTCACGAAGAGCGAGGGGGGGGGCGGCCTTGAGGGTCGCGAAGCTGCATACCGTAAGGGGGGGGTAAGGGTCCGCTGAACTGTAGGGTCAGGCTTCGGTGACTGCATTGGAAGTCTAATCCAAGCAGCAGGGGGGCGCAGAGGTGAGGGAGGACGTACAGTTTAAATTGGCGCACTCAGAGCTCTGCATCGCGAGGTTCGCGATACAGTACCCCCAGATCTGTACTGAATGGGATCCGGAGGCAAGGGAGATTTGGGATGCGGGCTAGATGTGAAGGGAGCAGCGCCTTACCGTGTCAGAGTGAATGAAGCTCTCCGTGCTCACGGAGTCGAAAAGACAGAGGGTCTCGTGCCCGTTGACCCGGTCGGCCATCATAGAACTTTTCAGGTGCTTTGGCAGCGACTGTTCGAGGGTGACTGAACCAAGCTGCGGGTAGCCTGCATGGTCAGAGGTATCGGGGTCACAAAATGGCGGCCCCCACGAGTCGCACGTGTCGGGCTGAGTCGAAGATGGCGACCAAGATGGCCGCCCCCATCGGTCGCACGTGTCGGTCGGTGTGAAGCCGGTGGCCAAGATGGCGGCCCCCACGAGTCGCACGAGGCTGATGAAGGGGGCGTTCCCGGCAGGCACACAGCCACATTGCGGCGTCTGCGGGCCTGTGAGTCCACGGGTCGGGCCTGGTAAGCTTTCGACTTCTGGGCTTTAAGTCGGCCCAGACAGACTCTGGCAAAGTGTCCCTTTTTGCCACAGTCGCTGCACATCTCTGTGCGGACCGGGCAACGCTACCGGGGATGTTGACCCTGGCCGCAGAAGTAGCACTGCGGTTCCCCGGTCTGGACGGGCAGCCACGCGGCACGGGCCTGTGACATAGTCGGGTCTGGTGGTGGCTGCATCGGTGGTGCCCACGAGGGGTTCACTGGGTCTGCAGGGAACACGCTGAGGCTCTGGTAGGCCACTTCTAACGAGGTGGCTAGTTTTACCGTGTAACTGTACCAACTTGCTCTAAGCCACGTGCTGGGGAGTGATGATCAACCCTGTCTAACTCTTTAGATGTCTGTCTGTGGAAAGAGGCAGTGTGTGAGTGCCTCATCCCTTTTATAGTGTTTATGTCATGCCCCCTTGTGGTGATGCCACCTCTGAGTGTCCTGACTGCCCATTGGTTGTGTCCTATTCTGAGTGTTCATTGGTTGCATGTTTGCATATCATGACATCTCCCCCTTTCCTTTTCTTTTTTTTAAATGTATATACATGTGAATGTGTCTGTCTAATGTGACTGACTGAGGAATACAGAACAGAACAAACAAAACAAATGTTCATAAGTCCAGTCTCTGAGGCTTGCATCTGATCCTCGTCGACCGCCGGAGAGGTGGTGGACGGGATGACGGTGTCTGGACAGGCGAGTGGGAGACACGACTGGTGGCCTCGTGGTTCGAGGTATCTGGAGGTGGCAATTCGACATGTGGAAATGGAGGAGAAAGTGGTTGTGGGCAAGTAACCTTTTGCAGTGCCCTTCAATTCCTTCACACAATGGAGCCATCAGCCATATGTATGACATAGTATGACGAACAACGACAGCCGGAGCAGACCACCCACCATCCGGTATCTTGATCCTGACTGTGTCTGCCGGGGATAGCATGCCTAGATCAGTGGCATGTGCGTCATAGCCCTGCTTCTGGCTGTCGCGAAGCTGCCGCATCTTCTGCAGCACCGGGAGGTTATCAAGGTTGGGCAGGTGTATGGCTGGAAGCGTCGTCCACAGGTCCCTGTTCATCAGCAGTTGAGCTGGCGACATGCCAGTGGACAAGGGAGTCGCCCGGTACGCAAGTAGTGCAAGGTGCATGTCGGAAGCGGAGTCCGAGGCCTTACGGATGAGCTGCTTAACGATGTGCACCCCTTTTTTGACTTTGCCATTGGACTGCGGAAAGTGCGGACTGGAGGTGACATGCCTGAAATTGTAGCTCTTGGCAAACGTGGACAATTCTCGACTGTGGAAGCATGGGCCATTGTCGCTCATGACGGTGTTCATGATGCCATGCCGTGAGAATGTCTCTTTACACGCTTTGATGATGATCTGTGAGGTGAGGTCTGGCAGCTTCAGCACCTCAGGATAGTTCAAAAAGTAATCGATAATTAAGATTTAGTCGCGACCATTCGCGTGGAATAGGTCAATGCCAACCTTGGACGACGGAGCGGTCTCTAGGTCATGTGGTTGGAGCGTCTCCTTGCTCTGAGCTGGTTGGAACCTCTGACAGGTTTCGCGGTTCAGGACCATGTCCGTGATGTCCTGGTTAATGCCGGGCCAGTAGACAGCTTGCCAGGCCCTGCGTCTGCACTTTTCTATGCCCAGGTGTCTCTCATGAATCTGCCGCAGCACCATGCTCTGGAGACGTAGCGGGATGACTATCCTGTCCAGCTTGAGCAGAATGCCGTCGATCAGCGTCAGGTCGTCCTTGACATTGTAGAATTGAGGGCATTGCCCTTTCTGCCAGCCATTGCTGAGATTGTGGATGACTCGCTGCAACTGGGGGTGTTTGGCCGTCTCTTCTCGGATGAGAACGATCTTCTCATCTGTTGCCGGGAGAGTGCTTGCACACAGTTGTACCTGCAATTCAATGTGCTGGATTATCTCCAGTAGTTCACTGGGTGAGTTGACGGAGTGGGACAATGCATCGGCGATGATGAGCTCCTTGCCAGGTATGTACACCAAATTGAAATCATACCTTCGGAGTTTGAGCAGAATTCTCAGCACACGAGGCGTCAAGTCGTTCAGGTCCTTTTGGATGATGTGGACCAGAGGCCTATGATCCGTCTCAACAGTAAATGTTGGCAAGCCGTAGACATAATCAAGAAATCTGAGGATGCTGGTGAGAAAACCTGAACACTCCTTCTCAATCTGTGCTTATCTGGTCTCAGTGGGTGTCATTGCCCGTGACGCGTAGGCTACTGGTACCCAGGATGACGTGTCGTCTCTTTGAAGCAACACCGCCCCAATGCCATCCTGACTCACATCTGTGGATATCTTAGTCTCTCAGTCTGGGTCAAAGAATGCAACGACGGGAGCAGTGGTGAACTTGGCTTTCAGCTCCAGCCACTCTATTCGGTGCTCAGCCTTCCACTCAAAGGCGTAGGGCCGTGGTGTGTGTGGCCAAATTCGGGATGAACTTGCCAAGGAAATTGACCATCCCCAGGAAGCGCAGTACTGCCTTCTTGTCCTTGGGGACTTTCATTGCCTCGATGGCTTTAATTTTGTCTGTGTCCGGGTGCACACGGTGTCGCGAAATCTGATCGCCCAGGAACTTCAGCGTGGATGTCCCAAATCAGCACTTGG
This sequence comes from Scyliorhinus canicula, assembly GCF_902713615.1. Lineage (NCBI taxonomy): Eukaryota > Metazoa > Chordata > Chondrichthyes > Carcharhiniformes > Scyliorhinidae > Scyliorhinus > Scyliorhinus canicula. The sequence continues at coordinate 214,126,922 of NC_052146.1, forward strand.
ACCTGTTTAGCTTGAGACCATGTTCATGTATGCAGCGGAATACTTTCTCGAGTCGAAACACATGTTCCTCTGGAGTTGTGAACCAGTTTATGATATCATCAACGTAGACACAAACCTCTTCTATTCCCTCCATCATCTGTTCCATGACGTGATGGAAAATCTCTGATGCCGAGATGATGCCAAATGGCATTCGGTTGGAGCAGAATCTGCCAAAAGGTGTGTTGAAGGTGCAGAACCTTCTGCTGGATTCTTCAAGTTGGATTTGCCAAAATCCTTGGGGTGCATCCAATTTTGTGAAGAAGTGTGCGTGTGCCATCTCACTCGTGATTTCTTCCTTCTTCGGGATGGGGTAATGTTCCCGCATAATGTTTTTGTTTAGATCCTTGGGGTCAATGCAGATGCGTAGGTTCCCCAAAGGCTTCTTTACGCACACCATTGAGCTGATCCAGTCGGTTGGTTCAGTGACCTTAGAGATGATGCCTTTTTGTTGTAGACTCGTGAGCTCTGCCTTCAGGCGCTCTCTAAGTGGAGCAGGGACATGTCGTGGTGCATGGACCACTGGCTTGGCATCAGGCCGAAGTAGAATCCTGTACTCGTACGGCAGCGTGCCCATCCCACTCAGTACATCTGGGTACTGGGTTAGGATGTCGTCGATGCAGGCCTGAAGATCCGAATGGGACGGCGCGTGCTGTAGACCCTTTGAATGAGGTTCAGTTGCTTGCAGGCGTGTGCACCCAGCAGGGACGCCCTGTCTGGTTTAACAATCTCGAAGCGTAAGCTTGCTTTTCTGTGTCGGCTGGACACCTGCAGATGGCAGGACCCCAGTGCCTTGATTGCGTTTCCATTGTAGTCCAGGAGTTTGCAGGCAGCTGGAAGGATTGTGGGGGGCTTCTTGATTCTCTTGAAGTCCACCTGCAAAATCAGGTTGGCGGCGGCACCTGTGTCCAGTTTGAACTGGATGGGGCAGTGATTAACCTTCATCACTGCATGCCATTCGTCCTCGGAATTCACGGCCAGGATTGATTAGACTCGCGATGTGTCCGGTGTGGCGTATTCGCACTTTGTAATAATGCCCACTCGGTAAGTGTTGTCCAGGTATTCATCACCTGGATCCGTCGCACTGCCTGGATCAGAGTCATGCATTCGGTGTTGCACACTTCTGATGCGCCGCTGTTGGAATTGGGAGCGCTGGCTCCTGACTGGTGGTGCAGATCTGCACAGGGCTGCATAGTGGGTTGGTTTCCCACAGTTTAAACAGTGTTTGCCTCTTGCAGGGCAGTTTTTTTTTAATGGGCAGTGTCGCAGGTTGTAAACGTCATGATGTCAGCGTCATGTTGCTCAGTGCGTCGTTGCGCATGCGCGGTGCGGTTCTTGGGCTTCTGCACCTGCGCAGTGTGGTTTTCGGCCACTTCGTGTTCCCGATAGCATTGCGCATGCGTTAGGCCCCGAGAAGAGCACGTAAAATGGCTACTTTCATCAATTTGGAGGCGCTGCATCCGGGAGATGGCCTGAACACTCTCCACCTCATGGAGGCTTGTTTTTCACATTTTGCCATTTTGTACTGTGAACAGCGATTTTTAGAGTGCTCATGCACAGAACACGTTTCAATCGAGACTGGCAGGGTTACGTGCTTGATTTTCAACAATTGCTCTCGCAGAGGATCAGAGTGGACTCCTAAAACAATTTGGTCTCTGATCATGGAGTCAGTGATATCACCGAATTTGCAGGAATGCGCTAGCAGTTAGTTAGATTGGAGTTAAAGGATTCGTCTTTACCTTGCATCCTCTGCTTGAAGATGGAGCGCGCAAAGATTTTGTTGGTGTCCACCTCGCAGTGGCTGTCGAATTTGTCCAGGATGGTTTGGTACTTTGTTTTGTCCTGCCCTTCGGAAAAGTGAAAGGAGTTGAAGACCTCTATCGCATGGCCACCCGCAATGGTGAGTAGAAGAGCTATCTTCGAGCATCAGTCGCGCCATTGAGGTTGGATGCTTCCTGCTTGAATGATCGTGTTTGTTGAACTATTAACACAGTTCTCAAATGAGTTCAACTCTCTGCTAATCTAACTGTAGTAACTCAGTCTAACTGTACCAGCTTGCTCTAAGCCACGTGCTGGGGTGTGATGCTGCTGATCAACCCTGTCTAAATCTCTGGATGTCTGTCTGTGGAAAGACGCCTCATCCCATTTATAGTGTTTATGTCATGCCCCCTTGTGGTGATGCCACCTCTTGAGTGTCCTGACTGCCCATTGGTTGTGTCCTATTCTAAGTGTTCATTGGCTGCATGTTTGCATATCATGTCAGGTGGATTGGCCACACTAAATTGCCCCTTAATTGGAAAAAAATAATAATTGGGCACTCTAAATTTATTTTTAAAAAATGAAAAAAAGATTTGCTCACGAACCTTGGGCACGATTCTCCGCTCCCGGGGAAAATCGTGAAGGCCGTCGTGAACTCGGCTGAGTTTCACAACGGCCTCGGAGCCTGCTCCTCTCACCGAATTCACCCCCACCCGGGGGGTTAGGAGCAGCGCTCCGTTAATCTCGGCCGCCGGGCCTTGACGCTTGAGGCGGCGCGCCGAGAATGATGCGATGGCGCCGCCTATGTGACGTCAGCCGCACATGTGCAGGTTGGCCGGCTCCAACCCGCGCATGCGCGGATGTCGTCACGACGGCTGACAGCTCAAACCCGCGCATGCACGGTGGCCGTCTTTCCCCTCAGCCGCCCTGCAAGACGTGGCGGCTTGATCTTGCGGGGCGGCGGAGGGGAAATAGTGCATCCGATTGAGACGCCAGCCCGACGATCAGTGGGCACCGATCGTGGGCCTGTCCCCTCCCGAGCACAGTCGCGGTGCTCATTCTCCACCAGGCCCCCTACAAGCCCCAAAACGGCCATCTCATGGCGATTTCACGACGGCAGCAACCAGGTGTGGTTGCTGCCGTCGCGAAACGGTCGCGAACGGCAGGCCGCTCGGCCCGTCCGAGTCGGAAAATCGCCGGTCGCCGTGAAAAACGGCGAGCGGCGATTCTTCCAAGCGGGAGGTGGAAGAATTGCGGAGGGCGCCAGTGGGTCGTGAAATTAGTTGGGTGCCCTCCCGCGATTCTCCCATCCGACGTGGGGAGCGGAGAATCGCGCCCTTTAACCCCATCAAATATTGGGGAGAAAGATGTTTAGATTTGGAACCATATTTGACCTTCTTTAAACATCATTAGGCCGTCAGCCATTCTTTGCGTACCATGTTCTAAAGGTCTCTGACTCATACAGATTTATTCACCAGCTCCACACCAACTCAAGAGAGTGTATTGGCGCACCAAGTAATCGTTCTGCTCACTCTTCCAGTCTCCTGCAGCATCTCCCTGTGCATCGCTCACTCTCCCAGTCGTTAGCAGCATCTCGCTGTGCACCGCTCACTCCCCCAGTCATGAGCAGCATCTCCCTGTGCATTGCTCACTCCCCCACTCATCAGCATCGTCTCCCTGTGCATGCTCACTCCCCCAGTCAATAGCAGCATCTCCATGTGCATCGCTCACTCCCCTAGTCATCAGCAGCGTCTCCCTGTGCATCGCACAGTCCCCCAGTCATTAGCAGCATCTCACTGTGCATCGTTCACTCCCCCAGTCATCAGCAGCGTCTCCCTGTGCATCGCTCAGTCCCCCAGTCATTAGCAGCATCACCCTGTACACCGCTCACTCCCCCAGTCAGTAGTAGCATCTCCCTGTACATCGCTCACTCCCCCAGTCAGTAGCAGCATCTCCCTGTGCACCGCTCTCTCCCGCAGTCATTAGCAGCATCTCCCTGTGCACCGCTCACTCCCCCAGTTAGTAGCAGCATCTCCCTGTGCATCGCACAGTCCCCCGGTCAGTAGCAGCATCTCCCTGTGCATCGCTCACTCCCCCAGTCAGTAGCAGCATCTCCCTGTGCATCGCTCACTCCCCCAGTCATCAGCAGCGTCTCCCTGTGCACCGCTCACTCCCCCAGTCATTAGCAGCATCTCACTGTGCACCGCTCACTCCCCCAGTCGGTAGCAGCATCTCCCTGTGCACCGCTCACTCCCCCAGTCATTAGCAGCATCTCCCTGTGCATCAATCACTCCCCCAGTCAGTAGCAGCATCTCCCTGTGCATCGCTCACTCCCCCAGTCAGTAGCAGCATCTCCCTGTGCATCGCTCACTCCCCCAGTCATCAGCAGCTTCTCCCTGTGCACCGCTCACTCCCCCAGTCAATAGCAGCATCTCACTGTGCATCGCTCACTCCCCCAGTCGGTAGCAGCATCTCCCTGTGCACCGCTCACTCCCCCAGTCATCAGCAGCGTCTCCCTGTGCATCGCTCACTCCCCCAGTCATCAGCAGCGTCTCCCTGTGCACCGCTCACTCCCCCAGTCATTAGCAGCATCTCACTGTGCATCGCTCACTCCCCCAGTCGGTAGCAGCATCTCCCTGTGCACCGCTCACTCCCCCAGTCATCAGCAGTGTTTCCCTGTGCATCGCTCACTCCCCCAGTCATTAGCAGCATCTCCCTGTGCACCGCTCACTCCCCCAGTCATTAGCAGCATCTCACTGTGCATCGCTCACTCCCCCAGTCGGTAGCAGCATCTCCCTGTGCACCGCTCACTCCCCCAGTCATCAGCAGCGTCTCCCTGTGCATCGCTCACTCCCCCAGTCATTAGCAGCATCTCCCTGTGCACCACTCACTCCCCCAGTCATCAGCAGCGTCTCCCTGTGCACCGCTCACTCCCCCAGTCATTAGCAGCATCTCACTGTGCATCGCTCCCTCCCCCTGTCATCAGCAGCATCTCCCTGTGCATCGCTCACTCCCCCAGTCATTCGCAGCATCTCCCTGTGTACCGCTCACTCCCCCAATCATTAGCAGCATCTCCCTGTGCACCGCTCACTCCCCCAGTCATAAGCAGCATCTCCCTGGGCATCACTCGCTCCCACAGTCATACGCAGCATCTCCCTGTGCACCGCTCTCTCCTCCAGTCATTAGCAGCATCTCCCTGTGCACTGCTCACTCCCCCAGTCATTAGTAGCATCTCCCTGTGCATCGCTCACTCCCCCAGTCATCAGCAGCGTTTCCCTGTGCACCGCTCACTCCCCCGGTCAATAGCAGCATCTCCCAGTGCATCGCTCTATCCTCCAGTCATTAGCAGCATCTCCCTGTGCACCGCTCACTCCCCCAGTCATTAGCAGCATCTCCCTGTGCATCACTCACTCCCCCAGTCATCAGCAGCGTTTCCCTGTGCACCGCTCACTCCCCCGGTCAATAGCAGCATCTCCCTGTGCATCGCTCACTCCCCTAGTCATCAGCAGCATCTCCCTGTGCATCGCACAGTCCCCCAGTCATTAGTAGCATCTCACTGTGCATCGTTCACTCCCCCAGTCATCAGCAGCGTCTCCCTGTGCACCGCTCACTCCCCCGGTCAATAGCAGCATCTCCCTGTGCATCGCTCACTCCCCTAGTCATCAGCAGCATCTCCCTGTGCATCGCACAGTCCCCCAGTCATTAGCAGCATCTCACTGTGCATCGTTCACTCCCCCAGTCATCAGCAGCGTCTCCCTGTGCACCGCTCACTCCCCCGGTCAATAGCAGCATCTCCCTGTGCATCGCTCACTCCCCCAGTCATTAGCAGCATCTCCCTGTGCATCGCACAGTCCCCCAGTCATTAGCAGCATCTCACTGTGCACTGTTCAGTCTCCCGGTCATTAGCAGCAACTCCCTGTGCACCGCTCGCTCCCTCAGTCATTAGCAGCATCTCACTGTGCACTGCTCAGACTCTCGGTCAGTAGCAGCATCTCCCTAGATAACACTCAGTGTCCCAGTCATTTGTAGTGGTTGATAATACTAGACTCTTTAAAGCAATTCTCTCAACATCAGATTATTGATCCTTCCATGATATAGATATAAAGAGCCAGCCTTGTTATTTCTGTTTAAAAACCAAAACGGTTAGAATCATTCTTGATTTTACCCCCCTGTTTCAGTGCCTGTTTTGTTTAGAATACACCCCTTTAGAGAATGAGTGCTGCTGACATTGAATAAAATTGTAAAGGTGTTTGACAGGGTGGATGGAAGGAGGGTGCTGCATCTGCCTGGAGAATGAGGTAACAGTCTCAGCATTGCACCTCAGCAGTTGGGACTGTGGATGTGGTGAAATTTTTTCACTCAGAATTGTGTGTCTCTGGAATTCTTTACTCCAGAGGGCTGTGCGGATGCTCCATCCTCACAGCCCTCTGGACTGTTACCTCATTCCCCAGCCAGACGCAACACCCTCCTTCCATCAGTATTATTGAAACCGGTAAATGTTTAGATACAAAAGGAATCAAGGGGTAAGGGAGAGAGGTCAGGAAGGTGGATTTGATCAGCAATGATCTTGGTGAAAGTTGGAGTAGGCTCTATAGAATTAGAATTAGAATTTATAGTCAAGAAGGAGGCCATTCAACCCATCGAGTCTGCACCGGCCCTTGGAAAGAGCACCCTATTTAACTCCACACTTTCACTCTATCCCTGTAACCCAGTAACCCCACCTAACCTTTTTTTATGGACACTGAGAGCAATTTAGCATGGCCAATCCACCTAACCTGCACATCTTTGGAATGTGGGAGGAAACCGGATCACCCGGAGGAAACCCACGCAGACACGGGGAGAACGTGCAGACTCCTCACAGACAATGATCCAAGGCGGGAAGCGAACCTGGGACCCTGGTGCTATGAAGCAAATCACTGTGCTACCGTGCTGCCCTTGAGGCCAAAAGGCTTACTCCTGCTCCTATTGCTTATGTCTGGCGATATTATCATGGGGAAAAGACTAAATTTGACAGTACCGAGAAGTTGAATTTGATGCTAAAGCTTTAATGACCCGATGATTGAAACACCCTTGGGTTTATGTTTCTTGCTATGGTTCAGTGAAGCTTCTGTGATGACAAAGGAATATTTGCTCTGTAAGCTACAGATTATAAAATTGTAAATGCAGCTGCAAAGGATGTCCTTACAATGATTTTACTCATGGCCTAACAAGGACATCATCCCTTTAATATGCTCGCACAGGGGATTGAATGAGAAACCCGTTTAGGAAGAGGCGCAAAACATGATTGAAGCCAGATGCAGATGAAAACTGAAATTTTAAGAAGAGGAAAATGTCCATCAGCTGGATTCTCCGCCGGTGGGATGCTCCGTCTTGCCAGCAGCCCGGGGGTTTCCCAACGGCGTGGGGCTGCCCCACAATGGGAAACCCCATTGAGCAGCCGGCATAATGGAGCATCCCGCCAGTGCAGTGAAATAGAAATGTGGCGCGGCGGAGAATCCAGCCCCATATTGGGGATTCCTGTAAACATGATTCTCAATAACTTAAAGGCTGTTTGATTGTGTCATGTTGAGGACACCTTTCAGTGGTTGAAAATCATTCTTAAATAAACAACCCTCACACAATAATTTAAATAAAGAAATTAATTTTGCTGCAAGAAATGTCTTGCTGCATAGATTCTTTAAGATGCTCAGGCATTTTGGATGATTAATACTGTAAAGACTGTTTAGGATGTTCTTCTTCTTCAGCAGTCCCCCGAGAGAGAGGATGAGTTGCATCCAGTCCAGTCCTAAAACATTACTTCCAATGAGGTCCGATCTGACACTGGTCGTACAGGTGCCCCCAACACCCACCCTCACACCCCACCATCCCGCTACAAGCCCCTACGGTGCATACAGCTTGTGAGGGCAGTGTCAGCGGATGGCACCCCTGGCATCAGAGACGGGCACCAGGGTCCGAGGCCCCCATGGTGCCACCGACGGGGCCAGAGGTGCGGGGATTGGGGTGGGGGAGGGACATGCGGGAGAAAAGAACGCAGTGTCACTGGCCACCATGTAGCCCGGTGGACATGCTTGGGCACGGGGGTACGCATCATGCTAACATGCCGGCATTTCACCCCCTGCAGAAAATGGATATTGAAATTCAACCAGCGAAGGTAAGTTTACCTCTTTAAAACTTAAAAAACCTACCTGGAAGAGTGACATCACAGCAAAGTAGAGATCTGATTGGCTGGTAAGGAAAGTGCTCCAATTAGCAGCAGCTGGGAGAAAGTTAACTCTTCGTGAGGGGCAGCACGGTGGCACAGTGGTTAGCATTGCTGCCTACGGCGCTGAGGACCCGGGTTCGAATCCCGGCCCTGGGTCACTGTCTGTGTGGAGTTTGCACATTCTCCCCGTGTCTGCGTGGGTTTCGCCCCCACAACCCAAAGATGTGCAGGTTAGGTGGATTGGCCATGCTAAATTGCCCCTTAATTGGAAAATAAAAAAATAAAAATAATTGGGTACTCTAAATTTATAAAAAAAAAACTCTTCGTGTGTTGGTAAGTATTGTGGTTGGTAAGTAAAATCTTCGTTCCTTTCACTTATTAATTATTTGATAGTATAGTTTGTAGTCAGTTAAGGTAAAGGGTAAAAATGGCAGGAGATCCCAGACCCGTGTTATGCTCCTCGTGCTCAATGTGGGAGTTTAGGGACGCGGCCGATGTCCCTGACTCCTTCATGTGCGCAAGGCGTGTACAGCTGCAGCACCTGTTAGACCGCATGGCGGCTCTGGAGCTGCGGGTGGACTCACTTTGGAGCATCCGCGATGCTGAGGAGGTCGTGGATAGCACGTTCATTTGTTGGTCACACCGCAGATTAGGATTGGTGAGGGAGACAGGGAATGGGTGACCAAAAGGTAGGGAAAGAGCAGGAAGGCAGTGCAGGTGTCCCCTGCGGTCATCTCCCTCCAAAACAGGTATACCGTTTTGGATACTGTTGGGGGAGATGACTCACCAGCGGAAGGCAGTAGTAGCCAGGCTCATGGCACCGTGGCTGGCTCTGCTGCACAGAAGGGCGGGAAAAAGACTGGCAGGGCTATAGTCATAGGGGATTCAATTGTAAGGGGAGTAGACAGGCGTTTCTGTGGTCGAAAACGAGACTCCCGAATGGTATGTTGCCTCCCGGGTGCACGGGTCAGGGATGTCTCCGATCGGCTGCAGGACATACTAAAGGGGGAGGGTGAACAGCCAGTTGTCGTGGTGCATATAGGCGCCAACGATATAGGTTTAAAAAAAAGGATGAGGTCCTACAATCAGAATTTAAGGAGTTAGGAGATAAGTTAAAAAGTAGGACCTCAAAGGTAGTAATCTCAGGATTGCTACCAGTGCCACGGGACAGTCAGAATAGAAATTCAAGAATAGTCAGTATGAATACGTGGCTTGAGAGATGGTGCAGGAGGGAGGGGTTCAGATTTTTGGGACATTGGAACCGATTCTGAGGGCGGTGGGACCATTACAAACTGGATGGTCTACACCTGGGCAGGACTGGAACCAATGTCCTAGGGAGTGCTTTTGCTAACACTGTTGGGGAGGTTTTAAACTAATGTGGCAGGGGGATGGGAACCAGATTAGGAAGTTAGAGGTCAGTAAAGAAGCAGCAACTAAAGCCGGTAAGGTACAAGATAATAAACTCCATGTGACTAAGGGGCAGAGTCGACAGGGAAGAGATGATGAACGCAAAGGGACAGGTGGTCTGAGGTGCATTTGTTTTGATGCGAGAAGTGTAGCAGGTAAGGCAGATGAACTTAGGGCATGGATCAGTACCTGGGAATATGATGTTATTGGTATTACTGAGACTTGGTTGAGGGAAGGGCAGGACTGGCAACTGAATATCCCAGGGTATAGATGCTTCAGGAGGGATAGAGAGGGAGGTAGAAGGGGTGGAGGAGTTGCATTACTCATCAGAGATGATATCACAGCTGTGATTAAGGAGGGCACGATAGAGGATTCGAGCACTGAGGCAATATGGGTGGAGCTAAGAAATAGGAAGGGTGCAGTAACATTGTTGGGACTTTACTACAGGCCTCCCAAAAGTGAGCATGAAGTAGAGGTACAAATATGCAGACAGATTATAGAAAAATGTAGGAGCAATAGGGTGGTTGTGATGGGAGATTTTAACTTCCCCAACATTGAATGGGATTCGTCTAGCGTTGGAGGCGTAGATGGATCAGAGTTTGTAAGGAGCATCCAGGAGAGTTTTTTAGAACAGTATGTAAATAGTCCAACTCGGGAAGGGGCCATACTGGACCTGGTATTGGGGAATGATCCCGGCCAGGTGGTTGATGTTTCAGTCGGTGATTACTTTGGGAATAGCGATCACAATTCCGTAAGTTTTAGAATACTCATGGACAAGGACAAGAGTGGTCCGAAAGGAAGAGTACTAAATTGGGGAAAGGCAGAGGATAACAAAATTCGGCGGAGCTAGGGAATATGGATTGGGAGCAGCTGTTTAAGGGTAATTCCACATTTGAAATGTGGGAGTCTTTTAAGGAAAGGTTGATTAGAGTGCAGGACAGACATGTTCCTGTGAAAATGAGAGATAGAAATGGCAAGATTAGGGAACCATGGATGACGGGTGAAATTGTGAGGCTAGCTAAGGTGAAAAAGGAAGCATATGTAAGATTGAGGCGACTCAAAACTGATGAAGCTTTGGAGGAATATCGGGAAAGTAGGACGAATCTCAAACGCGCAATAAAAAGGGCTAAAAGGGGTCATGAAATATCTTTGGCTAACAGGGTTAAGGAAAATCCCAAAGCCTTTTATTCGTATGTAAGGAGCAAGAGGGTAACTAGGGAAAGGATTGGCCCACTCAAAGACAAGAGAGGGAATTTATGCGTAGACTCGGAGGAAATGGGTGAGATTCTTAATGAGTACTTTGCATCGTTATTCACAAAGGAGAGGGACAAGACGGATGTTGAGGCTAGGGATGGATGTTTAAATACTCTAGGTCAAGTTGTCATACGGAACGGGGAAGTTTTGGGTATTCTAAAAGACATTAAGGTGGACAAGTCCCCAGGACCAGATGGGATCTATCCCAGGTTACTGAGGGAAGCGAGGGTCGAAATAGCTGGGGCCTTAACAGATATCTTTGCAGCATCCTTGAGCACGGGTGAGGTCCCGGAGGACTGGAGAATTGCTAATGTTGTCCCTTTGTTTAAGAAGGGTAGCAGGGAAAATCCAGGGAATTACAGACCTGTGAGCTTGACGTCAGTGGTAGGCAAACTGTTGGAGAAGATACTGAGGGATAGGATCTATTCACATCTGGAAGAAAATAGACTTATCAGTGATAGGCAGCATGGGTTTGTGCAAGGAAGGTCATGTCTTACAAACCTAATATAATTCTTTGAGGAAGTGACAAAGTTAATTGATGAGGGAAGGGCTGTAGATGTCATATACATGGACTTTAGTAAGGCGTTTGATAAGGTTTCCCATGGCAGGTTGATGAAAAAGTGAAGTCGTATGGGGTTCAGGGTGTACTAGCTAGATGGATAAAGAACTGGCTGGGCAACAGGAGACAGAGAGTATTGGTGGAAGGGAGTGTCTCAAAATGGAGAAGGGTGACTAGTGGTGTTCCACAGGGATCCGTGCTCGGACCACTGCTGTTTGTGATCTATATAAATGACCTGGAGGAAGGTACAGGTGGTCTGATTAGCAAGTTTGCAGATGATACTAAGATTGGTGGAATTTCAGATAGCGAGGAGGACTGTCAGAGAATACAACAAAATAGAGATAGATTGGAGAGTTGGGCAGAGAAATGGCAGATGGAGTTCAATCCAGGCAAATGCGAGGTGATGCATTTTGGAAGATCAAATTCAAGAGCGGACTATATGGTCAATGGAAGGGTCCTGGGGAAAATTGATGTGCAGAGAGATCTGGGAGTTCAGGTCCATTGTACCCTGAAGGTGGCAACGCAGGTTGATAGAGTGGTCAAGAAGGCATACAGCATGCTTGCCTTCATCGGACGGGGTATTGAGTACAAGAGTAGGCAGGTCATGTTACAGTTGTATAGGACTTTGGTTAGGCCACATTTGGAATACTGCGTGCTGTTCTGGCCACCACATTACCAGAAGGATGTGGATGCTTTGGAGAGGGTGCAGAGGAGGTTCACCAGGATGTTGCCTGGTATGGAGGGTGCTAGCTATGGAGAAAAGTTGAGTAGATTAGGATTGTTTTCATTGGAAAGACGGAGGTTGAGGGGGGACCTGATTGAGGTATACAAAATTATGAGAGGTATGGACAGGGTGGATAGCAACAAGCTTTTTCCAAGAGTGGGGGTGTCAGTTACAAGGGGTCACGATTTCAAGGTGAGAGGGGGAAAGTTTAAGGGAGATATGCGTGGAAAGTTTTTTATGCAGAGGGTGGTGGGTGCCTGGAACGCTTTACCAGCGGAGGTGGTAGAGGCGGGCATGATAGCATCATTTAAGAGGCATCTAGACAGGTATATGAACGGGCGGCAACAGAGGGAAGTAAACCTTGGTAAATAGGAGACAGGTTTAGATAAAGGATCTGGATCGGCGTAGGCTGGGAGGGCCGAAGGGCCTGTTCCTATGCTGTAATTTTCTTTGTTCTTTATTCCTCCTAGTCACCGCAGCCCTGAGGGATGCCCTGTGGCTGTATGACCTGGAGCTGTGAGAGGAGGAGGAGAAGCTGCAGCAGTGGAGTGGGCAGCAGCAGAGCGGGCAGCAGCAGTGTGTCACAGACGGTCAGGTGCCAGCCACCCAAGATGGAGAGCAAGCCACCAACAGGCCAAGGAAGAGGTGCCAAGGAGGTACCACATGAGGCATTGGCTCCCGGTGACATTCAAGATGGCGGTCAACCTGAACTTCTATGTCACGGGGTCCTTCCAGGCATCGGGAGTGGAGACCTGTTCAGGACCTCAGAGCTCAGTGCACAGGTGCATCCACGCCGTCACAGAGGCCTTATATGTCCAGGCGGCTCAATACATCCTCTTCGATGTGGACCGGGCCCACCAGGATGCCCAGGCAGCGGAATTTGCCACCATTGATGGGATGCCCCAGGTCCAGAGGGTGATCGATGGGCTGCAGATAACATGCCCCTCTAACCAAACCGAAAGAGGTTCCGCTCGATGAATGTGCAGCTGATATGTGACCATCAGCTTCGCATCATGCACCTGATACCCGGGCAGTGTGCACGACACCTTTTCCTGACACACTCGTTGATTCCTGACATGTCTGAGACGCCCCCCCCCCCCCCCCCCCCCCCCCCCCCCCATCCTCTCCACCGGCTGGGAGGCTTGGCTCCTGGGTGACAGGAGTTATCCACTGCTGTCATGGCTGGTGACACCTATCTAGAGCCCACAGACTGACGCGGAGTCCCGCTACAACGAAGCCCATGCAGCAACCAGGAACATGATCGAGTGGTGCATCGGCCTCTTGAAGACACCGCATCCCCCCACCCCCAATGTCTGCCCATTCCCCCAGAACCCCTCCGCCGGCCAACCCATAACAGCCACCCCTTAAACCCACCTGACAGGGCACCGAGGCAGGTTGTAACGCTGGCAACAGGTGTTTCATTTGCACAATTTTTTATAGATTTTGTGTCTAGCCCCTGTAACTAAACTGTGCCGTGCCCATTGCCGGCGTCTTCTGGGGCGACCGAGCCTGGATGGACCTGGCTGCTGCTCAGGGTCTGGATTCTCCGTTTCAGGGACTATGTCCCCACGACATCGTACAAACTGTGGCTTTTCACGCCAGAAAAGGCCACATGTTCATAGCCCTGCAGGGGACCAGCAGGGACCCGGCATGAAGCTAACAGCTTCAGCTGCAGATACGGGCCCCCGCACTTCCGGATCAGAGGCTGAGCATGCGCAAGCCGGCGGCCTCCAGCTGCCGCACCGTGGTGCATGGCGGACTCAGACCACGGAGCTGGACCTCCTAAATAATGCCCCTGAGGGCGACACAGTGGCACAGTGGTTAGCCCTGCTGCCTCACGGCACAGAGGTCCCAGATTCAATCCAGGCTCTGGGTCACTGTCCGTGTGGAGTTTGCACATTCTCCCCGTGTCTGTGTGGGTTTCGCCCCCACAACCCAAAGATGTAGGTGGATTGGCCACGCTAAATTGCCCCTTAATTGGAGAAAATGAATTGGGTACTCTAAATTTATGTTAAAAAGAAGAAAAATATTGCCCCTGATCGGCCTCGCGCCCTGTCCGGACTGCCTGCCCAAAATAGTCCAGGCCCCACTGCCCTCCGATCGGCCTGCCCCCGACCACGGTGGCTGCCGACTGAGTCCGAGTATCATAAACGGCAGGACCAGATTACATTCACGCCATCAGGATATCAGCCGGTCAGGGGCGGAGAATGGCGGGGCGGGCCTCCAGCAATGGCCGCAGGTAGGGGATGCTCCCCGCGTATGATGCTTTTCGATGCCTGGATAATCGGGGAACTGCTGCCGGTCCAGATTCCATGCGCGAAAGTGGATTCCAGCGCTGAACATGATTTCTCCATTGGGGTGTGGAGAATCAAGCCCCAGGTGTCCTGGGTGGTGTGGTGCTGTCCTGTCCTGCCAGATGCCCACCAGATGTACCAGGGACAGGAGGGTGGGGGGTGGGGGTTGGGGTTGGGGGGGAGACCATGGTGCTGCGCTGTTCCAGCACCTCCCCTGCAGGTGACACCGGCACAGGCCCCATCACCTCCTCCTCCCTCGGGATGCCTGATGGTCCCCGGGCTACTGTATGGGACAGGGGTGTAGGCAGGGCTATCCCCTGAGGCTCCCCACCACCTGATGCTGCCAGTCCTGGAGTCCTGCTCTGGTCTCAACCAGGGTCTGCACGCTTGCAGCCATGGAGCACAGGGAGTTGACCAACTCCGTCTGGTACTGCACCACATCACTCATTGACTATGCCACCACCTTCTGGGTCTGTGTCACAACAGCCCGTGACTGCCCCATCTCCCTTTGGGATTGAGCCACCTGTCTCTGCATCTGCGCCATGTCAGCCAGCCTTGGGCTGCTGAGACTGAGCCACGCTCAGAAAAGCTGCAACAATTTCCTGGTGGCTCTGGATCATGGTCGCCTGTGAGACGGCAACCCTGTCCTGGGCCCCCGCCAGTGTCTGCACAGAATTCTCCAGGGCTTGGACATGCTGATCCATAGTCAAAAACCGTCACCCCTAATGCCTCCACCGTGGATGCCACCTGTGTGTATTGGCCTGGGTGGCAGGCATTGTCGGTACTACCTCCTGCTGCTGCACGCGGTTGGACTCCACAATCTACACCTGCAGGTGCTGGATGCTCGCTGAAAACCCGTCATGTAGTCCCTGGCTCTGTGACTACATCTCCACAATCGATGGGTCTGTCCATTCCAGAAGCTCGAGTCCCATCTGGACAGCAGCTAGCACATTGGGTCACCCTGCTCTCCGACCGACTACCCCCTAGGTTGTTCCTGCTTCCATCTGCTGTACCAGAGCAGCTGTGTGGTGCTCACCAGAGAGTGTCCAAGGAGCCTCTTCACTAATGTGGCCAAGTGAGGTGAGTGTCTCTGGGATGGTGGTGGGTGTCTGACCCGAGCTCTGGGGTGTCCTGAGTCTCAGGCGAAGGGCTGGTGTCTGAGCTTCCCTCAGCGTCATGGCTCGGCCCACGGGGGGGGGGGGGGGGGGGGGGGAGGCATTGAATGGGGGCTGGGGCGCCAGAAGGACCCACCCAATCTCCAGCAGGTGATATAAGACACAAGACAAGACGCATGATTGGGGACTACGAGCCAAGGGGTGGTGGGGATGAGGGTGGGGGTTGGTGGTGTGGGGGTGGGTGTAGTGTGAGGGTGGTATGGGGGTGAGGGTAGGGGTGCAGGTGGTGCAGTGTGAGGGCGGTATGGGGGTGAGGGTAGGGTTGCAGGTTGTGTAGGATGAGGGTGGTGTGGGAGTGAGGACGGTGTTGGAGGGGGGTGGTTGAAACACGTGTCATGGGGAACTGCAACTAAGCGGGGTCTAACTTCCTCGTCCGCAGCCGAGCTCCACCTCGGCAACGTCCGTTTCTTCTGGGCTGCCAAACATGTCCAGGGCCCTCTGCTTGGCCAGAGTGAGGGGCCACAGATCCGGCGGTCCCCCTCCTGCCTCCTCATGCTCCCGGCGGTTATGCGCGGCCTTCGCCGGGGGGGGGGGGGGGGGGGTAAGGGGGCACGAAAGGCGGCATCCAGCAGCCTCCTTCCCAGGCCGGGGTACAAGGTCACCCTACTTTCCTCCATGGCATCCAGGAGGGTATCTAGCTCAGTGTCGGTGAAGCATGGAACTGCTCTCCTTGCTGCCATGTTGCGTGGATAATGAAGTGTGTGTATGCGGCTGCAAATTGTCAGCCTCCTGAGTGTCAATCGTGAAACCGGCAAATCCCGCACTGTTTCTCATTAGAATTGATTGTGTTCTATGTGACGCCAGTGCTAGCCCCTTAATGGTAGCGGAATCAGTCCAGGTGTGGCGCCAGTTTGTCTGTCATGAAAATCCGTGAATTCTGCATTGGCGTCAACACAGTCTCAGAAACGGAGAATCCTGCCCAGTATGTGTACATTGGCTGCTGTTTTTCCAACATTAAAACAGTACATTACAAGACGTCAAAAGTGCTTTATTGGCTGTAAAAAGCTTTGGGGTGGCCTAAGATCATGAAAGGCACTATAGAAATGCCACCTTTTGTTTTCTTTTTGTTTGAGGCATTTCCGCTGATTTCCTTATATGTGACGCAATCCCATGTTCAATTCACGAGTTTTTATTCTGTTTGTCAGAACAGACCTATAGTATAGAAAATAGAACATAGAACGTACAGTGCAGAAGGAGGCCATTCGGCCCATCGAGTCTGCACCCACCGCTTAAGCCCTCACTTCCACCCTATCCCCGTAACCCAATAAGCCCTCCTAACCTTTTTGGTCTCTAAGGGCAATTTACCGTTGCCAATCCACCAATTTGCGTGTCTTTGGACTGTGGGAGGAAACCGGAGCACCCGGAGGAAACCAACGCACACACGGGGAGAAGGTGCAGACTCCACACAGAGTGACCTAGCGGGGAATCGAACCTGGGACCCTGGCACTATGAAGCCACAGTGCTATCCACTTGTGCTACCGTGCTGCCTTGTGTACAAGTCACACTACCATTGAAGAGGTGCTAATAAAATCTGAGACCAATGGAACTCTGATGATCAAGATCAGGAAGAGACGGTTGTGATTTGTTGGACATGTAACAAGGCGTCATGATTTTGAAAGTTTGATGCTGATAGAAATGATCGATGGTGAACAGTGATTGAGATGGACAAAGAACAACCTTTTAAAAGTGCCCCACAAACTGCATGAATGTACCACCAACAAAGATGGTCCACGCCTCAGGACAAGATTCACATGGTGGTCACTGGTTGCCAATGCCCCCTTAAAGCATAGTACTCAAGGAGAGAGAGTTATTGATCCGGACACTAGAGGGGAAACTGAGGATCTTGTTGGAACAATGACTGTGCTAACTTGCAACAACCAAAGACTTTCCTGCACAAAGGATTATAGCCATAAAGATAAACTGGAGATCTTGAAATAAAGGTGCAACTCAGGTATTATTGGCCTTTGGGGACAATGTTTTGGGATTAAGGGCAATTAGGGATAGACAGCAAATAGAGGTCTAACTCGCAGTCCCCACATCCCATGAAATCATTTTTTATTAATTAATGTGTTCAGGGAGTACAAATACGGTTGATGAATTTTACATATTATGCAGCCTCCACTGAGAACAAACGGGAACAAATGATTTCAATGCTCCCAAGTTCATCGAAAAATGGTTATCAGAGAAATCCCTTTGTAACTAATTGAATAACACAAATTCAGCCCCTTCAAGGTTGAAGAAATGTGTGGGTTGCTTCAAGCACACGCTGGGTTTAATATCATCAATGTTACATGAAAGAAACTTTACTAATGCATAATGAGGGAAGGCATTTAGGAAACTTAAGGTAGACAAAGAGGTCAGCATGCAAGACAGCCCAAGCAAACTATTATTGAATCAGGGACTGGGATTCTATAAAAATAAAGCAAGCAAGATAACAATAATGAATAAATTAATGGTATTAAAGAGTGACAAATCCCCAGAACCAAATGGTTTCCTTTCCATTCCAAGGAATGTTACAGATGCTCTAATTATAACCTTTTACAATCTGGGCTTGCTTTGAGGTTCTTTAGATTAGGGAATTTTGCATGTCACACTGTGATTTAAGAAAGGGGTTAATTTAAAATTTAGATTTAAAACGTATGGCCTTGGGTGACTGTGTGGAGTTTGCACTTTCTCCCCATTTTGCATGGGTTTACTCCGGGTGCTCTAGTTTCCTCCCACAGTCCAAAGTTAGGTAAATTGACAATACTAAATTACCCCTTTGTGTCCAACAATGTGGGGTTATAAGGGTAGGGTGGGGGAGTGGGCCTGGCAGGGTGCTCTTTCAGAGGGTCAATGTAGATGCAATGGGCTGAATGTCCTACTTCAGCATTGTAGGGTTTCTGTGGATCTTTTTATGGATTAATAGATTGTTGTGAACTAAGTATATGAATGGATATGGGAAAAAGGTGGGTACACAGAGCAAGCCATGATATTGACAAATGTGAGGTTATACATTTTGGTAGGAATAACAGCAAACGGGATTATTATTTTAAACGATAAAATATTAAGCATGCCGCTGTGCAGAGAGACTTGGGTGTGCTAGTGCATGAGTCACAGAAGGTTGGTTTACAGGTGCAACAGGTGATTAAGAAGGCAAATGGAATTTTGTCCTTCATTGCTAGAGGGATGGAGTTTAAGACTAGGGAGGTTATGTTGCAATTGTATAATGTGTTAGTGAGGCCACACCTGGAGTATTGTGTTCAGTTTTGGTCTCCTTACTTGAGAAAGGACGTACTGGCACTGGAGGGTGTGCAGAGGAGATTCACTAGGTTAATCCCAGATCTGAAGGGGTTGGATTATGAGGAGAGGTTGAGTAGACTGGGACTGTACTCGTTGGAATTTAAAAGGATGAGGGGGGATCTTATAGAAACATTTAAAATTATGAAGGGAATAGATAGGATAGATGCGGGCAGGTTGTTTCCACTGGCGGGTGAAAGCAGAACTAGGGGACATAGCCTCAAAATAAGGGGAAGTAGATTTAGGACTGAGTTTAGGAGGAACTTCTTCACCCAAAGGGTTGTGAATCTATGGAATTCCTTGCCCAGTGAAGCAATTGAGGCTCCTTCATTACATGTTTTTAAGGTAAAGATAGATAGTTTTTTGAAGAATAAAGGGATTAAGGGTTATGGTGTTCGGGCCGGAAAGTGGAGCTGAGTCCACAAAAGATCAGCCATGATCTCATTGAATGGCGGAGCAGCCTCGAGGGGCCAGATGGCCTACTCCTGCTCCTAGTTCTTATGTTCTTATGTTCTTACATCGCTGAACAAGCTTGAAGGGCTGAATGGCCTCCTTGTGTGTTCCTGTGAATTATAATTTACACACTGTGAATACTGGACATCAGGCAGACTATGATCAGATCGAGAAAGCCCTTGTTAATCATTTCATGCCTAAACTGAGGCAACATGTGAATCAATCAATCAGGTTTGTGTCAACCCACGCAGCCTGAGAACAAAGACTTTCTTTTGTGCACAATTAATGTCACCGAACAGGATCCGGGAATTCCAGGTTGTGAAATCAGAACATGGATTTTAGCCAAATATTCAGTGATCAGGTGAGGAAAGTACACAGCTTCGAAGAGCTTTTGGAAGTTGACAACATGCAGTATCTCGTTGTTTGTTGTACTGCGTTATCTCGTATGCTACTCTGCATTATCTTGTCATATGTTATACTGCATTATCTCATTGTGTGTATACTGCATTATCTAGTTATTTGTTGTGCAGCAGTTGTGAAACTGAGCAACATTGGGTGTGATAAAATAGACTAGTAATCTGGAAACGCACAAAAACAGGAAATGCTGGACAATCTCAGCAGGTCTGACAGCATCTGTGGAGAGAGAAGGGAGCTAACGTTTCGAGTCTGGATGGCCCTTTGTCAAATCTAAAGTCACGTCCCATTACATCATGCGGGGAATTAAAATTCAGTTAATTAAATATTTCTGTCATTAAAATACTGCTATCAGTAATCATGGTGATTATAGAATGATTGGGTTGTTGTAAAACACAGTTGGATTGTTATGAAAATACAACTGGTTCACTAATATACTTTAGGAAAGGAAATCTGCCATCCTTACCTGTTGTGGTCTATATGTGACTCCACAGCAATGTTGCTGATGCTTAACTGCTCTCTGGATCAGCAGTATTTAAACTGTTACAGCAGAGTACAGTGCTTCCACATGGCTCACCATCACCTTCTCACGGGCAGTTCGAAATGAAGCACTTCCCATGAATGAATAAAAATGGAAGTTCCCTCCCAATGAGATTAGTGTTGAGAGAAAACTGCATCATTTCAAGACCACAGTCAAAGCCAGATCAATTCCAATCCTTATTGTGGTGGATACCAGCCCAATACTGGCAATTGTTGAGTAAAGAACAATGGGCAGAATGTCTAAGACAAATCAATTCAATTTTTTTTGTGTGCTGACACTCATTTAACCATATGCTGTATGCAAAAATTCTTTGAAACTGGGGTAGTCTCTGTCACCATTAACATAGCAGCCAAAATAGTACAAGGGTGTGCAGGTTACTAGAAAAGGACATTCCTCTGCAGCATCTTTATTCACTAGGTGTGAAAGTTGAGTAGTGCTCTTGCCTCTGATTTGCAAGGTTTGGGTTCAGGTTCGATTCCAGCTGGGTCACTGTCTGTGTGGAGTCTGCACGTCCTCCCTGTGTGTGCGTGGGTTTCCTCCGGGTGCTCCGGTTTCCTCCCACAGTCCAAAGATGTGCGGGTTAGGTGGATTGGCCATGATAAATTGCCCGTAGTGTAAGGTTAATGGGGGGATTGTTGGGATTACGGGTTACGTGGGTTTAAGTAGGGTGATCATTGCTCGGCACAACATCGAGGGCCGAAGGGCCTGTTCTGTGCTGTACTGTTAAAAAAAAAAGTCCCCACTCCAGAGCTTGGGCAACAATTCCAGGCTGGCACTCACAGTACAGTACTGAGGGAGTGCTGCATCAGCAGTCCATCTCTCGGATGAGGTGTTAAACTAAGGGTCTGCCTACCTCCTCAGCTCGATGTAAAATAACTTGTTGCATTATTTCAAAGAAGAGTTATCTCTGCTGTCTTGGCCAATATATAATCCTCAATCAACGTAACAAAATACAGATAATCTGATTGCTATCGCATTACTGTGGGGACGTGGGTATGCTGTGCACATATTGGCTGCTATGTTTCTCACAATACAACAGTGCCTCTGCTTTGAAAGTACTTCTATTGGTTGAAATGTGTTTTGAGATGTCTATTGGTTGTGAAATGCGCCATACAAATGCAATCCTTTCTTTTCTTTCATGGGAGACTAGAGCATCATCAATTCAGCAAGTGACATGACCCAACACACAGTAGTGTGATTGCAATACAAGTTATTGCTGATTGAGGGCATCAACAGAATATTAACGACCACTCCAGGATGTGTTTGGCCATGGAAGAACCCAATCACCGGTATGGTAAATCAGCAAGTTAGTAGCAACTCACATTGTCCCGAGTGACATAGGAGGCAAGGCCTTATGAGGAAAGGTTGAGCAGGCTGGGTCGAGGCTAATTGGAGTTTAGAAGAATGAGATATTGAAGTATCAAGGTTCTCAGGGGATTTGACAGGGTAGATTCAAAATATTAGCAAAGGAGTAAATGTGATGTGAGGAAATAATTTTCCACCCAGAGGGTGGTTTGAGTCTGGAATTTTACATAGATTTACAGTGCAGAAGGAGGGCCATTCGGCCCATCAAGTCTGCACCGGCTCTTGGAAAGAACATCCTACCCAAGGTAAACACCTCCACCCTATCCCCAAACCCAGTAACCCCACCCAACACTGAGGGCAATTTTGGACTCTAAGGGCAATTTAGCATGGCTAATCCACCTAACTTGCACATCTTTGGACTGGGGAGGAAACCGGAGCACCCGGAGGAAACCCACGCACACACGGGGAAGATGTGTAGACTCCGCACAGACAGTGACCAAAGCCGGAATCGAACCTGGGACCCTGGAGCTGTGAAGCGATTGTGTTATCCACAATGCAACCGTGCTGCCAGAATGCTCAGGAATGATCTTCCTGAGAGGGTGGTGGAGACATGTTTGCTCGAGGTATTCACAAGGAACTTACCTTTTGAAAGGTTCCCTTGTGCAGGTTATGGTTTGGGACACTCCGGAGGTGCCGTGAACGAGTCTTTAAAATCTGGCCCGGGGCGGCGCGATGGCGGGATCTGGTTATAATTATAGAATTTACAGTGCAGAAGGAGGCCTTTCGGCCCATCGAGTCTGCAGTGGCCCTTGGAAAGAGCACCCTACCCAAGCCCACACCACCACCCTATCCCAGTAATCCAATCACCCCACCTAACCTTTTTGGACAGTAAGAGCAATTTAGCAAGGCCAACCCACTAACTTGCACATCTTTGGACTGTGGGAGGAAACCAGAGCACCCGGAGGAACCCATGCCGACATAGGGAGAACTTGCAGACTCCGCACAGACAGTGACCCAAACTGGGAATCGAATCCGGGACTTTGGAACTGTGAAGCAACTGTGCTAACCATTGTGCTACTGTGCCACCCACTGTTGCCTCATGGCGCCGAGGGCCCAGATTCAATCCCGGAACCGGGTCACGGTGGGAATTTGCATAATCTCCCCGTAGTCTGCGTGGGTCTCAGGCCCACACCCCAAAAGGATGTGCAGGGCTAGGTCGATTGGCCACACTAAAATTGGTCTTTCATTGGAAAAAAAGAATTGTGTACCCTAAATTAAAAAAAATCTGGCCCAACTCCATGAAAATTGCAGAGGGCTGTTACATGCTTATCCCTGTAATGGAGCGAGCAATGTTGGGAGTGCCAGGTGTGAGCTTTGGACTGAACCAGTCCTCACCTTCAAAGGACACTCCTCAAAATCGGAAAGTCTTGGAATGGGGGTCAGGAATCCTGGAATTGGACCCCATCCACCATTTTTTAAGGGCTCCCAAGTAATCCAGATTTGGAGTAAATCGAGGCTCAAACCTGGTTATCCGAAAACAGGACTTATTCGAAATTGGACATTTTTATAAGCTGCCATGCATCAATATTTTTTGTTACTAAATGGGTAAAATCCTTACTGGGGCAATTCAGCTAACTGCTGCATTAGCACAACCAGACTAGTTATGCGGTCTGAGCAATCTTGACCCCACCTGACCCTGCTTGGCCTGATCCGCCCAAACCACGTAACCCACATACATAAGAAACTTAATTACTTGATTTCATGTGAATGAATGAATTGATTGAATTAAGGTCCCAATCTTTTTCTCCCGAAAGCCAGCAGGGTCCAGCACTGATGTCCTGAGGTTGCCAGTTTTGAGACACTGCACCTGTAAATGTTTTCTAAAAGAAACTGTTTACGGTGTTTCTGGAAATCTTTTCTTGTTCCTTCTTGGGTAATAAACGGTCATTGCTGGGAACCTGCTTTAAGATGAAAGGAAACAGCAAGTTAGGCCTGGGTAGAGCAGCTGTAAACTGTTCAACAATAGATAGGCCCAAAGCAAAACTTAGCAGACACACTTCAGCTGTGCAGGCAACATGCTTGGAGCACCTAGCGGTGATGTTTGCATATGATAGTACCCTTGCCATTAACACACTTTCTCTGGTTTATCTGCTTAACTGTTTATGCATGGTCGAGCACCCAAGTTCCAGTGCTGGCAATCAGGCCCATTAGGGGTTACTGATTAACAATTGTTTCAGTAGCTGTTGTATTTTTCTTTCCTGGTGCATAAGGATTAGCTTTATGATTTTTTAATTGAAGTATAAATACTACAGTGCCATAAAACGCTTTGATTTATAGATGACAGGTATGGAAGCTTGTGCACGGGAAGTGGGGTCGATGTTTCTGCAGCTACTGACTCGATTGCCAGTGGCTTTTCAACACTAATGGTGTTCTCCATCAGCTTCAGTTTCTCCAGCCCTGGGATTTATCCTGCACAATTTAGAGTTCACTGCTGTGCCTTTCTTTATAATGTTACAGTCATTACAGGTTTAAATATTGTATGGACCCTCATCTTCTGACTCCTCTGGTCCATAAGCCACACCTCTCTGGGGGATATTAAAAACACAGGCAAAGCCAGGATCAATGCAGCTGCCACTCTCCGGTGCCTTCAAGGCAGAATTCCCACAACCAGCTCAAAAGACTGCAAACGAACTCCTATTCCACTTCACTTGTCATCCATCAAACTGTCACTTTAATTCAGATGCTGCGAGTTTGTTTTAATAACATACATTCCGCACACACACAAAAAAAGAGTTGGAAACAGTAGAATGGAGAGCTGCCTTTTATTACCTCACAGATATTTAAACTCTTCCCTTATCAGGGAAGCCTGTTTCTTGCCAAGGCTGATGTCAGACAGTGCTCACGGGACCAATTTGATCAGCATCATTTGAATTGTTTCCCCTACTCAGCCAAAAGAATTAAAGAATTGCATTGTTGAATTAGGAGCCAGCATGTCTTCAACTTTTTTGTGTTTCTTTCGCTTGTTTCTCCACAGCCAATACTTCAGCTCCTCTCAGGATAGTCACGTCGGTTCATGTCAAACAAATCATTCCCATTCATCAGAGAGAACAAACTGCATATTGTTATCATGTCCCCACTAATGCTAATGCATGGCGTTTACTGTTTGTAAGGTGAGTGTATATACACAATTACTCTGAGTACTGGTGCCAATGGGGTAAACATCAGCCCTTTAAATCATTAAAGCAAGGTACAGCAGCAACTTGGAAAATGCCCCATCATAATACAAACTTTTGTATGGATCTGCACCGAGTTCACGTTGGAAGTCAGGTGTTCCTTTGGCCAATATTCTTCATACACAGTTTGACAACTGACAGGAAAAGCTCAAGTGAAATCCCCAGTGAGGGACTAACCATGGGTTGTCTATGTTCTAACTGAAAACCCAGTCTGTACACTGTAATCCATTAGAGTGCATTGCCAGCAACAATAAAGAAGCCCACCATCTTCCAGGACAATGCAACCTGCTTGATGGGCACCCCATCCACATCAACAACCTTTACCTATAAAGCACTTTTAACATAGTAAAATGTCCCAAGGCATTACACAGAAGCGTTATGAAACAAAATGTGCCACCGAAGGAAAACATTGGGACAGGAGCCAGTTCAAAGACATGTTTTAAGGAACTCCTGAAAAGGAGGAGAGAGAGGTGGAAAGGTTCAAAGGGGATTTCAGAGCTTACGGCCCAGGCAGCTGAAGGCATGGCCGCCAATGGTGGAGCAATTAAAATCGGGAGTGTGGAAGAGTCCAGAATTAGTGGCAAACAGAGATATCAAAGGGCTGTGGAGCCAAAGGAGATTACAGAGAGAGGGAGGAGGGAGGCCATGGAAAGATTTGAAAACAAGGATAAGAATGTCAAAATTGAGGCATTGCTTAGCCGGAAGCCATTGTAGGCCAGGGAGCGGATGAGTAATGGATGAAGAGGATTAGAGGTGAGTGAGGACACAAGCAGCAGAGCTTTTAATGACCTTGTTAACAAACAGATGAATATTGGGGAGGGGGGGGGGGGGGGGGGTGTTTTGCCAAGTCAAGAGGTAAGAATATAATAATATATAATAATCTTTATCAGTGTCCCAAGTAGGCTTGCATTAACACTGCAATGAAGTTACTGTGAAAGTGAAAATTCCCTAGTCCCCACACTCTGGCGCCTGTTCGGTACACAGAGGGAGAATTCAGAATGTCCAATTCAACCAAACAGCGAGTCTTTCGGGACAGGTGGGATAGAGTCAGGCAATGTTGCGGAGGTAGAATAGGTAATCGTAGTGATGGCATAGATATGCGGTTAGAACCACAGAGTGGGCTAAAATATGACACCAAGGTTGTGTATAGCCTGGTTTAGCCTGAGACAGCTGCCAGGGAAAGGGATGGAATCAGTAGTTGGGATACAGAGTTTGTAATGGGGACAGAATACATGGCTTCTACCTTCTCGCTATTTAGTTGGATAAAACTTCAGTTTGTCCATTTCTGAATATCAGATAAGCTTTCCGACAGTTTAAATCAAGTGGTGGGACCATAAAAGGTGGTGGGTAGATAGAACCAGGGCCATCAACATACACATAAAAAGTGACATTGATGATGTCACCAAGGGGTAGCATGTAGATGAAAGATTGGAGGGGTCAAGGATCGACCCTTGTGAGACAACAGAGGTAACTGGAGGAATGGGAAAAGAAGCCATTGACTGCAATTCTCTGACTATGGATGGATAGTTAAGAACGGACAGCTGAGTGTAGTCCTCTCCAGTCTAGTGAGGGTGGAGGTGTGTTGGAGGAGGATGGTGTGATTCGCTGCATCAACATAGGATGTCAACATTCACGCCCACCACGATCGGCATACAGGTGGTAGCCGTGTGTACCATCCACAAGATGCACTGCAGCAACTTACCAAGGTTCCTTTGACAGCACCTTCCAAACCATGAACTCTAACACCTCAGATGACAAGGGTAAAAGGCACTGGGGAACACCACCACCTGAAAGTCCAAGTCACTCAACATCCTGACTTGAAAATATATCAACATCACTTCACCATCACTGGGTCAAAATATTGGCACTCTCTTTTTATAAATAATTTCGAGTACCAATTCATTTTTTTCCAATTAAGGGGTAATGTAACATGGCCAATCCACTACCTTGCACATCTTTGAGTTGTGGGGGCGAAACCAAGCAAACACAGGGGACCATAGCAAACTCTACAAGGACAGTGACCCAGAGCCAGGATCGAACCTATGACTGCGCCACTGTGCTGCCCTATCTTGGAACTCTCTTAACAGCACTGTGGGCATTCCTGCAACGGTTTAAGTAGATAGCTCACCATTACCTTCTCAAGGGCAATTAGGGATGGGACATAAATGCCAGCGCACTCACATCCCATCAATAAAATACATCCATTAGCTAAATTACAGAGAAGAGACAAAAGGTGTTCAAAAATAAAATATAAAACAGGCTTCAATAGAATTGTGAATTGGTGTCATTATTCAGTGCACCTATTAATATTAAACTGGACTATGGCAAAATCTTAGTTACAGCAAAACAAAAAATACCATTTGAATTCACTAAAGTGGAATAATAATTCAGTTGAAGTTATTGGAAAGCACATGTCTTCCTGAACTCATGCAATAAATTATTTTTATGCATCCCAGCTGGTAACAGCTTGGGGCTCACCTGATCTACATCATTCATTCCACATTTGCTATTGCATTTGCTAACTGTATCATTGGGGTAAAAGCCCCACATAGCAAACGATATCGTTTAGGTTCCTGAAGTCTGCTACATAAAGTCATATAGTTTTGCAGCATGGAAAGAAGCCCTTTGGCCCATTATGTCCACACTGAACATCAAGCACTTAACGATTCTAATCCCATTTTCAGGCACTTGGTCCGCAGCCTTGTATGCAATGGCTGATCTAAATACTTCTTCAAAGTTGTGAGGCTTCCCGCCTCTACCATCCTTTCAGGCAGTGAGTTCCAGATTCCCAACAGACTCTGGGTGAAAAAGCTTTCCCTCACTTCTCCTCCAAACCCTCCGCCCATTATGTTAAATCTATGTTCCTGGTATTGACCACTCCACTAATGGGAAAAGTACTTCCTATCCACTCTATCTATGTCCCTCATAATTTTATACACCTCAACCAGGTCCCCCTCAGCCTTCTGTGCTCCAGGGAAAACAACCCAGCCTATTCAGTCTGTCCTGATAGTTGAAACACTGCTGCCAAGGTAACACCCTGGTGAATCTCCTCTGCATCCTCTCCAGTGCAATCACTTCCTTCCTATAGAGAGGTGACCAACACTGCAAACAGTACTCCAGCTGGGCCTAATCAGTGGTTTAGACAGCTCCAGCATAACCTCCCTGCTCTTATATTCATACCTCATGTTAATAAAGGCAAGAAACCTCATAGGCCTTCTTAATCACCTTATCAATCTGCCCTGCTGCCTTCAGAGATCTGTGAACATGCACACCAAGGTCCCTTTGATGCTCTGCACATCTTTGGGTCTGACCATCATTGTGTATTCCCTTGCCTTATTAATCCTCACAAAATCCATTAACTCACACCCTTCATGGTTAAATTTCATTTGCCACTCTTCTGACCATCTACTCAATCCATCTATTTTGGCCTGTAATCTAAGGCCTACTCCTCACTATTTACCACACCACCAATTTTGGTGTCATCTGCAAACTTACCTGCTACTCATCTGCTACAGTAAAACTCCAAGTAAAAATAGTTCTGTAATATTGAGTAAGACCAACCCCAGCCTTTCACTGCACTCCAGGTATATGTAAGGCCATGGACCAGTATAGTTTTGGACTCTGGCCTATGCTAATTAAACAATTACTAGTTGTTGTAGCCTTTAAGGAAGGGATAGTAGCATGACATTGTAAGGGGCCTTCCTGTTTGTTCCCTGTTTATTTCCTTATTTCCCCTTTCTTTTATTTTGCTGTTGCACTTTTGATCTATGGACAATTGATAGACATGCCACTTTAAGACAAGCAGCCTATAAGGTACCAGGGGCGCGATTCTCCGCTTCCCACGCCGGGTGGGAGAATCACGGAGGGCCCTCCGACTAATTTCACAACCCCCTGGCGCCCCCCCCCCCGTGATTCTCCCAGCCCCCCCGGCTCGGAAGAATCGCCGCTCATCATTTTTCACGGCGACCGGCGATTCTCCGACCCGGAATGGCCTGCCGTTCGCGACCGTTCACGACGGCGGCAACCACACCTGGTCGCTGCCGTCGTGAAATCGCCGTGAGATGCCCGTTTTGGGGCTTGTAGGGGGCCTGGTGGGGAATGAGCACCACGACTGTGCTCGGGAGGGGACAGGCCCGCGATCGGTGCCCGATCGGGCCGACATCTGAATCGACGCACTATTTCCCCTCCGCCGCCCCACAAGATCAAGCCGCCACGTCTTGCGGGGCGGCTGAGGGGCAGACGGCCACCGCGCATGCGCGGGTTTGAGCTGTCAGCCGTTGTGACGTCTGCTGCGCATGCGCGGGTTGGAGCCGGCCAACCTGCGCATGCGCGGCTGACATCACATAGGCGCCACCGTCGCGTCACTCTTGGCGTGCTGCCCAGCGGCCGAGAGTTATGGAGCGCCGCTCCTGGCCCCGCCGGGAGGGGAAAATAGGGGACGAGGAGCGGCCTCCGAGGCCATTGTGAAACTCGGCCGAGTTCACGACAGCCCTCCCGATTTTTCCCGGGAGCGGAGAATTCCACCCAGACCTTTAATTCAAACAGCAGAATCTGGAAGGCTGTGCTGGTTTGGGCTGGTGATTGCTGACTGGCTGGTATCAGTGGGGACTTGGTTTGATTTATTTGTCTGGTGGCTAATGAGTGGGCCTGGAGTGCTGTGCTCTGCCCGGTAACAGATGGCGATTGGATAGTATTCCACTGGAAGGTTTTCCAGTTTGGTTTCAGTTTTGAATCTGGCAGCCTGATGAAGGGGTCTAACTAACTCTCTCCAAAAAGATACAACTAATTATTTTTAAAAGGCCCCTGTGGGGATTGACTCTCTCGCCAGCAAGTCTGAGCATTGTGTTCTTGAGACTACAGAGGCCTGAAGTCAAACCATGAGCTGAAAGCAAGGTGTGATGTGAAATAAAGTGATTCTACAGAAAGATAGCAGCTTGAATATGAACATCAATCTGAAGGCCCAGTTTGATAAGAAATAAGGTGTCTCCAGGAAGCCTGCTGCCACTGAGTACTATATATTCTAAACTACCTGGACCCTGAATGAATGACTCTACAAAGAAAACCATTACCATCTGAAGCAAAGACTCTTATCAGTTCACCTTCACCCTTATTATTTTTTACCCCTTTATACCCCTCTGTGTTTGTCTGCCGTGTGTGTGGGTAGAGGGTGAGACAGTTACAGTGGGTAGTAGGTAGTAGCGTGTTGTCAACTAGTTGTATTTACTGCATATTTCATGATGGTCCTTGTTATAAATAAACAGTAATTGTGTTTAAACTTACAAACTTGGTGATCATAATTATTGGGCAGCCAAGGGCCAAAGTCGTTCGGTAGTTTTATAAGAATTATTGGTTAATACACTTGTGTTGTGACTCCAGGATGAGTGGGGCTGGAATTGAAACACACACTTTGCCCATGGTATTGTAACAACATCACTAGAAGGAAAGTATGTCCTATGATCCCGTCCTAGTTTCATGTTTGCTTTTGAGTAGAGCACATACACAATTCTGCGGCTGCTGTCTTCAAAATTTCTACCCTCGTAAATGTTCTAGTCTATATAAATTAACCCACACTGTGTTTACCCAATCCTTGATGAGCGATTGGTGCCTCTATCATGTGCCTCTAAAAGCAGCACGGTGGCACAGTGGTTAGCACTGCTACCTCACAGCGCCAGGGGTACACATACATGGGGAGAAAGTGCAAACTCCACACAGTCACCGAAGGCTGGAATTAGCCGGGTCCCTGGTGCTGTAAGGCAGCGGTGCTAATCACTGTGCCGCATCACACTGTGGGCGGTACTTTTCCCCAGTCCCACATTAGCCTTGCTAAATACCCTTATACTACACCTCCACAAGTCTTTACCCATTGTATTTACATTACAACCCTTCTCCCTCTCTCTCAAGGCATTGACTTTATAATTTCAGATGCTCTAGCGACTTAACAATCTTCCAGATCACGTTCTTGTCACATTCAGAGTAGTAGTGGACTCTGTTGATTTCGGCAGCTTTCAGAGTTTGATTTGTAGTCTGTGAGTCTGGCGGTTTGTTGTTTCCTTCGATTTTCTGCTCCATGGAGCTCCCCTCTTCCTCTGTGTCGGGGCCACAGGCTTCTCCTGTTCTTTTTGAAGAGTGTTCACTCTCTTCATTCATGGTACAAATCCAGTTTTTCTTTTTGTGGTTGATCCTCTGTGATGTTTGTGGGAATTTACATTTCAAAAATGGAATATTCATTCTTATTTGTTCACCATTTTACACAAATATTTGATTACTCTTTTATTTTACAGATGTTTATTAAGTTTTTCATTCAGCCTCAACAAATACTCAGGTCAGCTTAGTTTCTCTTTGTTTCAGTTACCTTTGGAACTCTTATATAACATTCACAGAATTGTGACAGTGCAGATGGAGGCCCAGCTTTCTGAATGAGCATTATGACTTAGTGCCATTCATAAGGATGTATGAAATAGGAGCAGAAGTAGGCCATTCAGCTCTGCCATTCACTCAGGCCATGGCTTATCTGTTTGCATTTCAAGACCCTACATTCCCATCTCCTGCTTTTTCCCCATAACCTTGCACATTGTTCTATTCAAATAATCATCTGATGTCCTCTTGAATGTCTCATTAAACCTGCCTCCACTGCACTCTCAGGCTGCGCATTCCAGACCCGAATGTGTTTTCACATAACACATTTGCTTCTTTTGAAAATCACTTTCAATCTGTGCCATTTTGTTCTCAATCTTTTACAAGTGGGAACAGTTTCTCCCTATCTAATCCATCCAGACCCTTCATGACATGTGCATCTCTATCAAAACTCCTCATAGCTTTCGTCTTTCCTGCAAGAACAGTCCCAATCTATCCTCAAAACTGAAGTTTTTCATCCCTGGAACCATTCTTGTAAACCTCCTCTGCATTCTCTCCAATGTGTCCACATACTTTCTATAGTGTGGCACACAGAACTGTCTGCAATACTCCAACTGAGGTCTAACTGATAGAATCATGGAATATACAGTGCAGAAGGAGGCCATTCGGCCCATCGAGTCTGCACCGGCTCTTGGAAAGAGCACCCTACCCCAGCTCAACACTTCCACCCTATCCCCATAACCCAGTAACCCCACCCAACACTAAGGGCAATTTTGGACACTAAGGGCAATTTATCATGGCCAATCCACCTAACCTGCACATCTTTGGACTGTGGGAGGAAATCGGAGCACCCGGAGGAAACCCACGCACACACGGGGAGGATGTGCAGACTCCGCACAGACAGTGACCCAAGCCGGGATCGAACCTGGGACCCTGGAGCTGTGAAGCAATTATGCTATTCAGAATGCTTCCGTGCTGCCTTGTATAGGTTTCGTTTCTGATTGGATCAAAGTTCAAGAAATTTGTTTTGATTGTTAATTCCATATTCAACCAACTGTTATGATTCATCAGTAATACCTTCCCCTGTTCCAACCATCTTTCACGATACTTAATTGAGTCTTCTGGTGCTTAAAGCTCATCAAGTTTTAATTGAAGACTTTCTTGAATTTACATCTACAACCTCCTGGCTCTTGCATTCTATGCCCCTATTAACATCATCAGCAATACCTTCTCCTTTTCCAAACATATTTCACGATACTTAATTGAGTCTTCTGGTGCTTAAAGCTCACCAGGTTTTGATTGAAACTTTCTTGAATTTGCGTCTGAAAGTTTACATTTAAATTTGCATTTACAAGTCCTGTGAGTGACGCTCCAGTGTTCTCATTTGTTCTTGTTTCTCACTGGCAAACTCATGTCTTGTATGTGAAAGTTGGTTCTCTATGATGATTTTCCTTAGCAGGTCCTAATTCCTTTGTGCCATCTTTCAAGCTCATGTTCTGTAATTTTGCTTCTGCTCTTTATTTTCTGAGACACTTTGTGCTCCATTGTCAGAACTTTTAGTAACTCTTGCCATTCTATGTTCCTGATTACTATTTGTGCATTAATATCTTTGGAAATGTAATAGGTGTGATTGAGTGGATAACTCCACGACACCGTAAAATCTCGCGAGAGGCCTCTCCGAGATTTGTGGGGTTTGTAATGGCTTCAAAAGGGGGAGGCAGGAGGGGGGGGGGTGGGGAGGGGGAGGGAGGAGGGGAGGGGGAGGGAGGAGGGGAGGGGGAGGGAGGAGGGGGAGGGGGGTGGGGAAGGGGGGTGGGGGTGAGGGAGGAGGGGGGAGGGGAGGGGGGAGGAGGGGGCAGGGGACGGGGAGGATGGGGGAGGGGGAGGGGGATGGGGGTTGGGGGAGGGGGATGGGGAGGGGGGGATGGGGGGGGGGGGGAGGGGGATGGGGGGTGGGGAGGGGGTGGGGGGTGGGGGGAGGGGGAGGGGGAGGGGAGGGGGGATTGATTAATGATCTCATAGTTACGGATCCTCTTGGAAGGAGCGATCACAATATGGTGGAAATTAAAATACAGATGGAGGGTGAGAAGGTAAAATCAAACACTAGTGTTTTCTGCTTAAACAAAGTAGATTACAATGCGATGAGAGAAGAACTAGCTAAGGTAGACTGGGAGCAAAACCTTTATGGCGAAACAGTTGAGAAACAGTGGAGAACCTTCCAAGCGATTTTTCACAGTGCTCAGCAAAGGTTTATACCAACAAAAAGGAAGGACGGTAGAAAGAGGGAAAATCGACCATGGATATCTAAGGAAATAAGGGAGAGTATCAAATTGAAGGAAAAAGCATACAAAGTGGCAAAGATTAATGGGGGACTAGACGACTGGGAAATCTTTAGGGGGCAACAGAAAGCTACTAAAAAGCTATAAAGAAGAGTAAGATAGATTATGAGAGTAAACTTGCTCAGAATATAAAAACAGATAGTAAAAGTTTCTACAAATACATAAAACAAAAAAGAGTGGCTAAGGTAAATATTGGTCCTTTAGAGGATGAGAAGGGAGATTTAATAATGGGAGATGAGGAAATGGCTGAGGAACTGAACAGGTTTTTTGGGTCGGTCTTCACAGTGGAAGACACAAATAACATGCCAGTAGCTGATAGAAATGAGGCTATGACAGGTGAGGACCTTGAGATGATTGTTATCACTAAGGAGGTAGTGATGGAAAAGCACATAAAGTGGCAAAGATTGGTGGGAGACTAGAGGACTGGGAAATCTTTAGGGACAACAGAAAGCTACTAAAAAAGCTATAAAGAAGAGTAAGATAGAGTATGAGAGTAAACTTGCTCAGAATATAAAAACAGACAGTAAATGTTTTTACAAATATATAAAACAAAAAAGAGTGGCTAAGGTAAATATTGGTCCTTTAGAGGATGAGAAGGGACTTTTAATAATGGGAGATGAGGAAATGGCTGAGGAACTGAACAGGTTTTTTGGGTCGGTCTTCACAGTGGAAGACACAAATAACATGCCAGCGACTGATAGAGATGAGGCTATGACAGGTGAGGACCTTGAGAGGATTGTTATCACTAAGGAGGGAGTGATGGGCAAGCTAATGGGGCTAAAGGTAGACAAGTCTCCTGGCCCTGATGGAATGCATCCCAGAGTGCTAAAAGAGATGGCTAGGAAAATTGCAAATGCACTAGTGATAATTTACCAAACTTCACTGGACTCTGGGGTGGTCCCGGAGGATTGGAAATTAGCAAACGTGACATCACTGTTTAAAAAAGGAGGTAGATAGAAAGCGGGTAATTATAGGCCCGTGAGCTTGACGTCGGTAGTAGGGAAGATGCTGGAATCTATCATCAAGGAAGAAATAGCGCGGCATCTGGATGGAAATTGCCCCATTGGGCAGACACAGCATGGGTTCATAAAGAGCGGGTCATGCCTAACTAATTTAGTGGAATTTTTGGAGAACATTAACAGTGCAGTAGATAACGGAGAACCAATGGATGTGGTATATCTGGATTTCCAGAAAGCCTTTGACAAGGTGCCACACAAAAGGTTGCTGCATAAGATAAAGATGCATGGCATTAAGGGTAAAGTAGTAGCATGGATAGAGGATTGGTTAATTAATAGAAAGCAAAGAGTGGGGATTAATGGGTGTTTCTCTGGTTGACAATCAGTAGCTAGTGGTGTTCCTCAGGAATCAGTGCTGGGCCCACAATTGTTCACAATTTACATAGATGATTTGGAGTCGGGGACCAAGTGCAATGTGTCCAAGTTTGCAGACGACACTTAGATGAGTGGTAAAGTGAAAAGTGCAGAGGATACTGGAAGTCTGCAGAGGGATTTCCTTGCCCAGTGAAGCAGTTAAGGCTCCTTCATTAAATGTTTTAAAGGTAAAGATAGATAGTTTTTTGAAGAATAAAGGGATTAAGGGTTATGGTGTTGAGGCCGGAAAGTGGAGCTGAGTCAACAAAAGATCAGCCATGATCTAATTGAATAGCGGAGCAGGCTCGAGGGGCCAGATGGTCTATTCCTGCTCCTAGTTCTTATGTTCTCATGTTCTTAAATCACGGCCAATGTTTTTCCAAGTTTTCTTCCAAATGTGCAACCATTTACTTCAGCTCTGCCATCTCTTTCTTGCACCTATTAGGGGTTTTTCACAGGAACTTCATTGAAGCCTACTTGTGACAATAAGCGATTATTATTATTATTATTATTATCATTATCATCATTATTGGCTTCCTCCTGGAATTTAGAGCATCCCTGATTCTTATCTGCCAACTGCTGCTTCCGATCTTTCAGAGTGAAAATAAAGTAATTTTGCTCCATTTTTTGATTTTTTTTCAGAGGAACAAATTTGACCTGCTGGATCCTTGTAGCATGTAAGGTACTTCAACATATTTTCCTTTTCTTTACAAAGCTCAACTTGAGTTTTCTTGTAATTAAACAGTCTTCTTGACTTTATTCCACTGTTCCACCAATATGCTGTTCAAGGCAGCCTTCATTTATTTATGCCGCTGAAGATTTAAATACTCTTTTTGCATTTAATCATGAGAGACAATGAGCTGTTCTGTCACTGTTTATTTTCTCATTCACCTCTTGTTAACTCAAATTGCACTTCAGTGCATTGCTTTGCTGCTACTGGTCATTCAAATACAATTTTTCCTTTGTAGTAGTATGCAACATTTTATTTTAGCCCTTCATGTTTTACCAGGGGCATGTATTGATTCTTCAAAGAGTCTTTCAAAGCAACAATCTTTTTTAGCACATTTTCTGCTTGCTGGGCCTGGTTGTACTTTTGGTTAAGTTTTTCTAAATCTCCTTTTGCTTTGCCAACAATGGAATTCAGAGTTGTTATTTCCTCCTTTTCTGGAAATCTATACTGAGTCTGCACATGATTCAGATTTCTGCTTATTGCATTCTTCTCAACATTCAACCTTTTTATTTCTTTCACAGCCTCCTTGTGCCTTTGTGACATCTCAGAAATCTGTTTGTCAGATCTGGAACAGTTTGGGTCTTTGAAGACTTTAGATTATCATGTGTTTTCAGAGGTACCTACTCATCTTGAATCTTGTGTTTTAAGTCTTCCAATTCAATTTTAATACAATCATTGTCTGATCTCATCTCTATGTTCTTTTGCTGCCTGCAACAGAGCTTTGTCCTTGTCCTTCATTTTGCTTTCAGTGTTATCCAGGTCTGCCAATGGTGAAGTCTTAACTTGTTTCACTCCTAAAATTGTGCACTTATGCTTTCAGTATCTGTCTGCAACTTGGAATGTTCTATAACTTCCTGTTCGATCGTAGTCACCTGGCTCAGCACTGCCACCCACTGTTGCAGTTCGGAAAATATGCCATAATTTTCAAAAATATTCATATTTAGGACTTCTGGCTGGTTCTCTGTCTGCAACCATTCTGTAGAAACATAGATGCAGGAGTAGGCCATTTGGACCTTCAAGCTTGCTCCGCCATTCAATATGATCATGGTTGATCATCCAACTGAGTACCTATTTTCATTTCCCCCCATATCCTTTGAGCACAGTAAGAAGTCTTACAACACCAGGTTAAAGTCCAAGGGGTTTGTTTCAAACACTAGTTTTCGGAGCGCTGCTCCTTCCTCAGGTGAAGGAGCAGTGCTCCGAAAGCTAGTGTTTGAAACAAACCTGTTGGACTTTAACCTGGTGTTGTAAGACTTCTTACTGTGCTCACCCCAGTCCAACGCCGGCATCTCCACATCATATCCTTTGAAACCTTTAGCCCCAAGACCTATATTTAACTCACAATATTTTAGCCGAAACTGCTTCCTGTGGTTACGAATTCCACAGACTTATCACTCTCTTGGTGAAGAAATTTCTCCTCACCTTTGTCCTAAAAGATTTAATCCGTATCGTTAGACTGTGACTCCTAGTTCGGAACACCCCCACCATCAAAAATATCCTTCCTGTATCTACCCTGTCTAGTCCTATTAGAAATGCATATGTTTTTATAGATCCCCCGCCATTCTTCTGAACTCCAGCAAATATAATCCTAACTGACTGAATCTCTCCTCGTACATCAGTCCCGTCATCCCAGGAATCAGTCTGGTAAACCTTCTCTGCACTCCCTCTACAGCAAGAACATCCTTCCTCAGATAAGGAGACGAAAACTGTACACAATATTCCAGGTGTGGCCTCACCAAGTTCCTGTTTAATTGCAACAACACATCCCTGCTCCTGTACTCAAATTCTCTCGCTAGGAAGGCCAACATACCATTTCCCTTATTTACCACCGGCTGCACCTGCATGCTTACGACTGGAGTACGAGGACACCCAGGTCTCATTTATCCACATATTTCTGCACCTGCCATGCATTTGTTCACTCACTCAGCTTGCCAAAATCACACTGTATTTTGCTTGGGTATTGTATTTTGTCATTTCATAGCTTTATGGGGGCTTATATTGCTCTTTTAACCTCTGCGCACTTTATAACATGAAGGTAAAAATATTTGTCAAAGGCATCTAATATTTCATCAAAGTAGGTTGAGCATTCATCAATGCATTGCATTAGGATTACTTTATCGCAAATTCATCAAACACATAAAAAGGTATTAATCTGGACTTCCTCTGATTTCCTACTTAGACCTAATGCACTCTGGTAACTTAAAAATCTTCTCTTCCGAGACATCCACTTTTGCATCTGATTTAGCTCTTGGATCAATCCAAATTGATCTGGTAATGTTGATTTATCATTCATTGTTGTTTTAAAGTTCAGGTGGGTACAGCTTTAAACGCTGTGCAGGCTTTAAAAATGGAACCAGAGGAGCGATTTCTTTCAAAGAGTTTTATTGCCCTCGTGATGCTTTGGCAAGCTCCATCATTTAATCGTGGTCCCGGCCTCTTTGTCTTTAGTTCCATGTAGCAAATACTCAATCAACTATTCTGGACTGTTCCTGTGATATTGGAACAGTTTGGTGGTATTTTACAGTGCATTCCCAGCTCAGGCTGAGGTTTTTAAACCATCCAATTCATTCTTGTTTTCCTTCTGATTAAAATGAGCTCAGCCACCAAGTGACATGGCACTGGCTCTGAAACTGGACTGGATACCTTGGATGTTTTGACTTTTTTTTACAACACTGAAGCTTTTTAAACTGGCCCTGACTTAGATTTGAATTTTTTGTTCACACCTGCCACATTCTTTTACTCTGCATTCTCTGGGCGTCCACAATGAATCTTAACAAGATCTTATGCAGTTCTCAGCTGCATAGTGGAGGCTTTACTTCTGTTATTCTGTTTCCAATTCTGCAATGGTGCTTCCTCCAGGCGATCTCCTTCTGTGCCTTCACTTTAGGTGCTTTCAAAAAGGTCAGAATTCTATTCCTTTTATTTTCCAGCGTTTGAATTTCTGCTCCAGCTAAGATAAGGTTCTGGGGTTTTCCATCAGCTGCCACCATGTTGTATGTTCAGTAGGTCTCATGAAGAGGTTCTGAGTCTTGTATAGTTGAATATTAAGAGTTTATCGATAACCCCTAACTATGTAATATATACAGAGTATAGCCCAAGCTATGATCTAACCCCATGCTTGCTTCCAGGCGGTCTTCGTCCAGTCCACAGCCAACTCTGGTCTCAGGTTATGTGTTTCTTTACATTAAACTGTTGGTGACACTGTTTCCCAGTCCCACTTTAATCCTTGCTATGCCAGACACCCATATACCACAATTAGCTGTGCATCACACTCTATTACAGTAACTGCACACCCTTATAGATCACTTTCATCCTCAAGGATCCATGTGCTGAAACAGAAGGCGCGATCTATTGCCCTCGCTGTGCCTGACTCATTTCCGTTAAATCATGCCAAGAGATTGGAGAAATTGAATGTCAACAGAAGTATGCATACATACAACATTTATTTTCCACATTTGTCTGGCTAAACAATGTAAGTTCAGAGCAACAATAACATATGTAACAGTAGTCATAGGAATTTATCTGTTGTCACATTACTCATATTTCTAAACAATGTTTCTACTAATATTTGATTATAATATATAGACACAAAAAAGTCACTCATTATTGATTTCTCTTTAATTATTTTCAACCATTTGTGTGAACTTGAAAATTATCTTGTATAAAAATGAGATGTTAATAAAAACACCCAGTGTGCTGCTCCCAACAGCAAACATCAGCAACATGTTTGGCGCATTTTCACAACTATTTACAAAACAGCGACAAGTAGAGTGCAGCAGATATTCTGCAGTTACAGCAATGTCTAATTAGCTTTCCACAAGTGCCAGCCAGAAATTAGCCTCGCAAAGTGATGGTGAGATGTCAACACAGAGAACATGTATGACAAGGGCAGAATGCCAACTCGTGTTGCTGCTGAGGATGAGGCATCTTGTTTATGATGTAAATAAATATCATTACCATTAGATGGCTGCTCTGTGGAGATTTATACAATTGCTGAGAGGGTGGTTGATAGCTGTGGGTTTTAATGGGGCGGCGTAGCTCAAATTGAGCTCAGATTGCAAATGTACGGTATGTTGAAGGCTTAACTTTGTTCGGAGCAAGATTCTAACTTAATTAAAACCTATTCACTTACACAATATTAAAATCAATTTCCTACTCTCCGTGCACTATTGAGAACTCATTCCCAATGATACTGACAACAGAGTAGTGGGCATTTCTCAAATTTCCACTGGCAATCCATATGC
Organism: Scyliorhinus canicula; assembly: GCF_902713615.1. Taxonomy (NCBI): domain Eukaryota; kingdom Metazoa; phylum Chordata; class Chondrichthyes; order Carcharhiniformes; family Scyliorhinidae; genus Scyliorhinus; species Scyliorhinus canicula. Next base: position 214,166,593 of record NC_052146.1, read on the forward strand.
TAGCTGGCAGCAAAGGTCAGCAGAGTTGGGACACCCACTGCGGTCTTCTCAGGATAGTTTTGGGGCAATTGTAATTGTTGATGGGGTGGTATAATTTTGTGGCATATCACTTCAATGCTACCGATTCAAAATTTAAGGTTCCATGAAAGAGGGATTGCAACCAGGACTGTATTTGCAACTAGCCCCAAATTACGCAGAATCAATGAGCTACTGAAATGATAGAGCACTGAAGGAGGCCATTCAGCCATCGAGTCTATAAAGGAAGAACTCAGTCAGTCTCAAACCTAAGTCTACAGTTTTTTTTCCTTTTTAAGTATATATCTATTGCCTTTTTAAAGTTACTATTGAATCTGCTTCCCCAGCTCTATCTGGCAGCGTGTGAACCTGTGAAAAATATTCTGGTACACTGTTTTGGTTTTGCAATTAGTCATGGTTGCTGAAGTGAGTGTGATCATTCTGAGGTTTAAGTCTGTGCAGCAATCCGTGCGGTCTAGTCGGTCAATCACAAGAGCATTGTAGAAAATGTTCTACACCCATTTTTAAAAATGTGGCCCGAGCTGGCATGTTCTAGAAAGCTGTGGTCATGCCACTAGGTTGGGCTTCCTTGTTTTGGGAAGGAGATAAAGAGCAGGGGCGGAATTCTCCGACCCCCCGCAGGGTCGAGGAATCGCCCGGGGCCAGCGTAAATCCCGCCCCGCTGTGGCCGGAATTCTCTGCCACCCGGGAATCGGCGGGCCCACCGCGGCGATTCTCCGGCCCGCGATGGGCTGAAGTCCCGCCGCTGACAGGCCTCTCCTGCCGGCGGGAATTGGAGCACCTCTGGTGTCGGCGGGATTGGCGGTGCGAGCGGGCCCCTGGCATCCTGGGGTGGGTGCAGGGTGATCGGACCCCGGGGGTGCCCCCACGGTGGCCTGGCCCGCAATCGGGGCCCACCGATCGGCGGGCGGGCCAGTGCCATGGGGGCACTCTATTTCTTCCGCCGCCGCCACGGCCTCCACCATGGCGGAGGCGGAAGAGACCCCCCACCGCGCATGCGCCGGTGGTGACGTCAGCGGCCGCTGACGCACCGGCGCATGTGCGAACCGGCGAAGGCCTTTCGACCAGCCCCAATGCCGGGGGGGGTGGGCGTCAACGGCCATTGGCGCCGGTTTTGGCGCCAGTCGGCATGGCGCCAACCACTCCGGCACGGGCCTAGACCCTAAAGGTGCGGAGAATTCCGCACCTTTGGGGAGGCCCAACGCCAGAGTGGTTGGTCCCACTCAGCTACGCCGGGACCCCTTGCCCCGCCGGGTAGGGGAGAATCCCGGCCCAGGTGTCAATTAATATGTTTAGTCAGTCATTTTCATTTAAATATCAAGGGCTGGATTTTCCGCAGCCATGGGCCCAAATCGCGTTTGTCGCGGGTGCAGAAAATCCACTTTTCTGATCGAATCGGGCACGGCGCCGCTCCCGTGATCCTCCGATCCCTGGTGAATCGTTCGCGCGCGGATTATGCGGCGCGGCTGGCCGTTCGGGACTCTCGCGCGGCAGCCATGGTGGGGGGGGGGGGGGGGGGTGGGGGTATCAAGTACCCGGGGGGGGGTCCTTATGGATGGCTAGGGCGGCGACCAGGCGGGTTTGATGAAGCGGCACGGGGCGGATCGTTGGGACCTTCTTTGTTGTTCCAGGTCAGCCGGCTGAGTCCGTCATTACGTTCGGCGCGGCCGCTGGAGGCCACCAGCGTGCGTACGTGCGGACTCGGAATCGGAAGTGCGGGAAAAGCTTTGAGAAGCACTCTGGGGCCCTGCCAGCTCCCTGCAGGTAGATGAATAGGTCTTCATTTTTGTAAGGAAAGCCTGGTGTGAAATGCCAGCCTTTTTATGCCGGCGTGCGGACATAGTCCCATTTGAGAATCCAGCCCCAAAATGTTCAGATTAATAATTTTAAAAAGTGATTTCCAGTGAGTTGTGCATTGGTGGAGTTAAAGGATATTAGACAGTAACACAGATAACGAGTCTGAAAAAATAAAAGCAAGGAACGTACTCAAAGAATGGTCAGGGAGACACAAGTTTGATGTGAGTGAAACATCGATTTAAGACTGGTTTTGTTTTTACTCGAAAGGTGATTAACAAATGCAATGGGCCTCTTTGTAGGCTGATTGAAGCAGTAACCATTGGAGACAAGGTGAATTCTGTGATGGAAGGATTAGAAAGGAGAAGGGACATGTCAACCTCCTTTTCATAATTAACCTCAAACCTTAAACAGGAGAATACAGATTTTAAAATGTATCTCAGAAAATCCTTACATTTAAAGATGAGTTGGCTCTATTTGAATGGCCTCACTTGCCTAACAGTGTCAGGTAATGCTATCAAGTGGCAGTCGCAACTCAGTCGTGGCCTCTTGCCTCTGAAAGTTGTAGATTCAAGGCTGACAACACAGTGCTGCATTGTCAGAACTGTTGTCTCATGGAGGAGATTTTAACCAAAGTCCTGGCTGCCCTTCCAGAACATAAAAGATGGCATGACACTATTTTAAAGAGCAGGGGAGTTTTCCCTCATGTGCTGGGATATATTTATTCCTCAATTAATGTTACAAAAACAGATTATTTGGGTCATTACCACATTGCTGTTGGTGGAGGCTTGCTGTACACAAATTGCCTGCTGCAATTCTTTCATTACAACAGAGACATTTTCTATCCATTCATGAAATGTGAGCTCAAAGCCAGCATTTGTTGCCCATTCCTAATTGCCCCTGGCCATCTTGAACCTTTGCGGTCTGTGTGGTATAGGTACACCCACAGTGCTGTTAGGGAGGGAGAAATATTCCAATTTTTTTCTCTGAGTGCTCTGACGAGAAAACCAGCATGCAGCTCCCCGGCATCCCAGCGACTTTTCTCACTAGATAATGGAGTACTTGAATGCTACAGGTATCTCTGCTGCTGTCACACTGGTGGGCGGGTGGGGGGCTGATAGTGTCAACAACAATAGCACCACAGAGATCTGAACGCCCTTTTTAAATGCACCCCAATGTACACTAAGAAATACATGCCCGCCCATGGATAAGTCCCATGTTAGCACCTTGGAACTCACCTCTGCTAATATGAACGAGGGAACACCCCCCCCCCCTATACATGTGGGGAACCTCCCGCCCCCCCCCCCCCCCAAATTGAGCTCCCAGAGGGGACTCCTTGGCACTGCTCCCTGGCCATTCAAAGGGCAGTGCCACGGTGCCAGGGGGTAGTGCCTGGCACTGCCCAGACACGTCCCCCGCCCCCGGGTGGTAAACGTGGGGAGAAATCTGAATGCGGGGGGGGGGGGGGGGGGGGCATACAATGGGGAAGTCCTATAATTGTATTATAATTTATTCAAATGTATTGAAATGAGGTTGCCACCGTTTCACCGGTGAGTGGCGGGGAAATCGGAAAATGAGATTCACCAATGAGAATCTCGATTTCCAATTCCCACAAGATCTTGTGGCCATGTAACCAATCACCCCCTATGTTTCGTTGGTGATAAAGTGACTTGTGGCGTCTGGTGGTTGTGAAGGGCACTTTATACGTGTCAGTCTTTCCTTTTTTCTATTTCTATAATAGTTTACCATTTCCCAGTAGCCTTAATTGAAAAATGCCCAGTGTCAAAAGGCTAGGAGCTCCAACACTTATAGTTTGAGGGATAGACTTCAATTTACAGAGTGACATCAATAGCTTTACCACTTTCACTGTTTTTAATGAAAATTCCGGTATCTTTTCAGTTTTTAAGCTTGTTCCGGAGTTCACAACACAACTTTTGTTTCGAACAAGAGACGTGATATTACCTCCAAGAAACCTATCTCCTGTATTGTAACAGTTTAGTGCACTACTTGCCTTCACCACGTCCCTCAGTCTTTCCTCTTTGTAGAGTGCCTGTTGCATACATGACTACACTTCAATGGCTCAGCTGAGGAGCTTGCTGCAAGACTGCACCACCCTGAGGCTGGTAAACTCTACCACGCTGCCTTGTCATCTCATTTCTGAGGGTTAATTGCAAAGTAATTTGCAGTAATTATAGCAAACCTCCACACCTTGAATATAATTCATTATAATAATGATATAATTAACTTTTTAGTTGAACTAACACTTGAAGTCTGCTCTTAAAGAGATTTATTTGTAATCTTTGTTTTGTGGGGCAGGTGAGCTTTGATATCCAGGTGCGGGGGGATGGGCGACACAGTGGTACCTCACAGTGGCTGGGACCAGGGTTCAATTCCGGCCTTTGGCGACTGTGTGGCGTTTGCACTTTCTCTCTATGCCTCCGTGGGTTTCCTCCGGGTGCTCTGGTTTCCTCCCACAGTTCAAAGATGTGCAAGTTAGGTAAATTGGCCATTCTAAATTACTCCTTAGCGTCCAAGGGTGGGGTTCCTGGGATAGGATGGGGGAGTGGGCCTAGTTGGGTGCTCTTTCAGAGGGTCAGTGCAGACTTGATGGGCCGAATGGTCTCTTACTGCATTGCATGGATTCTATGGTTCTATGTGGTATTGAGGAATGAAAACTGAGTTAATGGGTTGTGATGCCTATTGTTGTCAGACATGCACTCATATAGAGGCACACAGCATGAGTGACAAATGGACAGAGAGGGCAGTTATTTGCCATAATGACATGTGAGTATTATTCTTATACTGGCTGGTATCATAGAGTCATAGAGGTCTACAGCACAGAAAAGGATCTTCAGCCCATCATGTCTGTGCTGGTCAAAAACAACCATAAATGCATTTTCCAGCATTTAGCCAGTAGCCTTGTATGCCTTGGCATTACAAGTGCACATCTAAATGCTTCTTAAATGTTACACGGGTCTCTGCCTCCATCAGCCTTTCAGGCAGTGAGTTCCAAATTCCTACCACCTGGGTGAAAGTGTTTTTCCTCACATCCCCTCTAATCCTCCTGTCCCTTGCCTTAAATCTATGTCCCCTGATCATTGATCCCTCCACGAAGGGGGAAAATTTCTTCCTGTCTACTCTATCTATGCCCCTCATAATTTTAGACATTTAGATTTATTGTCACATGTACCAAGGTACAGTGAAAAGTGTTGTTCTAGATACAGTCCAGGCAGATTGTTCCATACATGAAAAACATAGGGCGTGATTCTCCGCAAATGCGGCGAGTCGAAAAGGCTGCCGTGAAACTGGCCGTGTTTCACGGCAGCCTCCGCGCCCCCTCCCGGGACCCGATTGTCCCCCCCGGGCAGGGCTAGCAGCGGGGCCCCGTGAAGCACGGCATCGCGGCCTTAGTGACTGTCGCTAAGTCCGCGCGCCAAGTGTCACGATGGCTGACGCGCACGATGACGTCAGCTGCGCATGCGGGGTTGGACGGCTCCAACCCACGCATGCGCGGATGACGTCATCATGCAGATGCGTCAAACCCGCGCATGCGTGGGCCGTCATGCCCCTCAGCCGCCCCGCGGACTGATCCTGCGGGGCGGCGGAAGAACAAATAGTGCGCGGGTATCAGACCCGCTGCCCGTGATCGGTGCCAATCGGTGCCATGGTTGTCTGGGACGGGCACTTTGCGGCCGTTTTCACGAACGCTGAATGCAGGTGTGATCGCGGCCGTGAAAACGGCCGTAAACTCCGCGGTATTCGGCCCATCGGCCTGCGGAGAATCGCTGTTCGCCGTAAAAAACGACGAGCAGCGATTCGTGTCAGGGGGCGGCCGGAGGGGGGGGGGGAGAATAGCGGGAGGCCGTGAAAAGTGTCGGGAAGGCCCTCCCACTATTCTCCGTCCCGTCGTGGGCAGCGGAGAATTGCACCCATAGGACGTAGGATAAATACTCAATGTAAATACATAGACATTAGGTGAAGCATACAGTAGCACAGTGGTTAGCACTGTGTTTCACAGCATCAGGGTCCGGGGTTCGATTCCCGCTTGAGTCACTATCTGTGCGGAATCTGCACGTTCTTTCCATGTCTGCATGGGTTTTCTCCGGGTGCTCCACATTCCTCCCACAAGTCTCAAAAGACGTGCTTGTTAGGTGAATTGGACATTCTGAATTCTCCCTCTGTGTACCCGAACAGGTGATGGAGTGTGGTGACTAGGGAATTTTCACATTGCGTTGTTAATGTCAGTCTACTTGTGACAATAGTAAAGATTATTATTATAGTGCTACAACTGTAGAGAAGATGCATAGAAAGATAAGTTCAATCCATAAGAGGGTCATTCAGGGGTCTGGTAACAGCAGGGAAGAAGCTGTTTGTGAGTCTATTGCTGCATGTTCTCAAACCTTTTGTATCTTCTGCCCGATGGAAGAGGGTGGAAAAGAGAATATTCCGGATGGGAGGGATCTCTGATTATGTTGCCCGCTTTCCCAAGGGGGGGGGTGTGGACAAAGTTAATGGATGGGAGGGGGGCTCCCATGATGGACTGGGCTGTGTTCACAATCTCTGTAGTTTCTTACGGTCTTGGGCCGAGCAGTTGCCATACCAAGCTGTGATACAGACAGATAGGATTTCAATCATGCCCCCCTCGGTCTCCTCTGTTTCAATGAAAACAACCCTAGTCTATTCAATCTCTCTTCATAGCTAAAATTTGCCTGCCCAGGCAACATCCTGGTAAATCTCTTCTGCACTCTTTCAAATGCTATCACATCCCTCCTGTAATGTGGACTCCAGAACTTCACACAATATTCTAGCTGTAACCTAACCAATGTTTTATACAGCTCCTGATTAACCTCGCTGCTCTTAACCTCTATGCCTCAGCTAATAAACGCAAGTGTACCATATGCATTCTTAACCACTTTATCACCTGCCCTGCAACATTAAGGCGTCGGTGTACTTGGACACCAAGGGCGCGATTCTCCGATGCTGCGCGGCATCAGGAAAGCTGTCGTGAACTCGGCCGAGTTTCACGACGGCGTCGGAGGCTGCTCCTTGCACCCTATTCACCCCCCACCCCAGGGGGCTAGGAGCGGCGTTGTGAGAAACTCGGCCGCCGGGCCTTGACGCTTGCGTCAAAGCAGTGCGCCGAGAATGACGCGACGGCGGCACCTAAGTGACGTCAGCTACGCATGCGCAGGTTGGCCGGCTCCAACCCGCGCATGCGCGATTGCCGTCTTCGCCTCCGCAAGACATGGCGGCTTGATCTTGAGGGGCGGTGGAGGGGAAAGAGTGCGTCTCTTAGAGACGCCGGCCCGACGATCGGTGGGCACCGATCGCGGACCAGTCACCTCCCGAGCACGCCCGTGGGCTCGTTCTTCTCTCCGCCCCCCACAGGCCCCAAACTTACCTTTCGCGCTATGTTCACGCCAGCAGCAACCAGGTGTCGTTGGCGCCGGCGTGAACAGGTCGGGAACGGCAGGCCGCTCAGCCCATCCAGGCCGGAGAATCGTCGGTCGCTGTGAAAAACGGCGAGCGGCGATTCCGCAACACGCCATTTTGGTGGGGGTGGGAGCCAGGGCGGCGTGTCCTGATTCGCCCGCCCCTCCCGCGATTCTCCCGCCCGGCGTGGGGAGCAGAGAATCGCGCCCCAAGAGTCCCGCTGATCCTCAGTGCTTCCCAGGGTCTTGTCATTAAACATGTATTCCTTGCCTGGTGCCCAAGTGCATCACCTCACACTTATCCAAATTGAATTCCATTTGCCACTGATCAGCCCATCTCTCTCCTCCTGCAATCAAAGGCTTTCCTCCTCACTATTTATCACCCCACCAATTTTCATATCATCCGTAAACTTACTGATCAACCCTTCTACATTCAGGTCAAAATCATTTATATAAATCACAAACAGTAAGAGCCCTAACACTAATCATTGCGGGATCCCACTGGACATGGGCTTCCAGTCAGAAAAATTACCCCTCGACCATCACCCTCTGCTTCCTGCCACTCTGCCAATTCTGGGTCAAATATGCCAAATTGTCAAATGTATTACCCTCATCTACACACCTGGTCACCTTTTCGAAAAATTCAATCAAATTGGTGAGAAATAACCTCTTCTTAACAAAACCATGTTGACTGCTCTTTGTTAATCCCTGCCTCTCCAAATGCAGATTCATTCTGTCTCTCAGAATTGCTTCCAATAGTTTCCTCATCACAGAAGTTAGACTGACAGGTCTGCAATTACCTGAAAGCTGATTCAGTGACATCTTTCAAAATGGAATTGGATAAATTCATAAAGGGGTGAATTTTGCAGGTCTGTGGGGAAAGGAGCAGAGGGAAATGGCACAAGGACAGTGGGCTGAATGGCCTCCTTCTGTGTTATTGTATTCAACGATTCTATGAAAAAATTTAATGATTTCAAGCATTGTGTGTGAAAGAGAGAAGGCACAATGCAAACGACACACACACACACACACACGAAGTTCAACAGTCAGTGCAGAAATTTCCTCCATTTAATTATCCAGAAGCCTGAAGCCATTGTCTTCAGTTCCTGCCACAAACTCCATTTCCTTGCCCTTGACTCCCTCACTGTCCTTGGCAACTGTCTGAAATTGAAACAGACTGTTCAAAGTCACGGGGCAGGACTCTGCAATAAGGGGGCTATGTCCCCAAGCTGGCGTGAAAACTAGCATGAACCACTCCGGCGTCAACGGACCCCGAAAATGAGGAATTCTCCACTTTCTCAGGGGCTAGGTTGACGCTGGAGTGGTTCCCGCAGCTCCGGCTGGTGCCGAAGGGCCGGCGTGAGTTTGCGCATGCGTGGAACGGCCAACCAATTTCCACTCATGCGCGGAGGTTCCCTTCTCCGCGCCAGCCTTCGGGCAATATGGTGGAGCCCTCTAGGGGCCCGGCGCGGAGAAATGAAGGCACCCACGGAACCAGCCCACCCACAGATCGATAGGCCCCGATCGGCCCCGCACACGTACCTGCCAGGTCCCGCCGTGTGTGAGGTGAGTAATTCACGCCGGCGGGACTGGGCAAACATTGACGGCCCAACGGGGCCCGGAGAATCACCGGAGGGGCTGCTGTCAACGACCCTCGACCGGCGTGGTGGAAATCTCGCCAGCCCCCGATAAATGGCGGTAGAGAATAGGCAAGCTGGCGCGGGGCGGAATTCGTGCCTCCCCCGGGGATTCTCTGACCCGGCGCAGGGTCAGAGAATCCTGGCCGATGTCATATTCATCTCAGGATAAGCTTCCAAATACATATTCACAACACCACTAAGACCACCATTTTCTACCTCATAACATCTCCTGACTTGGCCCCTGTCTCTGCTCCTCTCCTGCTGGCACCCTCAACCATGCCTTTGTTACTTTTAGACTTGACTATTTCATTTCACTCCTGGTTGCCCACATTCTGCCCTCAGTAAACTTGAGGTCATCCGAAATTCTGCTACCTGTGTCCAAACCCAAACCTAGTCCTCTGTGTCTGTCATCCTTGTGTTCGCTGACCTACATTAACTCCCAGTTTGGCAAAGCCATGATCCTAAAATTCTCATCCATGTTTTCAAACCCCTCTACATCCTCTTCTCTCCCTATCTCTTTAACCTCCTCCAGCTCCACAAACCTCCAAGATCTCTGTAATACTCTAATTCTGGCTCTTGCATGTCCCCAGTTTCAATTGTTGCACCGTTGGCAGCCATGTCTCCAGATGCCTAAACTCTCAGCTCTCGAATCCCACTCTGAATTCTCTCCTTCAGCTTCTCAAAATGTATTTCCCTCACCAGGATTTGGTCACCTGGCCTAATATTTCTTCGTGTGGCTCTGTGCCAAAATCTGTTTGCTGATCAATTCTGTAAACAGTGTTTTGATGGTTGACGATGTTGAAAGTGCAATATTCATGGCTCCGAGGACCCGGGTTTGATCCCGGCTCTGGGTCACTATCCGTGTGGAGTTTACACATTCTCCCCGTGTCTGCATGGGTCTCACCCTCACAACCCAAAGATATGCAGTGTACGTGGATTGGCCACGCTAAATTGCCCCTTAATTGGAAACATTTTTAAAAATGTACAGTATAAATGTAAGTTACTGTTGTGGTTTTTGATGCAACCAAGGGGAACTTTGGTAAACCCACCTCAGGCCAGTGCATGTTTAATCTGAATCTTGCTCGCATTTGTTTAAAACCACTCAGTGAAATTGTTTTATCTTCATGGAATGATGATTTATTTTGGCAGAAGTGTCTGACTGACATTTAGATTTGTATCTTTAGTTTAAACATTGACTGCTTAAAGTATACATACACCGTTAAAACTAATTAACATTTTTGTTGGCCTTTTCAATTCACTTGTGGTGCATTCCTTCCTGAACAACAAGTGGACTACTTTGAAATACACCAGTTTTCTTTTCTCTGGTGGGGACTACCTTGTAGCCTGGTGACCTGAGGCTGTGTGGCATTACCATTGTCACTAAAAATTCATTCATTCCTCTAATGGTAATAGGTTTATAGACTAACAGAGCAAGCCAATGCAGACAGGGAGATTTTCTCTCTTTGTCTGGTCAGATTTCTTTGACCACTATATCTCGCAATGAACAAGAATGTCTGAGGAATTTTCTTGAGCAAAGAGTCAACTGAAAAGCCTTTTTTTAAAAAAAGGAGTCCTTGTATCCGTGAACTTGTATTTCTGCAACGAGTTTAATGGCCACAGGACATCCCAAAACGCTTGACAGCCAACAATGTATTCTTGAACGGTTGTAATGGAAGTAGGTATTTCGAACACAGCAAGGTCCCACGAGAGCCAATGTGATAGTGACCAAGTTATATGTTTTTGTACTGTTGATTGAGGGAAAATATTGCCCATGATTAATGTACCCTGTAATTCTGTTTTGGAGGGTGCAGATGATTAGTTTATGTATGGGCCCTTTAACTTTTTTACATGGCCACCCATGTGTGATGACCCAAAGGAGCCAATTTGTGTCTGGGAACTTTCAGGTTGCAGAGTGGCCGCATAGATGACAGGGAACATTGGTCAGGACACCGGGCGGAATTGCTCTCATCTTCCTTGATGGCCATATAGGATCAATAGTGTCCACCTGGGCCTCAGTTTAACATCTCAGCTTAAAGGTGGCACCCCTGACAGAGCAGCAACCATCGGTAATGCACTGAAATGTTAACCTAGATTTTTCTGCTGAAGCCCCACCGTGGGACTTGAACCCACAACTTTCGGCCTCCAAAAGGCTACTCACTGAGCCGTGGCTGACAAAACGGCCTGCATATGGCTATCTACATTGTCATGGGGAGAGCAGGGCTAGACCCTCCGATTGCAGCGAGAGAATACAGAACACTGGCTGTTTCCCAACACTGCAGTGGTGAAGGGTGAGCAGTGTTTAGAAACTCCTTGTTAGGTTCATTGAGTAACTGCTCATGAGGATGTGCCACAGAATTATACAGGGCCAGCCAAATTTCATCCTTAATCCCTGCTGTGAGCTAGATTACCTGATCCCAGGGGCTTGAGAGGGGCGGAATGGAGGGGGGGAGAGTGGTGTTCACATTGAGGGGGGTTGTGGTTCTGCAGTTGATAATGAAATATCATTTTTCTTTTACAAGTTTAGTAAATAAACTCTCCATAATCTGTAGTTTCCTCTCAATTATACCACGGGCTGACAGTCTGGTTTCATGTAACCTAATATACTTAGCAGCAATGTCCGCTTAATAGTTATACATGAATGAAAATATTGATACTGAGCACTAAAGAAACAACATAGTGGGTTAGTATACAGTGGAGATGTCATGACCCACTGCAAGATGTGATTTATATTTCCACAAGTAAAGGAGACCGGATAGCTAACGAGTGATGAAGTCAGCCTTGAGTTATGATCAGAGCCCTGAAGGGCAGTATAAATCAGAGTACATAGCTGGCCATGACAAATTCTAGTTATATCACACGATTAATATTATTTTGAAAGGGATTTGAGTATTTTGGGGGGTATTTACTAATATTTTATATTAATTTCCCCTCCCTATGTCATTTTAATCAGCTATTGTGAGATGAGAATGCTGCAATAATTTGCACAGCCTCAGAATTATTAGCACCCTGAACACTCTTTATGAGGGAGTGACGTTAACATTGAGGCATCCAAACAACACAAAGAAGTAAGACATGATTAGCTATATTGTTCCTTCGATAGCACCTTCCAAACATGTGACAGCTACTTCCTAAAAGGACAAGGGCAGCAAATGCATGGGAACATCACCGCCTGGAATTTCCCCTCCAAACCACACGCCATCCTGACTTGAAAATATATCGCTGTTCCTTCACAGTTGTTGCGTCAAAATTCTGGCTCTCCTTCCCTAACAGCACCATGTATGTACCTACACCACATGACTGCAGCGGTTCAACAAGACAGCTCACTAACACCTTCTCAAGGGCAATTAGGGATGAGCAATAAATGCTGGCCTAGCCAGCGACACCCACACCCTGTGGAAATAATTAAAAGATATTAAAATGGATTGATTTAATCATGTTCAGATTGAATAATGAAATTCTCATGTCAACCTTCAATACATTTCCCTATTCTGGAAGTCTCCACATTTACCGTTAAATGTTTGGTGCCTGTTATCAAATGATAACACTGACCAATAGGTATCAGTGGCGGGATTCTCCCCTACCTGGCGTGACGGGGGGTCCCGGCATAGGGGAGTGGCGCCAACCACTCCGGGGTCGGGCCTCCCCAAAGGTGGGGAATTCTCCGCACCTTTGGGGGCTAGCCCCGCGCCGGAGGGGTTGGCACCAGAAGACTGGCGCAAAAAACCGGCGGCACCGGCAGCGGGGCTGGCCGAAAGGCTTTCGCCGGTCGGCGCATGCGCCGGCGGTGACGTCAGCGGCCAGCTGCCGCTGACGTCACCACCGGCGCATGCGCGATGTGGGTTTCTCTTCCGCTTCCGCCATGGCGGAGGCCGTGGCGGCCGCGGAGGAGAAAGAGTGCACCCAGGGCACTGGCCCGGTGTCTGAGCGGGGGGCCTCGATCGCGGGCCAGGCCACCGTGGGGGCACCCCCCGGGGTCCGAACGCCCCCCGCACCCCCAGGACCCCGGGGCCCGCTTGCCCCGCTGATCCCGCCGCCACCAGAGGTGGTTCAAACCTCGGCGGCGGGAGAGGCCTCCAGCGGCGGGACTTCGGCCCATCTGGGCCGGAGAATCACCGCAGGGGCCTCACCGATCGGAGTTGCGAGATTCCCACCACCGCCACTTCCCGGGTGGCGGAGAATCTCTGCCACGGCGGGGGCGGGATTTTCGGCGGCCCCAGGCGATTCTAGAATTTCGCCCTATATGTGTTAAAACAATCTTAAATATAAACGCAAAATTAATCACAATAGCCCTACAGTTAACAGTTTAAACTACTTCTTAAATTAAAGGAAAAGCTTTAGCTTACTCCCGACAACTATAAATATTCCAATTAAGCAAACTAATATACTTCAACGACCACTTACAAATTGAATTAACAATCAGCTTTACTTGCTTTTCTCTGTGCAAAGACCTTGTAGAGAACCTTTCAGGAGCCAGCTGAAAATCTGTTTTATCAGATTAAAATCCTTTGGCAAAATGCAAACTACATACAGACCTGGCTCTCCTCCTTAATTACATCATAAGCTTTCTTTCCATTAAGATGTCCTGTGACCTGTTTGTTCCGGAATCATAAATTATCCCTCATAAATTATCTACACCCTAGAGATCCTCCAATATCAAAACAATGTTCTATTGGACATCTATCTGTAGACAAGTAAATGACTAAAATCAATGAATACCTTACTTATACAACCCCTTAATCAGAACTTTAGCTGACATGCTACCTGTATCTTACAATAATCTTTATTAGTGTCAGGGGTAGGCTTCCATTAACACTGAAATGAAGTTACTTTGAAAATCCCCAGTCAGCACACTCTGGCGCTTGATTGGGTACACAGAGGGAGAATTCAGAATGTCCAATTCACCTAACAGCATTGCTTTCGGGACTTGTGGGAAGAAACCGGAACACCCGCAGGAAACCCACACAGACACGGGAAGAACGTGCAGACTCCGCACAGACAGTGACCCAAATGGGAATTGAACCTGGGACCCTGGCGCTGCGAAGCAACTGTGATAACCACTGTGCCATCTTAAACTAGGTTTTTTAATAACATTGCTGTAACAAATATAAAATCTAACAATTTTAACATTCATCTCAGCTCCTACTAAATACTTCTGGGCTGGTTTAGTACAGTGGGCTAAACAGCTATTTGTATTGCAGAACAAGGCCAGCAGCACGGGTTCAATTCCCGTACCTGCCTCCCCGGACACGCACCAGAATGTGGCAACTAGGGGCTTTTCACAGTAACTTCATTGAAGCTTACGTGTGACAATAAGCGATTATTATTATTACTATCACACTATCAGATACATATCTCATCATATTCATGCATAAATGTAAACATCAGTAGAGTATATTTCAGCCTTTCATTTCCCAACTTTGAACATTCCATTCTTCTCACATCTCAAAGTTGTGATAAAATATCCGCAATCATGTTTTCTCTTCCTGCTACATGTTAATTTTCAAGTTTAATGGTTATAGCAATAAACTCCATCCAAACAGTTCTGCATTTTGATCTTAAAACGTCCCCAGAAACTTCAATGAATTATAGTCTGTACTAATAATTGTCTCTGATGAATTGTTAGCAACATAAATTTCAAAATGCTGTAACGCCAACACCAAACTCAATGTCTCCTTCTTGAGGGTCCATTACTTCTTTTGATGAACATTTAGTTTCTGGAAAGATAACCAACAGGTTTTTCTATGCCTTTGTCGGCTTCTTGTAACTGTACAGCACCAACACCCACATCACACCCATCAATGCCCACCTTAAGTTGCTTGTTATAATTCGGTATCGCCAAGACTGGTGTTGTGGTTAAAACAGTTTTCAGATTATCAAATTGCCTGCTGACATTCTGATGTCCACTGAAATTTCCTGTGTATTTTCAAAAGGGCAGTCAGTGGAACAACCTTGTAGCTAAAATTTGGCATGGATTTTCTGTAGAAACCACTCATACCCAGAAATCTCGAAACATCTTTTCTTGTTGACAGTATTGGAAACTGTCTAATAGCTTTCGTTTTCACGTACCGTGGGGCGGTCTGACCATGTCCAATGGTATGACCTAAGAATGTGACTTGGGGTTTCACAAACTCACCTTCAGTTAAGGTTACCACCAAGCCAATCTCTTGTAGTCAGTCGAACAATACCTTCAAATGTTCAACATGCTCCTTCCACATTTGACTGAACACCATCAGATCATCTATGTATACTGCACAATTCTTTAGTCCAGAAATGACCTTGTCGGTTAGTCTTTGGAATGTTACTGGCACATTCTTCATTCCAAATGGCATGACTTTAAACAGCTACAGACCATTTGGCATAACAAAAGTGAAAACTTCCTTTGTCCATCTGATAAAGGTTTTCCTTTAAGTAAGTCAAATTTGGCAATTAAATTTGCTTGTCCAACCTGTTCAATACAGTCTGTAATAACCTGCACAGGACTCATCCAGCTGGGGGTAATTGTTTCCCCTTGCTCATTGGACTGAGTTAACCCAGCACTAGTATAAAAGGCCGGCAGCTGTAGAGCCAGCTAAAAAGGAGTGGGGACCTAGTGAAATGTAACTGGGCCCTGTGTGTGATAATACTGTTGCTGAATAAAAAGACTCCTAAGAAACTTGTTGTACTCCCCTCGCTTTATCAAACCGTCTTCCAAGTGAGGAATAGGATACAAATCTGACTTCATAATTGCACTGACTTTCCTATAGTCAACACACAATTGCTGTGTTCCTCTGGTTTTGGCACCATCACGATAGGTGAACTCCAATCACTGCAACTCACTTCAATGATTCTTAAGAATGCTTTCAATCTCTTTTTGAACCTGTGCCAATTTTATTGGATTCAGTCGATATGGGTATTGTTAAATTAGAATAGAATTTCTTACAGCTCCATCATGTATAATAACCTTTGTACTTCCTAGTTTGTTCCACATGCAGCTCTATATAACTGTAATAACTCTTTCAGGTCACTGCGATTTTCCTCAGGATGATAACTCAGTAATTTATCCAAATTTTTTATTACTTCCTCATTGTCCAATCTAAATGGAAGAATTTCAAATTTGGAATCATCTGGATTTATGTTCTCTCCCTGAGTTACAACAATAACACCTCCTCCTGCTTTCCTTCCCGATAAAAACAATTTTTGAGTGTATTAACATGACATAATCTGTTAGTTTACCTTCTATCCGGCATTCTTATCAAATAATTCAACTCACTCAATTTCCTTTCAATTTGATAAGGCCCACTAAATCTTGCTGTTAATGGTCCCCCTATCACTGGCAATAATACTAATATTTTCTCCCCACTAACAAAGCTCCGAGTTTTTGATTTCTTATCCGACTCTTGTTTCATCACATGCTGGGACAATTTTAGATGATATCTAGCTAACTCACCAGCCCTAATCTCCCCCTAAAATTTGACACATAGGTTAACAATGTAGGGCACAATTTAATGGCCTAGTCGCACCCGACTTGGTGTCAAGACGAGGCTGTTGAATCTCACGAGAGGCCTGCATGAGGTTCGCAATGTTCAAAACATCTCGCGAGATTCGATGTAATCTCGCGTTGCATCACGATCTGGAGCTGCATCTCCCTGGGCGAGATCCAGGCATGCATATTTAATTGATTCATTCGGCTGATTTAAATATGCGCTCGCCCAATTAACCCGGGACCTGGGATTCACCATCCTCAGCCAGTGAGACATCAACTGCCGCTGTTTGATACTCATTCACAAAGCCATGAATCAGTCACGATAGCACCTCGCGCGGGTCTCATCTGGGAGTTGAGGCCCCCGGGTCATCGGGCACTGGGCAGGGTGGCACCCTGGCATTCCCTTGGGCATTTTGGCATTGCCAGCATGCCAGGGTGCCTAGATGGCACTGGCAGTCTAGCAGGGACATTGCCATGGTAGTGGCCGCATGCGGACCTGGCTGCAAGATAGTGACCCCCCGGAACACCCCTTGCCACCCACCCACTAGTCCCCTCAGCACACACTAAAGCCCACCCAAACAGTGGCATTGTTCCCCCCCTGACTGTGGTGGGCTGGATACAGTCTGCAACCACCATACCGGGTTCACGAAAAATCAAAGGATAAGTGTTCCGCGCTGTCGGGAACTCGGCCATCCGGGCGGAGCATCGGCAAAGGGCCTTCCGATGACTCGCCAACGCTCTTGCAATGGCGCACAATGCGATGATGCCGTTTTTGAGGGGGCGCTGCTCCTGATTCGAGTATAAAAAAAGGATTCTCCACCTAATCGCTACTGATGATTTTGGCATCGGCAAGCAGAGAATCCCGCCCGAAGTGTTGATGCCGGCGCAGGATTTGTGAATTTCCACGACAGCAAAGCTGGTGCCGTACCTGGACCAATTCAGTGACTGTTAAGGGGCTAGCACCGGCACCACATGGAACACAATTGATCCGGAATTCACCGGATTTGTGATTGACACTCAGGCGGCTGAACAGCTGCAATTGCATGTACACACTTCACTCCCCACACACACCATCCCAGCCAGCAAGATTGCAGCGCGGAGAGCAGCTCCACCATTCACTGATGCCAAGCTTGAGACCCTGCAGCACACCGTGGAGGAGAGGTGGGCCACCTTATACCCGGGCCCAAAGGAGGCTGCCAGCTGCCGCCGTTCACCGTGCCTGGGTGTAGGAGGCAGAGGCGGTCAGCGGCACCAGCAACAACATCCGGACTGGCCTGCATTGCCGTACAAAACTTCATAGCCTCCTCTGGGCGGCCAAGGTGAGTAGGCAGCATAGTGCTCCTGGCAACAAACACCTCCCCACCCCCACCTGGAGGACAGCCGAACCAGCCAATGCCTGGGCTGCATGCGCCAGACTGTCTAACACTGTGCATTTCCTGTTCCCCCCGCACCCGCCCCCCCCCCGCCCCCGAGGAGGAAGCATTCATAACTGCAAGGAGTGGGAGAAGACTGGAAGGCGACCGCCGGACCTGTGGTCCCTCACCACGGCAGAGCAGTGGGCCTTGGACATGGTCAGCGGGCAGGAGGAAAAGGCAGTCAGTGGGGTGGAGACTGGCCTTGGGCGAGGAAGTGAGGCCCCGCAGAGTTACGGTTCCCCCGACACGTGTGTTAACACCATTCTCACCCTCACACGCTCACTCCCACGCCACCCTCACCCCCATACCACCCTCACACTCCCCTCACCCTCACATAACCCCCACCACTCCCACTATCCCCCCGGCCCACAGTCTAATCATGCATCTAGTCCTGTGGCGTGCAGGATCTGCTGGTGATAGGGCGGGCCCTTCTGGTGTCCCCCGCCCTCCAGCCAGAACCAGAGCCCCGGGTGCCGAGCAGCGAAGATGACACCGACACGGGGATTACCCACATGCCCAAAACCCAGCACACCCCAGAGCTCGAGTCCGATCTTGTCTCTGATTCCCGACACAGCTGTCTCCAATACCCTCCATCATCCCAGAGACACTGACGTCGGTTGGGCACTTTAGTGAAGAGACTCCTGGGACACTCTCTGGTGCTCACCGCACAAATGCTCTGATACGTCAGGTGGAGGTCAGAACAGCCAAAGGGGCGGAAGGTCGGTGGGCAGGCCGCACCCAGGAACCAACTGCCATCAAGACGGGTTTCGGGGTCCTGGTGCAGACAGTCCCATCAATCGTGGAGATGCAGTGGCAGAGCCAGGGACTACATGAGGAGTTGTCGGCGTGTATCCAGCACTAGCAGCTGCAGCTGCAGGAGTCCCACCACATGCAGGAGCAGGAGGTGGTGCCAGCCATGCATGCCAACCAGGCCAACATCGCACGGGTGGCGTCCATGATGGAGGCCTTGGAGTAACTTTTTCAGCTGTGGATCAGCACGTCCAAGGCTTGGGGCATTCTGTGCAGCTGGTGTCCGAGGCCCAGGACAGGGCTGCCCTCTCACAGGCAGCCATGTGCCAGAGCCACCCGGACATTGCAGCGGCGCTTCACAGCATAGCCCAGTCACAGTGGGCCATAGCTGGGAATGTCAGCGGCATTGCCCAGGCACTAGCCAACATGGCACAGGCGCAGAGAGGTAGCCTAGTCCCAGAGGGAAACGGCGCATTCATTGGCTGAAGTGGCACAGACCCAGAAGGTGGTGGCACAGTCAATGGGTGATGCGGAGGAGTCCCAGACGGAGATATCCACTCCCTGTGCTCCATGGCCACGAGCACGCAGACCCTGGACGGGACAACAGCCAGATTCCAGGACTGACAGCGCCAGGTGGCGGGAGAACCTTAGGAATAGCTCCATTTGCACCCCCATCCCATGGAGTAGCCGGGACAGAACAGAGCGACACTACACCTCCTGGGACACCTGAGCAGCAGCCGGGCCCATTCAGGCCCAGTCGCCCTAGAAGACAGCGACAATGGGGACCCAGGTCGCAGGGCAGGAATCATGGCAGACCACCTCCACTCCTGTTGTATGGTTTGTGGATCCACCAAGACATAGCGTTGGGGCCCGTAAGGCCAGAAAGTTAGACACCAGTTAATTTGGCACAGATGCAGGGCACAGTTTAGTAATAGGGACTAGTGCACAAATCTGTTTATATGTTATCACATTAAACACCTGTTCACATTGTTACAAACTGCCTGGGTGGTCTGTCAGATGGATGTGAGGGGTGGGATCGTCTGAGCTGACCAGAGAGGGGGTGCGGGAGGGGGGGGGGGGATTTTGCAGACGTTGGGGGTGGGCTTTGCTCAGGAACCGCAGTACAGCCAGCACTCATTGCGCTGGTGCCCTACACCCTTCCCTTCCCCCATGTCCCCACCACTGTCACCCCAGGGATCCAATGGGACCATGTGATGGAATGGCCAGCTCGCATGCAGGGATCACCCAGGTGGACGGTGGAAAGTGCTACCGTGGGCAGGAGTCAGATGTTGTGAAACGATGCGGAGCACCAGAGCTCATCGCAGAGCGGGTTGTCATCATGCTCCGTCCCATGTGGCAGACTTTCTGCCACCCAGGGCCCCCCTCCCACGTGCAACACGTAGATATCTCAGAGGGCGTTACAGGCAGGGGGTTTGTCGAGCAAGAGATGGTGGGTGGGGATGGGACGCGGTGTCCATGCCCCTGGCCAGTCTCCCACCCCACCACGTCGATGAACATGGAGGCAATCAGGGCGTCCCATGCACGTTGGTCCTGGTGCACAGAATTTCAGCATCCCGTGCCTGCCTGGGCCACATGTTCTGCCCATCCTCGCCTTCCTCCACATCCTCCCCCGACGATATGTTTATCCTCCTCCTCCATCACATCACCCCTGTGCTGCCCAATGTTGAGGAAGATGCAGCAGGCTGCCACGATACAGGCGACCCTCTCAGCAACATACTGGAGGGCCCATCCAGAGCGGTCCACCCATCTGAACTGTATCATCAGGATGTCAAAGCATCGCTCGATCATGCCCCTGGTTGCTGCATGGATGTCATTGTTGCAGATCTCTGCATCGGTCTGTGGCCGCCGGATACGTGTCATCAGTCACAACCACAGTGGGTAACCCCTGTCACCCAGGAGCCAACCCCCAAGCACCTCGAAGAGGCCAAGAATCATCGAGTGCCAGGATGAAGGCATCATGCACACTGCCCGGGTATCGGGCACAGACGTGCATGATGCACATCTCATGGTCACACACCAGCCACACGTTCATCGAGTGGAACCCCTTTCGGTTGGTGTAGAGTGGCCTGTCATCTGACATTTGCAGGTGCTCGTAGAGCTTCTTGCAATCCGTTGATCACCCCTGGATCCAGGACATGTCGGTGATAGCGGTGAACCTTGCTGCCCGCACATCCTGGTGGGCTCGGTCTACATTGAAATGAATCCATTGTGCCGACTGGGAATATAGGGCTTCCATGATGGCACGCATGCACCTGTGCACCGAGTCTGGGAGATCCCGGACAGGTGTCCACTTGGTGCCTGGAAGGATCCTGTGGCATAAACATTCAGGGCGACCGCCTCCTTGACGAACACCGGGAGAGGGTGTCCTCCCAATGCCACATGATGGCACACCTGGCATCACAGGGGAAGATATGTCTTACTGTCTCTCTGCTCAGCCAGAGTCTTCGACAGCGTGCCCGACGTGGTAGGTCCTCGAATGACAGGCACTGCTGGTACACACGAGGCCTCAAGCAACACCTCCTTTGTACCTCCTCCTCCTCAGTCTTTTGGGCAGCCAGCTCTCCGTGCTCACTGGCTGCCTCTTGTTCCACTGCTATGTGCTCAGCTGCTGTCCGCTCTGTTGTATTACTCACCCTGGGGAACACTGACTGCAACACGATGCAGTTAAACGATAAAGCATACACCAAACGTAAGCGTTGGTTCAATAAGATTTATTAAACTTCAGTAACGAAGCACACAGCTGCCTGTGGGTTGACTCTCTACTACTCTAAGTAAACTGACTCTAACTATCTAGACCAGGCTAGCTCTGATCCACGTGTAGAAGGTGCTGAATGATTTGTACACCCTGACTGTCACTACAGTTGTCACCAGTGGAAAGAGGCAGAATGCTGATGCCTCGTGTGTTTTATAGTTGGAAGCCCCCCTCTGATGTTCTGTCTGGTGGTTGGTTGTTTTCAGCTCTGTATGTTGATTGGCTAACCTGGGTGTCTGTCACTGCCTGCTTTTACCTCATGATGTGCATGGGTTCATATAATGACACGCTCCACTGTTGCAACTTCCTCATCTTCTCGCAGCTCCAGCTCATACAGGCGCAGGGCTTCCCCCAGAGCTGCAGAGAAAAGGAGGAAGGCCACCATTGCTGGTTGAATTCCAATATCTATTGCCTACAAGGGGTGAAAGGCCAACATGTTAGCATGATGCGCACCCCCCATGCCCAACCAGGTCCAATGGGCTACATGGCCATTATTGTAACTGCAGACTCTCCCCTCCTCCCCCGCCACCCCATCCCCGCACCCCTGGACCCATCAGTGCCCGGCACTGTGGGGCCTCCCTTCCCAAACCTGCCAGCAGCTGCTAGGGGTACCGTTGGCTGGCACTGCTCTTGCCAGTGATACACTCCATTGCCCACATCCAGCACTCCCTTGTCGGGGCTACTGAGGGCATTGCCGTGGGTGGGGTGCGCGATGCCCCGCCGGTAGCTGCTGGCAGGTTTGGGAAGGGAGTTTGGTACAGCGGAGTGTGGGGTGTGGGGGTGGTGGGGTGGAGGGTGGAGGTGTGGGTACTGGGTTGCTTGGGTGGGGGCACCCATATGGCTGGTGGCACTCTGCAGAACCAAGGACCAAAGTAGGTGGTCAGTGCGGTGTGCAGAAAGATGGCTGCCTTGCAGGCCGCAGCAATGGTGGTCTGTGTCTGGGCACTGCCCCTGTCCCATGAAGAGTCACCCCAGCCCGCGGCCCTTCCACCCATCACTCCCCCTCCTGGCCCTGGCAGGTTCCCCACCCCCACCCCAGCCAGTCCTGCACGTGTCAGGACCAACAGCTCAATGCCGAGCCTCTCCGTGTCCTACCTCCTCTCTCCCCCTCATCAGTCACCCAAACAGTTTCACCATTTTTAAAAGCACAAGTGAAACTCGCCGTCAGGAACTCCCCCCAGTAGAGGCAGGAGATCGCGGAGGCTCCAGAGAATACCATGTCAGGCCTGTTAATTATATGCCAAAGGTGTTTATTGTTCGTACGGAGTGGAACGCATTGCTGTGAAGGCACCGGAGAATTGTGATTTGGCGTGAAATCGGCACCCCCCCCACGATTTCGACATCAAAACCGACTCTCCACCCAATCGCGTTTCCCAATTTCAGCATCGGCCGATGGAAAATCCCGTCCATGAAATTGCAAAGACTGAGAAATCAGCAAAAGAGCAGTCCCAATCCTACTCTGGGCTCACTAAATGTTGACACAATAAATAAAATTTCTATGATTCAATCATTGTTTTAAATGGTGTAAAATACAGCAGGAGGAATTATCTAGTCAAGCCCCCGCAGCAACCCCGCTCCCCCCCCCCCCCCACCCCCCCCCCGCCACCTCACAGCGGTGGGTTTACCCAAGGCACAGGGTTCTGACCAATGACCTCTGGCTGGATCATTCAGTCCTACCAAAGTTGATGAAAAATGAAATGAAATGAAAATTGCTTATTGTCACAAGTAGGCTTCAAATGAAGTTACTGTGAAAAGCCCCTAGTCGCCACATTCCGGCGCCTGTTCGGGGAGGCTGGTATGGGAATTGAACCGTGCTGCTGGCCTGCCTTGCTCTCAACGCCTGCTCTTTAACCCTGTGCCAAACCAGCCCCTTAGCTTGATGGAGATTTGCATTCCTTGCCCGTGCCACCATCAGGGAACATGCGGCAGTGTTTGACTTCAGCATGACCTGAAGGTTCCACCGGGAGAAAGGGCTGGAGAATTCTGTCCACACTCTCTATCCACAGTATCTTTCCATTCATGTTAACTGGGGTGAAGTTGGAGTGGCTAGTCAATGCTTACTCTAACTGATACCACTCTTTGGGACGTCCTGCAACCATGCACAGTGTAATGTTCAATGGTTTAATTGTTCTGTTTTTGATTTCATGAGTCTGGTTACTGATCTATGCTTGATTGGTTAAGCCTGGGGATTGCCTCAGAGTTAAGTTTAGATAATCAAGAAGCTAAGAGTTACAGCATGGTGCAGATGTTTTAAAGCATTGTAGAACACCTTGCGAATAAACTTCTTGCACGCTTAGAAACTATTGCCATCTCTGTTTTGCTCTGGGAGAAATCAAATATCTAAAATAAATATAATACAGCGCACCACATAACTGCAAATCTTTGTTCCTCCCTTCTTTCAGTCTGAAGTAGCCAATGGCAGGTCAGTGCTGTCAGTGGAAGAATGACTGGGAGAGTGATTCCCTCATCGTGAGATACCTGGCACCTCAATGTGACGAGGATTGGGAGTGCAGTGGGTATTCTAACATAGCACTAGTACACAGTTGGACAGCATGCTGGGTTTCCCCTTTGTTTTCTCATAATCAGCTAGAATGCAAACCAGAAAAACTATAAAGCCATGCAGTCACACTGTGCAATAAACTATCAGATCTTATCACACTTTCATTTCTCTTTGCTCCCTTCAGTTTTCTCCCCATCTCTCTTGGCTGCCCCAGGCATTTTGCCAACTGTATTTATCTTTATTAATGGGTGTCAGTAGATTCTCTGACTGTGGGCTCACAACAGAACCAAACCAGATAGCTCTGTGACACCCTGCCAACCCTTTCACTACCATCATGTGTGAGCTCAGGAGATAGACCTGCCCAGTCACCTCATCCCACCCCATTGTTCAGGGACCTCAGCACTCCTCCCGAAGCTGCTATTTCTGGGATGAGGGGGAAAGCATTGGGGTAGAGCCTGGATCCTTCATGGCTCCATGCTGAGGAGGGGGTCCACATCCTTGCTGACAACCCGCTTTGAAGTTTCTAGGCCTCTGCAGCCTGTTCTGCTTTGCTGGTGTTTCATTGACTTGCTTATCCTCCATCTCTTTGACATTGTTGCAGATCTCTCCGTGTCTCTTGACTTCAGCAGCTAATGGAGTTGTATGGAGTTCACCCATCCAGACTGACTCCATATTCCTCCTTAATCCAACAACTCTTGCTTTCTGAAACAATTCCAGGGTTTTCATCTCCAATAATTGATAGAAAACTCCATTCGCTGTGATCTGGTGATCATGGAGGTATGGCAGGAGAGTCGATGGGAGGTTGGGGGTCAGCCATGACTTTGTTGAAGTATGGTGCAGACTCAAGGAGCTGATGAACTACACTCGCTCTTCATTCCTATGGTCTTGTTTTGATCGATCTTTGTATAAAGGTGCAGTTCTTTATATTATTGGAATGTCTCATGGGAAAATAAAAACTGGGGACAATTTGCATAAGTCGCTTCTGCTCAATAACAATTCTGTTACCTTATTCTAATTGTGATGAAGTGTTCACCAAATGTTTCCTTCACTTGGCCTCTGTGTAATCTGAGGCTTTGTTTTGTGCAGTGGGACCTCGAGTATTGTTGGTGATATCACATCCATATTCAGCAGGTTTAACGTGCATGTGAACTACTTGTAATGGTTTATGACAGTGGGAGGTATGTCAGCTGAGGAATCACTCTGATTCTCTGTTGTGTCAATTGCTTAAGACGACAGGCAGAGAACAGGGAACATTCAAATAAAAGCTAAATACTGCAAATGCTGGAGACCTGGAACAAAAGCAAGAAGTTCTGGAAAACCCTAACAGGCCTGGCAGCATCTGTGAAAAGAAAAACAGAGTTAAGGGGCTGGACTCATAGATCATAGAATTTACAATGCAGAAGGAGGCCATTCGGCCCATTGGGTCTGCACCGGATCCTGGAAAGAGCACCCTACCCAAGTTCAACACCTCCACCCTATCCCCATAACCCAGTAACCCCACCCAACACTAAGGGCAATTTTGGACACTAAGGGCAATTTATCATGGCCAATCCGCCTAACCTGCACATCTGTGGGAGGAAACTGGATCATCCAGAGGAAACCCACGCACACACGGGGAGGATGTGCAGACTCCGCACAGACAGTGACCCAAGCCGGAATCGAACCTGGGACACGAGCTGTGAAGCAATTGTGCTATCCACAATGCTACCGTGCTGCCCTTGAGACTCCCCCTCCCCTCGCCTCCCCCTCCCCCCACAGCGAGTTTTCAGGTGATATGGGTGGTTTGCCATTGGCTACTGCAGGACCTTCCATTCCCGCAGATGTCTACTGCGTTTTGTGTGGCTCGTCCATTCCACCACGGGCGGGGTGCCTTTGGTGGAACCGGAAGGCCCTTCCATTGAAAAAGGCCGGAAAATCCCACCCCCATAAAACTTGATCTCTGCCATAAGTGGGGACTCCTTTTAAGCGCCTCCCCAGCATTTGTTTCGAGTCTAGTCAGGAATGGTTGCCAGGAAGACAGCACCATGATTTTCAGAGGGCATCTTGGTCAAACATTGGGATGGTGTGGAGTCCAATATGCCGTTTCTCAGCACTCCGAAGTTTCAAATATGTTTGCTTAACAATAACTATATTTGATTAGTACTTCTTAGCAGTGAAGCACATTGAAGGTGGTATAGTGGGTAGCACTGCGGCCTCACAGCGCCAGGGATCCTGGTTTAATTCCGGCCTTGGGTGAATGCCTGTGTGGAGCTTGCACTTTCTCCCTGTGTCTGCAAGGGTTTCTTCTGGTTTCCTCCCAGAGGAGGTAATTGGTCTAAAAACACCATAATACATAACATAGATGAGGTTAATTATAACATTAAATTAACCAGAGATAAAAACTGTAAATCGTGCCTTTAGTAAACTTGGAAGATTATAATGTTTATAAGATTAGGGCTAACACAAAGACAAAATAACATAATTTGTGTATGAAAATGAGGTTAATTAGAAAATAAACTTTTCTCTGCGAAGTGAAGGGTACATTCATTGAGCAGCTGGGAAGAATCTATTCATGAATTATGATAACTAGATTTTATTTGCATACACAAATTAACTCAGTTATAAATGAACTCGCACTACTCGCACTATAGCTGGGTGGGAAAAGTCCATACTTCGAATGATAAAGGTTATTTTTGTTGTGTTTCCGATGCCTCTGTGGATTTGGGCTCGGGATGGTATTGTATTGAGCTACACTGGCTAGATATGCCTTGCTTCAATTTGAGTTGCTAATCATGGCCACGGAAACTGTAGAAACACAACAACTTGCATTTCACAGTGGGCTGAATATTTTTTCAAAGTTTCGGGGACATGAAAACATAGAAAATTGGAGCGGGGAGGCCATTCGGCCCTTCGAGCCTGCTTCGCCATTCATCATGATCATGGCTGATCATCCAACTCAATAGCCTGATCCCACCTTTTCCCCTATATCCTTTAACATCTTCGCCCCAAATGCTATAACTAACTGCTTCTTGAAAACATACAGGGCCGGATTCTCCGTTGCCCAATGTCAACATCGTAATCGGCGATCGGGCGGAGAATCGATTCCAGCGGGGCTGGCGCCGGTTTAACGCCGGTTGGCGAGTCTCTGCCCCCTCCAAACCAGCGTCATCGTGACGTGCGTCACGCACAGTCGCAATGTCGTTGGCTCCTCATAGGCTAGCCCACTCGCAATGCTGAGAATCAGTGAGAATCCCGTTGATGCTGATGGCAGGAAAACTGGCTGAATGTTGAGCCTCTTTAACAAAATGTTTTTCTCACAGGATTAGCACCGCGCTCGTGCCAGTTTGCTTCTGATTCACTCACCCTGAAAATAATTAATCTTGTAATCAGTGGGGCGTTCCTTTTAAACACCTCCCCAGCACTTGTTCCAAGTCATTCGGGGGGGGGGGGGGGGGGGGTGTGTGTGACTGCCAGGAAGACAGCGTCAAGCTTCACAGAGGGCGTGGTCACCAAACTCCTGGATGGTGTGGAGCAGAGACATGATATCCTCTACCTGGATTCCCGCAGATGTCCATTCACCAAGGTCACCAGCCCCGCTTGGGAGGAAATGGCCGCAATAATGAGTGTAGCTTACTGCATGAGAGGATGGAGCAACAGTGCCATAGAGGATGAATGATTCTCTGCACAGCCAGGGTAATCTGCCTCATGTCTCCTGCTGCACCCCTTCATAGACCCATCACACTTCCATGGTGATCTCAAACCCAGCCACCTCATGGATTCCTACTTGTCATGGAGCACAGCCCCCCCTGAAATCTACCATCCCCCGCCGCCACTCCCCATGTTCGCCCCAATAGATAATCTGCTCCTCACATCCCCACTCCCACTCACATCCTCCGCATGTCAGACTTCATCTCCATCTGACCTGGCAGTACTCCCCATTCTGTCTCATTGTAAACTACTCGAGTTCATCCGGTGTGAGTGGGCACAGCCAGCCGGAGTTAAACCCGGGCTGAGATGCCTACGCCCCTTGAAGAGAGTCCTTGAGCTGGCAGGTGAGGAGCAGGACCACAGTTGTGCAGTGGGTGACGTGGAGGCAGCAGACAAAAGTGAGAACTGTCAAGTCATGCAGCCATGGCGCAAGCCTCACGTGAGTTAACATTATCCCATTATTTATTCCTGTAATGCACTATTGCCATCTCGCTTCCCTTGCAGGTCAATCAGTCGGTCAGCCTGGACCATCCTCACACCCTCTGGAGCTCACAGGCTTGAGATCCGAGGCAGACATCTCTGATACAAGCATCGAGAGGCATCACAGCTATCACCGACACCCTATACCAGCACCACATACTCACTTCTTAGGGGGATCAACTAGTAAGCAGGTTTCTGGGTCACTGACTGGTAAGCACCTCACAGATGAAGATCCACAGCAGACAGAGGAAGGGGTGTAGCAGGGAACCGGCACTTGGAGGGACGCCAGGCTCAGGACTCATCTGAGCCCCTGGTCAGTGACATACTCCTGGATCCAGTCAACCTATCCAGCGTCTCTAACCCCATGATAGGCCCATTCATTAGCAAGGCCCATTCAGTCCGCTGTAAGGCAGGAGTCAGACTTATTGCTGAGGATGAGAGGCTCATCGATCTGTCCTCAATGGAAGTCATCATCATTCTCTTACAATGTGCTGCCAAAGACTTTAGCGCCCTGCACAGGAATGTAGGAACCATCACATGGACCTCCTGCAGGCACCACAATCGTGAGTTGATGTCCGACCCCATGATGGGAGAGATCTTCGCTCCTTATTCCTGGTCGTCATCAAACCGAGAAGCTATGAGGATGTCTTTAGCCCTTTGTCCCACACGGGCCCTGGCCATCGCCCGAGGTCCTTCCTCCTCCATGTGTTGATCATTGCCGCCCACCTCGATGTCCTCCTCATTCGAGAAGATGTGGCGCTCCTCCATTTCTTCCTGGTCCAGCTGCTTGGCCCACTGCAATGCCAGCTTGTTCAGAGCGCTGCAGTCCACTATGATGCAGTACTGGAGGATTCCCTGCAACCTGTCCAGGCACCAGAACCACATCTTGAGCAGTCCAAACGCCTGCTCAATCCGCACATGTGTTGGCGCATGAGCCTCGTTGTATCGTCTCAGCTGGTGTTTGTGTCCTCCACACTGGAGTTATCAGCCACCTCCTGAAGGTGTACCCTTTGTTCCCAATGAGCTATTCCTCCAGATGCTGCTCTACCTCAAGGGTGATTGAGATCTCTGAGCGCTGCAAGATCGAACTATCAATTCCTGTGAAACGGAAACACACGTGCCTGATGCACATCACGTCGTCACCGACGAGCTGGATGTCGAGGGAGTGGTATTCCTTGCGATTCATAAATGGTGCCCCATGCTGCCGTAGAGACCGCAGAGTCACAGAGGTTAAATCGATAACACCCTGCACCTGGTGCATGCCTGCTATGCTTGCAAAGCCCATGGCGCCTGTAAATTGTATATTTGTGACCTACCTTATGCACTTATGACTGTGAAATATCTCACTGGTCACCTGTGCTGCCCTGAAACAAGCCACTGGCATAGCAGCTCAGAGCAGCAGTAACTTTCTGGGCCACAGGTAATGTGTGACGTCCCAGTCCATGCGGTGCCAACACTGAGATCACCTGGCGGAGGTGGTCCACAATCCCCCAGGACAGAGGCGGTCTTCTTCAGCACTAGACCTCTGACATCTGGAGGTAGGAGGTTTGACATCAGAATAACCTTGGCCGCTGCTGTCTCAAGCCGCCGAGGTCCCAGGTTCGATCCCGGCCCTGGGTCACTGTCCCTGTGGAGTTTGCACATTCTCCCCGTGTTTGCGTGGGTTTCTCCCGAAGATTTGCAGGTTAGGTGGGTTGGCCACGCTAAACTGTCCCTTAATTGGAAATAATTAATTGGGTACTCTAAAATTATTTTTAAAAAGGAATAACCTTGGCCGGTAGAGTCTCCGCCAAGGCTCTACCATCTGTGGCCCTGCTGCCAGAACATCAACGGGTCCTGTCTCGCCCTCCTCTGCAGGACGCTGTTGCTGGCCGTGCACAGCATTGTGTCATTGTTGCTGCTGCTGGTTGAACACAACCAATAGAATTGCCAACTTGTCTGGCCCCATGATTCTCCAGAATCAAAACCTGAAATGAAGTGAACATCAGATTGAGCAATTCAGGATTCCTGACAGTGCCCTGACCCTCAGCCTTCTCAGTATCTGGGACATCCACCCATGAATATCCCCTATGTGAGCGCCTTTCCACTGAGTCTCACTCCCTCCCCTGTCACACAATAGTCACTGCCCCACAGTTGTCCCTCTCAATTCCACCTGAATTAAGTACTTAGACCCTTGAGATCCTCATCAGTCCCTAACCCCCCCAACCCAAGCATGAGGTCAGTTAAGTACATTTAGTGGACTAACGTTCTAACCTCAAGGTGGACCTAGACATTTCACACCCCCCCCCCCCCCAACCCCTCATCATCTTGAACGGGGTGAGTAATGAGAGGCTTCATAATAATTCCTTGCATTGGGGACCACATCTGTGTCACCTGTCTGTTATGGAGACATGAGTATGAACCTTGGGCTTCAGTGCTTGGAGGCAATGCGTCCAACGGATTAAAATTGGATGTGAGTCAGTGGCACTCTCAAGCATTGCAATGCTGATTTAATTGGCACAATTGACTAATCAAGGAAGGGTCAGGTTGCTGATCAGGCAACTGGTTTTCACATGTCGCAGGCGAGACTGAAAATAACATGTCAGCTTCATCCTTAGAGGGCACCCTCATTCCCCAGCTCACATGGGCTGTGGATTAAACAAGCCTTCCAACTTGAACAGCCAGCCACCCAGACACTAATCCCTGACAGCCTGGCCTCCATAACCAGTGGCCATGAACCTCCATACAGCTCATGTCTCCTGGCTTCACAGTGCTGCTTGAATATGGGGCGTTATTCTCACTGGAGTCTTCCTCCCCCTGTGTGAGGGTCTTCAAGCCACATGAGGCTCGAAAACACCCCTTGTCAGATTCCTCCACTCTGCCCATGCAGCCTGGTCTCTCATAGGACCCCACACAAGAACCTCACAGTCGCCCCCAGCTGACCCTATGGATTCACTTTTTCCCCCCACTTTCCAGCTGCCACTCTGGGGGGATTGCCCCTCAGCGGTGATATTGCCACAAGCTCAGCAAGGAGGACACGGGAAAAGCTGCCTGTAAACCAGCCATCAGACCCCTTTACACCAAGAGGCTCACAGACATGAAGAGCCGCTAAGGTCTGTGAGCGACCCCATCCCCTGAAATGCCAAGACTGAACTCCTTCCCCCCTACCCCCAGCACTGAGGTGAACCTATCTGAGTCCCATGTTGATCTCCGCTGCCCCTCTGCGACTGACGTCCTGCATGGTAATGGTGACCTGAGCACTCACCTCCGATCTCCCCTTCAGAGGTAAGATCACCAGGATTCTGTTTATATACAGCTGTTGTAAATTGACCAATGAATATTCGGTGAGGGGAGTGCATGGATCAACGTGTATGTGTGTGTTAATGTGTATATGTGGTTTGTGTGTGTGTCAATGTGTATGTGTAGTTTGTGTGTGTGTGTCAATGTGTATGTTGTGTGTGTGTCAATGTGTATGTGGTTTGTGTGTCAATGTGTATGTGGTTTGTGTTTTAATGTGTATGTGGTTTGTGTGTCAATGTGTATGTGTGCGTGTGTGTATCAATGTGTATGTATCGATTCTGTGTCAGTGTGCTGGTGTGTATGTGTGGTTTGTGTGTCAATATGTGCTTGTGTGTGTGTCAATGTGTATGTGTCGATTGTGTGTCAATGTGTATGTGCTCGTGTGTGTGTCAATGTGTATGTGTCGAT
This sequence comes from Scyliorhinus canicula, assembly GCF_902713615.1. Lineage (NCBI taxonomy): Eukaryota > Metazoa > Chordata > Chondrichthyes > Carcharhiniformes > Scyliorhinidae > Scyliorhinus > Scyliorhinus canicula. Next base: position 214,198,249 of record NC_052146.1, read on the forward strand.
TGTGTGTCAATGTGTATGTGTCGATTGTGTGTCAATGTGTATGTGTCGATTGTGTGTCAATGTGTATGTGCTCGTGTGTGTGTCAATGTGTATGTGTCGATTGTGTGTCAATGTGTATGTGTTCGTGTGTGTGTCAATGTGTATGTGTCGATTGTGTGTCAATGTGTATGTGTCGATTGTGTGTCAATGTGTATGTATGGTTTGTGTGTCAATGTTTTGTGTGAGGGAGAAAGAGATAGTGAATGGTGGGAAAGAATAGGTTTAGAATTGGTAGTGATATTATTCTTGCTTGAACTACGACTTACCAATTACCAATGAACATACCAACATCCACAGTTTTGTGAAGCCATGAAGAATGATTATTTGGTTCAGAGACGGAGGGTTGCTGGTTACGGGGTCTGTAGCTAAGCAACAGGCAGTTCCTTCACAGCAAAGGACAGAATATTTATGGGAATGAAAGTAAAGCAATGAGGATTTTGTACTGTGCTACTTGTACACTGCCTTGGGTTTAAGTTTGTGTAGCAATGTCTCCATTGTTAGTTTCAGTCCCTGAATGCCATATTGATAAAAGGACAATTGCTAAGGAAATAAATGTTCCCACAGGAACAACACAGTTTGGTCTCTGCTTCTTCTAAACTCAACTAATAATTTCATGGCGGTGGTCACTGTACATCTGGAGTTCAGTTCTGCTAAAGTTAATTTTCTTCCATCGATCTTCAATTCTTACCCCACTCAGTGCTGACTCCATCACAGATATAATTCAGGAGAGATACTCTTTCAAATATCTTCATGGGTAAAGTTAAGGCCAAAAAAAGGCATTACCCAGGTAGCCAAATATTTTCACAAATGTGGAAATGACAGAGCATTGCATGGACTTGTCAGAGTGTCGGAATTGTTAAAATGTCCCTTACTTGTTACTGTCACTGTACTGTCTCCTGTACTTTGTGTATGTTTACGTGCTGGCTTTGGGCACGGATCCATTGCAACCATTAACACTTTGTGATCTGCTGCAAGGTTCAAAATGGCACACATTGTCAAGACATGTTACATGATCCCATCTACTCTGACTTACACCATTTAAATCGCAGAAAAACTGCTTTCCTTGTCAGTGCTGCCAGGCACAGAGTTCGAAACCTTCCCATCTTTGGAAGATTGCACAGTTTGAAACAAACATTTCCAAGTAGACAGTCATTTTGTTCCGTTGTAAAAATTCTTTCATTAAATTGATATTCGCTCCCATCTGCTTACGATGGAGGAGGTTTCCACCAGGGCTACTTCTTTTTTCCCCTGAGAAAGATTAATAATTTTGACAGTGATCTGGCCAGCTGGTATAAATCTGCCCTTATCTCCAGTAGCATTCCAAATACCATGGAGATGGGAAAACCAACCCATGTCTGAACTCCCCACTCTCTGATCCAGTGAAAACTAGCTTGACTCATTCCTGCACAGGACCAACAATATGCAGACTCAGCAGTGTAGCTGGGCACGGTTTGCACTGGACACCAGCCCTGGAGTATCTCCATTACAGCGGGGGCATTGTGGGGGTAAGATTCCACCAACTAAACAGTAGAACAATTTTCCACATAACAGACAGAGAGAAAAAGAAAAAATGTTAGTTGAAGGCTGGTAGGGAATTAACAATTAAGTACATACCAACAGCAAACTTCCTGACATAATTGCTTCCACTCAATTAGAAAAAGGAATGCATATCATTAGCTGTGGGCTTGAAATGTGCAACTTTGTTTTGAATGTAGTGCTACAACAGGCAGGTTGTATTTGCTAAATTTGAATGTATTTGAAGAGCTCATTATCCATCTTGAGTTCAGTGTTATACAGTGGTGTCGCTGCCCTGCTGTGCTGCGAACATATTTTTGGTAAACAAGTATGTTGAGGCGCGGCTTGCCAATCGCACAACACTAGGAAATCTCTCTTCACCTTCTGGTGCCTCTGTGTCACTCTTGGATCTCACACTAACTGCTGGTGAAATCCTGATCACACATCTCAACCTCATGCCAAGTACAGGTCCCGGGAGATTCTTTACATTTGCTGTTGATTGCCATTTTGTTTATTTTCTTACTTTTTTCTAGGAAGAATTTGCAAAAAAAAGAACCCGATAATCAAGAGAAACTAGGAATCTTTTGCAAAAGTTTTTTTTTTTACTTTTCGCAATTTAAACAATGCAAAAAGGTTGTAGCTAATTCCTGCTTGTTAAAATTGGAAATTTTTGGAATAATTCCTTTTGTATAATGAATAATTCCTTTAGTATAATGAAATGGTATTTCATTTTTTTTAAATAAATTTTGAGTACCCAATTATTATTTTCCAATTAAGGGGCAATCCACCTATCCTGCACATCTTTGGATTGTGGGGGTGAGACCCATGCAAACACGGGGAGAATGTGCAAATTCCACACAGAAAGTGACCCAGAGCCGGGATCGAACCTGGGACCTTGGCGCCGTGAGGCAGCAATGCTAACCACTGCGTCATCGTGCTGCCCTGAAATGGTATTTCATGAAGGCAATTTTTTTTGTAGGGGAGGGTGATGATGGTGGGGGTCAGATCCGATGGGTGGAAAGTTGGTAAGAGCCCATGGTCCCTCTTTTCAGGAAGGCCCTCTGAATTAAGTTTCCCATAAACGGGGAGGTCATCAGCAAAGGCAACCAACTGGTTTTCAGCGGCCTCCCCCTCCTTCCTTTGGGTCCCTCCTTTGAACAAAGGACACCCATGGGTTGGTTGAATACCAGCAGTGTCAGGAAGATGTCCTTAAGTGCATTTAAGGTCCTCAACTGGTGGCAGGGTGGGAAAGTCCTCAACTGGTGGCAGGGTGGGAAGACACCTTCTTGCCACAGACTGAACCAGGGTGGAAGAGGGAAAGTGGCAATGTCCCCACCCGATTAATTATTCCCTGCCTCCAAACCCGGCATGGGGAAGGGCATTAAATGCTACCCATTGTGTCAGATAATACCTAATTATCTTTGAAACATCAATACCATCATGATCTGAGTCACTGAAAAGTGAATGCACGGTGAAAAGCCTGATATTTAAATGAACTATTTTCGACATCCATGACTTTCAATAGTTTAGTTACAAATTAACCAAACAATTAATAAAGTTGACAATCTATATAAAATTCCATTTTCCACATATTTTCCATTTCATACACACACACACACACACACACACACACACGCATTGATGCCTGCAACAGCAGCACTGTCTATACCTGAGCGGTATTGTTGACCCAAATTAGAATGGATGTCTTCAAACTGTGCTTGATGTGCCATCCTCTTATTAGATCTCTGCACTTTCCAATTCTGTCCTCTTGCATACCCCTAATTTCCACCATTAGCATTGTTCCTTCTGCTATCCAGGCCCTGAGATCCGGAATACCCTCCCTAAACCTCCCCAACTCTCTACCTCTCTCCCCTCCTTCTTAAAATATATCCCTTTAGCCACATTTCTAGTCACCTGCCTCAATACTGTCATAATATACACCAGTATATCATGGTGCAGACACACACTGATGGACATACACTAGGACCAATCAACATGCACAAACACCGCAGCCAATCACCAGTTAGAACACACACACTATAAAGACAGAGGGCATCACTTTTCCCACTCATTCTGGATGCTGCCTCTCAGAAGCACAAGAGCTCATCAAGTACAGCACAAACTCACACCACGTGCTGAGTGATTCAACTGGTTCGGACAGGCACAGGTCTCTAGTTAAACTAACATTGTGTAAACCCACAGTTATAGTATGTCTAGTATTTTATAAGAATTAATAAAATAGTGTTGAACCTTCTTCAGTGTTGTTGGCATATGTCCGCTTCACGAGTCCACAGTGCCCAACACTTCAAATACCTCCTTTTGCATCTTGGTGTCAATATTTGTTTGCTAATTGCCCTTGCGAAGTCCCTTGGGAAGTTTTGTTATGTTTTTTTATTTGTTCATGGGGCGTGGGCTTTGCTGACTGGACCTGCATTTATTGCCCATCCCTAATTGCGCTTGAAGGGCAGTTAAGAGCCAATCCCATTGCTGTGAATCTGGAGTCACATGTAGGCCAGACCAGATACGGACGGCAGATTCCTTCCCTGAAGGTTTAGTGAACCAGGTGGGTTTTTGCAACAATCAACAATGGTCTCATGGGCATCATGAGATTTTTAATTCCAGATTTTTATTCAATTCAAATCTCACCAGTTGCCGTGGCAAGATTTGAAACTAGGTCCCCAGTGAATTACCCTGGATCTCTGGATTGTTAGTCCAGTGACAATACCACTATACCATCGCCTCCCCACATGAGAGGCTCTATATAAATGCAAATAGTTTTAATTGTTATTGTACAATGGTGGGCCTACAAATTGGACTCATCAGAATCTTTGTACGTGGTCAATTTAAACCCCTTAACCCGGGGTTGCAACACAGGCAGAATTAAAGTTACTTAAACATCCAATGTCTTTGGTTTGGTCCCGATTAAGTACAGCCACCAAGTTTGTAAATTTTAACAGAAATAACCTTTTTTTATTCAACAGTAATTAGTATTAAATAGGCAACAATGCAACTGGTTAACTACTATCTTATTCGTCGCCACATTCCAACGCCTGTTCCGGTACACAAAGGGAGAATTCAGAATGTCCAAATTACCTAACAGCACGTCTTTCAGGACATGTGGGAGGAAACCAGAACACTCATAGGAAACACATGCAGACAGGGGAGCTCATGAGGACTCCGTAAAGACAGTGACCGGGAATCGAACCTGGGACACTGGCACTCTGAAGCAACAGTGCTAAGCATTGTGCTACTATGCCACCTTAGAGGGAAAGGGTGGTGGCGAGGGAAGAAAATATTGATAAAAGATAGGGCTCTGGGGGGGACTTCCCGGTGACGGCGGGTGGGAGGCAGCCTCGCATTGGAGGGCTCCCATTCGGAAATGGCATTTTCAGGGTCTAACGCCCGGTCCCAGGGGTAACAGAGGCGGTAAAAGAAGGGAGAAGGCACAATGAAGGGAGATGTCGAAAACAAGTAAAAAAACGGCCGTGAAAAAAGCAGCTGAAAGTCCGTCAGGGAGTGGAAAGGTCACCGCGGGGACGGCAAGGAAAATGGAGGCTGGGGCACCAGGGGAGGCCGCATTGCCCACGGCTGAAGAAATGACCAAGGTGATGGCCGCGGAACTCGAAAGGCAGTTCACAAAACACATGGAGGCGATGAAGAAGGAGATGGGGGTGATATTGAAAGTGCTGGTGGAGGAGGCGATTGCCCCGGTGAGGGCGGCAGTATTGAGCGCAGTGACGGAGGTGCGGGAGCAAGGCGAGGTGCTGAAGGAAGTGGAAGAGACATTGTTGCAGCACAGTGATCAACTCACCTCGATGGGGAAGGAGATGCAGAAGGTGATAGAGATCAACAAGGGTCTGCGAGCCAAAATGGATGACTTGGAAAACAGATCCAGGCGATCTGGGCAAAGCAGAAGCGGGTGGTGCAGTGGGCTGGAGCTGGTATATGCATATATCAGGACTTTACGGTGGAGCTGGCGAGGAGGCGGGCTGCCTTCAGCCGGGTGAAGAAGACACTGTACATCAGTAAAGTGCAGTGCGGCATAGTATACCCAGCTAAGTTGAGGGTGACCTACAAATCCAAGGACTTTTATTTTGAGACGGTAGAAGCAGCGGAGGAGTTTGCGAAGGCACAAGGACTGTGGCTGAATTGAGAAATGGGCATGTACCGATGTAGCCTCATGTAGCTGTATTGGATGGCATTGAATGTTAGGGAGGAGGAGGGGGACTCTATAGGTTAGTGGTGACCATAGGCGATTCCTAAATCCTTTTTCTTTTATTTCTCCTTTGTTTGTCCCACCGTGGGAGGGTTTGTTTTATTTGAATGCTTATATTGTTAGGTGGGTCATTGCATGGGGTGGTGGGAGGATGGGATTGGTGTTGATAAGGAAATTGACTTTGTATTTGTTACTATTTACTGCTTGTGGATGGGGTGTAAATTCTGGAGAAAATGTGAAAATGGAGAATAAAAATATTTTACCAAAAGAAAATGGGGCTCTGCGACTTCAGATGGATATCTTCCAGAGTAAGAGAGAAGGGTCTCATGTCTTTTGCTGGGTTCTCTCAAAAATAAAAAACCTGGCAGAAACCACTTGCTGACAGTTGCCAGGCAGAACACTGTCCCTAGCCAGCCCATTGTCTGCCAGCCAATCAATTAAGCCAAATCCCTCCAATCTGCTGGGTGCCAGGAAGTCTGGGATTTCCTTTCCAAAAGATAAAACTTAAGGATAGAGTGTTCTAATTATCAAGCTATTTGGAACTTTTGGACCAAACAAAAAAGATTAAATAAAAGAAATTGTAACAAAGGGAAATCAACTGGTCAGTGAGGGATTATGGGTGGGGCAGGGGGACTGGTGGATGGCCGATCGCGGCCCTGTGAATTTGGTTAGGAGCCATGAAAATATCACTCCTGCTTCTCCTGTCTCCTCAACAAGTAAACTTAATCTTCCCATTTAAAGACCACTGGTTTGGTTGCCAGGTGCCTAAAGAAGCTCAGTGGCACTGGTTGAAATCAGCCACTAACTAATTTTGCCAAGGGGGCCTCAAGCAAGCAGTAGGCCCTCATTTTACATATTGTCTGACACCTGTGTCAGGCATAGGCCCGAGTGCCGACAAAGGAACATATACAAATATGGTAGATTTCCTACACGGATTGGGCCTCACACCATATTGCCTGCTTGGACCCCTGTTTGACTCTTGTTAAATGGGTGCAATGTCATCAGCTTTCTCGGCCATGTCACCGTCACTAACAAAATGGTAATTTACACGTAACATAAATATTATATAAATATATAATGTACCAATTCTCTGAACCCTTCAGTCCAATAAATACATAATAATCGAACTGCAATGAAGCCATTATAAATCTGGAAGGGAAGCATTGATTACAGTTCTGAACTTAAAGGATGATATTTCTTGGCATTATAAATTCTTTATTCTTTTGGTGAGTGAAAGCCCAAGGTTTCTCTCTCTGGAGATTGTGGATTGCATGTGAAAGTGTGACAACAGTGGCAACTCTTTTCAACATTAACACATTATGCCCCCCCTTGTTCCGGTTATTTTAATGCTTGTTTTTCAAACTGCAGATTCCACTCTCATTTTCGTAAAATGGGATAAAATTCTTTATAGTTATATATAATGTCGATTTTGACTCAAAGTGATTTATAAAATAGGTGATAATGAATCAGTGGCCCGTTTTACACCTCTCCTTGATTTTTACTTCTATTGACCCATTTTACACTGTGACACATGCCTATAGCCATTCATCATCCCCTTCTGACTGTCCAGATGATGTTGATCCACCTGAGATTCACTTTCAATGTTTGACTAAACTTCTTGGTGAGTTGGCACAGTGGTCTGAATGGCCTCCTTCTGTGCTCTATCAGTCTATGATTCTATGATTCTGCATAACTTATCCATTAACCTACATTAGACTCACTGCTAACTATGTCTTATCATATATGCGGATTCCCACCATTCTCCTAGCCATCTATCATCCTAGAAGCAACCCAGCCTCATCGACCTTCCAACTGTAAATTATGCTTATCCAGCTGTCAACTAGGCTATGGGGTACATTTTAATCATCACTACTGATCCATTATGGAACTTGCCAGGCTTCATTCCATCGGAGATAGGTGTGTTCTAATCTGTTTGTCTGGGCCCTTTTTCAATCTAACCTCAAGGCGATTTTTCTATTCTTTTAATCCTTGAATGATTTGCTTGAGTCAGCTGTGGTTGTGTGGGTAGCAGTCTTTGCTGTATCACAAGGTTGTGGGTTCAAGTCTCACTCCAGAGATTTGAGTGCAAACATCTAGACTCACTCTGTATTCAGTACTGAAGTTGTACTTCAGTTTGAGAGCTGGCATCTTCCATTTAAGAGGTTAAATTAAATACTTTTTTCTCTCAGGTGGATATCAAAGATCCTATGGCACTATTTTGAAGAGCAGAGAAATTTCTCCCTGGTGGCCTGGCCAATATTTATCTCTCAATCAACATCATAAAATCAGAATCACAGGTCATTATCACAGATCTGTTTATGGGAGATTCCTGTATACAAACTGGGTGCCGTGTTTCCTACATTACAATAGTTACTAGATTTCATTAGCTGCAAAGTGCTTCGGCACATCCTGAGGTCAGAAAGACACTATATTTTTTATAATTATTGGCAAATTTGGGAGCGATTCAATGGAAAAATAACAACGTTGCATTTTGGGCACGTTTAGCTGGGTGTTTCCTGGTGCTTGCAGCACTGAGAACGACCCCTGTATTAAACGAGACTCTGCTACTTTTTCATACCTTGGTGAAGAAGACCCATCGAGCAATTAGACTCATTTCCTGCACTAACGAGTTCAGCTCGCCTGTGTAGGAAGAGATTAGGGCGCCATTTTAAAATGGTGGCCCAATCTCACATCCTCCTCCTCCCTGCAGCCTTTGGACTCCCCAATGCTCCAACTTACTAGTTATGGAGTTCTCGAGCCCCCCCCCCCCCCCCCCCCCCCCCCGCACTCCACCTCATAAGAGCACAGCACCCCTGGGACCGATCCACGGCACAGGCAAAATGTCCGCAGGGCACCATGGCACTGCCACCCTGGCACTCTCAATGCTACCTGAATGCCTGAGAGCTCCCCCCCCCCCCCCCCCCCCGCCCCGAATGATGCCGGTAGATCGCACCCAATGTGTACATTTTCTTTCAGTTTTACCAAGTGTTGTATATCTTACCAAAAAATTGAATAGATAGCTTTCTACAAAAAGTGCCATATAAATAAAAGATGCCAGCAATTCTCTGTCTAAATTTGATAATAAATAATCTTATTTTTATAAGGCCTAGTCATGGCATTTATGAGAGAAAAGCCTTTGGTTCTGAAAAAAAATGATAATTTTACAGCCGCAGTGTTGGCATCAGTTAAAAAGCTGCTTTTCGTGCATTGTCCTAAATGTCAAAATACTGCTTGGAAGGCTGCAGGGAAAATGAATGATGCAAGTGGAAATTTCTGCATTACAGCTTTAGGGTTGCTCTTACGAGGCACACAAGGAAGGAAAAGTCAATGTAACCCTTTGAAAGCCGTTAACGGGGGGGGGGGGGGAAAGCCGTTAACTGCCGCGAGCTTCCCAGCGCTTGGCCCAATGTGGCCGGCAACGCTATTCAAAGTTAAATGGTCCATTTAACGAGGCCTATATGTCCATTTTCCCGTAGGCCCTCTAACCGATAATGCCGGCCCATCCGGGGCGGCCCCTCTCCAGCCTCCCAGGAGAACACCTGGGACGGGAGCTCCGAGAAAGACACGATCAACGTATCATCCCCACCCTCCACCAGCACAGATACACACACCTCGGTGGGAGATGTTAGTGGTCAGGCTTCTGGGGCCCAATCTGGTGAGCACCACACAGCTGCTGATGTACATCAGGTGGAGGCAGGAACCCCCAGATGAGACAGCAGTCGGAGGGCTGCTGGATCCCAGGACCCAGCTGGGTCCCAGCCTGATACTGAGCCTCTGGTACAGGGTTACCCGGAGCTGATGGAGACGTTAGGGTGCGGCTGGGACATTCAGAGAGAGATGTCAGCATCACTCCAGCAGATCCAGAGCCAATTGGAGGAGTCCCAGAGGCTATGAGTGCAGGGGATATCAAGAGCAATGCGTGGCACTGAGGCCAACACTGCTAGGGTGGCGACCGCAGTGGAGAGCCTGGTGCACGACGTCAGCACCATTAGTGAAGGTGTCCAAGGCATTGCACAGTTGGTGATGGTCATGGCCAAGGGTTTAGGCAGAATGACCGACTCACTGGTTGATGTGACCCAGTAGCAGGCTGACTTTGATGAGGTTCCGTGGGACACGTCCCGCTCTCAGATGGGAATGGCCGAGGTACTGCAGAGCGTGGCCCAATCACTGAGGAGCATCGCCTAGGGCGTCGACAACTTGGTGCAGACATTGGGGAGACGCCAGGGCTTGCAGAGCCACATGACGCAGGGGTATTCTGGGCTCGAACCAGCTGCTCCTCCGCCCTGAGGTGAACCCGGGGCCCTATGAACACCGACCGGGAGGAGGGGGCGCTAGGTGCCAACCCAGTCCCGCCCCATAGAGTGGGAATGGTGAGGGGGTGGTGGGAAGAGTGGGGCAGCACCATCGGGAGGCTGGGGCATTGTTGGACACCTGTGGCACATTGAAAACCCTTCCACACAACCAGTATGGCGCCTCTGTCATTTTCTTCTGCTTTGCGGACCTTCAAACCCTTGGTCCATCTCTCCAGGCATCGCTCCCTCCGCCCCGGGCACACCACGGGGTCGGCCCGTGTGCCGGCCAGGGGTCAGCCCGTGGAGTGTTCCCCCCCCCCCCACCCCACACAGCCATGCCACCCCCCAAACCCTGCCAAGCACTGGGGTGGCAGGCCCAACGAATCCTGGCTCTTTGGCTCCCCACAGAAGCCCTTCTGCCAGGTTCACGTTTTTAAAAAGGAGTACTAATGGGCGCCAGCGTGATCACTTGCTGGAGAGGCCGATGAATCACTGGAGGCCATTGGATTTGGGGTGGCTTTCATTAATTGTATGAAAATAGGTCTTATGTGGTGATAATTGGTTTGCGCCACACTATGGCGACATCCCGATTTTGCCCACGGGAGCAGGCGGTTGCATCGCAAACTGTTTGGCGCATATTGCAGTTCTCATTTTCAGCCTCTCGTGTTATTCACCGGCCTCGTTTCGCTCAAGAGAGAGCGTAACAAAGCCTGAGAATCGCGGCCCATGTATTCTTGCCGGGACTGCATTATGCGTGGTTCACATTCTCATTGGGGGCGTTATTTGTGGTGCAATTCAGGACATGCAATAGGCTAGCACTCTACCCACATGAACCTAGAGCAATTCTCATTCCCACTAGCATCTGATTCACTGGGCCCAGAATTGGTGCTAGAGAGCTTGACAAGCTGGAGCTGCTTATAAACACTCCATCCCCCAAACAGTCTCACTCCAGCCAAGAGGATGGCAGCAAGGAGAACGGTCCATGGTTCCTGGTCCCGGACCTTAAGAGGATGAAGGTTACAGTGCAGGCAAGGCCGGACACCCACTTCCCCGGGGTGGGCAGAACGCTCCAGCCCGTTATTTTAACCAGGCTTGGGCGGAGGTGCTGCCAGCCTCACCAGGCTGATCGGCGCACAGTGCAGAAAAAAGATGAAGGACCTCTTAGGCTCAGGCGAGGCACCACCTCTGTTCCCCTGGCATCACTCCTGTCCCTCACTCCTCACATCAACCATCCCCCCCCCCCCCCACATTCCTAGAGGCCAGTGAAACCCACATTCTTGCATCTCCCTCACATCCTACCCTGCACAAAACCCCAACATCTGTATTGTCCTCTCTGACCAGGTGCCTTGCACACACGGGCCACCAGCTACAGAACCACCCCCCTCCCCTTGTAACTCGTCTGCATGCATCTAACCATGTCCTTTATATGTCCCCGAGGAAAAGACAACCCATAATAAGCAAAAGTGGGAGAAGACTGGAGGAGGTTCTCACCCCCATAGAGCAGAGGGCGCAGTAGTTACCTGGGAGGTGCAGGAGAGGGCCATCTCAAATGCGGAGATAGGCATGCAACAACCAAGTGTGCCCAATGCAAAATGATGTCCCTAATGCAAGTGAGACACACCCTCCCTCAGACTACTCCTGCCCAAGACCTCATTGTCTCTTGTCTTTTGTCTTGCAGGATCACCATCAAACCCGGTCCATCAGGGGCCCCTCGCCCCAGCCAGGTGCCCAATACACGCCGGAGCATCAGTCCGGGGAAGAAATTGATGTCCAAACATACGGTAAGCTTGGAATTCTCCATTTTCCTCAGAGCATGTCATTCAAAAGGGTTGTCCTGTCTGTTATTATACACCTTGTTCCCATTGGTTTGTAGAATAACTTCACAATAAGATAATGAAGATTATGATTTCGGATAAAATAGAAGCTAAGTTAATGGGAAACATGTCTATTTTCAATAACAAACAGACGGTTACATGCACAAGGAAGCTCTCCCCTCCCTTCACTCCCCTAGAAACCCATCCTGTTCCCCCATGATTATCCATTCTGGAAATTAAACAGGCAGAACCGAACTGGTGCAGGAAGAGTTTTGTTCCAGCTGTAACTGTCCTTGTATGCTCTTCCAAAATTCTGCTGCCCATGTCAAAAATCGCACTAACAACCATTCACCCGTCAGCCCTGTGCTCTCTGACCTGTATTGGCTGCTGATGAAGCAAAACCTCAATTTTGAAATTCTCAACGGAAATAGGCCACATCAAAGCTATCCTGCGGGATAATGGCTACCCTGGTCAGTTCATTGCTCGCTGCAAATTCAGGAGCGGGCCTAAGGTCGCCATATTTGGTGTTGAAGAGTGCCCAGTCTACTACAGATTACCCTGGAAGGGAAAAGTGCTTCAAATTTTGGGCAGCAGGTGAAGCTAGCTGTTGCCCGCTGCTACAGTACAATAGCAACATGAGTGATAATTGCCACTAACAGGATGCTGCCATCAAGCCAAAAAGACATTCTGCCTTTCACCAACATGAATAATGTGGTATAAGAATTTCAGTGCCAGTATGATGCTAGATTTGAAGGCCATCCCAAAGCTGGTGGATCATATCAAACACTGTGGCCCTTCAACTGTTCACAACAGGCAATGCGTTGACTGTACCCCACCAGCCTGTGCTTGTAAAGTTCAGAACATAGGTTCAATTGGACAACACTTGCTAATCAATCCTGATTGTGCTAAGAATTACACTGAAAACCAAATTAAAATTATCAGTCAGCTTGCTGTGTGGCTCATGTATGCTTGCTAGAAGCTACATATATTCACACACAGGGCCCCTTGCTTTCCAGTCAGAAGGAGCATATCCACAAACCACCTTTTTCAACTAAACAAAAGCTTGGGGGAAAGCAATTCCCTGGTTTGTTCCCCATATGGTAATGCCTTGATCAATCAGAGTTAGCCTGCCTGGTTTGAGTTCAAACAAAAGGTTCGCAGTTAACTTCTCCCTAGTGCATTCTCCATGGCAACACCTCTACCACAGTCCACATGTCAAACAATCAGCGCTCTCTTCTCAAGCTGTATAAATTGTTGTTCCCTTTACAACTGATATTCTTGAGAATCTGTCCTGGTGAGTGCAGGATGAAAACTTCAGTAGCATGCCTCTTTATTCTGTTGATGCTTCCTGCTCAGGATAAATTGGGCGGGATTCTCCGACCCCCCCCAGTGCCGGTTGGGGACCGTTGGCAGCTGCCCCCCCCCCCCCCCCCCATAATTCAGCGGGCCCCAAAGGGCCGAGCGGCCGCCCGTTTTTGGCCAGGTCGCCGGCGTGGATTTGACATGGTCCCACACGGCGGGATCTGGCAGGTAGGTTGGCTGATGCGGCCCTCAGGAGGGCACAGGGGATCCGACGCCTGGGGGCGCCCCCCCGGTGGCCTGGCCCGCGATCGGGGCCCACCGATCTGCGGGCGGGCCTCTGCCATGGGGGTACCTTCCTTCCGCGCCAGCCCCTGTAGGGCTCCGCCATGGCCAGCGCTGAGAAGACATCCCCCTGCGCATGCGCCAGAATACGCCGGCCGGTCTGCGCATGCACTAACTCGTGCAATCCCTTTGGCGCCGGCTGACGTGGCGCCAACCCCTCCGGCGCCAGCCTAGCCCCCAGAATTGCGGAGAATTCTGCAACTTCCGGTCGGCCCGATGCCGGAGTGGTTTGCGGAGTTTTTTTACGCCAGCGTCGGACCATCGCGCCGATTCGGGAGAATCCCACCTCATGTCGCCAGAGCAAAATGATTAGAGGCGCTAGCTTGCCTGGATTTATATTCCGTCATAGACTAGTGCTTTCAGAAAGGGAGGGAAAAGAAGATTGGTCTCAGAAATCAAAGGGGCAAAACATTGGTGAGCGAGAAAAACCATCATGGGATAAAATGGATATAAAATACGTATTTTGGTTTCTAATGAGGTGATTTGAAAGTTTACTGAAAACCCCTAAAACTACTAGCAAACACAAGGATCTGTTCTGGGGCCGTTGCTGTTTGTCATTTTTATAAATGACCTAGAGGAGGGCACAGAAGGTTGGGTGAGTAAATTTGCAGACGACACTAAAGTCGGTGGAGTTGTAGACAGTGTGGAAGGATGTTGCAAGTTACAGAGGGACATAGATAAGCTGCAGAGCTGAGCTGAGAGGTGGCAAATGGAGTTTAATGTAGAGAAGTGTGAGGTGATTCACTTTGGAAAGAATAACAGGAATGCGGAATATTTGGCTAATGGTAAATTTCTTGGTAGTGTGGATGAGCAGAGGTGTCCATGTACATAGATCCCTGAAAGTTGCCACCCAGGTTGATAGGGTTATGAAGAAGGCCTATGGTGTGTTGGCCTTTATTGGTAGAGGGATTGAGTTCCAGAGCCATGAGGTCATGTTGCAGCTGTACAAAACTCGGGTATGGCCGCATTTGGAGTATTGCGTACAGTTCTGGTCGCCTCATTATAGGAAGGACGTGGAAGCTTTGGAACGGGTGCAGAGGAGATTTACCAGCATGTTGCCTGGTATGGAGGGAAAATCTTATGAGGAAAGGCTGATGGACTTAAGGTTGTTCTCGTTAGAGAGAAGAAGGTTAAGAGAGAAGAGGTGACTTAATAGAGGCATACAAAATGATCAGAGGGTTAGATAGGGTGGACAGTGAGAGCCTTCTCCTGCGGATGGAGGTTGCTAGCACGAGGGGACATAGCCTTAAATTGAGGGGTAATACATATAGGACAGACGTCAGAGGTAGGTTTTTTATGCAAAGAGTGGTGAGGCCGTGGAATGCCCTACCTGCAACAGTAGTGAACTCGCCAACATTGAGGGCATTTAAAAGTTTATTGGATAAGCATATGGATGATAATGGCATAGTGTAGGTTAGATGGCCTTTAGTTTTTGACTTCCCATGTCGGTGCAACATCGTGGGCCGAAGGGCCTGTACTGCGCTGTATCGTTCTATGTTCTATGTTCTAATTCATTGACCAGCAATGCTTACTATTCAATCCATTCCAAATGAATAGTATCAGTCATGATCCAAAACTCCTTCAGAAGAACATTCTTAAATGTAATTAACATTGCTCACTTCAACCCCTAGGATATTTTGTCCTTAAATGAGACCTCTTTATTGTGCTCTGTTCGTTAATGTTTTGTTGAATAGTGCGAAACAAAAACATGAAAGCAACTATGAGCTTCATACTTTGGCTGATGCTTTTGTACAGCCTCACTCCTCACCCTTCTAGCCTCTGCAAATTAGACTCTGATGAGCTGGTCTCCAAACATTGCAGAAACTATTGACATGTCCTTGTCCAAAGCATAAAGGGACGTTGCCCGAGCCGTGACTTTCTCCCTTTAACTTGTTACATTGACTGACAGAACCAAAAAAGTTTAACAAAGTCATTCTTCCTTAACACTAGCCTGTAGCAGTTACCTAAAACAGATGCCTTAGCAGCCAGTTATTTTGCAAATGTGAACATTAGTATTTTCTACTGGGTGTAGGGAAATTGATGTTACCAATAATCAGAGGACAAGTACATTTACTTCACAGAATACATTAACATTCCGGCTCACAATTATACCATTAACATGCACTTTCCTGCACCATTTTGGCATGTATTAATTGGCGCGCACACCATTTGTTGTAAAATACCTGCCAGTTACTCGACAGGTGATTTTTTTTTATGCAAGACATTTTAAAATTTAAGCAATGCTTTCAAAAGCACTTACGGGAATTAACTTTGCATTCAGGCTTTCTGGCTTCACTGACCAAACTGGTTTCCAAAATTATGTTTGGAGTTTGACACTCCATCGACAGACTGAAACGCATTTAATCTTTCTGCCCAAGACTTTTACAGAGGCTTGCGCTAACAAATGAAGGAGCCAAATGTCCATTTAGAATAGGTATATTTTCACATATGATAGAACCTTGTTTCTTAATTTACACGAGGATCCTTGAAAAAGAATTGAACTCATTCTACACTGACTGTGCTGTTAACATGTGGGCCACAGCACAGTATTTACCAAGAGCCACATTCTCATAGCGTCTTATACGACCTGAACTCAGAAGGATGAAAAATCACCATTTGGTTTGCAAGAACAGTAACTGAGGAAGAATTTTATATTCGCAATACAACCACTTTTAAGATAATAAGAAAGGTGTATAATGGTTCAGTAAGAAATTATCTGTAAAATAATTTACACGCTTATAAAATCTCCATTTGAACAGTGCGGATTATATCTGGTTCAGCTGAAAGAAAGAAGTAATATTATTTTGCCTTGTCCCAAACCATAAATGCTTAATAGAGCATGTGGAGATGTTGTGAGTCAACAATACAAGAAAGGCAGGATACATATTTAATGTACGTAAAGATTTATCAGACAATCTGTTTTATGAGCTGATTAGTCTGGTTCAACAAGGCATAAGGGCAATTTATCTAGAGCAAAGAACTTAACTGTCATGCAAAAGATATCACTCAAATGAATTATGTCCATTACAAGCCTCTAAGGTTTCAGTATTTAAAATGAAAAAAATCCATATTTTATATGCATGAGAACACTTGATTAGAAATTAATAAAATATGGAGTGCTATCACTGGCCGTCAGAGAGGTATCATGTAACTGACAGAAGATGTAGAAGTACATCAAGTTGCCGATCACAGTTACCAAGCCAAGGTCAAGATACTGACGAGAAACCTGGGCGACAGGAGCATAAGGCCTGTGAGGACCTGAGATGTGCTACCGTCAAATGATCTCAGCATTTCATGAAAGCAGACAGATTACATCCCACCAAATTAAGAGTCGGAGAGCTGCGGTTGTATGAGGCAAAGCATCTTTCCACATTGAACTGCAGATGCTACCTGTTAAGCAACAAGGTTTGGCATCTCAAAGACACATTGATAAACAGATAGTCTGACACATCTCATATTCAGAAGTCATCAAGAATTTGGCATGAGCATTGGGAAGAAGACCTATCAGATCAAAATAATTTTTACCACTCAATTTTCCACACCTTTAATTCGATTCCAACTTTGAATGGTAGAAACTGCTTTTGCTTTCAAAATTGTTTTCTGTAAGATCTCTTGACACTTAATGTTAAAACTTGAGTTGCAAATCATAATCAGGGAACAATGCCAAAATGACAACATGTTGGTAGGGATCAGAATCATTTCATAGACATTTCCTAACATGTTCATTTTAATTCAGGTACACTGAATAAAAATGTAACATGAAACACAAATGGACTTGATTTCAGATGAAGTCCATATTTTTTCTGATTGGTCGAGGCGTTGCCATGGATATAATCCAATCTTTTGCCACTTGAGAAACGTTGCAACCACGAGAACTTTGAGATATGCAAACAAATCAAAAATGAGCAAAGAGAAACAGATTTTCTCCCAAAAGAAAGCATAAAATTCTAAAACACCTTCCGATTACCAATTTTCTGGATAATGGGGTTGCACCAAGAATAATTCCTCTATCTTTGAAAGAGGTCCTACCTCATGATGGGAATTCCCGTTAGATGTGGCACCATTGCTGGGACATACATTTTCTACCATTTCCTTCTTCACAAGAGTGTGAAAGTTTCTCACGAAAGTAATTGCTCAAACAATATAAATGCTACTTTCTCTGCAGTCCTCCTCTAACATGTTCAGCTCTAAAGACTTAGAAAAAACAGCTTTATGAATGAAAATCATGCTTCAAGGGATACACTGATAGAGAACAACCTTTTACTAATTGAATGCAGACTAAAATGCTTGAAAGATGGATGGGAAATATGTCAATTTAATTGTTCAGCAAGTGTTTATTTATTTACAATAATATTTATTTCAATGGCAACAGTAATTCATGCTGGCTCGGTAGTTGCTAGTTTTTGCCACAGAATTCTTGTTTAAGTCTCAGAGTTTGTTGAGGCTGCACATGATGGAAATTAAATGTTTCAAACGACGAGTGAAGGGGGATCCCACTGCCAGTGGCAACTGTTGGTTTGCAGGGGTGAACTCATGGCAAGGAGATCAGAACAGGGACCGGTAAACTCGCCCTCATACTCTCTAAACTTTAAGTCACCTCTGTTACCACAGCCATTCAGTCTGGCCAATTTGAGGAAAACTGATATTATAATTAGTGATCTCAGCAAGGGCCTAATGTGCAACTTGAATCCTGCCCTGGCTCTTGTAGTAATTAAAGCAGCGCTGGATAGGCCCACAGGCATTTTGCTCCCCTCCCACCCACCCCCCAACCCACTAAACACGCAGGATTAGATTACTGCTCCTACCAGACTGCCATGGACAGGTAGACGATAAGTAGTCTGTTTTCTTCCTGCAATGAAGAAAATTATCATTGTAAAACTGGCTGGGAGCTATTAAAGGCTTGAATATCACCTAAAAGGAACTTGTTTCTGACCTTTATGCAGTGGCGTCGCAGGGGTTATTTTGGGAGGGCTTCTGCCCTCATGGGTTTTAGCTTTGCTTATTTTAGGTTTTCCACTTGTTGTACAGTAACTTCAAAGAAGTGCCACACCTGCCTGAAAATATCCTGTAAATGTACGGAATGTAATTTAATACTGATTTCCTTCATTGGATACTTCACTCAAAAATTGGAAAGCACCAAGGTTGAGGAAACAGTCGAGGCAATATATTTTAAACCCCCACTTCACTTCATACCTTCACTCCCACTATGCAGGAACCTTTGCCAGCCTCCTGCTGTTCGTGTTACACAAAAGGTGGGTTGTGGTGTAGGGTGGGAAGGGGTGAGGGGATGGGTGGGAGAGAGGTCAATTTGAACGGAGCTGACACAGAGTAACGTCCATAGCTCAGAGCTGGAATCTGCAGACATATCCACTTTTATTGGGCTTTGTCGAAAGCACGTCAGCTATGTTTTGACAACATGGTCACCCTCGGGGTTTTGTCCTCTGTGGTCAGTGAAACACTGTGTGTGTGTGTCCAGAGTTGAGGTTTGTATTTTAAGCTCCTTATTTATTGAAGTCTAGGCCTAATGTCCCCAATTTTGTCATTTGTGAAAGAAAGATTTCTAGCCCTAAGGGTAAAGCACCAGTCTGTGGATTAATCACTGACCCTAGGGCACATGAACCCGGTGTTAACCCTTTCTTGCCAGACATCTTGTTTTTCCACCAACTCTTCCATTGCCTTTGCAGCTTGGTCATTCAGGATGTTGATGGTGAAGGGTTAATCTACTTTCAAACTGTAATTACCAACAGGAGCAGTTGACATTTGTTTTAAAAATGGATCAGTAAAAAGTGCACTGGTTTTATTTGTCAAGGAACCCGATAGGTCTCTCTAATTTAGCAAATTCCTTGTTGAATCCAATGTCTGTGCACTTAAACAGAAGTCTGTGCCTATAGCCTTTTCCTGGAGGCTGTGCATCTAGTCAAATGCTAAAAGTCATTATGTCGGAGTCAGACTGTGGAAAAACAGTACAACTGTTTTGAGAAAGAACAAACACAAACTGACTGGGTAGCTTTAACAATCTGTAACTGAGGTAATTATTGCAATCCACGTGTTACGTTGCACCAAATATTTAATTGAAAGCAAGTACACTTCAGATGTGAACAAATATTTGTACATTTAGAGACAGAAATATGAAACTGGAGGTGCAGCATGCATTTAAATTGTTTGAGATAGAAGCAAGATCTGTGCATCAAGCTTATTTCCATTTATACATTTCATCTCCATTAGCATTATTCAGTAACCTGAATAATGTTACTTACCTTCCTTACAATTCTATATTTCTTTTCTCCTTTCTGACAGACCATAACCTCTGCTGATGAGGGTCCCCCGATGGATCCATAGGGCATTTTTCATGCATCAACCAGGATCAGGTTTTAAGTGTGGGGCCAACATTTGCATTTTCCAGAAGGATAGTATTTGGGGTTAATCTGGCCCCTCTCCCCTCCTAGTCTGGGGTGGTGACGATTCCAATATGCTCCTGGCTGGTCTTCCATTTTCCTCCTTCTGCAGACTGGAGCTCACTCGAACCTCCGATGCCTGGGACCTAACCCGCAAAACAAGTCCCATTCATCCGTCACCCCTATGCTCACTGATGTACATAGGCTTCCGGCCTGGCAACACCTCTATTTAACAATTCTTGTCCTTTTCCTCAAATTCATTCCGGATCTTGTGCACTCAGCTCTCTCTGGAATCACTTCCAGCCACTTTGACAATCTCTGCACTTCTCCAGTTCTGGCCTCCTGCGCATCCTCTGTTTGCCCCATCAATGGTGGCAATCCCTTCAGGTGACTGGCCCCTAAACTCTGGAATTCCCTCCCCAAACATCTCCATCTCTCCACCTTTCTAAGATGACCCTTAAAATCTTCTTTTTTTCAAACTTTTGGTCACCTGTCCTATGGTGTATGGCTCATATACAGCTCAGTTTCAAATAAGAACTAGGAGCAGGAGGAGGCCATCTGGCCCCTCGAGCCTGCTCCGCCATTCAATGAGATCATGGCTCATCTTTTGTGGACTCAGCTCCACTTTCCGGCCCGAACACCATAACCCTTAATCCCTTTATTCGTCAAAAAACAATATATCTTCATCATAAAAACATTTAATGAAGGAGCCTCAACTTCTTCACTGGGCAAGGAATTCCACAGATTCACAACCCTTTAGGTGAGGAAGTTCCTCCTAAACTCAGTCCTAAATCTACTTCCCCTTATTTTGAGGCTATGCCCCCTAGTTCTGCTTTCACCCGCCAGTGGAAACAACCTGCCTGCATCTATCCCATCTATTCCCTTCATAATTGTATATATTTCTATAAGATCCCCCCCCGCAGCCTTCTAAATTACAACAAGTACAGTCCCAGTCTACTAAACCTCTCCTCGTAATCCAACCCCTTCAGCTCTGGGATTAACCTGGTGAATCTCCTCTGCACACCCTCCAGCGCCAGTACGTCCTTTCTCAGGTAAGGAGACCAGAACTGAACACAGGTGTGGCCTCACTAACACCTTATACAATTGCATCATAAACTCCCTAGTCTTAAACTCCATCCCTCTAGAAATGAAGGACAAAACTCCATTTGCCTTCTTAATCACCTGTTACACCTGTAAACCAACTTTTTGCGACTCATGCACTAGCACACCAGGTCTCTCTGCACGCCCGCATGTTTTAATATTTTATCATTTAAATAATAATCCCTTTTGCTACTATTCCTATCAAAATGGATAACCTCACATTTGTCAACATTGTATTCCATCTGCCAGACCCTAGCCCATTCACTTAACCTATCTAAGTCCCTCTGCAGACGTCAGATATCCTCTGCACATTTTGCTTTACCACTACACTCATCTTAGTGTCGTCTACAAACTTGGACACATTGCACTTGGTCCCCAACTACAAATCATCTATGTAAATTGTGAACAATTGTGGGCCCAACACGGATCCCTGAGGGACACCACTAGCTACTGATTGCCAACCAGAGAAACAACCATTAATCCCCACTCTTTGCTTTCTATTAATTAACCAATCCTCTATCCTAATCAACCAACCTAAATGTTGGTCGATTACTCCTGAGAAGTGCCTTGGAGATGTTTTACTGTGTTAAAGATGCTGGGGCGATTTGGAACCCACATTAGCCATGAGTGAGGACGGTGGCACAGGTTGAAAATTCTCTATTTATCAGGGTGCCGGGCCAGGAACCAGGAACCTCATCAGTAGGTGGAGGAAAATGCCTGACATCGGAAGAGGCAGTAGCAGCTGAGAAGTGTCACTCAGTCTCTCTGGGCTTCTAGATCACCCTGTTCAGTGGCAGGCTATGTTCAGTTCTCTGTCAGGCAGGAGACAGCTAATTCACAGAAGATAAGAGGACCATCGCTCTGTTCTCACTGCAAGTCATCATTATTCACCTGCAGCATCTGGCCAATCGCTTTAGCGCCCTGCCCAAGAATGTAGCTACCATTGTGATGGCTTTCCCCATGCACCATGAGAGTGAAAGCATGTCAGACCCCACGGTCGAAGAGGTCTTCACACCCTATGATGTGGGGGGCAGCAGGGTAGCATGGTGGTTAGCATAAATGCTTCACAGCTCCAGGGTCCCAGTTTCGATTCCCAGCTGGGTCACTGTCTGTGTGGAGTCTGCACGTCCTCCCCCTGTGTGCGTGGGTTTCCTCCGGGTGCTCCGGTTTCCTCCCACAGTCCAAAGATGTGCGGGTTAGGTGGATTGGCCATGCTAAATTGCCCGTAGTGTCCTAATAAAAAAAAAAGTAAGGTTAAGGGGGGGGGTTGTTGGGTTACGGGTATAGGGTGGATACGTGGGTTTGAGTCGGGTGACCATGGCTCGGCACAACATTGAGGGCCGAAGGGCCTGTTCTGTGCTGTACTGTTCTATGTTCCATGTTCTATGATGTGTTGCGTGCTCTGGATCCGTGGAACACATACAGGCAACCAACACTTAAAATAGTACAACACTATTTTATTAAACTATAAACTGTTGAACATACTCTTACTGTGGGTTAACACGATGTTAGATTAACTAAAGACCTATGCCTATCCTAACCCGTCTAGTCACTCAGCACATGGTGAGAATCTGTGCTGTAATCTGTAAGCTCTTGTACTTCTGAAAGGCTGCATCCCGAATGAGCGGGAAAACTGATGCCCTCTGTCTTTATAGTGAGTGTGCTCTAACTGGTGATTGGCTACGGTGTTGTGCATGTTGATTGGTCCTACTGTATGTCCATCAGTGTGTGTGTCTGCACCATGATATACTGGTGTATATTATGACACCCTACATCCCCATACGGAGAAGCTTGAGGGCATTCCCAGCTCAGTTCTCCATGCAGGCCCTGGCCCTCGCCCAAGGTTCTTCCTCTGCCTCCTCCACGGGTTTCCCCTCACCACTCTCTCCTGGATGTGAGGCTCCTCCATCTCCTCCTGGTCCAGCTGCTCGCCCTGCGGTAGTGCCAGATTGTGCCGAGCGCAGCTGACGACTATGATACACGACACCCTGCTTTTTGAGCAGTCCAAGCACCTGGTCAATCAGCACACGCATGAAGATTGATCCTCATTGTAGTGAGTCTCAGCAGGTGTTTGTGGCCTCCGCATTGCGTCATCAGCCACCTCCTGAGCTAACGAGCTATCTCTCCAACCAATGCTCTCCCTCAAAAACGGCTGGGTTCTGCCAGCTTCCCAAGATGTAACTATCCCAGCAGTTTCAGGGAAATGGGCAGACACCTGCATAATGCAGGTGTGGACACAGATGATCTGGATATTGAGGGAGTGGTATCCCTTGCAGCTCATAAATGGCGCTGTATGCCACCATGGAGAACACAGAGGCAGTCGATGACACCCTGCACCTGGGGCATACCAGCGTTTTGCTGAAGCCCATGGCCTGCTCACCTGGTCCATTGACGTACTTGTGGGCCCTCACAAATAGCGCATCTGTGTCCTCCCTTATGCACTTCCACCTGGCAGACTGGAAAATGCTGCATGTGTCACCTGTGCAGCCTTAAAATGAGCTGTTTGCAAAGACATTCAGAGCGGCAATAACTTTCAGGGCCACAGACAATGGGTGACCTTGCAGTCCATGTAATACCAACTGTCATGTGAGAGTACTCTTTTAAGAAATGGGTATTTAAGGAATGTACCTTTAAGAAATGTAGCTGCTCATGTTACTGGAGTGATGTCAGAGTGTGGGTGGAGCTGAACTCCACTTCTGCTTTTTAGTTTCAGTTTGAGCGAGCTTGGGTGTGTCTGTGTTTTTCAGTGAGCTGAATCTGAAGTTAAAAGTGAGCTGCACTGCTGTTGATCTGTGCCATCAAAAGACTATCTATGGATCATTTGGCGAACTCAGAATTGTAAAAAGGTCTCAGTATTGAATGTAAACCCTAATGTGCTCCTGTTTGAAGGTTTGTTAAGTCTTTTTGATGTTAAAAGGACAGCATACAGGTTATTTAGTGTTGTATTCTTTGGGGGTGTAGTTGATTTACTGGTTGCTAAGATATTCACTATTTGTTTTAAAAAGGTTAACTTGAGTTCATAGAATAAACATTGTTTTGTTTTAAAAAAACCACTGGTCCATGTCTGCTGTACCATACCTGTAAAGTGATCCGTGTGCTCCCCATACCACAATCTATTAAAAGTTGTGGGTCAGGTGAACTATATGATACGGTTTGGGATTCTCTAAACCCTGGCCCATAACACCAACATTTGCATTGCCTAGCACAGGTTTCCCACCATCCCCTGGGACAGACGCAGTCTTCTCCGGCACTGCATCTCTGACATCTGGAGACAGGAAGTTTTACACTGGAAAACTCATGGCTGATTGTATTTCCTCCAAGGCTCCTCCATCTGTGGATCTGCTCCTGAAATAGTAACGGGCCCTCTCGCCCCCTCCTCTGCAGAGCGCTGGTACTAGCCAAGTTCAATGGCATGCTGATGTCACTGCTGTTGTTGCTAATCGATGGCAATCAAATAATTGCCAGCTTAACTGGTTCCACGATTCTCCAGAATCAAAAAGTGAAAGGTGTAATGTTCTTTGATTATGCTGATATTGAATCTTGATGTGGTCGTGTTAACAAAGAATGTTAGACTTTGTTTTACAACAAAACTATTTATTACTAACACTACTCTAAATGATTACTATAACGTCTAAGATTAATACAGTTTGGAAATAATGGTCCAACACGAGCTTAGACTAAAATGTTACAGTGCTACTCTAATATGTGACTGCTATCATCACCTTACTAACACCTTGTCCTGGAACACATCCGGGTCGCGTGCCTGCATACTCGCCCCACCTGCTGATCGGATGCTAGAACGGCAACAGGAAAACATATAACTTATTTATTCATTTTTTTCTTTTTTTATAAATTTACAGTACCCAATTATTTTTTTTCCAATTTAAGGGGCAATTTAGCGTGGCCAATCCACCCAACCTGCACATCTTTGGGTTGTGGGGATGAAACCCACGCAGACACGGGGAGAATGTGCAAACTCCACACAGACAGTGGCCCAGGGCCGGGATTCAAACCTGGGTCCTCAGCGCCGTAGACAGCAATGCAAACATATAATTTATAATACACATACAGATGATGATGATCTACTCATATTATATACAGATGATAGTATACCTATCATCACAAACGGAAGGGAATATCAAAGTGAGCGATGAAGAGTCATGACATTGCCCTGACCCTCAGACCTCTCAGCATCTGGGACAGCCACTCATGTGCATCCCTCTCTGTGAACGCCATTCCGATGAGTCCCATTCTCTCCCCTGTCACACTATTGCCTCTTCCCCACAGTTCCCCACTCAACTCCACCTGAATGAAGCTCTTCAACTCTTCAGAGCCTCAGCGGCTCATATGACTCGCCCAAAGGATGCAGAGTGAAGACCGTTGAGTGCATTGAATGGATCTGCATTCTAACCTCACAGATGAGCGAATCGCTGCCACTAGTCATCTCGTGAACGGGGTGACCGATAAGTGCCTTCACCATAACACCATGCATTGCAGGCCACATCTGAGTTACCTCACTGTTATAGAGATGTGAGTGTCAGCCTTGGAGTTCAACGCTTAGAGGCAACACATCCAAAGGATTAACAATTGAACGTCAAACAGTAGCACACTCCTGCATTGCAATGCTGACTAAATTGGCACAATTGACATATCAAGCAAGGGTCAGCGAACTCCCCTTGTGGCATGTAAGGCACATCTGATGTGTGTGAAGGCTATAATTTACAGTCAACTTCATCATTAGAGGGAACTCTCATTCCCCCAGCTCAAATGGGCTGCGGATTAAATAATTGAACAGCCAGCCAACCATACACTAATCTCTGACTGCCTGGCTTCCATAACTGGTGGCCTTGAAGTTCCAAGCATTCCTGCTGCCTGAGTGTGGGAGGGTTCAATTCCGTACCGGCTGAGGTTATTCATGATGGGCCCTGCCTTCTCAACCTTGCCCCTTGCCTGAGGCGAGGTGATCCTCAGATTAAATCACCACCACTCAGCTCTGCCCCTCAAAGGGGAAAGCAGCCAATGGCCATCTGGGACTATGACGACTTTACTTACATTCTCACTGCAGTCCCCCCACCCCCCACCCTCCTATACGAGTGTCTTCATTCAGGAGCCGTGCTCCGAAAGCTCGTGTTTGAAACAAACCTGTTGGACTTTAACCTGGTGTTGTAAGACTTCTTACTGTACTTCATTCATCATGATGTGGAGATGCTGGCGTTGGACTGGGGTGAGCACAGTAAGAAGTCTTACAACACCAGGTTAAAGTCCAACAGGTTTGTTTCAAACATGAGCTTTCGGAGCACGGCTCCTTCACGGCTGATTCACCTGAAGAAGGAGCCGTGCTCCGAAAGCTCGTGTTTGAAACAAACCTGTTGGACTTTAACCTGGTGTTGTAAGACTTCTTACTTCATTCATCATGACATTGGTATCCACGCCATCTCAGAGTTCCCACTCTGTCCACGCAGCCTGGCCTCTGATAAGACCTCACCCGAGAACCTCACAGTCATCCTCAATGCTGACCCTGTGGATTCATCTGCTCCCAAGCACTTTCCAGTTGCCACTCTGGAAGGTCAATCCCTCAGCGGTGATATTGCCACAAGGCCAGCAAAGAGGATAGGGAAGCGCTGCCTGCAAACTAGCCGTCAGACCCCTTTGCATCTGGAGGCTCAGAGACACGAAGGGCTGTTAAAGCCTGTGAGCGACCCCAACCCCTGAGATGCCAAGACTGAACCCCGGCACCGAGTTGAACTTATCTCAGTCTTCTGCGTCCTCTCCGCTGTACCTTCTGTAATTGGAGGGTGATGGCGACCTGACGCTCATGTCTGAAATCCCCTTCGGATGCGAGGTCGCCAGCGGCTCGTTGCAAATCATAACATCACGTCGACGCCTGATGAATACTCAGTGAGCGGGGGGGGGGGGGGGGGGGGTGCTGTTGATAAGATGCTGATGTATTTAAATGACGTTGCCCACCTTCCGTGGTGGGATTCCCATTACGCCTCTTGCAAGAGGCCTGGAAAATCAGAAAGCACCATCTCGCCATACTTTGCTCCCGTGTCACCATTCTCGGTAAGAAGTCTTACAACGCCGGGTCGGAGAATCAGCCGGGGTCGGCGTAAATCCCGCCCTGCTGTGTCCTGAATTCCCGGCTGGGGCGGGAATTGCGCCGCGCCGGTCGGCGGGCCCCCCCGCGGTGTTTCTCGGGCCCGCGATGGACCGAAGTCGCGCCGCTGTCAACCCTGTCCCACCGTCGTGGATCAAACCACCTACCTTACCGGCGGGAGCAGGAGGTGCGGGCGGGCGCCGGGGTCCTGGGGGGGGTGCGGGGCGATCTGACCCCGGGGAGTGCCCCCCACGGTGGCCTGGCCCGCGATCGGGGCCCACCGATCGGCGGGCGGGCCTGTGCCGTGGGGGCACTCTTTTTCTTCCGCCTTTCCCATGGTCTTCACCATGGTGGAGGCGGAAGAGACCCCCTCCCATGCGCATGCACCGGGATGACGTCAGCAGCCACTGATGCTCCGGCACATGCGCGGACTTACGCCGGCCGGCGAAGTCCTTTCGGCCCCGACTGGCGTGGCGCCAAAGACTGTTCACGCCAGCCGGCGGAGCGGGAACCACTCCGGTGTGGGCCTAGCCCCTCAATGTGAGGGCTTGGCCCCTAAACGGCGGAGACGTCCTCACCTTTGGGGCGGCCCGAAGCCGGAATGGTTCATCGCACTCCAACACACCAGGACCCCCTGCCCCGCCGGTAAGGGAGAATCCCGGCCAATGTTTGCTATTTATTCTTGATTACATGACTAATTTGGAGAATTTATCTGACTGGGGAAGGTACAAAATAGAAAGAGTAGATTAAAACTAGGTGCAGCTGTTGGTCCATCTTTCTTGATGATAAAAGTAAATGTGAGCAGAAGTAATCAACCAGAGTGATTGAAGACCCATTCCTCTTGTTCCATCCTCAACCAGAATAGACTGCGCCATCATCAAAAACATTTAGGGTTTTTTCCAGATTTATTACTAAACACAATATTAACCGTTTGCTGGTGACGGCTGCAGTCTGCAGATTTACATCATGCTTTCCTGCATCTATAAACGTCCTGTACTGCAAAATGTGCAGCGGGAAGCACATAACACGAGGGGGCACTGAAAATCCTTTGGCTCTGTTCCCGTCAGTTATGTTGGCGATGTGCCCACTGATCCTCCCCAATGCTGACCTTGTCAGAGTTTGAGGGAGGTCAGTGAGAGGGCACCTCCTTTTCCTGGAGTATGTGGGCACAAGGATCTCTGTGAGCGAATCTTCAGTTCCCACTTGTCTCATGTAGCCCAGCTCTTTCCTGTCACTCGGTGTCCAGCAAAGGAAGAGAAAATCTCTCCAAATGAGTCCAGTGACTTCTGCTAACAGAAAGGGGGTCTGTCATTGTGAGCAGTATGTGTTTGAATGTGCATACATGTCATTGTTTGTGTGTGCGTGTATCATTGTGTGTGTATTTTGATGACAGTGTGTGTGTCAATGTGCATGTGTGTGTATGATATTGTGTGTGTAGGACACTGTGTGTCTTTATGTGTCAAAGTGTATGTATGTGTATGACATTGTGTGTGTCAATGTGTGTGCATGACAATGTGTGTCTTTGTGGGCAGCATGGTAGCTCACTGGTTAGCACTGTTGCTTCACAGCACCAGGGTCCCAGGTTCAAGTCCCGCTTGGGGTACTGTGCGGAGTCTGCACAGTGTGTGTGTGGGTTTCCTCCGAATGCTCTGGTTTCCTCCCACAAGTCTCGAAAGACGTGCTTATTAGGTGAATTTGACATTCTGAATTCTCCCTCAGTGACCCTGAACAGGCGCCAGAGTGTGGCAACTAGGGGACATTTGCAGTAACTTCATTGCAGCGTTAATGTAACCCTACTTGTGACAATAATAAAGATTATTATTATTATGTGTCAAAGTGCATGTGTGTGTATGACATTGTGGGTGTCATTGTGCATGTATGACATTGTGTGTCTTTATGTGCCAAAGTGTATGTGTGTGTATGACATTTTGCCATTGTGTGCATATGACATTGTGTGTCATTGTGTGCGTATGACATTGTGTCTCTCTCTGTCAAATGCATGTGTGTTTCATTGTGTGCATATGACATTGTGTGTCATTGTGTGTGAATGACATTGTGTCTCTCTCTGTCAAATGCATGTGTGTTTCATTGTGTGCATATGAAATTGTGTGTCATTGTATGTGAAGGACATTGTATTTGTGTGTGTGTGTGTGTGGGTGGCATTGTTGGCTGGATTCTTCCACCCCGCCTGCCACAAGATTGCCATGGGATGGACACGAACCATGTAAAAGTCCATTGTCCTCGTGTGGGAATTACCGCTTACCTGGCTGGCACGGCCAGAGAATCTCGCCGTGTGTGTATATGGCAGTGGGCAGAATCTTACCATATTTTGTCAGTGTTAGTTCCGATGAGCAAACCAATGAGAATCTCACCACTGGCGCCGGAAGGAAAATCACCGCCTAATCAGCCTCTTTAACAAATGGTTATTCTCACGTGATTCATGCTGCGCTCATAGTGGTTTGCCTCTGATTTACTCGCCTTGGGATAAACTGGATCCTGCAGTCAGCTCCTTTTAAACATCTCCCCAGCACTTGTACCAAGTCCACTGGGGGGGGGGGGATGGGGGACACGGGGGGGGGGGGGGGGGGGGGGGGGGGGAATGGGGGGGTGGAATGGGGGGGGAAACGGGGGGGGGAAGGGGGGGAAACGGGGGGGGAAACGGGGGGCAAACGGGGGGGGGAAACGGGGGGGAAATGGGGGGGAATGGGGGGGGCTGCCAGGAAGACAGCGCCAAGCTTCACAGAGGAGCCCTCACCAAACTCCTGGATGGTGTGGAGCAGAGACGTGACATCCTCTACCCGGATTCCCGCAGATGTCCATTCACCAAGGTCACCAGCCCCGACTGTGGGGTAAAGGGAGATAGTGAGTGGCAACTTGCTCCATGAGAGGATGGGACAACAGTGCCAAAAGGAGATGAATGACTTTCTTTCTGCAGCCAGGGTAAGTCTGCCTCCTCATCGCCCCCACTGCACTCCTTCACACACCCATCACAACTCCATGGTGATCTCTCACCCAGCCACTTTACGTCCCAACACTTCTCCAACCCCTGCTATCCCTGCATCACATGTTTGCCCCAGCAGATAATCTGCCCCTCACATTCCTGCTCCCACTCATGTCCCACATATGCCAGATCCATTCATGATCCATGCACTCTTCCCATCTGTCTCATTGCAGGATAAACCTGAACATATCTGACATAAGCGGGCACAGCCTGCCGGAATCATGCCCGAGCTGAGAATCCACATAGTTTTTGAGGAGCATGCCCTTGAGCTGGCAGGCGAGGAGCAGGACTGCACTTTGGCAGAGGGCCAAAGTGTGGACAGCAGTCAAAAGTGAGAACCACCATGCAGTCATGGTGCAAGCCTCATGTGAGTTCACTTCCTCCCATCATTTATTCCTGTGATGCACTAATGCCATCTTGCTTCCCTTGCAGATCAATCCGTCGACCAGCCTGGACCATTCTCTCATCCTCTGGGCACCACAGACCCGAGCAGCTCCGAGAGAGATATCTCAGAAACAAGCATCGAGGAGGCATTACAGGTGTCATCCACACCCTCCACCAGTGCACACTTACACATCGGTGGGAATAACTGGTAGGCAGGCTTCTGGGTCACTCATAGAATCATAGAAAAGTTACAGCCCATCTTGTCTATACCAGCCCGAGGACACCCAGGTGCCCTTTCTAATCCCACCTTCCTGCACCTGGTCCATTATCCTGTATCGTACAGCATTTAAGTTGCAGATCCAGGTACTTTTCAAAAGAGTTTAGGGTCTCTGCCTACACCACCAACTCGGGCAGTGAATTCCAGAATCCCACTACCCTCTGCGTAAAAATGTTCTTCCTCATGGCCCCTCTACACCTTCTGCCACTTACCTTGAAGCTATGTTCCCTGCTTCTAGAATTCTCCACCAAGGGAGTTAATTTTATCCTGTCCATCCTATCTCTTCCCCACATAATTTTGTACACTTCAATCACCCCTCAGCCTTCTTTGTTCCAAGGCAAAAACAACAACTGATCCAATATTTCCTCATAGACACACTTTTCCAGCCCTGGCAATATTCTTGTTAACCTCCTCTGCATTCTCTCCAGAGCAATAACATCCTTCCTGTAATGTGGTGACCAGAACTGCACACAATACTCCAGTTGTGGCCTCACCAGTGTTTTACGCAATTCTAACATTATATCCTTACTTTTATATTCTATGCCTCTGCCAATGAAGGTGAGCATTCCATATGCTTTTCTTAACAACCTTGTCGACTTGAACTGCTGCCTTTAAGGACCTGTGTACTTGTACGGCAAGATCTCTCACTTCATCGACTCCCCTTAGTATATTCCCATTTATTGTGTACTCCCTCCAACTGTTTGACCTCCCTAAATGCATGACCTCACACTTCTCTGTGTTAAATTACATCTGTCACTTTATCACCCATTCCACCAATCCATCTATACCATTTTGAAGATTATAGCTATCCTCTACACTGTCCACCACTTGGCCAACCTTTGTGCCATCTGCAAATTTCCTAATCATGCTCTCCACTTTCATGTCCAAATTGTTAATATATAACACAAACAGTAAGGGTCCCAACACCCAGCCCTGTGCAACACCACTTGAAACAACTTTCCAATTGCAAGGGCAGCCATCGACCATTACCCTTTGTTTCTTGTTACAAAGCCAACCTTTTACCCAGTTTGCTATTGCCCTGTGTCCCATGGGCTTTCACTTTCTTTACCAATCTGCCATGTGGGAGTTTGTCAGATGCCTTGCGACAATCCATGTACAGAACATCCACTGCACTACCTTCAGCAACCTTTCTTGTCACTTCCTCAAAGAATTTGATCAAATTTGTGAGGCAAGACCTTCCTTTAGCAAATCCATGCTGACTACCCCTGACCAGACCATGCCTTTTTATGTGACAGTTAATCCAATCTCTCAGGATTGATTGTACTAATTTGCCCACCACTGACGTAAGACAAACAGACCAATAATTGTTTGGCATTTCCTTTGATCCCTTTTTAAACAATGGAACCATGCTCGCATTTCTCCAATCCTCCGGTACCTCCCCTGAGCCTAGTGATGATTGGAAAATAATGCTCAGATCATCTACTATCTCTTCCCTGACCTCCTTTTGTAGCCTCGGAAACAATCCATCTGGCACTGGCGACTTTTCAACTTCAAGAATTTCAATCCTTCGAGTATTTCCTCTCTCTTTATGATTGTCCCATTCGCGCATTCTCCCTGTGTTTGCGTGGGTTTCGGCCCCACAACTCAAAGATGTGCAAGGTAGGTGGATTGAACACGCTACATTGCCCCTTAATTGGGGAAAAAAATGAATTAGGTACTCTAACTTTATTTTTTTTTAATAAAAAAAAATGATTGTCCCATTCACTATCTCAGTGTTCCTCCTAAACTATTGTATCTGATTATCCATTTAGTTTGTAAACACGGAGACAAAATATTCATTTAAAACCCTTCCCTCAGCCTCTGCATCTACCATACAAGTTCCCCTATTCATCTCTGATAGGTCCCACTTTTTCCTTAACTAACCTTTTACCATTAATATATTGGTTAAAACGTCTGTGGTTTTCTTCAACTTTCCTGCTCATCTTTTTTCATGCCCTCTCTTTGATTTCCTTATTTCTATTTTGACTTTGTCTGTCCACTTTCTACACTCGTCTCGGCTATCTGCAGTGCTTAGTTCTTTATACCTATCGTACACTTTCTTTTTCCATTTGACAACCAGAGGGGTTTAGATTTGGTAGTACTACTCTTATTTTTGGAGGGGAATGTCTGCTTTGTACATTTAGGATCTCTCCTTTTAGTGATTCCTGCTGGTTTTCCACTGATTTATTCTCTAGCAATGCTGGCCAGTCCACCTCAGCCCACGTCCCTTCTTATTTCTACAAAATTTGCATTCCCCCAGTTCAAAACTTTTTACTGCAGCTTTTACACTGCACTTTCCCATGGTAACACTGAATCTAACTGAATTTTGATCACTATACCTGATATGATCGCCAACTGTCACTTCACCCACTTGCCCTTCTTCGTTCCCCAAGACTAGGTCTAGAATTGCACCTCCTCTTGTTGTGTTTGTCAATAATTGGGTGAAAGATTTTCCTGGACACACTGCATGAATTTTCCATTATATTGTTTGATTCCAGGTTGATTTTGAGATAGTTAAAGTCTCCTCCTATTATTGCTCTCTTGTTCTTACAGGCAGACATTTGCCTGCATATTTGCTCCTACCTCACTTTCACAATTCGGGATCTATGGAATACTGGTAATAGTGTGACTGCTCCTTTTTTATTTCTAAATTCAACCCATAAAGCCTTGTTTCTTGCCCTGTTTAGTATATCATCCCTTCTCACAAGTGAAATTGATTCCTTAACCATTAATGCTGAATTCATTAACCATTAGTGCTACTCCCCCTCCTTTTTTTTTATCTCCCGCTCAGTCCTGCTTGAAAACTCTGTATCCAGGGACATTGAGTGGGCAATTGTGCCCCTCCTTTAGCCAAGTTTCCATTATAGCAACGACATCCTGCTGCCATGTTTCTATCTGTGCTCTTAACTCATTGCCTTGTTTATAACACCACTTGCATTGAAGTATAAACCACACCATTTTCCCTTGCTGGACACTTAAATTTCTTTCCTTCTCCTGTAATTCCAGGTTTCTTATTATATCTTCTACATCAGCAGGGTAGCATGGTGGTTAGCATAAATGCTTCACAGCACCAGGGTCCCAGGTTCGATTCCCGGCTGGGTCACTGTCTGTGTGGAGTCTGCACGTCCTCCCCCTGTGTGCGTGGGTTTCCTCCGGGTGCTCCGGTTTCCTCCCACAGTCCAAAGATGTGCGGGTTAGGTGGATTGGCCATGCTAAATTGCCCGTAGTGTCCTAAGGTTAAGGGGGGGGTTGTTGGGTTACGGGTATAGGGTGGATACGTGAGTTTGAGTAGGGTGATCATGGCTCGGCACAACATTGAGGGCCGAAGGGCCTGTTCTGTGCTGTACTGTTCTATGTTCAATGTTCTATCACTAGCTAAAGTTCTACCTTAATTTTCCTGATCTGAGTTTGACCTATATGACCCTACTCCTAGGATCCTATCCCTGTTCCACACTAGTTTAAATACTCCCCAACAGAACTAGCAAAAGCCCCCACTAGAATATTGGTCCCAGGTCTGCCTGGGTGCAACCCATCTGGTTTGTACAGGTTCTACTTGCCCCAGAACCGATCCCAGTGTCTCAAGAATCTGAATCCTTCTCGGCTACACCATCTCTCCAGCCATGCATTTACCAGATGTAGCCTCCTTTTCTTGCTCTCTCTAGCACATGGAACTGGGTGTAATCCTGAGATTACTACATTTGAGGCCCTGCATTTTAGTTTAGCTCTTAACTTCCTGTAATCGGCTTCTCATCCTTTTGTTGATTTGTGTCGTGGTACCAATGTGTACCACGAACACTGGCTGTACATCTTTCCTTCCCAGAATGCCTTGCAGCCGCTCTGTGACATCCTGGAACCTGGCACCAGGGAGGCACCATACTATCCTTGATTCACGTTTGCTGCCACAGAAGCGTCTGTTTGTACCCATAACTATTGAATCCCTTATCACTGCAGCCTGCCACTTGTTTTTCTCCCAACACTGTTTTGGATTTGGCTGCTGCTGCTTTCCCCTGAGGCGATCACCCCCCCCCCCCCAACAGTACCCAATGCGGTATATATGTTTCAGAGCGGGGTGACCACATGGGAGTCCATGTTGAGTCAATCCACGTTGAGTCCACCTGCAGCTCAAGCAACAAACTCCGGTTAGCTAGAAGTTCCATTTGGACACACCTTCTGCACACATGGTTACCAGGGATGTTGAAGTGTCCTTCATTTCCCACATTGTGCACGAGGAACACGTCACAGGTCTGAGGTCTCCTGCCATGAAGTCCTTCTTGATTAGGCTAGTTACTCTCTGAAAAGAAAAATTACATTAACTAGGGGCCTTATTTACGTTAGCCAGGAACCATCCTTCTTACCTAACAATTCTTACTTAACACTTACTGTTGAGTACCTCACAGCTGAAGATCCACAGCAGGTGGAGGAAGGAACGTCTCAGGGAACCGTCATTCAGAGTGGTGCGGGAGCCCAGGATTCATCTGAGGCCCTGGCCTCAGGGGCTGGTTTAGCTCAAGGGGCTGGTTTAGCTCACTGGGCTAAATCACTGGCTTTTAAAGCAGACCAAGTAGGCCAGTAGCACGGTTCGATTCCCGTACCAGCCTTCCCGGACAGGCGCGGAATGTGGCGACTAGGGGCTTTTCACAGTAACTTCATTGAAGCCTACTCGTGACAATAAGCGATTTTCATTTCATTTTTCATTTTTCAATGACGTGTCCCTGGGTCCAGTCGTCCCAGAGCTGCTTGAACTGCAAAGGCAAAGTTGTGAGCATCAGGTAGGCAGTACTGCATCCCTCCTTGGACTGCAAGGTCGAGTGGAGGAGTCCCATCACCTTCTGTCTGAAGAGGTGGTGCTGTCACTCCTATGCAATGAGGCCAACACTGCGAGGGTGGTATCCACATGGGAGACCTTGGTGCACGACATGCACTCTATGCTGGGGGATGGACGCACCATGGCTCAGCTAATGACCTCCATGACAGAGGGAATAAGCTCCAAGGTGCAGAACGTCAACTACATGGTGCAGGCCCTAGTGGGAATCCACAGGGACACAGTTTTTAGCACTTCTGCCTCACAGTGGCAGAGTCCCGGGTTCGATTTCCGGCTTGGGTCACTGGCTGTGCGGAATCTGCACGTTCTCCCTGTGTCTGCATGGATTTCCTCCGGGTGCTCCGGTTTCCTCCCACAGTTCAAAGACGTGCTCGTTAGGTGAATTGGACATTCTGAATTCTCCATCGGTGTACCCGAACAGACACCGGAGTGTGGCGATTAGGGGATTTTCACAGTAACTTCATTGCAGTGTTGATGTAAGCCTACTTGTGCCAATAATAACGATTGTTATAAAGATGTGCAGTTTCACTGGATTGGCCATTGTCAATGCAAAGGGTTGCAGAGTGGGGCGGATGAGTAGGCCTGGTTTGGGCTCTTTCCGAGGGTTGATGCAGAATGTATGGGTCAAATGGCCACCTTCTGCACCATTGGGATTCTTTGTATTTTACTGTAGAGATAAGTACCCATTCTAATAGCGCACCTGTATTAAAAATCACTTTGTTCACCCATATGGAACTTTCACAATGTCATGTCATGGCGTCATGGTCTGCAATCCACTGTGCATAATAGCGCTATGTCTCTCCCTCACTGACAATGCAGTAATGCCGCGTCCCTCCTAGTGCAGAACCCCAGCTCCACAACCCCAAACCCCCATCCGTGTAAAGTAACACCGCCCCCCCCCCCCCCAAAAATACATCAAAATTCAGCCTCTCATGTCTGCCAAGCTCCTCGAGATGTGGAGAGGCCAAGGGCTGACAACGTGTTGAGAACTTGTCCACCTCACACACAAGGTGGAGAAAAACATCGGTACCCCTGACCTCAGCGGGGGTAGTAGTAGCTGAGATTTGTTATTCAACGTCTCGAAACCCAAAGAGAAGCCCATTCATTGGCAGGACATGTTCTGTTCTCTGTCAGGCAGGAGTCAGACGTATCACTGAGGATGAGAGGAGTATCGCTCTGTCCTCAATGCAAGTCATCATCATTCTACTGCCGAGTCTGTCCAATGGCTTTAGTGCCCTGCCCATGAATGTAGGAATCATCATGAGGACCTCCCACAGGCACCACATTAGAGAATTGATGTCAGACCACACAGTGGGAGAGTTCTTCACTCCTTAGTCTTGGTCATCCCCAAACCGAGGTGCTGAGGACCTACACCCCATTTGAATCCTGGCCATCACCCGAGGTCTTTCCTCCTCCTCATCTCTCACCACCCTCCCCAACTTCCTCATCAGCCGAGGAGATGTGGTACTCTTCCATCTCCTCCTGGTCCAGCTGCTCACCCTTTTCAGTGTCAGTTTGCGCAGAACGCAGCAGATCACTATGATGCGGGACATTCTCTGGGGGTTGTATTGGAGGGCACCCCGACCTGTCCAGGTACCGGAACTGCACCTTGAGCAGTCTAATCATCTGCTCAACCAGAATGCGCATTGATGCATGAGCCTCGTTGTAGTGAGGGTGTTTGTGGCCTCCATATTGGAGTCTTCAGCCACCTCCTGAGGGGGTGTCCTTTGTCCTCACAGAGCCATCCCTCCAGCCATTGTTCTCCCTCAACGATGGCTGGGATCTTTAAACACTGCAAGATGTAATTATCATGGACGCATGCCGGGAAACGGACGCACACCTGCATGATGCGAATCGCGTGGTCAGAGTCGAACTGGACATTGAAGGAACGGTATCCGTTGCGATTCAGAAATGAAATCCCATGCTGCAGACCACAGAGCCATGTGGGTCTATGGCACCCTGCATCTGGTGCATGCCTGCTATCTGGGTGAAGTCCATGGTCCTGGAGTCCTGGCATTCTTGGTCCGGTCCAAGTTAATGTACGTGTGGACACTCGCAAATAGCGCATTTCTGACCTCCCTTCTGCACTTGTGCGCGGCTGACTGACTATCAGGGCCACAGACAATGGGTGACCTACCAGTCTATCTGGTGCCAACTATTGCGTCACCAACACAGGTGGTTCCCCCGGGTCAGATGCAGTCTTCTCCGGAACTGGAGCTCTGACACCTGGACGTAGGAGGTTTAATGTCGGAATACAATTGGCAGTAGTGTCTCCTCTGAGGCTCTGGCCATGCCTCCCCTCCTCTGCAGGGCACTATTCCTGCCTCCCCTCTCCCCCCTTCCCCCCCTCCCCCCTCTCCCCCACCCCCTCCCCCCTTCCCCCCTCCCCCTCCTATCCCCTCCCCCCACCTCCTCCCCTACTCCCTCCCTCCCCTTCCTCCCTCCCCCTTTCCCCCTCCCCACCTTCCCCTCCCCTCCCCTTCCCCCCTCCCCTCCCCCTCCCCTCCCCTTCCCCCCTCCCCCCTTCCCCCTACACCCCCCTTCTGCCCCCTCCCCCCCTTCCCCCCTCTCCCCCCCCTCCTCCCCCCTTCCCCCCTCCCCCTCTCCCTCCCTCCCCCCCTGTGAATTTTCATGTGTTTCTTCCCCAGTTTCTGTTGCGCGAGTTTGGCTGATGAAAAAGATGAGAAAGAACTTGCATTTCTATAATGCCTTTTAGAACATCCCAATGAACCTTGCATCCAATTACTATTGAAATATACTCACTGATCTCATTTAAGATACACAGACTACCTTCCCCCCTGCTATCAACGGTAGCACAGTGGGTAGCACTGTTGCTTCACAGCTCCAGGGTCCCAAGTTCGATTCCAAGCTTGGAGCACTGTCTGTGTGGAGTCTGCACGTTCTCCCCGTGTCTGTGTGGATTTCCTCCGGGTGCTCCATTTTCCTCCAACAAGTCCCAAAAGATGAGCTGTTAGGTAATTTGGACATTCTGAATTCTCCCTCAGTGTACCCGAACAGGTGCTGGAGTGTAGTGACATGGGGATTTTCACAGTAGCTTCATTGCAGTGTTAATGTAAGCCTACTTGTGACAATAAAGATTATTATATAAAGATTATTTTTATTATTACATCATGAAATCATATCCCACTGCAAAAAATTCAAACCCCCTCAACCAAAGGTTTGAATCCCGCTTATTTATTCCCTCTTCCTTTATCCCTTTGTCTCCCTCTCCTAACTCACTCTCTCCTCTCTGTCTCACTCTCCCTTTCTGCCTTCCTCTCCTCTCTCCCTCCCCCCTCCTCTCTCTGTCTCCATCTCCCTCTGTCTTCCTCTGCTCTCTCACTCCCCGCTCCTCCCTCTGTCTCCCTCTCTCCTACTGCCCCGCGCTCACACTCCTCTCTCACTTCCTCTCTCCTTTCCCTCTCCCTCTCCTCTCCTCAGTCCATGTGCTTCCAAGCAGTATAACTGAAGTCAGAAGAGGGGTTAAAAAGCTGGAGGGAAACTGAGAATAAAGTTAAATAAAATTTGTGCAACGGCATTTACTACATTCCTCCCTGTTGTTGACATGCTCACCTGCTCGTACGTTTGCTGGCCAGCGCCCCATGTTGACGTGTTATTATTTCCACTGAGGAACCCCAGCTGCTTTGAGCATTTTCATGCTAAACTGTGATCCATTCAATCTGCAACCTTCAGCTCAGTGGAAATTTGGGTTAAGCACTTTGGCTCGATGCAAGTTAGTCATTGGGCCTGTGCCTACATGTAGCCCCATGGACCGAGGAGTACATCGGAAATGGAAACTCTGGATTCAGAAGGAATGCTGCCTTTCACTTCCAAATCGAGGATGAAGCCTATTCTGGAATCTGCTGTCAGCAACTGCCTGAAATGGTGTTGCAGCTTATCGGTATCTGAATTAACACATCTGTTTCTTGGAGCAAAATGTGGAACTAAATTTGAATTAATACGTGTAAACTTTTGAAATATCATTCGGTCATGGAGATAAAGATATTCAGTATCTCAATAACCAGCCAGAAAAGCACTTGATCTCTGAGGCTGTAGCAGCACTGATTATTATCTTAATCTCCATTTAATAGATTTGCAACACAGCAGCCAATCACCTCTGAAGATCGGGAAACCCACAATAAAGGACTGCCAAAACACATAATCTCTAATGAAATTAAGTAAGAAGCATTTAATGTACATCTTTGCATTTTTTTCTTGATTTTTTTTGACACATGTAAGGACCTTGAATTTACATTGCCTTGGATGTTGTGTTGAAAATAGCCATGAGGTTATTTGCGTTCACCGTTATCATGGAGGAAATCGGATGGCAACTTCTGGAGTCTGCACGTGAGGTTAAACGTGGAACTCACAAAGTTGCAGTCTGAGCAACGTTACTGCTCTACAGGTTCCATTCTAACAGTGCCCCACTGATTGACTCAGCACAGATATCTGGGTCAGGGCCAAATTGTCACCCACTAAGCACACCAGCAAAAAAATAAAAGTAAAAACAAAAAATGCTGGAAATGCTCAACATCAGGCAGCACATGTGCAACGAAACAGAATTAACTGGCGGAATCTTCTCCTTTCTCTGCTGGTGAACTTGGACGCAGGAAGTGGATTTAATTAGGGGTTGGTGGGGGTGCAGCAGAATACTGCCGCCTTCCAATTCTGCTGGAATTAAGTTGTGGGTGGGAAGGCCCATTGTCGTCATTGCCATCCGCCAGCAATTGAGGCCCTGAAGTGGCCAATTAATGACCACTTAAGGGCCTCATCCCACCATAGCCTTCCCTATGGCACTTCTAAGCATGGAGCTGCCAGTCTCTGATTTATCAGCAGGCATGACTGCCACCCCTGGAGTCTTGATTCCATGGGAAATCCTTCCACTGAGTTTGCCACTCCCTTATTGACAAATGGCTCAGTGCACCTTCCCAAAAAAGAGGCAGTACAGGTTTCTAGTGATTTCTCTTACTGGCAGGTGAGACCCGTGAAAGCTCAACAAGATTCCGCTAATTATTATTATTACCTGAAAGAGTGGAATTTTGTTGAGGCTTCAGGGGTCTCATCTGCCAGTAAGAGAACTCACTAGAATCCTGCTCTGTCAATGGTTCAGGCCTGACAGGCCAGTGAAAATTAGGACAGATGCATTTTGGTTTAAATTCATTTTGAAGAACATGTTGAGTATAATTGCTGACAGACGGCCTCCGTGGTCCTGAAAATTTAACTTTACAACTGTGGAGACTCATTCCTTCAGATTTTAATTGGAGATTGAAAAAGAAAAACATTAATTTCACTTTTTCCATCTTTGATCTCCTGCTCTTCATTTTGTTTTCTGTACATGATTTAAATCTAATTTATAATTCCTGCTTTATAATTCCTGTTTTAAATGCTATGGGGAGTATCTTCCTAGCAATGTCGAGTTAGTTAAAATTCTGTTGCCACCTTCTGGAGATTTTATAAACCAATAACTCTGCTGCAATACTACCTGATTGGAAAACGTGCTCATCGATGGATACCTTTGAAATGATGCTGTGCAATGTACAACATATAGCAGCTTAACAGTTTCAAATTATATTTATTTTATTTGAATGTGGATTTACACCTCATTCAAGTGGGCGGCAGGGTGGCAGAGTGGTTAGCACTCCTGCCTCACAGTGCTGAGGATCCAGGTTCGATCCAGGCCCCAGGTCACTGTCCTTGTGTAGTTTTCACATTCTCCCCGTGTGTGCATGGGTCTGACCCACCACAACCCTGCTCTTTCCCTATATTCTTGATTGTTTTTCTCCTTTAAATATTCATCCAATTCTACTTTAAAAATTACTATTGAATTGATAGCCACCACCTTATCAGACTATGTATTCCAAATCCTCATCTCTCGTTGCCTAAAAAGTATTTCCTTGTGATACCTCCAATTCCTTTGTCAGTCAGCCTAAATCTATACTGCCTGGCTATTCAATAAAGCTAGTGGCTTCAGAATAATCAACAGTCTCACTCACAGGCTGCTATTCTTCATATATTGAATTCACAGGATCAGGGTGTCATTGCACAAACCACTGGTCACCTGAGTGGATGAGACTAAGGGCGTGATCCAATGGCCACGCTGTGCTGGAAAAGAAGCTCGCTGCGGCGCAGCATGGCCGATAAAAGCCAGTAGACTCCGCTCCCGAAATCTACCCGGCTCGCGAGGTCCAACGCAATCTCGTGAGGTGTTGCAATGTAAATCCCGGCCATTATGGGATCACGTTTTGGGTACTCTGACAGTTGGTGTCATTCTAATGTAGATACCCGAGGTACCTGAGGCTTTGGGATTCATCCCCTTCGGCTCGGAGACCTCGGGCGAGCGCCATTCAGCACTGTTCCCCACAAACAGGGACCAGACAGAATGGCACTTGTGGGGGTCTCCCAGGAGGTCGAACGCACCCCGATGCATGCTCTTTGGGCAGGGTGGTGTCCTAGCTGGTGCCATATGGGCACCCTGGTTATACCAGTCTGAAACCTTGGCAATGCCAACTGGGCACCCTGGCAGTGCCACCTGGGTTCCAGCCTAGCACTGGCATGGTGCCCAGTTGGCATTGCCAGCTGTTATGGACATTTTCTGCACGTGAGTGGTCAGGGTGTCC
Organism: Scyliorhinus canicula; assembly: GCF_902713615.1. NCBI lineage: Eukaryota > Metazoa > Chordata > Chondrichthyes > Carcharhiniformes > Scyliorhinidae > Scyliorhinus > Scyliorhinus canicula. Next base: position 214,240,463 of record NC_052146.1, read on the forward strand.
TGCATGGGTGTTGGAGGGATTGCGGGGGGGGGGGGGGGGGGGGGGGTACCAGGGAAACCCCCCACAGTGCGTTCGAGCTGGGGGGGAGGTCAGGGATCGCTTCGGGGGTCTTGCTACACTGGGGAGTTCTGGAGAGCAGAGCTCCCCAGTGTTCCAAACAGGGCTACGTGTGACCTCAGCCATGCGTTCCCCATTGAGGCCCCGTATGCAATGCAAGTCGCGTTGTATAGCCATGTGTTTCTCGGCACTGCAAGTGATGGGAAACACGAGGCTAAATGCGCTCACTGAGGGACATTGTTCCCATTTGGTTGAATCAAGATCTAAATGGCAGGCACACTGTCACTAGGGTGCATTGACCAAATGCTGCCTGAAGGATGTATCAGAATAGATCTGCTTTGGGAGGCAATGTTTCTTGACAAAGATGTAGAAGAAATGCTTAGGCATGTTCTACATTGGCTATCAAACATTTTCTCAAACACAAGCACCAAAGGAAACCAAGACATACACCTGAACATCGATTTTTCCTTTCTTTGTTATGGTGTGTGCATATATTCACAACTGTTGAATGTTTTATTATTGTGCATGCCCGTGGTAACTCTTTGTGCTATTAAACCTATCCTAATGCTCTGTCTGGGTGTTACTTCATGGACAGGGGCTTGGTACTGCTTGGTTTAACTGGTCCCTTACTCCTGCCAGCTGCTTTGAGCACACGGAAATGGATCTTAGTGCCCGCTGTTTGAATATGGTGATCTTTCAGTCTCCTACCTGGAGTACAGTCAAAGTATAGTCATTGAACATTATCAGGGTAATGAATGAAGGAGTGGCACACATACAAATAGAGACGGTCAAGAAAAGCAGATAGCATACCATAACTGCTTTGCTGAGGTTGTTTAACTTGCTCCCACATGGCAAATGAAACCAGGGGGGACATGGAGGTGGCAATCACCGGTACAGCCATGTTTATAACACAAGCTTTGACTGCAACCGCAAACAGACAGTTCTTCTTGTCCCATGCCCCTGTTATGAAGACTGCAGATCCTCCTGAAATGCTCCACTTGTTCCTTAATTTTGGTTGCCATCCTTGTTCCTCAGCTTATCTGCTTTCTTCAGTGCTGCCAGTAGCCCTCTAGTGCAGGGTTTTTCAAAGTGTGGGTTGCGACCCGCAGGTGAGTGTTGAAGGGTTGTGGAGGGTCGTGAAATTCTTGGATTACGGGAGAAGCACAGAATGGCCGCTGCTGGCTTATACATTGAGAATGGTGGCCGCTGCCACCTGTTAAATTAAAGTAAAGGTGGTTGTGTGGAGTCTTCTGGCCAGAAGCGCCAGCAGAGAGCAGGTTATGGCAGGAGATCCCAGACCCATGTCATGCTCCTCGTGTGCGATGTGGGAGCTCAGGGACACGTCCACTGTCCCTGGCTCTTTCATGTGCAAGAAGTGTGTTCAGTTGCAGCTCCTGTTAGACCGCTTGACGGCTCTGGAGCTGCGGATGGACTCACTTTGGAGCATCCGCGATGCTGAGGAGGTCGTGGATAGCATGTTTAGTGAGTTGGTCACACCGCAGGTGAAAGTTACTGAGGGAGATAGCAAATGGGTGACCAAAAGACAGAGCAAGAGTTGGAAGGCAGTGCAGGTGTCCCCTGCGGTCATCTCCCTGCAAAACAGATATACCGCTTTGGATACTGTTGGGGGAGATGGCTCACCAGGGGAAGGCAGCAGCAAGGTTCATGGCACCGTGGCTGGCTCTGCTGCACAGCAGGGCAGGAAGAAAAATAGCAGGGATAGGGGACTCGATCGTAAGGGGAATAGACAGGCGGTTCTGTGGACGCAGTCGAGACTCCAGGATGGTATGTTGTCTCCCTGGTGCAAGGGTCAAGGATGTCTCGGAGCGACTGCAGGACATTCTGGGGGGGGGGGGGGGGGGGTGAACAGCCAGCTGTCGTGGTGCACATAGGCACCGACAATATAGGTAAAAAACGGGATGAGGTCCTACAAGCAGAATTCAGGGAGTTAGGAGTTAAACTAAAAAGTAGGACCTCAATGGTAGTAATCTCAGGATTGCTACCAGTGCCACGAGCTAGTCAGAGTAGGAATGTCAGGATAGATAGGATGAATGCGTGGCTCGAGAGATGGTGCAAGAGGGAGGGATTCAAATTCCTGGGGCATTGGGACCGGTTCTGGGGGAGGTGGGACCAGTACGAACCAGACGGTCTGCACCTGGGCAGGACTGGAACCGATGTCCTGGGGGGGGGGGGGGGGGGGGGGGGGGGGGTGTTTGCTAGAGCTGTTGGGGAGGGTTTAAACTAACGTGGCAGGGGGATGGGGACCGACACAGGAAGTTGGAAGTTGGAAGTTGGAAAGCAGGGACAGAAGCAAAAGGCAGTAAGGGGGAAAGTGCAAGGCAGAGAAGACATAGTCAAAAATCAAAAAGGGCGACAGTACAAGGTACAGTAACTGAGGGGATCTCAGTGAATAGGCCCAGTAATACTAAAAGGAATAAAACTGGAGATGTTAAGATTCAAAACAGAGGTAAAAAAAAAACAACATAAGTGTACTTTACCTGAATGCTCGTAGTATTCGGAATAAAGTAAATGAGTTGATGGCACAAATCATCGTGAATGACTATGATTTAGTGGCCATTACTGAAACATGGTTAAGGAATGGTCATGACTGGGAGTTAAATATCCGAGGGTATCAAACTATTCGGAAGGACAGAGTGGATGGTAAGGGAGGTGGTGTTGCTCTGTTATTTAAGGATGACATCCGGGCAATAGTAAGGGATGACATCGGTGCTATGGTGGATAAGGTTGAATCCAGTTGGGTGGAAATCAGGAATAGTAAGGCGAAAAAGTCACTGATAGGAATAGTCTATCAGCCACCAAATAGTAATGTTATGGTGGGGCAGGCAATAAACAAAGAAATAACTGATGCATGTAGAAATGGTACAGCAGTTATCATGGGGGATTTTAATCTACATGTCAATTGGTTTAACCAGGTCGGTCAAGGCAACCTTGAGGAGGAGTTTATAGAGTGTATCCGTGATAGTTTCCTAGAACAGTATGTAATGGAACCTACGAGGGAACAAGCGGTCCTAGATCTTGTCCTGTGTAATGAGACAGGATTGATTCATGATCTCATAGTTAGGGATCCTCTCGGAAGGAGCGATCACAATATGGTGGAATTTAAAATACAGATGGAGGGTGAGAAAGTAAAATCAAATACTTGTGTTTTGTGTTTAAACAAAGAGATTACAATGGGATGAGAGAAGAACTAGCTAAGGTAGACTGGGAGCAAAGACTTTATGGTGGAACAGTTGAGGAACAGTGGAGAACCTTCCAAGTGATTTTTCACAGTGCTCAGCAAAGGTTTATACCAACAAAAAGGAAGGACGGTAGAAAGAGGGAAAATCGACTGGGGCAGCAGGGTAGCATGGTGGTTAGCATAAATGCTTCACAGCTCCAGGGTCCCAGGTTCAATTCCCGGCTGGGTCACTGTCTGTGTGGAGTCTGCACGTCCTCCCCCTGTGTGCGTGGGTTTCCTCCGGGTGCTCCGGTTTCCTCCTACAGTCCAAAGATGTGCGGGTTAGGTGGATTGGCCATGCGAAATTGCCCGTAGTGTCCTAGAAAAAGTAAGGTTAAGGGGGAGTTGTTGGGTTACGGGTATAGGGGGATACGTGGGTTTGAGTAGGGTGATCATGGCTCGGCACAACATTGAGGGCCGAAGGGCCTGTTCTGTGCTGTACTGTTCTATGTTCTATGTTCTATGTTCTATATCTAAGGAAATAAGGGAGAGTATCAAATTGAAGGAAAAAGCATATAAAGTGGCAAGGATTGGTGGGAGACTAGAGGACTGGGAAATCTTTAGGGACAACAGAAAGCTACTAAAAAAGCTATAAAGAAGAGTAAGATAGAGTATGAGAGTAAACTTGCTCAGAATATAAAAACAGACAGTAAATGTTTTTACAAATATATAAAACAAAAAAGAGTGGCTAAGGTAAATATTGGTCCTTTAGAGGATGAGAAGGGACTTTTAATAATGGGAGATGAGGAAATGGCTGAGGAACTGAACAGGTTTTTTGGGTCGGTCTTCACAGTGGAAGACACAAATAACATAGAACATAGAACATAGAACGATACATCGCAGTACAGGCCCTTCGGCCCTCGATGTTGCACCGACATGGAAAAAAAAACTAAAGGCCATCTAACCTACACTATGCCCTTATCATCCATATGCTTATCCAATAAATTTTTAAATGCCCTCAATGTTGGCGAGTTCACTACTGTTGCAGGTAGGGCATTCCACGGCCTCACCACTCTTTGCGTAAAAAACCCACCTCTGACCTCTGTCCTATATCTATTACCCCTCAATTTAAGGCTATGTCCCCTCGTGCTAGCCACCTCCATCCGCGGGAGAAGGCTCTCGCTGTCCACCCTATCTAACCCTCTGATCATTTTGTATGCCTCTATTAAGTCACCTCTTAACCTTCTTCTCTCTAACGAAAACAACCTCAAGTCCATCAGCCTTTCCTCATAAGATTTTCCATCCATACCAGGCAACATCCTGGTAAATCTCCTCTGCACCCGTTCCAAAGCTTCCACATCCTTCCTATAATGAGGCGACCAGAACTGTACGCAATACTCCAAATGCGGCCGTACCAGAGTTTGGTACAGCTGCATCATGACCTCATGGCTCCGGAACTCAATCCCTCTACCAATAAAGGCCAACACACCATAGGCCTTCTTCACAACCCTATCAACCTGGGTGGCAACTTTCAGGGATCTATGTACATGGACACCGAGATCCCTCTGCTCATCCACACTACCAAGAATTTTACCATTAGCCAAATATTCCGCATTCCTGTTATTCTTTCCAAAGTGAATCACCTCACACTTCTCCACATTAAACTCCATTTGCCACCTCTCAGCCCAGCTCTGCAGCTTATCTATGTCCCTCTGTAACCTGCAACATCCTTCCGCACTGTCTACAACTCCACCGATTTTAGTGTCATCTGCAAATTTACTCACCCATCCTTCTGCGCCCTCCTCTAGGTCATTTATAAAAATGACAAACAGCAACGGCCCCAGAACAGATCCTTGTGGTACGCCACTCGTAACTGAACTCCATTCTGAACATTTCCCATCAACTACCACTCTCTGTCTTCTTTCAACTAGCCAATTTCTGATCCACATCTCTAAATCACCCTCAATCCCCAGCCTCCGTATTTTCTGCAATAGCCGACCGTGGGGAACCTTATCAAACGCTTTACTGAAATCCATATACACCACATCAACTGCTCTACCCTCGTCTACCTGTTCAGTCACCTTCTCAAAGAACTCGATAAGGTTTGTGAGGCATGACCTACCCTTCACAAAACCATGCTGACTATCCCTAATCATATTATTCCTATCTAGATGATTATAAATCGTATCTTTTATAATCCTCTCCAAGACTTTACCCACCACAGACGTTAGGCTCACCGGCCTATAGTTACCGGGGTTATCTCTACTCCCCTTCTTGAACAAAGGGACCACATTTGCTATCCTCCAGTCCTCTGGCACTATTCCTGTAGCCAATGATGACCTAAAAATCAAAGCCAAAGGCTCAGCAATCTCTTCCCTGGCTTCCCAGAGAATCCTAGGATAAATCCCATCCGGCCCCGGGGACTTATCTATTTTCACCTTGTCCAGAATTGCCAACACTTCTTCCCTACGCACCTCAATGCCATCTATTCTAATAGCCTGGGTCTCAGCATTCTCCTCCTCAATATTATCTTTTTCTTGAGTGAATACTGACGAAAAGTATTCATTTAGTATCTCGCTTATCTCCTCAGCCTCCACACACAACTTCCCACCACTGTCCTTGACTGGCCCTACTCTTACCCTAGTCATTCTTTTATTCCTGACATACCTATAGAAAGCTTTTGGGTTTTCCTTGATCCTACCTGCCAAAGACTTCTCATGTCCCCTCCTTGCTCGTCTCAGCTCTCTCTTTAGATCCTTCCTCGCTTCCTTGTAACTATCAAGCGCCCCAACTGAAACTTCACGCCTCATCTTCACATAGGCCTCCTTCTTCCTCTTAACAAGAGATTCCACTTCTTTGGTAAACCACGGTTCCCTCGCTCGACCCCTTCCTCCCTGCCTGACTGGTACGTACTTATCAAGAACATGCAATAGCTGTTCCTTGAACAAGCTCCACATATCCAGTGTGCCCAACCCTTGCAGCCTACTTCTCCAACCAACACATCCTAAGTCATGTCTAATGGCATCATAATTGCCCTTCCCCCAGCTATAACTCTTGCTCTGCGGGGTATACTTATCCCTTTCCATCACTAACGTAAAGGTCACCGAATTGTGGTCACTGTCTCCAAAGTGTTCACCTACCTCCAGATCTAACACCTGGCCTGGTTCATTACCCAAAACCAAATCCAAAGTGGCCTCACCTCTTGTTGGCCTGTCAACATATTGTGTCAGAAAACCCTCCTGCACACATTGTACAAAGAACGACCCATCCAATGTACTCGAACTATATATTTTCCAGTCAATATTAGGAAAGTTAAAGTCTCCCATAACAACTACCCTGTTACTTTTGCTCTTTTCCAGAATCATCTTCGCCATCCTTTCCTCTACATCTCTAGAACTATTAGGTGGCCTATAGAAAACTCCCAACAGGGTGACCTCTCCTTTCCTGTTTCTAACCTCAGCCCATACTACCTCGGAAGAAGAGTCCCCATCTTGCATCCTTTCTACCACCGTAATACTGTCCTTGACTAGCAGCGCCACACCTCCCCCTCTTTTGCCCCCTTCTCTGACCTTACTAAAGCACCTAAACCCCGGACACTGCAACAACCATTCCTGTCCCTGCTCTATCCATGTCTCTGAAATGGCCACAACATCGAAGTCCCAGGTACCAACCCATGCTGCCAGTTCCCCTACCTTATTTCGTATACTCCTGGCATTGAAATAAACACACTTCAAACCACAGACCTGAACACTGCCGCCCTCCTGCGAAGTCAAAACTGTGCTCCTGACCTCTCTACTCTCAATCTCTCGCACCCCAAAACTACAATCCAGGTTCCCATGCCACTGCTGAATTAGTTTAAACCCCCCCAAAGAGTACTAACAAATCTCCCCCCCAGGATATTGGTGCCCCTCAGGTTCAGATGTAGACCATCCTGTCTATAGAGGTCCCACCTTCCCCAGAAAGAGCCCCAGTTATCCAGAAATCTGAATCCCTCCCGCCTGCACCATCCCTGTAGCCACGTGTTTAATTGCTCTCTCTCCCTATTCCTCATCCCACTATCACGTGGCACGGGCAACAACCCAGAGATAACAACTCTGTTTGTTCTCGCTCTGAGCTTCCATCCTAGCTCCCTAAAGGCCTGCCTGACATCCTTGTCCCCTTTCCTACCTATGTCGTTAGTGCCAATGTGGACTACGACTTGGGGCTGCTCCCCCTCCCCCTTAAGGACCCGGAAAACACGATCCGAGACATCACGTACCCTTGCACCTGGGAGGCAACATACCAAACGTGAGTCTCTCTCGCTCCCACAAAATCTCCTATCTGTGCCCCTGACTATTGAGTCCCCAATTACTAATGTTCTACTCCTTTCCCCCCTTCCCTTCTGAGCAACAGGGACAGACTCCGTGCCAGAGGCCCGTACCCCATGGCTTACCCCTGGTAAGTCCCCCCCCCCCACAAGTATCCAAAACGGTATACTTGTTACTCAGGGGAACGACCGCAGGGGGTCCCTGCACTGACTGCTTCTTCCCAGTCCCTCTTACAGTTACCCATCTATCTCCAGTCTTTGGTGTAACTACTTCCCTGAAGCTCCTATCTATGACCCCCTCTGCCTCCCGAATGATCCGAAGTTCATCCAGCTCAAGCTCCAGGTCCCTAACACGGTTTTTGAGGAGCTGGAGTTGGGTGCACTTCCCACAGATGAAATCAGCAGGGACACTGACGGCGTCCCTCACCTCAAACATTCTGCAGGAGGAGCATTGTACTGCCTTCCCTGACATCCCCTCTAGATTAAAAAAAAACAAGAAAAAGAAAAAGAAAGGAAGAGCTTACCTGATATTACCTCAAACCCTGATCCCGCTGAAAGGTAAGCAAATTTAAAGGCACTCACTCACCTTCACGACAGGCCCCTGCTCCCACTTCCCAACCACCGTGGGGTGGGGGGGTTGGTTAGAGGAGGAGGTAGGGTGGGAAACACTCACAAAGTGTTTCGGCTTTAACTGTCACTTGCCAACAGCCCCTCCACAAACCACCTTCAACTTAGGCTGACCGCACTGCACGTATGCAAATTTCCCCAGAACAGCTGATCAGTAGCTCTGCTCTGCCAGGGACTGATAGAAATGAGGCTATGACAGGTGAGGATCTTGAGAGGATTGTAGTGATGGGCAAGCTAATGGGGCTAAAGGTAGACAAGTCTCCTGGCCCTGATGGAATTCATCCCAGAGTGCTAAAAGAGATGGCTAAGGAAATTGCAAATGCACTAGTGATGATTTACCAAAATTCACTAGACTCTGGGGTGGTCCCGGTGGATTGGAAATTAGCAAACCGGACACCACTGTTTAAAAAAGGAGGCAGGCAGAGAGCAGGAAATTATAGGCCAGTGAGCTTAACTTCGGTAGTAGGGAAGATGCTGGAATCTATCATCAAGGAAGAAATAACGAGGCATCTGGATAGAAATTGTCCCATTGGGCAGACGCAGCATGGGTTCATAAAGGGCAGGTCGTGCCTAACTAATTTTGTGGAATTTTTTGAGGACATTACCAATGCAGTAGATAACGGGGAGCCAATGGATGTGGTATATCTGGATTGCCAGAAAGCCTTTGACAAGGTGCCACAAAAAAGGTTGCTGCATGAGATAAAGATGGATGGCATTAAGGGTAAAGTAGTAGCATGGATAGAGGATTGGTTAATTAATAGAAAGTAAAGAGTGGGGATTAATGGGTGTTTCTCTGGTTGGCAATCAGTAGCTAGTGGTGTCCCTCAGGGATCTGTGTTGGGTCCACAATTGTTCACAATTTACATAGATCATTTGGAGTTGGGGACCAAGGGCAATGTGTCCAAGTTTGCAGATGACACTAAGATGAGTGGTAATGCGAAAAGTGCAGAGGATACTGGAAGTCTGCAGAGGGATTTGGATAGGTTAAGTGAATGGGCTAGGATCTGGCAGATGGAATACAATGTTAACAAATGTGAGGTTATCCATTTTGGTAGGAATAACAGCAAACGGGATTATTATTTAAATGATAAAATATTAAAGCATGCTGCTGTGGGGGCGGCACGGTGGCGCAGTGGTTAGCATTGCTGCCTCATTGCGCCGAGGTCCCAGGTTCGATCCCGGCCCTGGGTCACTGTCTGTGTGGAGTTTGCACATTCTCCCCGTGTCGCCCCCACAACCCAAAGATGTGCAGAGTAGGTGGATTGGCCACGCTAAATTGCCTCTTTTTTCGAAAAAAATGAATTGGGAAATCTAAATTTATTTTTTAAAAAGCATGCTGCTGTGCAGAGAGACCTGGGTGTGCTAGTGCATGAGTCACAGAAAGCTGGTTTACAGGTGCAACAGGTGATTAAGAAGGCAAATTGAATTTTGTCCTTCATTGCTACAGGGATGGAGTTTAAGGCTAGGGAGGTTATGTTGCAATTGTATAAGGTGTTAGTGAGGCCACACCTGGAGTATTGTGTTCAGTTTTGGTCTCCTTACTTGAGAAAGGACATACTGGCACTGGAGGGTGTGCAGAGGAGATTCACTAGGTTAATCCCAGAGCTGAAGGTGTTGGATTTTGAGGAGTGGTTGAGTAGACTGGGACTGTACTCGTTGGAATTTAGAAGGATGAGGGGGGATCTTATAGAAACATTTAAAATTATGAAGGGAATAGATAGGATAGATGCGGGCAGGTTGTTTCCACTGGCGGGTGACAGCAGAACTAGGGACATAGCCTCAAAATAAGGGGAAGTAGATTTAGGACTGAGTTTAGGAGGAACTTCTTCACCCAAAGGGTTGTGAATCTATGGAATTCCTTGCCCAGTGAAGCAGTTGAGATTCCTTCATTAAATGTTTTTAAGGTAAAGATAGATAGTTTTTTGAAGAATAAAGGGATTAAGGGTTATGGTGTTCCGGCCAGAAAGTGGAGCTGAGTCCACAAAAGATCAGCCATGATCTCATTGAATGGCGGAGCAGGCTCGAGGGGCCAGATGGCCTACTCCTGCTCCTAGTTCTTATGTTCTTATGTTCTTATGTGCCAAACACTTGCACTATGGCCTGGATTCTCCAATTTGCAGACTAAGTGCTGACGCCAGCGTGGGAACAGTGGCGTTTTATGCCCAAAAAACAGTGCAAAAGCTGCACCGATCCTCTGTCCAGTGGGGCTAGCAGGAACGCAGTGTAAAGCCCCCAGCTTTTCCTGCGGATACGGCCAAACAATGGCCGGGTCAGTCACCGCGCATGCGCACAATGGCGGCCTGACAAAAACTACCCCCCTGTAATCTGCCTCGCCACACCCTGAACACCCCACACCAGTGCCTCCAGCCCCCGCCAACATACCCCCCCTGCCCGCGGAACGCGCCAACCCCTCACCCCCCGACTGTGACGGAGTTGGACTCAGTCTGCAGCCGCCACGCCGGGTTCACAAAAATAAAAATGACATGTGTTTCACGCAGTCGGGAACTCTGCCATCGGGGGGGAGCATCGGGGGAGGGCCTCAGGTGGGCCAGGTCCTTTACCGCGCAAGCGCACGGCGACGACTTGCAGCGGTCGCACCGTACAACATGGCGCCGGCCGCACCTGCCAGATAGTGCCTACCCTGGTCATCCGCTCAAGACCTCAGGGCCACCCCCCCACCAGCCCTCGCCGAAGCCCCCCCCCCTCCCCCAGCCAGCAGCATGGCTCCTCCCCCAACTGCGGCGCCACACCGGGTTCACAAAAACTGGAAGCACATGTATCCCGCGCCATCAGGAGATCGGCCCAGTGTGGGTGGAGCATCGGGGGAGTGCCTTCAGGTAACATCCTGAGGCCATCCCAATGGTGCGCGCCATATTCCTCAATGACTCTGTTTTGGAAGAAGCGGAGCATCCGAAAACAGGCGCCTGCTCCGATTCGGTTGTAAACAGGGATTCTCCGCCCAATCGGCAATTACGATATTGACGTCTGGCAAAGGAGAATCCCGTCCAGTGTATGTGCTTTTGCCACCAGAGTTGCTTCCATTTTCCAGCTGCTGGCAGGAGGACTGTGAAGATAGATCATTTTCTTCAAAGTAAAAGATGGCCAAAGACTCAAATAGACAATCTATATACTGGACAGGATCACAAAACAGAATCTGCTGAAGAGTCCAAAGCAGGACAGAGCAGTGCTAATGTTATCTCTGTACAGAGTTCCAGGGCTTCTGATTAATAGCCTCCAAGAAAGAAACTTAGCTCAGGAGCAACGCAGTATAAAGTTGATTTCTTGAGGTATAGTTTTGTCAATTGTGCCAATGCAAATAAGGATGCAAAACCCATGTGAGTTGTATGCATATCAGAGGAGGTTTCAGATTTTGAAAAATAAGTGGTGGGGTAAAACATTCTTTTTGGGGCAGCACGGTGGCCTAGTGGTTAGCACAGCTGCCTCACGGCGCTGAGGTCCCAGGTTCGATCCCGGCTCTGGGTCACTGTCCGTGTGGAGTTTGCACATTCTCCCCATGTCTGCGTGGGTTTCACCCCCACAACCCAAAAATGTGCAGAGTAGGTGGATTGGCCACGCTAAATTGCCCCTTAACTGGAAAAAATAATTGGGTAATCTATATTTTTTTTAAATAAATTTAAAAAAAATTAAAATAAAACATTCTTTTTGAGGTTGAAACGCCAGAGTCAGTTATTAACTTAGAGCTCACGGTGGCACTCCCATCCCCACCCAAACAACACTCCAGCAGCCCAGTGGTAATAGCCACCCTCCAATCCTGGAACCAACTACGGCAGCAATTTGGCCTGATCAAAATGTCGGACAAAGCTCCCATCTGCAACAACCATAGGTTCACACCAGCACTGACTGACGCCACCTTCAAAAGGTGGAGGCAGGACGGGGGGACACTGACAGTCAGGGACCTATACATGGACGTCAGGATCGCAACACTGGGCGAACTGACAGAGAAATTCCAGCTAGCCAGGGGGAACGAGCTAAGGTATCTACAGCTCAAAAACTTCCTACAAAAGGAGACAAGGACGTACCCACAACCGCCACGACAGACACTACTGGAAGAGTTGCTAGACGCAAGCATACTAGACAAAGGAAACTGTAGCGGCATGTACGACCGACTGGTAGAAGGGGCCGACACCGTACTGGACGCAACAAGAAGGAAGTGGGAGGAGGACCTGGGGATCGAAATAGGGTGGGGACTCTGGAACGAAGCACTGCATAGGGTCTACTCCACCTCCACGTGCGCAAGGCTCAGCCTGACGCAACTAAAAGTGGTACATAGAGCCCACTTAACAAGAACCCGTCTGAGTAGGTTCTTCCCGGAGGTGGAGGACAGATGTGAACGGTGCCAAAGAGGCCCGGCCAACCATGCCCACATGTTCTGGTCTTGCCCCAGACTTGTGGAGTACTGGACAGCCTTCTTCGAGGCCATGTCGAAGTGGTGGGGGTGAGGGTGGAGCCATGCCTGATAGTGGTGGTCTTCGGGGTTTCAGACCAGCCAAATCTATTACTGGGGAGGAGGGCGGATGCCCTTGCCTTTGCCTCCCTGATTGCCCGCCGTTGAATCCTGTTTGGCTGGCGGTCAGCAGCACCACCCAAAGCTGCAGACTGGCTGTCCGGCCTCTCGGAATCTCTCCAAATGGAGAAAGTCAAATTCGCCATCAGAGGGTCAGACAACGGCTTCCACAGAACGTGGGAGCCATTCACACGATTGTTCCGGGACCTGTTTGTGGCCAACAAACAAGCAGAGGAGCAGCCAGGTAGCCAAGAAACGGGAAAGTAGCCAAAGCATGAGAGGGAGAGATAGACCGGGAGAGGGGGGGAGGGACAGCTAAATCTAAGAGGAAGGCAAGGCGAACCACAGGGCTGGGGGGGTTGGGGGGGGGCAGAAGCGGGGAGAGGGGGGGGGCAGAGGGGAGAGACAGGGAACAATAGAGGAGAGCCAGGGAAGGGGAGGGGGAGGCAGGGAAACGTTAACAAACTTGGCATCCACAGAAACAGAGAAAATGGGGAAGACAGGAGGGCGGCAGAAGCGTAAGTGCGCACAAGACGACAACGTCAGCGAAATCCATCCAGAAGAAGTAAGGGACAACACCACGAACAGATGCCTACATATGTGTGTTAATAACTTTGCCAAGGGTACAGAGCTGCCGCTGTTGAGCGGGGGCATAATACCGTCCGCTGACTTCGCGGGGAAAATTAACACTTCAGCAGCAGCAGCGACCCATGGGGGGGGGGGGGGGGAGGGGAGTGCCCCGATGGGAGGGGGTGGGAGGATTGAGGCGTGTGGGGTAACGTCTAGTGGATTGCTGATGTATATTCTCTTTATGCACTATATTAATGTTCACTAAGTTGCTGTGTTAAGATTATTACTATTTAATATAGAAAATTTTGCAAAACCTTAATTTAAAAAAAAAACAGCAGCAGCAACCCGGGGGGGGGGGGGGGGGGGGGGGAGGGGGGGGATTTATTTTCCTTTTTGTAAGGGGCGCATGCTCTATCCTGTTTTGAATTTAATGTTAATTTGCTCAACTGTATCGTTTAGAGGGTTCAGTTGTTCTGTTCTGTTGGCATGTTGCCCTTCTTTCTTTGTATTATTTTCCTTTTTGGAGGGTTTTGTAAACTTATTGAAAACTTTGAATAAATAATTTTCTTTTTAAACTTAGAGCTGACTCTAAGTTAAAAGACTATGCTGCTGTAACTGACCCATGATACCACATTAAAAACAGAAGCCTATGTGGCTGTCAGCCTTCTGGAGCAGCATCTCCCAGGAGTATCCAATGCTGAGCAAAACAAGCATTTTGTTGCTATTGCCCTTCACGATGACCTACATGTGCGCAGTTGGATTTTGGGTTTTCATAAAGATGAAGCGGCACAAAGGAACTGACGGAAGTATACACTTAATATCCACATTGCCTCCTGTGAATCTGATTCAAGTGAGATCATGAGGAATAAGCCGGTTCCTTTTTCGCGTTGAAGGTAAGCAAACGTGGCGTGTGTTACGACGGTTGGCTAGTGGGATCATGAAGGTCGACCGGTTGGCAAAAGTGGGTCTCAGGGGGAAAAAAGTCTGAAAAACACTGCTCTAAGGAGTATCAATAGGAGTAAAGTTTCTCTTGTGCTGGTTCACCTGTTTTCTCTGTCATCTCTGGCTATTTTCCACCTTCCCTGTCCCCTCCCCCTCATTTACGAGTTTTGCAACCAGTCAACATGCATTTCGGATTGACATCTCACCTTCCCTCAGTCACCCAACATATTGGGGCTGAGGTCAGATTTGTGAAGCCTGTTCTCCATTCAGTATCTGACCCATGTAATTTACAATAATAACTGGTGGCACTGGAGTACAGTGGGATGTAAGTTAATGCAGCAATGCCATTAGAATTTCAAGCCTGAAGATTCAGACTCGCAGGTAAGATTGGGCCATTAGTGTGTGGTGTTGGAAGGCTGCAGACAACCTGTAGACCTGGCTCAACAGGAACCAAGATGTTCAGGATGAATTGTGAGTAAATTCAAAGAGAAACTATGTGAGTAGAAGAAGCCAGCACTTTGCTCAACAGGGAATGGTTGTCTCATTATTAAAGAGAATGAACATCTCTAATCAGAAACTAAAACTGTATAGTATCATAGAATCACTACAGTCCAGAAAAAGGTCATTTGACCCATCGAGTCTGCACGACCTTCTCTGAAAGAGTACCCTACCTAGGCCCACTCCCTCACTCTCGCCCTGTAACCCCACCTCACCTTTTTGGACACTATGGGGCAATTTATCATGGCCAATCCACCTAATCTGCACATCCTTGGACTGTGGGAGAAAACCGGAGGAAACTCACGCAGACATTGGGAGAACGTGCAGACTGCACAGTCACCCGAGGCCGTAATCAAACCCGGGTCCCTGGCACTGTGAGACAGCAATGCTAACCACTGCGCCACCACCGTGCCCATCCTTGCCATTTGATTTTGCTAACTCACAAAACATGGTTAGGCCAGCATTTTATTACCCATCCTGAATTATCCTTGAGAAGGTGGTGGTGAGCCACCTTCTTGAACCGCTGCAATCCATATGGTGTAGATACGCACACCGTGCTGTTCGGGAGGGAGTTCCAGGATTTTGACCCAGTGATATTGAAGGAACGGCGATATATTTCCAAGCCAGGATGGTGAGTGGCTTGGAGGAGAACTTTCAGGTGGTGGTGTTCCCAGGCGTCTGCTGCCTTTGGCCTTCTAGTTAGTAATGGTGCCATATTTGGAAGGTGCTGTCGAAGGTGCGAGGTGAACCCTCTCTTTTTTACTTCTTTCAAATAGCAAGTGAACCTTAGAGCCAAGAGAGACAGATCATTGCCATACTGCCTGTCAGGAAAAGTATGTTTGCTCTGCCAGCTTTTATCTGATGCAATGATTGCTTTATAAATGTCCCCACACTTACTATCATTTTGAAGGATAACTATAAATGGAATAGTTCAAGGTCTAGGTCTGTAATGAGCAGGAAATTCTGCCTTCAGTTTATATAACTAGTGCTTGCATGCCCTTGTAAAGTCCAAATAAGGAATACGGAGTTTTTAAGTGTCATGCTATTCACATATTTCCTGTCCTTAAAATTCTCACAGTTCGAGACATTCCAAGGTAGAGGGTCATTCAGACATAGTTGTAATTTCTTGTGCGTATTTATTTTCAACATATCATTCACATTCTTTCTCACTGAAATCATCCAGCAAAGTCAAGGGAACGCCAAATAGGTTATTTTTCAAGATCAAGTACAGGGAGCTGTCAAACTTGGCCATTTTG
This sequence comes from Scyliorhinus canicula, assembly GCF_902713615.1. Classification (NCBI taxonomy): domain Eukaryota; kingdom Metazoa; phylum Chordata; class Chondrichthyes; order Carcharhiniformes; family Scyliorhinidae; genus Scyliorhinus; species Scyliorhinus canicula. Next base: position 214,256,422 of record NC_052146.1, read on the forward strand.
GAAGGTGCCAGAATTAGCTGGAATGTGCTGTACCGACAGAACAAAGACGATCAGGAAATATAATCAAGAGCATATTGATTAGCGATATGTGATATTCCTTCTGTTTTTCCAAGTTCACCTGGCTTTTCCCCCACAACACTTCAAAAGCTAGGACAATCGTAGGTTTTCTTCATCTTGTTCAGATATGTTTATCTCTTAATATTCAGCATCATTCTTTTATGGGATGATTTGTGGGAAACCCAGTGAGCTGCTTTGTTGCCAAAACATACATTGTCATTTCAAAAGGCAACGTCTGGACTCCAATCCATCAGGAACATTTTGTTTGGGAGTAATTGTTATCTGCACCATTAAAGGTAATGTCAAACCATGGACATTGCCTTGGCATTCAGTTTAGATGCCTGAATTTCAATGCTTAAGAGCAAAAACAAAGTAAAGATAACTGACAGCCAGATTAAAATTTACTTCCAATGATTTTTTAAAATAAATTTAGTGTACCCAATTCATTTTTTCCAATTAAGGGGCAATTTAGCGTGGTCAATCCACCTACACTGTGCATCTTTGGATTGTGGGGGCAAAACCCACGCAAACATAGCAATTTATTTTTGTGTATTTTATTACTAACATGCAGCAAAACAGGTTACAACACATAAACACCCCGGGAAACATACTTTCCAGCAATCAACTATACAGTCTGGACAAATCTTTTCCCTTTTTTCACCCTCCCCCCTCACCAACCACCCCCACCCCCCCCCCCCCCCCCCCAACCCACCCCCCACCCCCGCTACGAACAGCTCCTCAAACATGGTCACAAACATCCTCCTCCTTTTCTCAAACCCCTCTACAGAGCCCCTTAACTCACACTTTATCTTCTCTAATGGCAGGAAGTTGTACGGGTCACCCAACCAAGCCGCTACCCCTGGTGGTGATGCCGACCGTCACTCCAGTAAAATTCGCCGCCGTGCAATCAGAGAGGCGAAGGTCACGACATCAGCCTTCCTCCTCTCCATGAGCTCTGGCTTCTCTGAAACCCCATATATCGCCACCAAAGGGTCCGGGTCCACTCCCTCCTCCACTATCCTGGCTAAGACCGCGAACAGCTGTGCCCAGAATCTTCCCAATTTTTCACAACCCCAAAACATGTGCGCGTGATTCACTGCCCCCACCCACACCTCTCACACTCACCTGCAAACCCCTGAAAGAACCCACTCATTCTCTCCCGAGTCATATGCACCCTGTGCGCCACCTTAAACTGTATCAGGCTCATCCTTGCACAGGAGGAGGTCCTGTTTACCCTGCGCAGTGCCTCACTCCATACTCCCCAATTGGTCTCTCCTCCCAACTCCCCTTCCCATTTATCTATAAACTTGACCATCCGCTCGCCCCCCCCCCCCCCCCCCCCCCAGCCACTTATATATATCCCCAATTCTTCCCTTCCCTTCCACATCCAGAAGCAGCAGTCGCTCCAGCAGGGTGTATCCCGGCAACTTAGTGAATCTCCTCCAGACCTTTCGTGCAAAGTCCTTTACCTGCAGATACATGAACGCGCTCCCCCTCGGCAGCTCTACCCTCTCCCTTAGCTCCTCCAGATCGGCGAGCTCTTCCTCCAAATACAAATACATCACCTTGGCCAGCCCCACTTCCCTCCACCTCCTATATACACTATCCAACCCCCCCCCCCCCCCCCCCCCCAGCACAAACCCATGATTCTCGGACAGCAGCTTTAACACCGACATCCCTTCCACCCTAAAATGCCTCCTAAACTGATTCCATATCTTCACTGTGGACTGCACCACCGGGCTCTCTAAATATCTACTTGGAGTCATTAGCAAAGCTGCTGTCACCATAGCCCTCAACGAGACCTCCTCCATCCTAACGCACAAGATTCCTCCTCCATCCTAACCCACTCTACCTCTTCTCCTTCCCATCATTGCCGCACCTTAGCCACATTCGCTGCTCAATAACAATGAAGCAGGTTCAGCAATGCCTTCTGTCTCTACCTCTGTAGCAGGGTCCTCCCTGACCCTCATCACCTTCCCCGCCCACACAAAGTCAGAAATGATTGTGTCCAATTTCCGAAAAAAGGTCTTTGGTATGAAAATTGGGAGAGCCTGAAAAATAAACAAGAACCTTGGCAGAATATTCATTTTTACCAGTTGGACCCTCCGTGCCAGTGTTAAGTACAGTGTATCCCACCTCTTAAGATCCTCCATGGCTTGCTCCACCAGCTTTGTTCAGTTCCACTTAGGAGCCTCGCCCATTCCCTCGCTACCTGAATCCCCAAATACCTAAACCTATCCTCGCTACCATAAATGGCATCCACCCTAAATTTATTTACTTCCAATGTTGAACACAAGCTTAAGGTGCTAAACCCTTGATCGATAATGTTTACAACTGTGACAGAATCTCACTTGGGTGCATCCAGTCCTTAGTTAAATTCTGCGAACACGTGTCCATGTTTAAAAGTGTAGTTTTGCTAATTTTCAGAGCAACTCAACAACTGGCTATGCAATTTGCAAAACATCCTCTAGCTAGGAGATGAAAAGTTCTGCAATTTGATGTACAAAGCAACTTAATCAACAGCCCTGCACATGTTTCCTGTGGTCCTTGCGGTTCTGTGAGAGTGTGTGAATGTGTATGTCGGTGTCTATTTGAGCGTGTTTTAAAGCGTGTGAATGTGTGTGATTGAGTGTCTGTGTCGTGTGATGAGTGTTTGATTGAACTTACGTGAATGTGTGATGGGATGTGTATTAGTGTGTGTGAATGTGTGAGGGAATGTGTATTAGTGTGTGTGTGTGTGTGTGAGTGTGAATGTGTGAGGGAATGTGCATTGGTCGGTGTGTGAGTGAGTGTGTAAATGTGTGACAGAGTATGCATTATTGTCTATGTGTGTGTGAGTGTGTATGAATGTGTGAGGGAATGTGTGTCAGTGTGTGTGTGTGTGAGCATGATTGTATGTGAATGTGTGAGGGAGTGTGTTAGTGTGTGCGCGTGATTGCATTGGTATGAGGGAGTGGGCTGTATATTCGCTACTAAGCAGGTAGCTCGAGTCAGGAAATTCCTTGACTCCACAGACCTGTCTTGGTTTAAAGGCTAACAACACCAGGTTAAAGTCCAACAGGTTTGTTTCAAACATGAGCTTTCGGAGCACTGCTCGTCCTCAGGTGAAAGAGCAGTGCACCGAAAGCTTGTGTTTGAAACAAACCTGTTGGACTTTAACCTGGTATTGTAAGATTTCTTACTGTGTTCACCCCAGTCCAACGCCGGCATCTCCACATCTTGGTTTAAAGGGACCCGTTATACTCAATTTTCATTCTGGTGAGCCAGGGACTGGATAGTGTACGGCTCACCAACCTCGGAAGCAGTTTGTAGGCAACCATGGGGCATCACGGTGGCACAGTGGATAGCACAGCGCCAGGGACCCAGGTTCGATTCCGACGTCGAGTGACTGTCTGTGTGGAGTTTGCACTTTCTCCCCATGTCTGCGTGGGTTTCCTCTGGGTGCTCCGTTTTCCTCCCACAGTCCAAAGACGAACGGGTTAGGTGGATTGGCCATGCTAAATTGCCCCTTAGTGTCCAAATTTTGGGTGGGGTACAGGGCTAGAGCATGGATTGGGGCTAGTTAGGATGCTCTTTCGAAGGGTCAGTGTAGAATCAATGGGGCAAATGGTCTCATTCTGAACTGTAGGGATTCTAGGATTCCATGATGAAGGCAGTCAAGCGCCAAGGTGGACTAATTAGAAGGGTTGCCTTGGTTTTCTAAGACTTTGTCCCAGTTGTGTCAGCTATTTAATTCCATAGACCTCACCTTGCACTTCCCCTCACCAGACAACCCCGATGCCCCCTCATACCCCCATGTCACCTCCATGCCAAATTATGTCCCCCACCCACCATCCCCATGCCGTCTCATATCTCCCCGTGGTCCCTCTATTGCCACTCACCCCAAATATGCCATGAGCCGACCTCAGGAGCCATATGGGTATGAGAAAAATAAATCTCGATCAATCTAATACAGATCTCACTCATTCATACTAGAGAGTGTGGAAATCTCAATTCATGAAACCCATTCAAAACTTTTGAATCTCATCAAGTGTTTAATCTGTTACAAAAGCAAACACCGTTTTATTCAGTAGGCAAATAAAATACAGCTAATCCTTCAATAATTATTTGTAATGTCAAACTGTAAACTCAGTAGCTTTTGAAACTCAGCTAAGCATTCATAATGGCATAATAACAGCCCTTAGGAAATGTCAACAAACATCTCTATTAAAAGATGGGCAGCACGGTAGCATTGTGGTTAGCACAATTGCTTCACAGCTCCAGGGTCCCAGATTCGATTCCGGCTTGGGTCACTGTCTGTGCGGAGTCTGTACGTTCTCCCCGTGTGTGCGTGGGTTTCCTCCGGGTGCTCCGGTTTCCTCCCACAGTCCAAAGATGTGCAGGTTAGGTGGATTGGCCATGCTAAATTGCCCTTAGTGTCCAAAATTGCCCTTAGTGTTGGGTGGGGTTATGGGGAGAGGGTGGAGGTGTTGATCTTGGATAGGGTACTCTTTCCAAGAGCCGGTGCAGACTCGATGGGCCGAATGGCCTCCTTCTGCACTGTAAATTCTATGATAATCTATGAAAACTGTAGGGATTTCTTTCGAACATACACCAGATAGCCTGGTGATTAAATCAGTCCAACAGACCTTTTGTGTTTTGTTAACTCTCACTGAGAGCTTAATTTTTTTTTTAATTTAAAGAACAGGGTTTTAAAAAAACTTCAGGTGACATTTAAACAGACTTTATCCACCCTTCAATAACATTTTACATCTTCTCCATAAATTCGTGACACCTACACTGTGGGTTAAGGCACTTGAAACAACCAATATAGGGTCTCTTTGAATTCAGTGCTAAATCCAAATGGCTCAGCTGAGTTTGAGCTTCCTGCCTGAAGGAACCATGCCTTTCCCCCACCGGCAAAAACAGATGTGCCCCAAATGGGGGCAGACCTTGTTCATCCTGTCCACCCTTTTTAAAGGACTACAGAGTCTTCCTGACTCAGTGAAAATCTGGCCCAGAGTATATGAGTCTAAATGTATGTGTTTATGAGTGAATGTGTGCACGCCTATGAGTGTAATATGTAGGCAAAGTTGCCATAAACTGTTTTCCCCTTTGAGGGGGAGAGCTGAGTGATGGTGATTTACCCTGAGGATCACCACACCTCAGGAGAGGGGAAAGGTTGAGAGGGCGGGGCGTTCATGAATAACCTCAGCAGCTATGGAATTGAACCAGTGCTGCTGGCCTTGCTCTGCACCATGGACCAGCTATCTAGCCAAGTGAGCTAAACCAGTCAGTATGTAAGTGTGTGTGAGTGTATGTGAGTGAGTGAGCGCATGCAGATGATTGAATGTATGAGTCGGTGTGTGTGAGTATGTATTTGTGAATGGGAATTAATGAGTATGTTTGTGTGTGCGTGAGTGACTGAGTATGTATATAAGTGTGAGATATGTGTGAGTGTGTGTGAGTGGGTGTGAAGTTCCAGTGATAGGGCAATGTGTAATCTCTTTAACATCAATTAAGAATTTTCCAGTGACTTTCCTATCTTGTGGTAGTGAGGAAAAGGGTGGGGAGAGTGCCTGATGTTTTCATTTTAGTTGGGAATATTAGTTCACTATTAGTGCAGGTTTTTCCAGTGCTACTCATGGCACCTGTTTTATCTAACATGTCGGTCAGCACATGCTACTGACATTCAGGAGGGTCATGATTCCTTTCCTGTCATGGTTTAAGTGGGATAAGGTGTTTTCACTACTGGTTAACAGAGAACCAACGGCTGGAATGAGATTTCTGATTGTGAATCATCAATATTCAAGTTTTATGGCTCTCCAATCCTTTGTGATATGATAATCATAAATCATATACATCATTGCATTAGCTTCTGCACGTGCGCACTGGTGAGCTGGTGATGTTGGTTTCAGTGTTGACCGGAAACATGTCCAGCTGCTCACGAAGATTATGCAGCTGGCGAAAGACAGCTGCCTGAGAACAACTCGGTGCCTTCACCAGATGAGGAGACATAAATAACCATTGTTTATTCATCTGTGAGTTTCTTGGGAGCTCTACCTTCTACCCTCTCTCCCCCTGTGGGATCATGCTGTACCTTCCTGCGTAATTTCCCCGGCCTTCATCATTGCTATATACATAATCAGCCACACAACAAAGCAGGGGCCAGAGCTTTGAAATGACTAATTATCCAATTCTCCCAGATTCATGGTGGGGAGTTAACTGGTTGCTGTTTCAGCATGCCCACTCCCTCCCCTATCCCCTACCCCCATGATGGTAGACTTCAAATCAGCAGCAAACTACATGGACAACAACAACCTGCATTGATATAGTGCTTGTAACCTGGTTAAAACACAGGAGTATTATCAAATTAAATTTGGCAGGACGGGTGACCAAAGTCTTGGTCAAAGGGATAGGTTTCAAGGAGTGTGATAAAGAAGGTCAGTGAGGTTTTTTAAAAATTATTCATTCATGGGCATCGCAGGCTGTGCCAGCATTTATTGCCCATCCCTAATTGCAACTGAGGGGCAATTAAGAGCAGGGCCGGCAACTCGGGCAGTCGCCCGGGGCGCCATGTGCTAGGGGGCGCCATCAAGGAGTGCATGACCGGCGTCAGAGGCCCGGCACCGCATAAAAGACTCGGGTCCCGCGCATGTGCAGTTGGGCATGTGCCAACCAGCGCATGCGCGGTGGCCGCCCTCCCCCAGGCCGCCCCGCACAAAAATGGCGGATGGATCCAGGCTCGCCGGTGGAAGAAAGGAGGCCTGCCGACAGAGAGACCGGCCCGCCGATCGGTGGGTCCCGATCATGTACCAGGTCACTCCGGCGCCCTCCCCCCCAAAGGGCGCTGAAGTTCAGCTTCCCCGGGGCGCCAGCAACCCTAGGGCCGGCACTGATTAAGAGTCAACCACATTGCTGTGGGTCTGGAGTCACATATCAGCCAGACCATGGCAGATTTCCTTCCCTAAAGGGCATCAAGTGAACCAGATAGGTTTTTACGATAATCAACAATGGTTTCATGCCCATCACTACTTTAATTCCAGATCTTTATTGAATTTGAATTTCACCATCTGCAGTGGTGGGATTTGAACCTGGGATCCCAGAGTACTCTCAATTTCTGGTCTAATGACAATATTGCCTCCCCCGAAGACAGAGAGAGAGGTTTGGGGATGGAATTTCAGAGTTTGGGGCCCAGACAGCTGAAGGCACGACGAGCTAAGATGCGCAAGAGATCAGACTGGAGGAGTGCAGAGATTGCAGAGGATTGTGGGGCAGCAGGAAATGACACAGGTAGGGAGGGACAAGGCCATGGAGAGATTTGGAAACGAGGATGAAAATTTTAATTACGGGCAGAAGCTCAAGTCTTGGAAGTCCATAGCCGTCAATTTTAACAGCTTGATTAACCAGCTGCAATTTTTTTAAATGTCACACTATTTCTGCACCATTGATGCCCACACAAAAACTGCAGCAGAGGGCTTCAGTTTATAATGGGTTATGACAATTAAATTGTTGTGTCACTTTAAGACTAGCATTAATCTCCACTTGTCATCTTGCTTAATGCAGGCTGTAAAAGGCTCCATGTTTTAATGAATTGGGATGCATGAGGTCTTTTAGTATTGAATAACTGACAATGTGCTGGTCACCCTAAACCCACTATAAAATCTCATGGAGCTGTGGAAATATGATAATCTGGCCAGGGAGGACATTCATTTCCTAATCAAAACACTGGCCGGTGACAGTCAAGTAATTATCTTTCTCGCCATCAGTCAAGTCCGTGTTCTCCCCTCCTCTCAAGCGCCACCATCGTTAATTAATCGTGTTTAGCAAGCCGCACCTTTTGCTCTCAAAAGCCCTGACGCCCTTTTGAGATTCAGGACCCATTTGCAGAAAAAAAGTGGTGAATATTTGAATCTTGACATGGCGCTTGGCAGAGCATTCTTGCTGACTGACCTCTCAACATGAGCTAAGCATCCGTCAGTGCACTGCTTTGACAGCCTTGGGCTGGACACATGCTAATTTGCCCCATTGTTTCAGGGTGAATGCTTTCACAGTATTTATCAACAATGGTTTTTGCATAAGCCTCCGTGTTTGAGGATTGCGTTTGAATCTTTTTGTCTCTGTCTAGCCTGCTCCTCCTCCCCCCCCCCCCCCCCCCCACATATAAATAAAACAGCCAAGGACAAATGTTTTGTTTTTAAATTCTGTGTGTTACAAGGGATTACCAATAGGATTAAGTGTGTCAGCCTGGTCATTTTATATTCATTGCAGCTAAGTGCGTAAATAGTGAACATGTTATTCGCAGATAAAACTGTAGCGCTGTCTTTGTGACCCCAGAGACACAACGCATTGTATTTTTTATAGTTTACAGCCTTTTTAAAGGTTATTGCGTAGTGAGCCTGTACAACACAATCGGAAATAGAATCCACAATTATTGCCATCCACATCTACAGGGTGAATAAAATATCCTACTGTTTGACACTGTTGCTGTGCAGACCCCAGTTATGTTGGGTTCTTACAGAGGCTGAAAGAAGATAACAAGAAAAAGTCAAGAACAATATGAGGACAGTGAAATGAGAATTAGTTCCTTAAGGTTTTGCATAACAGCATTCCAATTATTTTCCAATACCATGAGAGGTTTTGATTCTGGTCTCTTGTAGTTTCCTGACTTTCAGTGGTCCGCCATTGACGGCCATGTCTTCAGCTGTCTGAGCCATGAATTCTGGAGTACTCTTTCTGAAACACTCCACCTTTCCCCTTTTGTTCTTTTCGTACCTATCTTTTCTGCCCTTAGATCTCCTTATGCAGCACGGTGTCAAACCTTCCTCCAGTGAAGCGCCTTGGAACATTTTACCACATTAAAGGTGCTACGGAAAGACAATTTATTGCTGTGAGCAACATACAACTGAACCAAAGTTCCTGTACCTGCATCTAGGATGTTGGGCAATAAACCATGCAATGTTGAAATTAGACTGAAGATCAAATGGCTATAGGATAGAGACTGCAAATCTTGTTTTGAATGAGCTGCAAGGTATAATGGATACGGACAGCACGGTAACACAGTGGTTAGCATTGTTGCTTCACAACGGCAGGGATCTGGGTTCGATTCCCGCCTTGTGTCACATTTTGTGCAGAGTCTGCACGTTCTCCCCGTGTCTGCGGGGGTTTTCCTCTGAGCGTTCCGGTTTCCCCCCACAAGTACTGAAAGACGTGCTTCACAGGTGAATTAGACATTCTGAATCCTCCCTCAGTGCACCTGAACGGGCGGAGTGTGGTGACTAGGGGATTTTCACAGTAACTTAATTGCAGTGTTAGTGTAAGCCTACTTGTGACACTAATGAAGATTATTATTATTATAATGAACAATGTTTTAGCTATTGTATGTTGTGTGTTGGTAGGGTTAGATGAAATCATTTGGAAAGAGATTGATGTGGAGCCGAAACAAGTTGGGTCAATTGGCTGGTTTCCATGCTGTAAATAGCACATAACATTTAATAAAAGTCTGAGGGGCAGTGAGGAAGGTTGTTTGTATGGCGTATGTCAATGCAGTGATCAGAATATTGACCATTCACATTACTGCCTGTTCCATGCCAAACAATGAGAACAATTACTTTCTCTGTGGTATGACCCAATTCTCACCTATCTTGAAATTATCTATAAGGGTCCTTGCTGATGAGTCCCTTATTTCCCCTTTATTTTTGCTGTTATCATTTTGATCCATGGATGTTTAATGGACATGTATATTTAAGTCAAGCAGCAGAGTGAATGAGAAATTTTAAAAGTTGCAACATAGTACACAATGCTAGCTTTCAGCAACAGACCTAAGGCTCTATGGCACCCGAAAGATGGGGTGGGACTTAGTTTGATTGGTTGAATGGTGGCCAAAAGACCATATTCTGCCTAATAACAGGAGGTGGTTGGGTCCTATTTGAGGGAATGATTTTCAGACACCCAAGGAGCTCAGTTCAAGTCCTGAACAGTGAGAGACAAGAACCTGCTCCCTCTTTTCTCTCTCTCTCAAGAAAGGCTGTGGGTTGCTATATTTCTGAAATGGCACAGACTTGAAATAATCTACAGAGAAAACCTCTGACAGGAAGTAGGAATTTCGACGTGAAAGCCTGGTTTGAAGGACAGTGTGCTTGAAACAACCATCTGAAATGAAGACTTATCTTTTACTTTTACATAACATTTTTTTAAACACTTTTTTTTACCCTCTGTGTTTGTCTGTCTTGTGTGTATGTGTAGAGGGGTCCAAGGTAAAGTGGGGAATTAGGAATTAGATAATAGTTAACCAGTTGTATTTGCTGCATATTTTATAGTTCTTCTTATAAATAAACAGTAATTGTGTTTACATTTACAAACCTGGTGACTGTAATTACTGGGCAGCCAAGGTCCGAAGACTTTGGGTATTTTTCTGAGAATTATTGGTTAATTCAATTGTGTTGTGACTCAGGGTCAAGTGGGGCTGGAATTGACCGCACACTAATACACAAGGGTAACAGACCCTTGACTGCTCCCTAACTTACAAATACCACATCCAGAAGTCAGAAAAAATGTCCAAGACCTGGGTGATCATCATCTGTAAGCTCGCCAGCTCAAGGTGAAGTGAAAGACTACCATCCTCCGCACATTTATCTTAGCACTGGTCTTATTGATGGTTGAGTATAGGGCATGTGTACAGGTCTCAAGTCATCACACCAAACTCATTGATACACAACTTCACTCAGTAATGAGGGTGATCTGGAAATCTGAGATCAATTCCAATTCAGTAGTTACCTCTTCTCTCAAATATCACTCCTCCCTCCATTTGATGGGACACAGCAACATGCAGAGAAATAATTCACAACAGCATGGACCACCCCATCCATAGAGACCTTCACGACCCCCAAAGTAAAACTTGGCTCTCCATAAAAGCCCTCCTGGACATGAATCAGCATCTCCAACTCTAGAAACACTGAGGAAACCTAGAAGAAAGTTTGGGCAAAAATCTACCTGGTAAATAAACACAGTGGTCTGGATTTCCATCATCAAGGTGGGCACCTGGAGATGGAAAAATTTCCAACTCAGTGCTCCCACCTCGAGAGAAAGTGCCCAGAACATTACGACCTTCTTTGGCGGAGCTGGGGCGGGAGTGAATTTGAGTCAGCCAGCCAACCCGGGGAAAGAGGACCAAGGCAGTGGCAGGGACTGCTGGGTGCACAGGCAGACTGTTTAAAAGGCCTACCTCAGTGCTGTGGGATTTTGTCCCAATTATAATCAAAACAGAATGACCCTCCCTTCCTCATGAGCTCCCCCATGATGGGACAGCCAAGCAACATGAAACGCAGTAGACATCAGTGTGACCAGAATATCCCACCAGTGGCCAATGGCCAATCTCCAGAAAACAGTGCAGGGAGCTGGAAAATCCGAACAATGTGCTGCATCAAAAACCATTTTCCTTTGCATCAAGCATGACAGGATTTGTACTGATCTATGTATCTTCCTGTCCAAACACGACATCAGCATTCCTATTACAAAATACAATTTCACCCAAAATAACTTTGGTCGTCAATCAGTGAGTTTGGTAATTACTAGGGGCTAAGATTATTATTATTATTAACCGTGCACCTCTCATTTAAATCAATTTATTTATTTTATTTATTTACTTATTTTTTAAGGGGCAATTTAGCGTGGCCAATCCACCTACTCTGCACATTTTTGGGTTGTGGGGGCGAAACCCACGCAGACACGGGGAGAATGTGCAAACTCCACACGGACAGTGACCCAGAGCCGGGATCGAACCTGGGACCTCAGCGCCGTGAGGCGGTTGTGCTAACCACTAGGCCACCGTGCTGCCCCATTTAAATCAATTTATAAAATATTTTGAATATGCAAATGAAAACAAAATTATCCCATTTTAATTCCTGAATTCCAGTAAAATGTACCGCTGGCTTTTAAAAGAGTTATTAACAGAAGTTGAATATTTTTTTCAGTGTGCTATATTCAAATAAAATGGCTATTAATACATCTGGCACTTGTGGGAAATTATTTTAAACCAAGTTCATAAAGTGAGTACTTGCAGTCTGTGAGAAATATTTGAAACCGTATCCCTATATAAAGTGGACTTAATCTTTCACCAGAATTATATGGAGAATGAAGAGAGAGGTCTAGAAGAAACCAAAAATACTCCAATTCTGTGAAATGATCGGAACAACACACACAACACACTTGCTGACACTAGTGTGAGTCAACCCCCTTAGAGGTCTTCCAAAACTGTGAGAAGACCCCCGGGAGACCCTCCTGCACACACCGAGGTAATGTCTGTGGCAAGAGATAGTGCAGAGAATCAGGGTGAGTTATTCAGCATAGTGATGAGGGGGAAAGGCAAAAGTCATGGAAATAGTCACAACTCACTGCACATCCCACCCAATCCTTAGAAATTTCAATTCACCATGCAATTGATACAAATACAGCAACCAGCACATTCTCCCCGTGTCTACTTGGTTTTCACCCCACAACCCAAATATGGGAGGGTAGGTGGATTGGCCACACTAAATTGCCCCTTAATTGGAAAAAATATATAATTGGGTCCTCTAAATTTATATTAAAAAAAAGAAATACAGCAACCAAAAGGTAATCCAGATCTGCTCCTCACCTGCGTCACCCTCAACCTACACACATTCTGGTCAGTCCCTGGAATTCTGAATGAATGAAAAAACAACCCTCACAACTGGGGCCAACCCCAATTTATGCTGGACATATCTGCTAAGATACAAGAGACGCACACGCCCCCTTTCCCTCCACAGCATACCCATCCATCTCGCCTCCCTTCTGCAGCACATGCATTAGAAGGCAATGCCTTCTGCCAGTTTGCTTCCCCCCCCCGCCCCCCCCCCCCCCCCCCCCCCCCCCCCACACACACACCGGCTTTGTAATTGTGGCAAAGTGTAAGCCGCACAACAAACAAAAGGCTGAAGCAATTTCAAGATGTCATCCCAATCTGGATGCTGCTCGCCCTTCACCTGGAACTGGAGGCAGGACAGGCCTGAAGAAGGAGTTGCTTGACTATAGTATCATTCATTCCATAAGGACATTCCAAAGAACTTCACAACCAATTTAACAATTGTTTCAAAATGTAGTCACTGTTGTAATGTCGGAAATCCAGCAGCCAATTTGCACACAGCAAGATCTCACACACAACAATGTGATAGTGAGCAAGAAATCTGTGCTTTAGTGAAGCTTGTTGAGGACTAAATATTGGTCAGGACACTGGGAAGAACTCTCCTCTACTTCTTCAAAATAATGCCACGGGCCCAGTGCCAAGGAATCTGGGGAACGTTATTTTTGGAAGCTCATTTGGCACAAACTTTAGTTTCCACAACAGTCAAGCCACCTCTCAGGATCAACTGTAGCTCAGTAAAATAAATCCAGGTATACATCGTCTAGGATAGGTGACCACACGCAAACCATTGGTAGATAGGATCCAGCTGTGTCTTCCGAGCATGAACAAAGATCATATATCATAGAACTTACAGTGCAGAAGGAGGCCATTCGGCCCATCGAGTCTGCACCGGCTCTTGGAAAGAGCACCCTACCTAAGGTCAGCACCTCCACCCTATCCCAATAACCCAGTAACCCCACCCAACACAAGGGCAATTTTGGACACTAAGGGCAATTTATCATGGCCAATCCACCTAACCTGCACGGGGCCTCACGGTAGCATGGTGGTTAGCATCAATGCTTCACAGCTCCAGGGTCCCAGGTTCGATTCCCGGCTGGGTCACTGTCTGTGTGGAGTCTGCACGTCCTCCCTGTGTGTGCGTGGGTTTCCTCCGGGTGCTCCGGTTTCCTCCCACAGTCCAAAGATGTGCGGGTTAGGTGGATTGGCCATGCTAAATTGCCCGTAGTGTAAGGTTAATGGGGGGATTGTTGGGTTACGGGTATACAGGTTACGTGGGTTTAAGTAGGGTGATCATTGCTCGGCACAACATCGAGGGCCGAAGGGCCTGTTCTGTGCTGTACTGTTCTATGTTCTATGTTCTATCTTTGGACTGTGGAAGGAAATCGGAGCACCCGGAGGAAACCCGCGCACACACGGGGAGGATGTGCAGACTCCAAACAGACAGTGACCCAAGCCGGAATCGAACCCTGGACCCTGGAGCTGTGAAGCCATTGTGCTATCCACAATGCTACCGTGCTGCCCTAAAGACTGTGGCTCTCCTTCAGCAAAGAGAAGAGAGAGGAGTGAACTGAGTGTTTAAGATTAGGAATGAGGTTTACAGGGTCAACGACAGGAAGTTGTTTTCACTTGTGTTGGGTCTAAAATTAGGAGCCATTAATATGTGAAAGCTACCGGTAATCCAGTCAGAAATTTAGGGGAGACTACATTACCCAGGAAGTGCTGATAATGTGGAACCCATTACCACAAGGAGTGGTTGAGGCTAAGAACATAGATTTGTTTATGAAGAAACTAGATAAATACATGAGGGAGAAAAGAAGAATATGTTGATAGACTGAGATGAAATAAATATTTTGGTTTGTGTTTCATGTGGAGTATAAATACCAGCGTGGACCAATTGGGCTGAAATACTGGGTGCAATTCAGCGGACTTCAAACTAAGTCCACTGCCGAGCAGGTTAGTGGGGTGATTCTTGGTACCATAGCACTGAGAAACACCCTTCTATTCAATGGCACTTTGCTATTTTCTTTGGGCCTCAGAGAGGTTCTCTCCATCGAGGCCACACTTAGATTGATTCCCTGCAGGCGAGGTGACGTTCGCCAGCAGGAAAGGCTGTCCACAGATCGGGGCGCCATTTTGACTGGCTGCCCCGATCTTCCCCACTCATTTTAGCATCCCCCTGCTTTATTGACACCCCTCACCACACCAACCTTGGAGAGGCCCCTGGGAACCCCTCCCCTTCACCATCCTCCAAGTGACAAGACCCCCCTGGGCATGACCCCTGGTACTGTCAACCTGGCACCCAGGCAGCCTGCACTACTCGCCTGGCAGCCTGCATCTTGGCAGCGCCACCCGGAGATCATGGCAGTGGTGTGGTGGCACTGCCCAGGTAGCACTGCCAGGGTGCTAGGCTGGCAGTGCCAAAGTGCCCAGGTGCTTGGGAGAGTGCAGAATACCACTCTGTCCTGTCCCTGACCACCCATGGGTCTCTATTGGCCTGAGAGGTGCCATTACAACTTTTGTGTGGGCCAGTACTAAACAACGCCCTGGCCAGGTCCCCCAGGCACAGCCATTGAGTCCCGGGCACCCAGTGAATCCTTTGTCTGGATATTTACATGAGCCATTAGGTTCATTTAAATATGCAGTTTTAATAATAATAATCGCTTATTGTCACAAGTAGGCTTCAATGAAGTCACTGTGAAAAGCCCCTAGTCGCCACAATCCGGCGCCTGTTCAGGGAGGCCAGTATGGGAATTGAACCCGCGCTGCTGGTCTTGTGCCGCATTACAAGCCGGTTGTTTAGCCCAGTGTGCTAAACCAGCCCCGTGATTTGGATCACGCCCAGATTGCGGCAGGCAGAGCGAGTTGGGTGACTCGTGATCAGCCCGGCATCCAACCCGGACCCCAAATTGGGGCTCTTACGCGATTCACCCGGGCGCATCACAGTTTCTGAATCGCACCCACTATGTAAGTCCTTCAATTCTTAGACATGCATTGCTGCCAACACAAGAACAATCAGTCTGATGAGAAACTTTGATATATTAATATAGTCCTTCTGCAAACAATCAGAGTGCAATCATTACATAAAGTACATAAATGTGAATATCAACTCTTGAAAATTCAATTCAATTAAAACTGGAATTACTATAATGATAGGTTACCATTACAGGTGGGATTCTTTGAAAGAGCTTTAATAGTGGGTCTCACCTGAAAATCTTGCAATTGTTTTTCTTTTCAATGTTTCTACCATCCCGATCTCTGGTTCGAAAGTGTAATGATGCACTGCTTACCTTTGCATTGGCACAAAGCGATTTTACTGCTTAAAAGCCCAGAACTACCCACCACCTGCCTGAAGGGGCCTGAGTTTGGAACCAGACCGGGGGACTTGTTGAATGGTCCTGACAATGGTATTTTTTGAAAAGCTACTCATTAAAACCCGTCTGTCCTTTACCTCTGCATGGTTTTCAGTCAGGCCCGGGGCTCCCCATATTGTCAAGGTGATTAATAATTGGTAGGAATTGAAGGACTTATGACAACATATCATTTGACCAGATTTAAGAGGAGGTGGCTGAGCAGAGCTGCTTCACATAGGGGGAGGCCTATGTCAAAGGTTACTTGTAATGGGACCTGTTGCATTCTCCGGACCTGTAAACGAGGTGAGGGGATGATATGCTCCACTACACACTTTGTGTGATGTCCTCACCAAACAAATTGCTTTGCCCATACCCAGAGTCACTGATCTGGAGACGCCTGCCACAGACACTTGTCTCAAATTTTCTACCTCACCTCACCCACCTTCTGGATCCAAAGCAACGATTAAGCACAATCCTTTTCAGCCCGGTTAAAGTGGCTTCCAAATACTGCTTAAGGAATTTCTAAACGAGAATCCAGTTCATTTGCCTTCGACACACATGTTGGATTCTCTGTCCTGGGAGGCTCGAAAAACATTTCCCGATGGGACAGAGAATCGGGTGTTGGGGGAAAATTGGGAACGGCACTAGGCACTGATCCGAATGCAATGCTCTGACTCCAGCACCCCCCCCCCCCCCCCTCAACCACCACACCCCGGCTGGGATCGAGGTTCATGACCGTGTGTCAGGGAGAGGATGTAAATAGATGCAACTAGGTCTTAATGACCCATTTGCATCCATTTAGCAAGCCCGGCACCCTATACTCCAGCCCTCCATGATTCTCTGGTCCCTTGGCCGGGAATCACGTGGGCGTGGATCACTTCTGGTATTTAGCAACATGGCCCTGATGTGGTGGACCTCGCAATGGGACAAGGGAGTAAGTCCTGAGGGAGTTGCCTCCAAAATCCATCAGTCACCATTGTTCCCAACACTGCCTGCCTGCTCCTCCTTTACCAGAATCCCCCCTCCCCCGGGACCCCTTTAATAGGACAACCCCTCCAGGGACTCATAACTAAGGAGATCCCTGCAGGGATCCCCTTAATAGGCAGACCACACCCCCAGGGATCCCCTAACTGAAGGAACTCCTCACAGACACCCCTGAACTGAAGCAACCCCCACATAGACCCCCTGATGAAAGAGATTCCTCCCCACAGAACCCCCCACCCACAGACCCCCTTCCCCGGAAAAGGGACCCCTGTCTGGAAGCTAGAGAGCAGCAGGACAGCGGAAGTAAAAATAATTACAGCTGTAGTACTTATCTGGAAGCTCCACATGTCCATTCCTCGAAGGGGAACATCTGTGAACTGTGTTTCAACCCCACAGATCCACTAGCTGCAAGCCATTCATTTCTTTCTAATAATGGACTGTGATTGACAGCTTTGATTCTTTCATCCCCTCTTCATGGATCAATGACTCCCCAATGTTGAAACCCCAATGTTTAAAAACATCAACCACATCAAAGAGAGGTAAGTGCATTCCAATCAGTAAGTGGATTCCAAACCCTCATGCATGTGATTGCAATGCACTTATCGTTGTTAGATCGACTGTCTACCATCGTCTTCCTATTAAGGGAGTCCCTTGGGGGGGGGTTCTCCCTGTTCATTAGGCCTTTTGGGGGGTCTCCCTATTAAGGGACTCCCTGTGGGGGCAGGTCGGTCACCAACGTACTTAGGGGAAGGAGGAGCACTCATGCTATCCCGGGATGGGTGGTTGCTTTACGCTGAGGGGGGGGGTCTGCTTTGCAGTGCAGCTGGGGGATGTGGCTGGCTGTGGAACCTCGCTATCGGGCTGCCACTCGAAATGGTGGCCCGACAATGGGACTCCTTTAGGAATTCCCTAGTATGCCTCACCATGCATTAATTTGAATGGCAAGGGATACGGAATTGTTTCTCGATTTTCACTCGCAGGGGGAACATAAATCGTTTGCTGTTCTCCTTTGGCGGGAGAAGCGGGGTGGAATTCACCATCGGACGACGCTGAAATCGCGAAATGTGACTGGGCGGAGAATAGCATCTGACACCAAAATCGCAGTACGTGCTGGTGTTTTTTGTTTAAATAAATTTAGTGTATCTAATTCCTTTTGTTTTTTCAATTAAGGGGCAATTTTGCGTGGTCAATCCACCTAGACTCACATCTTTGGGTTGTGGGGGTGAAACCCACTCAAACACGGGGAGAATGTGTAAACCCCACATGGACAGTGACCCAGAGCCGGGATCGAACCTGGGACCTCAGCGCCGTGAGGCGGTTGTGCTAACCACTAGGCCACCGTGCTGCCCAGCACGTGCTGGTTTGACGCCAAATCAGGATCCTCCGGCACCCCAAAAATGGCATAACTGCGCGGCGTTTAAGCATCGTTGGCATATAATTAGTGGGCTTGACTCTCTATGCTCTGGGGACTCCACGCCGCCAGTGGGCCGAGTTCCCGATGGCACGGTTCTCAGCAGTCGGAAGCCTGGCATGGCGGCTGTGGTCTGGGCCCAGTGCTGCCACAGTCAATCGGGAGCTGCTGGCCGGGGGGCTTCCGCGAGGGCTGGGGAGAGTGGTGGGGTGTAGCCAGGGGTGGCCAGGGAGGCAGTATTTGGCAGATCGGGTCCACGCACGTCTGGTGCCATGTTTTACGGTGCGACTGCTACAGGTTGTCGCCGTGTGCATGTGCGGCCACGGATCCGGCTGTTTTTGTCCAGGGAACCGGGAGTTTTACTTGCCGCTGCTGCCAGCCCCTCACCGGTCTCAGGATCGGTGAGAATTTGGTGCCGATTTTCCCGTTGTAAAATGCCACAGTTCCCACACCAGCATCGGCACTTAGCCTCCAAATCGGTGAATCCAGCCGCTGGTCTCCCAAATGGAGAATCTTGCCCATACTCTGTGTTCACTCTCTGTCTCTCTCTGCAGTATTCTCATTCTCTGATGGATGCTAATCATGACTTCTACTGTATCATTATTGGGCAAGACAAGGAAGGTCCCAAGAACTACCTCAACTGATATGGGGATTAAATCCATGCACTTAGTGTTATTCTGCACCACAGACTAGCTACCTAGCTAGCTGAGCTAACCAGTCACTCATATGCTGTGACAAATAATTAATAACGAAAACAAAATGACTGAGGGTGTTTGTCTGTTCCCTAATATAGGGGCCTTTCTCACTTCTGGCATGATTGTGCTCTACTGGGTCTATACGAGAGCACGAGCAGCAGGTCTGACAGCCTGGCCACACCAGCCGGTTGGTTGCTTGTCTATTTCTGACCAAAGCAAACAGAACGACTTGAGGTCATCCAGAACTCTGTTGTCCATATTAGGACTCGAATAGTCACAGTTACCTGACACCCCTGTGTCCGCTAACGTACGTTGACTCCCTGTCAGCCAACGTCGCAATCGTAAAAGTCTCCTCTGTTTTCAAATCTATTCATGGCCTCACCCTTCCTGATCTCTGTAACCTCCTCCTGTCTCCCAGCGCTCCAAGATCTCCAATTCTGACCTCTTGCACATCACTCCACCATTAGTGAGTGTGCCTTCAGGAATTTCCTCCCCCATCCTCTCCATTCTCCCACTTCATTTAAAACTATCTTACAAAAACTATCTTACAACCTACATTTTTAATAGAGCTTTTAGTCACCTGTCCTAATATCTCCTTATGTTTCTCAGTGAAAGGGTGGTGCAGTGGATAGCACTGCTCCCTCACGACGCCGAGGTCCCAGGTTCGATCCTGGCTCTGGGTCACTGTCTGTGTGGAGTTTGCACATTCTCCCCGTGTCTGCGTGGGTTTCGCCCCCACAACCCAAAGCTGTGCAGGGTAGGTGGATTGGCCACGCTAAATTGCCTCTTAATTGGAAAAAACAAATTGGACACTCTGGGCCGAATTCTCCGCTCCCGCGCGGCATCAGGAAGGCCGTTGTGAACTCGGCCGAGTTTCACGACGGCCTCGGAGACCGCTTCTTGCACCCTATTCACCCCCCCAGGGGGCTAGGAGCGGCGTTCCGTACATCTCGGCCGCAGGTTGGCCTAGCTCCAACCCGCGCATGCGCGGTTGCCGTCTTCCCCTCTGCTGCCTCGCAAGACGTGGCGGCTTGATCTTGCGGGGCGGCGGAGGGGAAAGAGTGCCTCCCTTGGAGACGCCGGCCCGACAATCGGTGGGCACCGATCACGGGCCAGTCCCCTCCCGAGCATGGCCGTGGTGCTCACTCCCCTCTCCGCCCCCCACAAGCCACAAACGAAACTTTGGCGCCATGTTCACGACGGCAGCGACCAGGTGTGGTTGCCGCCGGCACGAACAGGTCGGGAACGTCAGGTCACTCGGCCCATTCGGGCCGGAGAATCGCCAGTCGCCGTGAAAAACAGCGAGTGCGATTCTCCGAGCGGGGGGTGGGAGAATCGCGGGGGGTGCCAGGACGGCGTGAGTCGCCCAGCCCTCCCGCGATTCTCCCACCTGGCGTGGGGAGCGGAGAATCACGCCCTCTACATTTATTTTTTTTAATGTTTCTCAGTGACAATATTTTGCTCAGTAATGAAGGGCCTTGGGACATTTTACTGTATTAAAGGTGCTGCATAAGTGCAAGTTGTTGTGTATAATTTCAACCAGAAGGAAACAACAGTGAAACGGGGAAATTAGAATACTGGAAAGAACTGCTTTTTCCGTCTGCGAATGACATCATCAGAGCCTAATCTGCATGTTTAAAGGAGGACCCGTCTTCTTCTGGCTTTACGTGAAGGAAAACACGTGGATAAATCCCTATTCCTATTTAACTGCCGTACCCAGCTGGTTTCAATCGTAAAGAAGGAGAAAATGGCGAAAGGCCTTCTTGAACTCATGAGGATTCTTCATCTGATGCATCTATGACAAGGAGCTGCAGGGGAGCATCAAGCAAGGGCTGGAAGATGCCTGTCTCACAGGAGAGCAGCTACTGTACTAGTCTGCAGTGATTAGCCCAGCGAGACATCTGTTAACTTCTTTCAGTGAGCACGCCACCATCTGCTGACATCAGCGGGGTAACTTTGGTGATGCTGGGACCAAGCGCCCCCTTGATCGCTTCACACAAAACTCCTCGATTTCTGTTGTCCCAGGTAGTTTGGATTCCTTAGCATAAACACTGAACATTGATTCAGTGTTTATTTGTGCTGTACCGCGTTGTCCTTTGTATAGCTACTTTCTGGTCCTGCAGTGTTTTAGATGTTGGGGCTTATGTTGTGCATTATGTAGGTTTGATTTTTTGCATCAATGATAGATGTCATCCCAGCTGAGTGGGTCTCAAGCCAGTCCTAGTTATGGGTTCTGCCTTTACCAAATGACGCTTCTGTGCTTCTTAGATTATTGAGTTGAATGACTTCCATGTTTAGCGTGGCCAATCCACCTAACCTGCAGGTCTGTGGGAGGAAATCGGAGAACCCGGAGGAAACTCACACAGACACGGGGGGAAAGTGCAAACTCCACACAGTCACTCGCCGCCGGAATTGAACTCGAAACCCCTGGAGCTGTGAGGCAGCAGTGCTAACCACTGTACTACTGTTCCGTCCCCTATCTTCACTAGTTGGGGAGTCGAGAGGGCATAATCTAAACATTAGAGCCATACCCTTCAAGAGTGGAATTAGCAAATGCTGTCACTCACAAAGAACTCAAGGAAGTGTGGATTTCTCTTCCACAAATGGCAATTGATGCTAGATCAATTATTGACTTTTAATCTGCGATTCATAGATTTTTATTAACCAAAGGTATTGATCGATATGGGACAATATGAAGTTAGGTGACAGATCAAACACAATCTCACTGAATTGAAGGAAGAAACTCAAGGGGCTGAATGGCCTTCTTCTTTCCTGTGTTCCTGAACATTTGCATTTTTATGGCGCAGCTGCATTTTGAAGCATTATTGTCATCAGAGACAGATGGTCTGAAAGCCGCATGTGGGCATTTGATTGGACCCTGGAGACTTGAGAGCACTTCCATCGGCTTTCATTTGCCGTTGTTGACCTGGAATCTATCACCTCCAACACACAACATGACTTGGATCCTCGATGATGCCAGTTCCATTGCCGATTTCGCGCTGATATTGAAGCAGGCACACATGATGCGGTCTTAATAAAATTCTTTAGAGATCTTGGCACAGGCAATGAGGCTGATTGCTTCTATTATTGTAAACGTCTGCAAGAGGCTGAGAGTCATCCAAGGAGATAAAACCTTTCTTGGGGGTAACGTTTCTCACTCACCTTTATTGGTTTGATGATTTTAAAGATGTCACAATTATTCTCTGCCAATCTTGTGCAAACCCAACATTTTGAAATTGTGTATTTTGAAACTTTCAGCATTCACGTGTTGGCAATGTGCTTGTGTAAAATTCCAGTGTGCACTTGTTTAACATGCTAACATCAACAACTGTGCTAAAATAACACCCATAGGTAATCTTACACAAGTGCGTAGGGGCCTCACGGTAGCATGGTGGTTAGCATCAATGCTTCACAGCGCCAGGGTCCCAGGTTCGATTCCCGGCTGGGTCACTGTCTGTGTGGAGTCTGCACGTCCTCCCTGTGTGTGCGTGGGTTTCCTCCGGGTGCTCCGGTTTCCTCCCACAGTCCAAAGATGTGCAGGTTAGGTGGATTGGCCATGCTAAATTGCCCGTAGTGTAAGGTTAATGGGGCGATTGTTGGGTTACGGGTATACAGGTTGCGTGGGTTTAAGTAGGGTGATCATTGCTCGGCACAACATCGAGGGCCGAAGGGCCTGTTCTGTGCTGTACTGTTCTATGTTCTATGCGTTAACTGGTAAATTAAAACTCAGCAGCGTTTCAGCCTAGGCGCTCAGCTGACGTTCAGTAGACAGCACTCTTGCTGCTAAGTCAGAGCGTTGAGGGTTCAAGTCCCACTGGGTTTCTGGAGGGACAATATAGAATTTGGGTTAGGGAATGGGCTCAAATGTCATTCTGGATCCTTCACATGATTGCAACACAATGACCATGACTGCAAGGTGTGTGCACATGGATGTCAGTTGGTGACAAAGAGTTGACACCACTGCGACCCCTGCACTCAAACGCTCTGGCCTCCCCTTATTTGGATGAAAGGAAAAGCAATAACTACTTGTGCAAAAGTAACAGAGTCCACAAACCTGCCTTCAGCAGGAAAAGAGCAAAGAGCGAAAAATAGGAGGGAGAAAATAAAAGAAGAGAAACACGTTGCTGATTGTCTGGACATAGCCACCCTTGTGTTACCCCGCCCCCCCCCCCCCCCACGCCCACCCACCCTTCCCCGCCAACACCGGCCCAACCCTCCCGCCTAAAAAGCAAACTCTTTAAGTAACACTTAATGATTTGACACATTGAACGTGCGGAGTGAAGGGACAGACTTTGATGTGCTAAACTGATGGAAGCAGCCATTCTCCCAGCGGTCACTCCAGCGTGACCGAATCTATGGCCGGGGAGTCGTGCAAGATACCGTTCAACAGAATTTACACGCAGCTTTAACCCTCCCGATTCAATGCCAAAGTCAACATGAAAATATCATCTTGTGCCAGGGCTCAAGTCTTCTGCATCGATGATCTTTGAAAGATGAACAAAGTTATTCAAGCCGCAGTGAACAGCACAGAGTTAACTTGGCTCTTCCAAATCTGATTAATCTGAAATAATGATGTTACACTGGTGCACAGCAAGATCAGCACAGTTAAAGTCATAAGAGCTGATCAATTTGTTGATAGGATTTTAAAGAGCTCCAGTGCACTCCCTTGATGATTCAGTAGATAAGTGCACATAATAGTGTAGTACAGACCTACAATGTAACATGTTTGAGTCCTGCGCTTTGATGAGATGTGTAAACTGTGCCAAGGCATCAGTTGGGATATTTCAACTTGCCTCACCGCCCATGGGCTGAGGAGGGAAAATAAATCAGGCTTTTTAAAAAAATATAATCAAACCAAGTTCCTGGTCCTAATCAGCATTTAACGACTAAACCCACCCACAGGTCATATTTCTTAGATTATCTTATTTCTGAGATGAAAAACAACAGTGATATTGATCCAGTGATTCTGGTTCTCATCTGATGAATTTATATTGTGTGACACCGGTAAACACTGACTGGCTTGAACTCTTCACTCCTGCATTTAGAGCAATTCAAATCGCTCGCAGAGAGATTGCATCATGAAAATCAATGAATTATTATCCCATGTGAGCGAGAAAGACAGGCTGAAATGAGCTTGGGTCAAAGAAAAATGGGGCAACCGGTCGTAGCGAGATGCAGAGGCCAGAGTCGGCACAGCAGAGAGAGACTGGGACAAATTCAGACCTTGGGCAATCCAAATTTCCTTATTGTTCAATATTCATTTGAAGTCAATGGCAACGAAGATTATGAGAGATGTAGAGCAGCCCACTGATCTGTTATCCTCCATTGCACACAAAGGCACAAAGTGAAAATGACCCCCACTTGTTAGGTAATTTGGACATTCTGAATTCTCCTCTGTGTGCCCGAACAGACACTGGAATGTGGCAACTAGGGGCTTTTCACAGTAACTTCACTGCAGTGTTAATGTAAGCCTAGAGCATAGAACATACAGTGCAGAAGGAGGCCATTCGGCCCTTCGAGTCTGCACCGACCCACTTCAGCCCCCATTTCCACCCTATCCCCGTAACCCAACAACCCCTCCTAAACGTTTTTGGTCACCAAGGGCAATTTATCATGGCCAATCCACCTAACCTGCACATCTTTGGACTGTGGGAGGAAACTAGAGCACCCAGAGGAAACCCACGCAGACATGGGGAGAACGTGCAGACTCCGCACAGACAGTGACCCAGCAGGGAATCGAACCTGGGACCCTGGCGCTGTGAAGCCACAGTGCTAATCACTTGTGCTACCATGATGCCCACTTGTAACAATAAAGATTATTATTATTATAGGTGGAATCTGTAATATTCAGGATTTGCTATTATTCTTAAAGATGATGCCAAGCTATAGCAACCACATGCTAATATCCGTATAGATTTGTGTTAGAACCTTTCGCCTGATCTTTTATTTATTGAATGACAGAATCAAGGAATGGGTACTGCACAGAAGAAGGCAATTCAGCTAGTCATATCCATTCTTGTTCAAAAGAACAAAGAACAAAGAAAAATACAGCTCAGTAGAAGAGCCACTCAGTTGGTCCCACACCCACTCCCACCTTTTGCCCATTCTTTTCAGGCAATGCAGGATGACTCTGCCTCCGGGGTGCTCTCAGGCAGTTCATTCTAGATACTAACCATTTCCTGCATAAAATCACTTTCCTTCCTGTCTCTGTTGGTGCTTTTGCCATTCACCTTAAATCGGCTCAGCTGGATTCTCACCAATGGGAGCAGCTTCCATCTGAACATTTTCTACTTTCTATTTTGAACACCTCCATCAAATCTCTTAACCTCCCCTCCTCCAAGGAGAATGTGGCTTCAATCTATCCACAGAACTGAAGTCCTTTATCCCTGGAACGCTTCTCGTAAATCCTTTCGGCATCCTCTCAAAAGTCCTCACAATTATCTGAAAGCATAGTGCCCATAGGACTGGACTCGACATACCTGTTGAAGCTGAATGAGCATTTTATAAAAGGTTCACATTATCTTCCTTTCCATTTACTTTCATTATCGCCTCCTTTGTCCATTCAGTTCTTTAACTTTTCACTTCCAGCTTCCAATTCTTGTTCCCTAACTGTGGCAGTGGCTAGGGACCTGTTTCCAGACTGATCCTTCGTTGATCTCCAGGAGGTTTGCGTGTGGGACCTGGGTTGACCTGCTTTCTGATGACTCACGGGTGTTGGGAGTGTTCTGGGTCTTTGCATGAATGGTGCAGATAAACAATTTCTTGGTGTGATACATTTGTAATGTAGAACAGCAGATCAATACTGGAGTTTGGTTTCAGTTTGGAGGACAGGCTTGGTGGGCTCCAGAGAGTCCACACAGTCCTAAAGAATTTAGAAGTGCTTTTGTGTCTGATCTCATCTGATTATTTCAAATTTCTCTTCACAATTAGGAAAGCTTAGGTTCTAAAAGGTGATTCTGAAATGAATACTTGAGATTGAAACTCTATTGCTCTTTCACACACTTGTATTCTCCCATATCGACTCATGTATACATAGTCACACACATTCACGCACTCACAAATACATCCACATGCGCACACATGCACACGCACCCACTCACACATGCAACACACATAGCCACACACAGACACACATACACTCATTCACATTCGCACACACACACGCACACACACTGACCCATACACCCACACACACCACACACACTCACACATACATACATATCCACACACGCACACACACATGATTCAGTGGCCTTGTCGTGCCTTACTTGGTGTCGGGATGTTGCAATTAGGCTCATTAAAATATGCACTTGCCCAGTTCACGCGGGGCTGGGATTCACTGGTCTTGCCAGCGAGGCACCAGCTGGACACAGTTTCATACTGGTTCACAAGTGGGCAACCAGTCATGATGGCGCCTCGGGAGGGTCTCTCTACGGAGTTGAGTCCCCCCAGGTGGTAGGACACGATGCAGAGCGACACCCTGGCGCTCCCCTTGGTACTGCCTCCCGGCATCCTGGCACTGCTAGGTTGCCCAGGTGGCACTGCTGGGCTGGTCAGGGCACTGCCATGGTGCCAGGGTGTCAGTGCCAAGGTGCCCAGGTGGCAGGTTGCCCATGCCAGGGGTTGAGGCTGGGTGGGGGAGGGCCTTGTCCATAAGAGATTGGGTGATGAGGGGCTCGAGTAACCCAGAAGAGGTAAGTTGAGTGAAGTGAGGGGACCTGATGGCTCCTGAGGGGGGAGGTATTGAAAGATCAGTGCTGCCTTTAAAAGTGTCACCCTGATCCGAGAGTAGTCTTTCTGCTCAGCTCGCCAGTGCAGGAAATTACTTAAAGAGTGGCCTGGACGGGAAGTTCCTTGCCAAGGCCAAAAAAATCAGCGCAGTGTCATTGAACAGCAGAGTCTTTATCGGCGCTGCAGGCACCAGGAAACACCCAGCTCAACATGCCGCTTAGCGTACTTTAACTTGAGTCAGCTGAATCACACCCACAGTCTCACATGCACACACATCCTCTCACATATACACACACCCACACACAAAGACACACACATAGGGCTGGATTCTCCATTTCAACGGTGAAGTGTCAATTTGAACAGAAAATTCGCAGGAGTTCTACGACCAAAAAATCAACTCCGACCCCTCACTGATTCGGGACCGGTGAGGGGCTAGCAGTGGCGCCGGGTGAAACTCCTGGATCCCGTGCTGAAAACGGCCGGATTCTTGGCCGTGCAACCTGCAGTGATTGCGCTGTACAACATGACGCCGGCCCTGTGCGGACCAAACCAGCCATCAGAGACCACACAGCTCACCTCCCTAGCCACCGCTTGGCCACCCTCTACCAGTCCCCCCAGCCCTCACGGAAGCAGCTCCCGGCTAGCGGCATGAATCCCGGCCGAGTGTGGCGGCGCTGGACCGCAGCCACCACGCCGGGTTCCCAACCGTTGAGACCACATGTGTCCCGCGCCATCGGGCACTCGGCTCATCAGGGGCAGAGCACTGCCGGAGGGCTTGCCGATGACGCACCAATGCCATTGCAACAGCATGCTGCGTGCAACACGATCACACCATTTCCAAGGGGGCGGAGCATGGCTGACCGGCGCCAAACTGCCGCCGGCCCCGATTTGGGCGACGGAGTCGATTTTCCACTTGATTGCCGATTACAATATATGCGTCGGGCAACGGAGAATCCAGCCCATAGTCTCTCTCACACACACACATATATACACACATTCTGACTCATATATACATAGCCACACACCCAAACACATACACATACAGTCTCACAAACACAAATAGACACACGTTCTCACTCATACACACATAGCCTCATACCCAAAAATATGCACATACAGTCTCACATATATGTATTCACACATGTTCTCACTCATACAACATACACACTCACACACATATATACACATGTTCTCACTCATACTCGCACACCCACAAACACATATAGTCTCACACACACATACATACACGCATTCTCACTCCTACACAAGTACGCACACATACAGTCTCACATACACACGTATACACACAGTCTCACTCATATACCCATACACACACATACAGCCTCACACACACATATATACACACTTTCTCATTCATACACACATACCCACACACACATATGTACACACGTTCTCACTCATACATACATACACTCGCGCACAGTCTCACACACATGTATATATATATTTATATATACACACGTATATACACATATTCTCATTCATACAAGCATACCCACACACACACACATATATATATACATTCTCACTCATACATACATATCCGCACACACACAAACATACGCACATACAGTCTCACACGCACACATATATACACACGTTCTCACTCATACACACATACCCACACACACATCTACAGTCTCACGCACACACATATATATGAATACACACATTCACACTCAGACACATACGCACACACTCAAGCAAACACATGCACACACAGACTCGCATTCACAAACACTCACACTCTCAGACACACACAAACCCAGGTATATTCGTATCCACAAATTTACATGCATACTCCCAACTCATTTACAGAATAACTCTGGAACACAAAATCCCTTTAGAACCATCTTGAATTGTTAGTTTAAAGTTACAGATGCGTTACATTTGTGTGAACAATTATGTAACTTTGCTTGGGTTGAAGAGGTGGGGAACTATGGGTCATTTGATTGCAATATGATATTCAATTGAGTGCGATGATCCGTTTCAATGTGAGTTATGTTGTTGCGCCATGCTTTTTCCATTGAAAACCGGTTTGCCAAATATCTTTTCACAAAGATGTTGCCCCTTCAACCCATGTTCATTTATTATATTGTTTTCCTTGGCATTTTCTTGAATGAATGTAGATGTGAAGATTGAAACTGATTACACCCACATTGTGTTGGAGGCACTTAGATAAGCAGGGCCAAGACATGCTCTGGTGCCACTAAACAGAAGAGAGAAGACCCCTCCACTTTGGCCTCCTACCTCATGCTAAGGTTACATTTTGGGGAATTAGAATTATATGATGATACAGCTCATGAGAAGGCTATTCAGCCCATCATGCCTCTACTAGCTCTTTGAAATAACGATCCAATTACTCTCACACCCTGCTCTTTCCCCATAATTCTGTACATTCTTCAAGTATTTATCTAATTCATCTTTTGAAAGATGTTACTAACTTTGCTTCAGGCAGTGTATTTGACATCGCACTGTACAACAAATCGTTTCCTCATCTTAGTTGTGGTTTCTTTATTAATTACCTTACGCCATGTCCTCTGCTTACCAAACCTTCTGACATTTCTAAAAATGGTCACAGCAATGGTTTACACTTCTGTCATCTGAGAAATGAAAGTAGCCTTTCTCTTCTCCACTTTTGACGCATGTGTGCGTACTTGTGTAGGAGTGAGAATGCGTGTATGTATGTGTGTGTATGCAGCTGGCCTTCTCTTCTCCACTTTTGACGCATTTTACAATGTCAGTCACTAGTATTTATGTAGCATCTTGAACATCCCAAGATGCTTCACCGGAGCACGATACAACAATATTTGACACCATGATGCACACAGCAATATTAGGGCAGGTTATCACGAACGTGTTCAAAGAGGTAGAATTTAAGGAGTGTATCAAAGGAGGAGAGAGAGAGGGGGAGAGATTTAGAGAGTGAATTCCAGACCTTAGGCCGCAGGCTACCAAAGGTGGAGCGATAGAAACCTGGAATGCACAAGAGGAGGAGTGCTGATATCTTGGAGGTTGTGGGGCTGGAGGAGATTGCAGAGATAAGGAAGGGGAAGGTCATGGAAACATTTGAAAACAAGGAAAATAATTTTAGAATTGAGGCTTTGCTTAACTGGGAGCCAATAGAGACCAGCTTTTTAAAAATAAATTCCAGTACATTATACCTCGGAACTACCTTTCTCTCAGTTGCTTTCCGCCTTTGAGTTTCCTCCTTGTTTGGTTTTCAGTGCTGTTCAATTGTGCGTGTCTAATTGATGCTGGCTGCATGACACCAAGACCAAAGATGATTCTTGTCTTCAACTACCACTTACACTTCGTAGTGAAGCCTACAAGATCTTAATAAGGTGCTGGGTGCTCATTGCTAATTTGTTAGCTCTCGAATGTGGGATCCACAAAGTCAGTTTTGCTGCCACCACCACCATTCTGACCCAGGTCGGTTCACGAGCCACAAACCAAACAAAAAATATATTCATCATCTGCACATTGTATCAAACTCATCTGGATGGCAGTTTTGAGAGTTGCCTGTTTTGTGTTGTTCCTGCAGCTCAAGCCTTCTTTTTTTCTCTCAAGAAGAAACATAGCTGCTTAACTCACAGTCCGCAAAATAATAATAATAATCATTATTCATATCACAAGTAGGCTTATATCAACACTGCAATGAAGTTACTGTGAAAATCCCCTAGTCGCCACGCTCCAGCACCTGTTCGGATATACTGAGGGAGAATTCAAAATGTCCAACTCACCTAACAAGCATGTCTTTTGGGACTAATGGGAGGAAACAGGAGTGCCCAGAGGAAACCCACACAGACACGGGGAGAATGCGCAGACTCTGCAGAGAAAATGACCCAAGCGGGAACCAAACCGGGACTTTGGCGCTGTGGAGCAACAGTGCAAACCACTGTGCTACCGTGCCGCCCAAATCTAACTTCATGTTAAAAGCATGGGGTTAATTTTTCTGTTTCATCATGATTGGGCAGGTATAGTAGCAGAAATTATGGGTGAAAAAACCAAGGTGACCATCCATCACAATCCCTCCCAGTTTCTGCTTTGTCTTCAACCCCTGTACTTGCTGGGGAGGTCGTCTGGCTACCCTTTTTGCCCAGGCCAACCCACACCCCCACCCAAATTCCAGTAGGGAGGTGAGACCTGACAAGTGATCCCATCTCCGATAAAATATTAAAACATGCTGCTGTGCTAGGAGAGGTGTGCTAATGCAGGAGGCGCAAAAAGTTGGTTTATAGGTGCAACAGGTGATTCAGAAGGTGAATGGAGTTTTGTCCTTCATTCCTAGAGGGATGGGGTTTAAGACTAGGGAGGATTTGCGGCAACTGTATAAGGTGTTAGTGAGGCCACACCTGGAGTATTGTGTTCAGTTTTGGTCTCTTTACCTGAGAAAGGACGTATTGGTGCTGGACGTGTGCAGAGGAGATTCACTAGGTTAATCCCAGTGTTGAGGGTTTTGGATACGAGGAGAGGTTGAGTAGACTGGGACTGTACTCATTGGAATTTAGAAGGATGCGGAGGGATCTATCAGAAACAAATAAAATTATGAAGGGAATAAATAGGATAGATACGGGCAGGTTGTTTCCACTGGCGGGTGAAAGCAGAACTAGGGGGCATAGCCTCAAAATAAGGGGAAGTAGATTTAGGACTAATTTTAGGAGGAATTTCTTCACCCAAAGGGTTGTGAGTCTATGGAATTTCCTGCCCAATGAAGCAGTTGAGGCTCCTTCATTAAATGTTTTCAAGATAAAGATAGATCGTTTTTTGAAGAATAAAGGATTAAAGGGTTATGGTGTTCGGGCCGAAAAGTGGAGCTGAGTCCACAAAAGATCAGCCATGATCTAATTGAATAGCGGAGCAGGCTCGAGGGGCCAGATGGCCTACTCCTGCTCCTAGTTCTTATGTTCTTATCTCCCTGTTTTGTCATTGATACACCCTTACAAGCGAGCATCAGCAGATAGGTGCAAGTGTGCTTTGAGTTAGAATCATAGAATCCATCCAGTGCAGAAGGAGGCCATTTGGCCCATCAAGTCTACACTGACCCTCTAAAGAGCACCCCACCTAAGTCCACTCCCCCACCCTATCTCCATGTAACCCCATGACCCCACCTAATCTTTGGACACTAAGGGCAATTTAGCATGGCCAATCCATCTAACCCGCACATCTTTGAACTGTGGGAGGAAACCGGAGCACCCGGAGGAAACCCACGCAGACAGTCACCCCAGGCTGGAATCGATCCCGGGTCCCTGGTGCTGCGAGGCAGCAGTGCTAACCACCGTGCAGCAGAGAACTTTGCTAATATCCCTGGATGCCCTGTAGATAATACCTCCCCTCTCCTCTCATTCCAAATCCTCATTTTTGTGGAAAATGGCTCAACCTGAGGCTAGCGTCACTGTTTGGGGGGGGGGGGGGGGGGGGGGGGGCAGGACAAGCTCAGAATGTACCTCACTTCCCCCTGTTGGCTGTCCTGGGGCAGATTCAGGAAAATCTAACCCGATCTTGGCTTGAATCAAAAACTCATTTGAAGCCAGATAGTCATAATTTCTGAAACGCAAGAGCTTCACTCTTATTGAACATCACCACTGTCCATACTCTTAATGATGAATAATTTTGCTGGTGTAACTTAACAGTGTTCAGAAGTTTTACTCTGCTGTTGTAACCATCAAAATGCTTTGCCCTGTTCATATCATTCAGTAACTGATTGTTGTCACTTACAGCAGACACACGGGGCCGAGCTGACTAAGCTCTCTGTGAGTCTCATGGAGTACGAGCTTCCCCGCTGAGGGAGAGGAGCTCCTCATCAGTGGGAGAGCAATATTAAAAACCCAGGTCTGCGTGTGGGAGTGGCACGGGTAGTCCCTTCTGGGACCAATGTACTTAGAGTCTTCATTTTGTTGTTAATAAATCTTTCATTCCTTATTGTTCCTGTGTGGCTGCACCTTGAATGATAGAATAGAATCCCTACAGTGCGGAAGGAGGCCATTCAACCCATCAAGTCTACACCGACCCTTAGAAAGACCACTCTCTCTTTGCCCAGCCCCCACCCTATTCCTGCCACCCTGCCCTAAGGTGCAATTTAGCACGGCCAATCCACCTAACCTGCACATTTTTGGACTGGGGGAGGAAACCGGAGCACCCGGAGAAACCCACGCAGACATGGGGAGGACATGCAGACTCCACACAGGCTGTCCCCTGATGTCGGATCAAAGCCGATCCTTGGCGTTGTGAGGCAGCAGTGTTGACCACTGTGCCACTGTGCCACCCCTCAATACTAATCAAAGCTCACACTTCAGTACTGAGGAAGCACTACACGGTCTCTGGTAACATATTTCACAGGAGATATTAAACTGAGGCTCTACCTGTCTACTTGGAGGGAAGATCCTCCCATTGCACTATTTTGAAGAAGGGCAGGGGGATCTCTCCCTGGTGCCCTGTCCAATATTCATCCCTCAATCACCATCACAAAAACAAATTATCTGCACATTATCACATTGCTGTGTGTGGGAGCTTGCTGTGAGCAAATTGGTCGCCGTGTTTCCTACATTGCAATCGTAACAATGCTTTAAAAGTACCCCATTGGCTGTAAAGCACTTTTAAAGGCTGTAATCATTAAGAAGCAAGTCTTGCTTTATTCCTTAGTTTACAATCATGACTTCAGTCTGTTAATAAAGTCATTCAGTGACTTCATACTATTACTTTAATTGTTGAATAGTTTTCTTACTCCAAGCACTAGTTTAACTCTGTTACTAAGCAGAAAAATAGTTCAAAACTTTTCATAGTTTGAGGATTCATCAATTATGGAACGTAACCAATTTTAATTCTAGTTAAACCAGTGACATGAATATTGGCAGATTCTATCAAGAGAAGGGATTCAGTTCAGCAGATTACTCCTCTGGTAATGAAGATGAAAATCTGTTTCTAAACATCAGCAGTAAGTCAGCCATTGTCCTTTGATAAACACATAGCTGGCATTCAAGGTAGTCACAGATTCAGTTCTATATGATCAGAAAGTGAAATTGGCATAATGCATTGAAAGGAATTAAACAGTGAACACTCTTCTTTTTTTTTATAAACTCAGAGTACACAATTCATTTTTTCCAATTAAGGGGCAAGCAATTTACCATGGGTAATCCACCTATCCTGCACATGGGTGGTGGGGGAGAATGTGCAAACTTCACATGGACAGTGACCCAGAGCCGGGATCGAACCTGGGACCTCAGCGGCGTGAGTCAATCATGCTAACCACTTGCACCACCGTGCTGCCCTTAGTAAACACTCTTCTGCTTTGCTAATCTGGATAATGATCCCACTCGATTGCTCTTGCAAACTTTATAACTGCAATAACCTTCAAGCGTGTATGCAATAACTATCAAAATTCAAATAGTGGACGGTATCCCCCCCCCCCCCCCCCCCGCCGGGTGGGAGAATCACCGGGGCACCGCGCTAATCACGCCACACCGCCCCGACCCCCTGCACGCGATTCTCCCACCCCCCCGAAAACAGCGCCGCGCGAATCGCGCCAGGCCTCTTGGAGAATCGCCGCAAACGGCAAGCAGCGATTCTCCAGCCCGGATGGGCCAAGCGGCCGCGCGTAAACTGCCCACCGGCGCCGTCCACACCTGGTCGCTGCTGGCGGGTACCCGTCGCGAAGGCTTGGGGGGAAGCCTGTGGCGGGGAGGGGGGGCCCTTTCCTGGGGGGGCCTCCGATGGGATCTGGCCCGCGATCGGGGCTCACCGATTGGCGGGCCGGCCTCTCAACCCCTGGGCCTACTTTCTTGCGCGACCGGCCCCAGAACCCCAGCGTCATGTTGGTGAGGGGCCGGAGCGCTCCGCGGGGTTACCTCG
Organism: Scyliorhinus canicula; assembly: GCF_902713615.1. Taxonomy (NCBI): domain Eukaryota; kingdom Metazoa; phylum Chordata; class Chondrichthyes; order Carcharhiniformes; family Scyliorhinidae; genus Scyliorhinus; species Scyliorhinus canicula. The sequence goes on from NC_052146.1 coordinate 214,291,159, forward strand.
CATGCGTCAGTTGGCACCGGCGCCATTGAGCATACGCTAGTTGGCGCCGGCCCAACTGCGTATGCGCGGGACCCACGCCGAGGCCCCGCCCCCGTAAATCGCGCGACGCCCCTGCTCGCCCCACGGAGGGCAGAGAATAGGGGTCTGGGAACGGACGCCGACGCCTGAGTAAAATACTATGGTTTTTACTCCGGCGTCGGCACTTAGACTCCTGTTGGGAGAATCCCGCTCCACATTCTGATATACTTACCCTAGAGCATCCATCCGCCCTTACTGAAATACATGCCATAACACAATATTTAGCATAATCCTGGCAATTGCATTATAGTGATGGATGTCTTAACTGAAGCTGTAAGCACTACCTTAGTAACTAGACTTACCTCTTATTGAAAAAATGAGTTTCGAGCAAGAACTCTGTTAAATTAAGGAATTATATCACGCATATGAAAATGTTATACAAAGGTAATTATATACCTAAAGACCAATATCAATACATAAGCACACCATTCTGCATTTTGTGGAGACCTACAAACACACACATACCTGTGTGATTGCACAGTGTGAAAGCACAGAGATAAAAACAGCATTGAAATGTTTATATCAGAGGGTCCATTGCAGCTAAGCGGAATTTATAAAAGCTTTTTTGGAGTGAATGAGGCCTGTTCTGTGCTGATTTACAAGTAACATGTGCTGTGTTACTGTAATTTATAGAACACAGATGGCCAGGGAGTGCCCCTGTTGACTTGTGACTAAAATGGAAACTGAGACAATGTCACCTGCTGTGGCTACCTTTGCTATGTTTCCCAAAAGCCTTGCTCCAAACCCGATTTCTCCTTCAGACTAATAAATCGCAGCAAAGTTGTGATTTTGTGGTTTCTCACTCGGAATAAATACACTTTAATTTAGATTTCTCCTCATATTCACTCATATCTCCAATCAGATTGCTCAAAGCTCTCTTGTTCATGGTTCTGCTCTGATATTAGTTCCTTAGTGAGAAGCTGGGACCTGCACCAAATCAATAAACTCAATCCTGGGACCACGAGCAGACTTGGTTCGAGACTTGTTCAAACAATCCGAACATACTTTTCCAGACATCTCAAATTGGCAGTTGCCGAACTGTGTTGTATGCTTTTCTCAGGTTACTGGGAGGTCAGGTCCTGGTTTGTGTATTTCTATTACGTGCAAACATACAAAAAAAAACTGACAGTGGAAGACCTATTGGTCAACCTATCCTGTCCCTTGTTAGAGTGATGCATTAAGTACCACGTTACAAATCCTCTCCACCTGCCTCCAGAAACATGAAATATCCTGTGAAAGGCGAGACACCAGAATATAAATCCAAACCAATTTCAGAGCAAATCATTTGCAAACATCTGCTTGCCAGTGACTGAAACACAAACCCATGTGAATCTACAGCTGATTTTAACCAGATTTGAAGCAGTGTGGAATTACCATCAAGATGGCCAAGTGATAGATCAATCTGCACCCAGTTTTAAGAGTATATCAAATCACTTGTTGCCATCGGTGTCACAGGACTAATGTCAAAATGGGCTGCTCCTGCATGGAAAAGCTACTTTTCATCACTGCTCTCATTGATGAAGAAGTCTTTGCTTCAATCAGAAAGACTGATTGTTCCTTTGACAGATTGAAAGAAGATATCGGTCGCCAGCATGCAATCTATGTCCACGATAGACTCAATGTGCGGCGTTTTCCAAACAAATGGCTAAGTGTCATTTTCTGCCAAGTAAACCGGTGAGATTCCCATCATCCCCGGTGGCACGATCCACAGTGCAATTTTCAGGCATGGGCAGGATTCTCCGAACTGGCAGCCGTGTTTTCCTGGGCAGCATGCCCTCGCCGGCAGCGGGATTCTCCATTCCTGCCACGTGCCAATGGGATTTCCCATTGTGGCCACCCCATTCCACCGGGGAACCCGTGGGTGTGGGTGCGCTGCCAGCGGAATGGAGAACCCAGCTGGCGGAGAATCCCGCTGCATGCCTGAGGTGCAATGAATCTGATTCCCCCACCCCACGGGTCATCTGAGCATTTACATAAAGGGGGCGCTGCACTTAAACACCTCCTCAGCACTTGCTTTCATTCAAGCCAGGAGGATGGCAGCAATGAAACCTGTACCTCAATTCCTGGAGGAGGCCCTCAGCCATTTGCTGGATGCCATGGAGGAGAGGCGGGTGACAATATACCCTCGTTTTGGCACAAGGCCCTCAGCAAGATGAGAAATCCCACCTAGAAGACGGCAACAGCACTGGTCAGTGCTAGCAGCCTGACCTAGTGGCTGGGAGTGCAATGTAGAAAAAAAAGAATGACGTACTCAGATCGGCATGGGTAAGTGCTTATTGTCTCCCTGTCTGCACCCCACCCTTACGTCACCTCCTGGAATGTCACCTTGATCCCACCTGTCGCCACCTAGAAGGGCCCCAGCACCCTACCTGATACCAGCATCCTCGCACCTCCCCCCGCCGGCACCCCTCATCATGATCCTTCCCTGCTGAAGCACAGTGCCCCTATCTGCCAGCTGTCATTGACATCTGACCTGCAGGCGGCCAGCTCACATTATCTACATTTGTGTTCCTGCAGGATAAGCTTGCCCACAACTGCCATGATCGAGAGAAGATGGGCAGTGGGATGCCCGAACACAGGGTACTGACTCCGTACAAAGATAGGGCCATTGAGCTCACAGTAGAGGAGCGGGAGCTGCATTGAGAGCAAGGTGGACCTGCAACATAAGTGAGGAGCCACTGCATCTTCATCCAGATGATCAGTTTCAGGTGAGTTCTTTGTTGTCAACATCGTTGACTAGACCATGTACTAAAACCCTTGCCTTGCAGGAAAGTCAGTCCAGGATCGTACTCCATCTGCCCCTTCATCCCATGGAGTAACTGAAGAGCTTGGAGCGTCTAACAGCAGAGCCGTACTGCCCAACCTCAACACCACCTTGGAGGAGATCTCAGAGGTGAACACAAATAACACGTCACAGCTAACATCCACTCTATCCATCATCGCGGAGACACATACCTCGGTGGACGCACCGCACTGCTTCTGATGCACATCAGGTGGAGGCAGGAACGTTCCAGGGATTGGCCATTCAGAGATCTGCTGGATCCAAAGACTCAGCTGTGCCCCTCCTAGGCGCCGTACCTCTGGAGACAATGGGAAATGCCTTTGGCTGGCTTCCGGACAGAGAATCCTGCTGCTGGTGTGAACGCGCCGCACCAGAAAACGGGTGCGACAGAACAGAGAATCTCACTTATTTTACCTCACCTTGGGCTTGAACTGGCGGTCGATCATAGCCATAGAGCTGCGAAGCGATGCAAATGCCATTTTTGGCCTCTCCTGAGATTTACGATCATGACAGGATTAGCGCCTATAGCTAACGGACCCACTAAATCCCTCCCAATTTTTATCATGCAACTTGATCTTGCTGTGAAACGTGTCCCTGACATTGGCAACTGGATGTTCAAATGAAAACCCCTGGGCGAGGACTGTTTAATGCTGCTGGATTATACTGATGGACATTGTGACAAAGCTAATTGGCAAACAAGAGATATTGTAGCAGAAGTGATTACCATGCCAATTTAAGGAACTCAACACATTGTGCCTGCACCAGTGTGTATCCATCATACAAATCAAATTGTAGGAACATATTCTAATGCTAAATCAAACAGAGCTCATGAAACAGCTTTGATGGGTGGGGCAAGTTGTCTGAATGGATGAGGAGTGGTTTCCAAAAGCACAGCTCGCTCAACAAAAAGGGAAAGCATTTGTAAAATGGCCAGAAGTAGAGTGCGAAAGATTTTCAGTTGTACTTGTGTGATGTTGTACGAAGTAAATAATGGCATGATGGGAAAACTGGTAAACTACTGGGTACAATGAAAGAAAAACTGACTTTGCATGACATAAAGCCTGAATAAGATCAGAGAAGGTCGAGCTGATCCGAAATGCCTGGGCTCCTCAAATTCTGATAAGACTAACTCGTCATAACCCAAAGCAGTCTAAATACAACAAGATAGGGTCAGAGCAAGTCTCCTCCGACTCTTAAACATTCCATCCAAGGACAAAATAATGATCTGAGTAACGGGACAGAGTCCTGAAAGGTCAGCAAGGTGACGCCTGTTTTATGATATTGCTTATGTTTATACTTCTGATCGAATTCCTGACCAAGCTGTAGTCACATAATCCTGATTTTGATAATGTATAAATATTGAGCGGATTCTCTGTGAAAGTGCGGACTTGAGAAGGAAACAGCAGTTTTTACTGACTGCTCTCTGACTTCAAGCTTCAGCCATTTCTGCATGCAACTGTAATTCGTAAATAAAGCTTTGTTTTGTTTTCTTAACGAGCGTTGTTGAATCTTTCTATCACAGTCCAGAAGCGGGAAAAATATTGACTTCAACACTTGACCTTGTTTATATCTTTCAGAAACATCTCAAAACTCCTCACAAATCGTCCATTTTGTTGTGCCAATGGGGGTCTTGCCCACCAGTTGGAGAACCTAAGTCAGTTCAATGGGGGAGGGGAGGAAATAATGGCATCCAGTACCTTTCAAGGATTTAGGTGGCCACTATAGAGCCTTCCCAATTATCAATATCTCTGGCAGCGGATGTCCTGGCGAGGCAAACCCGACAAAACCTGACAAAGCTAAAGGTGTGGGAAAGCCGTGCAAGCTCCATTGAATCCCTGCGCCACCATCAAATTGCAATTTGCTCAGGGATGATGGGTGTGAATTGGTTCATTGATTAACCTATCTGACATCCCACTACCGCAGAATAGCTTGGGACAGGGGATAACCTTCGTAGATGGGCACAGTGTTGGTGTCACCATCACCAGGATCTAACACAATACCAGTGGTTCAACTAGAGGCATAGAGTGACAACACAGGCTGGATGGCTACATACACGGCAGGGGTATTGAAGATCTCAAACACCAGTGTCAAACCATTTCACCCTCCAACTTTATCGGAGAGGGTTTAGCTGCTGCCGGGAGATTGCCGTGGGACCTCTCCCACAACTAAGTGGGTGCAGCTGCCATGTTTCCTGCCACAATGGCAGCATTAAATCCAGCCCATACAATGAACTCCTTTCACTGACCGTACTGTTTTAACGTAAGCAGAGTAACCTTCGAGACACTTCTAGAGGCATAAAGTAAAGTTGTGTGGCGTTGACACAAACAACAAAGATGGTTATAATGGGTTGATCAGTCTGGTTCCCAGGAATATAATCGATAAGCCACTTAGGGCTGCGCCTGCTTCAACATGACTTCCCCAGAAGTGTGACGGGAATGGCGTTTACTTGTGGAAATAGAGGGCTGGATTTTCCGTTGGGTGACGCCGAAATCGCGAAACGGGATTGGGCGGAGAATCGGTTTCGATGCCAAAATCACGGTGGGCACAGATTTGGCGGCAAATCGCAATTCTCCGCCACCTCGACAGCGGCGTAAATGCGGTCCAGAACACAGGTACAGTAAACACTGTGTCACTAGCGGGTCAGACCCGGCATTCTCTGGGGCCTGCACAATTCTCTGCCTCCGATGGGCCGAGTTCCCAATGGTGCGGTTCACTTGTGCTTTTAAAAATCGTGACACCGGCGTTGTGACTGATGAGGGAGAGAAAGAGGATGTACGACATAGAGAGGCGCGACTGTGGACTGCTGGTCCGGGCTCTGGCTGGGCTGACTAGGGTGGGGGGCCCTGCCCAGCCTGAGGGAGGGGGGGTGATGGGGTAACGGGTAACGGGCTGAGTGCTGGAGTGGGGCATTGTCCAGGCACGGACTGCCATTACCGCGGCCTGCAAGACAACATTTTGTTGGGGAACCTACTGACCACCCACCTTGGACCCTGGTTCTGCAGAGTGACACCGGCCGTATGGGTGCCGCCCCCCCCCCCCCCCACCCATGCACCCCCGGCCTCCGCCATGCCCCCACCACCCAACCAGCCGGCACCTGCCGTTGGGGCATCAAGCGGCCCACCTGAAGAGCTAAACCAACTGTAGCCACTACGGTGCCACTGGACAGGGGACGTGGAGTGTACTGCTCGCAAGGGCAGTGTCACCCGACGGTACCCCTGACATTAGGGACAGGCACCAGTGCCAGCAGACCCCATGGTGTCGGTCACCGAAGGGGCCAGAGGTGCGGGGATAGGGGGGGGGTAACATGCCAGGGTGGAGCCCGCAGTGCCAACCGGGGCCACCATGTAGCCCGGTGGACCTGGTTGGGCACAGTGGTACGCTCCATGCTAACATGTCGGCCTTTCACCCCTGCAGACAATGGATATTGGAATTCGACCAGCGATGGTGGCCTTCCTGCTGGTTGCCGGTGCCCTGCGGGATACCCCGCGGCTGTATGAGCTGGCGCTGCTCAAGCAGCAGGAGGAAGCTGCAGCAGTGGAGCATACAGCTGTGGAGTCTGCCCCAGAGAACAGGATGCAGCCACCTTGGATGGAGAGACGGCCGCTCATCAGGCCAAGGAGGAGGAGGAGGTGCCATGGAGGCACCGCATGAGGCCTCATGTGTACCTGCTACGCCTGTCACTCGAGGACCTGCGGGACTGGGCATGCCGACAAAGACTCTGGTTGAGCAGGGAGACAGTACAACATATCTGCCAGATCATGGCACACCTGGCACCGCGGGAGTATGGGAGAGGCACCTGCTCCCAGTGGAGATCAAGGTGACGTTGCCGTAACCTTCTACGTGACGGGGCCCTTCCAGGTGTCCAGTGTGGACCTGTTCATTATCTCACGGACCTCAGTGCATAGGTGCATCCACGCTGTCACGGAGGTCATATATGCCCAGGCGGCTCAATACATCCACTTCGATGTGTACCCAACCTGGGTAGCGGTGTTTGCCACAATCGACAGGGTGCCCTGGGTCCAGGGAGTGATTGATGGGATGCATGTCGCCCTACAAATACCTGCAGATGACAGACCGCTCTACACCTGCCAAAAGCGGGCCCACTAGATGTAGCTGATATGTGACCATAAGCTGTGCATCATGAATGCCTGTGCCCGATACCCGGGCAGTGTGCACGATGCCTTCATCCTGGCACACTAGATGATTCCTGACATGTTCAAGATGACCCCACCCAGCTGGGGGGGGGGGGGGGGGGGGGGGTAAAGTACTGAGTGACAGGGGTTATCCACTGCAGTCATGGTGATGACACATATCAGGAGGCCACAGATCATCATGGAGACCCGCTACAACGACACCCATACAGCAACCAGGAGCATGATCGAGCGATGCTTCGGCCTCCTGAAGATGCGTTTCAGGTGCCTGGACCGCTCTGGAGGCGCCCTCCAGTATGATACTGAGAGGGTTGTCTGCATCGTGGCGGCCTGCTGCGTCCTCCACAACATCGCAGAGCAGAGGGGCGACGTGCTGGAGGAAGTGATGGAGGAACACCAGTTCTCGTCCAATGAGGAGGATGTGGGGGAGGGCGAGGATGGGCTGGACATGGAGCTCAGGCGGCATGGGAGGTGGCATGACGTGCACGCCAGGGCCAACGCACACTGGATGTTCTGATCTGGTGGGGGGGGAGGTGTCGGCCAGGGTCATGAATTCCGGATCGCACCCTCAGCCAGTGCCACAGCCGGAGCCTCCCCTGTGAGCTGAACAGTGCCGACGAAAGCAGTTCGGATGGCAGCCCTCCGTCTGTCATGCGAGTGTCCCGTTAAGAAATGTTTGTATTATCACATGGTTTCAGTGATGTCATTTTGTGGGTGGAGCTGGGCTGTGGCTCTGGATTTTATTAAGAGTTTTATATATATAGAGAGAACTGTAGCTGTGTGGGGAATTTAGGTTTGTAATTGATAAAAAAGGCTTACTGTGTATGTTTATAAATGTTAACTGAATTCGTAGAATAAACTTTGTTTTGTTTAAAAGTGCTTAAGGCCTTGTGTTGAAAAACACCTGAAAGGCAGGCCCTTATGCTCCTCATAACCAAAATCTATAAATAGTTGTGCGTCAGGTAAACTCTATGATATACTTTGGAGCTTTCTAAACCCTGGCCCATAACACTGCACCTATACTCCACCGGAGACCCTGGAGCTCGAGTCGGAGGATGACACTGACTTCCCATCACAGCTGACTCCAACACCCTTCACCATGTCAGAGACACACACTTTGGTACGGTACTTTAGTGAGGAGGCTCCTGGGACACTCTCTGGTGTGCACCACACAGCTGACCCGGTACATCAGGTGGAGGTAGGAATTCCTGAGGGGGCGGACGGTCGGAGGGCGGGTCGACCCCAGGGACTAGCTGCTGTCCAGATGGTTTTCAGGCTTCTGGAACAGACAGACCCATCGATTGTGGAGATACAATCGCAGAGCCAGGGACTAACATGAGGGGTTGTCGGCGAGCATCCAGTACCTGTAGGCGCAGGTGGAGGAGTCCAAATGCGTACAAGAGCAGGTGTTGCTGGCCATGCGTGCCACCTAGGCCAACACCGCACGTGTGGCGTCCACAGTGGAGGCCTTGGGGCAATGATTTCATCTCTAGATCAGCATGTCCAAGGCCTGGGGCATTATGTGCAGGCGGTGGCCGAGGCCCAGAATAGGGCTGCCCTCTCACAGTCAGCCATGTGCCAGAGCCACCTGGACTTTGCATAAGCTCTCCTGAGAATGGCCCAGTTACAGCAGACAGTGGCTGACAGCGTCAGCGGCATTGCCCAGGCACTGGCGACATGGCATAAACACAGAGGGAGGTGGCCTCGTCTCAGAGGGAGATGGCGCAGTCACTGGCTGTTATCGCACAGATGCAGAAGGTGGTGGCACAGTCGCAGAGTGATGTGGCGCAGTCCTAGATGGAAGTGGTCCACTCCCTGTGCTCCCTGGCTACATGCATCCTTGGCCTCGACGAAAGCGGGCCTCCAGGACTGGCAGTGTCAGTTAGTGGGGGAGCCTGAGGGGTTAGCTCCGCTCACACCCCTGCCCCATGGAGTAGCCCAGATGCCATCGGGCACCCCGAGGGAGGAAGAGGTTGCCCCTGGCCAGTACCCCTAGGCGGTGAACCTGAAGGTGATCAGAGTATCCCATGCACATCGGCCCTGGCGCACATGTTATGCAGCCCCCTGTTCCTGCCCACACCCCATTCCCTGCCACCCTTGGCCTCCCGCGCATCTTCCTCCTTGGACGAGGCCTGGTGTTCATCCTCCTCCTCCAACACATTGCCCCTCTGCTGCATAATGTTGTGGAAGGTGCAGCAGGCCACCATGATGTGGGAAACCCTCCCAGCACTAGATTGGAGGACCCCTCCAGAGCGGTCCTGGCACCTGCACAGCATCTTCAGGAAGCCGAAGGACCGCTCGATCGCGCCCCTGGTCTCAGCATGGGCATTGTTTCAGTGGGTTTCCGCGTCGGTCTGTGGCCTCCCGATAGGTGTCGTCAGCCATGACCGCAGCAGATAACCCCTGTTGCCCAGGAGCCAACCCCCAGCAGGGAGTGAGTCTCGAAGAGGTCAGGAACCAAAGAATGTGCCAGGATGAAGGCGTTTTGCACACTGTCCGGGTATCAGGCAGATTGAAATGGATGTATTGAGCCAACTGTGTGGATAGACCTGTGCACCGAGCTCTGCATGATCCCGAACAGGTCCACACTCGGCATCTGGAAGGACCCCGTGGCGTAAAGGTTCAAGGTGACTGTTACCTTGATGGCCACCAGCTGCGGGTGTCCTCCTCCATTCCCCCGCGGTGCCAGGTGTGCCAAGATCTGGCAAATACATTGCACTGTCTCTCTGCTCAGCCGAAGTCTTTGACGACATGCCCGGTTCGGTAGGTCCTCGAATGGCAGGCATTGCCGATACACACAAGGCCTCATGCGGCGTCTCCTTTGCACCTCCTCCTCGGCCTGTAGGCAGCCAGCTGCCATCACCACCGGCTGTTCTTCCAGGCCAGGCTCCACTGTTGCAGCTTCCTCCTCCTTGAGCAACTCCAGCTCCTACAGCCCCAGGGCATCGCTCAAGGCTGCGGCTACTACGAGGAAGGCCACCATTGCTGGTTGTATTCCAATCTCCATTGTCTGCAGGGGGGGTGACAGGCTGACATGTTAGCATGTCCTGTACCCCCGTGCCCAACCAGATACAATGGGCTACATGGTGGCCCCATTAGCACAGCGGACCCTGCCCCCTCCTGGCCCCCTCCTGGCCCCCTCCCAACCTCCCCCATCTTCGCATCCCCAGCCATTTTGGTGCCTGACACCGTGGGGGTCTCTGGTCCTGGTGCCCGTCCCAACTGCCAGAGGTACCATTGGCTGGCGCTGTCCATGCCATCGATATGCTCCGTGGCCCGGGCCGGTGCTCCCCTGTAGGGGCCACTGTGGGCGTTGACCTTGGATGGCCCATTTATTGCTCCGCTGGCGGGTAACAGCCGGTTGGGAGGGGTGGGCTGGTAGAGGGTGGGGGCGAGCATGCGGGGGGTGGTGAGTGGGGAAGTGGAATGCGGGGGTGGTGTGGTGGAGGGTGGGGGACGATGGGTTACGGGGGTTGGTGGGGTGGGGGCACCCATGCGGCCAGTGCCACTCTGCAGAACCACGGGCCATGGAGGACGGTCAATGGAGTGTGCAGCAAAATGGTTGCCTTGCTGGCCGCGGCAATGGCGGTCCGTGCCTGGACACCTCGGTCCAGTGTGGTGTCATATCGGCCCCACTGCCCATCTCTGGAAGGGCCCCCTAGCCAGCCCAGCCTGTATGCCAGGACCAGCAGCCCACAGTTGCGTCTCCACATGTCCTACTCACTTTCTCTCCCTCATCAGCCACAGCACCTATTTCCCAATTTTTAAAAGCAGAAATGAACCTCGCCAACAGGAATTTTTTTTCAATTAAGGGGCAATCATCGTGGCCAATCCACCTACTCTGCGCATCTTTGGGTTGTATGGGTAAAACCCACATAAACATGGGGAGAATGTGCACACTCCATACGGGCAGTGACCCAGGATCAAACCTGGAACCTCGGCGCCGTGAGGCAGCAGTGCTAACCCACTGCACCACCGTGCTGCCCTTGGCATTTATATTCTTGAGGTAACTCTTCAGGCTTCCTTTGAAGCATTTATTTTATCCTCCCCTTGTTGAGGAGACTTCCTTGAGCTGGGCAAAGAAGATTTGCTTTGGTAGCCAGGGCTCTCAAATCCTAAACACATGGTCGGCCTAGTGGAGTTTGTTTCGGTTGATCATGGATTCGACGCTGGTGCTCTTTGATCCTTCCAGGACACTGATGTTAGTACGCCTGCCCTTCCAGCTGATGATGATAATCCACCTCAGACAACATTGATGATACCTCTCCGGGGCCTTGAGATGTTGGCCGGGATTCTCCAATCCCGCGGCCAAGTTCTGACGCCGGCTTGAAAAGCGGCGTGAGCCACTCCAGCATCACCGGGCCTCAAGTGGCAGGTATCCACCCCTCCCTAGGGGGAAAGGATGGCGCTGGCATGGTGTCCGCAGCTCCGGAGTGGTGTCCACAGCTCCGGCGGGTCCCACCGGGTGGGACCATTCATAACCTACGCCAGCGGGACTCGGCCGAACTCGATGGGCACTTGGCCCATCGCAGCGGTCCTGCGGGTGCCCGAGAATTGGTGCCGGAGAACCGGAGGGCAAGCGTCGTGGTGGCGTGGCGCTATTCACGCGCCCCCCCCCCCCCCCCCCCCCCGGAGATTCTCCGACCCGACGCGGGGTCGGAGAATCCCACCCGCTGTCTGTATATAATCCAAGTTTCTGAGCCATATCGAAGAGTTGGGGTGACGACTGCCTTGTACACGTGGATCTTTGCGTCAGCACGGATGTCACAGTTGTCAAAGACTCTCATCCTTATTTTGTATTCTTGTTCAGAGACAAGTGATATTTGATTAAATAAGTAAATCTTATGATGCGATAGTGTGTTCAAATGTTTTGCAATAAAGCAGCTTAGTGATTCAAACCTGGCCTCGTCTCCTCAAATATTTGCTAACACTGCCTTTAGAAACATTAAAACGCATGTGTGACAGACATAAATATCCAGTTCAACTGACAACTGAATGCTATAGTAACAACCCGAGGTAACACTAGCGTACCATTAAAAACTGGACATTACTGAACCTCACAAAACGTAACTTGCTCAGAATGCTTGTGGGAGCAAACAACAACGTTGCACCTAAGCTAAAGCCTTAAACTCATAACACTCATGTCGAACAATATGATCCCATCACAGAATCTTGGAGCAACTAATTTTAAAATGTAGTATTCCATTTTTTCTACTCAAAATTAGTAATATAGGATGATTTGCAGACTTCTACTAAACCATGCCACAGACACGATCAAGGAAAAATATACTAAGCATCTTTCTGAATTGTTTTTGTCTGACTGAAGAGGTACTCTGACTGAAGCAATGGACTGGATTCTCCGATTCCCCAGTCGCGTGTTCCTCGGCCATGCGCCATTCCCTGGCTGCGGGATTCTATACTCCTGATGCTGAGCAATGGGATTTCCCATTGAAGCCACGATGCTGGGAAACCCTCAGGTGTGGGTGTACTGCCAGTGGGAAATGTGAATCTCGACGCCTGGTAAATTCTGGCCCGATGTATTCATATTTAAGTGCATCTTTATAGAAAGCTATTCCGTAGTGATTGACTGTGCCTTTCTAATCACTGCCACGTGCCACCCCCCTTAACTGATTCATTCCTGCAGTCTAAATATTTCTGCACCTACAGCTACTTTGGACTTTTCTTCAGAGTGAGCAAAAGGTAAGTAATCTTTTTTTTGCCTTCTTTCCATATGGGAGTGGAGCACTGGTTGTAATGGTCACACTGGCACTGCTCTCCTATGTGAAACCTATCACTGTTCATTTGAAGTACAGTGGAAAGTGAACAAGTACTCTGAAGCAGCAGGACTCAGTCTTGGTAACTGGGAGGTAAGTAGCCACTGCTGAAAAACTGCAAAAAGAGGCATGGTAGATGAGGAATTCTTTCTTCATTTCAAGTGCACCTCATATTACTACTTCTTTAATCAACAGTGCAAAAAATGTATGAGCGGGCATCAACTCTTTCTGGAATGTTAAATTGTTCATGAATTTCTGTCAGTGTTAGTTCTGTTCCTCCACGTGGATATAACTGCCGGTTAGATTTTAAATCAATCTCCCACACAACTACTGTGGTTTTCTGCTGCAATTCTGCTGTACTGGATGCGATTCAAAATAATGGCGAGAAACTCAGAATAGAGAGGCTTCTGCCAACTCAACAGAACTTGAGAAAAGAAAATTGTAGGTTCTATTTATTTATCTATAATAACTTGCAAAACTGAACAGCGAATGCATGGCCAAAGCTCGTTGCATATCAAAACATTACAAGTTGGAATGTATTTTTATAGAGGACTTTAAGTGGTTCGACGGAATTTTTAAAAACTTTTTTTGATGGAAAGTGCTCAAGTGAGGTCTGTTTTGTTCTTTTTTTGCATTACTAATCTTAATACATTACAGACCATCGCTCAGATTTATGGGCTGGGGGTAGTGCTGTGTGTATTTACAGTCTAGTGACCTGAGGAGCCAGAGAAAAAGGGGAGGAGAAGGAAGTTAGGATATACTCTGCAAACAGGGAAGTATTTGAAGGGGAGAAAGGAAAGATTCACATGCTCTTCAAATTAGAAAAAAAAATCAGGTCACTTAATTTCTTGTATCAAGTTGAATTTAAAATAATCTAGAATAGGATCGTGAAGTGAAAGAACACACGTGCTCAATAGGCCACTAAACAAGCATAAAATGTCTAAAACATGATAGAAACACAATTTTGTTTCATTGGAAAAGGCTAGGTGTGGATTTTATTTGGCCAATGAAACGTGTATTCCCCAGGCTGTTTGTTGATCTCCCAGCACGCAGGGAAATAATTACCAGGTTTTCGGTGTGCAACTTACAATGTACCCCAGCTTCAGTGACAGGCGATGCTCTCGGAAAGACTTAGCAGACAAACTGTCACTGAAGTATGCCGCAAAGAGCATTGAGATGGATTGCTCTCTTTTTACGAGCCATAAAAGTTTTATTCAGCGCAGCACACTGAACAGGTTTCGGCAATGGGTCGACGCGCCTTTACCAAATAAACAGAAATAAGTTGACTGCCGAATCGAAAAAGAAATGAATAAGTATGGGCTGATAGTGTGGAGTGTTGCTGTGGTCCATACCCTGCTTGCTATTAATGCTATTTGCTTGTGCTTTCTGTGTTTCAGACTCTAGCAGGGGCCTGGGTGAGATACTCACACTCTCTCGCTGCACTATTGGATGCTGAAAAAAGGTTCATGGCTGAAGACTAGTTCTGCCACATGACAGCAAAGTATCCACTTTGGAGTCTGGTTTGCCTATTTTTTTTTTCTGTCTCTGCTGACCCTCAAATCAACTTTAACCTCTAACCCCTGGAGGTATCCATCATGACATGGAGGCTGTTAAGAGTAAATGTTGCCCATTCCTTGAGAGGGGAGAGGAAGATTGCTCCAAATGAAAGATTCTGGTTGGTTTCTACACCCTCTGATTCAATCAGCACAGGTGAATTCCTTACTGACAGCAGGGTTAGGAAATAATGTGAGGAGATCCTTTAATGAACTGAAAGGATTGTCGGCTGGAGACAAATGTATGCAAATCAAATGCACCAGGAAGACAGTCTACAGAATGGACAGCGAAATATCTGCAATTTCAACATCTCAGTGCCTGAAGGTAGAAAATGAACAGCTTTGATAAAATAGTAAAAAGAAAAAAAAAGACAATCTTTTTTATCCTTCGGATCACTTGCAAATAGCAAAATTACATTGTCAATTCTTTCACCTAGTTTTGTGGTGGAGAAGGGAATTGGACATTCCTGAGTGTGTGTCTTACTTTAGAGATTGGGGGTGAAACCTTTCATTTTTTTTTATGTTGTTCTTGTCTAAGAATTGATTCTTATTCCTTTCTCTTTTTATTTGGAACTGGGTCCAGTTTTCAAATTGAAAAGTAGTGTGATTTTTAAAAATAAATTAAATCTTGGTGCAGATTTGAGTCTGAAATGTTTCTTTAATGCAGTTTTTTTAAACAATATTGATATGGTACATTTTTTATGTACGAATGAAATAAAAATCATATTTCTTCCATCGATATTAAACACAGGCATGACACTCTGAGCAATAAAGCAGCTCCATTTGCATTCACTGCCTGTTCTTGTCTTATTGTTCAGCAGGGCAGAACTCATCTCAGATGCCAAACAATGAAATTACAACAGAGAATTAGCAGGCAAAAGCCTGCTTCTCTGGGCTTTTATGATTCATTATTCCCTATTAAATAGAATATTGCAAGTATACACCAGATAGCTTGCGGTCACTGAACTCCAAGCACATCAATATTACAGAGTGCTGGGGAGCAGAATTATGTAACTTTGGATAATGAACAATGTGGCTTTGGTGATAAAAATACCATATGGCTGATCTGTGTCAATTGACTTCTGATGTCGGTAGAATTGAAGCTTTATTTAATGTGGCAGAGTTTAAAGGATCTCATCTGTGTGGAAATATCAAATGTTTTCCATTTCACTTCAGTATAAGAAAGTGGCCATTGCATTTTTTTTTGTTTGTGAAATACAGTGTAATTTTTCATCAATCCTATGCCAAATTCAAACATGAGGATAAATTTCTCTCATGTTATTCATTTTCACTTTTTTGCTTTCTTTTTAAAAAATGTAAAAAATTGTGTTTCAATTCCTTATCATTAGGTCTATGCTCATTATCTATTTTAACTCTGATAATTTCATGAACGCCAAGTCATTAATACAGGCTAAAATCTCCTCTGTATTCTAGTGTCTTTTATCTGTATTAGTGTTTTCATGTGTCCCAGTGTGTTTTTGTGTCTTCTAGTTTGTTTTTGTGGGTCTTAGTCTGCCCTTTGTGTGCTCTAGTGTGTTTTTGTATGTTCTAGTGTATCCTTTATGTGTTATATTGTGTTTGTGTGTGATCTAGGGTGTCTTTTATGTGTTCTAGCATGTTTGTGTGTGTTCTAGTGTGTATTTGTGTGTTCTAGTGTGTTCTTTGTGTGTCCTATTGTGTTTTTGTGTGTTCTATTGAGTCTTCTGTGTGTTTTTGCATGTTTTAGTAAACAGAAACAACTTGCCTGTCCCTGGATCTTATTTTTAGGAAGAAAATAACAAAAGTAGAAATGAGTTCCAGTTTCTTGCCCACTCATTGCTTGATTGTTTTGCTTTTACTATATAATAATTAGGAAAATACTGATTAGAAAATAAAGGTTTGAGACTCTGTTTGAAAGCAAAGTACTGTATGAGAGAAGCAAAGAGAGAGCAATGCTTGAATTAAGACGGGTTTCAGCAAATAAAACCTAGGTGTTCCGACATGGTGCGAACAAGCCTACAGTTGAGCAATACCATTATGCATTTTTATCAGTGTGGTGTAATTTTACTGTTGACAAAGTATCAGTGGCAGTGAGAATGATGGTAGTTAGAAGTGTGGCGGATTGTAATCAGATGCTTAGCTGTGCAACACTGCATCTTGAGCAGATTTGAAACAACATTGCCTTGGGGTCAGAAAAGTCCATTAATTTTTAGTGAGAAAATTAGAGTGGCACTTGATGAAGTGAAGTTTGACATGCGTTAATTGCTGTTCAGCTCCCTCTAATTAGAGATTTTCAAATTCTTTTACTGCCTGTCGGACTGATGTTGTATTGTCTGCTGGTCAGATAAGGAAATTGCAAATTTGGTGTTTCGGAGGCTCTTGTTAGGCATATTCTGGCATGGCTCTATTTCTTAATTACTTTCAGTAGAATGCCATGCACTGTATATAGTAATGGTTAACACAAAAGTTTCAATATTCAGCTTGAAAACCCATTTCCATAATGCAACGTACAACATTGCTTCTGGCATTGTACATGTCTAATTTTATATTGGTTTAATCACAATTTTTTTAAAGCAAGAACATATATATCTTGTAAACTTCAATAATTGTTATTGCCTGAGTTCATACTTTGGACGAAATGAAACAAAATATAGATGTATTTGACAGGATGATGTGCATTGAGCAGTGTTCAGTTACTTTAGATTTTTATTATAGTAAGAACACTACATTTTCCCAACAAATATGTTTGTATGTATACATCTAAAGCACAATCATCAGGGTGACTCTTGCTTCAAGACTTGTGTTTACTAGCGAGCCATCAGCTGAATGCTTCTTAATTTCTTATTTAATTGCATATTTGTCCTGGTCATTCTTTTCCAAAATAAAAATATTTACGCTGAATGAGGTTTTTGATCCCAGGCAAATTACTTGTTACCAGCTGGCATTTATTTATACGGCATGGAATTATAAACCATTGTTATTGCCTTGTCTTTGCCGAATTGTTTATGACACCAGTAATAGGAGTAATTGTTATTGTTGAAATTACCTGTCAGCTACCTATAACTGTGGCCCTTGTCCCACTGACAAATAGTGACAGGAGAGAGGGATCACCCACACATCCTCCTGATAGTCTCTCCTCTGGTAATAAGAACAGCAGGGCCCTAGATAATTTGCCTGTCAATTGTGAGTGCAGCCAGAAGAGAGTTTGCCAAATTGTTGTCATTCTCCCCGACGAAACAAGCCAAAACGCAAAGGTTAGAAGAAAATAATCCCAAACCTTTTCTTTAAAACATCTTTTTGGGAAAAGGAAGGGGGAGTTGGGGGTGGCGGGGGGAGATAGGAAACAAAAGTCATGGGTGCCTTTGTCTGACAAGTGAAATATTATGATGATTATAATTATTTGTGATTATATTCTGCAGCAAAATTGGAAAATAAAACTTTTTTTCTGGAATTATGGCCAGGGTATTTAAAGAAAGTATAAATATTTATATGCTAAAATTGCTGCACTTGAATAACACTTGTTTCAAACAGATATAAAAATAATGAACTGTGAAACTTAGAGAGACCTGAAGCTAGAATATTGCACAAGGAGGCATTACTCAGTGTTAATATTATTAGTATTTGTCTTACATTGGTTGTCAAATTTATCAGATTTAAAGGTGTTTCAACATATTTAACCATCTTTCCTGCACAACTCCTATAAGATAGTCTAATTTATTATTCTCCTGTTTGAAGGACAAAATTATTAAATGCTCACAACCGCAGCATTTCCTTTGCCCTGGTTATTTTCATTTTGTCTCAGTTATTTCATTTTAATCATTTTTAAAGTGCCCTCTGCGGTTAAGAAAAGTATCTCCCTTAAAACATAAATGTCTCACAAAAATATTTAAGAGGTTTAACACTCAGGTGTGGCTCAAGTAAATGAGGAGGCTTGAACCATGGGCGAGAGATGGGAGCTGAGAGGTTGCATATTGCATCTTCCTGGAATTACTACATTAAAGGCCACTGTTTTCTTTACAAATGCGGGGTTGTTTGGAAATGTCAGATAACCTGCAGCAAGGAAGGCATCAGCTATTTAAGCTTGAAATGGAGAGTAGCAATTTGACAAAAGGATTTGCATAGCAGAATATGCACCGGAACCCTAATGTTATTTCTGCGGATGAAACCTCTGCGGACTGGAGTATTTCATATGTTTTACCAAGAATTCTGGCTAAATTGTTTCAGATTTTTGGCAACGCAAAGTGCCACGGCATAAATTATAATTATTTAACATATTCGGTATGATATTTTAATAAACGCACAGGATCTTGTCAGCTCTTTGTGTTTGATTGGTACAAATGTTTAGTAGGCATCAAATGGTACTGTTGTAGTTGCATCTGTTGTAACCATGTGTTGTAGCTGTTAGCTTCTTCCAAACAATCGCCCTTCCTTCTGTACAAAGAATACAACAGCATGTAGAAGGAGAACATAATTTTAAATGAAGGCACACAATATATTTTTTCATCTCATCAAATCAAAGGCCCCATTTCAATCATAATTTTTTTCCTGATTTTACTTCTTCTTTTGAAACAATTTCTGCAAATAAAATACTTTAATAAATAGCATTATCCCTTTTTTTTTGCTCATATAGCAATTGGTCCTTCCTTTTACAAATAAACTAATGACCTTGGTGTGACAAATTAATTTTCAGGACAAGCAAAAATGACATATTTTATTATATATTAAAATACAGTTTAGAATCTACTGTTTAGAATTTATAAATTGTTGCAAAATTAATTTTAGTTTCCCAGAGAATTGTGAAAGTAAAGACAACATTCCATGTAGATGTTCATCGGCATGTTCATTACGATCAGTGTTTCGTTTATTGTAGATATTTGGGATTTCTATTCTTTAACGTTTTATTCTTTTCTTTTAATAAATCTATTTATTCAATGCAGACTTGGTGAGGATATAGTTATTCAGTATTCTCACTGATATGGATCAGTTCAGATATTTTTTTGCACCAAAATTCAAGTCCATTTTAATGTTGCTTTGTAAGAAGTGACTTTTAGATTACTTTTAGCTACACAAGGAAAATATCACAGCATTCTAATTCAGTGATAAAACCAGACATGTCTGTCATTACCTTTTCTATCATTAAAGTAAATCCATTTTGAACAGTACAAAATCTTTGGTCATGCAATTTCTCCCTCCCACTCCCACCAGCAGTTTTCATAGAAGTTTAAATTCAGTGCTTTTGCAATAGCAGTGATCTCTCTTTACAATGTGAGGGGTGTTAAAACTTGAGGACTAGCACTTTCAACCAGCTATTGCCACACACACAGATCCTTGCCCATACAATAGCAGCTTTGCCACCATTAATTGATATAAACCTCAGCAGTTTAATTCTACCTGCAGAGATACTTTTAAC
This sequence comes from Scyliorhinus canicula, assembly GCF_902713615.1. Taxonomy (NCBI): domain Eukaryota; kingdom Metazoa; phylum Chordata; class Chondrichthyes; order Carcharhiniformes; family Scyliorhinidae; genus Scyliorhinus; species Scyliorhinus canicula. The sequence continues at coordinate 214,310,886 of NC_052146.1, forward strand.
AGTAAATCATTTCTGCACCACCTGGGCCTAACAAAGGAAGGAAAATTCTTAAGAAAGTCACTCCACTGAAAGTAAATGGCATGTCCTTTTATGGTAATGCCTTGCGGTATATCACAGTTGCAGTGGACCAAGGGCTTTATCCTTACATATAGGAAATCCACACTTCTGAAACACACACACAACTATGTGTGTCAACTGTCATGAGGTATAGAAACAGACCTTTCATAATAATGCTGATATGAAACATAAATTGCCTGTAAGGTTGCTGTTTGTAAGGAGCAGAACTGAAACCCAAGAAAATGTCAAGATATTTTCAGGGTTTTAAAAAATTATTGTGGGCTTAATATGATTTTACAGCTTTAGATGAACCTATAAGTTTGAAAGTCCTTTATCCCTCATACACAGATAATGATGTCACATGGAAACTATTATATACATGGGATGTGGCTGTCTGTTTGTGTGTGGGTGTGTATGTCCATCTGTATATTTGTGGAGGCCCATTGGTATATTTGTGTGTGCCTGTGCATCTGCTTGTGCATATTTGTGTCTATTTGTTTGCTTGTGTGTGTCTGTACGTGCATCTGTCTGTGTGTGCGTGTGAACATGTGCCCGTGCATCAGTTTATGTATATGTAAATCTCAGTGCGTATATGTTGGTATACTTGTGCTTTTGTCTATATTTGTCTTCATCTACATGTATGCTTCTGTGCTTGCATGTGTATGTCTGCGTTTGTGTATATATGTGTGCGTGTATCTGTGTGTATATGCGTGTGTGCGTCTGTCCATGTGTATTTGTTTGTATGCTTGTGTGTTTACTTGTCTGTTTGTATGTGTGTGTGACTATTTTAAATGTGATTCATGGTAAAGAATCCACTGAGCAGATAAATGTGGCTGTCAAGTCTTTAATTAAAAATGATATCCTAGATTGTATGTAAGCATTGCAAAGCACAAGCCTGAAAATCACTTCACAACAAACATATTGTTTTGATAGCTGCTGTAAATAGTTTTCATCACACAAATGTGATATCTCATAGTTGCTTGTATAGGACACTTACTTAGGTGAGGCCTTTTTCAATATTTCTTTAATATCAGAAAGTGGGATAACTTTCCGGTTGAGCAGAGAGCATTGGCTTCCTTTGGAGTAGATGTTATCTTGTTTCCAAGTGAATACGTCACAGCAATGGAAAACTCCGCAATCTACACAGACTGCTGTCATTCATCTTGGGAAAAAGATAAAGGGTGGAATTCTCCGTAGCCCGACGCCAAAATCAGGATCGGTGATTGGACGGCGAATGGATTCTGATGTCAGATCCGGGCATGCGCCGGTTTGACGCCGGGTGCGATGCTCCTCCCCTTCAAACCAGCGTCATCGGGACACGTGCCGCGTGCAGTCGCAAGGCCGTTGGCGTGCCATCGGCCGGCACACCCACGATGCTCCTCCCCCGCTCGATGGGCCGAGTTCCCGACGGCACGGGTCACGTGTGGTTCTGGTCTCAGCGGTCGGAAACCCGGCGTGCAGACTGTGTCCAGCGCCCACACTTATCTGGGATCTGTCCCACTGGCCGGGGGGCTTCTACTAGGGCTGGGGGGAACTGGTGGTGGGTGGCCAGGGGGTGGGCTGTGGGGTCGGGGTGGGCGGGTTAGGGTTCAATTTCCGGTGCAATCGTAGCAGAGCGTCAGCCCTGCACATGTGCAGCCTGACACCCCGCCATTCTCCGGCCGTTTTCCACGCGATCCACGGGTGGTTCACGCGACGCCAGTGCTAGCCCCTCACCGGTACCGTGAGGGGTTCACGCTGATTTTCCTGTCATGAACCATCCGTGGATTCTCCATTGGCATTGGCATTTAGCCGCTGGAATGGAGAATTCCACCGAAAGTCTCTATAAGAAATTCTCTTTAGGGCCTCACGGTAGCATGATGGTTAGCATCAATGCTTCACAGCTCCAGGGTCCCAGGTTCGATTCCCGGCTGGGTCACTGTCTGTGTGGAGTCTGCACGTCCTCCCCGTGTGTGCGTGGGTTTCCTCCGGGTGCTCCGGTTTCCTCCCACAGTCCAAAGATGTGCGGGTTAGGTGGATTGGCCATGCTAAATTGCCCGTAGTGTAAGGTTAATGGGGGGATTGTTGGGTTACGGGTATACGGGTTACGTGGGTTTAAGTAGGGTGATCATTGCTCGGCACAACATCGAGGACCGAAGGGCCTGTTCTGTGCTGTACTGTTCTATGTTCTATAAGGTCATCTAAGAGCTCCATTGATTCATTAAGGGCAGAGACTCCCTCAAGGTTTATAGGTTTATTTGCTCCTCAAGTTTTTCTGAAATTGCAACCCTGCCAACTAACTTTTGTCAGAATACAAGCTATGTTGGGGGGAAAAAATAGAAAAAATATTTTCAACTATAGGATATTGTGGGAAGAGGGATTTTTCCTGTCTATCTTCCTCCTCTGCCCCTAATTCCATTCATTCTGTAAGTAAGGAGTGAGCTGACCATGGGTTGTGGCAGTCCTCCAAGTCCTCAAGCTCGTGGAGAATCTTTGTAGGTGATCCAATGAGTATGTGTCAGCAGATTAATCAGGTGCGGAGAGTGCCAATGCCTGTTTTAATCCTGTTGTGATGGGATAGCAACAAGTGTTTGATGCTTTCATTTAATCTATTTGTTCATTCCCCCTGATGATATTGACAAGCAAATTCTCAATGAACTAGCACACACACAGGAGACCGTGTGCAGGCTGCCTATCAGCAAGAAAATCATGTCAGGGATGGAATCCTGGGACTCATGCTGCATAAATAAACTTTGCCCCAACAGTAGAAGTCCTTGGCTTCAACCTTCCTTGGAGACAGTGGATGGTGCTCAACTGAATCCAGACAATAGGGGATGGACAAAGCAGCTGCCTGCTGCAAGTGGGAGATCAAGGTCAACCCAGAGTGCGAATGTGGCAATGCGTACCAGACCTTGGAACACATCACATCAACCTGTCCACTAAGATCGCTATCTCAGGGGGGTCATTAAATGGATAGATATCACAGTATTACCTCGTTCCAGCAGATAGAAGAAGAAATATTAATAGCCTGGGCACATGTTGCAAATCCTATTGAATAGCAATCAGGAATGTGAACAGTGACAATTTCCTGTAGCCCCTCTATCATAAACACATGGACACTGTGTCTAATTCAAATGGTCCAACTACTAATCCTAACTTAAATCAGATAACTCAACCAAATATGCTCTGAACTGGGATCTCTGGCCCACACAGCTTAATAAAATGGCAGGCTCTACTTCTGACATCAATTCAACAAGGGAAACAATTATTAGCATGAGGGAATTAATCTTTGATGAGTGAGTAGACTAGGTCTATATGCCCTGAGGTTTAGGAGAATGAGAGGTGATGCCATTGAAATATATAAATTCTTACGGGGTAGACGCTGAGAACATGCGCGCGATCTTCCCAAAAGGGAACTAAGGGCGCGATTCTCCACTCCCCACGCCGGGTGGGAGAATTGCGGGAGGGCGGGGCGACTAATTTCACGCACCCCCTGCGCCCCCCGCGATTCTCCCACCCCCCGCTCGGAAGAATCGCCACTCGCCGGTTTTCACGGCGACCAGCGATTCTCCAACCCGGATGGGTCGAGCGTCCTGCCGTTCGCGACCGTTTTACGACGGCTGCAACCACACCTGGTCGCTACCATCATGAACATGGGAGCCAAAGGGCCGTTTGAAGCTTGTGGGGGGGCGGAGAGGGGAGTGAGCACCACGGCCGTGCTCGGGAGGGGACTGGCCCGCGATCGGTGCCCCACCGATCGTTGGGCCGGCATCTCAAAGCGACGCACTCTTTCCCCTCTGCCGCCCCGCAAGATCAAGCCGCCACATCTTGCGGGGAAGCGGAGGGGAATACGGCCACCGCGCATGCGCGGGTTTGAGCCGTCAGCCGTCGAGACGTCAGCCGTGCATGCGCGGGTTGGAGCCGGCCAACCTGCACATGCGTGGCTGATGTCACATAGGCGCCACTGTCGCGTCATTCTCGGCGCGCTACCTTGACGCAAGCGTCAAGGCCCGGCGGCCGAGAATAACGGAGCGCCGCTCCTAGCCCCCCGGGTGGGGGTGAATACAGTGAGAGGAGCAGGCTCCGAGGCCGTCGTGAACTCGGCCGAGTTCACGACGGCCTTCACGATTTTTCCCGGGAGCGGAGAATTCCGTCCTAAGTTCCCGACCCAGCACGTTTAACTGCAGTGCTGAGAAACACATGGTTATTCAACGCAACTCATTTTGAATAAGGGGCCTAGATGTGGAACATGCGCCCAAGGCCGCACACAGCCCCGTTTTTTACAAGGGAGAGCTCTGCTCACCGGAACTCCCCGTTATAGCGAGAGATTGGGTCACCATTTAAAAATGGCATCCCGATCTCCAAGGCCCACAAACAAAATCCCAGACCTCCCTCCAGCCGAACACAACATGGGAGGGTCCCCCGGACCAACACACGCCCCCCAACACCCACATCAGGCACTCTGGCTCGATCGCACGCACTAGAAAAATGCCACTTGGCACCTTGGCAGTGCCAACCTGACAATGCCCTGGCCAGCTGGCAGTGCCACCTGGGCATCTTGAAAGTGCCACACTACCACCAAGGTGGCACTGCCAGGGTGCCCAGGTGGCACCAGCTGAGGCACAACACTGCCCAAAGATCATTCAGCTGGGGGCCACCGATCCCCTTGGAGGCACCCATGAGTGCCGTTCCATCTGGTCCTTGTTTGTGGGGACCTGTACCAAACGGCGTTTGCCAAAGATCCCAAGGCGAATGGATTGAATCCCAAAGCCTCAGGTACCTTGGAAATCTGCACATTAGAGTGAGGCTTACTGCCTCGCTGAAATATGCAGATTTTCCAAACACTGATCTCACCCAGTGTGGGTGGGATTTCCCTTGCAACATCTCGCAAGATTGCGAGGCATTGCGAACCGGGTAGATCCCGGGAGCGTGGCTGGAAGATCGCGCCCAATATTTCTCCTGGCCGGGGAATCTAAACACTGGGTCATCGGCCCACTACGAAGACTTGGCCCTTTAGGACTGAGATGAGGAGACAATTCTTCACTCGGAGGGTTGTGTGACTTTGGAACTCTCTATCTCAGACAGCTGTGAATGCTCAATCACTTCAAGTGTATTCAAGACTGCGATTGAAAAGATTTTTGGGTATTGAGGATATGGGGATGGTGCAGAGAGTTACAGTAGAAGATCAGCCATCACCTTATTCAATGGCAGAGAGGCCCTGAAGGAGTAAATGGCCAGCTCCTGTTCTTAATTTATATGCTATAGTAGAGAGGTTCTCCATGGATCAAAACAACCATTATGTTGTTCTGGGAATACGCTACCACTATCCTCAGAGAATCAGACAGGTGACAGAATGAGTATTCCTACTCTTTGAACCCTTGATGATTTATATATTCTCTCCACTTTGTTGGACTATATCCGACTGCTACAGATTAGAAATAACAGAATTCCCACACTAGCCTCACCCTCCGTCACCCCCCACTCCCTCACCTCACACTCCCTCACCCCCTCCCAGCTCCAAAGTACAGAAGAAAGGGAAGAATATGAAAGCACCTCAGCGTTCTCTTTTACGAACTCCAATATTTTTTCTTTAAAAGTGGTACAAACCCTTCTACTCTTTTTACGAGTCTATAAAAAGTATTTACTTTGTAACAGCAAGTAGGGGTTTTAATAGGCTTTGTGGAACTTTTAGCGAAGGTGACATTTGCCCCCTGTGACTAATGTACATTGTGGGGATCTGGTGTCTGGTAGTTTTATAAACATTACTGAGGAAAGTTGGGACAAGGGAGGATGGGGGTCTGCTTAATTGCTTACTTTGGTAATTGGCATGTACTAATGTTTTTTACTGGAAACCCTTCTCCGCTTTGCACATCACCTTGTTTCCTCGGTCCTCCACTCCTTTATCTTGACCTGTTCTTTTGGATCAGATACAGACAGGTTCAGTACTAATCAGGTCCAGATGAGTCCAGCTCTGAAACTGTCCAAATGGGCATTGAGGAGGTGGGGAGTTGTCAGCCCGGCAAAGAGGCTGGAATTCCACAGCCATAAAATGGGATTTATCACCACTCTACCACAGTCACTACAAGCAAACTTCTGCAGAGATGAAATTGGAAGGCGAGTCTGGAGAGGCTGAAGCACTACACACTCTCTTTCAACCTCGGGTTAATATTTTGTAAGTCTGAAGCAGAAAAGGGCTAGAATGTATGCGCGGCAAAGCATTAAAACCCAAACCCTTACATTCCCTACTGAGGCAAATGAACCTGCTAAAATAGGTGATTTTCGCAATAGCTGCGTAATTGAAACCAGAAGGAGGGGACTTGATAAATTACCCGACCCTGAAGGAATGTTAGGTCATAAATTTTCACTGCATTTTTCTCTGTTTTCTTTTTACTTTGCTGTAGCAATTATCAACAAAGAAGATTCATATTTTTATTCTTTTATTCGTAAAACGTTTGATTCAGGAATGAGTAAATTCTCGTTAGAAGACAGCAAAGAACAGCAGCACGATCAAGGTGCACTAATCGTAACTTTTCAGTCAGTCAGAACACTGAATTTTGAGGGTTTACCTCTAATTGTTCTTCTACGGTCTTTTCACTTTCGTTAAGTTGCTCAGAAAGAACATGATCACCTTTTGAATGCTTTTTAAAACCCCAGTTCCAGTCGGTATGATTTAAGCTGACTTGTCAGCTCTAGTTCAGTTGGTAGAAACTCTTACATCAGAGTCAGAAGGTTGTGGACTTAAGTCCAACTCCAGGATTTGAGCATAAAAGTCACAAAAGCTAACACTCCAGTCCGGTACTGAGTGAGCATTGTACTATTAGAGACCCTGTTTTTGCACAAAATGTAAAACCAAGGCTGAGATAGATGTAAAAGATTTCATGGCCACTATTTCGAAGGAGAGTTGTCCCCAATGTCCAAGTCAAATTCTATCTGTCAATCAACATCAGAAAAAACAAATTATCTAGCCATTATCACATTAACTGTGTGTGTGAGATGCTGTGTGCAAATTGTCGATTGCGTTTCCTACACTTCAGAAAGACTTAATTAGCTGTAAAGCATTTTGAGATATTCTATGGTTGCAAAAGGCATTATAAAAATACAAAACTTTTCTTTTTTCCTTCTGTTCCCCTGTGTTCACGGGTTTTTGAGCATTGACTACAACATCAGCTACAATCCATACATGTTCTTTAAACAGCCCCAGTCCTTGTCCATGCCATTGATGGTCAGCGCATCCCATTTTCACAATTAACACCAGGACTCCTGGCTGGAAGATGAGGAAATAGAAGGAAATATATCAGGCCGGTTTTTTGTCCCGATGACTCTTCAATGGCTCATTCGGCAGTGTCGGTGGTTGGCCGAGACGGGTTTGGGTTCTACTGTTTGACAGTTCCCGACTTTGACAGATGCTGCCTGACCTGCTGAGTGTTTCCAACATTTTGCTTTTCCAACAAATGTTTTTCCGACATTTTCTGTTTATATTTCAGATTCCCCGGCATCCACAGTGTTCTGCCTTTTGGCTTTGGCTGTGGCTTACCCTCCCCCAGTCAAATACTCCGCTCCCAATCGCTTTCGTCGACTCCTGCAAGAGTAATGTCAGCAGCCACGGAACCATAGTACAAGATGAACCCGCTGCAAAAGAGGAAGATTATTTTCTTAAATGGACGCCACATAGCAAAATGCTTACTATTGATCTATAAGCATGTTCCAGAGCACTTGGAATAAAACGGGAACCACACAATTTCAATCACACTTTAGTGAAACTTCTAAGGGGGTTCTTGATGTCCCCTGGTAGCACACTGGTTAACACAGTCATGTAAACTCCCTTTATGCATTACTTTAACACAGCTGTTAGACTGCTTATTTTAAATAGGTTAACAACAGCAGCAAAATGCCACACAAAGAAATTTTATGTAAACTCATTAATCAGTGTGCTACTAGAGGGAATTAAAGCCTTTGGAGAGTGCAGGAAAATTGTAGTTTTCAAACTGTGAGAAAGAGGAAAGTTTCATTATTACTTGGGAAGCAGAGAGCAGCTCTGTTAAAAATATATAGTCTGTTTTATTTTACCTTTATGGATCTTTTTGATCTGAGGTAAGTAATAACATATTTTAGCCCTATTTATGAAATGGTATGACACTTCAATGTTTTATTTTTCTTAACATTAAACGCGTGTTTTGGTCTATAAAACTGTTAATCAATCCACTGGCAGTAGTGAGTTATTGCAAGACCGCGACTCTGTGTACGGACAGCACAGGCATCAGACACAAAGAAACACACACAAGAAACAAGTCAGTCACCGAGAGAGAAAAAAATGCCCAAACTGCTGGTCACCTCTCAGGGGACAAATTGATGTCAAGTTCTGCTGTCTGTCAGGATTAAATGCCCATTTGGTTTTTACTAACATGTGGTTTAGGGACAAAGGAGCTCAAGTCTCTCCAGTTCCTAACAAAGAATCTCAAGTTGACGAGTAAAATGCCTTAATCCCTCGCTTAATCTGCAAACACCAGGGCCACATGGTAACATGGAGGGTTCCGTTTTTGGCCGTTCTTCCTCTATCTACTAGAACCGAGCAGTACTGAGCTATGCTTCAGCAAAGGAGTTTTATCAGTGAACAAATCCAGGTGCTTTGTTCCCAGTCTAGCTCATCCCCAATCATTTTTCTCCTTAATCTACTTCAAACAAGATCAAGTAGAGCGGGGGAAATCAGATGAATATGCATCATTCTGCAAGACCTTAAGGGTTACATACTGGTATGATTGGCCTTTCATCTAAATGGGCTATAAATACATGGCTATCAATCACTGATTTCCACCATTTGTTGACTATTGCTCTTAGTCATAGGGCCAAAAGGACATCAGCAAAGCTCAAGCAAGCTCATCAAGACATCTGAGTGCTCAGTGGTGAAATGTGCATTGCTGGCGTACATCTTGCCCTGAGCTGAGTTTTCCAGTCTGAGTGTTTACCCTTCATTACACCACAGTAATATTGTGACAGTTTAATATCACAGCATTCAGCTAACCAAGCAGAGACAACACAATTTTGATTTGACGTTCAAAGGGATAATTAACTTTTTTTTGTAATTCCTTTTTTAACATTTCAGTGTAAGACTGAAAGATAGCGTACAGATCAACCACAGAAAAGCCAGCTAAACGGGCAAGATATATTGAGGTAAAACCTCTGTTGTTAAAAAAAAAGGGAGGAATTTTTTTTAACGCTGTTTTGATGCCAAGTTTGGACATTATATGAGGATGGCCGATAGTATCAGGAAATAAGTGAGGAGCGCTTTAATATCGTCACTTCTATTTTCCCAACTATGTCCCCAGCTAACAAAATTATCTGTACAGGAAATTAATAATCCCATCTATGATCAGTGAGTTTGGTTGCCTGAAGTATATGTTTGACTGGAGTGCACTTTACATACTCTCTTACAGCATTTCAGTAGGTTTCCTGAGGCTGGCTTGATAAGCTGCTCGACGATTATGCACAGGAATGGGATCTTCCTCTTCCTGAGATTCTGAGTTCACCTCTGTGAGATGTTTCCGTTCTCTCCGAGCTCAGTTCTGTGAATAAGTATTTCTGGGAAACACTCATCTGATATTCTGTGCACAGTTATCTGCTTGGCATTTTTATTGCATAAATTCCCAATGGACAATGCTGCAAAAACACAAGATCATTTCATAATGTTGTGGAGAATTTATCCCTAAGGGACAGATCAAATCTTGTTCTTTCCCTCTATCCATATCTCTCTATTTATCTCTCACAAGATCTCTATCTCATTCTATCTTTCTATCTCTATCTGACTATTTAAATATGTATATAAAACACAAAATCTTTTAATCCGCCTATTGTAATGGAATTAATAAACAAAAACACCTAAATTGGTGATGATTTCTTCATTACTAATTAGCTCTTGAACCAACTCACTTGTCTAACTAACATCTTTCATTTGGGGATTGTTGGCTCAATGCCTATTGACACCTGTGTTAAGCATAATGATACTGAGATGAACCATTCTTCGTTGTACTAAATAGCAACGGCATTGCAAAAATATTGTTGCAGTCGAAAATGTGATACCATTCCCTTTATTAGCTCCAAAAGTGGCCATAGTCGGTGATCACTGAGTCATGTTGTGTGGGAATCACACTTTTGGGTGGTACTAAGGTATCAAAATGTAAAGCTAGAACTCATTGATTAAGATACTAGTGGTCCCCGAGTTTGACAGAGACATTACCACATTGAAAGTAATTTAGGTGAACAGGCTATGTCAGTTAATAGTGAAGATTGACAGGGCTGGATTTTAAGGAGGTCGGGGACCACTCACCCACAGTGAATAAGTCAGGTTGCCCTGCATGAATCTTACACTTGGAGGGGCGTTAATTGCTTTAAAGTGGAACTTCCCCTCCTACCTGGGCAAGATGCCCAGCCTAATCAAATGGCCAGCAGCTCCCTGATCCCAGCAATGCCATTGGAAGAATTAATCATTGGGATTGCAATTGTCCCCAATATCAGAATTAAAAGTAAGCAGAGTATTTTCAGGGCCAGGCTCAAAAGCCTGGGCAAGGGAGTGGTGAGATAGACAAGCCTTCGATGGGCCCAGCGGGATTGTTAGGGAGCAACTCCCCATCAGCCCATACAGTGAAAGTTGCCAGACTGGACATTTGATGTGGGCCTCACCTGCCACTGTTTTCTTTCATATTCATTCATGAGATGAAGGCATTTATTGCCCATTTCTAATTGCCCTTGGGAAGGGAGTGGTGTAATGTCTTCTTGAACTGCTGCAGTATATCTATATACTGCAGGTATATAGATACAGCCACTGTGTCGTTAGGGAGGGAGATCCAGGATTTTGGTCCTGTGACAGTGAAGGAACGGTGATATATTTACAAGTCAGGATGGTGAATGACTTGGAGAGAGATTTCTAGTTGGTGGTGCGCCCAGGATCTGCTGCCCTTGTCCTTCTAGGTGGTTGACGTCATGGATTTGAAAAGTGCTGTAAAACAGCAGCAACGGCAAGATGAGGCCCTTAAGCGACTGCTAATTGGCTTATGGGGGATGGGAGGGGGGTAATGGGTGGGCGACAGGAGTGTGCAGAGTGACAATGGGCATGGACCCCAAGGCATTTTACAGGCTGCCCTCTCTGCTGGAAACCCACTGTTTTGGAGGCCATAAAATCCAGCCCATAGTTTCTGGCTCCAACAATAGTGAACTATATCTTGATACAATAACATTTTAATTGTGTCGAGCCAAAAGTTGGTTTAAAAAATGTTTGCCACATGACTGGAAACACTCCCTCTTTCACGCACATGTTATAATATGCAACAATGGAATCTTGCCAACCTCTGCACTGGGTTTGCTTGTTAGTGAGAAGCATAGCAGAATGCAATTTGTAATATATTTTGTGTGATTATTCTAAATATTTGCATTTCGGATTCAGATTCCCTCCCCTTCATGCTAGTCACACACGGATATCCAGTGCATGTGTTAGTTGCTTTATTGGGCTATCTTTCCATCATCGTTTTAGATTCACTTGCTCGAGGAAACACTGCTCCAGCAAGTTAGTTATCTCGGGCGGGTTTCTCCGTTGGCCGACGTGGAAATCAGGAAACGCGATTGGGCGGAGAATCGGTTCCGACACCAAAATAGTGGTGGGCACCGATTTGACGCCAAATCGCAATTCTCCATCAACTCGACAGCGGCATCAATGCGTTCTGGTACGCACATCCAGTAAACACCATTTGCATATCATTCGGGGGCCCAAACCTGTATTCTCCGGGGCCTCCGCGATTCTCCGCCTCTAATGGGCCAAGTTCCCGACGGCGCGGTTCACTTCTGCTTTTAAAAATCGTGAAACTAGCGCGTGGCTGCTGAGGGGGAGAGACGAATGTGGAAAGTGTCTAACATCGCCATAGTTTGCTGACAGCTGTACCGCTGGCCGGGGGGGGGGGCTTCTGCCAGGGCTGGGGGGGGGGGGGGGGGGGGAATGGTGGGGGGTGGCCAGGAAGTGGGCTTGGGGTGGGAGTGGGCGGGCATGGAACACCATTGCTGCAGCCTGCAAGGCAGCCATGCAGCTGCGCACACTGCTAACTGCCCACTGTGAACTGAGTGCCACAGGCCATATAAGTGTGCCCCGAGGGCGCCCCTGCCTAAGTACCTTCTGACCCCAGCCGACCCATCAGCTGTATGGACGTGCTCTAGCGCAACCAGTACTATCTCATTGGCTGGGTTGGCCGTGTGTGGGGATTGTAATGTCAGCATCCTAAGTGTCAATCACGGACCCTACGAATCCCGCACCGTTTTTCATTGGAATTGATTGTGTTCCACGCGACATTGGTGCTAGCCCATCCACAGTAACAGAATAACAGAACCAGTTCAGGTGTGATGCCAGTTTTGCTGTCGTGAAAGTCCACTAAATCTGCGTTGGCATCAATACCTAGCCTCAAAAACGGAGAATCCCGTTCCTGAGGTTTCAATTAAAGCACTCAAACCTGATTTCACCAGAATGCAGGAACAGAGGAGGATGGAAGAAGGAGGGGGATGGATGGCAGAATCATATCAGATTGGACAAATTTCCAGGAATATTCATGCAATTTCTTGGAGTCAGAATTTAATGTAAGGGCTGTGTTAGAGAAGGTTGGCCATGGCAAAGTGTATTAGGACATAAGAAACTGCATCATACAGTCCTTTGAGCCTCCTCCACTGTTCATTAAGATTAAAGCTAGCTCAGCTCTACGTTCCTGCTCTATCCTCTGATTACCTTGAAGTCCAAAAATCTGTACATCTGTTGATTTCTTGTGTTCAGCTCTGGGTTTTCCTGGTTATTCTGAACAACGTATTTTTGAATCTGGACAAATGCTGATTTCTTGTTTTCAGTTTGAAGTGAAGCACCCAATCATGAGTAACTGTAACATTTTGTTTTCCGAAAGTACAATAATTGAATTTGACCCTTGACTTTCTCTCTTAGAATATTCCAAAGAATTACTTAAGTAAAGTGCCTTCTTTGTACATATCCCACACTGATAGCCAGGTTCCCTCTCTCCCTCCGTCTGTCCCATGTACAAGTCCAATAACATCACAACTTCATTGCAATCATCAAGAAATAGAGTAAAGCTCAGGGAAGGTGTTTGCTAATGGAAGCAGCTTGCTTATAGTAATTAAAGAAGTTGTGATTAAGAAAGATTTTAAAGCCATTATTCAAAATCTTCTAGATCTTTCTCCGGCAGGCATTTACCGAGCATTCTCTTAAATGCACCAACGTAATTCTCCTCAGGTACTCCTTGTGGTAGTTTTCACTACTTTCCAAATAAATTCTAGATACTCCTGCAAATTTACGCTGCTTGCAAGCATCTGCCACAATTCTCAAACCATAGGCTTGTCACTAATCAGGTTTGTGAAGCCCAGCAAAAACGAGTTAAACTAACATTTCAATATTCAGTTATTATCTAGTTGACATCTCTAACTACCACAGCTTTCAATTTTCCTTTAGAGGATCCAGTCATTAGTTTTCCAGTTTCTGTGCCTGATCAAAATTTGAGGTTTTGCAAATTTCCCTGAAATGTGGTCAATTCAAATGTAGGTGGTTGATGCCTTCTGTTAACGAATCACAGATACAAGGGCTTTTCATTCTACTGAGAAGTAATTGGTTGCTTTTCCTCAAACTGCTTTTTTCTTAACTGGGAAGAGCAGCTCCATTAGTGTTATCCCAGAACTTGACTTCCTGTCTCAAATGTTCCATAGCGTTCCATCAGCCTGCCTCTCTGGTGAACTGCATCAATGTTTTTATAAACTCGGAATGAGTCATGAATCATTCTGTGTGCAGTCCATTGCTGCACAATCTAAAAATCTGACGACAGTTTGGACATTTGTAATGTTGTTCTCAGTTGTCAGTCCACACTCGTTGTGAGGGTAATTACTTTGCTTCTTAGAGTGTTTCTGGTGCACAAATTTCACAACACCATTAAGAGGGTGGGTTTTAATTTGAATGGAGACCCCAGAGAGTCAGATGTTAATCGCTGCTTTTGCCAGTAAACTACAATCTTTTATACACGTGATCAAAAATTCAAGCAAAATGACACTGGTTGTTTCATCCAAACTAGAGCACCGCATTTTGAATGTAAAATAGATACAGATTAAATCTGTTTGAACTTTATAAAGTACTCGCCAGTACAAACCCACTTCTTTCACCAAAGTTTTGTTCAGCAGCCCTAATATCTCCTTATGTGGCTCACGGTCAAATTTTGTTGGATAATTGCTCCTGTGTGAAAGGCTGTCGGATAGATTTTTCGTGAGCAAGGAGGTGATGGGTTATTGGGGGTAGGCAGGATGCCTATTTGAGGCCTCCAACCGATCAGCCATGATCTTATTAACTAGCGGAGCAGGCTCGAGGGGCTGAATGGTCTACTCCCACTCCTTGTCCAAATCATCACAGAATCATAGAATTTACAATGCAGAAGGAGGCCTTTCGGCCCATCGAGTCTGCACTGGCCAATGGAAAGAGCACCCTACCCAAGCCCAAGCCTCCACCCTATCCCAATAACTCAGTAACCCAAGCTAACCATTTTTAGACACTAAGGGGCAATTTAGCATGGCCATTCCATCTACCCTGCACATCTTTGAAATGTGGGAGGAAGCCGGAGAACCCGGAGGAAACCCACACAGACACGGGGAGAAAGTGCAAACTCCACACAGACAGTCACCCGAGGCCGGAATTGAACTCAGGACCCTGGAGCTGTGAGGAAGCTGTGCTAACCACTGCGCCACCATACCGCCCATATGATCATATGTAGGGCATTTTACTGTAAAGGTGCTCCATAAATGCAAGATTTTGTTGTTTTGTGCTGAACACCACAACCTATTTTACAGAATGTTCAATCACAAGTGGATATTTGATATTGCTGCCATTCAACACTGGTCGATAGAAAGCATAACCTGTGTTCATAGCTTTTTTGAATACACTGGACGAACCTTAATTTTCAACTTATCCAAAAGCATGTCTGGACAAAAATATCTCAGCACCATCATTGTGGAGAAGCCTCCTTCCTCCAGGGTCAAAGGTGGCTCCGAGAAACATTGCTCATTTCACCCTCGGAACACAAATAAAATGGATACTTTTGTGTGATAGTTTTCCAATCAGCAAGAGCACTCAGACCCCATCACCTAAAAATTGCTTAGCCCATAACAGTAAAAGAATAGCATTTTTATAACCAATCTAAAAATCCATATACTTATTGGTTGGCCCCTTACATCAACGTCAAGGGTTTATATAACATGACAGTGTGCAAACCAATGAGGCATTACTTAGATATAATCCGGATAAAGTGGAGCAAAACACCCCACGGTATCTGAGAAAAAAAAATTTCTTTGACAGAAACAACACCTGAATCATTCAAATTTGGCCAAGAATTATTCAGCAAAGTACCCAGGGCTATCGAAAGTAGGGTTAGATATTTAATTTGGGGACAGATTGCAGCCTCCAGATCAGAGTGTTCATGTTCTTGCTGCAGGCCTGTACTACCAGGCTCCATCTCTGAATTCCTATTGTTGCAAGGTGTCCGATCTGTCGAAATGTCATCCGTTTTTAATCATCACTGGACACATTGCTGGTTCTATCTGTTAGGAGGAAGTGTTCAAGCCAAAGCTTGATTTAGAAGCACAAAACAATTGAAAAGTTTCCCATGAAGTAACAGCCATTATCCATCAACTTTAAGCACCAAGTCGCAAATTAGGAATGTAGGAGCAGGAGGGGGCCATTCAGCCCCTCAAACCTGTCTCACCATTCAATGAGATCATGGCTGAGCTCTGACCCAAATCTGCCTTTGCCCCAATTGCTATTTTCGGAAGGAAGTTCCAAACTTCTCCCATACTTTGTTTGTAAAAGCGTTTCCTAATTTCATTCCTGAAAATTTGGACTGTAAAGTTTAGACTCTTGTCCTAGACTCCAAACCCAGATGAGATTGTTTCTCTCTCTCTCTATCTTATCTGTTCTTTTTGAGATCCTGAAAACTTGGCGAATGTTACAATTTACCAACTTCCTAAGCAGGAACGAGAGCCATGATCAGCAAATAAAATGAAATGGACTGTATCTTACATTGAACCTAATAGAGAAAGCTGACACTCACTTAACCATATGAGAAAGCCCATTACAGATAAAGTTTAAATCAAACACCCGGCCAGATAATCACTGTCACAACAAAGCACAAGTTACCAATCACGCCAGGCATCTTCCATCACTGGAGAAACATCAGAAGAATCCCCAAAAGTCACATGGTCCACAGGATGGGAAGATCAATGATTTCACGGAGAGATGTTGCAAAGCTCACACTGACACATTTTTGTATTCATGTAAAGGACAATAAAAGCCTGCATTTATGCAGTGGCTTTAGTGTAATGGAACAGTCCCAGGGTGCTTCACAGGAGAGATTATCAAAATAAAATTTGATACAGAGCTATGGAAAGAGCAATCAGGTGAATAAACTCTTGGCCAAAGAGGTAGGTTTTGCATAGCGTGTTAAAGGAGAAAAGTGACATCGAGAGGTTGTGGGGGAGAGCTCCTGAGCTTGGGGCCCAGGCAGCTGAAGGTATGTCTGTCAGTTGGGTAAGAAGCTAACTGATCCTTGGTAGGTCATTTATTTTTCATGTTTTATTCATTGCACATGTGAACTCTTTCTACTGGGGACAAGGTTGGTATGATGGGTCCTTATATATTAGCTACATTCGTGTTATCAGTTTCTGGCACTGTAGGCTCTTGCAAAAGATCCCCAATGTCCCAGAACTCATTTTCACCAGGCTGAAGATGCTAGTTACCCCCAACTCATAGCTTATAAACTTGAGTCTGTATGTGAGCAGGCATAGTTTTTCCCCCTTTCGGGTCCTGCAAGCACCCTTGGGCTTTGATTTAAAGGCAAAGCACTCCTGGGTGGACTTTCCTCTGGGCGTCTTGTTGGATGCCTGACAGGTTGAGTCATTCATACGGTCAGAGGAGAGATGCAGCCAGGTTTCACCCTGATGAGGGCAGCTCACTCTGAATGGGTCCCAATGCTGGGAGGCAGGAAACAGAAAGGCAATAATGACAGAGGGCACGATTTTCCGACTTCTTTGCATTCTCACTCGAGCGAAACGAAGCCGGTGAATAGCGGGAGGCCGAAAAAGAGAACTACACCAGGCGCTGAACAGTTGCAAGCAACCCACTCCCCAAGGCGAATTTGGGATCTTGCCATAGCGTGGAGAGAAACCAATTATCACCACTTAAAGCCTATTTCCATGCAAGCAACCCGCACCCCAAGGCGAATTTGGGATCTTGCCATAGCGTGGAGAGAAACCAATTATCACCACTTAAACCCTATTTCCATACAATTAACGGGGGCGATCCCATCTCCAATGGCCTCTCGTCATTCAGCAGCCTCCCCAGCATGTGGTCACGCTGGCACTGATTAGTACCGCTTTCGAAAAATGTGAACCTGGCGGAAGGGCTTCTGTGGGGAGCTGAGAAGGCGAGTAGCCATCTTTGTTCACAGGCAAAGAGACCAAGGGGCGCTCGACCTGCTGACCCAGTGCTCAGCGGGGGACGGGGGGGGGGGGGTGTTGGGCAACCCCCTCGGCTGGTTGGGGGGGCACCATCCGGAGGGTGAGCCACCATGGGTAGGGGGAGCGGAAGGACCATGTGTGGCAGCAGCATGCCAACCCCTGGAAGGTGTGTAGCCATCCCGGGGGCAACCCTAGCCCCTACCTATCTACCCCACCGAGCACCCATAACCCCCACCGACTGCCAAGAACTCTGACTGTGCGGCTGAAGGCTATTTCTTAGAAGTAATTGGCAATTGTGGTTAAGTGAGCACTTCACACAATCCGAATGAATCCCCATAGGTGGATGGGCCATGTAGCATGTGGGAGTCATTGCCTAGCATCCTAACCAGCCCATGATGCCTGAACACTTTGAACACTCCAGGAGGCAACACCACACACACAGCAGCCGACATCCAAACACCCAGGGATGGGACACAGCTCCTGGGACATGTCCACGGCCGGATGGTGGGTGAGTACTGCTGTGAGGGGGAGATGCCTGGAGAGATGGGCCAAGGATTCAGAGGTCAGCCCCCATTGCAGAAGAAAGTGACATAGGCGTCATACTGGTTGTGCTCAAGGGTTTCTAATGGGAAATACAATTCCCCACTTCCTAACGGTGCCGCCCACATTCTCCCCACCACCCGTTCGACCTCCTCATCCCCTACCTGCCCTCCTGCCCTCTCTCCCCTCCCCAGTGCCCTCAATGATCTTCAATGTGCTTGGCCCTCCTAGCTCTATCTCTACATCTAGGTATGTCTCCAGGATGCACATCTGAGGTGGAGGCAGCCAGCTACTTACCTCGTCCCATAGCCTTTGATGTCCCTGGAGGGCATCCTCTGGTGGCTCTGGGGCCATGCACAGCAATGCCACCCTGTTCCGTGTGCTGGCTGTGAGGTGTGGCCTCATCAGAGGGGCGGAATGCAGGGGAGTTGAATCTGTGTCCTTTGGTTGCAGGTCATTCCAACACTGGAAACAGTGGGCTGGATTCTCCACCAGCGGGTCTTCCGTTTTGCCGGCAGCCCGGGGGTTTCCCTTTGGTGTGTGACTGCCCCACAATGGGAAACCCCATTGACCAGCCAGCGATACTGAGCATCCCACCGGTGTGCTGAAACAGAAATCTGGTGCGGTGGGATGAAGAATCCAACCCAGTGTGTCATGATTTACATGATTAAAATTTGTTACAATCTTGAACACCTTTATCAAATCCAGGAATCATTCAGGTTGGGGAAGAGCAGAAAGTGTAAGAGGGATGGCAGTGAGGAAAGAGGAGTAGAAACTCCAGAGTGGAGCTAAAGCCAACTTGGGCTGTGACAAACAAGGACATCAGCATAGCAATTCAGACAGATGCCATGTCTTTGCAAAATTTCAGTCCATACGGACGAGGTACAGTCCATGTTCAATGGGGGTCAGAGCTACAGAAACAATTGACGACAGATTGAGCAAAAAAAGCAAATGCAATAATGCTTAGAATCAGCGAGAGACTGATAGTTATAGAAACAATCATAGGATATGGTAAACCAATCTTGGAACAAGGAATTTGGAAACTAATATGAAACTCTAAGTGATCCATATGAAGATATAATTGGTCTATGAAAGTATTTTGGTATCCAAATATTATATGTAGATGTCACAGAATAGGAAATAGCATCTCGTGTATAACAGAAAATGTTTTTTTCATTCCAGAAAGTTCGAGCAGAGAAGGATAGAACCGGAGCCTCGTCTTTAATGACTTTAGAAGCTTTTTTTTTACAGAAATACACATTGCAAACATGCACCTTCAAACCCAACCACCACAGTTTCAGCCTGTTCCTATTCCGAGGAGTACAAGAAATCCCCAGTTACCTCATGCATGCAATGAAACACACAATTAACATACAATTAACAAAACGGTCCCAGAAACCTGTGAACTCACTGCAATTACCATGGAAGAGTTGGGTTTCCACTGCCCTTGCTTGTTACACCATTAGAGATTCAGGGGCATTTGCAGTAAGTGGCTCTCCAACGAGAAGAAACAATCTTTCCCGACTGATCCTGTGAAAAGCCTTCATGTTCCCTTTTCACTAAATACTCAAATAGAGGAAATAACCTTACTCTCTTCAAATGATCAATACCTTCATCATTTTTGAAAAAAAAACTTGTTTAAGCCTCCTCGAGGCCTTCTTCACTCCATTGGCAATGGTCCCAATGTTTCAACTAGAATTTTCCATTCGTGCTATCCACGTGCTGAATGCAAATTGGGTGGTTCCCATTAATTTAATGTATTTCCTAAAGTAGAGCACCCAATTTTGTACTTTGTACTCCAACTGTGACAGAACCATTGCTTTGATCAAATTTAGCATGAACTCTTTGCTATTTTGCTCTATGGTGCTCTTTATGAAACCCTTACCTGTGCTCGTATTTCAGGGATTTGTGTGATTCCACTCTCTTTCAGTTCCTTTTTCTTAGCCAGTTCCTCAGGATCGAGGATGGTTTGCTCCACGCCAGGTCAATAGGTTCTATTGTTATGATCCCAGTTTATGTTATGACTGGGTGGGAAGGTCACCGAATGGAATCCTGGCTCAGAAGACTGTGGGTGGGATTCTCCGTTTGCCAACGCCAAAATCACAAACACGATTGGACGGAGAATAGGTTCTGACACCAAAATCCAATTGGCTCCAATTTGGCTCCAATTTGACGCCAAATTGCAATTCTCCGTCACCTCGACAGCGGCACCAATGCATTCCGGAATGCATGTACAGTCAATACCATTTCCATATCATTAGCAGCCCCGACCCAGTATTCTCCAAGGCCTCTGTGATTCTTCTCCGATGGGCCGGGTTCCCGACGGCGCAGTTCACTTGTACTTTCTAAAATCATGAAACCTGCGTGGTGGCTGTTGAGGGAGAGAGGAGAGGAGCAACTGAGGCTGCCGGGCCAGACAATGGCCGGGCTGGCTTGAGTGAGGGGAGGCCCTGCTAGGGCCGGGGGAGGGTAAGAACAGGGCAAGCAGGAGGAGTGCCGGGGGTGACCCTCCACGGGATTTGAGCGGTATCCAGGCATGGACTGCCATTACGGTGCCCATCTTGCTACGCACCCTCTGACCCTCTGACCACTCATCTTGGTCCCAGATTCTGCAGAGTGACACCAACCGTATGGGCACCCCTGTGCGGTGTTAGCCTAGTGGCACGCATTGTTGGCAGCATCTCCTGCCGCTGCAAATGGTTGGAATCCTTGAACTGCGCCTGCAGGTACTGGATACTCGCCGACAGTTCCTCAAGTAGTCCCTGACTCTGCGACAGCATCTCCACGAGATGGGACTGTTTATTCAAGAAGCAGGAGCAGTCTGAACGGCAACTAGTTTCTGGGATCGGCTGCCCTCTGACCATCCGCCCCTTTGGTTGTTCCTACCTTCACTTGATATACCCGGTCAACTGTGCGGTGCACACCAGATAGCGTCCCAGGAGCCTCTTCACTAAAGTGCCCAACGGAGGTGAGTGTGTCTGGGATGGTGAAGGGTATTGTTGATAGCTGTGATGGCAAATCACTGTCATCCTCCGACCCGAGCTCCAATGTCTCCTGAGTCTCGGGCAAAGGGCTGGGTCTTGTCAACTTGTTCCTCCACTTTTTATTTTAAAAAGTAAAAATTACACGGCAGGATTCCATAGTGTTGCTGCCCACACAGAATTTGTAGACTTCCAGACAGAAAAGCTAGTGCCACACCTGCAGCTGAATTTCCACCATCAGGATTCTCCATTTTGCCAGCAGCCTGGGGGTTTCTCGATGGCATGGGGCTACCCCACAATGGGAAACCCCACTGACCAGCGGCGAAACGGAGAATCCCGATGGCGTGCTGCATCAGATGTACACACTCAGCTCTGAACCCAAGTTAGTGTCTGTAGTTTTCGACTCCGAATCCCCAGATGATTGTCACATGAGAGTTTCCAAACTCCACTCCCAAAAACACACTTTAAAATCTTTTCTCATAGTAATGCTTTCCCTTGGCAACTTACACTCTCAAATCCAGTCCAGGTTTAAAAATGGCACTTCCAAACAAAGCTTCTGTTCCTCTTTCAACAGTGAAACCAGTCCAGGATTTCACACCAACCCCTTTAGGGTGTCTTTGTCTTGCCTGCTGTGCAAACTGCTCACAATGGCATCAGCTTTTGATTCCCAGACGGTATTAAAAATAACATTAAATGCTTCATGTGCCTCTGAAGCCTGTTGTCCTACTTTAAATTTAGTTACTTTGCTTGTCTCTTTAACTCAGAACACCTTCTTTACTCTTCCTTGAATTCTTCTGAACAATAACTTGGCTTCTATTCACTTAACTCCAGACTCCTCGGCGCGAATCACAGCCCGCCGTCCCGATGCCGGCTGCCGTATTCTCCTGTGCCGGTTTTCGGGTGGGGGCAGGATTCACGCCACGCCGGTCAGGAGCCATTGACAGCAGCACCCCCGCCAATTCTCCGGGCCCCGATGGGCAAAGTGGCTGTCTGTTTTTGGCCAGTCCCGCCAGCGTGGGTTAGACACGGTCCCACACGGCGGGACCTGGCAGCTAAGATGGCTGGGGCGGTCCTCAGGGGGGCACAGGGGGGATTCGACCCTGGGGGGGGGGGGGGGCTCCACGGTGGCCTGGCCCATGATCGGGGCCCACCGATCTGCGGGTGGGCCTGTTGCATGGGGGCACTTCTCCCTTCCGCGCCGGCCCTGTAGGGCTCCGCCATGGCTGGAGCGGAGAAGACAACCCATTGTGCATGCGTCAGAATACGCCGGCCGGTTCCGCGCATGCATGAGATCACGCAGTCCCTTCGGCGCCTGATAAGGCCTTTCGATGTATTTAGTGCCTTCATTCCAAAATAAACATTCTGCATTTTGGTTGGTCACAAGAAGGGATCTCCTATGAGTCAGTGGACATGTCTGATCTTGTTACGAGCTGTCCCTAGGCTAGGCCCCCAATTTGTTACCCTCTGCCCTCTTTGTGGAACTATCTGTGCATGAGCCCCAATTCGTTATGATTCCAGATTGGTTAGTTCCAAATCAGTATGTTCCCGGGTAAGGAAAGATAAACTTGCTCCCCATCTTTATTCAATTCATTGGTTGGTCACAACAAGCTGAATTTAAAAAGGATCCCTTCCCTTGTAGATAGCCTTTCCTAGTACAAATGTGCTTATGTTTTAAAAGCAGCCATTTTAACCAGGCTTTCTTTTGTTAAAGATAAGTGTGCTTCTTATTTACTAAAATATGGGGAAAATAATAAAATGTGTCATACATACACACAGATTAAAAATGAGAAGTGATTCCAAGAATAAAAGTTTTTTTTTTAAATCAGTCTTTGGCTTGTCCATGAGGATTAGATGGTGAACACGTTGTGGCCGTTAAGTTGGGTGATTCTGGTAGCACTGACTTTGACAGTTGAGCAGTTGGTTTGGAGATAGTTTTGCTGACTTAACCTGCTTCCAACAATCAGAGAGAGAGATGTTAGCTGCATGACTAATGAATGTTCTTTATCTGTCAGGGTGATTCTCAGCAATGTTTACTGGAGGTTTTTTTTGATGACCCCCTGTGGGCTCTGTCTATCCTTGCATTTGCTCACAATGTGCCCCCCTCCTACTGTAGGCATAACATGTAGCTTCCCTGAATTTACATCTTGCATGGGGGTGATCTCCTCCACACCAGAGGAATTTTCCATAGCTCCTGGTCTGCAGACAACGCTCCTTATATCTCTGCACTCTCTGCTCTGAGCCTCTTTGCTCATTATTCTCTGCGTCTTCATCTTTGGAGCCATGACTGCCAATGTCTTCGCACCAAACTTGGTGGACGTCCCCTGCTTGGACGTTCTGTTACTCCACCGCCCCCACCTTGGCACTTTCTATAGCCTTGACAACCTCTTGTATGGCAATGTTGTTAATGCCATACACCAGCCTATCCCTCATCATGTCGTTTAGTGCTGACCCATTATTCGCATTATTCAGCTATTTGTTTTCGGCATGCCATGAACACCACAATCATATCCCCTGGGGTCCTTGTTGTCAAATTGAACTTGTAACGCTGCATTGGAGTCGGGGACATCTGGAGATGTCAAATTGCTAATTAGGTTGTAAGTGGGAGTAAACAGGTTGTTTGTAGAATTACTGACTATTTTTATTCTCCTCCCCTGATTTAATTTACTTTGAAACAGTAACGGAGAATCTCCGTGTATAGTACCCATTGCTCCGTATGGGGGTCGAATGGTTCCCGTCTATCAAAAGGGAGCATTGTCACTCACGAACTGTGAAAAGAGTTTGCTTCAGTGGAGACGCTTTCACACAAGGTCTGCTCTCCGATTTTTGCAACAGCAAGAAGTCACCCAGGTTGATTCTCATCACCAATGCAATATCCTGACAGACGAGTGACTACCAGGTGGATTAGCAAATTAACAATTTATCAAAGTAAGAAACTATTTACAGAGTGAGATAAAATCTACCATGTTCCAACACTCCAAACTCATCTATGCTCCACCCCCAGGGTTTGCGTGCCCCGGCCCCATTGGACAATTGATCCTTCGTGGACTCAGTCCCTTAAAGAGGCACACTTCCATAGGAGAAAAACACGAACATGTCTGAGATATGACTTACAGAATATAGTTTCTGCTGAGATGGTAATCAGCTTCCATTATCTCCACAAGAGATTACAGTTCAGTTTTTGTATTGCCTCTTCCTTTGAAATGTCTCTGCCTGAAAAAGGGTGTGACATTCCGCTTTCTCTTCCAGGACTGGGTAAAATCCACATTGGAATTTTCTAGATTGCAATCTCAGAATTTACAATCTCAGCAATCATTGGCTTAATTGGCCATTTTAAAACCACTTATCTCAATTAAAAGTTCATATGCCCATAAGTAATTCAGTCTATGGTCCTTCATCGTGGCAACCTCTTCAGGGATGCGTAAGAATTTCCATTACTTTCCTAGGAGCCTCCTGTCATGACCAAGTTCCAAATAGAGCCATTGCTTCAGGAGTATGGTGGCAGGCAGCGAGCTACATGTGCTGCCCAGACGAGTAGGTTTTGAGTGATTTACTCCATGATGCTGGGCAAGTTGGCTTGGGAGAAGACCCTACTGTTGGACCACCGCTCTTGCCACCAGATTTTAAGCATATAAGAACGAGGAGCAGGAGTAGGCCATCTGGCCCCTCGAGCCTGCTCCACCATTCAATAAGATCATGGCTAACCTTTTTGTGGACTGTGCTCTGCTTACCCGTCCACTCACCTTAACCTTTTATTCCTTTACTGTTCAAAAATCTATCTAACTTAAAAATATTTAACAGGGTAACCTTAATTGCTTCACTAGTCAGGGAATTCCACAGATTCACGACCCTTTGGGTGAAGAAGTTCCTCCTCAATTCATTCCTAAATCTGATTCCCCTTATTTTGCTGCTAAGCCCCCTAGTTCTAGTTTCACCTGCCAATGGAAACAACTTCCCTGCTTCTATCCTATCTATTCCCTTCATAATTTTATATGTTTCTATAAGATCCTCCCTCATTCTTCTAAATTCCAATGAGTATAGTCCCAGTCTACTTAGTCTCTCCTCAAAAGCCAATCCTCTCTGTTTAGCACAGTGGGCTAAATTGCTGGCTTTGAAAGCAGGTCAAGGCAGGCCAGCAGCATGGTTCGATTCCCGTAACAGCCTCCCCGAACAGGCGCCGGAATGTGGCGACTAGGGGCTTTTCACAGTAACGTAATTGAAGCCTACTCGTGACAATAAGCGATTTTCATTCTCAACTCCGGAATCAACCTCATGAATCTCCTCTGCATCCCTCCAGTGCCTCTACATCCATTCTCAAGTAAGGAGACCAAAACTGTACACAGTACTCCAGGTGTGGTCTCACCGGCACCCTATACAGCTGCGACATAATCTCCCTACTTTTAATCTCCATCCCTCTAGCAATGACGAACAAAATTCCATTTGTCTTCTTAATTACTTGCTGCACCTGCAAACCAACATTTTCAGATTCACGCACAAGGACACCCAGATCCCTCTACATAACAGCATGCTGCAATTTATACCATTTAAAAAAGAGTCCATTTTGCTGTTATTCCTACCAAAATGGATGACCACACATTTATCAGCATTGAACTCTATCTGCCAGACCCTTGCTCACTCATTTCAACTATCTATATCCCTCTGCAGACTTTCAATGTCCTCTGCACACTTGGCTCTACAACTCATCTTAGTGTCATCTGCGACCTTTGACACATTACACTTGGTCCCCAACTCCAGATCATCTATGTAAATTGTGAATAATTTTTTTTAAATATAAATTTAGAGTACCCAATTATTTTTTTTCCAATTAAGGGGCAATTTAGCATGGCCAATCCACCTAACCTGCACATCCTTGGGTTGTGGGGGTGAAACTCACGTTGACATGGGGAGAATGTGCAAACTCCACATAGACAGTGACCCAGAGCCGGGATTCGAACTCGGGTACTCAGCGCTGCAGTCCCAGTGCTAACCACTGCACCACATGCCACCCTGTAAATTGTGAATAATTACAGATCCAACACCGATCCATGAGGTAAACATGACCTGCCTTTCATGAACCCATGCTGTGTCTGCCCAATGGTACAATTTATATCTAGCTGTCTCGCTATTTCTTCCTTAACGATAGATTCAAGCATGTTTCTCACTACAGAAGTTAAACTAACTGGTCCATAGTTACCCGCCTTTTGTCTACCTCCTTTTTAAAATAGTGGTGTCACATTTGCTGTTTTCCAATCGGCCGGAACCACTCCAGAGTCCAGCGAATTTTGATAAATTATCACAAGCTCATTTGCCATTTCCCCCACCACCTATTTTAGTACCCTGGGATGCATTCCATCAGGGCCAGAAGACTTTTCTACCTTTAGCCCCATTAGCTTGCCCAACACTCTCTCCTTAGTGATAATGATTGTTTCTGGGTCCTCACCTGCCACAGCCTCCTTGCCAACAATTATTGGCATGTTGTTTGTGTCTTCCACTGTGAAGACCAACACAAAATACTTGTTCAATGCCTCAGCCATTTCCTAATTACCCATTATTAAATGTCACTTCACATCCTCTAAAGTACCAATGTTTACCGTAGCTACTCTTTTTCATTTTATATATTTGTAGAAACCTTTGCTATCTGTTTTTATATTCTGAGCTAGTTTACTCTCATAATCTATATTACTTTATTTACAGCTTTTTTTGTGGCTTTCTGTTGACCTTTAAAGATTTCCCAATCTTTAGTCACTTTGTATGCCTTTTCTTTCAATTTGATACCCTCCTGTATTTCCTGAGATATCCATGGCTGATTATCCTTTTCCCTACAGTCCTTCCTTTTTACTGGTATATTCTTTTTCGAAGCACTGTGAAAAATCTCTTTGAAAGTCCTCCACTGTTCCTCAATTGTCCCACCACAAAGTCTTTGCTCCCAGTCAACACTAGCCAGCTCCTCCCTCATTGCATTGTAGTCTCCTTTGTTTATGCACAAGACACTGGTTTTGGATTTTCCCTTCTCAAACTCCATCTGTATTTTAAATTCATTCATACTGTGATCACTCCATCCGAGAGGATCCCTATCCACAAGATTATTAATTATTACTGTCTCATTACACAGGACCAGATCTAGGATAGCTTTCTCCCTGTTAGCTTCCATGACATACAGTTTGAGAAATCTATTGTGGTACATTATATGAACTCCTCCTCAAGGCTGCCCTGACCGACCTGCTTTGACCAATTGACATGAACATTAATATTCCCCATGATAATTGTCGGACTATTTTGACGATTGTTTCCCATAACTTTCAACATATTTGCATAGAGTTTATCCTCTGTTTCTTTCCAAAATTAATTGCTTAGAATTCTCATGATTAAATTGTATTTGCATTCCATTTATTTGTTTATGTCGGTCTGGAGCTTCCTCGCTGCTAGACCAAACCCCTGACATTTCAGTCATCAGCAAATCTTTTTAAAAATAAATAAATTTAGAGTACCCAATTATTTTTTCCAATTAAGGGGCAATTTAGTGTGGCCAATCCACCTACTCTGCACATTTTTGGGTTGTGGGGGTGAAACCCACACAGACACGGGGAGAATGTGCAAACTCCACACAGACAGTGACCCAGAGCCGGGATCGAACCTGGGACCTCAGCGCCGTGAGGCAGCTGTGCTAACCAGTAGGCCACCGTGCTGCCCTTGCAAATCTTGATGTTGTTTTCCTAAGCTCACGTCCACATTATTTTGGTTAGATAGTAATAAATCAAACTACCAAGATATTATTCCCAGCTGGACAAATCCTGCAAAGTCAGTGAAAAATGCAGGATAGTAATAGTGACCAAGATGTAGCAAAACATCCTGAGTTGTGCAGCTCAGATCAATAATTAATCATGATCCTGATAACATAACTGATTCTTACTAGACTAACTTGGAACAAAATCATCTGAAGGAACAGTGCAGCTGCAAGAAGCTGGGCATGAACTGGTGAGAATAAAATGTTTCCTCACTTGGGATTTAAGGAGGTGAATTAATTAGGACCAGAAATAACTGTAAATCGGGAAATGGAAGGGTGGGAGGAACTCAAGGCAATTACAATCACCAGGGAAGTGGTAGTGAGTAAATTGTTGGAGCTGCAGGCTGACAAATCTCTGAATCCTGATGGATTTCATCCTGAGATGTTAAAAGAAGTGACCAGTTAGATAGTTGATGTGTTGGTGGCTGGGGAACCTCAGGGATAGCTCCGCTTGCACCCCCGCCCCATGGGCCCATTGGGCACACCGAGAGAGGAAGAGGTGATGCGGCCATATCAGGTGGCTCCCGCAGGGGGGGGTGCCAGAACACTACAACACCTCCGTCTCCCCATCTCCTGTCCCTGGTGCATCTGGTGCACAGTGGGCAGAACAGAGCGTCACTATGCCACCTGAGATACCCAAGTAGCAGTCAAAATCATCCATGCCCGGTCGTCCCAGAAGACAGCCCACCCAAAGGGGACCGAGGTCACAGGGTGGGAATCACAGCAGGCCACCTCCACTCCTGATTGGGAATCCACCTGGCCATAGCTTTATGGCCCATAAGGCCAGAAAATTTGTTAAGTTGGACAAATCCTGCAAAGTCAGTGAAAAATGCAGGATAGTAATGGTTAAGTTGGCACAGGTGTAAGGGGCAGTACAGTATAGTGATAAGAGACCAGGGCACAAATCAACACATGTTGTCACATTAAACACCTGTGCACAATGTTACAACCTGTCCCAGTGCTCTGTCAGATGGGTGTGAGGGGTGGGCTTGTCTGGGACTGGCTGCAGAGGGGACGTGGGTGGGTTGGGGGAGAATGGGTGGACGTTGGGGGTAGGCTTGAATCAGGTTCAGTCTGCGCTCATCGCTATGGTGTCCCACCCCCCCCCCCCCCCCCCATCCCCACCTCTGCCACCCCAAGGGATTTGATGGGACCATGTGATGGAATGGCCAGCTTGCATGCAGGGATCATCCAGGTGGACTGTGGGAAGTGCTATCGTGGGCAGGAGTCAGACGTTGTCGAACGATGTGGATCACCATTGCTCATTGCAGAGCGGGTTGTCATCATCCTCCATCCCATGGACCAGACCTGCTGTTACTGCCAACCCAGGGCCCCCACCCCGTAGTGTGGCAGGTAGGTTGCAGGTGGGGGATTGGCTATGGAAGGGGTTTGCAGATTGGATGCGGTGTCCATCCCCTGACCAGTTCTCCCTCCAATTGGTGAACCTGGAGGTGATTACAGAGTCCAGTGGACACTAGCCTTAGCACATTAGTGCCACCTCCTGTGCCTGCCCAGACTGCATGTCCTGTCTATGTATGTCAGGAATAAAAGAATGACTAGGGTAAGAGTAGGGCCAGTCAAGGACAGTGGTGGGTAGTTGTGTGTGGAGGCTGAGGAGATAAGCGAGATACTAAACGAATACTTTTCGTCAGTATTCACTCAAGAAAAAGATAATATTGTGGAGGAGAATGCTGAGACCCAGGCTATTAGAATAGATGGCATTGAGGTGCGTAGGGAAGAAGTGTTGGCAATTCTGGACAAGGTGAAAATAGATAAGTCCCCGGGGCCGGATGGGATTTATCCTAGGATTCTCTGGGAAGCCAGGGAAGAGATTGCTGAGCCTTTGGCTTTGATTTTTAGGTCATCATTGGCTACAGGAATAGTGCCAGAGGACTGGAGGATAGCAAATGTGGTCCCTTTGTTCAAGAAGGGGAGTAGAGATAACCCCGGTAACTATAGGCCGGTGAGCCTAACGTCTGTGGTGGGTAAAGTCTTGGAGAGGATTATAAAAGATACAATTTATAATCATCTAGATAGGAATAATATGATTAGGGACAGTCAGCATGGTTTTGTGAAGGGTAGGTCGTGCCTCACAAACCTTATCGAGTTCTTTGAGAAGGTGACTGAACAGGTAGACGAGGGTAGAGCAGTTGATGTGGTGTATATGGATTTCAGTAAAGCGTTTGATAAGGTTCCCCACGGTCGTCTATTGCAGAAAATACGGAGGCTGGGGATTGAGGGTGATTTAGAGATGTGGATCAGAAATTGGCTAGTTGAAAGAAGACAGAGAGTGGTAGTTGATGGGAAATGTTCAGAATGGAGTTTAGTTACGAGTGGCGTACCACAAGGATCTGTTCTGGGGCCGTTGCTGTTTGTCATTTTTATAAATGACCTAGAGGAGGGCGCAGAAGGATGGGTGAGTAAATTTGCAGACGACACTAAAGTCGGTGGAGTTGTAGACAGTGCGGAAGGATGTTGCAGGTTACAGAGGGACATAGATAAGCTGCAGAGCTGGGCTGAGAGGTGGCAAATGGAGTTTAATGTGGAGAAGTGTGAGGTGATTCACTTTGGAAAGAATAACAGAAATGCGGAATATTTGGCTAATGGTAAAATTCTTGGTAGTGTGGATGAGCAGAGGGATCTCGGTGTCCATGTACATAGATCCCTGAAAGTTGCCACCCAGGTTGATAGGGTTGTGAAGAAGGCCTATGGTGTGTTGGCGTTTATTGGTAGAGGGATTGAGTTCCGGAGCCATGAGATCATGTTGCAGTTGTACAAAACTCTAGTACGGCCGCATTTGGAGTATTGCGTACAGTTCTGGTCGCCTCATTATAGGAAGGACGTGGAAGCTTTGGAACGGGTGCAGAGGAGATTTACCAGGATGTTGCCTGGTATGGAGGGAAAATCTTATGAGGAAAGGCTGATGGACTTGAGGTTGTTTTCGTTAGAGAGAAGAAGGTTAAGAGGTGACTTAATAGAGGCATACAAAATGATCAGAGGGTTAGATAGGGTGGACAGCGAGAGCCTTCTCCCGCGGATGGAGGTGGCTAGTACGAGGGGACATAGCCTTAAATTGAGGGGTAATAGATATAGGACAGAGGTCAGAGGTGGGTTTTTTACGCAAAGAGTGGTGAGGCCGTGGAATGCCCTACCTGCAACAGTAGTGAACATGCCAACATTGAGGGCATTTAAAAATTTATTGGATAAGCATATGGATGATAAGGGCATAGTGTAGGTTAGATGGCCTTTAGATTTTTTCCATGTCGGTGCAACATCGAGGGCCGAAGGGCCTGTACTGCGCTGTATCGTTCTATGTTCTATGTTCTATGTCTATCGTCATGCTCCCTCACATCTTCCTGCAGCACATCACCCCTCCTCTGCGTGATGTTGTGGAGGATGCAGCAGGCCACCACGATGCAGGCGACCCTCCCAGCGCCATACTGGAGGGCCCGCCAGAGCATTCCAGGTACCTGAATCACATGTTCAGGAGGCCAAAGCACCCTTGATCATGCTCCTGGCTGCTGCATGGGCATCGTTGTAGTGGGTCTCCGCGTCAGTCTGTTGCTTCCGGATAGACGTCATCGGCCACGACCCCTGTCACCCAGGAGCCAACTTCTCGTCGGGAGGGCACCTCAAAGAGGCCGAGGAGCATCGAGTGTGCCAGGATGAAGGTGTTGTGCGCACACTGCCTGGGTATTGGACGGATACGTGCATGATGCGGAGCTGTTAGTCACACACCAGCTGCTCATTCATCGAGTAGTTTGTGTAGAGTGACCTGTCATTTGCAGGTGCACATAGGTCGACATGCGTCCCATCAATCACCCCCTGGGCCCATGGCATCTCAGTGATGGCGGCGAACCCTCCTGCCCGGTGGGTCCTTCCACATTTATATGAATGTATTGTGATGACTGGAAATATTGGGTCTCTGTGACAGCATGGATGCACCAGGATGTGAGATCTCAGACAGGGCCCCACTTGCCGCCTGAAAGGAGCCAGTGACGTAGAAGTTCAGGGTGACCATTGTTATGTGAGAGTACCTTTAAGAAATGTGTGTTTATAAATGGGTGTGTATATAAGTATCTGTAGTGAGAGTACTTTTAAGAAATGGGTGTTTAGTACTGAAGTGATGGCAGAGAGTGGGTGGAGCTGGACTGTCTGTCAGCTTTTTACTTTTGTTTTAGGCTGTTTGCTGCAGGGTCTGTTTTAGTTTAGTTTTCAGAGCTGGATAGCTGCAGTCACAGCCAGAAGGGGTATTAGAGTCTCTCTCTGTAATCTAAAGAATGTAAATCGATCCTTTGGTGATTTAAAACTAATAACTACCCTCAGTAGTGACTTTAACCTGATGTGCTTCTGCCAAAAGTTTTTTTTAAAGCCTTATGGATGTTAAAAGGAAAGTAAGAATTACTTAGTGTTGTATTCTTTGGGGGTTGTATTTGAATTAATGGGTGCTAAGATGTTCACTGTGTGTTTTCAAACGGTTAACTTGAGTTCATAGAATAAACACAGTTTTGCTTTGAAAAATACTTTTCCATTTCTGCTGTACCACACCTGTAGTGTGGGCCGTGTGTTCCCCGTACCACAATCTATTAAAAGTTGTGGGTCAGGTGAACTCCATGATACACTTTGGGGTTCTCTAAACCCTGGCCCATAACACCATCACCTTGATGTTCACCGGGAGTGGTGTCCTCCCCATACCCCCAGGGTGCCAAGTGTGCCATTATCTGGGAGATATGTTGCACAGTCCCCCTGCTTGGCCGGAGTCTTCAACGGCATGCCCGGTTGGCAGGTCCTCAAGTGACAGCTGCTGCCTATACTCACGAGACCTCTTCTGCACCTCTTCCTGCTTGGCCTGTTGGGTGGTCAGCAGCTACCGCCTGTTCCTCAGGGGCATGCTCCTCTGCTGCAGCTTCCTCCTCAAGCAGCTCCGATTTGTTCAGCCGTAGGGCATCCCCCAGGGCTGCGGTGACTAGGAGGAAGGCCACCATTGCTGATTGAATTCCAATATCCATTGTCTGCAGTGGGTGAAATGCCGCATGTTAGCATGGTGCATACCCCCATGCTCAACCGGGTCCACCAGGTATATAGTTGTCCAGCTAGGCACTATGGACCCTGCTCACATTTTGTCCCCTCCCATCCCTGACCCCTGGCCCCATTAGTGCCCGGCACTGTGGGGGACTCTGACCCTGGTGCCCATTCTGGCTGCCAGGGTTACCATCAGCTGGCACTGCCCTTGCCAGCAGTATGCACCATGGCCCCCGTCCAGCGCTCCCCTGTAGGGGCTACTGTGGGCGTTGCCCTTGGGTGGGTCATATGATGGCCCTCCAGCAGGTATCAGGCAGTTAGATGGGGATGCGGCCGGTGAGGTGGTCAGTGGGAACCAGGAGCCAAGGTGGGTGGTCAGTGGGGTGCACAGCAAGATGGCCACCTTTCAGGTTGTGGCAATGGCGGTTCATTCCTGCACATTGCCCCAGTCCTGTGGGGGGTCACCCGGGCCCCACGGCCTGTCCCCTGGTCACCCCCCCCCCCCCCCCCCCCCCCCCCCGGCCCTGGCAGGCCTCCCCAACTCCCCCAGCCCGGCCAGTGTCCTACCCAGCAGCCCACAGTCCCGCCTCTCCATGTCCTATCTCCTCTCTCACTCTCATAAGCCACGGCGCCAGTTTCTCAATTTTTAAAAGCACAAATGAAACTCGCCATTGGGAATTGCCCCCAGTGCAGGCGAAGCCTCCCGGAGGACCCGCAGAATATCAGCTCAGGCTCGTTAATGATATGTAAATGGCGTTTACTGTACATGCAAGTGGAATATACTAAGCCGCTGTTGAGGCACCGGAGACTTGTGGTTTGGCGTGTAACCGACTCCTGCCACAATCTTAGCGTCAATTTTCTCCACGGAATTGTGTCTCGCAATTCTGGTGTCAGCCGACGGAGAATCCTGCCCAAGGACTCTACAAAGGTTAAGTGAGTGGGCAAACATCTGGCAAATGGAGGATAATGGGGGAAATATGAAATTGTCCATTTTGCCAGAGAGGGCAAAAAAGAAACGTATCATCTTAATGGTAAGAGATTACGTATCTCTTAAATTCAGAGGGACCTGAGTGTCCCAGCGCAAAATCACAAATGGTTAGCATGCGGGGGTCAGAAAAATCATTAGTTGATAGAATGTGATTGTTTATTAAAAGCAAAATTGAATACAAAAGTAGGAAGGCTATGCTTGAGTTGTACAGTGCATTGTTGAGGCCACATTTGGAGTGCTATGTACAGTATTGGCAACCTTATTTAAGGAAGGAAGTAAATACATTGGAATACATTTACCTGACTAATACCAGGAATGGGTTGATTGTTTCATGTGGGAAGATTGGACAGACTAGGCCTGTATTCTCTGCAGTCTGGAAGAGTGAGAGGCGACTTGATTGAAACATCTAAGACCCTGAGGTGTATTGACAAAATGGATGTGGAAAGGATGTTTCCTCTTTTGGGAGAGTCTAAAACTGTTTAAAAATAAAGAGCATTTAATACAGAGATGAGGAGAGAGTTTCTGC
Source organism: Scyliorhinus canicula (assembly GCF_902713615.1). Classification (NCBI taxonomy): domain Eukaryota; kingdom Metazoa; phylum Chordata; class Chondrichthyes; order Carcharhiniformes; family Scyliorhinidae; genus Scyliorhinus; species Scyliorhinus canicula. The sequence goes on from NC_052146.1 coordinate 214,345,280, forward strand.
CGCAGAGGGTCATGAGTCTCGGGAAATCTTTTCCTCAAAAGGCAGTGAAAGCAAAATCTTTGAATAATGTTAAGGCAGAGCTGGATAGATTCTTGATGAAGAAGGCTTTAAAAACGTTTCGGGGGTCAACAGGAATGTGGAGTTGAGGTTACAATCAGATCATCTACGCGGGGCCGAGTGTTACTCAGCCGTGTGTTACCCAGCGGAGGGAGGGGGTGTCCCATTCACTGCCAGCGGGATTCTCCGGTTTCCCAGCCACGTGTTACTCAGCGGAGGGAGGAGACACACCGTTGACTGGCAGCGGGATTCTCCGGCTTCCCAGCCACGTGTTACCCAGCGGGGGGAGGGGGCGTCCCGTTCACTGGCAGCGGGATTCTCCGGCTTCCCAGCCATGTGTTACTCAGCAGAGGGAGGGGGTGCACCGTTCACTGCCAGCCGGATTCTCCGGCTTCCCAGCCGTGTGTTACCCTGCGGAGGGAGGGGGTGACCGTTCACTGCCAGCCGGATTCTCCGGCTTCCCAGCCGCGTGTTACCCAGCGGAGGGAGGGGGCGTCCCGTTCACTGCCAGCCGGATTCTCCGGCTTCCCAGCCGCGTGTTACCCAGCGGAGGGAGGGGGCGACGGTTCACTGCCAGCGGGATTCTCCGGCTTCCCAGCCGCGTGTTACCCAGCGGAGGGAGGGGGCGCAACATTCACTGTCAGCCGGTTCTCCGGCTTCCCAGCCGTGTGTTACCCAGCGGAGGGAGGGGGCGTCCCGTTCACTGGCAGCCGGATTCTCCGGCTTCCCAGCCGAGTGTTACCCAGCGGAGGGAGGAGACGCACCGTTCACTGCCAGCCGGATTCTCCGGCTTCCCAGCCGCGTGTTACCCAGCGGAGGGAGGGGGCACACCGTTCACTGCCAGCGGGATTCTCCGGTTTCCCAGCCGCGTGTTACTCAGCGGAGGGAGGGGGTGACCGTTCACTGCCAGCCGGATTCTCCGGCTTCCCAGCCGTGTGTTACCCAACGGAGGGAGGGGACGACGGTTCACTGCCAGCCGGATTCTCCGGCTTCCCAGCCGTGTGTTACCCAGCGGAGGGAGGGGGTGACCGTTCACTGCCAGCGGGATTCTCCGGTTTCCCAGCTGCATGTTACCCAGCGGAGGGAGGGGGTGTCCCGTTCACTGCCAGCCGGATTCTCCGGCTTCCCAGCCGCGTGTTACCCAGCGGAGGGAGGGAGTGTCCCATTCACTGCCAGCCGGATTCTCCGGCTTCCCAGCGGAGGGAGGGGGTGGAACATTCACTGTTAGCAGGATTCTCCAGCTTCCCAGCCGCGTGTTACCCAGCGGAGGGAGGGGGCGTCCCGTTCACTGGCAGCCGGCTTCCTAGCCGCGTGTTACTCAGCGGAGGGAGGGGGTGTCCCATTCACTGCCAGCGGGATTCTCCGGCTTCCCAGCCGCGTGTTACCCAGCGGAGGGAGGAGACGCACCGTTCACTGCCAGCCGGATTCTCCGGCATCCCAGCCGCGTGTTACTCAGCGGAGGGAGGGGGCACACCGTTCACTGCCAGCGGGATTATCCGGCTTCCCAGCCGTGTGTTACCCAGCGGAGGGAGGGGACGCACCGTTCACTGCCAGCGGGATTCTCCGGTTTCCCAGCCGCGTGTTACTCAGTGGAGGGAGGGGGTGACCGTTCACTGCCAGCCGGATTCTCCGGCTTCCCAGCCGCGTGTTACCCAGCGGAGGGAGGGGGCGACCGTTCACTGCCAGCCGGATTCTCCGGCTTCCCAGCCGCGTGTTACCCAGCGGAGGGAGGGAGTGTCCCATTCACTGCCAGCCGGATTCTCCGGTTTCCCAGTCGCGTGTTACCCAGCGGAGGGAGGGGGCGACCGTTCACTGCCAGCCGGATTCTCCGGCTTCCCAGCCGCGTGTTACCCAGCGGAGGGAGGGAGTGTCCCATTCACTGCCAGCCGGATTCTCCGGCTTCCCAGCGGAGGGAGGGGGTGCAACATTCACTGTTAGCAGGATTCTCCAGCTTCCCAGCCGCGTGTTACCCAGCGGAGGGAGGGGGTGTCCCGTTCACTGCCAGCCGGATTTTCCGGCTTCCCAGCCGTGTGTTACTCAGCGGAGGGAGGGGGTGTCCCATTCACTGCCAGCCGGATACTCCGGCTTCCCAGCTGCGTGTTACCCAGCGGAGGGAGGGGGCGACCGTTCACTGCCAGCCGGATACTCCGGCTTTCCAGATGCGTGTTACCCAGCGGAGGGAGGGGGTGTCCCATTCACTGCCAGCGGGATTCTCCGGTTTCCCAGCCGTGTGTTACCCAGCGGAGGGAGGGAGTGTCCCATTCACTGCCAGCGGGATTCTCCGGTTTCCCAGCGGAGGGAGGGGGTGCAACATTCACTGTTAGCAGGATTCTCCAGCTTCCCAGCCGTGTGTTACTCAGCGGAGGGAGGGGGCGTCCCGTTGACTGGCAGCGGGATTCTCCGGCTTCCCAGCCGTGTGTTACCCAGCGGAGGGAGGGGGCGTCCCGTTCACTGGCAGCGGGATTATCAGGCTTCCCAGCGGAGGGAGGGGGCGCACTGTTCACTGCCAGCGGGATTCTCCGGCTTCCCAGTCGCGTGTTACCCAGCGGAGGGAGGGGGCGTCCCGTTCACTGCCAGCCGGATTCTCCGGCTTCCCAGCCGCGTGTTACCCAGTGGAGGGAGGGGGTGTCCCGTTCACTGCCAGCCGGATTCTCCGGTTTCCCAGCCACGTGTTACCCAGCGGAGGGAGGGGGCGACCGTTCACTGGCAGCGGGATTCTCCGGCATCCCAGCCGCGTGTTACCCAGCGGAGGGAGGGGGCGCACCGTTCACTGGCAGCCGGCTTCCCAGCCGCGTGTTACCCAGCGGAGGGAGGGGGTGTCCCATTCACTGCCAGCCGGATACTCCGGCTTCCCAGCCGTGTGTTACCCAGCGGAGGGAGGGGGCGTCCCGTTCACTGGCAGCGGGATTATCCGGCTTCCCAGCCGTGTGTTACCCAGCGGAGGGAGGGGACGCATCGTTCACTGCCAGCCGGATTCTCCGGCTTCCCAGCCGCGTGTTATCCAGCGGAGGGAGGGGGTGTCCCATTCACTGCCAGCGGGATTCTCCGGTTTCCCAGCCGTGTGTTACCCAGCGGAGGGAGGGGGTGCACCGTTCACTGCCAGCCGGATTCTCCGGTTTCCCAGCCGTGTGTTACTCAGCGGAGGGAGGAGACGCGCCGTTCACTGGCAGCGGGATTCTCCGGCTTCCCAGCCGCGTGTTACCCAGCGGAGGGAGGGGGTGCACCGTTCACTGCCAGCCGGATTCTCCGGTTTCCCAGCCGTGTGTTACTCAGCGGAGGGAGGGGGTGCACCGTTCACTGGTGCCGGGAGTCTCCTGTGGCAACTCTGTCATTAGAATTGTCCTTTGAAGGAACCGCACACTGTAGGGAAACCCACGGCTAGTTGCCAGTGGCCTAGCGCATCCCACTGCTAGCGAATGGCCGGAGAATCCTTCTTTTCTTTTTCCTTTTTGTTTCAAATTTAGAGTACCTAATTATTTTTTTTCCCAATTAAGAGGCAATGTAGCCTCCTAGCCAATCCACCTACCCTATACATCTTTGGGTTGTGGGAGTGTGACCCACGCAGACACAGTGAGAATGTACAAACTCCTCCCAGACAGTGACCGAGATCGAACCCAGGCCTTTCAGTGTCGTAGGCAACAGTGCTAACATGGCCGGAGAATTCTGGCCAATCACTTCGTACCTTTAAGGATGGACAGTTCTTAATTCTTTTGTACCTGATCTCGGTGGCCTAGTGCCCTGTTTTTTCAGGGATTCTAACAGTAAGTGTGTAATTCAGCTTTCTTGATATTCCTTCGAGGAGCTTGGTAGTGGTGAGGAAGATGGATTGATATAGCCACGAAATCTCGATTGATTTAGTGATGGGGCCAACATTTATCTTTTGGTGATTTTGTTGGGTGTGTTTTTCCCTTGGCTCCAGCACCAACATCTGACCTTTGGCACAAGACATGAGAGGAAAGATTAATTTCCACTAGCAATACAGCAGAGGCATGTCTTTTTATAAAGCAAAGAAATAACTTACATTTATATCGCACCTTTCTGACCGACACTCATCCTCAAGTGCTGTGCAGCCAACAACGTACTTTTGAAGTGTAATCGCTGTTGGAACATAGAAAATGCAGTCCCCAATTTGTGCACAGAAAGCTTTCACAAACAGCAATGTGATAATTGTCAGATAATCTATTTAGAGATGTTTGTTGAGGGATAAATATGGCATTTTGCATTGGTGGTGCAGGTAGTGAATGTTTAATGTGTTGGATAGGGTGCCAATCGAGTGGTCTGCTGTGGCCTGGATGATGTTGAGCTTCTTGAGTGTTGCTGGAGCTGCTTTCATCCAGGCAAGTGGGAAGTATTCCACCACACTCCTGGCTTGTGCCTTGTAAATGATGGACAGGCTTTGGGGAGTCAGGAGGTGAGTTACTCGCCTTGGATTCCCAGCCTCTGACCTGTTTCGTGTAGCCGCAGTATTCATATGGCTCAATGGTAACCCCATAGATGTTGATAGTGGGGGATTCAACGATGGTAATGCCATTGAATGTAAATGGGTGACGGTTAGATTCTTTCGTGCTGGCAATGGTCAATCCCTGGCACTTATGTGATGCAAATTTCTTGTCGCTTATCAGCATAAGCTTGGATATTGTCCGAGTCTTGCTACATAGGTTAGGTGGATTGGCCATGCTAAATTGCCCGTAGTGTCCTAAAATGTAAGGTTAAGGGGGGGTTGTTGGGTTACGGGTATAGGGTGGATACGTGGGTTTGAGTAGGGTGATCATTGCTCGGCACAACATCGAGGGCCGAAGGGCCTGTTCTGTGCTGTACTGTTCTATGTTCTATGTTCTATATGGACATGTACTGCTTCGGTATCTCAAGAGTTGTGAATGGCACTTTGTTGTGAGTGTGCAATCACAGCAAACATCCCCACTTCTGACCTTATGATATTGGAAAGATCATCAATGAAGCAACTGAAGATGGTTCGGCTCAAGATGCTGCCTAAGGGACTCCTGCAATGATGTCCTGGAGCTCAGATGATTGACCTTCAACCACCACAACCACTTTCCTTTGTGCTAGGTATGACTCCAAACATTGGAGAGTTTTCCCCCTGATTCCCATTAAAACCAGTTGTGCTGGGTCCTTGAAGTCATGCTCAGTATCACATTCAGTCAAGTGCAGCCTTGATGTCAAGGGCAGTCACTTTCACCGCACCTCCAGAATTCAGCCCCTTTGTTCCTGTTTGAACAAAGGTTGCCTGGAACGAAATGGCCCTGACAGGACCCAAACTAAGTGTCTGTGAGCAGGTTATTGCTGAGGAAGTGTCAGTTTTAGCACACTTAATGAAAAGCTCCCTTTCCTCTGATGATGATTTTTTTTTTAATAAACATTTTATTGAGGGATTTTTTGGCATTATAACAACAACACAATAAACAATGTACATGAAACTATAAACATAATGCAAAAGCTGTCTCCCTTCCTTACAGGTCCCACCTTTATGACCTTGACTCTACTCAACGCATCCGCCCACAGACCATCCTCTATCTCTCCTCCCAGCGACCCCTCCCACTTGTGCTTCAGCTCCTCGGTCTGTGTCTCCTCTGACCCCATAAGTTCCTTGTAAATGTCCAAGACGCTCCCTTCTCCTACCCACCCTCTGGAAACTGCCCTGTCTTGAATCCCCCTTACCTGAATTTGTTTCCCCTCGCCAACCCAAACTTCTCCTCCAGCTCAGAAAGCTCCCCTCTATAAATATACCCCCCATCCTCTCAATCCCTGCTCTCCACCTTATCTGGAACACCCCATCCATACTTCCCGGGTCAAACCGTTGATTATTACAGATTAGGGACCAGACCGATGCTCTCTCTGCTCCCACATGTCTCCTCCATTGCCCCCAGACTCTCAGGGCCGCCACCACCATGGGGCTGGTGGAGTACCGTGCCGGCGGGATGGCAGAGGCACAGTTATCAATGCCCCCAAACTGGTGCCTTTGCATGAAGCCGCCTCCATACGCTCCCATGCCGACCCCCTCCCTCCCCCACCACCCACTTCCTGATCATGGCTATATTCGCCGCCCAGTAATAGTTACTAAAATTTGGCAGCGCCAGTCTGCCCTCTCCCCGACTCCGCTCAAGCATTACCTTCCTTACCCACGGGGTCTTGCCCCTCCCAAACAAAGCCAGAGATCACTTTGTAGACCCGTTTATAAAGGACGGCGGAATAAAGATGGGGAGACTTTGAAACACGAACATGAATCTCGGGAGGACCGTGATCTTCACCGTCTGCACCCTCCCAGCTTATGACAACAAGAGCACTTCCCATCTCCGGAAATCGTCCTTCATTTGGTCTGCTAGCCGGGCCAGATTTCATTTATGCAGCCGGTCCCATTCCCCCGCCACTTGAATGCCTAGGTACCTAAAGCTTCCCCCTACTAATCTAAACGGCAGCTCCCCCAGTCACCTCGCCTGGACCGCAAACATCTAACTTTTCCCCATATTTAGCTTATACCCCGAAAACCGGCCAAATTCCCCAAGAATCCTCATGATTTCTTCCACCCCCTCTAATGGGTCCGATACATACAGAAGCAGGTTGTCTGCATTTAGCGAGATTCTGTGCTCCAAACCACCCCCCCCTCCCCCCCCCCCCCCCCACTATAGCTATAGCTAGCGCGAACAACAGTGGGGAGAGGGGGCATCCCTGTCTCATTCCCTAACCTCCGCAAAGCCACCCAAGCTAGAATCACAGACAGACTCACAGCGATTGTGGCAAGGACTAAACAACATAACGGGCTACAAAGCGAAGCTGAGCAGTATCTCCGGCAGCAGCGCACCCCTCCCCGAATTAACTCAATGGATTCTATACTCGGTTCGAGCAGGAAACCAACGATTCGCTGTTGAGTGCCCCAGCAGCCCATAACTGACCCATACCCACCATCACAGCTTCCGAAGTCAGATCGGCCTTCCTGAAAGTGAACCCTTGGAAGGCGACGGGCTCCCTGGTCGTGCACTCAGAGCCTGCGGGGACCAGCTGGCAGAGGTATTCGCGGACATCTTCAACCTGTCCCTACTCCACTCCGAGGTCCCCACCTGCTTCAAGAAGACCACCATTATACCGGTGCCAAAGAAGAACCAGGCAACATGCCTCAATGACTCCCGCCCGGTGGCCCTGACGTCAGTTGTAATGAAGTGCTTCAAGAGGCTGATCATGAAGCGCATCACCTCCATACTCCCGGAACGCCTTGACCCACTTCAATTCGCATACTGTTGCAACCGGTCTACAGCAGACGCCATTTCCCTGGCCCTACACTCATCCCTAGAGCATCTCGACAACAAGGACTCTTGCATCATATTCCTAGATATTGACTACAGCACCGCCTTCAACACCATAATCCCAGCCAAGCTCATATCAAAGCTCCAAAACCTAGGACATGGCTCCCCACTCTGCAACTGGATCCTCGATTTTCTGACCAACAGACCACAATCAGTAAGAATGAATAACAACACCTCCTCCACAATAGTCCTCAATACCAGGGCCCCACAAGGCTGCGTACTTAGCCCCTACTCTATTCCCTGTACACACACGACTGCGTGGCAAAATTTGGTTCCAACTCCATCTACAAGTTTGCTGACGATACAACCATTGTGGGACAGATCTCGAATAACGACGAGTCAGAATACAGGAGGGAAATAGAGAACCTAGTGGAGTGGAGCAGCAACAACAATATCTCCCTCAATGCCAGCAAAACTAAAGAGCTGGCCATTGACTTCAGGGCCGAGGTGGAGATGGTTAGCAGTTTCAAATTCCATGGGGTGCACATCTCCAAAAATCAGTCCTCGTCCACTCACGTCGACGCTACCACCAAGAAAGCACAACAGCACCTATACTTCCTCAGGAAACTAAGGAAATTCGGCATGTTCACATTAACCCTTACCAACTTTTACAGATGCGCTATAGAAAGCATCCTATCTGGCTGCATCACAGCCTGGTATGGCAACTGCTCGGCCCAGGACCGCAAGAAACTTCAGAGAGTTGTGAACACCGCCCAGTCCATCACACGAACCTGCCTCCCATCCATTGACTCCATTTACACCTCCCACTGCCTGGGGAAAGCGGGCAGCATAATCAAAGACCCCTCCTACCCGGCTTACTCACTCTTCCAACTTCTCCCATCGGGCAGGAGATATAGAAGTCTGAGAACACGCATGAACAGACTCAAAAATAGCTTCTTCCCCACTGTTACCAGACTCCTAAATGACCCTCTTATGGACTGACCTCATTAACACTAGACCCTGTATGCTTCAGCCGATGCAGGTGCTTATGTAATTACATTGTATACCTTGTGTTGCCCTATTATGTATTTTCTTTTATTCCCTTTTCTTTCCATGTACTTAATGATCTGTTGAGCTGCTCGCAGAAAAATACTTTTCATTGTACCTCGGTACACGTGACAATAAATAAATCCAATCCAATCCAATCCAATGCAGTCTACAATAGTTCGATGTTGTTGTATTCATCCATACACTTGCCACAGGAGCCTGATACAGCAACCTGACCCAGTCAATAAAGCCCCGCCCAAATCCGAACCGTCTCAGTACCTCCCACAGATAATCCCATTCTAACCGATCAAAAGCTTTTTCTGCATCCATTGCGATCACGACCTCCACCTCCCTACCTTCCGGGGGCATCATGATCACATTTAACAACCTTTTTACATTGGCCACCAACTGCCTGACCTTAACAAACCCCGTCTGGTCCTCCCCAATAACGTCCGGAACTCAATCCTCAATCCTGGAGGACAGAATTTTGGCCAGTAGTTTGGAGCCCACATTCAACAGGGATATCGGCCTGTCGGACCCACACAGCTCCGGGTTCTTGTCCCGCTTCAGAATCAGTGAAATCATGGCCTGTGACATCGTCGGGGGAAGCACCCCTCTTTCTCTCATTGAACCTCCTCATCAACACGGCCCCAATATCCCAGAGAACATTTCATTAAACTCCACTGGGTATCCGTCCGGCCCTGGGGCTTTACCCAGCTGCATGGCCTTCAGACCCTCCACTATCTCTTCCAACCCGATCGGGCCCCCCAGCCTTCTACCAGCTCCTCGTCCATCTTTGGGAAAGAAGTGCCTCACACCCTCCGGCCCCGTAGGGGGTTCCGGCCTAGACAGCCTACTGTAGAAATCCCTAAATGCCTTATTTACCCCTGCTGAATCTCCAACCAGGTTCCCATCTCCGTCATTTAGTTTCCCTATCTCCCTGGCTGCCTCCGTCTTTCTACGCTGCTGTGCAAACATTCTGCTGGCCTTCTCTCCATACTCATAGATCACCCCCCTCGCCTTTCTCAGCTGCTCCACCGCCCTCCCTGTGGTTAACAAGCCAAACTCCATCTGTAGCCTCCGCCGTTCCCTTAAAAGCCCTGCCTCTGGGGTCTCCGCATACCTCCTGTCGATCTGTAGTATCTCCTTAACCAGTCAGTCCGTCTCTGCCCTGTCCACCTTCTCCCTATGGGCCCGTATCAAGATCAGCTCCCCTCTGTGCTTCAGTGCTTCCCACACCATTGCTGCTGAAGTTTCCCCTGTGTCGTTGACCTGCAGGTAGTTCTGAATACATTTCCTCAGCCACACGCACACCCCTTCATCAGCCAAAAGTCCCACATCCAACCTCCAGTGCGGGTGCTGGTTACTGTCTTTACTTTTTTTTTTGGAGGTGTCAAAAATATAACTTTATTGTTAGTTACCCACTGGCATACTCTTAAACAGGAACTGAATAAAACTCAGAAACAAAATATCAAACAATATATAAAAGTCAAGCACATGGCAAAAGCTTAAGCACAAAATAAATCACTAAACACAAACAGATAGATGATTCAAGGATTCAGGAACAAAGATCCTTGACCACGAGGTCCTTTCTTTAAGGAATTCTTATCTCTGGTTTAACCCCTCATTTGCGTTCATTGGCTTCCAATTGTTAGCTGGGTCTATCCGGTTTGTTCAAATTAATGTCTGTTACTTACAGGGTAACTTGTTTTTTGTTTTTCCAAATAAATTTAGAGTACCCAATTCTTTTTTCTTCCAATTAAGGGGCAATTTAGCACATCTTTGGGTTGTGAGGGTGAGACCCACGCAGACACGGGGAGAATGTGCAGACTCCACACGGACGGTGACCCGGGGCCGGGATCGAACCTGGGACCTCAATACTGTGAGGCAGCAGTGGTAATCACTGCGCCACCATTCCACCCAGAGGATAACTTGATAATCAAACATTGGACATTACTTGGTTGATTGGTGCCTATCAAAACTAGTTTAGCTTTTGCATGTGCAATCTTAGGAAAAACACTGGATATGTTTTCTCACACTTTTTCATGTTTCATAGTTTGCCGGAGATCGAACAAAAATTGATTAGTTGATTACACAAAAAACACTCCATTCTCAGTACTGAATACAATGGAATACAATGGTTAATTCATTGTATGAGAAAATGACTGGGTTCCCACAGTCAAGACTCTTTTAATATTTTATTAGTTTTATGCATTCAACTAGCCCCTATATGAATGAAACTAGAAATAAAACTAGACTCCATCACCACCTTACCTGCACATCTTTGGATTTTGGGAGGAAACCGGAGCATCCGGAGAAAACCCACGCAGACATGGGGAGAATGTGCAGACTCCACACAGACAAGGCCAGAATTGAACCTGGGTCCCTGGCCCTGTCTGGCAGCAGTGCCAACCACTGTGCCACCGTGCGGCCTAAGCCAACAACAGCTTTTCCCACAGTTGCAGGCTTTAGTTACTGTCTTTACTAACCTGCAGGTTAACCCAGTGCGGAGCATGGTCTGAGATTGTAATCGGCGAGTACCCCGTGTCCACCACCCATCCGGGAGTACACTTTATGCACGTGTGAGTAGAAAAACTCTTTCACCCTCGGCTGCCCAAATCTTCATTGATCCACCCCCCCCCCCCCCCATCTGCTCCGTGAACCCTTTTAGTCCCTTTGCCATTGCTGGCACCCTGCCTGTTTTCAAGCTTGACCGGTCCAAGCCAGGGTCAATAACTGTTGAAGTCCCCTCCCATGATCAACCTGTGCGAGTCCAGGTCCGGTATCTTCCCCAACATCCTCTTTATAAAGTCCACATCACCCCAATTTGGAACATACTCATTTACCAATAACACCTGTACCCCCTCCAGTTTCCCACTGACCATAATGTACCAACCTCCCACATCAGAAACTATTCTACCCGCCTCAAACATCACCCGCTTATTGATAAGGATTGCGACCCCTCTGGTCTTTGAATCCAGTCCCGTGTGAAAGACCTGACTGACCCAACCTTTCCTCAATCTAATCTGGTCAATTACTCTAAAGTGCGTCTCTTGCAACATTACTACGTCCACCTTCAGTCCCCTAAGATGCGCGAACACATGTGCCCTCTTGACCGGCCGATTTAACCCTTGAACATTCCAGGTGATCAGCCTAGTTGGGGGGCTCATTGCCCCCCCCCCCTTTACCAATCAGCCATCCCCCTTTTTGGGCCCGCCTCCAGGCACGCTCTGCCCCCAACTTCCTCTCTGTCCCTTGGCCCAAGTCCCTCCCTCGTCAGCAGAACATTTCCCCCCCCCCTAGTAACAACACTCTGTAACCCAACCCCTTTGATAAACCCCAGCAGCTTCTCAAACATATCTGCGATGTATGCCCCAGCGTCTGCTCCTTCAGACCCCTCCGGGAGCCCAACGATTCTGAAGTTCTGCTGGCGCGACCTATTTTCTAGGTCCTCCACCTTCTCCAGGAGCTTCTTCTGGTGGTCTCTCAGCATCCCCACCTCCAACTCCACTGCAGTTTGATGTTCCTCCTGCTCAGCCAGCGCCTTCTCAACCTTCTGGATCACCCAATCTTGGGCATCCAATCTAAGCTCCAACCGCTCAATCAACTCTTTTATTGGGTCCAAGCAGTCGCGTTTCTGCTTAGCAAAGCCTTCCTGAATAACTTCCTGAATAACTCAGCTGCTCCGTTGACCACTGGGTCGACAAGCCAGAGGTCCGGTCCTCCACCATGCTGTCTCCCACTGCAGCTTCAGCCGAAGCCTTCTCTGTCTACCTGTTTCTGCCTTTTCAAGCATTTCTAGTCCTTCTCTCCATGCACCGATGTGGGAATTCAGTACACAATTGCCTCTGTCTTCAGTTTTGCAGTTGAAGTCCGGTAGAAAATCAGGGGAAAAGGTTCAAAAATCCGACCCGAGCGAGAGCCACCTAATGTGCGACTTACTCCTTCGTAGCCGCCACTGGAAGTCCTCCTCTGATGATGATTGAGAATAGACTGATACGTTAATAATTTACTGGATTGGGTTGTTCCTGCTACCTATGGACAGAACATAGAACATACAGAACATACAGTGCAGAAGGAAGCCATTCAGTCCATGGAGTCTGCACCGACCCACTTAAGCCCTCACTTCCACCCTATTCCCGTAACCTAATAACCCCTCCTAACCTTTTTGGACACTAAGGGCAATTTAGCATGGCCAATCCACCTAACCTGCACGTCTTTGGACTGTGCGAGGAAACCGGAGCACCCGGAGGAAACCCACGCAGACACGGGGAGAACGTGCAGACTCCGCACAGACAGTGACCCAGTGGGGAATTCAACCTGGGACCCTGGTGCTGTGAAGCCACAGTGCTAGCCACATGTGCTACCGTGCTGCCCTGGATACACCTGAGTAATATTCCACTTTGTTGTGTAGATGCCAGTGTTATAACTGTACCAGAATAGCTTGTCTAGGGACACGGCTAGTTCTGGAGCACATCTGGGTTATGGGGAGAGGGTGAAGTGAGGTGCTCTTTCCAAGAGCTGGTGCAGACTTGATGGACCTAATGGCCTCCATCTGCACTGTAAGGATTCTATGGATCTATCTTTTCAATACTAGAGACTGAATGTTGTCAGGGCCCATAGCCTTTGCTGTACCAGCATGTTCAACAGTTCCTTGAAATCACCATCATTTGCTCTAAATGGTTGCTGTCCTGTTGATCCATTGGGTATGATTTGTGTTAATCAATGATGAGAAAAAATGCCTAAAACCTTAGTGCACATGTTACCGTATGGGTTTGATGCTTCCAATACCTTTATCAATTGGAATTTAAGTTTACCTGGCGCTAACTACAAACAAAACAGAGAATTCAACTTCCATCACAACCTTCGACAGGCCCACTAAAAGCTTATTTGTTGCTAAACACAGTAGGAAATAAATAGAGCCCGCAAGATATCCTTTACTTCAATGTCAGTGTCTTGTATTTCTTGGTCCAGTATTACATTTCTGAGCCTGTCAGACAGGTGATGAGTTAAAGGTGAATCTAAACTGTCAGCTCCCCAGTGAATGTTCAATGCCAATGGCACTGAAAGAGACAACTCCACCCACCTTCAATGGTACTGGCTGATCTCAAGCTCTTGTAGGTGTCATAGCAGATAGGCATGCATGTCATGCAGCTGAGAGTTCTCTGGGTCAGTAGGGCTGGATCCAACAGGATATTCAATTTCCCTAATCGTGTGAGTAGGGCATCAGAAGAGAGGATTCTTTTGATGTAGCCAACTTGTGTCTTTTTTTCAAAGGCTGCACATACGTTACAATTAGCAGAACAAAGTTTGACTGCAGAATAGGAAAGAATTTAATTGTAGGAATGTTCAGATGCTGTGCAATGGAGACAAAGTCATCAACGATGTGGTCCCCTGTATCTATTGAGTCCTCATGATTTCTCCCCAGTTTTAATCTAAGAGTTTCTAAGTGGCAGGATCAGAGGCAGGAGGCAACAAATAAGCACACCTAATAGAAGATGCACTTCAAAAACAGTAGCACAGGACATGAGTATTGCTGAAAAAAAGAGATATGCTGTCAAATCTTTTAATCTGGGTCACTGTCTGTGCGGAGTCTGCACGTCCTCCCCGTGTGTGCGTGGGTTTCCTCCGGGCGCTCCGGTTTCCTCCCACAGTCCAAAGATGTGCGGGTTAGGTGGATTGGCCATGCTAAATTGCCCGTAGTGTCCTAAAAAGTAAGGTTAGGGGGGGGGGGGGGGGGGGGGGGGGGGGCGGGTTGTTGGGTTACGGGTATAGGGTGGATACGTGGGTTTGAGTAGGGTGATCATTGCTCGGCACAACATCGAGGGCCGAAGGGCCTGTTCTGTGCTGTACTGTTCTATGTTCTATGTTCTAATCCTGCAGTCATCAGGCCTGCACACAAGAAATTTCCAACTGGAACAGGGAAACAACACGTTATACTGCATGAGGAGAGAGTGTAGTATGGTTGGCAAGTGGTCTCTGATTGGTGGAGGCGTTGCTATACAGAATTCAGCATGGAACAGTAAACTATCCAGCTTTATGCAAATTCAAAGTGGACACGTCGACTCTGATTGGTCAGGTCATTGCCCTTGGAAATGTACCAGGAAGTGACTATTCCTCAAGCATTCTATATGGCGGCAGTGGTTAGCACTGTTGCTTACAGCGCCAGGGTCCCAGGTTCGATTCCTGGCTTGGGTCACTGTCTGTGCGGCGTCTGCATGTTCTCCCTATGTCGGCGTGGGTTTCCTCCGGGTGCTCCGGTTTCCTCCCACAAGTCCCAAAAGACCAGGGGTGGGCAAACTTTTCTGTGCAAGGGCCACATTCAGAAATTCACAATTTTAAAGGGCCGCATAGTATATTAATTAATAGTCCCGGTTGTAACCAATTAGCGTGCGGCATATACCTAGCGCTTCCCCCAGCGGCATCCTGCCTTTAGCCCTCTTTTTCTCTACTTTTCAAAAATGGCGCTTCACCCGGTTATGATTCTGGGCGCCTCATATAGAACATAGAACATAGAACAGTACAGCACAGAACAGGCCCTTCGGCCCTCGATGTTGTGCTGAGCAATGATCACCCTACTCAAGTCAACGTATCCACCCTATACCAATAACCCAACAGCCCCCCCCCCCAATTAACCTTATTTTTAAAAAAAAAATTATTTTAAAAAAAGAAAATTTAAAAAAAAAATTTTTTTTTTTTTGATGACTTGATCTTGGTGGGCCGCATAAAGACCTTTGGCGGGCCGCATGCGGCCCGCGGGCCGTAGTTTGCCCACCCCTGCAAAAGACATTCTCGTTAGGTGAATTGGTCATTCTGAATTGGTGTACCCAAAAGGGCGCCGGAGTGTGGTGACTAGGGGCCTTTCACAGTAATTTCATTGCAGTGTTAATGTAAGCCTACTTGTGACAATAATAAAGATTATTGTTCTTATTAAAAGATGCAAAGTGTGGGCATGTTCCTTCTGTTTGCAAAGGACAGGGCCCTCTGTGTGAATATATGTGGCTTTTAGCATGCATAAGTGAGCCACACGTTGAGCCTGACTGATAATCTTAATTTCGTTTTCAGTGCTCCATAGATTCCATGACAATGCTTCCACCATTTGCCAATCAATCAGTACTCTCTTTTCATTAAATATAAATTGTTGTTCCCCTTTACTGTTGGCAATTTCTTGTGAGCTGTCCTGATGACTGCAAGATGTAAAACTTTGACAGCATGTCTCTTTTCTCAGCAAAAAGATGTTTTGTTTGTGGAGACAAGGCACATGGATGGCGTCACAATATAGATCGACTTTGATCTTATTGGTGAAACAGTTTCAAGTGAATGAATAGCCTCCTCCCAAATACTCCTTTTTTAAAAATATTTTTATTCAAGTTTTTGATTTTGTAACATTTTAAACACACAACATAGCAAAGAATAAATACACACCAACCACACCAACCCCACCGCCGTAACCTCAACCAAACACCCCACTTTGCCCCTCCTCCCCCTTAACAGCTGACAGTAACCAGCTCCTAGAAATGTAGTACAAACAAACCCCATCTCTGGTGGAACCCTCACTCGCCCCCCTCAAAGCAAATTTCACCTTTTCCAAATACAATTCTCGATACCCCCCCCCCCCCCACCCCCCGAAAAGCAGTGTACTCGGGGAGTAAGCCGCGGCAATTATCTGGAGGCCATTGCCTGAGGCCCGTCCCGCTATTCTCCGCCCCCGACTGGCCAAATTCCCGACGGTGTGGGCCAATCATGGCCCACCGTTCAGGATACTCGTGAGGTGGCTGCGGACTCATTCTGCGGCCGCCACAGTCGGGGGCGGATCGATCAGAGGGCAGGGGGGCCTCATTCGGGACTGGGCTTTTATTGTGTGGGCGGTCCGGGTTGGGCGAGGGGC
Source organism: Scyliorhinus canicula (assembly GCF_902713615.1). Lineage (NCBI taxonomy): Eukaryota > Metazoa > Chordata > Chondrichthyes > Carcharhiniformes > Scyliorhinidae > Scyliorhinus > Scyliorhinus canicula. The sequence continues at coordinate 214,361,528 of NC_052146.1, forward strand.
CGATCAGAGGCACTATTTTAGCGGTCCAGGTCCGGTGTCTGAGTGCACCATGGAGCACGGCATGGCCGCTGGAGGCCGCCACGCGCATGCGAGGCCTCTGACCCGGAAGTGTGGGGGGCCATATCGGCAGCTGGAACACTGTGAGCTCCATGGCAGCTGCCTGCTGGCCCCGTGCAAGGCTGTGAATCTGTGGCATTTTGACGCCGTTTTTCTGGCGTAAAAGACCACAGTTTTCACGACGGCATGGGGCATAGTCCCTGAAACAGAGAATACAGCCCATGGTTCCCTTGGATCAGCATCAACTTCAACCCCACCCATAACCTAAAGTGCTGTCGAAACTGCCTTCATGGCCACTACTACTGGACTCCCCCGAATATTTCCATGGGGCAATTGCCAGCACCCGCAACCCCAACCCCTTACAAGAGCCTGTCTCCATCCTCACCCACAAAGCATCCGGCTCCCTGCTCCAGCCCCACATCTTCTCAGCGTTCCCTGCACAATAATAGTACAGCAGGTTTAGAAGGGCCAGGCTCGCCGCTCTAAAGAAGCGTCCTCCTTGCCTCCTTACCTGCTCACACAAACAAAACCACAACAAAATCAACCGTTCCACCCCATAAAAAATGTTTTCGACAAAAAGACTGGTAGGCACTGAATGTAAAATAAAACCATGGCAAAATATCCACCTTAATCGCCTGTACCCGGCTTGCCGATGATAGTGGAAGGCTGTCCCATCTCTATAAATCCATCTGGACCCTACCCACCAGAGTCATAAAATTCAATGTATGGAGCCGGGCCCAATCCTGAGCCACCTGAATTCCCAAGTGCCTGAAGTGGGTAGTTGCCACCTGAAACGGCAACCCCCCCAAACCGACACCCGCCCTGAAGAAGACACTGTCATGATATGCAGGCGCACACACACATAATGATATACAGACAAGCAGCTAATGGACACAGAGAACAGGACATGACCAATAAGCAGGCAGGACACTCAGGGGTGGGATCTGACTATAAAAGACACGAGGCACTCACACTCCGCCTCTTTCCACTGATGAACATCTAGAGAGTCAGTCAAGGGTGTTGTTACAATCTCACACCTCCACCACGTAGCTAAGAGCTAGTCTGGTTCAGTCAGGCAGAGTAACCACACTTAAGTTAGCAGAGAGTCGAACTCACAGAGAACTGTGCTAACTGATATTAGTTCAATAAACATGATTGAACTAACTTCAAGGTCTGGAGTATCTTTCTGATCTAATCTGCATTCAGTTGCAGCCAGTGTTAGACCAGTGTTCCTAACATGACAGACACCACAAAACACTCACTCTTTTCCAAATTGAACTTCCAGCATGTAAAAGCCCAGATCTCCTAAGCAGTCCCACGAAGAGCCCAAGTTGGAGATTATACAACAGCAGATCATCAGCATACAGAGATACCTTATGCTCCACCATAAACCTAACACCCAACCCCACCCGTATCACCCTCCATTTATCCGAGCACCTCAGCACTATGGCCAAGGGCTCTATCAGCAGCGCAAACAGGACGGGAAACATGGGCACCCCATGCCTTGTTCCCCTCTGTAACGGAAAGTACCCCAAATTCACCTCATTCGTGAGCACACTCGTCTTCGGTTCCTTATACAGAAATTCAACCCACGCCTGAAACATGGACCTAATCCCAAATCCCTCCAACACTGCAAACAAAAAGCTCCACTTCATCCGATCAAACACCTTCTCCGCATCCAGTGCCACCACCACCTCCAAGTCCCTCCCTTCTGCCGGAGAAAGCACCACATTAAACAACTGTCGCATGCTCGACGTCAACTGCCTGCCCTTTACGAACCCCGTCTGATCCTCCCCAATCACCTTTTCGAGGCACTCTTCCAACATAAGTGGCAGCACTTGGCATCCACATTCAACATTGGCCTTAATGACCCACACTCCACCGGGTCCTTGTACATCTTTAGCAGAAATTAAATGGATGCCAGTACCATCGTCTCTGGCAGTGTCCCCTTAGCCACCGCGTCCTCAAACATCTCCACCAACAGTGGTGCCAGTTTATCCAAAACATTTTATAAAACTCCAGTGAGAATCCATCTTGCCCCAGTGCCTTACCCATCCTCCCTATTGCCACCTGCACCTCTTCCACCCCCACTGGCTCTTCCCACCCTGCCCTTTCCTCCTTTCTACTTTAGGACACTTCAACTGCCCCAAAAACACCCTCACGTCGGACTCATCCTCCAGAGTCTCCGAGCTATGCATCATTTTATAAACCAGCTCAAATGCCTTGTTCACCTGCTCTGGTGCTACCACTAACACCCCGCCCCAACTCAGACCCAAACAATCCCTCTTGCAGCCGCCTGCCGATGGAGCTGGCCTGCAAGCAAGCGGCTGGCCTTCTCCCCATACTTATGCACAGCCCCCTTCACAGCCTCAACTGTCCAACTGCCTTTTCAAGTGGACTGAAGGTCTAACCTTGCCTATTATTCCTTTCTCCTCACCAGAAGATCCGGGGTCGGATTCTCTGCATACTTTCCACCTCTAAAGTTTCTACTACCAACCGCTGCTGCTCCTCTCTTGCTTGCCTGTCCACCTGAGCCTTAAACAAAATGATCTCACCCCTTACTACCGCCTTCAACGCTTCCCACACCGCTGTCAGCGAAACCTCCCCATTCCTCTTAAATCCCACATAATCCTCAACCACCTTTCCCATCTTTGCACAAACGGTTATGTCCATCAACAGCCTCAAATGCAACCTCCACAAAGGACTCTGTGTTGGCCCCTCTCCAATGTGGAGCATGGTCGGAGATAACAATCGCCGAGTATTCTGCTTTCCTCACCCCGGCCAACAGCAGCTTCCCCAATATAAAAAAAAGTCAATTCTTGAATACACATTGTGTACTGGCGAAAAGAATGAATACTCCCTGTCCCATGGATGCAGAAATCTCCATGGGTCCGCCCCACTCACCTCCCCCATAAACGCAGCCAACACCTTTGCCCCCCCACCCCACCAAGGGGGTCAGTGAACGTGGTTTGGACCTATCTACTTTTGGATTCAGTACTATATTCAAGCCCCCTCCCCCCCTCCCCAACCCAGTATTAACTGGTGCGGATCCAAATTCGGTGTGGCAACCAACATCTTCTTCAAAAACTTTATATCGTCCGAATTTGGGGCATATACGCTAACCAGCGCCACCAACCTCCTCTCAAAAGCGCCCGTTACTATATACTGCCACCCTGGTCAACCACCAACGTCTCCACTTCCCTCTCTTACCCACCAATATCTCTATTTCCCCATTTCCCCAGGCCCTACTATCAAAGCCCAAGTGGAACACCTAACTCACCCAACCCTTCCGAAGCCTCACCTGGTCTTTCACCCTCAGGTGGGTCTCATGCAGCAGCATCATGCTGGCTTTCGAGCTCTTCAAATGTGAGAAAGCTCTCGCTCGCTTCACTGGTTCCCCAGACCTTGCACGTTCCACATTACCAAACAGACCAGAGGTCTCTCATCCCCCCCCCCCTCCCCCCCCCCCCCTCCTCTTAGTCATAACCTTTATTCCTGGCCCTGCCAGGCTGGACCCAACCCTACCCCTAGTCACCATCAGCCACCTCCCCCACCCCCGCCCCTTCCCAGAATGCTTCTAGCCACTTCCTCTCGAAACCACTTCTTCCAGTATCGTCCCCATCTCCCCGCCATTCATAGAATCACAGAATATACAGTGCAGATTGAGGCCATTCAGCCCATCGAGTCTGCACCAGCTCTTGGAAAGAGCACCCTACTTAAACCCACACGTCCACCCTCTCCCCGTAACCCAGTAACCCCAGTGAATCTTTTTTTTTGGACACTCAGGGCAATTTAGCATGGCCAATCCATCTACCCTGCACATCTTTGGACTGTGGGAGGAAACCGGAGCACCCGGAGGAAACCCACGTAGACAGGGAGAGAATGTGCAGACTCCGTACAGTCACCCAAGCACAGAATCGAACCCGGGACCCTGGAGCTATGAAGCAACTGTGCTGACCACTGTGCTACCGTGCTGTCCATTCAAACCTCCCAGCCCCATCGAAACCTGTTCAGACAGGTTCCTATGACCATGACCCCTCCCCCCACCTCGCTCCCATTCACTAGCCAATGCACGTTTACTGGCGAGGTGGCCCCTGCCAGAACACACACCCCCAAAATCAAAAAGGAAACCAAAGCAAAGCCCCCCCTCCACCCCCAAGCCTTCCAAATTCTCAACACAATAATCCCTCAAAACAAGAAGAAACAAATCCCAAATCAACACCCCTGCTTCCTCCCGCACCTCCATCAATGTCTTTGCCAAAGCTTCCTTTCCCTGGGCAAAGTTTCATCCATCCGCTCGTTGAGTGAGGCCATCATCTCCTTTGATGCCTATCAAAGTGCTTGGAAAACAGGCGCTCAAACTCCCGCACCATCACTTCGGCCAGCTTATCCATTGTTATGAGAACTGCCCCACCCTGCAAGCTTTCTCCCGCTATCTTTCCTCCCACTGAACTCCCCACCGAATTCGTCAGTGAACTATCATTCACACCCTTTCTTCCCGGGCTCTTTTTCTGGGATTTCAACATCCTTTGGTTGCCGCAACTGTTCTAACAATCACTCATATAAAATTCTACCCAAAATCTGGACGAAAAGAGCCAAAAATCGAAAGTCCAGCAGGAGCCACTCAACGTGCGACCTCCACTTCCATGTTGCTACTGGGAGTCCCCATATATTCCAATTTAATGATGTGATTTTACTTAATCTGTTATCGTTGTTAGTAAATGGCCAGGAAGCTTCCACAGAAAGGTGCGCCCATTGGCAGGGCTCCTGGAGAAGCCTCTAGCTGTTGCTATAAAATAGTAATTAGAAGGCCTCCAGGGGCTGTCGAAATTCCCCAGTGTCCTATTATGGGAAAAAAAGAACAACTAGTGTTCGGCAGCTAGTGACTGCTCCCAGATTGTACAGGGATGAAAACTTCTTCTGCATGTCCCTCAAAATTTGGCATCAATGAAAAGAAATGAGTTAGAGGAGTGGCGATGACCCTGACCCTGCTCATTACATGGCAATGCTTTGCCTGTCTCTGCTGCTAGCACTACAGCCCCCTCAAAGCCCTGGAAAACCCAGGACAATGAGTAGAGAACAAAACAATTACTCACACTTGCATCCCTTTCCGCAATATGTACTTCCCAGAGAAGAAAGCATTCTTCAGGCCTTTCATGGAAACAAGCCCCAGTAAATCATGTTTCTGACAATAACGCGGTAGTTTTGTGCAGCACGGAAGCATGGTGGTTAGCACGATTGCTTCACAGCTCCAGGGTCCCAGGTTCGATTCCCGGCTTGGTTCACTGTGCGGAGTGTGCACATTCTCTCCGTGTGTGCATGGGTTTCCTCCGGGTGCTCCGGTTTCCTCCCACAGTCCAAAGATGTGCAGGTTAGGTGGATTGGTCATGTTAAATTGCCCTTAGTGTCCAAAATTGCCCTTAGTGTTGGGTCGGGTTACTGGGTTATGGGGACAGGGTGGAGGTGTTGACCTTGGGTAGGGTGCTCTTTCCAAGAGCCGGTGCAGACTCAATGGGCTGACTGGCCTCCTTCTGCACTATAAATTCTATGATCTATGATGTGTGCAATTCTTTCACTTTTTCTTCGGAGATTTACCATTTCATAATAAAGCAAATAATAATTATTGTGAATTTAAATGAAATGTAATAGTTTTTGATTACATCTTGGGTATTGCCTATTAATTAATCATTCACCTTGGAACCTGGCGTTTAAGTCTATCTCAGACCAGTGTACTTAATGCCTTAAGGATGGACAATTCTTTATTACTTTGTGCATCTGATCTCCATGGCCTAATGTCTTCCTTTCACCGGCATCCTCATAGCAAGTCTGCATCCAGATTCAGCGATACTGTAATCAGGATGCGGTTTCCTATCTCCACTGATCTAAATGGATATTCGCTAATTCTTTTGGTGGTCTATTTCCTCTTGCAGGCCCCCTAATTTAGTAATCTTTGACACACAATTGCAAACTTCACTTCGAGAAACCACAGCTATGACTGAGATGTGAAGTGAAACATGGGCTAGAATTTTACGCTCCACCGCCGAGGGTTTTCTTTGGTGGGGGGGGGGGGGGGGGGTGGGCAGCATGAAAGTGAAGGCACAGGTTCTGTCGTCACCCCACCCCCCCCCCCCCCCCCCCACCATCCCCAACACCCATCCTGCCACTGGACACACAACCATTTTACACTGAGGCGGGCAATGTCTCAGACAGGAAATCCACCCTTGCCCCTTAAGGTCCAGCAGCCTCTGAAACGCCCTCCCCTACACCCTCCTAACCCACCCCCCCCCCCCCCCCCCCCACCCCGGCCTCTCCCCAAAGTACCAAATCATCCCCCTCGTGCCCTTCCAGACCTTCCCTCTCTTCCCTGGGACCTTATGTATTTACCTTGGACCTCCGCTGCCCAGACTTAGGCTTTGATATCCTCCCGCATTTCTCCTTCTGTCCACTGCAGCAGTGTTGCGGCAGAGATTGGAGAGCTGCCAACCAATGAGATATTTTATTCTCATGTACCAAAATAAATATTCTTGACCTTCTTTTGATACATTTTCTGCCACTTTAATACCTTTCCTATCACCCAACAATTCCAAAGAACCAGAGAAGAGCAATGTTACCCCAACTAGCTATTTGAAACAGCCATTCACTTATTCGTTCCCCAGGACAATGTCTTGATAAATCAGGGTCAGGCTGTCTGGTTTAAATTTCAAGTTATGCTTGGCAGTTGTCTGTCAGTTGTCATCACCTGGTGCATTGTCCATGGCAATGGCTCTAGTAATCGGAATCCATTTGCCAACCAATCAGCATGCTCTTCTCAAACAGTGTAAATTGTTGTTTTCCCCTTATACTGGCATTCTTGTGAAGTGTTCTGACGAGTGCAAGAAAAAAAGCATCAGCCCAACTGCTATTAGAAAATGAGCTGAAGCATCCATAAGGAAGAGTGGCCAAGGAGCCACCAAGATATCAAGCATGGGAAGAATTCTCCCAAAAAATTACCAAGTGTTTGTGCGAGAAAATCGACGTAAATCGCTTCGGCTGTTCCATCATGATGCCCATCGCAATCCTCTCGCACTTAAGTCATTTTTTTGGAGGGAGCGTGATTTGTACCAGCACTGAGAGGGATGGGGCCTAAACATACCAGCAAGCCCAGATTCACAGAGACTGGGACGTGATAATTAAGGATGGCCGATCTCAAATTGACAATAAAGGCACCCCTGCCCCCACCTCCGCAACATCACCTTTATCAGTGCGTCAGTGACCCCCCCACTCACCATCCTCATTGTCATTAACCCCCTCTCCCACTCCCCAACATGAATTGCTGACATCGGGCCTCAGTGCCCTCCCAATGGATATCCCTTCAGACTTCTCACCGGTATCAGGCCCCTCCACCATTCGCTGGTGCCAGTGCCCCCCCCCCCCGCCCCCGGTGAGTGACACCCCCGCTTTGAGGTCACCAAATGCCATCCCTGCATGCCCCCTTCAGGCCCCACCCCTTTCAGGCCCCACCCCCTTCAGGCCCCACCCCTTTTAGGCCCCACCCCTTCAGGCCCCACCCCCTTCAGGCCCCGGCCCTTGCCATTGTCAACGTGGCAGTGTCAACCTGGAATTGCACGGGTGCCAGGGGACAGTGCCATGCACCCATGGCACCCAGATGCTGCAATGTCCTCAGAGCCCCCCGGCATGGTCATCATGTTTGGTCTCTGGTGGTGGAGACCAGTAGTGATTCCCACCGGCTTCACACTGAGCTGGCAGAGGGGAGAATACCGGAAGCCGGAATAATTTGGTTTAAAAATGTCCTGCCATGCTTAAATGTCAATTTAAATATGCTGACCTGATTTACGCTCTTGCTGGGTTTGAACCAGATTACATTAGATACAACAGGCCAGGAGCATTGCGCACTGTTCAGCACCTGGCACAAATCCCGTTTACAGGCTCTCCCGCTATTCTCTCGACATAGCAGGATTTGGGCCGGTAACAAAGTAATTGGAGAATTCCCCCCCCCCCCCCCCCCCCCCCCCCACCCCCATAGCTCAGTTGGTAGCACCCTGTCCACTAAGGTAGAAGGCTGTGTGTCCGAGTCCCAATCTGGAGACTTGAGGATGCAAATCAAGGCTGGCACTCCAGTGCAGTATTGAAAGACTGCTGCAACACCAGGTGCCACCCCTCCAATGGAATGTTAACTGGAGGCCCTACCTGCCCTCCCAGGTCGATCAAAAACATCCAGTTGCTTTCATCAAAGAAGATCAGGCAAGTTAATCCTGGCCAATATTTATCCCTCAACCAACATCACATCTGGTCATTATCGTATTGTGGGAGCTTGCTGTGCGCTAATTGGCTGCCTCATACCCTCCATTACAACAGTGGCACTACTTCAGAAGTATTTTATTGGTTGTAAAGTTCTTTGACGCATCCTGTGGTTCTGAATGATGCTACATGAATGAAATATTTCTTTTTTTACTTTCAAGGGTGGATGCTTGAGGGCAGGGAAGTGCCTGGACAAACAAATCGGTTTCCAAATTCTCATTCTCCTCATAGGGGAGAAGCTACAACATTGCGCATGGGATATAACCCCAAAGATGGTGGTGTCCCTGCCTTCTGAATCTACAATATGGCTGATCAAAATGACCAGTCAGGGTGTTGGTGAGGGTAGAATCATATTTAATGTTAAAAGAGTATCACAGGCTCAGGATTACTAGAAGCACGAAGTATCAGTCTGACCTGAGTGATGGCATGAAGTGGTGCTGCAGCATCAGTAATAATCTCAGAAGATCGCATTGTCCAAGGCTGTATGAACTGTTCTATTTTCTGTTCCAATCTCACTACTATCTTTTGCAAAATATGTGCGCAGGACTGAATCAACGAGCAGTGACATATGGCAGTACTTTGCTGAACTCCCTACTCAGAATTGAACTTAGGCTGGAAACAATTAAACTGAACACTATTGAAACACGTTCACTAATCTTAGAGATGAGTATTTCCTAGATCTGCTCAAATGGTAAACATTCATTTTGATGAACTGATCAAGTCCAAAATTGTTCATATCACACTTTGGAGAATCACATCAAAAATGCTTCTAATCAGCTAAGTAATATTGAACGTCGCTAACAGCAATATTATTGTCATTAGCCCTAATAGCCTCTCATTTAATAGCACTGTTTCCGGTCGAGGGATGGAGCATCTTGTGGAAGGGAATTGCTTTTGATTCCAGATCCATTACCCTTAGAACATTTGCACAACATTTTTCTGCTTCCCACTGTTGCATACGTAATACAAGAGGCGTCAATAAATGCCACAATATCTTTACCTGTGCTCATCCTCTCAGGCACACTTAGCACTGTGTGATAAAGAAAGACTTATATTTATGGTGCCTTTCAAAACTTCAGGATGCGCCCAAAACACTTTGTTGCCAAATTAATATTTTCTTTTATGTGCAGTCACTGTTGGAATGCAGGAAGCATGACGGCCAATTTATGCACAGCAAGCTCCCACAAACAACAATGAGATCATGATCAGGTGATAGGCTGTTTTCTGGTGATATTGGTTGAGGGATGGATTTAAGACAGGCTGTACAGCCACGGGATCTTTGACATTCATTAAACAGGGCAGGCAAGTGCCTCATTTTGACATCTCTTTCAAAAGATAGATCTTGTAATAATTGCAACATCTGACCACATCCACAAAACCAACAAAGCCAAATCAGTCACAATGTCTAAAACTCTACGCCACAAGGACAATTAATGGACACGTAACCGTGAAATTCTCTAGCTGTTTGTTGGCGGCTGGATTCTCTGGTCCAGCCAACAGCACACTCCGCCACTGAATTTCCCAGTGGTGTGGGTTGGCTTCAATGGGAAATCTCATTGACAGCAACAGAAATTCCCACAGTGGCGAGAATAGAGAATCCTGCCATCGGCGAGCGGCGCTCTGCCTCCCCCTGCTTAGAAACAGGTAGCTAGGGGACTCGAGTTCCAGCCCCATATACTCTTAAACTGTTTTATCGGAGTGTCTGTGTGTGTTTGTGTATGTATGGGTATGTATGTGGGTGTATGTGTGTGTGTGTATGTGCATGTGTGTGCATATATGTATTTCTATATGTGTGTGCGTGTATGTGTTTGTATATGTGTGTGTGCGTGTACGTGTGTTTGTATGTGTATGTACATATGTGTGTTTTGTGTGTGTGAGTCTATGTGTGTTTGTGTGTGTGTTTGTGTGTGCTTGTGGATGTACATGTGTGTGTTTTTTTGTGTGTCTGTCTGCGTGTGTGTTTGTGTGTGCTTGTGGATGTGCATGTGTGTTTTTTTGCGTGTTTGTGTGTGTATGTACATGTGTGTGTTTTTGTGCGTGTTTGTCTGTGTGTGTGTTTGCATGTGTTTAATCCCACTGCTGAGAATGGCTGGAAACTCCATTTGGATTTAGAAAAGGTATAGCCACATGAAAAAGAAATTTAAACCTTTGTCGTGTCGAGCCAAGGAAGTTGATTCGAGGGGAACCAGTTCTCACCTGGGTCATAACAATAATAACACCCCATTTCTTAGATAACGCAAAGTGCTTTAAAATTCATTATTCTTGAAGGGGAATCACATTAACAGTTGCTTTGAAAATAATATGGCAGCTAATTTCACATTAGCACAGAAACAGGCTTTTTGGTTCATCCACTGTATGTTGGTGTTTATACTTCAATGAGTCTGCTCCTGGCCATCTGATTTTACAGCTTTTCCTTAACTTAACTGATGCTTTTCTCTTCAACTACGCCTTATGGTGGCAACTTCCATGTTCTCACCGCTCTCTGGATAAAGAGGTTTCTCCTCAATTTCTTATTTTGAAAAGAGTAGACAGATTAAATGAATGATCAGTTGATCTGGTCTAAGAGAATAATTAACAATTTTTAAAAATCATGGCTGTTCCCACCCTGATGCTGTAATTTCACCAGAGGTGCAAGTGCATATCTTGGGCAGGATTCTACGACCCCCCCCCCCCGCTGGGTCGGAGAATCACCGGGGGAGGGGGGCGGCGTGAATCCCGCCCCCGCCGTCTGCCGAATTCTCCAGCACCGGAGATTCAGCAGGGGCGGGAATCGCACTGCGCCGGTCAGCGGCCGCTCGCAGCAGCCCCCCCCCCGGCGATTCTCCAACCTGTGGTGGGCCGAAGTCCCGCTGGTTTTTTGCCAGTCCCGCCAGCATAGATTAGACTAGGACCTTTACCGGCGGGACCTGGCGGCTCGGGCGGGCTCCGGGGTCCTGGGGGGGCACGGGTCGATCTGGCCCCGGGGGGTGCCCCCACGATGGCCTGGCCTGCGATCGGGGCCACCAATCCACGGGTGGGCCTGTGCCGTGGGGGCACTCTTTTCCTACGCGTCGGCTGTGTCAGCCTCCGCGATGGCCAACGCGTAGGTGAACCCCCCCCGCGCGCATGCGCGGGGATGACGTCAGCCGCCGTTGCACTCCCACGCATGCGCGGACCCGCGCCGGCCGGCGAAGTCCCTTCGGCCCCGGCTGGCGTGGCGCCAAAGGCCTTCCATGCCAGCCGGTGGGGCGCAAACCACTCCGGCGCCAGCCTAGCCCCTGAAGATGCAGAGGATTCTGCACCTTTGGGGTGGGCCGACGCTGGAGTGGTTCACGCCCCTCCATCCCACCGGGACCTCCCGCTCCGCCGGGTAGGGAGAATCTTGCCCCTTATTGATGAGGCATGAAGGGAATTTCTGTCAAACATCCAGTAATGTAACAGTGCCTGAGTCTGAGGAAAATTCTGGGCTATTATCTCGGATGGTCCTCCCTTGCAAATGACCATATTCGTTGTTCGGCCTGTGAAGGTAGGCAGGCAGGCAGCTGGTGGGATTTGATTTTCATTAATAAATCTGGAATTGAAAGCTAGTGCCCATAATGGAGGCCATAAAATGATTGATTGTTGTAAAAAACCATCTGGTTCACCAGTGTCCTTGAGGGAAAGAAATCTGCCATCTGCCATCCTTACCTGGTCTGGCCTACACGTGACTCCAGATCCACAGCAATGCAGTTGACTCTTAATTTCCCTCTGAAATGTCCTCGAAGGCCACTCAGTTCAAGGGAAATTAGGGTCTGGCTACAAAGGCTGAACTTGCCAAGTGACACCCACATCCCATCAAAAAATAAAGAAAAAAAACTGCCGTTTGCAACTTCAACAGTTTAACAAATCTTCTGGAATGATCCTAATTGGATTATAAAGGGCAGGGGTTTCCAGTAAATAGACTTGCCTAAACATCACTCTTCGGTGGAATCTCACACCTGTTATTGTCAGGGCTAACTCCAAACACTGGATAATGAACTCCCAGACTCTCTGACTCCTGGTCTGCCATGTAACAAGAAGGGCTATTGAGACTGAGTATCTATAATGAAGTGCTAAAAAACAGTATCTACCTTTTATTGTATATCAATGGCTTTTGGCTATGTGACTAAAACTCCTTTGTCACTATGAAAGACCATTACTTGCCTTCCATGGTGTATCAATGCCCGTTCATCATGTGATCAAAACTGCCCTCGAATTTTGTAATTGTATCCAAAAATTGAGAGAGAGTGAGAGACAAGCCAGTCTGCAGAATATCAGCAACATTATCACAGCTGCATAGAAAAACTGTGCTAATTTTGCCTTTCAAGATCTGCAAGTCATAAAACTTTTTAAAAACCTTTGCCAGCATGAAACAGCTCCGATTTCTCCGGTAAGAAATTGGACCATCAGTTACAACATCAGGGCCTCTCAATATGATCTGCTGAATAGTCTTTACTTCGAAGGAATCCTGCAGTTAATCTGGTTTTGACCTGAGACAACTGAACGTACCTGAAATTAATTTCCAGAGTGGGAATAGTTTACCCCTTCCCTGGACTCTCAAAAACATGTGAACTGTGAACTATTCTGTTTGGTTCTAATACTGGTAGAAGTGCACTACTGTCTTTAATTGTATCTTTCTTGTGTTTGTGTGTTGTGTGATTGGAGTAGCAATAGACCTTTCCAGAGTGAGTGTGCGAATGAATCACACTTCTCGTTTAATCCATGAAAATTTGCTGCAGGTCACTTTTTATTTGATCACACTCTAAATGGTAGTGGTGGGGGGTGGGAGAGGGTGTTTAGAGAGTGTTGGGGGAGAATGTTGGGAACACACATCAGTCTTGTCAAGATTAGACTATATTGATTATGGACAGAAGGGTGAGGAAATTGGGGGTTTCAGTCTATCTCCCTCCCAGTTCATAACATCCATTGACAGATAGACAGATATGTTTACCTCTGAGCCAGCTGTCAGCCTCGGCTCAAGCGCTAATGCTCTTGTCTCCAGCTCGGGAGGCTGTGCACTCAAGCCACATGCCAGAGGCAACAGGGCAGTGCAATGCTGAGGGAGTGCTGTGGTGCTGGAAATTCCCCTGAAGAAGATGTTCAAAAAACAGTACATTTGCCTTCTCTGGGATAAAGGATCCATGCATGACAAGGAGAAGAAGAACTCTCAAGGGGTCTTAGCCAATATTTGTCCCTCAATCAGCAGTACCAGAGATAGATTATCCAAACATTATGTCATTCTTGTTTTGTGGGATCTTGCTGTTCATAGATTGAGTGCCGTGTTTCTTTACAAGACAGCAACTACTACATTTCAAAAAAACCCACTTACTTATCTGTGAAGCAATTTGGGACATCCTGGGGTGTGAAAAGTGCAATAGAAATGTCAATTATGTATTTGAGTAGAGGGAAAGATTGCAGGTGCTGGGGTTAATGCCTTGTAGTGGGGCGGGGGGAGGGGGGGGGGGGTTGGTGAGCAGAGAGCGTGCTGTGCAGTGGAGCCTTAACTTCACAGCTTGCGGGAGATCATTGGAATTGTTGCATTTCAAGCACTGCTGCCTTATCCTGAGAAGGGGCCGGGAGTGGGACAGCAACATTGACATTGGTAGTCACAGATATTACAGTTTGCTTTTCTCACTAAGTTGAATAAAGACAAGTAGAACCTAAATAGCTTCATAACAAAATTGTTTAAAATTTAGGTTATTCAAATAACCCTAAAAATTACACTGTGGAAAAATTTTGACCTCGAGGTCTCACATGAACTGAGGGAAGATAAAAAAAATGATCACTTCAATTGAGAAATGAAACAAGATCCAGAAAAATCAATACATAAGTAGTAAAAAGCACAGCAACACACAGGCTGAGCCAACCATGCAGAGCTCAATAATCTCAAATAGTCTTAAAGCCAGATACCTGTGACAGGAAATGTCTAAAGAGGAAACGCAATTATGGTAAATGGCGAATAGTTAAAGTAAAAGAGATCGTGTTTTCATATTTAAGCCTCAGTTAAATAACAAACCTGAGAATTAAAATCATTACTTTCTCTTGTTATACTTCAGTTTCTCATCTAAAACACAAAGAACCAGAAGTGATAAGAGATAGGCACATTTTTGATTAAATATTACATTGGGACACTTTTATAATATGCTTTGCTAGTATTTATGCAGAATTCACACAAGAAGACACAGAATAAATTAATATAATTATTCAAAATGTGCAACTTGAAAGATACAGATAAATTACAAACCTTACAACCCGATATCTATCTACAGAGTAATGCAATGACAGCAAAACGTGTAGATAGGTTCATTAGCTTCTTCCTTTTAGCTTGAGTGTCAGATTATGTTTTCTGTGCCTCAACTAAAAGAATTCTATCCCCATAAGAGCGGCTTGAAAAAATAACATTGTAAGCATGAAGTAGTCTCACCTTGTCAGCCAGTAATCCCTATAGCTGTCTTTTCACCTTCACACTTTCAACCACTTCTCATTAAGCACAAAGTGAGATGTTCTTGGGTGTTGTTAGTCTCCACGAACAGAGACACACCAGTTTCCCTCTCAGATTTCAGCTTAATGATTGTATTTAGAAACAGTGTTTATTTGTCTGAGGATTCGCTCTGCCTCGGAGTTAGCACATAACTGAACGATCCCTTGCAGGAATAAGCTGTTTGCTTCCCTTCACACGCTCAAAAAAATAAATTCTTTTTGTTGGGATTGACCTGTCTCTTGTTACATTTGCTTATTGCGTTCAGCTCAAGATTGAGATGTTGTGAAAAAGAAAAGCAGTTTTCCGGCCGATATATACAATATTACACGTTCCTGACATTCGCTTGTGCTGCAACTGTTTAAATAAACTCAATAATAATTATTGTTAAGCATTGGTGTGGACTTAATTATTTTACATTTTCAATTCTAGATTAAAGCGCCACTGTTTCAGCTCAAACAAACATTTGAACTGTGCTTATAGTGTGTGGAGGTCTCGCAGGCAGACATAGAAGAATAGTTGGTTGGGTGGGTACTTTAGAGAACTAGAAGATAATTGTGGGGTTCAGGTAACATCGTAAACTGAGATCAAAGCTATAGTAGTTTGTGATTACCAGGTGAAATTCAATATTACGCCACTCTGACAATAACCCAAGCCAACACAGTTGTTTTGGTACTTTTGAGTGGTCATGGTACTATATAAGCCCATCTTGTTTCTCAGGGCGTGTATGACTTTCTCCTGATTCCCTGTGACATAGTCACAGAACAGAGAGCAGGATGCCATAGCAACCATTGCACAAGGAATTAAGAGTCACTTATGAATGACCAGGTCAGGTGAACATCCATTACTACCTAATGGGAAGCTAGATAAATGCATAGGAGAGAAAGGAATAGACGGTATTGCTGATAGGATTAGGTGCAAAGGGATGGGAAGAGACTGATCTGGAGCATAAACATCGTGGACACCATTGAACATAGGCTAGTTGAGTTGACTGACCTGTTTGTGTGGTGTACTTACTTTGTGACCTCGAGGAGTTTAACATTGAAAGGGAAGAGCTTGCAAGGCTGCAGGAAAAGAGCAGGGGATGGGAACTAATTGGATTGCTCATTTTATAAAGGGCGCACAGGCACAATGAGCCATATGGCCTCATTCTCTGTGCAGGATTCTAGGGCATGTTTAAAATATGAATTTTGAATGTTGGTGTGTAAAATATGTTTTCTTAACTGTGTGTCAAAGGCTACATTCAAAATGCTTCACAGTGGACCACTTTCAAAATGTAATACATCGCAATGGAGGAGGAGGTCTGAGAGAGGAAACGAGAAAATGAGCAAATTATGAGTAAAGAAAATGAGTATAGAAATTCCACAAGAAATATGAAAAATGGACAGGCAGAAAATATCAAGCTGGTCCATCATGCCCAATTGACCACACCTAATGACCAGAACATCATAGCTGAGCTGAGCACTTTTCCCTCTCGAGATCACAAGGACCTAGTTCAATCTATAAAGATAATTGATTCACTTTTTTAATTGGGTTATTTCCCAGGTCAATAGCACCCTGAAAGAGTTTGCCCATTAACAGATACTGGTAACTTGAACCTGACCCATTGATGGAAACTGGCAGGATCCGACACCCCATCTGATTAACTTTCCATTGGAGTCAATGTTGAGTATTCTTCCTGATTCGACTCCTCATTATATTTAAATAAGCAAACAAGCAGTGGATCACTGGGATCTTTGACTTTCATTTTTAACGGTCCCCTTTCCGTTGTTTTAAGCTAGTATCATATCAGTATTACAAACATGTATAACACTAAGTTTATATGATTAATGTATCCGCCATGTGACCACATCGTGCATATCAAGCAAATAGCATTTTACAACTATCAAAATTCATTGGTTATTTTTGAATTGCATTTTGAATCCAAACTATAAATACCTTTTGTGAATGAAGTAAGGGCAGTGAATAGGTGAATGGATATATAATGGCTGCCAATTATTAATCAACTACTGAAATCTGGGTGAGAAGAATATTGATTGATTATTAATTATATGGAGACGTATTGTGTCTTCAGTGAATCTGTTGTTGTAATTAGTATTGGTTTGTAGCCATCTAAAATGGACACTGGGCTAACAAGATGGAGAATTGCTAAGACTGCATGGAAAAAGCAGTTTAGCCAAGACAGCAGTCTGCAAAGACTGATTAGCATTTTGCAAGCAGCAAAACCAGTTTCTGGCCAGGTGGAAGATCTCAAACCAAAGGTGTTAATAGCAAAACGCTTTGCATATTAATGAGGCAATCCAGATCTGGGCACACACAATGGCAACATTTAGGTTTGAATAGATACTTTAAGTGGATGTCCAGACAGAGCGGCACCAGAAGTATCCACCATAAAGACCGCACCCTCCATCGAGGAGAGACCCTCACATTGGGGGAATTCAAAAGATATCGATTAGGATCTGATCCAATCGATACCTGAAGGTGAAAGCCCGCCCCAAAAGAGGCACGGACATTGGGGCCCTATAAAGATAGACCCCCACACATGGTCCTGTCTGTTGTTTTCGTGCTCCGGCTTTGACTTTGACCAAGAACTTCGACTTATATCCTGACTCCAGCCGTTGAGCACCAGCCGCCGAACCGTAAGTGACAATACGACGCTCGCTACGCGAACCAGCCCCACTAGACCCCCAGCGACCAGCACACTCTCTGAAGGTTGCAGACCAAGATCAGAACGAAGGCCTCGCTCCCTGACCTTGCCTGTTCCTGTTTAGTTAAGTATTCTGATTGCTTAGTTTAGTTGTAGCTTAGTCCCTTAGCGTGTGCATGCGTATTTATTATATTTGTATAATAAATATTGATCGTTTGGAACTTACTAATCGGTGTATCGTTTTATTACTTTGAACCTGACCTTGGAATATTTGTGAGGTGTCTAGATACGGCACCTGGCGACTCCCGAGCTGAAAATACATACATAGAGCCTAGCAGTGTTAAGCACACGGCCTTTAAACGGAGGCGTGTTAATACACTCCAATAAACGCGAATTACACTCAAGTAAAACGTGCAACATTTAGTGGCGACATCCTGACGGGACCTGGTTATAAGTGGTACCCCCACTCCGTCGAGGACCCTGAAATTTGAATTAGAAATCTGGTAAAGAAAAAGGAAAGAAATCACAAATATTCAAGGTGTTCAAAGGAATAAACGTAATTCGGAAGTGTGTTTAGTGCATGCGTACTAACAGGGTTGTAAGGAAAACCTGAAAGCATTTTTGTTGCGACAAACTTTCGGTAGTTTTGTGAACGGAACATAGCGTAAGCCTTACCCGTTTCGTGAGACATAACCTCAACACCCCCTGTTCCAAATTAAAGTGAGTCAGAGAAAAATGGCCATGCAGGCAATGGAACGCCTCATGAACCCAGAACGGTTTGTGGTCGCAGCGACCAGCAGTAGCCGAGTAGGTCAGTGTCCCGTGTGGGAGCTGGAACTCCACAAGTATCTGCAAGGAAAGGGATGGCCCCTTTGGAAAGAGTTTTGTTTGAATGAGGAGACAGGTCCCGGAAGTATAGGACATACTTGGTGGGAGAACCTCTCTCAAATTCACAAGAAAAATATGAGTAAAGCACGTAAGCCGATGGCAATCGTGTCCTGTTTGGCACAATTGCGAGGCACAGAGGAGGTCGTTCAGACGCTCCGGGCAGAATTAGAGGAAAGAAATAGAATGAGTAAAGTGGATGTCAGGGACATCGAAAAGGAAAATATGGATCTTAGAGGGAAGTTGGCAGAGAAAGGTAGAGAGGTGGATGATGCCAAGAGGGCACATCAGTCTTGTCTAGCCCATCTCAGCAGTTCCCAGACCCAGTACGAAAAGGCCTATCAGGACGTGCAACGTGCCGTCCTGATAAGAGAAGAATCAGAGAAGCAGGTAGAGGCTTTGCAGAGGCAATGCTCTGACCTTAAAGCAGCTTTGAGAGCACTCCATGCTGCCATCACAGAACAAAGACAGAGTACTGTAGATCATGCGAAATGCAGGAAGCAGATTGCGGAGCTGCAATCGCTGCTTTCAGTACAAAATGGGTTTCAAAGCACCTTTGGAACGCAGTTAGATGAGGAGAATGCCCCAGACTGGAAAGAGTTAAGTGAGACAGCGCAGCGTTATGTTCAGGGAACATGTGCGCCAGCAGCGCAGCAGAAAAGACAAGCACCCCAACCCCCCACAGATCAGATAATTACCGTACCAATGAATCCAGTCACCACCCAGAGAAAAGCGACCACAGAAGGCGCACCCGATATTACTTACACCACCCCCTTAACTGTAACCCAACTAAGGGACGAGTGTGAAAAGATCACTCCGTTTCTCCCCACCGCAGACCCCCACCAGTTTTTCGCAAAGGTAAAGCAACAGGCAACCATGTACGGCCTGGACGAAAGAGAGCAGGTTAAACTCACAGTTCTGAGTTTAGACCCATCGGTAGTAGCAGCCCTCCCCGACCCACAGAACGTTGGCGGAGGCACCCTAGAGGAAATGCACACCTCCATTTTAGATGCCATAGGGTATAATCGAGGTGACCCCGTAGAAGGACTTAATAAGTGCCGACAGAAGAAAACCGAGCACCCCACAGCATTCGCAGGAAGGCTGTGGATCCATTTTAACGCAGTTTTTGGCGATTTAAATAGAGCCCATTTGAACCGTGAAAACATGGTTAAATGGACGCGCACCATAATTTCTCATGCAACAGAAGCAGGACAGAGCGCTTGCAACAGCTATGACCCCTCAGAGGAAGCCCATAATGAGAAGTGGGTCCTGAAAAGATTGTCCCGCGCTTGGGAGCAATCAGTTCAGGGCAGAGGCAAAGTGAAATCCCCAGAAGAAGCTCAGGCTGCAGCAGACATACAGGCAGTGAGAGAGCACCAAAACCCCGCGTGGGTGAATGAAGGAAAGAGCAGCCCTCCACAGAAGTCGCAGGAATGCTACAACTGTGGCCAGTTAGGACATTGGGCTAAGGAATGTCAGGCACCCCAAAGATCGCAGAGAGGCCAGCAGACAGGCACTCTGAACAGGAATAAAACAAAACCGATCCATAGTATAGGGATCCAGTCAGGACAGACCAATGTGGACGGAACGAACTGACGGTGTTCGGGCTCCCCCACTTGGGTCTGTGACACACTATGGGATCCATCCGGAAGACCGGTAGTCACGGCAAAGGTAAGAGGGAAGCCCATAGAGTTACTTTGGGACACAGGAGGGTCCCGCACCACGATTAATTCCACAACCACGGCACAGGCAGACACGTGGCCGACCACCTCCACCATCACACTTAGCGGGTTCACAGGACACTCGCAGCAGGGACACATTACAGCACCCGTAGCGATCCAGCTAGGGAACATTTCCACCAAACACCCCGTTGTTCTAGTAAATCTTCCCCGGACAGCAGAACACATCCTAGGGATAGATTTCATGAATGCACATAGCCTGTCGTTCGACCCAGTGAACCAGTGTGTCTGGCGAATGGCAAGATCGGACAGAGCACCCGCTACCCTCACAGTAGGAGACTACGCTAATAGGATTAGCGCAGTAGGAGAATACTCATTTGACTTGACTACACTAAACACGGACAGACAAGTAAAGGCAGTATTACACAAACATAGGACAGCATTTGCCAGTCACCGGCACGACTGTGGCAGAATGACTGGACAAATTCACGTTACCGGACCTGACCCCAGACTACAGAAACAATATAGATTTCCCCTAGAAGCAGAGGGAGAAATAGAGAAGGTAATAGGTAGCTTATTGGAGCAAGGTGTGCTTAGAACAGTAGCCTCGACCAATAATGCCCCTATTTGGCCAGTGAGAAAGCCCGACGGATCATGGCGTCTGACCATTGATTATCGGGAACTCAACAAAGTAACCCCAGCAGTAGCCCCCACGGTAGCAACAAGTCCCGAGACCATGCTCAAACAGGGACTCAACTCCAAATATTTCACGGTATTGGACATTAGCAATGGCTTCTGGTCAATACCATTGGCAAAGGCGTGCCAGTACAAATTTGCCTTCACTTTCAAAGCTCAACAGTATACGTGGACATGCCTTCCACAAGGATTCCACAATTCCCCCTCCATTTTCCACCGACAGCTGGCGAATGGTTTGGAAAAATTTTCCCGCCCCGAATGTCTGGTACAGTATGTAGACGACCTACTACTGCAGACAGACACAAAGGCAGAGCACATTACGCTTCTGGCCGAGCTCCTGGAACTTTTAACCTCAATTGGCTGTAAAGTTAACCCAAGAAAGGCCCAGATTTTGGAACACAAAGTGATGTATTTGGGAACAGTCATCACACACGGCAAACGCGAGATCGAATTCAAAAGAATTGATTCGATTGTCAAATTGCCCCTTCCCCAGAATGTTTCAGCCCTCCGGTCGTTCTTAGGACTGGTTGGTTATTGTCGGAACCACATCGACGGATTCGCGACAAAAGCCGCCCCACTCTCAGACCTCCTTAAGAAAGGAGCCCCCTGGGAATGGCTTCCGCAGCATACAGAGGCTGTGGAAGAGTTAAAGAAAGCCCTTAGCGCAGCACCCGCGCTACAAGTCCCAGACCAACTTTCCCCCTATGCAATAGAGGTAGCGAGCACAGATCTGACCCTCTCGGCCGTGTTACTTCAGGAACGGCATGAGCAGCTAAGACCAGTGGCTTATGCCTCCCGACTGTTAGACCCAGTTGAACAAGGATTTTCAGCCTGCGAGAGGCACCTCCTTGCAGTTTTCTGGGCAGTTCAGTACTTTTCTTACATTACCGGACTCAACCCCATCACCATTTTGACCGAGCACACCCCCACACAGTTACTCCTAGACGGTCGACTGAAGGACGGTTCAGTTAGCCAGATTAGAGCAGCTAGGTGGACACTACTCTGACAAGGACGGGACATTACAGTAAAACGGACACGCACAAACACATTTTTAGCCGACAACCTTCAATACCCAGGACAGCCCCATGAATGCGAAATTGTAGCACCCCTACACAACACAGGACCCTTTATAGCGAAGACACCCCCCAGGAAGATAGGGAACCCCAGACAAAGCCCCCAACACACAGACACGTGTGGACCACTACGGATATACGTAGACGGTTCATCCACGGTTTTAGAAGGTGAGCGTATCACAGGATGCGGCATCTATGTCGAGGACGCGCAGGGGCGCGCTCTCGAAGAGATAGCATTAAAATTACCAGGACACTTAGGCGCGCAGGCAGCAGAGCTCGCGGCCATAGCATATATAGTGGACCACCCCGATTCATTCCCCAGCCCAGCGGACATATATTCGGACAGTCTATATGTCTGCAATAGTTTAACGGATTTTCTGCCCCTGTGGAGGACACGAGGTTTTGTCTCCGCAGATGGGAAACCCCTTCCATCAGCCCCTTTACTCCAACACATTTTAGAGAAAGCGAAGGACAGGACCTTCGGCATTATCAAAGTGAGAAGCCACCATAGGTCATCCCCCCCTGGGAATGTAAAAGCCGACGCACTGGCTAAGGCAGGTTCCAGGCGAGGACACTTGTGGACACCCCCAGCTAGCGCACCAGCTAGCGCCCCTGTGAGCGCAGTTCAAGTCTCACAGACCGATATTAAAGATCTAGTAGAGGCACAGAAGCAGGATGAGGATCTCAGGGAGATTTTCAAAGGCAACTTTGTGCCACAGTATGACAAGTTCAGACACGCACTGACCACACATGAGGGTGTGATCATAAAGGATCAGCTTTATGTGGTCCCGCAGCAGGACAGGAATGAAATGATTGCTTTGTTCCATGATGGGCACGGGCATCAAGGGATCGACGCAACCACGAGGCACCTCAGGCAGCTCTGTTGGTGGCCTAACCTAAGGACAGATGTAAGTCACTACATCGAGAATTGCCTTATTTGCGCCCAGAATAACCCGGAGAGGTATTTTAAAAAGGCACAACTTCGGCATACTCGACCAGTTAATGGCCCCTGGACAAACCTCCAGATCGACTTTATAGGACCATTGCCCCCTTGTAGGAATGGCTATAAATACGTTCTGGTGGTCATCGATACCTTTACCAAATGGGTAGAGGCATTCCCCTCTAGAACGAATACAGCTAAGACAGCTGCAAAGATCCTGACCCACCACATCTTCACGAGATGGGGTTTACCCCGAAGCATTGATTCGGACCAGGGATCTCACTTCACAGGCCGGGTCATGAAGAACGTCCTGACAATATTTGGCATAAAACAAAACTTTCATATTGCGTATCACCCACAGTCCAGCGGGATTGTAGAGCGCATGAATCGGACCCTAAAATCCACACTTAGAAAAATGGTACAAGACAACAACTCCACATGGGATTCAGTGCTCCCATTTGCACTCATGTTCATCAGAAATACGGTTTCAACTTCCACAGGATACACACCACACACACTCATGACCGGACGCCCTATGAAAGGTACAGAATTCCTTTTAGGACTGGCCATGACTAGCCCCGAAGTGACGGCCCTCACACACGAAAAGACAGTTAAAGACCTGGTTGAGACTGTGAGGTCTGCACAGATCGCAGCCGCAGTTCAGCTAGGGAAACGCCGTAGACAACGCACAGCATGCTTTAACAAAACCGTACACCCCACAGAATTCCAGGTTGGGTAACAGGTAATGCTATCTGTATATAACCCCAGCAGTGTTTTGGCACCAAAATATTCCGGCCCATATTTAATTTCGGATAAAATTAGCCCCTCAGTTTATAGGATAAAATATCCTAATGGTAAGACCGCGTGGTTCCATATCAACCAGTTAAAGGCATATGGAACACAGGCCAACCATGCACACCATGTCCTGCTAGACGCAGCAGAACACCTCACCCCACCCACTAGAGACACGTTTCCACCATCCCCCTCACAGACCAGTTCTTCATCGGACTCGCCCACGACTCCGCCCACTGACCATGACAGACCACGCCCCGAAACGCCCACAAGCTGCCGCAGCAGAGACAGCGATACAGACACTGACTCTGAGGACAGCCACAGCACACCACACTACAGCCCACATTGCAGCGACTATGACCCCGACTCCAGTGACCCCATGGAAGTCACTTACATTAAAAACCCAGACCCACCACCCGACCCCGACGACCCCGACAATACCCATTCACTTTTGGACCCAACACTCTGGCACAGGGTCAATTCGTACCGACTTGTCCGCAACGACGAAAGTGACCCCCGGTCACACAATTCAAAGATTTCATGCCTGATCCACACAAGGGTGTGGGATCCGGGAGAGCAGGACGACACGGTGTCTGAATCCCGATACGGCAACCCCTTTGTGACCCTGTTCACAGAGACAGAGGAAAAGTGAGGTGTCCAGATGATGTAAAATAGGAACCGCTTGAGGGAAGCGATGTCCTTTCTGATGGAACCTGCTCGTATGTTTTGTTTGTCAATTTATGTTTGTTTGTTAATATGTTAAGGGTTTGATCGCAGATCTTTTCAGCCGAAAAGATTGTGACCACCTCGCACGCACTTTAGTTTGTCCGCAGAAACCTCTGAGAACTTTCTATGGTGAGCAGCTCACCTTATCGGCTACAATATCTGAAGCCCAGCTCATTTTTCAAAAGGAGCATCTTGCCTCCTCCATTGTTTTTAGGTGCCCCTCTATTCGGCGAATAGAGGCTGCAAATCCACGGTAACCACATTCTTGCCCGTTTACTCCAGGTTACTCAGGCAGTGGACAAACGGCACTGAGGACCCGCCCTGTCTGAGAACCCACTTTGGTCAGCCAAGCTCGGGTATGGCACAGCACGCCCTACCCGGGGATCCCATTCAAATCGTACCCGTAGCGGCCCATACGCAACCCATTCGACCTTTTGTTTCCAATTTGTTTTCATTTTTCGTTAGGCAGCCCTTAGGCCGCCATCCCACATGCTATTTACATCCAGGAACATTCGGATGGTAAATGAGCAAAGCCTGCGAGACGGCTCGCAGGAGAAAAGTTGTTAGGTGTATTCTGGTTCATAAATTCGCATTTTGAAAAAAAAAAATGAGGGGAGTCACAGGGTGTGACTTGGCCAGTCATTTTAATGGGTCAATTGGAATTGAAAGACAGATACACTAACAAGTACGGATATTAAACTGTATTGACAGATACTGTGCTTGATCCCATAGCTTTCGAAGGACGAAAAAGGGTCCACAGCAAGGATCAGCCATACAGGAGGAAGAGAAAAAGAACGAAGAGAAGATGATGGAAGCCTACTTATTGCTCTTAAATGTTGTATTTGTTTATGTCGAAGCAAGACACGTTTCCCCCACAACCCCCGCCGTAAATGTTTCACTCACAACAACTTCCCCGTGCTCAGCTCTGATCAGTGAGGTTCAGACCTGGTGCACAAAATTTATGACATGGTACTCCATGTCATATGTGATTGAATCACTGCTAGTGATTGCAATCCTCGTCATCATCGTACAGACCCTCAGGTTGAGGAAGTGGAAGAGGAGAGCCTCCCGTTCCTGCCCCTCAACCATCTATGGAGTTCAATCTCCTATCTTCGGTTTCCACCAATCCCCCCAGCCCATAAATGAATAAAGCACTGTGTGAATAAAATAAAATATACCCATGTATTATATTGTCCTGAACTCGACTGCCGAGTCAGGAAATGTTATGTGATGTGGTATGAATGGATGAGGTTTAGTCTGTAATGAAATGTTTAAGGTAAGATAAGGATAGTTGTGATAGGTAGAGGTTCCCGGTTTTTGGTAATGCATGTCCCCTTTGACATAGCGCCAAGTAGAGATGTCAGGTAAAAAATTTTCTTCCCATAGTCAAGGACAGAGTAGACGCTCAGGAGCTTGCCGAGGTTGGGGAACACAAAGAAGGCACCCAGAAGCACTCGAAGCAACGTGCATAGGTGATCCTTCACAATATTTTGATTGTGAGGATCACAAGGAGGGAATGTAGCCACCTAAAATGGACACTGGGCTAACAAGATGGAGAATTGCTAAGACTGCAGGGAAAAAGCAGTTTAGCCAAGATAGCAGTCTGCAAAGACTGATTAGCATTTTGCAAGCAGCAAAACCAGTTTCTGGCCAGGTGGAAGATCTCAAACCAAAGGTGTTAATAGCAAAACGCTTTGCATATTAATGAGGCAATCCAGATCTGGGCACACACAATGGCAACATTTAGGTTTGAATAGATACTTTAAGTGGATGTCCAGACAGAGCGGCACCAGAAGTATCCACCATAAAGACCGCTCCCTCCATCGAGGAGAGACCCTCACATTGGGGGAATTCAAAAGATATCGATTAGGATCTGATCCAATCGATACCTGAAGGTGAAAGCCCGCCCCAAAAGAGGCACGGACATTGGGGCCCTATAAAGATAGACCCCCACACATGGTCCTGTCTGTTGTTTTCGTGCTCCGGCTTTGACTTCGACCAAGAACTTCGACTTGTATCCTGACTCCAGCCGTTGAGCACCAGCCGCCGAACCGTAAGTGACAATACGACGCTCGCTACGCGAACCAGGCCCACTAGACCCCCAGCGACCAGCACACTCTCTGAAGGTTGCAGACCAAGATCGGAACGAAGGCCTCGCTCCCTGACCTTGCCTGTTCCTGTTTAGTTAAGTATTCTGATCGCTTAGTTTAGTTGTAGCTTAGTCCCTTAGCGTGTGCATGCGTATTTATTATATTTGTATAATAAATATTGATCGTTTGGAACTTACTAATCGGTGTATCGTTTTATTACTTTGAACCTGACCTTGGAATATTTGTGAGGTGTCTAGATACGGCACCTGGCGACTCCCGAGCTGAAAATACATACATAGAGCCTAGCAGTGTTAAGCACACGGCCTTTAAACGGAGGCGTGTTAATACACTCCAATAAACGCGAATTACACTCAAGTAAAACGTGCAACAGGTTCCAAGTCAATGTAGTTTGCGGAGTCCGTAGCCTTAAACTGTGTGTGTGTGTGTGTTGCGGCGGTGGGGACGGGGGGTGGGGACGGGGGGACGGGGGGGGGGGGGGGGGGGGGGGGGGGGTTGCAGGGGCAGTTAAATTATATGAATGAGTTACCGCCACAATCCCATCACCTTCCCAACAGGCACAGATAATATTATCAGAGAATGTGCACAAGACGTTTTCCAAAGGTAGGATTCTAAACTGAGAGATATATTACCTGTTAGGAAGATATAAACAGGCTGGTTCACTTTACTCTCGAAAAGAGAAGATGAGGAGGTGACCTAACAGAGATCTTTAAAATCCTGAAACTTTTGGCACAGCAAAGGTAAAAAAAAAGAACAGTTTGAAGCCAACAATAGTGATGGTCACTAATAAATCCAGTAGGGAATTCAGAGAAACCTCTAGAGGGATAAGATTGTGGAATGGGCTACCATAGGGTGTGGCTTAAGCAAATAGTACAGAAGTGGTTCAGGGGGCAATGAGAAAACTTTTCAGAAGACTTTCCTCAAAGTCCCACATGAGAGATTAACATGTAAAATTAAAGCATGATTCCGGTGGCGGCCATAGAGTGAGTAACAAAGATGTGGCAGCAGCTTAACCGCAAGAATAGTCGAGGTGCGACACAGAATAAGATGGTGGAAGGTGCTGGAGTATTGTTGCCCACCCAGGGTCTACAGAGCAGCTCGTGAACTTATTGAACAACAGGTTCCAGCAGCAGAGGCAGGAGGCCTAAGAGGACCTGGCTAAAGTGGTGGAGCTGCTTACGGCAGCTATTGAGAAAGTGGAGCAGAGGCTGGAGCTGCAGGGCCTGGCAATCCAGAAGGTGGAGGGGTCGATGGGGGAGCACCAGGATCTGCAGGCCAAACTGAAGGTGAAGATGGTGCTGGTGGCGGACAGCCAAAAGAGGTTGAGGGAAGAGGTGAAGGACCTCGAGAATCGTACCAGGAGGCAGAATCTCTGCATCGTGGAGATGCCTGAGGGGGTTGAAGGCGTGCAGGCGCTGAATATGTGGTACATATGCTGGAGAAGTTGAAGGGAGAGGGGGTCTTTGGCTGTCCCCACAAGGTGGATCGGGCACACAGGGTGCTGAGGAGGTGGACAAAGACAGAGAAGCCGCCGAGGGCGATGGTGGTGAACCTGCATCGTTATCTCGACAAGGAGAAAATCATGAAATGGGTGAGGCAGACGTTGAAATGCACCTGGGAGGGGAGCGAGCCGAGAATATACCAGGATCTGGTGTGAACTTGGCTAAGCAGTGGGCTGGCTGCAATTAGATAAAGTCTGCCCTCTACAAGGAGGGGATGAAGTTTGGAGTGCTGTATCCTACTCATCTGTGGGTCACGCTAGTTTATTGTCTGGTTGTGCAGGGAGAGGAGGGTGCGAGGGCGATGCTGACTTGCGAAATGTTGGTGTGGCACAGTTGGGTAAGGAGGGATGATGGCGAACATCTTGGGGAGGGCCCGGTGGAGGGCGGAGCATGGACCGGGGGGAGCTGGGCAAAGAAGGGGCATGGCTGACCAGCAAGGAAGGGGGGGGAGGGGAGGAGCCCCCCATCTGGTGATTAGGTGAAATGTGAGGGGGCTAAACGGGCCGGTTAAAAGGTTGCTTGTTTTCGCACGCTGAAGGAGTTTGCATTTCTTCAGAAGGGGGATCAGACGATGCTGAGGAAGGGGTGGGTGGGGCAGGTGTTCCACTCGGGTTTGGACATGAAGACGAGGGGGGGTGGCAGTGCGAGGCAACAAGGGGGTGGCCTTTGAGGTCAGCAATAGCATAGCCGATCCTGGAATGAGCTATGTGATGGTTAGCGGGAAGTTGGAGGGGACGCCTATGTGCGAGTGAATATTTATGCCCCAAACTGGGATGACATGGATTTTGTGAGACGGGCTTTTGGGGAAGATACCAGACATGGACACGCAATGGCTGATTACGGGGGCAGATTTCAATATGGTTCTGGATCCTGGGTTAGACCGGTAGTGCCCTGGGTCCCTGAGTGTTTCGGCTATGGTGAAAGAGTTGATGGGGTTTATGGAACATAAGGGAGGGGCTGACCCATGGCAGTTTGAAAGGCTGCGGACGAAGCAGATTTTGTACTTCTCACATGTGTACCGGGTGTACACACGGATAGATTTCTTTGTACTGGATAAGGCGCTGTTGGCAGAGTGGTTGGTTCGTAGTATTCTGCGATCATGGTTTCTGACCATGCACCACACTGGGTGGATCTGTGGGTGGTGCAGGGTAAGGCTCAGTGGCCGCAGTGGAAGCTGGATGTGGGATTGCTGACGGACAAAGGGGTCTGTGAGAGGGTGAGGGTGGCCATTCAAAATTATGTGGAGCTAAATAATACAGGGGAGGTCACAGCCTCCATGCTGTGGGAGACATAGAAGATGATAGTAAGCGGAAAATGTATCTTTTTAAAATAAATTTAAAGTACCGAATTCATTTTTTCCAATTAAAGGGCAATTTAGGGTGGCCAATCCACCTACCCTGCACATCTTTGGGTTGTGGGGGCAAAACCCATGCAAACACAGGGAGAATGTGCAAACTCCACACGGACAGTAACCCAGAGCCGGGGTCGAACCTGGGGCCTCGGCGCCCTGTGGCTGCAGTGCTACCCACTGTGCCACCATGCTGCCCTCGGAAAATATATCTTGATTTGGGCACATCAAAGAGTGGAACGGGAGGAGAGGCTGAGGTTATTTGAGGACATCCTGAGGGTGGGCCGCAGATATTCGGTGGTGCCGAAGGAGGTGTTGCTAAAGGAGAGACAGAGGCTCCAGGTGGAGTTAGGGCTGGTGTCCACAGGAAATGCGGTAGGGCAGCTGAGGAGAGTCAGAGAGGTGGTTTTTGAATACGGGGATAAAGCGAGCAGGATGTGAGGCATCAGTTGAGGGGACAGGCGGCGGCAAGAGAGATTGGAAGGGTGAGGGATGAGAGAGGTGCTCTGTGGTGTTGGAGCCGGAAGGTGTGAATGGGGTTTTTGAGTCCTTCTATCGAAGGCTGTATAAATTGGAGCCTCCAACTGGGGAGGATGGGATGAGGCGGTTCTTGGATGGGCTGAAGTTCCCAAGAGTGGAGGAGGAGAAGTTGCAGGGATTGGGGTTTCGATTGGGCTGAAGGAGGTGATGCACGGTGTGGGAATGATGCAGGCGGGGAAGGCACCGGGTCCAGATGGATTTCCAGCTGAGTTTTATGAGAAGCTTTGGTCGGAGCTGGGGCCTCTGTTTGTTGGGATGTATAATGAGTCGAGGGCAAGGGGGGATCTCCCCCGCCACGTTGTCACAGGCGTCCATATCAAAGACCCGGAGATGTGTGGGTCATGCCATCTGATTTCACTGATAAATGTGGATGAAAAGATTTTGGCAAATATGTTGGCGTCATGGATAGAGGGTTGTGTGCGGGGTCTGATAGGGGAGGACCTCAAGCCCCCTGTTAATAAACGCTAACACACTATAAGCTTTCTTCACGGCTGTATCCACTTGAGTGGCAACCTTCAGAGATCTGTGGACATGAACTCCAAGATCTCTCTGTCCTCCACATTCCTCAGGTGTTTGATGCTAACTACAATGCTTATAAATGTTCTTGCTATGATTCACAGCTCCTCACCACATCAAAAGGAGCTAAGTGGTTTCACTTCCTCTTATTCACAGCAGAAAGCTATGAATCAAAAAATTGCTTTCCTGCACAAATCAATAAGGCACATTGGCCAAGGTGTGTGAAAATTGTTATTTTTTAAAATAAATTTAAAGTACCGAATTCATTTTTGTCCAATTAAGTGGCAATTTAGATTGGCCAATCCACCTACCCTGCACATCTTTGGGTTGTTGGGGTGAAACCCACGCAAACACTGGGAGAATGTGCAAACTCCACACGGACAGTGACCCAGAGCCGGGATTGAACCTGGGACCTCGGTGCCGTGAGGCAGCTAACCACTGCGCCTACATGCTGCACTGTGTGTCAAAATTATTACCCCTGGACATAAGAACATTCTCGACAAAACATTTTCTTTGTGTTACTATACTGGCAAATATCTGATCATCAGGGAGCCGGACATCTTCGGCCGTTGGGGGTCTCTGGGCCCGCTGCCAGCCATCTCCCCCCCCCCCCCCCCCCCCCCCGCCCATGGGTATTCCAACGGCGTGGGGTGGCTTCAATTGGAATTCCCATTGACAGCAGAGGGATGAGAGAATCCCACCACCAGTGAACGGCACGCCAAATTCTCCTTTCTTGCCAGCAACGCTAGCGGGGCAGACACGCAATGGAGAATCCTGTCCCAGATCTCTTAAATCATTCAAGTTTCTTATGCTGTAAGGTAACCTCAAGTAGTGTGCTCAAACTCTCTCCTTCGTACTTTCTTTCTTTTGTTTATTTTCTCCCCTTTAAAATGTATAAATTCATGTACGGTAATTCACTTTAATGGGCAGGCCCGACCCCCCGCCCCGCCCTCCGTCGCCGGCTGCCGAATCCTCCGGCACCGGTTGGCACGGTGCCATCCCCTCCAGCGCCAGCCTAGCCTCCGAAGGTGCAGGGGATTCCGCAACTTCCGGGCGGCCCGTCGCCGGAGTAGTTCACGCCGGTACATAGAACAGTACAGCACAGAACAGGCCCTTCGGCCCTCGATGTTGTGCCGAGCCTTGTCCGAAACCAAGATCAAGCTATCCCACTCCCTGTCATTCTGGTATGCTCCATGTGCCTATCCAATAACTGCTTGAAAGTTCCGAAAGTGTCCGACTCCACTATCACAGCAGGCAGTCCATTCCACACCCCAACCACTCTCTGAGTAATGAGCCTACCTTGGACATCCCTCCTATACCTCCCACCCTGAACATTATAGTTATGCCCCCTTGTAACAGCTACATCCACCCGAGGAAATAGTCTCTGAACGTCCACTCTATCTATCCCCCTCATCATCTTATAAACCTCTATTAAGTCGCCTCTCAACCCCCTCCGCTCCAAAGAGAAAAGCCCTAGCTCCCTCAACCTTTCCTCATAAGACCTATCCTGCAAACCAGGCAGCATCCTGGTAAATCTCCTTTGCACCCTTTCCAATGCTTCCACATCCTTCCTATAATGAGGTGACCAGAACTGCACACAATACTCCAAATGTGGTCTCACCAGGGTCATGTATAGTTGCAGCATAACCCCACGGCTCTTAAACTCAAGCCCCCTGTTAATAAACGCTAACACACTATAAGCTTTCTTCACGGCTCTATCCACTTGAGTGGCAACCTTCAGAGATCTGTGGACATGAACTCCAAGATCTCTCTGTCCTCCACATTCCTCAGACCCCTGCCGTTGACCCTGTAATCCGCATTCAGATTTTTCCTACCAAAATGAATCACCTCGCACTGATCAGGGTTAAACTCCATCTGCCATTTTTCGGCCAAGCTCTGCATCCTGTCAATGTCTCTTTGCAGCCTACAAAAGCCCTCCACCTCATCATTACTCCACCAATCTTGGTGTCATCAGCAAATTTACTGACCACCCTTCAGCCCCCTCCTCCAAGTCATTGATAAAAATCACAAATAGCAGAGGACTCAACCCTGATGCCTGTGGTACACTGCTGGTAACTGGTCTCCAGTCTGAAAATCTTCCATCCACCACCACCCTATGTCTTCTATGTGATAGCCAGTTACTTATCCAATTGGACAAATTTCCCTCTATCCCAAACCTCCTTACTTTCTTCATGAGCCGACCATGGGGAACCTTATCAAACGCCTTACTAAAATCCATGTATTCGACATTAACTGCTCTACCTTCATCTACACACTTAGTTACCTCGTCAAAGAATTCAATCAAATTTGTGAGGCAAGACTTACCCTTCACAAATCCGTGTTGACTATCCCGGATTAAGCTGCATCTTTCCAAATGGTCATAAATCCTATCCTTCAAGACCTTTTCCATTAACTTACCGACCACCGAAGTAAGACTAACCAGCCTATAATTACCAGGGTCATTACTATTCCCTTTCTTGAACAGAGGAACAACATTTGCCACTCTCCAGTCCTCTGGCACTATCCCCGTGGACAGTGAAGACCCAAAGATCAAAGCCAAAGCCTCTGCAATCTCATCCCTTGCCTCCCAAAGAATCCTAGGATATATCCCATCTGGCCCAGGGGACTTGTCATAGAATTATCATAGAATTTAGAGTGCAGAAGGAGGCCATTCGGCCCATCGAGTCTGCACCGGCTCTTGGAAAGAGAACCCTACCCAAGGTCAACACCTCCACCCTATCCCCATAACCCAGTAACCCCACCCAACACTAAGGGCAATTTTGGACACTGAGGGCAATTTATCATGGCCAATCCACCTAACCTGCACATCTTTGGACTGTGGGAGGAAACCGGAGCACCCGGAGGAAACCCACACACACACGGGGAGGATGTGCAGACTCCGCACAGACAGTGACCCAAGCCGGAATCGAACCTAGAACCCTGGAGCTGTGAAGCAATTGTGCTATCCACAATGCTACCGTGCTGCCCGTGTCGACCCTGAGGTTTTTCAAAATTGCTAATACATCCTTCCTCAGAACATCTCCCTCCTCCAGCCTACCCATCTGTATCACACTCTCATCCTCAAAAACATGGCCCCTCTCCTTGGTGAACACCGAAGAAAAGTATTCATTCAATGTCCCTCCTATCTCTTCTGACTCCAT
Source organism: Scyliorhinus canicula (assembly GCF_902713615.1). Taxonomy (NCBI): domain Eukaryota; kingdom Metazoa; phylum Chordata; class Chondrichthyes; order Carcharhiniformes; family Scyliorhinidae; genus Scyliorhinus; species Scyliorhinus canicula. The sequence goes on from NC_052146.1 coordinate 214,394,971, forward strand.
GCACAAGTTCCCACCACTGTCCTTGACATGCCCTAACCTCACCCTTGTCATTCTTTTATTTTTCACATAAGAGTAAAAAGAGTATTCCTTGATCCGACCTGCCAAGAACTTCTCATGCCTCCTCCTAGCTCTCCGAAGCCCTTTTTTTAAGCTCATTCCTTGCCACCTTGTAACCCTCAAGCGACCTAACTGAACCTTGTTTTCTCCTCCTTACATACGCTTCCTTTTTGCTCTTGACAAGACATTCAACCTCTCTTGTGAACCATGGTTCCCTCAGTCGGCAATTTCCTCCCTGCTTGATAGGGACATACCTATCAAGGACACACAGTACTTGTTCCTTGAACAAGCTCCACTTTTCATTTGTGCCTTTCCCTGACAGTTTCTGTTCCCATCTTATGCTCCTTAATTCTTGCCTAATCGCATCATAATTACCCTTCCCCCAATTATAAACCTTGCCCTGCCATATGGCCCTATGCCTCTCCATTGCAATAGTGAAAGACACTGAATTGTGGTCACTATCTCCAAAGTGCTCTCCCACAAACAAATCTAACACTTGGCCCGGTTCATTACCCAGTACCAAATCCAATGTGGCCCCCCTCTTGTCGGCCTATCCACATATTGTGTCAGGAAACCCTCCTGCACACACTGGACAAAAACTGCCCCATCCAAACTGTTCGACCTATAGAGGTTCCAATCAATATTTGGAAAGTTAAAGTCACCCATGCCAACTACCCTGAGACCTCCACAACTATCCATAATCTGTTTTGCAATTTCTTCCTCCACATCTCTATTACTATTTGGGGACCTATAGAAAACTCTTAACAACCTGACCGCTCCTTTCCTATTTCTAACTTCAGCCCATATTACCTCAGTAGGCAGATCCCCTCGAACTGCATTTCTGCAGCCATTATTCTATCCTTAATTAACAATGCTACTCCTCCACCTCTTTTACCACCTTCCCTACTCTTACTGAAACATCTATACCCTGGAACTTCCAACAACCATTCCTGTCCCTGTTCTAACCATGTCTCCGTAATGCCGACAACATCGTAGTCCCAAGTACCAATCCACTCTCCAAGTTCACCTACTTTATTCCGGATGCTCCTTGCATTGAAGTTGACACATTTCAACCCACCTTCCTGCCTGCCGGTACACTCCTGCGACCTTGATACCCTCCTCAGTACCTCACTACTCTCAACACTGGCTTCTGAACTACAGCTCGTTTTCCCATCCCCCTGACAAATTAGTTTAAACACCCCCGAAGAGCCGTTGCCGATACGGCCCGCCCCGTCGGATACTGGAGAATTCCGGCCAATATCTCTGTGTATAACATGATTCAACTTTCTGGCTTTCTTTCCTATCAATACGTCATGACTTGCATATCATTTTCTTTCTCTCTCCCTTTCTTCGAGTCGTGGGGAGTCAACCTTCAAGAAAATACTTATGACCTCCCTCTCCCATACAAACATGTAACTACAATCCATAAGTGCTGATGTATTTGCCTCTTGCAATTGTCATAAATTGCTATGATAATCATCATTTGTATTTTATGTGAATTGTGTGGAAATAAATGAATTAATTAATTACTCAGGTAATGAGGAATCTTTTTCCTTTCTAATTGGTCATAGGAAGACAGCACACTGAGAGAATGGGCATGTAGGATGACCAGTGATGGGGGTTTAGAGCGGGACAGTTGGGTACAGGAGTTCACGTGATGAAACATCGTGGAATACATCAAACCAATATCTGGAGACCCAACTGAGCTGGAGAGGCGTAGTGGATAGAAGGGGGGTAGAATTGTGTGTCAGGAAGTGGTGGACTTACACTTTGAGGGGCCCCGGGTTCACCTTCATTTCTGCCCCCCAAAATGCCACGCTCCTCTCCAACAATGATGTCATACACTTCCCCAATGAGGTCAAGCGCCTCCAGACCCACAGAACACAAAGACAAAATTGATCAATTCTTAACTGCTTTAGTGCTTTTTAACTTGTCGATACACACCGATATGAATAATTGCTGAATTGAAATCCATGTTTACCTCTTGTCAGAATGACAATAAAGATGATCAATATTGCGATGTGTGTCTTGAGGTGAGCACTATGGAACTTGCTGATGAGCAACAAGAGAGAAAATCAACCAATGACATCGCTGTAGCACAAGTAATGCTGGACAGAATGAGCCAGTCCAGTCCAGAGGACTCCAAGCAATTCTGTCATTCAGTATATTTCAGAGTCTCATTCAGTCTCAAAAGTTAACTTCCTTACTTGCTCTCAGAAAATAAAAAAAGTTATTATTATAAATTGATGTGAGTGGAATGCCCAGTGAGTCCAATTCCAATATCAGTGGATCTGTCTACAGGATTCCGTTCTTTATCCTGAAGAAGCTTTCTGAAAGACTTCCTTTGGAACTATAATGGTTAGAACTATCAGCATGTGACCAGCTGCAGCCATTATATCAGACCAGCAATGGTCCATTTGAAAAACAGAATTTAAACAATAGAATATGAAAGATGAATAGACTTTAAAGATTTTTCTTGCTTCATCCCTTGTTGGCGTGGCAAATTAGATAGCTCTGTATCGATACATTTTCTTCATAAAATCGCCAATTGTATCATTGTAGCTAAAATCATATAAAGACACGCTTTCAATCGTCAGTTTTGCTGGGATTGTCAAATGTTCCTCGCTCATCGTATTTCTCAAATAATTTTGAACTCTTCAATACAGAGGGCAACATGTGATGCAGTGGTTAGTATTGGGACTATTGCGCTGAGGACCTGGGTTCGAATCCCGGCCCTGGGTCACTGGCCATGTGGAGTTTGCCTGGTCCCCCTATGTCTGCATGGGTTTCACCCCCACAGCCCAAAGATGTGCAGGTTAGATGGACTGGCCACGCTAAATTGTCCCTTAATTGGAAATAAAAATAATAGGGTACTCTAAATTTATAAAAACAAAACTCTTCAACACAGAAGAATAACATTCAATGGAAGCATTTGTGACAAGTATCGTTAAAAATATTTTCAGATCGACAGGGAGTAGGGACGGGTCGCTCAGCGATCCGATTGATCACGTGGAACGTAAGGGGGCTGAATGGGCCGGTTAAAAGATCAAGGGTCTTCTCACACCTGAAGGGACTGAAGGCTGATGTAGCAATGCTGCAGGAGACTCATTTGAGGGTAGCAGATCAGGTCCGCCTGAGAAGGGGGTGGGTGGGACAGGTGTTCCACTCAGGCTTGGATATCAAGAACCGGGGGGGTGGCGATTTTGGTGGGAAAGAGGGTGTCGTTTGTGGCGGCAGAGGTGGTGGCAGATAAGGAGGGCAGGTATGTGATGGTGAGGGGTAGGTTGCAGGGAGAGAATGTGGTACTGGTAAATGTGTATGCCCCGAACTGGGACGACGCGGGTTTTATGAGGCGCCTGCTGGGCCTCATCCCGGGACTGGAGGCAGGGGGCCTGATCATGGGAGGGGACTTTAATACGGTGTTAGACCCTGGGCTGGATAGATCGAGTTCCAGGACGAATAGGAGGCCGGCAGCGGCAGAGGTGTTAAGGGGGTTCATGGAGCAGATGGGAGGGGTAGACCCATGGAGATTTGGTAGGCCTAGGGCGAGGGAGTATTCTTTTTTCTCCCACGTCCACAGAGTGTACTCTAGGATAGATTTCTTCGTATTGAACAGGGGGCTGATACCGAGAGTGCAGGACACGGAGTACTCGGCCATTGCGATATCGGACCATGCACCACATTGGGTGGACGTGGAAATGGGGGAGGCGTGGGATCAACGCCCGTTGTGGCGCCTGGATGTAGGGCTGTTGGCGGACGAAGAGGTGTGCAGAAGGGTGAGAACGGGCATTGAGAACTATCTGGGTACGAATGACACAGGTGAGGTGCAGGTGGGGACGGTCTGGGAGGCCTTGAAAGCAGTGATTAGAGGAGAGCTGATCTCCATAAGGGCACACAGAGAGAGGAAGGAGAGGCAGGAAAGGGAGAGGCTGGTGGGGGAGCTCCTAGAAGTAGATAGGAAATATGCGGCGGCACCAGAGGAGGGGCTATTAAGGGAGCGGCGTAGCTTGCAGGCCAGGTTCGACCTACTGACCACTAGGAAGGCGGAAACGCAGTGGAGAAGGGCGCAGGGTGCGGCGTATGAGTACGGGGAAAAGGCGAGCAGGATGCTGGCACACCAGCTTCGTAAGCGAGATGCAGCCAGAGAGATTGGGGGAGTGAGAGAGAGGGGTGGGGACGTAGTGCAGAAGGGGCAAGAGGTGAATAGGGTCTTTAGGGACTTCTATAGGGAATTGTATAGGTCTGAACCGCCGAAGAGGAGAGGGGGAATGAAGAACTTTCTCGACAAATTGGGGTTCCCAAAGGTACAGGAGGAGCTGGTAGAAGGGTTGGGGGCGCCGATAGAGCTGCAGGAGCTAATTAAAGGGATAGGCCAGATGCAGGCGGGGAAGGTGCCGGGGCCGGATGGGTTCCCGGTGGAGTTTTACAGGAAATTTGTGGACTTGGTGGGTCCAGTGCTGGTGAGAGCCTTTAATGAGGCGCGCGAGGGGGGGGTTCTGCCCCCAACAATGTCGCAGGCCCTGATCTCCTTGATTTTGAAGCGGGACAAGGACCCGGTCCAGTGCGGGTCCTACAGGCCCATCTCCCTCCTAAATGTTGACGCCAAGCTGTTAGCAAAGGTCCTGGCAACCAGGATAGAGGACTGTGTGCCAGGGGTAATCCATGAAGACCAGACGGGGTTCGTGAAGGGACGCCAACTTAACACAAATGTCCGGAGATTGTTAAATGTGATCATGATGCCAGCAGTGGAGGGGGAGGCGGAGATAGTGGTAGCGCTGGACGCGGAGAAGGCATTTGACAGGGTGGAGTGGGAATATTTGTGGGAGACGTTGGAAAGGTTTGGGTTTGGGGAGGGATTTATCAAGTGGGTAAAACTGCTCTATTCAGCTCCGATGGCGAGTGTGGTAACAAACGGGAGGAGGTCAGAGTATTTTGGGCTCCATCGAGGTACTAGGCAGGGATGTCCCCTATCCCCCTTACTCTTTGCATTAGCGATTGAGCCGTTGGCGATGGCACTGAGGGGTTCAGGGGGGTGGAGAGGACTGACAAGGGGAGGGGAGGAACATCGGGTCTCGCTCTATGCGGATGATTTGTTGTTGTATGTGGCAGACCCGGAGGGGGGAATGCCGGAGGTAATGGGGATACTAGCGGAGTTCGGGGACTTTTCGGGGTATAAATTAAATCTGGGGAAAAGTGAGGTCTTTGTAATACACCCGGGAGACCAAGGGGAGGGAATTGGGAGGCTCCCCTTCAAAAGAGCAGTTAAAAGTTTTAGGTACTTGGGGGTGCAGGTGGCAAAGAACTGGGGGACCCTCCACAAGTTGAACTTTTCCAGACTGGTGGAACAGATGGAGGAGGAGTTTAAGAGGTGGGACATGGTGCCGCTGTCGCTGGCAGGGAGGGTGCAGTCAGTTAAAATGACGGTCCTCCCGAGGTTCTTGTTTTTGTTCCAGTGTCTGCCCATCTTCCTCCCCAGGGCCTTTTTCAAGAAGGTAACGAGTAGTATCATGGGGTATGTGTGGGCACATGGCACCCCTAGAGTTAGAAGGGTCTTTTTGGAGCGGAGTAGGGATAGTGGAGGGCTGGCGTTACCCAACCTTTCAGGATATTACTGGGCGGCAAATACATCGATGGTACGAAAGTGGATGATGGAAGGGGAGGGGGCAGCCTGGAAGCGCATGGAGAGGGCGTCCTGCGGCAACATAAGCTTAGGGGCACTGGTAACGGCACCATGGCCGCTCCCTCCCACGAGGTATACCACGAGCCCGGTGGTGGCGGCCACCCTCAAGATCTGGGGGCAGTGGAGGCGACACAGGGGGGAAGTGGGAGGTCTGATAGGGGCACCATTAAGAGGGAACCACAGATTTGCACCGGGAAATACAGGAGGGGGATTCCAGAGCTGGCAGAGGGCGGGTATTAGACAACTGAGGGACTTGTTTATAGAGGGGAGGTTTGCGAGCTTGGGAGAGCTGGAGGAGAAATTTGGGCTCCCCCCGGGGAACACGTTCAGGTACCTCCAAGTGAAGGCATTTGCCAGACGACAGGTAGAGGGGTTCCCCGCGCTTCCCGACAGGGGGGTGAGTGATAGGGTGCTATCAGGGGTCTGGGTCGGGGAGGGGAAGATCTCGGACATCTATAAGATTATGCAGGAGGTGGAGGAGGTACCAGTAGTGGAGCTGAAAGATAAGTGGGAGTTAGAGCTGGGGGAACAGATAGAGGACGGGACATGGGCAGACGCCCTGGAGAGGGTCAACTCGTCGTCGTCATGTGCGAGACTAAGTCTCATTCAATTTAAGGTACTGCATAGAGCCCACATGACGGGGACAAGGATGAGTCGGTTTTTCGGGGGTGAAGACAGGTGTATTAGATGTTCGGGAAGCCCTGCGAATCATGCACATATGTTTTGGGCATGTCCGGCACTGGAGGAGTTCTGGAAGGGGGTGGCAGGGACGGTGTCGAGAGTGGTGGGATCCAGGGTCAAGCCAGGATGGGGACTTGCGATCTTCGGGGTTGGGGTGGAGCCGGGGGTACAGGAGGCGAGGGAGGCTGGAATATTAGCTTTTGCGTCCTTGGTGGCTCGGAGGAGGATCTTGATTCAGTGGAGGGACGAAAGGCCTCCAAGTGTTAACACCTGGTTAAACGACATGGCAAACTTCATCCAATTGGAAAGGATCAAATTCGCCCTGAGAGGGTCGGTGCAGGGGTTTTTCAGGCGATGGCAACCCTTCCTGGACCTATTAGATCAGAGATAGAAACTGAGGTCGTGACAGCAGCAACCCGGGAGGGGAGGGGAGGGCGGGAGGGAGGGGGTGGGAGGGGGGGGGGGAGGGGGACAACAACGAAGGAAGTACGGTAGCGGTGGTGGCACGGGCAAGGCCTGCCCGAGGACACTGCCAGAAATGATAAGTTGGTCTGACTGTCGGTTCGCCGGCGGGGGGGGGGGGGGGGGGGGGGGGGGGGGGGGGTGGGGGGGGGGGGGGACGCGCGAGTAGGGGGTGGGATGGGACTTTTTTGTTAAGTAGGGGGGTTTGACTTTGTTTTGATATAATTTAAATTTAATTGTAGGGGGGGTTAAAATGTTTGTATTTTGAAAAATTTCTTCAATAAAAATTATTTAAAAGAAAAAATATTTTCAGAATGGTTTCCACATTTGTAAAGGTTACTTACAATCCTTTAGGTACACGTTTGTACAAATCAGCTTGTGATCGTGAAACACAGGGCTCATCATTACCGATGAAATGAATGAATTGTTTCACTTCATCTTCAAAACGATTTGTGACTGTGACCTCCCAGGAGAATTTGCTTAATGTATTACTACAGTGGCTTTTAGCATTCTCATCCAAACTTCTCCGAAAGCACACAAAATAAATCAACTGTTTTCTTCAGAGATTCACCATGATTGTGTCACAAATAACATTGACAGTCTCAATGATGATCTTCTCTTTTCCTTTTAAAGTGATTTAATTGCCTCTAGTTTCATCTCAAAATAACTTCCTGCATCTTGTACCTGTGCAACCTGTGTTTTTTGATAATCTTAGTGCCTCTGATTCCACTGAGCTATAGTCATTTCAAACTTCCATGTCAAGCTTTTTGAGTGAGGATAACCATTGTGCAGCATTCAATAAGGTTGTATCAACATTTTGCATCATTATGTCTTTGAAGTAAATGGTTCCACATAAGAGTAAAAACAGCAAAATTGTACTTTTCAAACTTCTCTGCTAAGGATTTTGTTTCAGCTTTCACAGGTTTTTCTGAATTTGATGTGGTTCTGTCTAATAAGCGGTTTCTTTTCTATCAGCAAAGTTCATTTTCAAAGCCAAAACAGCATCTGCTTGAGCAGACCACCTGGTGTCACAAATTCTTTTGACTGTTAACTTATTTGGTTACTCCAAGCGTAATTGCAACATATTCCACCGATGCACAGAAACCAAAAAAAGGCACATACATTTTGAACAAAGTAAAAAAAATGTACAGCTCCCTCAGAGGATTCAGCAGCAGAGTTTCAAATTAAATCCAATGAGTGACTGAACATGGGATGAATAATTCAGAGAGGCATGCGTTGTTCAGTCTTGCTTGTAGACCTGAATATTTTCCTGCCATATTTGCAGCATTATCAAAGCTCTGCCACAAGTATTTTGATGTCCAAACCTAAATTTATAATGATTTCCAAAACTGTTGTTTGTAGACACTAAGAAGTGTGGGATTGTAGCTGGACAAAACAAAAAATTGTTCGACAACCTCACCATCGCTGGTCACATATCTTAAAATGAATGTTAATTTGTCCACATGACACACATCTGATGTTGAATCAACTATTATAGAATAGTATTTGGCATCTTTGACTTCATTAGCGAATTGGTTCCTGAGCTGCTCTGTCATTATAGTGATGAAGCCATCGTAGGTTCTGTGTGTTAACAAGTTGGTCATCCCTGAGCCACAGTGTTGATAACTTTTCAAATGTTCTTTGAGAAGCTCATCAAATTCACCGAGATATACAAGGCAGGCTAAAAAAATTACCTCTTCGCGTTGACAACTGATGACTCATCATGTTCTCTTAGAGGTAGTCCGAAGGAAGACAGCAGTTTGACTCTCAGCATTTTCCTCCAGTAAAAGCACTCCTTTCCAAACTGAGCCGATAATGCAGAATCAATTCTTCCAAATAATTTACATCTTTGGCCAAATACACACATAGCCTTACTATGAGATTTGGAAGTTTCATGATCAGTAATATTTGTCCAGTTACAGTGTTCATCGACAAATGATGGTTCCCCTTTACTAGGGTCAGGGAATAATTTGTGAACATAACAGCAGACTGCCTTAGAGATTTCCGGAAACAAAATCAACCATTTTCTAATTTCCGTCATCCTATTTCTCTTCACCCTCAGAAAATGGGATTTATGAAGAATTCTGACCTATTTTCAGCCTCCAGCCTCAAACACTTTTCTCAAATTTTCCATGTGACCTATGTTTTCTGGTTTGTTTGGTACGAAATATTCTATCATGCCCAGCGGAACAGATTTTGATAAAGCAATGTCTTCAGGGTAGGTTTCTTCCTTCACTTCAACAGAATAAATTTCTTGTGGTTCCATTGCCATTTCAGATTCCATAGAATCATAGAATTTACAGTGCAGAAGGAGGCTATTGAGCCCATCGAGTCTGCACCGGCCCTTGGAAAGGGCACCCTAATTAAGCCCACACCTCCACCCTATCCCCATAACCCAGAAACCCCACCTAACCTTTTTTGGACACTGAGAGCAATTTAGCATGGCCAATCCATCTAACCTGAACATCTTTGGATTCTGGGAGGAAACCAGAGCACCCGAAGGAAACCCACGAAGACAGAGAGAGAATGTGCAGACTCGGCACTGACAGTGACCCAAACCGGAATCAAACCTGGAACCCTGGAGCTGTGAAACAACTGTGCTAACCACTGTGCTATCGTGAAGCCCACTTCTTGTTCAACTTTGTCAGGCAACGTGGTTTCTCCAGAAATCGGCAAGTCTGAGTTATCCGATAATTCACCCATACTTTTTGCTGGATGAGGATGAATGTGCAGTTTGTGCACTGTTCAATACATCGAACATTTTAAAATAAAATGACAAAGTATTTTTTATCCTGGCTTCACTCATCCTCTTGTCTCACCTTCAATTTTCTGTGTTTTTGACTGCTGGTTTGGTTATGTCGCTTTATATTAAATGAACTTTATTAATTTTAATGAATATAAATTTTCTGAAAGAACAGGCTGTTTTGGCCCTACTCACTGCTGGGGGCTAAGTTCCACCACCTCCCCTCGCTGCTCAATGACGGTTACCCAGACTCCCAACTAGCTGGCTGGCTCACCCACCACCTCTCTCGTAGCTTCTTTCACAAATCGCCCAGCCCATCCAGTGCCTCGCACCTCACCTCGACGACCTCGCCTCGCTGCTGGCGTGGCTGGCTGGCTCTGGCCTGCGCAGCCCACCTCAGCCCTGGTTTTGAGTCAAGTCGCCCCTGCTCCCCTTGAAGATGGCTTGCTTCCGAGTACTGACCGACTGTCAGGCTCACCACTTCCCTCACTTGTGGCTTTTTTCGCCAATTCACCAAAATATTAGTTATGTAAATTCAGGAGATCTTTGCGTTGTCTGATGTTGCTTTGCATTGTCAGCTGATAGCCTCATCAAATATAAATCAGCCTATCATCAAATGCAGAGCTATCGGGTTCTGATTGGTGCCCACAGACACCAGCTGGCATGGGGCTTCCCCATTTGTCAGGATCCTATGCCTAGGTACAGTGTGTTCCATTGTCAGTCCGCTTCTGGTGTCAGGAGGGGGAAAGGTCTTCTTCACGGCCTTCCAAGGAAGCTTTGGTCTCAGTTGTTCCCAACTTCTCTTCCCTCACCCCTCTCCCAATCACCTTCAACCCAGCACTCCCTCAAGTCATCCAGCCATTACTCTGTACCTGAATTCTGGTCAGGTCTTCTCAGTAGAATCTGCAAGGGTTCCAAAGGCCCAATTAAAGTGGTCACCTGGGTTTTTTGGAAAACACTTAACATTAATGACGGTTGCATGTGTTTTAGGTATCCTTGGGGCTATTCACAGCTCCACCCTGCAAAATTGTTCATTTTTGTTCCATTTTCTGCCTGGGGTAATGGAAATGAAGACTCATTTCTGTCCCAGATTGGCACGGGAAAATAACAACTGAATTGTTACGGATATTTCAGGTATTCCACTGCGAACTGTGACACACCCATGCACTTTGACGATTTTGAATGACCAATAACTCAGATATTAGAGGTGCAAGTGAACTGGGGAACACTTCCAGTGGATCTCTGGTCACCAGTGAGTTATTGTGTTTGGAAAGTAATGCTGGCTAGCTGCATTTGGCTGACAATCATACCATCACTTTTATTCATTTTATTCATTCTGGATTGGCACGTGGCTGGGAAGATAGAATATAATTCCCACCAACTGAAATGACCCCCAAATATTTTGGCAGATTTGGGTGCTTAATAAATTGTGCGTCAAGTCATTCATGTCTGTTTGCGGCCTTCTTCATTATCAGCAACTGATTGCACTTTCAAACGAATATGAGCAGGTCATGGTGCTCATGTACAAGGTGTGTAAAAGTATCATTCTCTGTGTTAAAAATATTTCACCTGACACTCTCCAAATGGAAACAGAGGGTGGGAATCTCTGCACCTTGATGCCAAAATCGCAGAGAATCCGGTTTTGTGCATGGAATCTGGACTGGCGCTGGCTTCCCGATTCTACGGCCCCCGAAAAGCTGCATACTCGGAGAGCAGGGGTGGCCTTATATGGGACAGGGCTATTTTTGGGCAGGCAGTCCAGGTCAGGCGCGCGTCCGATCGGGGGCACTATTTAGGAGGTCCAGCTCTGCGGTCTGAGTCCACCATGGAGCACCGTGCGGCCGCTGGAGACCGCCGCCGTGCGCATGCGTAGCCTCCGACCCGGAAGTGCGGGGGCCCATATCTGCAGCCAAAGCTGCTAGATTCACGACGGGTCCCTGCTGGCCCCTGCAGGGGCTATCAATGTGTGGCCTTTTCACGCCAGTTTTTCTGGCGTGAAAAGCCACAGTTTGTACGACGGCGTGGGGACATAGTCCCAAAAACGGAGAATCCATCCCAGAAACTTTCAAATTCAACTTATTTTACATGTTCAAGACATGTGTACAAATCATAAACCTGGATGGTTCCGACAGGATGGGGATTATTCCCGCTACAGAAGTACCCTCCAAGTTGTAGAAAAATATGATTGTTGCCCAGGATTTCAAAATACTGGAAATATACAAAAGGACTTGGGGTTAATTTTAACACTGGGGGTCGGTGTAAACTGAGCCATCTCAAATTAGTCGTCCATTTTACATCGCCCCTCATCTTCCTCTCTATTAAAGCTAATGGAAGCACAAAGTCTGGAGAGATGTTTAATAGCGTAATTTCAATATCACCCAAATTAAAATTGACCCATAAAACTCTACTTTCAAAAGCCATATATAATGATAAGTAGTTTCATGAGGGCAATATGGGTGCAGGCAAATGTAAAACAGATAGGTAAACGCGATCATGGTTGTTCATTCTTCCCAGAATGACCGTCTGGATCTCCAACTTTGTCTTTCCTGTCCTGTCTTTACAGAGCCCACATAAGTCAACGACATCCAGTCCATTATGTCCGTCATCTATTTTTATCCCACGTCCCTCTCTTACATTTTTCATTGAACTTCCCCTCCAATAACTGTCTACCATCTTCCCTACTGATGTGTCAGAAATATTGCGCGATGGATTTTCCGATTTTGAGGCTCTGTCCGGAGGAAGTGTCTAGTTTTACAATGAAAAATTCGGCGCCACCCCTGCACCCCCGCAGGAATAAGATAGAGAATCTGGTGAACTGGTGTGACGACAATAATCTCTCCCTCAATGTCAACAAAATGAAGGAGATTGTCATTGACTTCAGGAAGCGTAGTGGAGAACATGCCCCTGTCTACAACAATGGGAACGAAGTTGAAAGGGTCGAGAGCGTCAAGGTTTTAGGTGTACAGATCATCAACAGCCTGCCTTGGTCCCCCCCATGCCGACACTATAGTTAAGAAAGCCCACCAACGACTCTACGTTCTCAGAAGACTAAGGAAATTTGGCATATCACCTACGACCTTAACCAACTTCTGCAGATGCACCATAGAAAGCATTCTTTCTGGTTGTATCGCAGCTTGGTATGGAGCCTGCTCTGCCAAAGACTGCAGGAAACTACAAAAGGTCGTGAATGTAGCCCAGCCCATCACGCAAAAAAGCCTCCCATCCATTGACTCTATCTATAATTCCCGCTGCCTCGGAAAGTCAGCCAGCATAATTAAGGACCCCACACACCCCGGACATACTCTCTTCCACCTTCTTCCGTCAGGAAAAAGATACCAAAGTTTGAGGTCACGTACCAACCGACTCAAGAACAGCTTCTTCCCTGCTGCCATCAGACTTTTGAATGGACCTACCTCGTATTAAGTTGATCTTTTCTCTGCACCTTGCTATAACTGTAACATTATATTCTGCAGTCTCTCCTTCCTTCCCTATGTACGGTGTGCATTGTTTGTACAGCATGCAAGAAACAATACTTTTCGCTGTATACTAATACATGTGGCAATAATAAATCAAATCAAATCATTAATGCTCCACCCGGTGGAGGCTAGCAGCCACGCCACGCGGCTTTACCTGCAGATAATGATGGAGAATTGCCGGGTCCGTTGCCGTGCATGTGCACGGCGGCGACCTGTGGCAGCCACATCATACCACACGGTGCTGGCTGTGCGTGGACCCAGCCTGCCAGATAGTGCTCCCCCCCCCCCCCCCCGTAACCCTCCCTCGCCACCCCCAGACCACCTACCACCAGTTCCCCCAGACCCGCCGAAGCCCCCCCAGCCAGCTGGACACAAACTGCAGCCGCCACGTGAGGTCCCTGAAAACTGAGAGGACACCCGACCAACGCTGTCGGGAAATCAGCCCATCGGGTGCGGAGCATCGGGGGGAGGGCCTCTGGTGACATCCTGAGACCGTCCTAAAGGGGGGCCGGTTTACTCAGCGATGACGCCATTTTTTGAGGGGGCGGAACATCCAAAAAACGGTACCGCCCCGATTTAGGCGCAAAGCTGGATTCTCCAGCCAATCGCGAACGCGATTTCAGTGTCAGCAATCGCTGATGCAGGAATTGGGAATCACAATCGGGCAGAGAATTCGGCGTCCGCCTAAAATTGAAGTTGGCACCGGCCACCAAAAAGAACGCCATGCTCCGGTCCCTCAACGCATGAATGCGTTCTGTGCTGCACTCAGCATTTTCAGGGCCTTCCGCGATGCTCCGCCTCCGTCAGGAGGAATTACCAATGGAGAGGTTCACTTGTAAGACACAAGCGCTGTGTCGACTGAGGTGCGGGAGGGGGTACTAACTGTGTCTGATATCGTTATAGTGTGCTGACAGTTGTGCCACTGGCTGGGAGCAGGGCATCTGGCAGGGCCAGTGTGTCGTTACGGCGGACGGCAAGGAGGTGGGCCTTGGGGTAGGGGTGGCTGGGCACGGTCCATCATTGCCGTAGCCTACATGGCAGGCTGACTGCCCACTGGGAACTTAGCGCCCTTTGGTATCCTCTGGCCCCAGCCGAACCACCAACGACATGTGCGTACTCCAGGGCAACCAGTGCCATCAACTTTTGTTTTTAATATTTTATTCAACGCATTTTCATATAAACAAACTAAAGCAGAAGAACAACCAAACAACATTATAAACAACCCACACCCAGTCCCCCCTACACCCCTAATACCACCCCCTCCTCACACTTGACAAGGACACATTCACCCTCAAAAAGGCCTGTGTCCGCATCCAGTTCTCCACCTCCCCTCCCAGCTCCTCCTCCCACTTGCACTTTGATGCGCTAACAATTGCACACACAAAGACTCGAATCGGTACAAGAGAGGCTTTATTACCGTGAGATGTTATTCCTTCGGCTGCAGCTGCAAAATGGCAGCTCAGGGGAACTTATGAATATTTATACTGCTCTCTGTGGACGGAGCTGGCCGGCAGGGGCTTACTGGAAAACCTGTAATACAGATACTGTCGTACATCCCCTAATACAAGCACACCCATATATATGCAGTGGTAGATCACCACATTCACCCCCTGTTACAAATTAGTCCGGCGGGGGTGATGTGAAACTATAATACATAAACGTCATCTATTTACAGAGGGGGAGGGGGAAAAAAAATCAAGTGTCCATCTTTTTTTTTATAAATAATTTTTATTGAAATTTTTACAAAATACAAAATATGAACATCTTAACTCTATTAACGTACAACCGCGGTAACACCCCATAAACAATGCCCCCCAGCTTCAAGAGCAACTTCAAACAAAAGGAAGAAACAAAAACAAAGAAAAAGAGAAAAGAAAAAAAAAACAAACAAAGGAGAGAGATAGCACCCTCCACAAACCCTTGTGCACAGTTCTCCCTCCCCCCAATCCTTACCGCCCCCCCCCCCCCCCCCCCCCCCCCCCGGGTTGCTGCTGCTGTCGACCTGTTTCCCTACCGTTCCGCCAGGAAGTCCATAAACGGCTGCCACCGCCTGAAAAACCCTTGTACTGATCCCCTCAGGGCAAATTTCACCCTCTCCAATTTAATGAACCCCGCCATATCCGAGATCCAGGCCTCCACGCTTGGGGGCCTCGCATCCTTCCATTGGAGCAAGATCCTCCGCCGGGCTACTAGGGACGCAAAGGCCAGGACCCCGGCCTCTATTGCTTCCTGCACTCCCGGCTCCACTGCAACCCCAAAAATTGCGAGTCCCCAGCCTGGCTCGACCCTGGATCCCACCACCCTCGACACCGTCTTTGCTACCCCCTTCCAAAACTCCCCCAACGCTGGGCACGCCCAAAACATATGGGCGTGGTTCGCTGGGCTCCCCGAGCACCTAGCACACCTGTCCTCGCTCCCGAAAAACCTACTCATCCTTGTCCCAGTCATGTGGGCCCTATGCAGCACCTTGAACTATATGAGGCTAAGCCTCGCACAGGAAGAGGAGGAATTCACTCTCTCCAGGGCATCCGCCCACGTCCCCTCCTCAATCTCCTCCCCCAGCTCCTCTTCCCATTTACCCATCAGCTCCTCCACCGAGGCCTCGTCTACCTCCTGCATTACCCGGTATATGTCCGAGATCCTCCCTCCTCCGACCCACACCCCCGAGAGCACCCTATCCCGCGCCCCTCGTGGGGGCAGCAAGGGGAACCCCTCCACCTGCTGCCTGGCAAACGCCCTCACCTGGATGTACCTAAATATGTTCCCCGGGGGAGCCCAAACTTCCCCTCTAATTCCCCCAAGCTCGCGAACCTCCCCTCCACAAACAGGTCCCTCAACCTCCTAACCCCTGCCCTGTGCCAGCCCAGAAATCCGCCATCAATGCTCCCTGGGACAAACCGATGGTTCCCCCGTATCGGGGCCTCCATCAAGCCCCCCATTTCTCCCCGTGCCGTCTCCATTGCCCCCAAATTTTGAGGGTAGCCGCCACCACCGGGCTCGTGGTATACCTCGTTGGAGGGAGCGGCAATGGCGCCGTTACTAGCGCTTCCAGGCTCGTGCCCACACAAGACGCCGCCTCCATCCTCTTCCATGCTGCCCCCTCCTTGTCCATTACCCACTTATGCACCATTGCTGCATTGGCCGCCCAGTAGTACCCACAGAGGTTGGGCAATGCCAGCCCCCCCCTATCCCTGCCTCGTTCCAGGAACACTCTTCGAACCCTTGGAGTCCCATGCGCCCACACAAAACCCGTGATACTGCTGTTGACCCTCCTGAAAAAGGCCTTTGGGATAAAGATGGGGAGGCACTGGAACAAGAACAAAATCCTCGGGAGCACCGTCATCTTAACGGACTGCACCCTCCCCGCCAGTGACAGCGGTAACATATCCCACCTCTTAAACTTCTCCTCCATCTGCTCCACCAACCTTGTGAGGTTGAGCTTGTGCAGGGCCCCCCAACTCCCAGCCACCTGGACCCCTAGGTACCTGAAGCTCTTCCCTGCCTGCTTCAGTGGGAGCCTACCAATCCCCTCCTCTTGATCCCCCGGATGCACCACAAACACCTCGCTCTTGCCCAGGTTCAGCTTATACCCCGAGAAACCCCCGAATTCCCCAAGGATCCTCATCACCTCCGGCATCCCCCCCACCGGGTCCG
This sequence comes from Scyliorhinus canicula, assembly GCF_902713615.1. Lineage (NCBI taxonomy): Eukaryota > Metazoa > Chordata > Chondrichthyes > Carcharhiniformes > Scyliorhinidae > Scyliorhinus > Scyliorhinus canicula. The sequence continues at coordinate 214,411,724 of NC_052146.1, forward strand.
CCACATACAGCAGCAGGTCGTCCGCGTACAGTGACACCCGATGCTCCTCCCCCCCCCCCGCACCATGCCCCTCCAGTTCCCTGACTCCCTCAATGCCATGGCCAGGGGCTCAATTGCCAACGCGAAGAGCAAGGGGGACAAGGGGCACCCCTGTCTCGTCCCCCGATGCAGCCTAAAGTACTCCGACCACCTCCTATTCGTGGCTACACTTGCCATCGGGGCCTCGTAGAGCAGCCTCACCCACCGAATAAACCCCTCCCCAAACCCAAACCTCTCCAACACCTCCCACAAGTACTCTCACTCCACCCTATCGAAGGCCTTCTCCGCGTCCAACGCCACCACTATCTCCGCCTTCCCTTCCACCGCCGGCATCATAATGACATTGAGGAGTCTTCGCACATTTGTGTTCAGCTGCCTTCCCTTCACAAACCCCGTCTGGTCCTCATGTATGACCCCCGGCACACAATCCTCTATTCTAGTGGCCAGGATCTTTGCCAGCAGCTTGGCATCGGCATTCAGCAACGAAATCGGCCTATATGATCCACACTGCAGAGGGTCCTTGTCCCGCTTCAGGATCAAGGAAATCAGCGCCCGCGACATAGTTGGGGGCAAAGCCCCCCCCTCCCTTGCCTCGTTAAAGGTCCGAACCAACAGGGGGCCCAACAGGTCCAAATACTTTTTATAAAATTCCGCAGGAAACCCGTCCGGCCCCGGCGCCTTCCCCGACTGCATGCTCCCTATCCCTTTGACAACCTCCTCCAACTCGATCGGTGCCCCTAGTCCCTCTACCCGCTCCTCTTCCACCCTCGGGAAACGCAACCTGTCCAGGAAGCGCTCCATTCCACCCTCCTCCACCGGGGGCTCATAGCGGTACAGTTCCCCATAAAAGTCCCTGAAGACCCCATTGACCTCTACCCCCCTCCGCACCACCTTCCCAGCGCTATCCCTCACTCCCCCAATCTCCCTGGCCGCGTCTCGCTTCTGGAGCTGGTGCGCCAGCATCCTGCTCGCCTTCTCCCCGTGTTCATACACCGCCCCCTGTGCTTTCCTCCACTGGGCTTCCGCCTTTCTGGTCGTCAGTAGGTCAAATCTGGCCTGTAGGCTACGCCTCTCCCCCAGCAATCCCTCCTCCGAGGCCTCCGCATATCTCCTATCCACCTGCACCATCTCCCCTATCAGTCTTTCCCTTTCCCTCTGCTCCCCCCTCTCCCTATGGGCTCGGATGGAGATCAATTCCCCCCTCATCACCGCCTTCAATGCCTCCCAGACCGTCCCCACCCGAACCTCCCCGTTATCATTGGCCTCGAGGTATCTCTCAATACACCCCCGGACCCTCCCGGCCACCTCCTCCTCTGCCAGCAGCCCCACCTCCAAGCGCCAGTGCGGACGTTGGTCCCTCTCCTCCCCCAGCCCGAGGTCCACCCAGTGCTGGGCATGATCCAAAATGGCAATGGCGGAGTATTCCACTTCCTCCACCCTCGACACCAGCCCCCTGCTCAGGACAAAAATGTCAATCCTCGAGTAGGCCTCATGTACATGGGAGAAAAACGAGTATTCCCTGGCCCTTGGCCTCTCAAACCTCCAAGGGTCCACCCCCCCCATCTGGTCCATAAATATCAAGTGTCCATCTTGCAACCCGGTGCCCGTCACAGGCTGAGTCGGACCGGCGGTCGGACGGTTCGTTGAGAGCGACGCAGCAGTGGTGGCGACGGCTGAACAGGCGGTGTCAACGTCGACGGCGTCAGTGCTGGCGGTGATGGTGCTGCCGGTGTTGTGCTGGCCAGTGGCTGGATGACTCCGGGAGCGAGCCGAAATCTTCCATGTCCTCTAGTGTGGGCAGGGGAACGAGGGATGGACCTGGTGGGGCTGATGTAGGGGGCGACTGGGAAAAGGAGGGTGGCGCGTGGATAGGGAGGTGTGTGGGCATGGGATTGGCACCCGAGGGAGCCAGGTCCCTGAGCGAGACTGTATCCTGGCAGCCGTCGGGGAACTCCACGGAGGCATACTGGGGGTTCACGTGGAGCAGGCGAACCTTGTCCGCCAGAGGGTCTGCCTTGTGGAGCCTGACATGCCCACGAAGTAGGACCGGCCCTGGAGCTGCGAGCCACGTCGGGAGCGACACCCCAGATGTAGACTTTCTAGGGAAGGCAAAAACACGTTCATGGGGTGTGTTGTTAGTTGCCTCCATACCGTCCCGTTCTCCCTCTCTACCTGCCCGTTTCCCCGGGGGTTGTAGCTGGTCGTCCTGCTGGAGGCGATACCCCTGCTGAGCAGGAACTGACGCAGCTCATCGCTCATGAATGAGGATCCCCTGTCACTGTGGATATAGTCGGGGAAACCAAACAGAGCGAATATGGAATCGAGGGCCTTGATGACGGTGGCAGACGTCATATCCGGGCATGGGATGGCAAAGGGAAACCTAGAGAATTCATCGACCACACTAAGGATGTAGGTGTTGCAGTCAGTGGAGTGGAGGGGCCCTTTGAAATCCACGCTGAGGCGCTCAAAGGGGCGGGACGCTTTCACCAGGCTCGCGCGGTCTGGCCGGTAGAAGTGCGGCTTGCATTCCGCACAGACCTGGCAGTCCCTGGTGACTGTCCGTACTTCCTCGACGGAGTAGGGCAGATTGCGGGCTTTGACCAGATGGTACAACTGAGTGACCCCCGGATGGCAAAGGCTCTCATGCAAGGCACGGAACTGGTTCACTTGTGCGCTGGCACATGTACTTCGGTAGAGGGCATCTGGGGGCTTGTTGAGCTTGCCGGGGCGATACAAGATCTCGTAATTAAAGGTGGAGAGCTCGATTCTCCACCGCAAGATTTTGTCATTTTTGATCTTGCCCCGCTACGTGTTGTTAAACATGAAAGCTACCGACCGTTGGTCAGTGAGGAGAGTGAATCTCCTGCCGGCCAGGCAATGCCTCCAGTGCCGCATCGCTTCAACGATTGCCTGGGCCTCCTTTTCAACAGAGGAATGTCGAATTTCGGAGGCATGGAGGGTGCGGGAAAAGAATGCCACGGGTCTGCCTGCCTGGTTCAGAGTGGCGGCAAGGGCGACATCTGAAGCGTTGCTCTCTAATTGGAAGGGCAGTGTCTCGTCTACTGCGTGCATCCTGGCCTTGGCAATGTCTGAGCGAATACGGGCGAAGGCCAGTTGTGCCTCGGCCACGAGGGGAAATTGAGTGGACTGTATAAGTGGGCGGGCCTTGTCCGCATAGTTTGGGATCCACTGGGCGTAGTAAGCAAAGAACCCCAGGCATCGTTTGAGAGCCTTGGGGCAGTGGGGGAGGGGAAGCTCCATGAGGAGGTGCATGTGGTCGGGATCGAGCCCCGTTTTGGACTACGTAGCCGAGGATGGCTAAGCGGTCTGTGCACTTCTCCTTGTTATAAGTGAGGTTGAGGAGAGATGCGGAGTGGAGAAATTTTGCAAGGTTGGCATCATGGTCCTGTTGGTCTTGGCCGCAGATAGTGACATTGTCTAAGTACGGAAACGTGGCCAGCAGTCCGTACCGGTCAACCATTCGGTTCATTTCTCGTTGAAATACCGAGACCCCGTTAGTGACGCTGAAGGGAACACTAAGAAATTGATAGAGCCGACTGTCCGCCTCAAAGGCAGTGTTAGGACGGTCCGATTTACAGATGGGGAGCTGGAGGTAGGCGGATTTCAGGTCAATTGTTGAGAAGACCCGGTACTGTGCATCTGATTGACTATATCAGATATGCGAGGGAGTGGGTACACGTCGAGCTGCGTGTACCGGTTGATGGTCTGGCTGTAGTCCACAACCATTCTGTGTTTCTCCCCAGTTTTAACCACTACCACTTGGGCTCTCCAGGGGCTATTGCTGGCCTCGATAATACCCTCCCGAAGCAGCCGCTGGACCTCGGACCTGATGAGGGTCTTGTCCTGGGTGCTGTACCGTCTGCTCCTGGTGGCGACGGGCTTGCAATCCACAGTCAGATTGGCAAAGAGGGAGGGGGGGTCAACCTTGAGGGTCGTGAGGCCGCAAACGGTGAGTGGGCGTAGGGGTCCGCCGAATTTGAGGGTGAGGCTCTGGAGGTTACATTGGAAGTCCAGGCCCAGTAAAAGTGTCGCACAGAGGTTGGGGAGAACGTACAGGCGAAAACGGTCGAATTCAACGCCTTGTACGGTGAGTTTGACCAGACAGAAACCCCGGATCGGGACAGAGTGGGATCCGGAGGCCAAGGAGATCCGCTGGTTGGCGGGAAGGACCGCGAGGGAGCTGCACATTACCGTGTCTGGATGGATGAAGCTGTTTGTGCTCCCGGAGTCGATGAGGCAGGAGGTCGCGCGGCCGTTGACGAGCACCATCGTAGAAGCAGTGGCCAGGTTGCGAGGGCGGGATTGGTCGAGCGTCATGGAGGCGAGTAGCGGGCGATCGTCCGAAGAGTCCGTAGAGTCCGATGAGTAGCGGCAGCGACCCGGGTCCCGTGGTCCAGTCCCGAGGGGAGGACAAAATGGCGGCATCTGAAGTACCTGCGGGGAAGAAGATGGCGGTGCCCATGGTGCGCACATTGCGGGGGCGGGGCAAGATGGCGGCGCCCACTGATCGCACGTGGAGTTGGAGGATGAAGATGGCGGTGCCCATGGTGCTCACATTGCGGGGGCGGGGCAAGATGGCGGCGCCCACTGATCGCACGTGGCACCGGGAGCAGAGGACGGCGGGGCCCATTGCGCTGTCGGCTGAGGCGAGGGGGAGAGTTCGGGCGCGATAGCGACAACTGCGCGGGCCTGACACACCGCTGCAAAGTGGCCTTTCTTGCCACAGGATTTACAGGTCACAGTGCGGGCCGGGCAGCGCTGGCGGGGGTGCTTCTGCTGGCCGCAGAAGTAGCAGCGGGGACCCACAGGGTGCGTGGTGCAGCAAGCAGCGCAGGCATACTGCGCGGGAGCGGCCCCAGTCGGGGCGGTCGGTTGCGGGGTCCACGAGGGGCAGGATGGGTGGGCCGCGCGGCGGGCGGGGTAGGATTGCACATTATGGGAAGCGGCCGTCATAGAGATCGCTAAAGTCTTTGTCGCCGCAAGATCGAGCGCGGCTCCTTCCAGCAGTCGTTGTCGGATGGGGTCCAATACCCGTCACAAAGGCATCCCGCATGAGGAGATTCGAATGTTCCGTAGCCGAGACGGCCTGGCACTCGCAGTCCCGTACTAGAGGGATAAGGGCCCACCAGATGTCCTCAATCGACTCACCCGGTTGCTGGACGCGAGTGGCGAGTACATGCCTCGCAAACAGAGTGTTCGTCGACTGGACGTAATTCTCTTTGAGAAGTTCCATGGCTCGGGTGTAGTTAGGCGCGTCCTGTATCAGCGGGAACATGCTGGAGCTCAACCTTGAGCATAGGAGTTGAATTTTCTGAGCCTCCGATAGTGTAGGGTCCGCTGAGGTGATGTAGGCCTCGAAAACAGCCAGCCAGTGGTTAAAGTCTTTTCTGGCGTTCAGCAACTGCGGATCGAGCTGCAGGCGATCGGGTTTAATTCTGATGTCCATGATGTGGAAAATCTCACGGTAATAAATTGATACGCTAACAATTGCACACACAAAGACTCAAATCGGTACAAGAGAGGCTTTATTACCGTGAGATGTTATTCCTTCGGCTGCAGCTGTAGAATGGCAGCTCAGGGGAACTTATGAATATTTATACTGCTCCCTGTGGGTGGATCTAGCCGGCAGGGGCTTACTGGAAAACCTGTAATACAGGTACTGTCGTACATCCCTTAATACAGGCACACACATATATATACAGTGGTAGATCACCACACACTTTATGTCCCCCACCAGGGCCCTTTCCCAAATTATCAACTCCATGAAGATATCCTGTTCCCCTCCCCTATTGGTCCCTCGACAGCACCTTGTCCTGAAACCCCAGGAGCAGCAGCCCAGGGAAGGACAGCATCTCTCTCCTTACAAAGTCCCGGACTGCAGGTACCTAAAACTGTTCCCCCTGGCCACCCGTACTCTTCCACCAGGTCCTCCAACTTCACAAATCTGCCCCCTATAAACAGATCACCAAAGCACTCAATCCCTGCCTGCCTCCTCCCCGGAAACCACCCATACAACCCCTCCTAGCACAATCCTATGGTTACTGCAAATCAGTGCCCACGCCGAGGCACCCTCTAACCCCAAATGCTGCCGCCACTGCCCCCACACCCTTTGGGCTGGCACCACTAATGAACTCACTGAGTACTTGACCGGTGAGAACGGCAGAGGAACCGACAACAAAGCCCTCAAACATGCTCCCCTACATGATGCCACCTCCACCCGTCCCCACGCCGGCCCCTCTCCCAGGACCTATTTCTTAACCATCGCGATATTCGCCGCCTAATAGTAATTCCTCATGCTCGGCAGTGCCAGCAGCCCGCCTCGTCCCCACTCCAGAAAAGCTCTCCTAACCCACAGGGGGTTTCCTGCCCACACAAACGCAGAGTTCAGCGCATTGACCTTCTTAAAAAGTGACTTAAAAAGGGACGAAGATTAGGAGGTTCTGGAATGCGAACAGAAACCTTGGCCGCACCATCATCTTTACTGTCTGCACCCGCCCTGCCAGTGACAGCGACAGCACATCCCACCTCTTAAAGTCCACCTTCATCTGCTCCACCAGCCAAGCCAGGTTGAACTTGCGCAGCTGTGCCCAACCCTGAGTCACCTGGGTGCTCAAATATCTAAAGCTCGCCCCCACCACCCTAAACAGCAATTCCCTTAACCTCCTCTCCTGCCCTCTAGTCTCAATTGGGAGCACCTCGCTTTTTCCCATGTTCAACTTGTCTCCCGAAAACTGACCAGATTCCACTAAAATCCCCATGATGCCTCCGATACTGCCCAACAGGTGTGAAATATACAGCAACAGGTTGTGCATATACAATAAGATCCTGTGCTTGACACCCTCCCTGCTCAATCCCTCTCCAGTCTCTCAAAGCCTTAAGCACCATTGCCAACAGCTCAATCACCAAGGAGAAAAGCAATGGGGAGAGCAGGCACCCCTGCCTGGTCCAACGATGCAGCCCAACATATCCGGAACTCACTAGGTTCGTCTACACACTTACGACCGATGCCTTATACAGCAACCGGACCCAATCTACAAGCCCCTGTCTGAACTGCCCCAACGCCTCCAGCAGGTATACCCACTTCACACAGTCAAACCCCTTCTCCGTGTCCATTGCCACCACTACCTCCACCCCCTGCACCTCTAAAGGCATCATGAGTACATTGAGCAGCCTCTTCACGTTTGCCGTTCACAAAACCCAAGCGATCCTCGCCTACCACCCCCGGGATGCAGTCCTCGATTCGCGAGGCCAACATCTTCACCAACAGCTTTTCATCGGCATTCAGTAATGATATCGGGCAGTACGGCCCACACTGCTCCGGATCCTTATCCTTCTTTAATATCAGGGTGACTGAGACCTGCGACAGTGTAGGGGGGGGACATTCCCCCCTCTCCCTTGCTTTATTATATGACCTCACCAGCAGTGGCCCCAGGTCCACACCAAACACTTTATAAAACTCCACTGGGAAATCGTCCGGCCCCGGGGCCTCACCTCCCTCAACCCAGTTGGGGCCCCCAGTCCCTGAGACAGCTCCTCCTCCACTGTGAGTGCTCCAGCCCATCCAAAATCTGCTGTGTCTTCACCACCCCCCACCCCCACCCCCCCTGGCCAGGAGCTCAGACTAGTCTAGTCTTCTATAAAACGCCTCAATCACGCCATTCACGCCCTCTGGGTCCAACACCACCCTCCCCTTATCATCCTTTACTCTGCCAATCTCCCTCACCTTTTGTTGCTTCCTCAACTGGTGAGCCAGCATCCTGCTCGCCTTCTCTCCCTACTCATGCACTGCCCCTCTGGCCCTCCGTAACTGCCCCACTGCCTTCCCCGTGAACACTAGCCCAAATTCCATCTGGAGTCTCTGCTACTACCTCCTGTCCACCCTAAGAATCTTATCTACCAGCCTTGCCATCTCCACCAGCTCCGCTACCTCCCTGTGCGTCCGAATTGAAATGAACTCCCCCTAACCACCGCCTTAAGTGCCGCCCACAGCATGGTGGCCATGACTTCCCATGTCATTTAGCTCCACGTACCCCTGAATGGCAGCCCTCACCCACTCACACACCTCCTCATCCACCAACAATCCCACATCCAGCCTTCTCTGCAGGCGCTCAGCTACCCTGCCCCCCAGCCACATGCAAATCCACCCAGTGTGGTGCGTGGTCAGAAACCACAATCGCCGAATACCCCGAGTCAACCACCCCCGCCAATAATGTCTCAGCCAGCACAAATAAATCAATCCAGGAGTACACCCAGTGCACATGCAAGTATGAAAACTTCTTCGCCGCGGCCTCCCAAACCTTCACAGGTCCACCCCCCTCCTCCCATGTGTTCCATAAACCCCTTCAACTCCTTCACCACTACCGACACCCTCGACGACTTGGGACTCGACTGGTCCAGGCTCGGTTCCATGACCGTATTAAAATTCCCCCATAATCAACTGGTGTGAGTCCAAGTCAGGTATTTTCCCTAACACAGGCCTCATAAAATCTATATCATCCCAATTCAGGGCATAAACATTAACCAGGGCCACCTGCATTCCCTCCAACATTCCACTAACCATTACAAACCTCACGGGGTCAGCCACAATGCTCCCCACTTCGAACGCCACCTGCCCCGAATGAAACACGTGCCCACCCATCCTTTCCTCAACCTTGTCTGGTACTCTATCTTTATGTGTCTCCTGCAAAAAGGCCATGTCTGTCTTCAGTCTCCTCAAGTGCATGAATGCACACGACCGTTTGACTGGCTGATTCAGTCCCCTCACATTCCTCGTGACCAGCCTGGTTGGGGAGTTCCCCCCACCCTCCCAACATCACCATCGATCAGCCATATATCCCTTTAATAGCCAACCACCAACTGTGTCACGTGACCCTCGGATGTCCATTGCCTTTGATCCTTTTCCAAATGCACCACACCAACCAGACCCTTGTCAGCAACCCACCCACCCTCGCACAAATAACCAGCCCTATTTGCCCCCCCCTCCACGTCTGCCTCATGGCAACCCCCCACTTCACTCCCGTTAACTAGCCCGCCCAGCTAGCATTTTTTAGAAATAAATTTAGAGTATCCAATTCATTTTTTCCAATTAAGGGACAATTTAGCATGGCCAATCCACCAACCCTGCAGATCTTTGGGTTGTGGGGGCAAAACCCACGCAAACACAGGGAGAATGTGCAAACTCCACACGGACAGCGACCCAGAGCCGGGATCGAACCTGGGACCTCGGCGCCATGAGACAGCAGGGCTAACCCACTGCGCCACCATGCTGCCCTCTGCCCAGCTGGCATGGTGGCCCTCGCCCATGGCCCCCAACCTCCCAACTTCCCCAGTTCCCCTCCACCCCCAAATCACACACCCCGAAAGAGTAACAAAAGGTGCTCCCACCATCGTTGCTGCCCCGTGAAATAAAACCCTGCCCTCCAAACAACCCAACATCAAAAACTTTAAAGAGCACACAAACTCCTCCAAAATTCAATGTCCTCACACTTCTCCCAGTCTATTGCCCGTAACAAACTCCATCGCCTCTTCTGGCATGCCGAAGTAATACTCTTGTTTCTGGAAAGTCGCCCACAGGCTGGCCGGATACAATACTCCAAACTTCATCCCATTGTTAAAGAGGGCAGCCTTAACCCAGTTAAACCCAGCCCTCTTCTTCGCCAGTTCTGCTCCCAGGTCCTGGTACACCTGCAGCTAGTTCACTTCCCAGGTACATTTCCTGGTCTGCCACGCCCATCGAAGAATCTTCTCCTTGTCCAGAAAGCGTTGCAGTTGCTCCACCATCAACCTCGGTGCTTACCCGGCTGTGGCCTACTCATCAGTGCCCTGGGCACTCGGTCGACCTCCAGGGGCCGATCAAAGGCCTTCTTCCCCATTAATTTCTCCAGCATCCTTACCACATACGTCCCAGCCTCCACACCTTCAATGCCTTCAGGCACCCCGACAATCCTGAGGCTTTGCCTTCTGGAACGATTTGCCAGATCCTCTATCGTCTCTCTCAACCTCTTCTATGTCTCCCGCATCATTCCCACCTCCGACACCAATGAGGCCAGCTGCTCCTCATGCCCCCCCCCCCCCCCCCCCCCCCACCGCCTCCTCTACCTTCTGGATGGCCTGGCCCTGGGACTGCAGCCTCTGCTCCACTCGCCCAATCCCCGACTTTATCAGTTCCACCACCTTGGCCAGGTCTTCCAGGCCCTCTTTCCTCTGCTGGCGAAACTTTCTATTGAGGAACTCTATTAACTGCTCTGTTGACCACTGGGCAGGAAGAGCAGCCCCCCTGTCCTCCACCATCTTATCCTGTGGCGCACCACAAAGACTCTCCTGCTCCTGCAGCTTTTCCCTTCTTGCCCAACTGCTAGTTCATGGAAACATCCATCAGCCACACCAGGGGAGTAATTCCTTGCCCAGGCACACCTGCCCCTCTTGCTCTCCTTACAGTGCAGAAGGAGGCCATTCAGCCCATCAATTCTCCACCCACCCTCTGAAAGAGCACCCCACCTAGGCCCACTTCCCCGCCCTATCCAGTGCCTCTCACCTCAAGCACCTGGAGAAGACCCACGCAGTCATGCAGAGAAAGTGGAAACTCCGCACAGATGGTCATCCAAGGCCAGAATTGAACCCGGATCCCTGGCGTTGTGAGGCAGCAGTGCAAACCACTGTGTCATTGTGCCAGGTACAATAAGGCTGCTGTGAAGCATCTTGAAATGTTTTATGATATTAGAGGCACTATATTGGGTATTGTTGTTCAAAGGAATTACTTCTATCCTGGTCCAATATTCATTTGTCAGACAACTTCATTAAAAAACAATTACTTGGCCATTAAACGACTGGTGTTTGTGGGAACTTGCTGTGTGCATCCAATTTTACATGTAGCACACATTCTGCTTTCACGTGATGTGGCCACACAGCCTTGAAGAAGAACCGAACGGCTACGTTATTATCAATGGCTACAGAGGTTATGAACCCCAAATATCAAAACTTAAAAGCTGTAAATATCCTTGAAGCGCCTCCCATTCCACGACTCCACTGTAGCTCTGCTGGGAGCGTGTCAGAAATCCTGTTTACCTGTGCGACTCTAAAGAAATTCACGGCCATGGGACTGTATTGAAAGCTGTCAAAGTGAGAGACAAAAGCTGCAAAATCTCACCCTTGAAGTTTGATATCAGTCAGAAAATGCACATCCTTCACTCACAGTTCATGACATCATCAGAGTAGCTCTGTAAGTACTTCCCCAGGGAGGTGATATCCTCCGCAGGGTTTTGTTTGAGTTTGGTTGTTATTGACATCTGTTACTTTGTGAGTATAAAAGGGCAGTGACGGTATTTCATAACTGACAAAATTTACAAACAAGGTTAAAAAAGCTCTCCTGTTACACAACGCACTACACAGTCAGTACGCTGTAAATATAGATTTGACACGTTTGACAACAAAACAACTTCGACAAAAGTTATGGAGCACTCTAAATGTTGGCAGTTTATGGCTAATACCCTATATCAGTGTTATTTCAATCACAACTTTCTTGTCCAAACTTGTGCAGTAGGTACATAATTTCCTGTGGGAGGACAACACAATTTATTACTGTACCTGCAATAAATCATTTGTTCTTTGTTTTCTCCGAAACAAAGATCTTGTTTCGAATGAAAGGTCTAATGTGAGTTATATTTCATTTATGCCCTACAAAATCTCTTCTTTTGTCTCTTGCCAATTTTGTCCCCTCCCAGGAATCGTTCCCTGTTTGTGCTCGATTGTCCGATGAGAGGCCATTTTGACATTGCCGGCCCACCTGTTTCCACAAGTTTCTGATTTTAACTTCCACTTAGACCATAGGACATAGAACAGTACAGCACAGAACAGGCCCTTCGGCCCTCGATGTTGTGCCGAGCATTGTCCGAGACCAAGGTCAAGCTATCCCACTCCCTGTCATTCTGGTATGCTCCATGTGCCTATCCAATAACCACCTGAAAGTTCCTAAAGTGTCCGACTTCACTATCACAGCAGGCAGCCCATTCCACATCCTAACCACTCTCTGAGTAAAGAACCTACCTCGGATATCCCTCCTATATCTCCCACCCTGAATCTTAAAGTTATGCCCCCTTGTAACAGCTACATCCACCCGAGGAAATTGTCTCTGAACGTCCACTCTATCTATCTCCCTCATTATCTTATAAACCTCTATTAAGTCGCCTCTCATCCCCCTCTGCTCCAAAGGGAAAAGCCCTAGCTCCCTCAACCTTTCCTCATAAGACCTATCCTGCAAACCAGGCAGCATCCTGGTAAATCTCCTTTGCACCCTTTCCAATGCTTCCACATCCTTCCTATAATGAGGTGACCAGAACTGCACACAATACTCCAAATGTAGTCTCACCAGGGTCATGTATAGTTGCAGCATAACCCCGCGGCTCTTAAACGCAAGCCCCCTGTTAATAAACGCTAACACACTATAAGCCTTCTTCACGGCTCTATCCACTTGAGTGGCAAGTTTCAGAGATCTGTGGACATGAACCCCAAGATCCCTCTGTTCCTCCACATTCCTCAGAACCCTGCCGTTGACCTTGTAATCCGCAATCAAATTTTTTTCCACCAAAATGAATCACCTCGCACTTATCAGGGTTAAACTCCATCTGCCATTTTGCGGCCCAGCTCTGCACCCTATCAATGTCTCTTTGCAGCCTACAACAACCCTCCAGCTCGTCCACTACTCCACCAATCTTGGTGTCATCAGCAAATTTACTGACCCACCCTTCAGCCCCCTCCTCCAAGTCATTGGACGCTGTAGCCACCTAAGATGGACACTGGGCTACAAAATGGAGAACTGCTAAGGCTGCAGGGAAAAACCAGTCTTAGCAAGGACAAGCAGTTTGCAGAAGACTAATTAGCATTCTGCACGTACAGAAACCAGTTTGTGGCCAGGTGCAGAGTCCCAGCCAAAGGTGTAAATGGCAACAAGATCTACATAGTAATGAGGTGATCCAGATCCAGACCCCACACAATAGAAACATTTAAGTATGAATGGATACTTTTGAGTAAACGCCCAGACAGAACGGCACCATAGTATCCAACACAAAGAACCATAGGTACCGCCCCACCCATCGAGAAACGACCCTCAGATTGGGGGGTTTGGAAGATATCGATTGGGAAAGGCCCAATCGATTCATGGCAGGTAAAAGACCCGACCCGAAGGGGCACGGACTTCTAGGGACTATAAGAATAGACCCCGCACATGGTTCGGTCTGTTGCTTCCAGACTCCGGCCCAGACTTGTTACATCGCATCCTGACTCCAGTTTCAGCACCGGCCGTTGAGCATCAGCCATCGAACTGTAAGTGCCACTACAATGATCGCTACGTGATCCAGACTTTGCTAGACCCTGACGACTTTAAGTACCTGAGAGTTGCAGACCAAGAACGGGACGAAGGACTTGCTCATTGACCTTGACTGTTCCTGTCTAGATAGGTATTTTAGTTGTTTAGTATTAGAAGTAAGTTAGTCTCTTTAGCGTATGCATGTGTATTTATCATATTTGTCATAATAAATATCAATCGTTTGGACTTACTAATCGGTGTACAGATTTATTACTTTGAACCTGACCTTGATATACTTGTGAGGTGTCTAAATACGGCACCTGGCGACTCCTGAGCATAATTACATATACAGAGCCATAGTAGTGTTAAGCACACGGCCTTTAAACGGAGGCGTGTTAATACACTCCAGTAAAACGAGCAACAGTGCGATTCTCAGAACCGGAGAGAAACAGCCGACGCTGGAGTGAAACCCGTAGTGTTTCGCTCCGGCGTCGGAGGCCGTTCCTTGCCCCAAATTCTCTCCACCCCCCCCCCCCCCCCCCCCCCACGGGGGGCTAGGAGCGGCGGTGCGTGAATCTCGGGCGCCGGGCCTTGACGCTTGCGTCAAAGCGGCACGCCAAGAATGACACGGCCGGTGGCGCCTAAGTGACGTCAGCCGCGCATGCGCAGGTTGGCCGGCTCCAACCCACGCATGTGCAGTTGCCGACATCCCCTCCGCTGCCCCGCAAGACATGGCGGCTTGATCTTGCGGGGCGGCGGAGGGAAAAGAGAGCGTCATTTACAGACGCCGGCCTGACGATCGGTGGGCACCGATCGCGGGCCAGACATCTGATGAGCACGCCCGTGGTGCTCGATCCTCCCTCCGACCCCCACAGGCCCCACACTTACCAGTCGTGCGATGTTCACGCCGGCAGAGACCAGGTGTGGTTGACACCGGCGTGAACCGGTCGGGTTTGTCAGGCCGCTTGGCCCATCCGGGCCGGAGAATCGCCGGTCGCCGTGAGAAACGGGAGCGGCGATTCTCCGAACGGCGTGTCGCAAAACGCGACACGCCATTTTAGGGGGGTGGGAGATTCGCGGGGAGTGCCAGGGTGGCGTGTGGTGATTCGCCCGGCCCTCCCGTGATTCTCCCATTCGGCGTGGGGAGCAGAGAATCGCAGCCATTGATAAAAATCACAAATAGCAGACGACCCGGCACTGATCCCTGTGGTATACCGCTGGTGACTGGGCTCCAGTCTGAAAATTTTCAATCCACCACCACCCTCTGTCTTCTATGTGATAGCCAGTTACTTATCCAATTGGTCAAATTTCCCTCTATCCCACACCTCCTTACTTTCTTCATGAGCCGTCCATGGGGAACCTTATCAAACGCCTTACTAAAATCCATGTATACATCAACTGCTCTATCTTCATCTACACACTTAGTTACCTCCTTAAAGACTTCAATCAAATTTGTGAGGCAAGACCTACCCTTCATGAATCCGTGTTAACTATCCCGGAATAAGCTGCATCTTTCCAAATGGCCATAAATCCTATCTTTCAGGACCTTTTCCATTAACTTACCGACCACCGAAGTAAGACTAACTGGTCTATAATTGCCAGGGTCATTCCTATTCCCTTTCTTGAACAGAAGAACAACATTAGCCACTCTCCAGTCCTCTGACACTATCCCCATGGACAGTGAGGACCCAAAGATCAAAGCCAAAGGCTCTGCAATCTCATCTCTTGCCTCCCAAAGAATCCTTGGATATATACCATCTGGCCGGGGGTCGACCCTAAGGTTTTTCAAAATTGCTAATACATCCTTCCTCAGAACATCTACCTCCTCCAGCCTACGCACCTGTATTACACTCTCATCCTCAAAAACATGGCCCAGCTCCTTTGTGAACACTGAAGAAAAATATTCATTCAAAGCTTCTCCTATTTCTTCTGACTCCATGCACAAGTTCCCACTACTGTCCTTGACAGGCCCTACCCTCACCCTGGTCATTCTTTTATTTCTCACATAAGAGTAAAAAGCCTTGGGGTTTTCCTTGTTCCGGCCCATCAAGAACTTCTCATGCCCCCTCCTAGCTCTCCTGAGCCCTTTTTTCAGCTCATTCCTTGCTACCTTGTAACCCTCAAGCGACCCAACTGAACCTTGTTTTCTCATCCTTACATACTCTTCCTTTTTCCTCTTGACAAGACATTCAACCTCTCTTGTGAACCATGGTTCCCTCACACGGCCATTTCCTCCCTGCTTGACAGGGACATACCTATCAAGGACACGCAGGATTTGTTCCTTGAACACGTTCCACTTTTCATTTGTGCCTTTCCCTGACAGTTTCTGTTCCCATCTTATGCTCCTTAATTCTTGCCTATTCGCATCATAATTACCCCTCTCCAATTATAAACCTTGCCCTGCCGTATGGCCCTATCCCTCTCCATTGCAATAGTGAAAGACACCGAATTGTGGTCATTATCTCCAAAGTGCTCTCCCACAAACAAATCTAACACTTGGCCCGGTTCATTACCCAGTATCAAATCCAATGTGCCCCCCCATATTGTATCAGGAAACCCTCTTGCACACACTGTACAAAAACTGCCCCATCTGAACTGTTCAACCTATAGAGGTTCCAATCAATATTTGAAAAGTTAAAGTCACCCATGACAACTACCCTGAGACCTCCACACCTATCCATAATCTGTTTTGCAAATTCTTCCTCCACATCTCTATTACTATTTGGGGGCCTATAGAAAACTGTTCTGAGCAGGTGGAACATCGATTGAGGCCCTTCTTCAAATATATAAATCCGGCTTGAATTTTCATCAAAAGTCTGTTGAGTGAAGGAATTATGGCGTTACTATCTGGCCAACCTGGTGGGAGAAGGAAATGGAGCCAAAAATGGCCACAAAAAAGTAAGTCCTTTGACTTCTCTTGATTTGCCTTGTGGAAACAAGGCATGTCACAAAAGGGTGAACCTTAAACCTCCCCAACTCTGGCCTTGTCTTCCCATCTGATGTGTTGGGTAAGCTGGGTCTGCAAGGACTGCGTTTACTGCAGTGGTGAGAGAGACAGGCTTCCAACACTTGAAGAAATGCAACTTGATTTTATTGAACTCTTAGCTATCATACATACTTTAACTGTGGGTTGACACTTTGCTGAGTTGACTGGAGACCTGAGGCTAACCTGACCAGACTATCTTACTACCACATGGTGTATGTTCTAGTTGCTGCTCACGGGCTCTGACTGTCTCAGATGCTGGATCCCAAGAGAGCGGGAAAACTAGTGCCCTCTGGCTTTATAGTGGTCGTGTCCTGTCTGGTGATTGGCTGCTGTGTTCTGTGTATTCATTGGTCATCCTGTGTGTCAATCACTGCCTGTCTGTGCCCCATCATATACTTGTGTGTATATTATGACATCTCCCCCCCTTTTTTTTTTATTTAAAAAAAAATGTGTATTGGTCAATAAATAGTGAACATGTGTGTCAGAGCCTGACTATATACAAAGTATGTGAACGTATTTACATGGGAAGGTGTCTAGTGTAGATAGAGGGCAGACAACAAATTAGGAAGAAACAATATGTACAGATGTGTAAATGGATCACAAGCCAATGCAACATTCAGTCTATAAATTTAGTCTCTGTGGTGGGCGACGAATTCTGGTTGACCGCCTCAAGGGTGGGTCAGGGGCGGCCTGCAGTGGAACGGGCGGAGCTGCCTCCAATGTAGAGGTTGGTAAAAGAACTGGCAGATCGGTGGCCTTGTGGAAGGGCGCATCTTGAGGAACCAGCATGCGAGGCGGGACATCAAGTTCAGGTGGCGGGCATGGAAGTAGCCGCAGTGCCCGCCTATTACGTCGAAGAAAGGAACCATCAGGCATGCGAACGAGGAACGATCTCGGGGCCACTTGCTTGACCACCACAGCTGTGGCAGACCAGCCACCGTCAGGTAGCTGAACACGAACTCGGCAGCAGGGACCAGGTCAGGGAGATCTGTGGCGTGGGCGTCGTACACCGACTTGCATTGGGCCCGAGACTGTTGCATTCTTTGCAGGAGCGGAAAATTGTCACGGTCCGGGATGTGGATAGCCGGCACCATCGTCCGTAGTGTGCGGTTCATTAGCAACTGTGCTGGGGACAGGCCAGCGGACAAAGGAGTCGCCCTGCAGGCTAACAGCGCCAGATTAAAACCTGAATCCGAGTCAGCAGCTTTGCACAACAGTCTTTTAACAATGTGGACACCCTTTTCAGCTTTCCCATTCGACTGGGGGTAGTGGGGGCTTGGAGTGACGTGCATAAAATTGTACTGCCGGGCAAAATCTGTCCACTCCTGGCTGAAGAAGCACGGGCCATTATCAGTCATAACCGTAAGTGGAATGCCATGACGGGCAAAGGTCTCTTTGTATGCCTTGATGACTGTTGCTGATGTGAGGTCAGTCAGTCTGACCACCTCGGGGTAGGTAGAAAAATGGTCCACGAGGAGGACAGATTCTCGGCCCTTTGCATGAAAGAGGTCAATACCAACTTTGGACCATGGGGAGGACACCAGTTCATGTGGCTGCAGAGTCCCTTTCGGCTGAGCCGGTTGGAACCTTTGGCACGTTGGGCAATTGAGGACAGTGTTGGCAATATCTTGACTGATGCCTGGCCAATATACTGCCTCTCAGGCTCGACGGCGACACTTTTCGACCCCCAGGTGACCTTCGTGGATTTGGCCGCGGACCAGCTCTCGCATGCTCTGTGGGATTACTATCCTGTCCAGTTTCATTAGTATGCCGTCTACTACCGCTAGATCGTCCTTTACATTATAGAACTGTGGGCACTGCCCCTTTTGCCAACCATCCGTGAGATGTCACATGACCTGCTGGAGTAAAGGATCCCTGGCCATCTCCTGATGAATCTGCACGACCCTTTCATCAGTGGCCAGAAAGTTGGATGCACAAAACTTCACATGAGCGTCTATCTGACCGAAAAAGTCCAAGTGCTCACACGGCGTGGTGATGGATCTAGAGAGTGCGCAGCCACATGAGCTCTTTTCCCGGGGTGTACACCAGGTCAAAATCGTAGCGGCGGAGTTTGAGGAGGATACGTGGTAGGCGTGGCTTCATATCATTGAGGTCTTTCTGGATGATGTGAACCAATGGCCTGTGGTCCGTCTCGACCGTGAATTTGGGGAGGCCATACACATAATCCTGGAACTTGTCGATCCCTGTGAGGAGGCCCAGGCATTCTTTTTCAATCTGAGCGTATCGTTGCTCAGTGGGTGTCATGGCTCTAGAGGCATATGCAACTGGGGACCAGGAGGAGGCTACGTCCCGCTGGAGGAGCACTGCCCCAATGCCAGCCTGGCTCACGCCGGTGGAGATCTTTATCTCCTTGGCGGGGTCGAAAAACGCCAGTACCGGGGCCTTGGTGAGTTTTGCCCTGAGCTCACGCCACTCTCGCTCACGAGCGGGGAGCCACTGGAAGTCGGTAGTTTTTTTAACAAGGTGGCGGAGAGCTGTGGTGTCTGATGCAAGGTTGGGGATAAACTTCCCAAGGAAGTTGACCATCCCTCGGAAGCGGAGGACCGCTTTCTTGTCCTCCGGGGTCTTCATGGCGTTGATCACCGACACCTTGTCTGCATCTGGCTGCACACCGAACTGCGACATATGGTCGCCAAGGAACTTTATTTCTGCTTGACCGAACGAGCATTTGGCTCTGTTGAGTCGGAGGCCATGTTCGTGGATCCTATGGAACACTCGTTTGAGGCGATCGATGTGCTCCTGAGGAGTTATGGACCAGACAATGATATCATCGACGTACACTCGCACCCCCTTGATGCCCTCCATCATTTGCTCCATTATTTGGTGGAACACCTCCGAGGCGGAGATGATGCCAAAGGGCATCGTTGTAACAGTAATGACCAAACGGGGTGTTACATGTGCATAGCTTTCACCTGGACGCGTCCAGCTGTATTTGCCAAAACCCCTTGGAGGCATCCAGCTTTGTGAAAAACTTGGCGTGAGCCATTTCGCTGGTGAGCTCTTCTCGTTTAGGTTTAGGGTAGTGTTCTCTCATGATGTTACGGTTCAAGTCTTTGGAGTAGATACAAATGCGAAGTTCCCCTGCCGGTTTTTTGACACAAACCATGGAGCTAACCCAGTCCGTTGGTTCCGTGACCTTAGAAATGATGCCCTGGTCCTGGAGGCCTTGCAGCTGCTGCTTGATGCGGTCCTTAAGGGGTGCCGGCACCCGACGCGGTGCATGAACCACAGGGGTGGCATTTGGCTTCAGTAGTATCTTGTATCGGTAGGGGAGTGTGCCCATACCTTCGAAGACGCTGTGGGTATTGTGCTATGATGTCATCTAATTGGGTTTGGAAGTTGACATCTGGCGAGGCCGTTGCCTCAGCGGGCGACATGGTGTGAACCCGCTGCACAAGATTCAAGATTTTGCAGACCTGAGCATCGAGCAAGGAAGCTCTGGTGGATTCAACAATTTCAAAGCGCAGGGTTGCTTTTGACGAACGATGGGATACCGCAAGCTGGCATGAGCCACTGGCAGCAATGGCATTGCCATTGTAGTCGAGGAGCTGGCAGGCCGGTGGAAGAATGCGCGGCTTGATGCGGATGGTATCGAGGTCAGACTTTGAAATGAGGTTAGCTGAAGCGCCGGTGTCCAGCCTGAAGCGTATGCGAGCCTTGTTGACCGTAAGGCTGGCACACCACTTGTCGTCTGGATCAATTCTCATCACTGCGAGTTGTTTAACCTTTTTGGCTGAAAGCATCGTATGCTTGGTGATGATGCCCACCTGGAATGGGGATGGGAGGCCCTCGGTGTCGGGATCTGGAACCATGTCGGAGTCGGAGTCTGCAACGGGTTGCTGTACTGACCAGATGTTCCTGCGCTGTGGCTGGGATTGCTGTGTGTTGGGCAATTGAACAGATCTGCACAGGGCTGCGTAGTGGCCAAGCTTGTCACATTGGAGACAGCGTTTTGGATTTTGCAGGACATTGCCGCTTTAAATGGGCAGAGCCACAGTTGTTGCACGTCATGGCGCCAACGTCAGGATGCTCCATGCGCCACCGCGCATGCGCCGTGCGGTCAAACGATGTGCGCACCTGCACAGTTCGGTCGTCGGCCTCGCCGTCACCTTGGTCGTTGCGCGCATGCGCAGGAGCCCGGGAAAAGCACACAAAATGGCCGCCCTCATCCAGACTCAGGCCCTGGAGCTGTTTTACGGCCTGCACCCGCTCCACATCGTGGGGGCCTTGCCGCGCCGTCTCTGCCACCTTGACATGGGAGTACCGGTTATTAGCGTGCTCATGTAGGACGCAGGTCTCGATGGCGATGGTAAGGGTGAGCTGCTTAACTTTAAGGAGCTGCTGGCGAAGGGGATCGAAGTGTACCCCGAAAACGATCTGGTCGCGGATCATGAAGTCGGAAGTAGAGCTGTAGTTGCAGGACTGCACGAGGATGCGGAGATGGGTTAAAAAGGACTGAAAAGGTTCATCCTTACCCTGAAGCCTCTGCTGGAACACATAGCGTTCAAAGCTCTCGTTGACTCTGATGTCACAGTGGCTGTTGAACTTCAGCAGGACTGTTTTAAACTTTGTCTTATCCTCGCCTTCAGCAAAGGTGAGGGAATTAAAGATGTGGATAGCGTGGTCCCCGGCTGTAGAGAGGAAGAGAGCAACCTTCCTGGCATCCGATGCGGCTTCGAGGTCAGTGGCTTCAAGATATAGCTGGAACTTCTGCTTGAAAATCTTCCAGTTTGCACCGAGGTTGCCGGCGATGCGGAGCGGCGGGGGAGGGCGGACGCTGTCCATGTTACCAGATGGCTGAACGCTGGTCAAAGGCAGACTATCTCAAGGTAGGTTTGTCAAACTTGAGCATGACTCACTGGTACCATGATGTGTTGGGTATGCTGGGTCTGCAAGGACTGCGTTTACCATAGCAGTGAGAGAGACAGGCTTCCAACACTTGAAGAAATGCAACTCGATTTTATTGAACTCTTAACTATAATACATACTTTAACTGTGGGTTGACACTATGCTGAGTTGACTGGAGACCTGAGGCTAACCTGACCAGACTATCTTACTAGCACATGGTGTATGTTCTAGTTGTTGCTCACGGGCTCTGACTGTCTCAGAGGCTGGATCCCAAGAGAGCGGGAAAACTAGTGCCTTCTGGCTTTATAGTGGTTGTGTCCTGTCTAGTGATTGGCTGCTGTGTTCTGTGTGTTCATTGGTCATCCTGTGTGTCAATCACTGCCTGTCTGTGCACCATCATATACTTGTGTGTATATTATGACACCATCCATTTTCCTCATTCTCCTGAATTCTCTCCTTGTGACTTCACTGAGGTCTGGGGACATGCATTCCATAAGGACCTCCAGCGACTTAGCAGATAACCTGAGAGCATTGCTCTGACACATGAGTCCAACCAACATGGCCCGGTGGCATAGTCGTTAGCACTGTTCCTTCACAGCTCCAGCATCCCAGGTTCGATTGCCGGTTTGGGTCACTGTCTTTGCGGAGTCTGCACGTTCTCCTCGTGTCTGCGTGCGTTTCCTCCGGATGTTCCGTTTTCCTCCCACAGTCCAAAGATGTGCGGTTAGATGGATTGACCATGATAAATTGCCTCTTAGTGTCCAAAGATTAAGGTTAGGTGGGGTTTCTGGGTTACGGGAATAGGGCAGAGGTGTGGGCTTAGGTAGGGTGCTCTTTCCAAAGGCCAGTGCACACCCGATGGGCCGAATGGCCTCCTGCACTGTAAATTCTGTGAAATCTATGAAACACTGTGTCCATGGCACAGGAACAAAAATCATGCTTCAGAGAATGCTGCATTGCTTTAAAAGGTTTATGTAGGCCTTGGGAAACCTTCAAGAAATTGCAGAGATTAGAGTTAAAATTGCACAGCCCTGATGCTGTTGATAGCATGGAAGTCACTGCTGCCCCCATTTACCTGAGATACCATCAGGGCTCAAGGCCTAGAATCTACTGCAAAGTTTTGATGTAACAAGGGTGTCATAATGGCTTTGAATCAATTTTCTCCAAGAGATTCATGCACAGCTAAGTTCAATCAGCTTTTAGCTGAAATGTCATCGTGCGCAAATTTCCTTGATTGTCTATATGGCTTCCAAGATTTTCCCTCTGAAGCCCTCTGCTGCATTTGCACTTGTATTATACCAATTGTTGTGTTCTAGTGTAAACAAATGAGATCCACAGGAACTTTTGGTATGACTTCCCATTGACAAGGTCAGCTCAGAAGCTAGCGTAGTTTTGATTGAGGAAAGTCCGGGGACATGTCATCCTTTGACGGTCGCTAATTTCCCCAATGGAAATTTAACTTCATTCTGCACATTCCGTGAATGGGATTAAAATTAAAAACACAACATAAAATACCTTGGTGTTCAGCAGAAATCAGACTAATGCTAGAGCACGCCTTCCCAGTTGTCAGTCCTAGTTAATCTGGTAACTATTCCACCAAGGGCAGCATGTTGGCGCAGTGGTTAGCACTACTGCATCACAGCTCCAGGGTCCCAGGTTCAATTCCGGCCTTGGGCGACTGTCTGTATGGAGTTTGCACTTCCTCCTCTGCGTCTGCGTGGGTTTCCTCCGGGTGCTCCGGTTTCCTTCCACAGTCCAAAGAAGTGCCCGTTAGGTGGATTGGCCATGATAAATTGCCCTTAGTGTCCAAAGGTTAGGTGGTGTTACTGGTGTTACATGGGCTTGGGTGGGGTGCTCTTTCCAGGGTCTAGTGCAGACTCGATGGGCCGAATGGCCTCTTTCTGCACTGTAAATTCTGTGATTCTGTGAACTGCACCAACCAATAACATTAGCATGAACTTAACTCATTATAAAAACCGCTTTCAACATAACAGAGGCCTTCAACAAGCCTTTCAGTACCTTGGCTTATGTTTCTCTCTCAGTTTTGTACGTCAGCTATACCTGAATTCAGCACAGCTGCTGATACTAGATTCCTCTTAGATAAGAGCCATTGGCAGGTGGTAGCACTGAATCCCTGTTTCCTTTGGCCAAAGTCAAGTAAAGGAGCAACAAATTCAAAAGCTGCTTGTTCCATAACCTCGAATGTTTGCTGTGATGCTTTATTTGCTAAGATGTAAGCCGGTTATCTGAAACATCCTGCACCCTATCCAAACATGTTCCTTTCAACGGCTGTTTCCATTTCATTTCACATTTTCAAAACTCTTGTGTCTAATTTGGGGAGCCAGACTGCATTTATATTAAACATGGCACCTAACCAGGTTTCTTCGACAGAATTCAATACCAAAATTAGAATTTTAATAGAATGTTTTCAAAATATCCTCCTTCAGCTCTCTGATAAATCAAAGTGTAATATTTGCAGTACTTTATTCAGCAGGCACTAGCTAAAATCAATACATTCATATCTAGGACCAATAATAAAATGACCGAATGAGACAATTGCTGATATTGTTCATATCTGGGCTACTTTGTGCCTATTGCTTTACAGAGTTACACATGCACTTGAAGTCACTAATAACCCAAATGGTTCCATTCTCATGAATGTCTCCTGTCAAGTTTTCCGATACCCTGGATATTTAGCAGTCTCGTCCTCTAAGATAGTGAGAGTTGCTGAATTATTTAGCATATTTTAGCAATACATGACCACGCAAATCATGGCACCTTTTGATGCCAGACCCAGTACCGGATTCTCCGTCGGCGGGATCCTCCGTTTCGCCGGCAGCGCACTCACGCCAACGGATTTCCCAGTGGCGTGGGAGTGCCCACAATGGGAAACCCCTTTGGCCGGCTGCCAGGATGGAGAATCCCACTGCCAACGGGGGCACGCTGTGGCAAAAAACAGGTGTGGCAGGACAGAGAATCTCGCCCCAAATGTCTGCTGGGAGGTGGTAGTAATAAATAAGGCGCCACCAAAGGGTCCGGGTCTACTCCCTCCTCCACTATCCTGGCTAAGACCGCGAACACTCCCACCCAGAATCTTCCCAATAAGTAAGGTGCTGAATTCTCCATTTGGGAGATGAAGGGCAGGATTCAGGGACGCCTGGATCATTTTCCCTGATGGAACGGAGAATCAGGCGTTGGTGCAAAATCGGGATCGATGCCAGGCGCCATCCAGAACACAATGTTCAGATCCCCGGAATCAAGGTCAATACCGCGCACCAGCGAGAACATTTAAAATAAATGCAAATGGGTTTTAATGACACATTTGCATCCACTTAGCTGGCCCGGCACCCATGCTCCGGCCCTCCATAATTCTCCGGTTCCCGCAGCCAGAAATCAAGTGGGCGCGGATCACTAGTGGTCTCTATCAGCCTGGCCCTGGTGTAGTGGACCTCATGGTGGGCCAAGGGGGTAAACCCCCCAAGTTGTTACCCCCTTGGTCACCGCGATGTCCCCCATGCCAGGGCCATGTTGGTAGAGAACATCCAAGCTCAACCGAGAGCCATCCTCCCCTCCCCACCATAATTCCCTGTCTGCAAATCTGCCCCCAACCAGACCCCCGTCGCCTCTTCCCAGGGACCATTATAATAGGAGAACACCCCCCAAGGAACCCTATAATAGGGAGACCCTCACAGGGATCTCTGTACTGGGGGCACACCCCCAGTGACCCCTGTAATAGCAAGACCCCCCTGGGACCGCTGTAACAGGGAAGTCCCCTCAGGAACCCCTGTAATGAGGGGGCCCAATATCTTTTCAACAGGTGCCTTGTCAGTGATAAATTTGGGGGAAAATGTTAGTTAAATTGCGAGCTTTATATCATGTGTCCGGAGTTTCAGGTTATTGGCCTTGAAGTTGCACATCATTCTCATTGCAGTACTGGTGCTGAAATTGTGCGGTGGAATTCTCCGTTCCTGAGACTAAGTGTTGACGTCAGGGCTTCGGCTATGGATCAGCATGTTCAAAGCCTGGGGCAATATGTGCAGGCGGTGGCCGAGGCCTAGGACAAGACTTCCCTCTAACAGGCAACCATGTGCCAGAGCCACCTGGACATTGCAGCGGCGCTCCTGAGCATGGCCCAGTCACAGTGGGCCATGGTTGAGCGTGTCGGCAGCATCGCCCAGGCGCTGGCTGACATGGCACAGACATAGAGGGAGGTGGCCCAGTCCCAGAGGGAAATGGTGCAGTCACTGGTTGATGTGACACAAACACAGAAGGTGGTGACATAGTCAATGGGTGCTGCGGCGCAGTCCCAGATGGAGGTCGTCCACTCCTGGTGCTCCATGGCCGCGAGAATGCAGACCCTCGTCGAGACAGCAGTGGGCCTTCAGGGCACCCTGAGGGAGGAAGAGGTGATTAGGCCACCTGCTGCCTGTGGTTCCCGCAGGGGAGGTGCCAGAACACAACAGCATCTCGCACTCTCCCCTTCCTGTCCCTGGCACATCTGGTGGGTGCAGTGATCTGTATATCTGCTGGTATGAAAAGGGTTAACATCTGTATTATAGTGCTAGACAACCACTAGATGGCAGCACCAGATCCATGTACATAAACTGTACTCAGAGGACATTCCCTCTTTGGATCAGGAGTGACTACATAGCAGAGTGTTAGAGATATAGCTTAATTGGTACGTGTAGTTAAACATTATTCATACTTCTTATTTACTTAATCATCAGTAGAGTTGCAGAAGAGTGAATGAACTCATTGATATTTAGATTTGTTATTCATTAAATTGAATTTGCTTAATTTGAAGACTGATAGTTTAATTGAACTGCGACCATCAGATCGTTCTGGAAGTAAGCAACAGAGTAACGACGTATTACAATCACGTAATATAACAATGGGCAGCGGGCAGAACAAGAAGGCACCAAGTCACCTGGGACACTCGAGGAGCAGCCGGGCCCATCCAGGCCCAGTCGCCCCAGAAGACACCCACCAACGGGAACACAGATCACAGGGCGGGAATCACAGCAGGCCGGCTCCACTCCTGATGTACCATCTGGGGATCCACCTTGTCATAGCGTTAGGGTACTGTAATGCTAGAAAAGTAGTTAGGTTGGCACGGGTGCAGGGCACAGTTCTGTATATATATTTTTGCATTAAACACCTGGGCACAATGTTAAAACCTGCCTCTGTCCTCTGCCAGAAGAGTGTGAGGTGTGGGTTGGCCGCAGAGGGGGCATGGGTGAGGGGTGGAGGGGTATTGGTGAACATTGTGGGTGGGCTTGGCTCAGGGATCTCAGTTCAACCAGCGCTCACCTCTTTAATGTCCCACCCTCCCCCTCCCCCCCACCATCCGAAATCCACGCACCCTCCCCCCCATCATCCCCACCCCACCACCGTCCACACCCCCGCCATCCCAAGGATTCGTTAGGACTGTGTGATGGAATGGCCAGCTCGGATGCAGGGAATATCCAGGTGGACGGTGGGAAGTGCTACCGTGGGCAGGAGTCAGATGTTGTCAAATGATGTGGATCACCATTGCTCACCGCAGAGTGGGTTGTCATCATCCACCATCCCATGGACCAGACTCTGTGTTATTGTCAACCCAGGGCCCGCACCCTGTAGTGCGGCAGGTGTTTAATTACGGAGGGAATTGCAGGTGGAGGTGTGATCAGCCTGAGGGGTGGGGGAGGGGTTAGTGTTGGGGTGGGATGTGGCGTCCTTACCCGTGGCCAGTGCCCCCTTTGGCGGTGAACCTGGAGGAGATTAGAGCGCTCCGTGCACGTTGGCCAGGCGCACACATTGTGTGGACTCCCGTGCCTGCCCAGGCACCATGTCCTGTCCATCCTTGTCCACCTCCGCATCCTCCCCGACGTTCATCCTCCTCCTCCAGCACATCGCCCCTATGTTGCGCGCTGTTGTGGAGGACACAGCAGGCTGCCACGTTGTGGGCGATCCTCCCAATGTTGAACTGTGTCCCCTCCAGAGTGGTCCAGGCACCTGAACTGCAACTTAAGTAGGCCTAAGCATCATTCAATCATGCCCCTGCTTGTGGCATGGGCGTCGTTGTAGCGAGTCTCCGCTTCAGTCTGTGGCATTTGGACAGGCGTCAACATCCACGACCGCAGCGAATAACCCCTGTCGCCCAGAGCCCACCCACCAGCCCGTGTGGGCGGGGGGAACCTCAAAGAGGCTAGGAACCGTCGAGTGTGCCAGGATGAAGGCATCGCGCACACT
This sequence comes from Scyliorhinus canicula, assembly GCF_902713615.1. Lineage (NCBI taxonomy): Eukaryota > Metazoa > Chordata > Chondrichthyes > Carcharhiniformes > Scyliorhinidae > Scyliorhinus > Scyliorhinus canicula. Next base: position 214,439,170 of record NC_052146.1, read on the forward strand.
GCCCAGGTATCGGGCGCAGACATGCATGATGCGTATCTGATGGTCACACACCAGCTGCACGTTCGAGAGGAACCCATTTCGGTTTGTGTAGAGTGGCCTGTCATCTGCAGGTGCTTGTAGGGGGACATGAATCCGATCGATCACCCCCTGAACCCAGGCATCTCGGCAATGGCGGTGAACCCCGCTGCCCGGGCATCCTGGTGTGCTCGGTCCACATTGAAATGAATGTGTTGTGCCAACTGGGCAAATAGGGCCTCCATGAGGGTGCAGGTGCACCTGTGAACCGAGCTCTGTGAGATCCCGGACTAGTCGTCACCTGGCGCCTGGAAGTAGCCCGTGGTGTAAATGTTCAGGGCAACCGTCACCTTGACGGCCACAGGAGCGGGTGTACTTCCCCCATTCCCTCGCAGTGCCAGGTGCGCCTTGATCTGGCAGGTATGCAGTACGGTCCCTCTGCTCAGCTGGAGTGTTCGACAGCATGCCCAGTCCAGCAAGTCCTCGAATGACAGGCGTTGTCAGTACACAGGAGGCCTCTTGCGGTGCCTCCTTTGCACTTCCTCCTCCTCAACCTGTTGGGCTGTTGGCTCTCCATCCTCAGCGGCAGGCAACTGTTCCTCTGGGGCAGTAGTTCACTATTGTCTGCAGGAGGTGAAAGGCCGACACGGCAGGATGGTGCTTACCCCGATGCCCAACCAGGTCCAACGGGCTGCACAGTGCTTCTGTTTGGCACTCTAGACTCAGCCCCGCATATCCCCCCTCCCCCATCCTCACGCCCCTGGCCCGGTCAGTGCCCAGCACCATGTGTTCCTCTGGCCCTGGCGCCCGGCCCTGTTGCCAGGGGTACCATCGGCTAGCACTACCCATGCCAGCGGTACACTCTGCAGCTCCCGTCCAGCTCCCTCTTCTAGGGATTACTGTGGCCGTTGCCCTTGGGTGGGCCGCGTACAGGTGGGGCAGGTTGGGGGTTGGTGATATGGTGGAGGGTGGGGTGTGGAGGTGGTGGGGTGGAGGGTGAGTGCTGGGGTGCATTGGGGTTGTGGGGTGGGAGAGTGGGGGCTGGGGTGCAGGGGTGGGAGCAGCCATACGGCCGGTGGAACTCTGCGAAACCAGGAGCCAAAGAGGGTGGTCAGTGTGGTACGCAGCAAAATGGCTGCCATGTAGTACGCAGCAATGCCGTTCATGCTTGGACACTGCCCCAGTTCCGTCGGGGGTGACGCCAGCCCCACGGCCTGTCATCCCGCCCCCTCCCCCCCAGCCAGGCCTGCCGGTGTCCAGACGGCAGCCCACGGCCGTGCTTCTCTGTGTCCGACATCCTCTCACAACCTCATCAGCCATGACGCCTGTTTCCAGATGTTCAAAAGTGAACCTTGTCATCGGGAATTCGGCCACTGGAGGTGGAGAATCGCGGAGGCCCTGGAGAATACCGGGTCAGGCCCACTAACGATATGCCACGGGTGTTTACTGTATGTACGGAGTGGAACACATTGGCGCTGCTGTCGAGACACCGCAGAATGGCGATTTGGCGTTAAACTGGCGCCCGCCACGGTTTCAGCATTAAAACTGATTCTCCGTCCAATCGCGTTTCCCGACTTCGGCGTCAACCGGCAAAGAATCCCACCCGGGTTTTTTGTGCCCTTTAGGCTGGGATGGATATTAGTTATGTCAGTTTCTGCTCCATGGTGTCTGCACTGCCTTTTCCAATGGAATCCTGGGAGCCTCCTGTGATGCAAACATTGATGCTGCCTGGAGCCCGTTGGACTGAATTTAAATAAGGAAAGTTAATACCTGTGACTTTTGCTCTCAACCCATGACTTAGGATTTTTGAATTTAAGAAATATCAAATTACTCCTTTAGCCTCCTCTCTATTAATTAAGATCATGGCTGATCTTGCACTTTTACCACACCTTCCCACGGTAGCGTAGTGGTTAGCACAAATGCTTCGCAGCTCCAGGGTCCCAGGTTCGAATTCTGGCTTGGGTCACTGTCTGTGTGGAGTCTGCACGTTCTCCCCGTGTGTGCGTGGGTTTCCTCCGGGTGCTCCGGTTTCCTCCCACAGTTCAAAAATGTGCAGGTTAGGTGGATTGGCCATGATAAATTGCCCTTAGTGTCCAAATTGCCCTTAGTGTTGGGTGGGGTTACAGGGATAGGGTGGAGGTATGGGGTTGGGGAGGGTGCTCTTTCCAAGATTCCAAGACTCGATGGGCCGAATGGCCTCCTTCTGCACTGTAAATTCTATGACACCTTACCCCCATATCCAATGATTCCCTTAGTCTTTATAGAGACTCCACCCTCTCTTATCTATCAGATATTGGCACCAGGGCGGCAACCTGTGTTTTCATAGTCCCTGAATGCCACACCTCCAATGAAGCTGCCACACTCCATTGATGCTTGCAATGAGGAAATGCCTGCCCTTGTATGAGCAGAAAATAAGGGCTGTTGTACTCAGAGTTAAACGTTTTCAGAACTGACAATTTTTCATCATTGATTTAACATTCAAGGCAAATACCTGTGAGTCTGGAAACATCTTTGCAATAGGCAGACTGCTCCACTATACCCTCTCGCATGATGGTGTCTTTCCATTCGCTCCAGCCCCTTCCTTCTCTGTGAATCAACCATGCTGCATCCTTGCTTATACTATCCACTTTTCATTAAGGGAAAATGCCTGAACAGGGTTGTAAAAGTGAGAATGCAAGTTCGCCAGGAGTTGACCTTGAGGGGTTTGAGCCAAAGGAATGTAAGGTCATGACTTGATCCAAGAACTCTTGTGTGGCAGGATCTTCATGGCCCGCCTCCCCTCCTTTGTCATTCCATTTGGTACATGGGAACAGGATTAGACCATTCAGCCCCTCAAACTTGTTTTTCTATTCAATGCGACCAATGCTGACCAGTGACCTAATACCACACTATTGCCTTTCCCCTTCTCTATTAATACATTTTGTTAACAATAATGTATCAATTCCCGTACCAGCCTCCCCGGACAGGCGCCGGAATGTGGCGACTAGGGGCTTTTCACAGTAACTTCATTGAAGCCTACTCGTGACAATAAGCGATTTTCATTTCATTTCAATTGCAGATTTAAAATTAAAAATGTATCTAGCATCAATTACCATATGTCGGCGAGTTCCAAACTTTTGCCCCCTTTCATGTGTAGAAGCATGTCTTAATTTCACTTCTGCAAGGTCAGGCTCGAATATTTAAATCTGTGCCCCCTAGTCCTGAATTTCTCAAACAGGCGAAATAGTTTGTCTCTATCTATCTGATCTGTTATTCTTAATATCTGGAAAACTTTGCACAATTTGCCTAAACCTTCCAAATTCAGGAAACTCAATCCTAGTTAGTGCAACCTCTCCTCCTGATTTTGTCCTTGGTATCCAGGTGTCATTCTGGCAAACCTATACTGTAACAAAGAGAGAGTAGCCATTCACAAATCAAATAGAATGTTGAACTACAAACCCCAGACTGCACAATATAAGTCAGGGAAGATAATGATCAAACCGTTTGGTGCTGTAGTCAGGCGACACCATGAACAATTCATCCAGTTATAGCCACCAAGAAATAGGTGAGGCATTGACAATTACCAGAGGTGGGTAGCGAAGAGCCAAGAGATCGCTCTCAATATCAGTACTGTGAGATCTAAAGGAAGTCTGGGGAGACATGGATCTCACATAGAGACCAACGCCAGGGCACCATTTCATTCTGGTCCACTATTATGATCCCAGACCAGACCCCAACAGTGACCAGGATACTGAACTGAAACCTGAATATTTTAATTTATTTTAAGACTGCGCAGAAAGAATGATTCGCTGCAGGAGTAATTGCATGGGAAAAAAGGGCTTTGGTATATCTAGAACAAAACTTTATAATGAATACAATACTAAACATTTAACTACACACCCAACAAGGACAGCTTACAATGATCCCTTAACACACGATACTGTTTCCCATTAAACAACAGGAAAAAAAATCATACAGCTCTTAATCCATCTTAAAATTAGCAGAGCATAGAGTAATGCTTGCTTTGCAAAACTAATTTGGCTCCAGTTTGAACCACTTCAGACTCTGGCTGACAATCTTCAAAAAGCTGCTTCAACTAGGTTATTTCAGTCTCTTGTTTTCAGACGAGATTGTTCTGCTTTACAATATTATTACTCTTTTTTTAACTATTCTTCTTGGAATGAATTGTGGACACAGAGTCAGGCAGGTCAGAATTTAGGTCCGCTCTCTCTTAAAGAACCTCCAAAACTGCCTCTCTCCACAGCTTCTCAAAATGTCTATCTGACTTCTTTGGCTCCACCCAGCAGTGACCTCATCTCCCCAAGCTAAAAATAAAATAACTTACCAGGGATTGAAAGCACATTAATTCCTCAGGGACTTCTCCAGGGAAACTACTATGCATTCCTGAAAAATACATTCCTGCATCAATTTAGCTGGCTGCTAAAACCACTCTGTAAAACAGGGTTCTCAGGTAGCATTGCCAGCGTGCTAGGCCGGAATGTATAATAAGGGACAAAGAAATGGCTGAGCAATTGAATACATACTTTGGTTCTGTCTTCACAAAAAAGGACACAAATCATATACCAGAAATGTTGGAGAATGAAAGGTTTAGTGAGAGGGAGGAACTGAGGGAAATCAACATCAGTAGAGAAATCGTACTGGGGAAAATTGATGGGATTGAAGCCGGTTAAATCCCCAGGGTCAGGTAATCTGCAAATCCAATCTGCAGATTGGAGGGTAGCTAATGTCATTCCAATATTCAAAAAGGGAGGTAGAAAGAAAACAGGGAATTATAGACCAGTAAGCCTAACATCGGTAGTGGGGAAAATTCTTGAATCCATTATCAAGGACTTTATAGCGGAACATTTAGAAAGCAGTGGCAGGATCAGTCAGAGTCAGCATGGATTTATGAAGGGAAAATCATGCTTGGAAAATCTGTAGGAATTCTTTGAAGATGTAACTAGTACAGTTGACAAGGGGGAGCCAGTCAATGTGGTATGTTTGGACTTTCAGAGGGCGTTTGACAAAGTCCCGCATAAGAGATTATTGTGCAAAATTAAAGCACATGGGATAGGGGAAAGTGTATTGACGTGGATAGAAAAGAGGAAACAAAGAGTCGGAATTAATGGGTCCTTTTCAAATTGGCAGGCAGTAACTAGTGGGGTGCCACAGGGATCGGTGCTGGGACCCCAGATATTCACAATATACATTAATGATTTGGATGAGGTAAAATAGGATGGGGACTCTGGAGCAAAGCACTGCATAGGGTCAACTCCACCTCCATGTGCGCACGGCTCAGTCTGATGTAACTAAAAGTGGTGCATAGTGCCCACTTAAGAAGAACTCATATGAGTAGGTTCTTCCCAGAGGTGGAAGATAGATGTGAATGGTGCCAAGGAGGCCCGGCCAACCACGTCCACATGTTCTGGTCTTGCCCCAAACTTGCAGGGTACTGCACAGCCTTCTTCAAGGCAATGTCCAAAGTGGTGGGGAGGAGGGTGGACGCCCTTGCCTTTGCCTCCCTGATCACCCGCCATAGAATCCTGTTTGGCTGGAGGTCAGCAGCGCCACCCAAAGCTGCAGACTGGCTGTCCGACCTCTCAGAATCTCTCCAAATGGAGAAAATCAAATTCGCCATCCAAGGGTCAGATGATGACATCCATAGAACGTGGGAGCCATTCACCAATTGTTCCGGGACCTGTTTGTGGCCAACGAGCAAGCAGAAGAATAGCCAGGTAGCCAAGAATCGGGGGGAAATAGCCGAGGCGGGAAAGGGAGGGATAGACCGGGGGCGGGGACAGCTAAACCTAAGAGAAAAGAAAGGCAAACCACAGGAGAAGGGGAGGGGCGGAAGGGGGCATAAGGGGGGAAGGGGTGGGGAGGAGGGAGAAGACAGGGGACAATAGAGGGGAACCAGAGAGGTGGGGGGTAGCAAGGGAATGACAGCCGGAAGGAGGGCACGGGAAACGATAACAAACTTGGCATCTACAGGAGCAGAAAATAAGGAAAATATGGGCAAAAGGCAGGACGAACGGCTGAAGCGGAGGTGAACGCAAGATGACAACGGCAGCGAAAACCGTCCGCGAGAAACAAGTGACAACACCAACACCAGATCCATTTGTGTATTGCCCTCTGTAATTGGGGCGAATGGAATCAAAGGTTATGGGGAGAAAGCGGGATTAGTCTATTGAGTTGGATGATCAGCCATGATTGTGACAAATGGCGGAGCAGGCTCGAAGGGCCAAAAGGCCTCCTCCTGCTCCCATTGGATTGGATTGGATTTGTTTATTGTCACGTGTACCGAGGTACAGTGAAAAATATTTTTCTGCAAGCAGCTCAACAGATCATTCAGTACATGGGAAGAAAAGGGAATTAAACAAAATTCAAGAAAATGCATCAAAATACATAATAGGGCAACACAAGATATACAATGTAACTACATAAGCATTGGCATCGGATGAAGCAGACAGGGTGTAGTGTTAATGCGGTCAGTCCATAAGAGGGTCATTTAGGAGACTGGTGACAGTGGGGAAGAAGCTGTTTTTGAGTCTGTTCATCCGTGTTCTCAGACTTCTGTATCTCCTGTCCGATGGAAGAAGTTGGAAAAGTGAGTAAGCCGGGTGGGAGGGATCCTTGATTATGCTGCCCGCTTTCCCCAGGATATGTATCTATATGTCCAGGTGCCAGGTTGCCCGTGCCAGGGGTCTTTCCCATAAGAGGTGGTGTGAGGAGGGACTTGAGGACCCTGGAAGAGGTGAGTTGGGTGCAGTGGGGGGGGGGTGGGGGGGGGGGGGGCGGTGCCCAGAGGCCACGGTGGGATCTCTGAAGAGGTTCAAAGGATTGCGGCAGCCTTTGAAATAGCGCCCCAATCCACAAACAGTCTTCCTAAACTGCCGAGCTGAGTTCGCCAGCACAGGAAATGACTAAAGTGCAGCCTCGACGGGCATTCCCTGCCAAGGCCAAAGAAACAGCAAAGTGCCATTGAATAGTTGTGTCCTTCTCGGCACTGCAGCTGCCAAGGAACATCCCGTTAAACGCACCAAAACAGGACTCTGTTTTTTGTCCCGTCGAATCGGGCTCATGGAAAATGTTTTCCGAGAAAATTACTTAAATTAAACTGCCAAATTAGAGCCGGATGACACACGTTCAAACGAGGGAAAGATAATTTCAACACTAATATAAAGAATGTTCACTGAGGATGATGGCTGTGTGGATTAAAGTTGCAGATAGAATTGTGGAGACAAAAACTCTGATATCATTCAGCAAACAGTCACTTCAATGAGGGATATGGCACTCACTCTGGCTGGATGATTTCAGAGGGGCTGAATGGCCTTCTGCTTCATAATTGTCTTGTGATTTTGTGAGGGGCTCGTCACTTTATTCTGCTCCTCATAGGAAACCAGCTCTCTAATGTCCAATGTATTCCATTCTGGGGTTTCCTGCCTTTCATGAGCATTGCTCACAAGGCTCTCTTGTAGCAAGATTGCATTAATTACATTACGCTCATATTTAAAAGATGTGTCCCAAAGAACAGGCAGCTGTAATCCATCCTGTTCCAGGGGAGAAAATTCTTTTAAGGCTCATTAAAAGGGAAAACATTGTAAGAACAGAGCTTGTGGAGCCCTTAATCACAGTCCAGTCTGAGGGGTGATTTGTCCAGTTATTCCTTTCAGTGAGTGAAGGGTTTATTGATATCCATGGAGATGGCTGAATCAATACCTTACCTGCAACTGTCAAGTCATTGATCTGTTTTTGGAGTTGGGATTGCACTCAGTGCCACTGCAACCTTCCTCCACAATGGCAACCTTACAGAGCCTCTGGGACCTCATTGCATCACTGTGGTCTCACTCAACCACTTACACTGCTACTTCTATTGTCCCACCAAGAATCTATCCTTGGCACCACCCACCCCCCTGCCTCCTATTTCTCATATACATGCCGTCCTTCAGGGACAGCATCTAAAAACACAACATTGTGTTCCACAAGCACACTGATGACACCCAGTTCTACCTCATCGCCACTTTGGTCTTGTCATGCTTCTTTTTGTTCTATATCCAGTATTGGGTGAGAATAATTTTCCACCAATTAATATTGGGAAAATTAAGCCATTGTCTCCACAGCCTGCCACAATCTATGTTCACGAACCCTAATTCCATTTCTCTCCCCGCCCATTGCCTAAGGCTGAAGCAGACTATTTGCAAACGTTGTCTCCTATTTCACCATGAACCGAGTTTCCAACTTCTCCATCACTGCTTAATCGCAGCTCCAAATAATCTTCCCACCACCCTTTTCCCAACTCATCTGCTTCTTAAACCTTTATCCATGTCTTAGTTACCTCTTGGTTTACCAATATTCCACTGCCCTCCATCTTCCACCCTCCATGAACTTACAAGCATACAAGGAAGGAACAGGAGCAGTCCGTTCAGCCTCTTGAGCCTGCTCCGCCATTTAATAAGATCGTGGTTGATCTGATACTAACCTCAAATCTACATCCTGCCCATCAGGGCAGCACCGTTAGCACTGCTGCCTCACAGCTCCAGGGTTCCGGGTTCAACTCCAGCCTCAGTTGTCAGTAGAGTTTCCACTTTCTCCCTGTATCTGTGTGCGTTTCCTCCGGTGCTCCGGTTTCCACCCATAACCTAGAGGTGTGTGGGCTAGGTGGATTAGTCATGCTAAATTGCCCCAAAGGGTAGGTAGAGTTACTGGGCCACAGGGAAAAGGTGGATGTGCGGGCTTAAGCAGGGTACTATTTCCAAGGGCCTGTGCGGGCTCGATGGGCTGAATGGCCTTCTTCTGCCCTGTAAATTCTATGAATCTCCACATCTACCTGCGAAATATCACAACTCCTGTGAAATGACGAAGGGTGTTGTACTACATTAAAATTACTATATAAATGCAAGTTCTCATTGTTTGCTGAGCATGCTATCACACATTGGGCGCAGACAAACAGCCGACGCCGGACTGAAACCCGGAGTGTTTCACTCCGGCGTCGGAGGCCGCTCCTCGCCCCCTATTCCCCCCTCCCCCTCCCCCGGGGGGCTAGGAGCGGCGGCACGTGAATTCCGAGCGCCCGGCCTTGACGCTTGCGTCAAAGCGGCGCACCGGGAATGACGCGGCCGGCGGCGCCTAAGTGACGTCAGCCGCGCATGCGCAGGTTGGCCGGCGCCAACCCGCGCATGCGCGGTTGCCGTCCTCCCCTCCGTTGCCCCGCAAGACATGGCGGTTTGATCTTGCGGGGCGGCGGAGGGGAAAGAGTGCGACTTTTAGAGACGCCGGCCCGACGATCGGTGGGTACCGATCGCGAGCCAGACATCTCCTGAGCACGCCCGTGCTGCTCGATTCTTCCTCCGCCCCCCACAGGCCCCACAAAAAAAACACCGGTCGTGCGCTGTTCATGCCGACAGCGACCAGGTGTGGTTGGTGCCGGCGTGAACCAGTCGGGTTCGGCAGGCCGCTCGGCCCATCCGGGCCACAGAATCGCCGGTCGCCGTGAGAAACAGCGAGCGGCGATTCGCCGAGCGGCCTGTCGCAAAACGCGACACGCCATTTTGGGGGAGGTGGTAGAATCGTGGGGGTTGCCAGGGCAGCGTGGCATGATTCGCCCGGCCCTCCCGCGATTCTCCCACCCGGAGTGGGGTGCGGAGAATCGCGCCCATTGTCTTTCGTTGTAATCCTATGGCTTTAGTGCATGGTAAAAGCCAACATGGTAAAAGTACATTCCACAACACAGCCCAGTTGCATCACACTGTGTTTACTGGCAGCCACAATGGCCATTGCAGTGTAATTTATCCTGGACTAGCGAGTTTATGTTTTAGTCAGTACTCATGCATGGAAACCACAACAAAACAATAATAAAATATCTGTGCAATGTTGCAGTGTCTTTTTTGATGACATGTAGCACACTTCAATATCCTGCAGCAGATAAATCATAAAGTCTTACACAAAACTGGAGACAATTGTAATAAATGCAAACTGTGCGTATTAGTTTACATCTGAGTGCAAACATAATAAAGAAACGGGAGGACTGTAGGAAGTTCAATTTATCCCGCTCATGTCTGGAAACTTAACTTTATAGACTCTTCATATATGGGCAAGCTGTGTATCCCACTGTTCTCTGTTATATATCCTACATATCAGATAGCCATATAAAGGGATTTAACTGCACTATCTCCAAGAGATCTTCTGCAAATTTCACTCATTTCATTGAAGGCTGAACAAATATTTCTCTGGCAACAAAGGCAGGTTTGTAACTCATCTGTTCTGACTTTCTTTATCTCTCTGGATATCTGACCATTACTAGCATTTTTTCCATTGATAATATAGCTTCCTCATCAGCTGAAAATGTGATGCATTTACCTGGGCACAGAAATAAAGGGATTCTATGTTGTCCAGCCTTGAGGTTATTGGAACTGCTGTTAATGTCATTTCTATGTGCATTGTCCAGAGGTTTTGGGGTGGAAATGGGTGGGCGAGAAGAGGAGGCAGTGTAAAAAATCACATATATGTCAAAACAGATTACAGTCAGACGAAAAATAAAGCTATTCATTAATTTTTTTTAAAAATTACTACTTATTTCAACTAATGAAAAAATATTTTGACCCAGAACATCTGTGTGACAAAAATGGATTAAATTATATTGGTCATTCTGAATTTTTTACCATAATATATGCCTGTATGGGAAATCTCCTGTGATAATGATTCAATCTGTGCTTGTTTTAGTTGACACCTGGCTACAGTTTAGATATTTTTAAACTGTAAAAATCCTGAATATCTGTCTGACCTGGAAAATCTCTAGTCTGAGAGACAGAAACAATCCCTTCATGAAACCTAAGTAAAAATGATCCATTATATTAGAGTATGTCACAACCAAGAAAGTATAATGTGTAGTCTAAATCTAAATTAAATCTTTAAGTTCCTGGTGTTTCTCATTTATTTGGACCATTATTCTGTATTATTGAAATATTCAGGAAGTGATGCACACAAATCTTCACCAACAACAAAAGAAAATATTAAATAAATTATAAATAAATGAAAGCCGGTGCTTACATCACTTTTTATATATAAGCTTGTGTCCCTTCAGTAGACAAACAGGCTGATAAATGGGGCTGCTAGCCTTTCATGACAGTTGTTTGTTTAAGTGCAATGCAGGCAGAACATTCAGATCAAGATCCAGCAAAAAAAATCTTTTTGTGTACTTTCTCTCCTACCCAGCACTATTTGTTACCAGGCCTCTACTCGCCTAATCTTTGCCTCTCCCATAAAGTGTCCAGCTTCTTCATACACTGATTACGCTGCTGGAATTGTTGAGTGTGGCATGTATTATGTTTTCCCTGTCCTATTTGCATTTACCTGATAGAAACCTTAATTGCCCTCTGAGCTGGAGGAAATAGAACAAATATAGTGTAGCCTGTCCAATTCCGTGAGTAAAGTGATTTGGCCAAAGCGAAGCAGAAGAATTCTCTTCCTCAGCCCATGTTTTGATATTATTTTATAACACTTGAATAATGTCAACTTCCAGAACTAAAAATTATGAACACTGAATGCCTGTCACCAGATCTTTACAATTTCTATAATATTTGCAGACTGCTTGTAAAAGTTAAAATCAAGAGCCAAATTTCACATATGCCTGGTTCTACTTTTAGTTTATTTTCTTTTGTCTAAAATTAAAAGATTAAATATTGAATGCACAGTGTTTTTTAAAAATGTCTTATCTGTTTGGTATTTGATTGCTTTTACTACTTTACCCAAAGGATTCGGCTGTCACATACCATTTATTGCAGTATAAAGGACCTTCACAAAAATCGTTTGAGATGATAATTTATGTGTTTATGATAATCATGGAAACAGATATATTGTATTATCAGATAAATCTGCAGGATCTGAAAGGTACTGACATTGTGAGACACTAAACTGAATTGTTCTCAATGAAGTTCACCCCATAATCTCATCCTTCATATTAACCACAGATATAGAGGGTCCTGTTTCCTTCTTCACATTCTCTCTTGCATCAAAACTCACTGTCAGGTGCTCTTCCAGGACATACCTGGATCAAAGAAGGCCAGAGCATAAGTGGCTATTGTTAGTCTGAAATACAATCTCCCAGTACAAGAGAATGAAGAGGGAAAGGACAGTTGTGCTTTTTTGACATTCTCTGGAACTGTTGGTATTACCGCAGAGAGCAGGTGGAGGCCGATAAGCTCTCACAGGGCGCCTCATTAAAGGCTAACACAGTGACTATTATTGGATCAGATCTCATCAGGTGGAGTGGAGCTGAGCTGGCCTAGCATGTGCTGACACCTGAGGCAGCCTTGTCTGCTCTGACCTTGGCAATCAGTTGCCAAGGTCAATCTTAATTCCTTCTGCTGGCTGAAGAAGATCTCAGGACTCAGAGAAGAATGGGGCTTGAAGAGAGAGAGAGACAGACAGAGACAGAGAGGCAGAGAAGAATGGCTGAACAGGTACAATGCATATAGCCACATTTTCTTTCCCGGAATGTTACCACACCTAATGCCACTCCATACAGAATGTGTGACCTCAATCAATTAATGAAAAGCTTTCTCCCAACAATAGCTCATTTTATTATAAAAACACAAAACAAACGCATACTGGTTGAAAGAAAGTTGTTTTATGATTACAATAATTGGCTATATTGGAGCTAATGGTATTAGAATAGCTAGTGGCTGATAGGAAATAATCAGTGAATGGATTTAAATTTGCAATGGCAATGATACCAGTAAACTAAAAACTGAGGAGCAACATGAAAGAATTAACATCCCCACTCCCCAGTTCCAGTCGGCCAGAATACTGCAGTGATTAAAGTTGTTCATTTTTATCTTTGAATTATTTGGATGTTTTGTTCGAATTTTCAGCAAAATATTTTATCCCCCCCTCCCGCAAGAAAAAAATACGCGGGTCTCACATTCTTTAAACGATGTAAGTATCGAATTAATGATGTCTGGGGGAGGCTTGTCCAAACCCTAAATCTAAATTTGCCTTGGTGAAAGGGTTAACAGTAGATGATCTCATTAAAATAAATAGAAGGGAAGCAAGAGACAAGAAACCGTGCAACTGAGTCAGAGATGCTCTTAATTTGCTCACACTTGAAAGAAGGAACGTTATAGGGCATGTTCCAACGTGGCAACGGCATTGCTGCCCAGCAATCAAAGTGCAATCGCTTGATAAGGCCAGGGGCAACATTCACCCATCTTCAAACCCCCTGCTACTTTTCACACGAGTGTGGAGACAATAATTAAACAGAGTGCATCGCGGAAACTTCACCTTTGCCATATCTACTCTGATACAGTTTCATTTAGACAAGTTACTGTGGAAATGCTTGTCACATTTTTTTTACCCACCATATTTGACAACAATAGCCAAGACATGTCATTTTACTGCTTGTAATTGCAGCTGTCCCACACTGATGTGCACAGATTAAATCAGTCGGCAGCTCAGTAAATGAAGATGGGGTTTGATTGGCTGAATTAATGAGGAAATTCTGACCGAAGCTTATGCATCTGTCTTCCTTTAAGCCTGTTGCAAGGAACGGCTTCATTTTAAAACATGATCCTGTATGTATATATATTTATACATATGTCTATATATGTTTGTATTTCTGGGAGTAAAAAACAAAAACTGCAGGAACCATGCAGCGATGTTCTGGGAAATTCTCTGCCATCTGCTTTAGTTCGAATGCAGTGAGTTTACTGAGTTTAAACAGTTCGCCAGTAGGGGGAGGTCGGCCGCCCCTTCGCAAACCCAGCAGCTATCCCAAATTCCCTGGAATCACTCCTCACTTCTTGTGTGACAAAAATCCCTGAATTTATTTTTCCTCCGCGTCTACCTCCTTTTTCCTCCTTGCTTAGCTTTGACGTATATCATCCCTCCCTCCTCTGATCTTTGCAAATGTGTCACTGTTCACCACTCCTCTCATCGTGAACCTCTCTCTGCCTACCCCCCTCCCTCTCCCAAATCCTCTGCTCCAAATTTGCTGCGTCTCAGATCTTCGGAAAATTCGTGTCTTCCACCCATCTCACGCGACACACTTGGTTCTCACTCTGATGTGTATATCTTTTTTTTAAAGATGACATTCCTTGAATGGATTATATAGCATTTAAGGTTTGGGTTGGGGCTGATTTAAACACTCAACTGGAATGAGCACCGGCTCGTTCTGAGGACATCCTGACAATTGCGATGCTTCCTACAGAACTAAGACTATAACTAAACAGGAATCTAATAGATGTCAGTTAGCATCCTTTTACAGAGCAACCGACCAAGAAATGTGAACGCGCAGAGAATCTCAGAATGGAAATATTGTCTTATTTATTGCAATGAAATATTTGAAATATTCCTCCTGTGTTTCTGGAAATCGGGGTGTTTGTAATTGTTGGGTTTAGAATATCTGCACGGTCGCCTTCCAGCACTTTGATCCAATCATCTGAATATTTACATCAATAATTTGTTGATAGGTGGCCTTCTGGAGTCGGAGTAGCGCAGTGTCCTGGGATGGAAATAGTATTGGCTTGGTCATTTTTCAGCGCCAGTCAGGGATCACTTGCATTCGCTCCCTTTCCCGGCGGTTGAATTTTACTCTCCGACTGTTCCCTGAACGAACAAACTCCTGGGAATGTCGGGGTCCGCGCCGCCCTTAGTCGAAACAATATATATTTTGTACCCGTTTGGGACCCTTGAACAATCTGTTAAGAAAACCATCGACAAAATGTCTACGGCAGCGAAGGATGAATAAACCAGACAGACTTTGTCCTCCTCAATTTCGTTCTGAACTTTCGACTTTTCCAAAGTTCGGTTCTTCATTTTTAATCTCTGAACGAGATTACATTTTCAGCCATTCCTTCGAGACGCAGTCCCCCACTCCCCCCTCCCCTATCCCCACCCTTCCAACCTCCCATTTAAAAATCACTCGCTCGGAAAATATGTTCAGTCTGGACCCTAATTCAAACCGTTTATTTATGTTCTCGGCATTTGCCTGGAAAGGAAATAATTTCGATATGCTCCGATTAATGGCGACTCGAGGAGAGCTCAAACAGTTGTTATCAGTGACACAGACATGAGATTTAAAATGATCATTTGTTGAACCAACAAAATAAACTGTAAATTTCAAGCGGACGCTAGCCCAGGAGAGCCGAACAATTTGGAAAGCGCCGCCCCCGGTGCTATTGAGATCATTTAACTTTCTGATCAGGGTGACATGCAGGGTGAAATACTTTCACTTTGTTTTGTGTTAAACAACCTGTGTCACGGGGCAGCCTCTGCAGTTTCTACACTGAAATAACACTTGGTCACATTTTCGTTCCAGCCGTTTCAAACTGGGGGAGTTTGCGTTTCTCCCAGTAACGGTCCCGTTGTGATGGTTAACATTCGATTACTTCTGACCTGCCTTCGATCCCGCTGCTTTGGGGGACAGCCAGCTTTCTGACTCTGGGGTAAATCAGATCTCTGTATCTAAACGCAAAGGTAATAACAAATCACCTGTTTACAAATAAAAAAAATAGCCAGAGAGAACAACCCTTCCAGGCAGCTGAGGGATGTGGTGTGACACTCCCAAGTATGAGGCAGAGAATGTATTAACTGTACATCCACCAGCCACCCCCCTCCCAAACCCCCGCGGGAACGGTGCACGGCACTCAGAGAGGATTACAACCAAAAAAAAAATCAAATGAACTGTCAGAAGGAATAAGTCATTTCTATATTTACTGAGAAGCTCGTTTGAAGGAATATTTTAACCAGCCCCAATCAAAGCTCACATGTTTCATTCTGGGGTGCATTTCTCCGTAACATT
Organism: Scyliorhinus canicula; assembly: GCF_902713615.1. Taxonomy (NCBI): domain Eukaryota; kingdom Metazoa; phylum Chordata; class Chondrichthyes; order Carcharhiniformes; family Scyliorhinidae; genus Scyliorhinus; species Scyliorhinus canicula. Next base: position 214,454,960 of record NC_052146.1, read on the forward strand.
GCAAAGTACATTAAAGCAGTGTTTGCCGCTGAATTGAGGAGTTGCGAGATTAAAGCGGCCGAAACCCAGGGAGCTCTTACCTCAATGTGATTCTACTGAAGGGAGGGTTTCGGATGAAATCATCACTCTTGTTCCAAATATTTTTTTTTAAATATCAGACACACCCAGTGCAGCCAGGTGAACCAGTGTTATGTTGGTCAGCGAATTGATTGAGACAGAAATTGAAAGGAGAGGTGGGTGAAATTGAAAGGAGAGGTGGGTGAAATTGAAAGGAGAGGTGGGTGAAATTGAAAGGAGAGGTGGGTGAAATTGAAAGGAGAGATGGGTGAAATTGAAAGGAGAGGTGGGTGAAATTCAAAGGAGAGGTGGGTGAAATTGAAAGGAGAGGTGGGTGAAATTGAAAGGAGAGGTGGGTGAAATTCAAAGGAGAGGTGGGTGAAATTGAAAGGAGAGGTGGGTGAAATTGAAAGGAGAGGTGGGTGAAATTGAAAGGAGAGGTGGGTGAAATTGAAAGGAGAGGTGGGTGAAATTCAAAGGAGAGGTGGGTGAAATTGAAAGGAGAGGTGGGTGAAATTGAAAGGAGAGGTGGGTGAAATTGAAAGGAGAGGTGGGTGAAATTGAAAGGAGAGGTGGGTGAAATTGAAAGGAGAGGTGGGTGAAATTGAAAGGAGAGGTGGGTGAAATTGAAAGGAGTTTCAATTAGGGGGTACAATCTCGGGGAGTGAAGGTAATATTTAGAGCAGTTTTTTTGCATTGCAGTTTTTGCATTTAACCCCGCCTACAGTTTAGTTGTAGTGCGGGCGACAGTCGGTAAAGTCAAAACTTCAACAACAACAAAAAACAAGTTGCAACAACTGAGCGACATCTGGCTGGTGTAACAGAAAGCGGCCGGTTAATATTTCCAACAGCACCAGCCGCTCCGAATGTAGTCATCCCGGGAGTTTGAACAAACACCAAACAATTCAATGCATCTTTTTAACTAAACCCGTGAAGGAGAGGGGGGGGGGGGGGTATTAGGACTCGCACAAATACGTCTCACTCTATTTTTTGAATTTAAAGAAGTCGCATTTCGCGCTCAAAAGAGAGAGAGAGTAAAATAAATAAACTTGACATCAGTGCGAGGTCGTAACCTGTTCGCAAGGAACCAGTTGTGTCGAGGTGACTGTGTCTTAGCGACCTGACACTGCAAATGGTTGAAAGGGGGGAAAGGGGGGGGGGGGGGGGAGGGAGAAGGCGAGTAAATTAAAATGCCTTTTACAGTGCGCCGTTAATTTTTGAAGTGTTTTGCTTTCACCGCTTCATTAAACTGAAAAACCTGTGTGTGTGTGTCCCGATTGGATGTTGTGAAAATGGTGCTTGGATATTCAGTTGAACTTTCAGGTTGTGAATTCTGCTGGTTGGGCGGTTGGTGATAGTAATTGTTGGCCAGTATTGCTAATGAACTTTTATTCTTTATTCACTGCAAGTGTAACTGCGACCCATTCGGCTCCCTCTTTACTTGCCTCTCCCTTGTTAAGAACTTAACCCTCTGCTGCCTTGTGCCTGGGGTGTTGGTCGCAATAACTGAAAAGAATGAGACGCTTTCGAAAGGCTATCTCTCCATTCTCGCGGCCACGGACTGCCAGCTCCCTCCCAGACCAAAGCTCTTATTGATCGGCCCTTCCCCTTCCTTCGGAGATAACGCAATTACATACATCAATAAGAAGCTGAAACGGGAATCATTATCTCCTGACAGTGATAGATGAGGGTCCAGAAATAGAGTCTCTCCCTCTCTAACAATCTGGGAGCCCGGGGGTTTTGGGCTGTATTACTTGTCACCAAGGAAACCAATGACATCCAAAGCCATGGCAGCACGGGAGGAGGGGGGGGGGGGGGGGGAGGGATATTAACATGATCTCCTCCTCAACCCTTTCCTCCGTCCAGCCACCGCTTGACTTGAAGTCAACACACTCACCCACATATACACACACTCACAATCGCACACACAAACACACAGCCACACACACACATAGACACACTCACAATCACACACACTCACAATCACACACACTCACAATCACACACACAAACATACTCACAAACACATACACGCTCACAATCTCACACACAATCACACACACACTCACAATCGCCTGCACACACACTCACAATCACACTCACAATCACATTCACACACACTCACAATCGCACACACAGACACTCAGAATCACACACACACTCATACACATACACACACTCATAATTACACACACACTCACAATCACACACACACTCACAATCACACACTCACAACCACACACAGACACGCACTCACAATCACACACACTCAGAATCACACACACTCACAATTACACACACAATCACACTCACACACACTCACAATCACATACACACTCACAATCACACTCACAATCGCATTCACACACATACACACACTCACAATCCCACACACAATCACACACATACTTATACACAGACTCACACTCATAATTACACACACACTCACAATCACACACAGACACACAATCACACACACACTCATACACAGACACACACTCATAATTACACACACACTCACAATCACACACACACACTCACAATCACATACACACAGACACAATCACACAGACACTCATGCACAGACACACATTCACAATCACATACGCATACAATTACATACACACACAATCACACAAACCCACACTGGCACACACTCACAATCACACAAATACACACTGGCACACACTCACAATCATACATACACAGTTACACTCAGAATCACTCACAATCGCACACTCAGCAACATGCATGCACTCATACACAAACTTAGACACATTCACAATCACATACGCACACACATACACACACTGAAACACACTCAATCACACACACTCAAACACAACAAAATCACATACATAGACACACACTCACTCACACACAATCACACACAAAATCACATACACACACACACTCATGCACCCTCATAGCGACACACACAGACACACTCAATCATGCACACAGTTACGTACACACACTCACACACATGCAGACACATACACACACATAGACATATACACACTCAGAATCACACAGACATACACACACTCATACATACTCACAATCATACACACTCACAATCATACACATACACACAGACACAACTCTCATACACACAATCACAGACATAGCCACACACACTCATACACACTCTCCATCACATACACACAGACATACACTCACAAACACCTAAATACATGCATTCACAAACACACAAACTTACATACACAAACTCACACATACATTCACAAACACACAAACTCACATATATATACACAAACACACTCACAAACTCAAGGTTCAACTCATACAAAAGCACATACACAAACACATTCACACATACAAACATGTAAAAACAAAGTTGCCATAGTCACCGATGACCATAGGCTGCTGTCCCATGTGAGGGGGAGAGCTGACTGGTAGTGATTTAACTTGGGGATCACCACACCGCAAGCTGGCGGCAAGGTTGAAACGGCTGGGCCTTCATGAATAACCTCAGCCGGTACAGGGACAGAACCACACTAACAGAGTGCTGGTTGCACTCTGCCTCAAAAACCAGCTGTCCAGCCAAGTGAGCAAAACCAGTCCACATAAACACGAATAAACACAGAGACAAACGTTCTCACTAACGCACACAAACACGCGTACTCACTAACACACACAAGCACACGTACGCACACATTCACACTCACTCACATTTTCACACATGCTCTCGCACACAAACACTCCGGGCTAACCCCGAGCAAGCAGCTTCAAAAGGAGACTTCGTCCCTCAACAAACAGCTGGATGTATTTCCCCCTGACGCACACAATCCCGGGGAAGAATTGTCACCAGAGCTCCTCTTATTCAATTGTTCTGTTTTTCGTTTTGCCCCAAAATAAGAGCAGTGCTGAAAATAGTCAGCCCCCCCGCCCCCCTCCAATGGCTGAGTGGAGCCGGGGGGGGGGGGGGGGGGGTGAACACAAAGCGCTGGGCATATTCGCAAGAATCATTCTTCGACCTTCCCAAGAGATGGCAGTCAAACCTGAGAAAGATTGCTGGCTGCCTGAAGTAGGGATGGAGTGGCTCTGGGATTATTTTGCAGCCTCCACACTAACAGAGCCTTTATACTGCGCAAACTTTCTCAGCACATTCTTCTGGGGGTCTCTGTGGGGGGTTTTGTTTGGGGAGGGGGGGGGGGGGAGGTCCTGCGTGAGGGGGGGGGGAGGAATAGGCGGAGCGAGGCGCTCTTTAGCCCACCCTCCGGAGAGTGAGGGGATGCAGCGGTCCTGAATTATGGAGGGAAGAGGGTGCCCACTGCGACCTCGCTTGGGGTGGGATGGGCTGGAGGGGGGCGGGGGGGGGGGGGGGTATTTTGGATCTGGTGTAGCTAGGAAACGCCTGGCAGCCCCGAGAAAACGGTCTCTCCACCAACAAAATGTACTTAACGTGTCCATTCAGAGAGTGCAATAAGGCATGACTGGGAACTAATCTCTGTATTTAAATGTTTGTGGCAATTTTATCCAAATGAATTTTAATGCAAAAAGGAGCGACCGGTTTTCCACACGACTACGGTCATCTGTATCCGTGCTTTTAATTTGGATGGGAAGGGAGAGGAACACATCTGATGCTAACATTTATTTTCAGAAAGTATTTTTATTGTTACATTTCGGCCAATTTGAGCTGATCCAGCAACCACCTGGACCCCTCTCTCTTGTTAATGCTCTTTAATAAAGCATTCCGCTAGCCCATTCTGATTCCTGTGGTGGGCAAAATCCAGCAAGTTGAAGCAAACACTTTGTAAAAAAACAAAATAAATAAATGCACGGTTTAAAACAAAACAGAAACAATAAAGGGACGGACAAAATGCAAAAATGCATCATTTTCCAAAGTTTATCAAATTATCGATTGCACTTTTGGTAACTTCTTTCCAGGATATGAGGTAAACTTCAAGGTGTAATGAAATGTTTGCGAGGAAGCACGGTAGCACAGTGGTTAGCACTGCTGCTCCAGCGAACCGGGTTCAATTCCGACCTCTGGTCACTGTGTGGAGTTTGCACTTTCTCTCCGTGTCTGCGTGGGTTTCCTCCGGGTGCTCCGGTTTCCTCCCACAGTCCAAAGATGTGCGGGTTAGGTGGATTGGCTATGCTAAATGCCCTTAGTGTCCAGACATATGTGTCATTTAGAGAATTAACCTAAAGGGTTTGGTGGGGTAGTGAGCTTGGGTGAAGTACACTTTCAGAGGGTAGGTGCAGACTTGATGGGCCAAATGGCCTCCTTCTGCACTGTAGGGATTCTATGAAAGGGGTGATTATTTGTTGTTGTTGCGTGTGTCAACGCCACTTGGGTTACAGATGAACAGCGAGCTGAGTTTGACAGTCCCATTATAGAAAAGTGGTTTCTCTTTTACAACCTCAGGCGCCCGGACAGATCTCCTGGCGGATGGCCACCATCTGAAATCAGCCTCCCAACATCGGGGGTCATCACTCTACCAACCTTGGGGAACTGCCCTCCAACCTCGGGGAACAGCCCCCACAATCTTGGGAACAGCAGCCCCCCCCCCCCCCCCAAACCTCGAGAACACCCCCCCCCCCACGTCAGCTCGCAACCTCGTGAGCCCACCCCCCAACATCAGGAATCACCCCCCCCCCATACACATCAGTAATCAGCACCCCCCCCCCCACCCCATACACACATCAGGAATCAGCTCCCCTCATCAGGAATCAGCCCCTCCCTCCCACACACATATCAGGAATCAGCTCCCCTCATCAGGAATCAGCCCCTCCCTCCCACACACACATCAGGAATCAGCCCCTCCCTCCCTCCCACACACACATCAGGAATCAGCCCCTCCCTCCCACACACACACATCAGGAATCAGCCCCTCCCTCCCACACACACATCAGGAATCAGCCCCTCCCTCCCACACACACATCAGGATTCAGCCCCTCCCTCCCCCACACACACATCAGGAATCAGCTCGCCACACATCTGGAATCACCCCCCCCCCCCCACACACATCAGGAATCAGCTCCCCTCATCAAGAATCAGCCCCCCCCCCCCCCCACACACACACACACATCAGGAATCAGCTCCCCTCATCAAGAATCAGCCCCCCCTCCCCACACACACATCAGGAATCAGCCCGCCCCCGCATCCCCACACACACATCAGGAATCAGCCCCTCTCCACCACACACACACATCAGGAATCAGCTCCCCCCACATCAGGAATCAGCCCCTCCCACATCAGGAATCAGCCCCTCTCCACCACACACACCCATCAGGAATCAGCTCCCCCCACATCAGGAATCATCCCCTCCCACATCAGGAATCCGCCCCTCCCACATCAGGAATCCGCCCCCCCCCCCCCAGCCCCTCCTCCTTTCTCAACATTTTGCGAGCCGGATAAAGCGAGACTACGATTGGCGTCGTCACTTGCGTCAGTCCAAAGGATTTGTTTGAACAAAAAAGAAAAGCACTGACATTGGTGGAAGTAAAGAATGGTATTCCCCAAACAAGAACAATCAGCATGACAAAAATAATTTTTATTTTATATTCAGATTTCATGACCGCACACAGTTAAGGAAAACTACAACAATTGACTCCGTTATGTTACAATCCAAACCGCTTCGATCAGAACTCTAAGACTCTGTGTGCGATTATTACCATTAACTTCTTGCTTTCTTGATAGAAAAAAAATGCTATCCACAAGCATCTGTTTAGAACCACAATAATAGGCATTAGCTCATCCCATTTAGTAAATTTTATGCATGCCAACTCATACCAAACTGCTACTTTTACAAAAAAAATTTGCAATAATACATTTAATTATTTCCAGTCCTTTTTTTTTGCACAAAAAAAGAATTGTATCTATTTACAAGGTTTACACAAATTCTCCCCGGATTGATCACCGAAATGGAAATGCGCTCAGACGATAACATGTTGATGTTCTTTTGTTGTTGTTGTTGAGAATAAAAGAATGGTGTAAACATACTTGTAAAGACAAAATGTCTTCAACCGGTCCGTGGATGTTTTTAATTGCATCAATGAGAATGTGATACGTGTCCGCGTTGTTGTGCGGAGTCTCTGATGTGACAAGAGCACTCTCCTTAAGACACTGCCTGCAAACCGCTGATTAATCATTGTTGATGGCTGCAGTTTTCCCATCCTACCCGATTTCAGGCCAATTCAAATATGGTGAGTAAATGAATTAGACATGCAAATTCAAGCCCTAGGCTAGAGACTGCGTGACTGAAATCCTGCCTGGGCAGTCTTCTGCCCGACATACGTAGCGTCGTGTAAAAAAAGAAATCCTGATAATAACGGTTTTCAGTCATTTGCAGGGCAATATGTAAGGCTGCCTTCGCACTAAGGAGGATATTGCAGGAGGACTGGGGCCTTGGAAACAACACACATAGTGTGGAAGAAAGTTTACATAGTATTTTTTAAAATCTACAAGAAACAACATATTATAGGGACAGTGTAATCCAATGTACAAGTTATAACCAGAGCAGTCTTCTCTCTCTTATCGTCCTATGTGATTCTACAATAGCATTTAACAGAATTCCTTGTCCCCAGGAGTTGATTCTCACATGATGCTTCCTGATCTGAGGATCCCTGTGAAAGATGTCCGATTCTGGTTGGTCCACAGTTGATGTGAAGAACAGAGCTCCTATTTCACTGCCTTAGGAATCAGTGTCTGAAACTCAGGTCAGCATTGTGGATGCAATTTCCCTTCAGCTACTGGGCATGGATGTCCATGACTTGTCCTCCCATTGTTGGGTCTCCTGGGTTAAGCATTGTGGGGCTAGATGCTGACATTGGCATTCCAGGGTGGGGTGGTGGTCCTCCATGCATCATCATCGCTGGGTGGTGAGGGTGTCCAGGAATGTAGGAATGCATGGGAGGTCCATGTCGTAATTGGGCAGGGTGAGGGGGCATCTGGGGAGGGGTGTAACTTGGCTGTCCCATGCTCATACCCATTGGACCACCCTGAGATACATAGTCCCCTGGCATACCTTGCAATCCTGCAAAAAAGCACACAAAACTCTTTAGCGAAACTACTTCTGAACCTACTTAGAACATTAACAACATATACAGTCAAAACAAAGAGGGGGTTAGGCAAAACTGTAACTGGTAAATAAAGATCTTGTTCGATGTATAACACAAACACATTTGGCTACACTGTGTTTTGCAAAACAATGGGAAGTTTAGACCAACAATAAAATAATAGTCTAAAAAACTTTTAGAAGTTTAAGTCATTGTAAAGGAAAACATGATCATGCAAGAAGTAAATGTTGAGAGTAACATTCGAAATGTGTCCCACAGTTTGAAATGAGTCCCTCATTATTGTAGGAAAGGTTTAGTCCAAACTGGCCGTGGTGCAATTAAAAAGAAATTTCTAATTACACTGTCCCGCTGGAGAAAACTGGAACAACATACCCCTATTGTTCAAAGACCATGGGGTCGCAGCAATTTAAGGGAAATCTTAATCAGCGATCATTTTTATTACGGAAAATGGAAAGATTTTGAGCAAAAGAAGGGGGAGAATCATGACCTTGTAAAAAGGTCAAAAAACTTCTGCCTGGTAATTGGAGGGTGGATTTCCTAACAAAGGCCTCCAAGGAAGCCAGGGTGGTGGGGGCTGGGGTCACTAAGCATGCTTACTAAGCCATACCTGTGAGGCTGCTTGGCACATGGGAGCAAATCAATAATGTTCATTAATTAAATCTTTCTCTGTGATCACTAATGTCTGAAAGGCAGAATTTGAATTCAGGCCACCCTTGGCTGAGTTTGGATGGAAACAAAAAGAAAAATGGGGGGCTAAAACAATGAGCCTCCCGCTTTCTGTGGGCCTCTACCTTCTGCATGGGTTGCCATGGTTGATGGGAACTGACAGGTGTATTGTTTCTAAGAGCTATAAGCTCTATAATCATCAGGGTTGGAAAGCATAGCGCTCTCACTAAGTAGGTTCAATTGGCTTTGCTTCTGTGTAATATGGCTCTGTGACTGCTACAAACACCTTGGATTCAGGTCTCAGGCTGTTCAGCAAACGGCTGCTTAATCTAGCCTAAAGGAACAATTGTGAACTAATGAAAATTGCTTATAAAATATACTGTACCCACAGCTCCATAATCAAATAAGCCGATAATATTTTTGTAATAACCTATTAATTTAATTGGTCATGAAGCATATAATACATCATTTAAATTTAATTGACCTAGAAACTAAGAAACAATATTTAAATTAGCCAAGCCAGAAATTTCCATGCTAAGGTAATAAGTCTGTTGCATTTCTCAGCTCAGTAGAATTTTTTCACAGCTAATTGTCAGACTGATCTTGGAGTCCACGCAGAGCACATATCGAGAATTCACTTGGCCTGGAGATCTTAAAAAATGTGTACTGCCACATGAGGGAGGACAATCAGAAGAGACTGCTTTCACGACTGGAAACAACCAGAAGGACGTCAATTAGTGCCAACCTTCGGAAAAATTGTAGGAGAAGGGAATGTGCCTTTTTTGTGTGTGCTGCAGTTGGTTGGTGCGGTTTGGTGTTTAAATGGAATGGAGCACTCCAGGAATCTACAAAAAATGGTTTGTTTAATTAAAAAAAGGAGGATAACGCTCATTTATCATCAAGGGCAAGGGCAGTAGAATGCAGCAAGCTCACAAGGCTCTGCTTTACCCGGACCAACCATTCAGGATTGCATTAATGATCTCTATTTTTGTATACTCCAAAAGTCAAATCCATTTGTCACACTGCACGTGATGGCATACTTAATTTGGATGTGCGCAATTAGTCTGAGCTGAACTCCACACACTGCTGCACCCTCCTCCATTTTGCCTGGCTTTTCAAAAAAAATAAAAAATAATTTTCTGCAACCCCCCAAAAAAATGCTTTCATGGATGGTTAGCTGAAAAAAAAATCAGGACCCTAATTGAATATGTAGGGATTTGTCTCAATTCAAATTATATTCAATGCTCCTGTTTTCTTTTGCTGTTAGAACATTGTCCGATTGCCTTTTTGGTGTCTCCCAGGTTAGTGTATAAATGTAACTCATGCATCAACTGTGGCTAGACAGATTTATGACACTTTGGGGACATGCTCTTTCCTCTCCTTGCACTGCTGCAGACTGCTTACATTTTGCCAATCAGTCTGTTGCTATGGCGACACACTCCCCCCTCTGGCTGGTTCTTGTTTTTGTCATGTGGCTCTCGCTCTGTGTTACTGCGCACAGTTCCAGATAACAGCATTAGGCACAAATGTTCCCTAAATATATATGTATATACATATATAAACACACACACACACATATATATATATATATTATATACACGTGTGTGTGTGCTTTTAATAATCTTTATGTCACTAATGGTGAATTCAAGCATTCATGAGTAGGAAAAAGAAAACAGAGAGCCCAAGAATAGTTTGGAAAAGAGTGAATGAAGCATGAAGTTATGGGCGGGAACAGCAAAAAAAAAAGAAAAAAAAATGTATGAAGAAAAAAAATTCTCCTAGAACAAGATGTAAAAACAAAGACCCTATTTGTACTTACTTCCCCCTTGCTTTGCGATTGGTTAACTAGATGAAGATTACATGTAGTGCCACTGCCCTTCCATGCCCATATTCATGCCCATTCCACTCATAGGTCCTAGAAGGGAGATAAAAATCCAAGAAGATTCCAGAAAATGAGCAAAGTTAAAAAAAAAACAGATAGTGCCAAAAAAGACCCATTTTTTTCTTAAACACCAGGATCTGAGGGTCAAGCGGAGTAATGGGTTTCTGCAACAAGAGAAACCAGTTTCCCCTTTTTAACATTAGGTGCATAGAAGACAGGCAAGGCAAGGCAGGCAGTCGAAGTGCAGCAAAAGATGAGGGTGATAATCCTGGAAAGCACTCTGAATTGTGTGAATGAAGATGTAAACACTGGTGAGCATGGATCATGAAAAATATACACACATATATAAGTCTTACCAGGAGGCCTGATTCCCATATGTTGCTGGCCATCCATCACAAAACCTCCCATTGGTTGACCGTCTGGGTTATAGGGTGCACCTTGGCTCACTGAGGATTAAGAACAAGTCTGGATATCATTTTCTGTCGACAATGCTCTGATCTGATTCAAACTCTGGAACACGCTGTCTGGAGAAGTTCAATAATACAAAGCATATGAACATAATTTCAACTCACTGACTTGCTTTTCACACAGCCATCTTTAAAAAAATACTTGCCTGACTGATGTAATCTGGCCAAAAGTATTCAACCGTATGTGCTCACTTTCACTTCAAACGCTAAACTGCTTATTATTAATTGTTGCTTGGTATAGGCCCAGGATATTTTTATCACTGTTACAGAGAAAGGTTACTGAACCAGTTTTGCTTCAGTTATTAATGGAGGTAGCTAGTTGGCACATCATGCATTTCCCTATGTGCTCTGAAGGTAATGCTGCTAAAACATATGGAAGGTTCAAGATGGTCTTTGGACCATTCTGTTGTGGCATAGTAATTGTCAATTGATTTGCGATCGGTAACCACTGTTTCTCTAGGTTTTTTTTTGCATAATACATTCTCTATCATTTCGTCTTCAGGAGCTGTAAGGAAATCTTGTGTTCGCCAGGGCCCAGGAACTCTTTGCTTCCTCCACTTGGAAAATGTGACTATTACATCAGCCGTGGAAATTTCTCACTGCCGCCGATCAGTTCCCTTGTATTACAGTAAAATTAAAAATAAAGCCCCCTTTCTGTTCAGCAATGGTCCCGTGGTTGTTTTGAAAATTTTCATTGAATCCCTGAATGATACAACACAGGTGGGGGGCCCACCCTCTGCTTTTGCCAGCTCTTAGAGAGATATTCAACTAATTCCATTTCCTTGCTCTGAACATTTTCCCTTCAAATATTTACACAATTCTCTTTTGTAAGTTATAATTAAATCTGCTCCCACTGCCCTTTTAGGTAGCACCTTCCAGATCACGGACGGGATTCTGCGGTCCCCCAGCCGTATGTTTCCTGGCAGCGCGCCGTTCGCTGGCAGGTGAATTCTCTGCACCCGCTGCTTGTCAATGGGATTTCCAATTGAGCCACCCCATGCCGTCGGAGAACCCATGGGCGGCGTTGCGCTGCTGGCAGGAACACAGAATCCCTACGGCCCACAACAACCCACTAATGTAAAATAAAAGCTTTCCTTGGGTGATCCCTTAAATCTGTTTCCTCTGGTTACTGACCCTCCTCATAATCAGTAATGGAATCAAGGGCCGGGATTCTCCCCTACCCGGCGGGGCGGGGGGTCCCGGCGTGTTGGAGTGGCGTGAACCACTCTGGCGTCGGGCCACCCAAAAGGTGCGGAAGGGTCTCCGCACCTTTAGGGGCCAAGCCCTCACATTGAGGGGCTAGGCCTGCGCCAGAGTGGTTACTGCTCCGCCGGCTGGCGTGAACGGCCTTTGGTGCCACGCCAGCCGGGGCCGAAAGGACTTCGCTGGCCGGCGTAAGTCCGCGCATGCGCCAGAGCGTCAGCGGCTGCCCCGGGCGATTCTCTGACCCGGCGGGGAGGGTCCGAGAATCCCGCTCAAGGTTTCTGGGGATAACGCGGGAAAGTGGAGTTGAGGATTATCATATCAGATCAGTCATGAATGGTGGAGAAGATGTGATGGGCTGAATGGCCTACTTATGTTCCTCCATCTTATAGCCTCCTGCCATTGGAAACCGTTCCTCTTCAATTATTCTCAACAACCCCCCATAATTTTGGAGCTGTCCCCTTAACCTTCTGCTTCTAAGGAGAATAATCCCAGCTTCACCACATCACTGAAGTCCCTTATCTCTGGGACAATTTTAGTAAATTTCCTTTGTGCCCTCTATAAGGCCTTGCCATCCTTCCCAATGTGTGGTGCCTAGAAGTGGGACGCAACGCTCCAGCTGAGGTCTAACTAGTGATTTATCAGGGTTTTGCATAATTTATTTGCTTTTGTGGATATTTAAATGCAATCTTAAAGCAAGATCATTCGTCTTGGAGAGCAGTAGAACCTTTCCATTTTCTTCTGTCTCCCCTGGCTATACCGTGGTTAAAGGACCAAAAAGGTAAAAAGTAGGTTGGACAGAGACAATGAATAAACATGCCAAAAATCTACAATAACAATGCTTTTAAAACACCATTGTACTTATTTACAAATTGTAAAAATTTTTAAAGGTTGGGGGAAGTATATCACCGTGTAACAAAATCAGAAACACGGTTATAAAGAACATGATTATGTTTTAGTTACACACATCCCATGGAGGAAGTCTGTACACATTCTGTCCACATTTCAAAATGTCCTACTATTAAAATCTTTCAGCTAGAGAATTCCACTCTATAGAATTCCAAGGCCTCAGGTTAAAATTAGTGCCATTTTAGACAGAGGGTGCTTGAATGGTTTCTCCATTAGATGGTTGCAGTGGAGGTCACGGCCAGAGCTCAAGGCAAAATGACACAATATCACCTCTTAAATATCACCACAGCCATATTGCTAATTCACAGTGGAAAGGGAGTAAGGCACAAAACAAAATTACCCCCGCAATGTGATTAAGTGTTCATAAATGTAATATTTAGCCTTTTTTTACTGTTTAGAGTCTGGTTTCTTCTCCATGCTGGTCCTCTTTGACCATCTATCTTCTATGGATGAGAAGCTTGGCTAGCCCCTTGCTCACAATGCTTCATTGATATCACTCTTGCATTAGCTGCACAGAGATGTATGGCAGTGGCTCAATGATGACTATCCTTGCACCTTCCTAATCCCACTTGGGAGAAGGCGCTACTCAGCCCAGCTACGTTACACTGCTTAGTACTTTATCATTCTATGTTTGTTTGAAAGCCACAATGATGTAAGAGGAGACATAAATGTTGCTATGTTTCATGTGTAGATTGAGAAAGGATAATGGACAGCCATTGGGTTACAAGCATGTTGATCACATTACAATTGTTCATGGTTTATCTGAGGTGTTAAACAAAATTAACAAAGGAAGTCTCCCAGAATTTGGAGTCTGCAGCCAATGTAGGGTCTTGGTGGAATTAAGGTGTGGAAGCTGATATGGGATCCCTTCCCGAAATCATTCTGTCTGCCTCTCTTCCTTTATGACATTCCTCAAAACCTACTTTGACCTATTCTAATATCGCCTTTTGGTGGCTTGGTGTCAAATTTTGTTTGATAACGCTTTTGTGAAATGTCTTGGGGTGGTTTACTAGTTTAAAAAAGCTACATAACTGCAAGATCCTGCTCTAAAAGAAAATAGAAGGACTTGCATTTCTTTTTTAAAAATAAATTTAGAACACCAAATTTTTTCCAATTAATGGGGCAATTTAGCGTGGCCAATCGTCTTAACTTGCACATCGTTTTGGGTTGTGGGGGTGGGGCGCACGCAGACACGGGGAATTTGCAAACTCCACATGGACAGTGACCCGGGGCTGGGATCAACCCTGGGTCCTTGGCGCCGTGAAGCAACAGTGCTAACCACTGCGCCACCGTGCCGCCCTAAGAATTGCATTTATGTAACACTCGTCACAACCACTGGATGCCACCAACTGTTTTACACCCAATGAACTGCTTTTTAAGAGTAGTCACTGGTTTAATGGAGGAAACACAGAAGCCAACACATAACAAGCTCCCAGACATAGCAATGTGATAAAGAGCAGATAATCTGTTTCTTGTAATGTTGCTTTGAAAGATAAATATTAGCCAGAACACCGGGATAAATCCCCTTCTCTTCTTGGAAATAGTGCCATGCGATTTTGTTTGTCACCTGATGTGACAGACAGAGCCTCGATTCATCACTTCACCCACAGCAATACACCTCACTGCAGCACTCCTTCAAAGCTGCAATACAGTGTCAGCCTCGATCATTTTTGCTCAATTTTGGGTGTAGGGGGTTTGAATCCGGAGCAATGTTAGAAGCAAGAGTGATACTGACTAAGCCACAGGAATGCCACTTTTACAGAATCTACAGTGCAGAAGGAGGCCATTCGGTCCACCGGCCCTTAGAAAGAGCATCCGACCTAAGCCCACACCTCCACCTTATCCCCAAAACCCAGTAAGCCCACCTAACCTTTTTTTGACACTAAGGGGCAATTTAACATGGCCAATCCACTTAACCTGCACATCTTTGGACTGTGGGAGGAACCCGTAGCACCCGGAGGAAACCCACCCGGACACGGGGAGGAAGTGCAAACTCCACACAGTCACCCAAAGCTGGAAATGAACCTGGGACCCTGGAGCTGTGAGGCAGCAGTGCCAGCCATTGTGCCACTGTGCCGTCCCCGATTATAGTGATACCTCTGCTTGCCCATTGCATGATGATTGGTGAGCAGTGATCAGGGCTTCTTGGTCTGAATTTTTGTGCCTGAGTTATGACACGTAGACAGAAGGGTCAGCAGATTAACTCACTGACAAGTGATTGGCTGTAACACGGCGATGCCCTGTCAAAAAGCCGAAAGGATTTCGTTTAGGAGGTTAACGGCAGGTTTACAGCAGATTCCGGTAGGTAACTTGTCACTATAATATTGACATGCAAAATGCAGGAATTTCCAAAAATCTCAGTTCATTCAATTGTTTTCTGCTCAGAAGCAGATTAACGTTTTGCTGCAAAATTGAATTACATTTACACGAACAAACAACCTACAACAGAAAATGAACAACATTAAACACCTTTAGTGTTGGTGTAAATGAGCACTTTGGATCATCCATTTTGAATTTGTCAGGCTAATAACAAATGTTAAACATAAACAGATTTTTTTTAAAAATCAAAGATGCTGAAAATACCCAGCAGGTCAGACAGCATCTGTAATATTTAAAGTCAATTACTTTTCATCACAGACCTGATGGAATTTTACTGCCCCTGCAGTTTTGCTTTTCGTATGTAAACAAATTGTTATGTGCACAGTGACACTAGTCTAAATTATACACTTCCTCTTTTAAATTTACTAATTAAAAAGGAACCCCACTGTTTCAGGTAAAGAGTGTAGAAGGATTGAATCTCATTTTTACTCACATGCAAACAATGCAACATTGGTTGCTCTTGACATGAATTATGCTTTGCACAAAGCAGATGACACCTTTGTGTTCAATATTGAGAAATATTGGAATGCTCTGACTGTGACTTACAAAGATGAAAATGGCCTTTTAATGAATTATGAAGTGCTAAATGACTCAACTGCACCCATTATCACACTGAGAACTGCATTAATGTTAAAGCAGAGAATAAAGCATATCAGATGTATTCCTTAACAAGGGAGAGTAAGAAATAATGGGACCTGGTTGAGATACACTGTCCCCAAATCATAGAATAGTACAATGCAGCACATAAGGAGCGCATTTGTCACATCAATTCTGTACTGGCTCTTTCATAGATCATTCAAAATCTCCTAGAGGGTTCATACTGATTCTTGATGGAAAACTACAGGGATTTCCCCATTGGAGGAAAGGTCCTTCCTTCTTCTGGGAGCTCTAAACCTGCCTTGCCAGAGGCAGGATCTCTGCCCACCCCTTACAAAGCCTACGATGCCAAAGGGATGGGGCAGGGGCAACAGAGGGGAAATTACTTTGGGTTCAGCAGTTCCTAATTCCCACACTTAGTCACAATCCAGGATATTGCTGGAAGACCACCTGCTTTGGGTCCATCCCATCAACAACAATTTGACTTTACCACAGCAAAATATCCCCAGGTGCTTCACAGGGGTATTTATCAAACAACATTCGACACCTGCCCACCCACACACACGGAGATATTTAGGCAGGTGCCCAAAAGCTTGGTCAAGCAGGTGTGTTTTAAGGAATGTATTGAAGAGAGAGAGAGAGAGAGTGAGACAGAGAGGTTTAGGGAGGGAATTTCAAAGCTTTGGGCCCAGGCAGCTGAAGGCACAGCCACCAATGGTGGAGTGAGGGGCTTGAATTTGAGAAGGCAGCTTGTCGGACTGGAACTGTCAGGGAGGGGTGCATTCCATGCAACCTTCCCTCTCTTGCTTTGATAAAGAGTCATCCAGACTTGAAACGTTAGCTCAGTTTTCTCTCTCCAGAACTGCTGTCAGGCCTGCTGAGCACTTCTCACTTCCGGGCCATTGGGCTCTGAATCCACCCGACCAGAACAAGGATCGGACCTGTGCTGTTGACACCAATCTGATTCACTCTGGCTGTCCACATAACTGAACCAAATATTTCCCCTTGGGGTGTGTGTGTGTGTGCAGTGTGTGTGGGGGGCGGGGGCGGGGGGGGGGGGGGGGGGGGCGGGGGGGGGGGGGGGAGAAAGAGGAGCGTGGTGGCAGGGATGGAAGAACCTTAAAATGAGGGCCAAGCCCTTTGTTCGGCAAGAGTAAAAGGGTGATGGAAACAAGATGGTAGACTGAGTTAAGATCCAGATTACCCATGATCTAACTGAATGCTGGAAAAGGCATAAGGGGCCTCCTCCTGTTCCTAACATTTACCCAATTTCCCATTCTGCAGAAAGCAATGGACAGTGATCAAGAACGGATGCTTCCTCAACACAGGGACACTGAGAAAGGGGCCTCCTCCTGTTCCAAACATTTACCCAATTTCCCATTCTGCAGAAAGCAATGGACAGTGATCAAGAATGGATGCTTCCTCAACACAGGGACACTGAGACAGTTGTTGCTCGTATACCACTACTTGACCAATACCAAAATATATTCACCACTGACTGGGGCATGGGCATGGTGCCTAGACTGTGTAACAATCTACTACCCGAGTCGAGTGAACCATCAGAGGAAGATAACTGGGATTTTCACATCGGATAACAAGAGTTAGGCTTGAATAGAGGCCTGGACCTGATAAAGTATCAGCTTTCCACAGGAAGAATCAAAGATAAATATTTTTGATATTATATATCACTGAAATCGTTCTTCTATTTTCACACTGGCCCCATTCTCTATAAATACCCTCTAAAGAATTCAACAATGATTAATGCTCACTAGTTAGTCGGCAAAGGACAATGCTTCCCTTTTTAATGTCCGCTGCCTCCTCCTTAAAAATAAAAGTTGGGCAATGACCTTATCACCTCAAATAATCAACTACACAGCCTGAAATGTTTGCTGCTTTTAGCCCGTGCATGTAAATACTGACGACCCACCCAATTTCTGATTCTAGATTGCTCATTTTTATCTGTTAAAAGTAGGCGGTGTACAGGATTGAAATTCATACAGACAGGACCTTTCCTGGACACAGCAATGTATTCACTTGTTCATGGTATTGCTCCTTAAAGCCATCGTTATGCTCCAATATATAGGCCAGATGGAGATTTATGTGCTGCTGCAAAGCTTGCTATTTGAGCAACGGTCTTACGTAGATTTTTTTTCAAAGTAGAAGAATGTGGCAACATGTCTGGATTTTAAAATGGTTGCAACCCAACGCTCAGAGGTCAACCAAGCAAAAATGGAAATTCACCAAGTTCAAAAATTGCATTTCCGAGAGATTGTTGGCAAGGCCCTGTTTCTCACATCCTTCAAACGATTGAAAAGGAGAATTTTCCTTACTATGATCAACCCAATTGCAATTCAGACTGGGACAAATCTGGTTTCCATCTAGTGTGAACCCAATTACCAACTTAAAACAAAACTCCTGTTCTCCCCTCCCCCATATCTGACCTGACCTGCCCTAGCACTAAAGATGTAGTGGCACAGCTTGCAGCCAGAGAAGTTAATGCAGGAGAACATGCCATACAACACCGCGTTTGGCCTCTGAATCAAGCAGAATAGGCTCACAATTCTCGGGGAAATGTAAAACTTTTGATCTATTAAGGTTTTCAGAAGGAAAGCTCTCATTTAAACACAAACAATAATACTATGAAAGACAACAATTGTATTTATCCAGCATTTCCCATGACTTAAGCATGCTTCCCAGGCAATGAAGTACTTTTGAAGTGTAATTAGTCAACTTTGTAATGAATGCAGTCAATCTGTGCACAGCAAGCTCCCACAAACAGTAATGAAAGAAATGGCCAGATGATCTGTTTTAGTGATGTTGGTAGGGGGATCAATGTTGGTTAGGACAACTCCCTTCCTCTCATTTGAATAGTGTCACAGGAGTTCTTACATTCACCTGAAGGCGCCTTGTTTGAACAGACTCTTGTGCAAATTAATGCAGCGCACCGTCTCTGCTACACTTCTGTCTCTGAGGTGAGATTGCCAAGCCAACGTTGACCCACGAGGAGGTTGGGTGACAGGCACCATTCACGGAGCTTTCTAAATATTAACACTCAGTCAGATTTATAGGAGGGGGAATGGTGACACGTTCCTATTTTGTATTCCTTGTCAACGTTCAGCAATATGCTGTTGGAAGCTCATTAGACTGCAGGCCACAGCTTACTAATTTGAATAGAATTTAAATACATTTAAAAAAAACACAGCTCCCTGTGGGATAATATCAATTTAGTGAATGGATGCAAGTTGGGCTCAATTGAGTTTGACATCATGCCCATTTATGTGTCACTAAGGGAAAACTTGCTTGGCCCAAGATGTTAGGAATTACGATTTATAAGCTTGGAATTTTACTGTCAAATTGGGAGTGCCACATGGGACTTTCTTTTGCTGTTTTTCACTGTTTTTGCGTGCTTATTTCTGGCATGGCCCTGAATCTCTCTAAGACTATCTTCCCTGGGCCATACATCAACTGTTCTGTTGTCAGTCATGTAGGACATGGGATTACATTAGATACATAGGATCCTAGCACAGAAACAGGCCTCTCAGCCCAACCAGTTCATGCTGGTGTTTATGATCTACTTGAGTCTCTTCCCACCTTTCTTCATCTAAATCTGCCATTGTAACCCTCTTATTTCCTTCTCCTTCAAATCCTTGTCTAGCTTCCCCTCAATAGGACTGGGAGAAATTTGAAATTGTGGAATGATGTGACAAATTGAAACCAAGTAAGTCTTTTTTTTTTTTAAATTGTGCACAGAATCAAAGGTCATATTTACAAAACAAAGACCGCAGGAGAAAATAGGGAATGCTTGAGATGCACATATTTTATGTAGAGTATTAAGTGTGTGAAACAGGTTAGCAGCATAAAAGGACGAATTTTGATGGGTTTCAAGAAGGACGGGGATATGTTTTTCTTTTTTTTTAAATATAATTTTTATTGGAATTTTTTACAGAAAATATAAAACATAACGAGAAACAATGAAATGCAACAAAATAACCCATAATAACTGTAACACCCCCAGACCATATGTATCCCATCCCCCCACCCCCCAACCCCAATGAACAACAAAAGAACTTAAAAATAAATTTAAATTAAATAAACAAACATAGTCATTGTCCCCCCCCCCCGCCCCGGGTTGCTGCTGCTACTGTCCCTGTACCCTATCGTTGAGCCAGAAAGTTGAGAAAAGGTTGCCACCGCCTAAAGAACCCTTGTACCGACCCTCTCAGGGCGAATTTGACCTTCTCGAGCTTAATGAAACCCGCCATGTCATTGATCCAGGTCTCCACGCTTGGGGGCCTCGCATCCTTCCATTGTAGCAAGATCCTTCGCCGGGCTACTAGGGACGCAAAGGCCAGCACACCGGCCTCTTTAGGGATATGTTTTTCTTAATTAGCAAATGGGATTTTGGTTTGTTAGAGATGTAGCAATGGATAGGTCAGCTAGATGGACCAAACAGTCTGTTCAAATCTGAAGCTGTTACTATGGGCTGACATGGACTGATGCCCCACCTGATATCCAACCCTAGGCGTCCGATTGGGCATGGCCCTTCCCAATGATAATTGACTGCCCTCCTGCTGGGCAGCCACCAATTGGCCACCTGACACTTGGTTAGCTGTACTGGGACAGCAGAGGCAGGAGTGAGCGCCCCCTCATGGGGCACACTTCCCATTCCAGCTCCCTCGTGGAGGAATTTACCATTCCAACTCCCTCACCCAGCCGGAAAGTGTTAAATCCAACCCGTGGCTGCTATGGTTGCAACAAACGGTTGGTTTCCCAAACTACGAGGGATCACTGAATATTATGACAGTAGGCATTACTCATAGCATCTCTGCAGTGCTGAAGAAGGAGACCATTCGGCCCATCGAGTCTGCACTGACCCTTGGAAAGAGCACCCTACCTAGGCCCACGGCCCCACCTGGCCCCGTAATCCAGTAACCTCAGCTAATCTTTTGGACACTAAGGGGCAACTTAGTATGGCCATTCCACACAACTTGCACATCTTTGGACTGTGGGAGGAAACCGGAGCACCCGGAGGAAACCCACATAGACACGGGGAGAAGGTGCAAACTCCACACAGACAATCACCCAAGGCCGGAATTGAACCCGGGTCTCTGAGTCAACAGTGCTATCCACTGTGCTGCCACATTAATACATGCATTAACAATACTATGGCATACCCCATCTGAATGAGATAGCGCCGTAAAAACAGATAAATAATTTGTGACCCCCACTACAAATTGCAGTTGAGAGATGGTTTCAGTGCATTCCAACAAAGATCATTGTAATTAGTCACTATAATAGGACATAAAACCCAATCACTTATCATGCTGTATAATTTTGTATCGGTTATGAATTACATACATACAATTGAATTATGTTCAAAAAATATATACTTCCTTTTCTGCACAAGAAAATAACCAAAAAATATGTTTTTTATTCTATCTTACAGTACTTCCTTTCCTGACTGAGTCTGCAATGGGGTTTAGGTCACACTTACCATTGCAATTTGTGGAATTGTGTGTGCGGTTTACTCCTGATTGACAGGAGTCATCACAGTCAGCTGTGATGGTTGACCAATGAGTTAACTGGTGAGCTAGTTGTCAATCATTCAAGAGGATTTCTACCCTCATTTACAAATAACTTTGTTAGATCTTCATTAGTGCCTTATATTGAAGATGCTGTGGGCAGGAATTCGAGGCCGTGCCAGAAGGCACTCGTGTTGAGTTTGTGGAACAGCAGCTGATATTATCGTCGGTCAGCTGTTTTGCTGCTTCTCCGGGCAAACTACTGCTGAAAGCCATCATCTGCCAGTGCCTACTGATCTGAACATTGGGCCTCTGTGATAGCTGCTCGCTAAGCATTCTCCAAATAAGTTAAAGAGGGTTCTGATTGGTTCTTGGATTTTTGGATGGAAAATCATTCATGGCAGCATTAACAGTTACTGTGACAGTTGTCTCCATTAAGGTGATTACCACGGCAGTAGCCATTTTAATTTTCATGTCTGTTCTTCAACTCCATCTCAACTCTGACCATTTTTGCACCAGAAATTCATTAATTTCCCCGATTATTGTATAATTTTATTGGTATCTTTAACAATTCAGATGTAAATACAACACCCATATAAGTCCCTCAACAGCTACTTGAATTTAGACAGATTTTAACACAGTGAAATGTCCCAAGGCAAGACGGTTTCGGAGGGAATACCAGAGTTTAGGACTCCTACTACTTATGGCCCAAGCAGCTAAAGGCCCGACCAACAATGGTGGAGTGACTAAAACTGGGAATGTGTAAGAGGTCAGAATGGGCAGAGCACAGAGGTCTTGGGAGAGTTGTAGGGCTGAGAGAGTTTACAAAGATGGGGGAAGAGGTGGTTGCAAGGCCACGGCAGGAACTGAAAACAAGGATGAGAGTTTTAACTGAGAGTCAATGGAAGTCAACGAGCACAGGGCTGATGAAAGATGGTTTAGGGTATGTTGCAGCAGAGATTTGATTTAGAGAGAGCAGAACTGGGCGGCACGGTAGCACAGTGGTTAGCACTGTTGCTTCACAGCGCCAGGGTCCCAGGTTCCCGCCCCGCCACCCCGACTGCCTTATTCTCCAGCGCCATTTTTCGGGCGGGGGCGGGGTTGATGCCATGCCGGTTGGGGGCCGTTGGCAGTGGCCACCCGATGGGCCAGGCGGCCGTCCGTCCGTTTTTGGCCAGTCCCGCCGCCGTGGGTTACGCATGGTCCCAGCGGTGGGACCTGGCAGGTAAGTCGGCGGGGCGGTCCTCGGGGCGGTGCTGGGGGATCCGACCCCAGGGGAGCCCACGATGACCTGGCACACGATCGGGGCTCACCGATCTGCGGGTGGGCCTGTGCCGTGATGGCACTCCTTTCTTCCGTGCTGGCCCCTGTAGCGCTCCGTCATGGCCAGCATGGAGAAGAGAAACCCCGCGCATGCGCCAAAACACGCCGGTGGTTCCGCGCATGCGCGAGATCACGCCGGCCCTTTGGCGCATGCGTGAACTTGCGCAGTCCCTTCGGTGCCGGCTGGAGCGGCGTCAACCCCTCCGGCGTCCACCTAGCCCCCAGAAGTGCCAGGAATTCCACACTTTCAGGGGCTGTTGACGCCAGAATGGTTGGCGCTGGTTCTCCCGTCGACATGGGGACTCAGTCCCCAGAAGGGAGAATCCTGTCGTCTCTGAAGTGGTTTGGGGACCAGTTCATGGAGGAGAGGTTTGCCAGTTTTAGGGAGTTAGCTGCTAATTTCCAGCTACCCAGTTCCAGTCTTTTTAGGTGTTTCCAAGTCCACGATTTTTCGAGTAAAGCTTTTCCTTCCTTTCCTTTGGCGCCACCCTCTTCCCTGATGAAGAAGGTCTGTCTCTGACTAGGCCTGGTGTGGTGTCTATTTCGGACCTATTTGGTCATATTCTTTCAACGGATTCTGCTCCGTTGAGTGGTGTGAGGGTGAATTGGGTCCTTAATAGTGAGGTGTGGAGTGAGGCCCTTCATAGAGTCAAGTCCACATCTTCATGTGCTCGGCTGCATTTGATTCAGCTTAAGGTATTGCATAGGACGCACTTGACCAGGGCAAGGATGAATGGGTTGGGTTCTTCCCTGGTGTTGAGGGAGATGTGAGCGTGTTCTCTTGGGCCGGATAACCATATGCATATGTTCTGGTCCTGCCCCAAACCTATAAGCCTCTGGACTTAATTCTTTACACCATGTTGGAGATATTCCATGTAGATTTGGATCTGTGTCCGCTGGTGGCCACATTCAGGATGTCACTGGCGATACACTCTGGGATAAAGGCAGAGGTCCTTGCCTTTGCCCGTGGGTAGACCGGAGGCCAATATTGCTTGGATGAAGGTCTCCCTCTGCTTGGTTGGGTGACTTAATGTAATTTCTGCATTTGGAGAAGGCCAAGTTCACCATTTAGGGGGTTGGTGGAAAGGTTCTACCTTGGATGGCAACCATTTATTTCCTTTTTAAGGAGTTAGTCATGGTCAGTTATTAGAGGGTTTAGGTTAGTTTTTGTCTTTAAATTGTGCATATTATTTTTCCTATTTTCTTTGATTGTGATGTTTTGACCTTTTTTCCCCCTGTTTGATTGTTTTGGGTTGTATTGACTGTTATGAAAAACTTCTTAATAAACATATTTTAAAAAAATAACACCAAAGATGTGAATTGGCTAGTTCAGCCATAAACAGTTGACAGGGATACGGTTGGAGTCAATGGCGAGAGAACAGAGTTTGTGGCAGCGGCTGAAGACAATGACATTCCATCGGTCTTCCCAATATGTAGTTGGTATAAATTTCTGCTCATCTAATGTGTATGTTGGATTAGCAATATAACAATTTTGAGACAATAGAGGGGTTGAGAGCGCTCGTGGTGAGGTAGGCCTGGGCATCGTCAGTGTCCATGTGGAAACTGACATAATTGCCACGATTGGCCTGTTTGCCTCTTATTTTCCCTATCTTGTTACACACAATCATCCATAGCAAAATCACGCGCAACTTCCATTCTGCAAGGAAAGCAATTAACCACAAACGAAAAGGAAATCTGGCTTTTAAGGCTTATTATTCAATGGAAGTCATAATGCGCTTGAGAACCCTTCCAATCGAGCAATGCTTTCCTGTGTTCAGTTTGGCAGCTACAATACAATGGAGGGTGAATGTCACTGTTACACAGTCACTCTGGAGTTTTGTGGGTGATCCACAGAAACTCACTTTGTTTTGTTGCTTTAATTTCTGAAAAAAACTCTTTGTGGCCTTGTATGTTTGCTTTTAAGAGTCTCCGGAGGCTCCAGGCTGTTCCATATTTTAACCCCCACCCCCAGGGGGAATTGGGGAAAACTTGAGATGATATCAAATTGTTAACCATTTGGCCTGGAACGAGGCTTAAAGAAAATGTCAAATACAACATGCATTATAAAAATGAAATGAAATGGCAAACAGCCAAGAAAAATAATAAGGCAGCCCCTTTTGTTAGAATGCATCCTTGTATTAAATAACAAGGCGGATACACTTACAACAATACTTGCTTACTTTAGCCCTTGTGTTTGAAATGTTTTCCTCAAAATATCACAAGACATTTAGGATGAGGAAACCCATTCAGCCCATTTTCTTTCACCAATCCAGGATGATCCAAAAGTCCCCCCCCCCACTTTAACAAACAACTGATTCAGAATAGATTCCAGCGAGTCTGTTCCAAGTGCGAGTGCCAGAATGTCCTAATATCAGTGCTACATTTTCCCTTTTTAAACCCGTAGGTCTTTGTCCAGTGCACACAATTTAATTTCCAATATTTTGGTGAATTTACTTTTTCCATACCAATTATCGTCTTCCTCTAAGAGATCACCTCTCAGACAAGGTTAAACCTTTTTTGGTCCCTTCGCCTATTTTAGATCTCTAACATTAGAATTAGAATTAGAATTAGAACAGTACAGCACAGAACAGGCCCTTCGGCCCTCAATGTTGTGCCGAGCCATGATCACCCTACTCAAACCTACGTATCCACCCTATACCCGTAACCCCTTAACCTTACTTTTTATTAGGACACTACGGGCAATTTAGCATGGCCAATCCACCTAACCCGCACATCTTTGGACTGTGGGAGGAAACCGGAGCACCCGGAGGAAACCCACGCACACAGGGGGAGGACGTGCAGACTCCACACAGACAGTGACCCAGTCGGGAATCGAACCTGGGACCCTGGAGCTGTGAAGCATTTATGCTAACCACCATGCTACCCTGCTGCCCATTAGGCACCAGTGTTCTTGCTTCTCTGCGCTCGTTCTCATGCTTTAATACCCTTGTATCTCAGAGACTAAGAATGGACAAGCTAGTCACAGTGTCCTGACCAGAGAACTATACAATTTAATCAAGATTCCCACTGACTTGAATTCCATTGCATTGGAACTATTGACCAAGGTTCCATTGGTTTTGTTGTTTTCTGCCCTGCATGGATAGAGTAGTTTGAGTGTTGAGTTTTACTCATACTTTGAAATGCCTTTCAATGTCATTGTCAGTTCAATCCGTTCCTGGGGATGGGTTTTCAAAAGAAGGGGACCCGATGCTGGCAAAGTTAAGAATCAGAGGTCTTCTCAGGATCTTGACACCTTCCTGCATGTTTTTGAATTTTGAAAGTGCGTCCAAAAATGCCGTCTCCTTACAATTACAACTCCAAAGATTCACATGGATCTGTCTCCCTCTTAAAAACTGGTCAACACAAAGATGCTAGTTTTGTTTAGCAGTAATGCCAAATTTGGTGAAGGATTAAACTCAACCACATACCCAAATAGTCGCATAGCCCACTGACATTCCCCGTAACATGCAGCCACATAGTAGTTATGAACATGTAAATGTGTCCCACTGAGTTTACAAAGATAATTGCCTACTAAAAAGATCATTCAAGCAATAAGAGCCATCCATGCACAGAAAGTGAATTTAACTGCCCTTTGAACAATTCCAGAGTTTTCTTTGCAACCACTATAGGAGCCCATTTCTAGTGATTGATCACCCTTTGTGTCAACCAGTTGCCAACTCTCCTAAACTGGTCTGGAGGATCCAGATCTCACAGTCATATCCCTAAGACACTGCTCTGAGCAACACCTTAGAGAATAACCATTGGGCTATTCAAAGGAAAATATGTGCTTCTTCATTATCCTTTATCGTCTGGGAAGGAAGGGCACATAAAGGTGGAATTCTGAACTGGCCAATGGTGCAAGTGTAGTGGGGGTGGGGGAGAGGCTGTTGGAGACAGATAATGTGATGAATTCTCCTAGAATGCATTCAGAATTGGCAACCCACTGCGCTGCGTAACAAGCCCCAAAGTGGCATTTACCAATTTCTACCTCGTCTCCCTTGTCCTACAATTTAACTTCAAAACATTCCACAGATTTCAGTAACCTATTTTGCTTAGTATGCATCCAAGTTTCCTTCCTATTCCCCTCCTTTCAAACCTAAAATGCTCAAGGGTTCAAGTCCGTCCTTCCACTAGCTCTTTCATCTCTCCACAACTCAGTCCTAGAAGCCTTGGCCCAGCTTCCAGTGCCTGAATGTAACCTTATGTGTCTGAGTGATTAGAAACAAACACACAATACTCAAGGTGCAGTCTTTATAAAATAACTTACAAGCACAAACTCCACCCTTCGGATTTGTAATCCACTTGAACAAGCAATTATACAATGGCAAACTATCAATTACATTTATTCTTTAGGAGTAAATGCTTAATCTGCAAGATTTCAGAAGGATTAGACAAGACAAGAATTCATCTTGTATTCAGACATTGTAGAATCAATTATATCAAATTCATAAATGGAAATGTACATAGAAAATAGAAGCAGGAGGAGGACATTCTGCCCTTTGAGCCTGCTCTATCATTCATTATGATCATGGCTGATCATCAAGTTCAATACCCTGATCCTGCCATCCCCCCCATATCCCTTTAGCCCCAAGAGCTGTATCCAATTCCTTCTTGAAATTAGGCAACGTTTTAGCATCAGCCACTTACTGTGGTAGCAAATTCCACAGGTTCACCACTCTCTGGGTGAAGAAATGTCTCCTCACCTCAGTCCTAAAAGGTTTACCCTTTATCCTCAAACTATGACCCCCTAGTTCTGGACACCCCCACCATCGGGAACATTCTTTCGGAATCTACCCTGTCTAATCCTGTTAGAATTTTATAAGTTTCTATGAGATCCTCTCTCACTCTTCTGTGAATTATTCTGTTTTAAGGATTCATTTGGCCTCTTCTGTCTCTTTTAAAGGTTACTTTATTTAAAGTTTCCTCCTGCCACATAAGCAGAAATCAAGCGACAACTCTAGCCCAATAAGAAATGCATCTGCATTTATATAGCACTTTACACATTCTCAGAACACTCCAAAGAACATCACAGCAAATTAAGTATTTTTAAAGTGGAGTCATTGTTAACACAATCCCAAGTCAGTTGGTGAAACCGAACTAGGGGGCCTCACGGTAGCATGGTGGTTAGCATCAATGCTTCACAGCTCCAGGGTCCCAGGTTCGATTCCCGGCTGGGTCACTGTCTGTGTGGAGTCTGCACGTCCTCCCCGTGTGTGCGTGGGTTTCCTCCGGGTGCTCCGGTTTCCTCCCACAGTCCAAAGATGTGCGGGTTAGGTGGATTGGCCATGCTAAATTGCCCGTAGTGTAAGGTTAATGGGGGGATTGTTGGGTTACGGGTATACGGGTTACGTGGGTTTAAGTAGGGTGATCATTGCTCGGCACAACATCGAGGGCCGAAGGGCCTGTTCTGTGCTGTACTGTTCTATGTTCTAGATGCAAGTACTTTTCCTGATAATATGGGTGCGATTCTCCCAAAAGGGAACAAAGTCCCCTAGTGAGGCCGTTTAGCCACATGTTTCCCGACACTCGCAGTGCCTAGAAACACATGGCTATTGAAGGCGACTCGTGTTGTATAAGGGGCCTGAATGGGGAATGCGCAGCCGAGGCCGCACACAGCCCTGCTTTGTACAGTGGGGAGTCCCGCTCGCCTGAACCTGCTGGTGCAGCAAGAGATCGGGATGCTATTAAATGGTGTCCTGACCTCTGAAGACGCCGAAGCAATCCCCGACCTCACCCCCACAGCCCGAACACACTATGGGAGGGTTCCCCACCGCCCCCCCCCCCCCTCCTCCCCAAACACCCAAAACTCTCTCTTTATAATGCTCTAAGTATTGAATTAAACAATGCCCCTAACCCGTGTATCTTAATAATACAATTAACATATCATTAACAGTCACTGTTGCAATGTTGAAAGCGCAGCAGCCAATCTGTGCATATCAAGGTCCCACCGAGAGTGATGCAATCACCTGCTTTGGTGTAGTTGGATGAAGGGAGAATGTTGACAGACATGGCCTCAGTTTCACGTCTCAGCTGACAGACAGTGTTTTTGAAAGGGTAGTATTCCCTCAGTAATGCACTGAAGCAGAGTCTACATTTTGTGCTCAAAGCTCTGGAGTGGGACTTGAACTTCTGACACAGAGGCGATTGTGCTACTGCTGAGCAAAGACTGCCCACAGGAAGACCTGCAGAGAAGTAGTAGAATCCTATTTATATGTCCCTGTGGAGCATGGTTGGTGAGAAGGTTTCACTATTTCAGAAGCATTTTTTATCATTTAAATTATGACCTTTCATCTACAGTATTTTTAAAATATGCTGTTTTATAGGCCACTGAGAACACTGAAAATAATACCTGTGAACGTGCTATGCTCCACATTAACAGTGCTCATGAAGGACTGTATGGACAACATCATATATGGCACTGTTCACTGTGGCCTTGTGTTGACACCAGAAAGGTGTGGCAGAATATTAAGTGCCGTGCAGGCACATAGATCATAGAATTTACAGTGCAGAAGGAGGCCATTCAGCCCATCGAGTCTGCACCGGCTCTTGGAAAGAGCACCCTACCCAAGGTCAACACCTCCACCGTATCCCCATAACCCAGTAACCCCACCCAACACTAAAGGCAATTTTGGACACTAAGGGCAATTTATCATGGCCAATCCACCTAACCTGCACATCTTTGGACTGTGTGATGGAACCATCAATTCACCAGACACGTGTTTCCGATATGAATCTAGGCTTTAATCGACTTACTACAGAGCCAGCCTGTTACCCGTTGATGAACTCTCAGTGAACTGCAGGCTGACTCTGGACAAGGGTATTTATACAGCAGCACTAGGGGGAGAAGTCATGGGCGGAGCCAAGGGTGGAGCCCTGTACAAGCTCCTGAGCATTCCCAGAGCTACTCCCCCTAGTGGTCGGATAACACTACTGCGCTTACAAAGACATAGTGTGAATTATCATATTACATTCACCACACTGTGGGAGGAAACCGGAGCACCCGGAGGAAACCCACGCACACACGGGGAGGATGTGCAGACTCCACACAGACAGTGACCCAAGCCGGAATTGAACCTGGGACCCTGGAGCTGTGAAGCAATTGTGCTATCCACAAGGCTACCGTGCTGCCCCTACGTGGCCACCATTGGGCCTTTCCTGGAATTCAGGACCTCGGTGGTGGAAGCCCGCTTGCCGAGAGCTGTGGACAGTCAGGGGCAGGCAACTCTTCATTGGCCATCATAATAATAATAATAATCTTTATTGGTGTCATAAGTAGGCTTACATTAACACTGCAATGAAGTTACTGTGAAAATCCCCTAGTCGCCACACTCCAGCACCTGTTCGGGTACACTGAGGGAGAATTCAGAAAGTCCAATTCACCTAACAAGCACGTCTTTCGGGACTTGTGGGAGGAAACCGGAGCACCCGGAGGAAACCCACACAGACAGAATGTTCAGACTCTGCACAGAGAGTGACCCAAGCCGGGAATTGAACCTGGGTCCCTGGCGCAGTGACGCAACAGTGCTAACCACTGTGCTACCGTGCCGCCCACTAACAGCACTGCCAGCTGCTAGTAATGCACCCTCCAGAGACCCATGATCATCGTAGGAACCCAGGTTAAAGGTGAGTGAGGACAAGATGCAACTGGGTGGAAGGAGTCGGGAAGAGCCAGCGGTGATCGGAGACAAGGGCAGGGAGTAGCTTTGAATGTGTGTGTGTCCCGACCACGGGATGGCACCAGCAAACTTGACAGTGTTTGCTGGGTGCCTTTCGGGAGGTGTGGGAATTCCGCCATTAAATTACATTGGGTTCAGGGATAATAGGTGAAAATTGGCACATTAATGAGCCTCATAGACATCCTGCTATTGGCAGCCTGGAATCTCCCGTCAAGCTCTTCCACCCTCCAACTTAATCAGAACTTCTTCCCTAATGGCACTGTGGGCGTACCTACTCCACAAGGACTGCAGTGGTTCAAGTAGGCAGCTCACCATCACGTTCCCAAGGGAAATTAGGGATGGGCAATAAATGCTGGTCTAGCCAGCAACACCCATGTCCGGTGAATGAGTAAAAAAAAAAGTAAGAATTTGAAGTACTGGGTGAGGTTTTGCCACTTTCAGGAGACTGAAGTGGGGCCTCTCCTATGATTAAATGGGCCCAGCACCTGCCGCAATGGCCTACACCAAATTCCATCCTGAGTAAATTTTGTTCTTAACTTTTGAGTGTGAGGAGGGTGTGGGAGGGTGTTGCTTCCTCGTTCATGGGTTGCTCAAATATGAATGTTTTGATATTCCAGCATGAGGCAGAAAAATGTCAACCTGTGACCACGCACAAATTAAAGCATTAGTGCCTAGCTTTGGAAATGCTTGCATGCAGAAAGGGTAAAATAGGGGTCATTATATTTCAATATAAAGGTGATGACTGATGTTGCGCTCGGTGGTGCCAAAGAGCTCTGATCTGTAAAAAGTGGATTATTGTGGCTGAAGTTACTAACAGGAGGCCTAGACACAGCAGAGGTTATCCCATATAGCAGTGAAAAGTAATTTGGCACGACTGCTTCAGAACACTGCAGTCAAACTGCTGTATTAAGGTCAAATCTCTAGGACGGAAAAATTGTGCATCTCCTTGATTAAGCAGGTTAAAGAGTATCAGCAATGTGATAATGTTTGATTGTGCTGTCATTATGCAACGTCTCATTCATTGTTGGAGAGACAACGGCAAGTAACAATGCAGCAGATGTGCAAAACATGCAAAATTGCATTCAGAAAACAATTCACCGAACGTCTGTCAGTTCAACCAACTATTCCAAAGCTGAATGAAATCTACCACAGCGTAAAAAAATGCCTTTGAGGTAGTCTCTCCCAGTGGTATGTAGAAAGAAGTGGGTATTTTTTAATAAACACATATCTCATTCCTCCATCATATTTGTTGCGGGTACTGTGTTTGGTTATACCTGGCTTGCTGCAGACTGAGGGGATAATCAACTTCATCAACACTTTCACAGTATAATTAAGTAATACTGTTACTCCAAAGATCATAGAGAGAGCCAGTTAGGTTCTACTACCACACTATAAATGTATTTTTGTGGTTCAAAGAAATGTGTTTACTATGTGTATGATCATCATTCTCTGAATAAAGAAGCGGAATCTTCTGGTCCCGCCAAAGGTGACCATTCATGGCGGATCTCCAGCGCTGGGACGGGCGAGCCGTAAAAAACGCCATAAACCTTGGCAGAACCGGAAGATCCTGCCAGCGAGCAATGGTGAGCTTCCATCATTTGTGGAAAACACGCCACGGGGTAGGCCGGAAAATCCAGGTCAAGGTGTTCTTCAAACCAGAAATTAGGTCCTGCAGTTGGCAAAGTACATTGGGGAAAGTATGTCCCTTCCTCTTTGGATATGGTATGAACATATGAATTAGGAGCTGGAGGAGGCCATTCAGCGCCTCAAGTCTACTCCACCATTCATAAGATCCTGGCTGATCTGACTGCAACGTCAACCCCACATTCTTTTTTTTTTTTTTTTTATAAATTTAGAGTACCCAATTATTTTTATTTTTTATTTTCAAATTAAGGGGCAATTTAGCATGGCCAATCCACCTAACCTGCACATCTTTGGGTTGTGGGGGCGAAACCCACGCAGACACGGGGAGAATGTGCAAACTCCACACAGACAGTGACCCAGGGCCGGGATTCGAACCCGGGTCCTCAGCGCCGTAGGCAGCAATGCTAACCACTGTGCCACCGTGCTGCCCCCAACCCCACATTCTTGCCGACCCCTGATAACCTCTTATTGCCTTGTTAATCAACAATGTATCTCGCTCAGCGTTAAAAATATTCTTCCACTGCCTTTTGAGGAAGAGAGTTCCAGACACTCACGACCGTCAGAGAATATAATTCTCCTAATCTCCGCCTTAAATGAGCGACCCTTTATTTTTAAACAGTGACCCCTAGTTTTAAATTCTCCCACAAAAGGGAAGATCCTCTCAGCATCCACCCTGCCAATACCCTCAGGATCTTAAAGGTATTGATCAAATCGTCTCTTAACTCTTCTGAACTCGTGTGGATACAATCCTAACCACTCCAACATTATGGGCCTCACGGTAGCATGGTGGTTAGCATCAATGCTTCACAGCTCCAGGGTCCCAGGTTCGATTCCCGGCTGGGTCACTGTCTGTGTGGAGTCTGCACGTCCTCC
The DNA here is from genome assembly GCF_902713615.1 of Scyliorhinus canicula. Classification (NCBI taxonomy): domain Eukaryota; kingdom Metazoa; phylum Chordata; class Chondrichthyes; order Carcharhiniformes; family Scyliorhinidae; genus Scyliorhinus; species Scyliorhinus canicula. Next base: position 214,488,210 of record NC_052146.1, read on the forward strand.
CCGTGTGTGCGTGGGTTTCCTCCGGGTGCTCCGGTTTCCTCCCACAGTCCAAAGATGTGCGGGTTAGGTGGATTGGCCATGCTAAATTGCCCGTAGTGTAAGGTTAATGGGGGGGATTGTTGGGTTAGGGGGATACGGGTTACGTGGGTTTAAGTGGGGTGATCATTGCTCGGCACAACATCGAGGGCCGAAGGGCCTGTTCTGTGTTGTACTGTTCTATTACAACATAAGACAACTCACATATTCCTGGTATTAGTCAGGTAAACCTTCTCTGAACTGCTTCTAACATATTTACATCTTTCCTTAAATCAGAAGAGTATACAGCCCTCCATGTGTCCTAAACAACTGATGCATAACCTGGTTACTTTTGTATTCCATTCTCTTCACAATAAACTATAACATCTCATTAGCTTTCCTGCTATACCTATATACCAGCCTTTGGTGATTCATGCATGAAGACATCCAGATCTCTCTGCACCTCAGCTCTCTGAAATCTCTGACCATTTAAATATTATGCTTCTTTTTTATTCTTCCTGCCACAATGGATCGTTTGTATCCGAGTGTCCCAGCTCTCTCAGAGGGCACTCACCTTCTAGGTCAACCTCCCTTCCCATTTCACCTTGCTGGATCATGGCTTCAGGTGGGATTATCCGGTCCTGACACAGGCAGGAATCTTCGCAGATGGGATGGGAAAATTTGGAGAGCTGTTAAAAGTCGACGGTGCTCCAAATTTTCATTTCCAGCCCCATGATGAAACCCACCAGCAATTCCCAGCCTGCATGCCAAAGAGGGAGAGCGTTGCAAGTTGACCTGTGGATAACACCACTTGGAGAACAAGATATTCTTGGCATGATATCAAATATTCCTTTCATCTTCCAATGTGTTCAATCCACAAATTGCTACCACTGCTGAAATAATAATAATCTTAGACCTCAACTCTAAGTGTAATCTATTAAAACTTTTCAAAATATCATCTCCATGTAGAGGTGTAAATTTGAAGCCAAGTGGTGGAATTTTCTTTTCATGGATGTGCGTTTATTGCTCATCCCTAATTGTCCTTGGGGAGGTGGTGGTGAGCCACCTTCTTGAACAGCTGCAGTTTGCATGACGTAGGTACACCCACAATGGAAATTATCCCAGTTGAGCTTTTTTATACCTAGCCAGGTCCTTTCATCAAAATCATAGTAGTGACCCCTTATTGGCTTGACTTACGTTGCATACTGATCTCACATCGCATGGAAGAATGTCTTGTTTTTAAAAATTGGGATTTGAAGAAATGCTAAAATGCTTTTGTAGGTTTCATGAACTAGCTTTTTATATTTATCGCTCCTATTTTTTCATCACTCACCTATCCTAGTCTGGAAGTGCCAATGGTCTGAGCTACACATAGGAATTTTCTCAACTTTACTCCACGAGTGCGGTTCGACACCATCCAGTACAAAGCAGCCCACTTGATCAGCACCCCATCTACCTCCTTCAACATTCACTCTCTCCACCATCGATACACATTGGCAGCAGTGTGTACCACCTACAAGATGCAGCAACTCACCAAGGTTTTTTCAACAACATCTTCCAAACCCGGGAATTTGATCACCTAGACGAACAAGGACAGTCGGCACACGGGAGCACAACCAGTTGCAAATTCCTCTCCAACGCTTTCCCTTGACACACCATCCTTACGAGCACAGACATTGACGGTTTGTTCACTGTCAGAATCCTAGAATTTACTACCCCTCAAAAGGATGACAGAACCTTCACCACATGGACCGCAATGGCTGGCTCATTACCATCTTCTCAAGGGGAACTTGCCATGCCAGTGACACCCATATCCAAAGAGCAAATAAATAAAAACAAAACAATTTTTCTACAGGTGTTGTCAGTTGTATTTGATGCCCACCTAGTTTGAGAAGTTATTCAGCTTGCACAAAATGATCTACGTCAGTCGCTCCATCACCCTAAGACACTGTCTTCATAACATGGTTCAGTTCAAAGTTCAGAGAATTCATCCAATTACAGCTGTAACTGGACTATCATTGAGTCATGTGACTCTAATCTGTGATCTTCCAGCAGGCAATCAAGGGATCATATTGACTCCTTATTTACTTGTTCAAAAGAAATAAAACTCCAACCGTGATCTCAAATTGATATGTTTCTTGAATCTGGGAAACAGTCATGTTCATCTCCTCTGACAACCCTTTAGTGAGAAACCCAGGCTAATTGTAAAGACTTGCCTGCCTGCAAGTGTGAAGATGACAAAAGTTAATTATCTGTACCTGCCATTCGCTGCCATGAATCAGGACCATGGCTAGGTCACAAGACTAGCATCCACACGGACACAGTTAAGGTCTAAATTACAATCAATTGTGAGAATTTCTCGTCTTGCATTGAACCCCCACTCATGAATCCCTCCTGTGAAGTTGAAAATTAAAATATACGCATACCCCACTAAAAATTAGTTTTACTCTAATGGGAATTGGGCGGTACGGTGGTGCAGTGATTAGCACTGCTGCCTCATGGTGCCGAGGACCCGGATTCGATCCTGGCCCCAGGTCACTGTCCATGTGGAGTTTGCACATTCTCCCTATGTCTGTGTGGGTCTCACCCTCACAACCCAAAGATGTGCAGGATAGCTGGATTGGCCACGCTAAATTGCCCCTAAACTGGAATATTTTTTTTTTACTCTAATGGGAATTCCAGATTACCAGTAATAGCTTTTGAACTTGCACTGTCTCCACCATACTGGTGGCATAAGAAAGGGAACCTTTCCTGGTGCTATTATAAGCAGCTCATAATGGGAGGTTCCTCAGAACCATGTTGACTAGGAGTGCCTCTTCTCTGTTGCCCCATGGACATCAATCCGAATAATTCAACAGCCAGTTCATCAAGCTAAAGATGGATAAGACAGGCCAGGGTTCCCTTTCTCCTGTGATCAGCCATATTTTCTGCATAGTCATCACAATTAATTGAATCCTTCCCAGATAGAAGATCAGGCTTGAGAATCGGAGCTGATTTGGTCAAGCAGCAAGCATTCTTTGCCGTAAACATTATCATCAAACCTTCCAAAAACAAAGCGTTGTGGAAAGTGTCGACTGTGCATTAGAATAATGTCAACCTCATCAATGAACAGCTCTGCATCAATTATCATTGAATAATTGAATGATACAGCTCAGGTAGGTCACCATTTGGCACATTGTGCCTGTGCTGCCACATGGGAATATTGTTCATGTTTTGGGGAGGAGAAGATTAAAATAAGATATGAAAGAGGTTTGTAAAATTAAGTAAGGTTTAGATAGAGAAAATAAAGATACACTGTTCTCAATGTCTGTTGGTTCAAATACAAGAAGATACAGATTTAAGTAATTTGGCAAAAGAGACAGTAACTACCTGAGTAAATAGTTTTAATGCAATGACTGGTTAGGATTTGGAATGTAAGATTATAAAAAATAGGAGGAGTAGGTCAATTGGCCCATTGAGCCTGCTCTGCCATTTAATAAGATGATGGGGGATCGGATTGTGGCCTCAACTCCACTTTGACGTTTGTCCCCTGTAACCCTTGACTCCCTGGTCTATCAAAAATCTGTCTAACTCAGCCTTGAATGTATTCAACAACCCATAACCTCTACTGCTCTCTGTGGAAGGGAATTGCAAAGCATAATGACCCTCAGAGAGAAATAAATCCTCCTAATTTCTGTCTTAAATGGAAGACCCCTCATTTTGAAATTGTGCTCCACATTCTAGGTCCTCCATGAGGGGGAAACATCCCCTCAGCATCCTCCTTATCAAACTCCCTCAGAATCGTATATGTATTAATAAGATCAATGTACTAGCTAATCGGATTTTTAAAATTCATTCATGGGATGTGGGCATCGCTGGCTAGGCTAGCATTTATTGCCCATCCCTAGTTGCTTTTGAGATGGTGGTGGTGGGCCACCTTTTGAACCACTGCAGTCCTTGTGGTAAAAGTACTTCCACAATGCTGATAGGGAGGAAGTTCCAGAATTTTGACCTAGCGACAGTGAAGGAATGTTAATATATTTCTAAGTCAGGATGGTGAGTGACTTGGAGGGGTACTTCCAGGTGGTGGTGTTCCCATGTATCTGCTGCTCTTGTCCTTCTAGGTGGAAGTAGTCATGAGTATGGAAGGTACTGCCAAAGGAGACTTGGGAAGTTCCTGCAGTGCATCTTGTAGATGGTACACACTGCTGCTAATGTGTGTCAGTGGTGGAGGGACTGGATGTTCATGGAAGGGCTGCCAATCAAGGGGGCCTGGATTGTGCCAATCCTCTTGAGTGTTGTTGGAGCTGTACTCATCCAAGCAATTACACTCCTTTGTAAATGGTGGGCAGGCTTTGGGGAGTCAGGAGGTCAGTTACTTGCCACAGGGTTCTGAACCTGTTCTTATAGCAACACTAATTACATGGCTAATCCAGTTCAGTTCTTGGTTAATGGTGCTATACGAGAGTTGGTGAGTTGGTGCAATGTATTTAGTGGATGGGACGCACTGGTACCACTGCATGTCATTGGTGGGGGGAGTGATTCGCTATGTGGGTCAAGTGGGCTGTTTCGTCCTGAATGTTGTCAAGTTTCTTGAGTGTTGTTGGAGCTGATTCAGGAGTTTTCCATCACACCTCTGGCTTGGGCCTTATTGATGGTGTAAAGGTTTTGGGGAGCCAGGAATTCACAGCCTCTGACCTGTTTTTGCAGCAACATTATTTATGTGACTGGTGGAGTTCAGTTTCTGGTCAATGGAAACCCCCAGGATGTTGATAGTGGGGGATCCAGCAATGGTGATGTTATTGAATGTCATGGGTAAATGATTAGATTCTCTCTTATTGGAGATGATAACTGTCTGTCACTTGTGCAGTGCAAATATTAGTTGTCACTTATTACCCAAGGTCTGAATGTTGTCCAGCTCTTGATACATGTGGACACAGACTGCTTCAGTATCTGAGAAGTTATGGTGCTGAACACAGGGAAATCATCAGCAAACATCCCACTTCTGGCCTGATGATGAACGAAGGTCACTGATGACGCAACAGAAGAGGTTGTGCTTAGGACACTCCACTGCGGAACTACTGCAATGATGTCCTGGGATTGAGTTGACTGGCCTCCAACAACTACAACCATCTTCCTCTGCATCAAGTGTGACTCCAACCAGCAGAGAGTTATCCTCTTGATTCCCATTGGCTTCGGTTTTGCTGGGATCCTCTAAGCTACACTCGGTCAAACGCTGCCTGAGTATCAAGGACAATTACGCTCACCTCACGTCTGAAATTCAGCCCTTTTTCCATGTTTCAAGCAAGGCTGTAATGAGATTTAGACACTTGCCAATTCGAATTAGCCATTGCTCTCTCTCTGTTAGTCATCCTCCGAAAGATAATCAACCACTAGCAAATGGGATGCCATTGAGGTATGGCATTATGTGAAATGTGTGGTCACCTCAAAGCTTAACACTGACGTCTGTAAAACTGGTAAGAATTTGTGGGGAGGGGGCACCTGTCAACCTGCCAGCAAAAGTTACTAATGTCATAATGGTAAAGATCACGCAAAAGAAACAGTCATCTCAGGGCCTTCACTCCCAGTTTCAAATTGTCAGAGTTGACCACAGGAGGGGTGGTAAACAAGCACACATCATTCCTGTGGCAAATATCTCCCCCTGATCTGGAGAGAGGTAATTGCACACCCAAAATGGACCAGATGTTTTCCAATCCTTTCAGCGCAGGTTATTTTGGTAAAGAAGGATGAGAAATGTAATTTTAAATTTGGACAGGTTCAAATTGTGGTCTCAAAATTAAGCTACAAGATAGCTTGGCTTCACAGCTTTGTTCACTTCTTGCCAATTTATGCTGTTAAAAACTGTACGATCCCCACTTAATTGTCAAATTGTGGGCATTTCCCAATATGAGCAGCCTGTAAAAAGAAACCCAGATTTCAATATTGATGTTATCAAATATCTGTTTTAAAAAATGACTCGTTCAGTGCAAAGGACTTGGCACATGAGATGGCGGAAGCTCCTCTCTATACACTGAACTCCAGACTTCAGTGGTGCTACACTGAGATGATGTTTAGCCATACTCCACAAGGAAGAAAATAACTGATGGAATAACCCTGGGCAATAATCTTACACATCATAGCATCCGGTTTCATTAGTGGCCCAGTGGCCTGGGAGGACATTAGCAGCCTGCTTGTCCACTTGCTGATGTTCGCAAGGAAACCCAAGAACAGCAGTGGGCCTGACAAACTGCTGGAAAAAAAAACACATACTAAAATCGCTTTTTCTCTAAACTCTCTAATTCTTTTTATACTTGAGAATGTAATGTTATGTGTGTGCATCAGGAGGAATCGCAGGCCTTCTCCGATTCCTTATGATAACTGAAAATGGACAGAAATCTTTGACAGTTATGAAAACATTCCCTTTTGGCTTCCGTCCTCCCCACCCCCAACCTTGATGATAAAAGCAGTGAGTAATTAAGTCATACAGCAGGTACCAGATTGGATTACTGATCACCGTGGAGCTAGCTTGATGTTTGCTGGGGTGGTGGTAGGAGTTCCAGAAATGGTAACAGAGGCCTTGGGGTGAGGAAGAGAAAATCAGCAAGGGTTCCTGTTTTTGATTGCTATTCATTAACTTCTGTTTGGGCACAGGTTAGCACAGGGTCAGTGCTGTGGCATCTGAAGCCTATCACAGCTTGGAGACTCTGTAAGGTAATGAGGTTGCACAAAGGGGCATAGGCACCTCTCTCCATCAGCGAGAGGATTGGTTTCAGGGGCACCACCCCACAAACAGGAGGCAAGGCAAGGAGGGAGGCCTCCATGAACTACCGTAGCTGGTACAGGAATTGAACCCATGCCATTGGTGTCATTCTGAATCACCTGCAAGCCATCCAACCAACTGAGATTGCCCATCATGTGCTGATTGGGCAATTTTGTTGAGGTAACTAAAATACCTGCAGGGTGCAATACCATCAAGAAGCCATTGAACACCAGCTCCAAACTGGCGCACACATGGTGGCTGGGATGTTAGACACTTTTATACAGCACCTTTAACACTATTAAACATCACAGAATCATTATCAAACCAAATCTGATGCAGGACAACAATTGGAGACATTAGGGCAGGTGACCAAAAGCTTGGGCTAACGGATGGGTTTTAAGAAGCATCTTCAAAAGAGATAGAGGGTAGAAAAGAGGCTCAGAGTGGGAATAACAGAGCTCAGGGCCTAATGTGTGTGTGTGTATGACAGGCAATCGAGGTGGGTTTAGCTTAGTTGGCTAGACAGCTGGTTTTGTGATGCAGAGTGAGGCCAGCAGCATAGGTTCTTGGTTCTTCATGAAGGCCCTGCCTTCTCAAGCTCGCACCTCGCCTGAGCTGTGGTGATCCTCAGATTAAATCACCACCAGTCTGCTCTCCCCCTCAAAGGGGAAAGCAACCTGTGGTCACCTGGGACTGTGGCAACTTAACCTTCCTTATGACAGACAATCAGGACCCAAGGAAGCAGAGGTAATCAAGGGGGAAGCTGTGATGAGCGTAGCATTGTCAGGCCAGCAGAGGGCTTGAAAATGTGCGTGCAGCCTGTGTGGACATCCGGGGCGGGATTCTCTCAGCCTGGGACCGGGCCGGAGAATCGCCGCGAATCCCTCCACAGAGCGGAGAGTCAGTGCCATTGGCGCTGGCACGGTGCCTGTCGGGGGCCACTCTACGGGGCCCCCCCCCCGGCGATTCTCGGCCTGGATGGCCGTAACAAAAAACCTGAGTCTCGCAGGCGCCGTTCTAATCTGCTCTTAGCCGGCGGGACCTCGGCATGGAATGGTCCGGGGGCAGCCTGTTGGGGTGGCGGGATCTGGCCTCTCGGGCTGGGGGCCACCTTTCTTCCGCGCCGGCCCCTGTAGCCCTACGGCATGTTGCGTCGGGGTCGGCGCGGAGAAGGGAGCCACTGCACATGCGCGCGTTGGCGTCGGTGTCACTGCACATACGCGGACCCCGTGGTGCCCAGTTGACGCAGGGATCAGCAGCTGGAGCATCATGGGCCACTCCAGGGCCGACGTCAACACTTATCCTCAGGCTCAGAAAATCCACCGGCCCTCCCCCCGGTACCGGCTCATGGGATGCGGGGGCTGTCCCATGAGGATAGGTCGAGTAAATTGGCTGATCTTTTCAATAGGATAGAGGAATGAGAGGTGGCCTCACAGCGCCTGGGACCCGGGTTCAATTCTGGCCTCGGGTGACTGTGTGAACTTTCTCCCTGTGCCTGCGTGGGTTTCCTCCGGGTGCTCCGGTTTCCTCCCAGAGTCCAAAAATGTGCAGATTAGGTGGATTGGCCATGCTAAATTGCCTCTTAGTGTCCAAAATGGTGGAGGGGTTACGGGGATAGTGTGGGAGAGTGGGCCTAGGTAGGATGTTCTTTTGGAAGGTCAGTGTAGACTTCGTGGATCAGATGGCCTCCTTTTGCATTGCAGGGATTCTATGATTCTATGAAGCATATAAAAGTCTGAGGGGCCTCCTACTGAGAGGCTATCTCCCCTGGCCTAAGCATCTAGAAGGTGGGGGTCAGGACAAAGGGTCTCCAATTCTGGATTGAGATGAGGAAATGTTCTTCACTCAGTGGATGAAGTGAATCAAGACAGTCACCTGCCCTATTTCCTGTTGTCGATGGAATGAGCAGCAGCTGCAAATCACCCCCCAGCTCCTTCCTGAAAAGTGGAGGAGGCAAAGGGGAAAAATACTGGCTAGACCCTCACCAAAGACTATTCGTTCTTTCCTGCATGTTAAAAATCTCACATGTAAACTGCTCTTCTACCTTGTTTTAAAAAGCATACGAGGATTGTGTTATATCTCATGATTGAATTAAATCAAATTTGGGAAAAATATAATTCATCCTGAGAATACAATCAGGGTTAAAATAAACCTTATTGCCTTCCCCTCCTTGTACCTTTTCCGAGAAAACTGCTAAGATGAAGAGGCCTGCTAGCGAGATCTACCGGTCCCGCCTTCGTCAACAGGATTGCCCATTGACAGCACCCCTCATCATCGGGAAACCCATGTGCCGATGTGGGGCCAGAATTTCCCGCCGACGTGAACAGCCGTTAAATTCCACCCATTGACTGCAGAGCAGTTCGAGACATATGAAAGATGCTACGGGAGTGCAACTTTTCCACTGGTGTTGCAACAGGGACAGCACATTTGGCTTCATTCCCTTCAGGGTGGGGAGGGGAAAGTCAGTTCAGCTTCCCATTCCTAAAAAGTAACGATAACCTTCCTTGGAAAGTCCACAGGTACGTATGTGAAAAAAAGACTTGCAATTATATCGCACTTTTCATAACCACCAGACACCTGAAAGCACATTACAGCCAATGAATAGTAGCCATTGCTGTAATATAGGAAACATGACAGAACACATCAAACACCCCAAAACAGCATTGTGATAATGAGCACACCATCTATGTTTAGGATGTAGATTGAGGGGGAAACATTGGACAGAACGCTCGGGAGAACTGGACTTGTACCTTCTGCATCCAAATGAGCAAGCTGGGAGGGCGGGAGGGCCTCAGTTTAACATCTCATCTGAAAGTCAGCCACTCTGAAAGTGCACCACTCCTTCAGCACTGCACTGGAGTGTCAGTAGACATCTTTGTGCCCAGAGCTTTGAATGCAAAATAGTGGGCGGGATTCTCCCCTACCCGGCGGAGTGGGCCGTACCGGCTCCAAGGAGTGGCGTGAACCACTCCGGTGTAGGGCCGCCCGGTAGGTGCAGAATCCTCTGCACCTTCAGGGGCTAGGCCGTGCCAGCCGGCATCAAAGGACTTGCCGCAGTGCCAACCGGCGCCGAAGGGCCTCCGCCGGCTGGTGTGAGTTGGCGCACGCGCGGGAGCCCCAGCATGTGCTGGCGTCATCCCAGCACATGCGCATGGGTGGGTTCTTCTCCGCGCCGGCCATGACAGACTGTTACACAGGCCGGCACGGAGGGAAAGAGTGCCCCCATGGCACAGGCCCGCCCGTGGATCAGTGGGCCTTGATCGCGGGCCAGGCCACTGTGGGCCCCCCGGGGCCAGATCTCCCCGTGCCACCGTACGCATATCAGTTGACTAATGCTGAATACTACCAGGCAGCAACATTCAGAGTGTTGGTGGTTATTTAAAACTATTCCCCTTTGGACAACAATTCAATATAATTTGGAAGGGATTGCCAAAGATAAACATTCAACTTTCTAGTCCCCTTTAAAAGAAGTTTTCACAGATTAGTATGCCACATGGCACTAGTGTACAAATGCTAACATGTTTTCCTGAGATTCCCATCTCCACTACTAAATAGTACAGGCGTTAACTGCTTGAAATAAATAGCTTCACACCTCCATTTAAACAGGAGAGAAAATAAGTTCAGACAAAACATTATCATTCTTGCATCGGTGCCCCATGGCATAATGTTAAGTGCCAAGATTTTGTTTGGCTCCAACTTTAAAATTGTCTTTATTTCTAAAACATGCAAGTTCATTTTTTTAAACTATTTTCCTTACCCTGAAAGTTTAGAGACAAACATTGCCAAGATTGGACCATAGTAAAGCCAAACATATTCTAGCTGGAGAGAGAAGTAACCCAAGTTCTTTATTAACAAGACATAGTTTGTTAAAATAAAAATGACAGATGAAAAATATTGCAAAGGTGTTTAGTAATGAAAAGAGAATCTCATTCGTCCCATCTCACCTGAACTCCAAGCCTCAACCAGTTAGTTAAACAAGCACCGATTAGTGACTTAGGCACATCGAGCGCTATCTTAAAAAGTAACTTCGAACCTTGCTGTATTCCCCAAGCAAACCCAACCTCTTGGCCCCTTTGACAGGTAATCAAAGTCTACAGCAAATCCACACCAAGCCATGCACCAGGAAATTGTCACAGGAGCAGAGAGTAAAGCTGGGAAGAAAAACTCTCTAATTCAATCAATCAATAAATATTAATGTCTAATTCATCTTTTAATATAAAATGCCCTTAAAGCTGGGCATCAGAACTACAGGTTATTAATAATAAAAAAAGTCTAAGAAGTTGGAAAATATCACGTAAGGTAAACTGATTAGTTTGGTTACAACAGGAAAGTCCTATTTTAATTTAGTGGTCAGTCACTCCCAGCATTCAGTGTCAATTTATTTACCAGGTAATGGCTCTCCCAGTGAATGGCTTGAGGATGATTTTCGCCTGCGCGACTTGAATACAGTTACTATTGGGGACTTGCCTGCTCGATTAGATTGGTCAATCATAGGCTGGACTATCCTTCTCCTGGCATTTATGAACCTGTGCAAAAGGAGGAAAAAGAGAAGTTACATTGACACAGTTGATTAAAAAAAAGCCAAAATGGTAATAATCTTCAACAGTGATGAATGGAATGGGTACATGCAGATTGTCTGAACAACACGTGAGCCTTCTTGGCCTGAAATTTGCTTCAACGTCCGCACTGGACCCCTATAACCTCTGCTGACCTGCTGCGAGTGCAAGCTCAGGAGTGCGGTTTTTGATTTATGTCCTTCTGTTTTTTTGCCACAGCTGGGCATTTCCATTTCATCTTTTAGAGAGGGGGATAATTAGACATTCCCGGAACAATACCCAACACTGCTCCCTTTTCTCCTTTCAAGACAAAATAATTGCGGCAGATAAAGAAACGTCGCTCATATGAGCATCTGTTGCCTTACCTAATTAGTGAAGAATCTCCCCTTTGTTCCACTCGCTTACAATCTTCAACCAACCCTCCCATTCCTTCTAGGCTACTAACTCCATTTTAAGGCTTGTGTTAAGAAAACGACCTGTGGTGGTGGTATGCCATCAAAAAAAGAGAATGTCTGGAGTTTTTATCACCAGTAACTCATACTGCTGAGGGAGACCAGCGCGGAGCATTCCATTTAAAGCTTCTGTCTTTTCCTCCCCTACCCTTTATGTAAAGTTTAGGGTCAAACAGAGGTCACTGCTATACAACCACTGACCTTCCAACTCCAGTTTTCAGCAAAGGTTTACAGCCCAGGTCTACAAAAAAAAAAGTTCCCCATAAAATCTTTCTGGGGAGCGCTTATGTGGCGAAGGGGCAGAAATAAAAAGGTTTTAAAAATGCAAATGAGTGAGCACATTTGGAGGAACCTTTAGTGTATCAGCTGTCACAATAATCAGTGGAAAACCTGCTTTTCAACCTTATGTCAAACTCTATAGGAGCAGCAGTGGGCAAAACGCCTGGTTAAAGGAGCCAGAGGGGTCCATGCAGGGAATTCAAATTGACTATGTTTGTGGAAGAAATTCAGCTTTTGAATAACCTTCTTGCTTTGCAATATTTGTCTTCATTCGCTCTCTCATTTTTCTTGACCTGGACTAGAGGAGAGCAAATTAACAATTCCACGTTGTCAGAACACTGTCCCAGCGTGCAAAGTGTTCAACATTGTTAAGGACAGTGGACATCAGTGGGAACACTGTGGAATGGAACTCACAGCTAAGAAATCATTTGAAAGTAAGTACATGGAACATAAGAATAAAGAGCAGGAGTAGGTCATACTGACCCTTGAACATGTTATACTGTTCGGCTCTGGATGAACTTTTACATTGACTCCAATTTCCCAACTATACTCGGAGGAATATAAGAACTGGAGGAGGCCATTTAGCCCCTCGAGGCTGTTCAGCCATTCAATGACACGATGAAAAGGAATCATTCAGTTCAGGGTAAGTGGATTTAATCTTCACTATTCACTAACTTTAATCCCGATTAATTGGCCTGGAATTTGCAGTTGTAATATTGACAAAGCTTTCAGATTTGACCATTGTTGCAACTACGAAACTGACAGCAATGTCTGGATCCACACACATGCAATTAATCTCGAAAATCCAGGGGTTGCTGTTGATAATACCTTACTCCTCCACAGGGTGCGCCATTGAGGTCCCACACATGTCAATCTTTAGAAAATCACTTGAACTGACAAGAACTCCTCCTTTTACACTCCTCACCATCAAACCTCTTGAAAAAGTCATGCCCTCTTGAATGAGATGCAAATAGATTTTTAACAGCATGTTACATAATTACTGTTAAACCCTCTCTTTTGGCCCTGAGAACTAACTTTGTATTTGTAAGATTTCAAATTTCTCCAGTATGATAAAAAAATCCCATAAATTTTTTAAGTAACAAAAATATATATTTTTTAATTTGTTCGGTACATTTCAGTTTCCACCACAACCCCATGTACATGTCCCAATCACTATTTAACTCTGTAAAATGATTAGAATGAGAAGGATAATCGCTGTATGGTATTTCCTGGTTTGCTGTCTGTGAGAATTCTTCAATGCGGTTGGCTGCTTAGCCTGTTTGATGGTATCCCTGCTGCTGGATTCCTGGAGGTCCCCTTGACGTGGCACCAGTTTCAAACTGATGTTGGGGAGGGGGATCAACGTCCCAGGGATCGCCAGGTCTTTGTGGGCAGCTTTCTTCAAGGTCAGGTGTGAGCATTGTTGCTTCACCACTGACTGCAAAATGCACATCAATATATTTGAAAATGCTTCTGTCTGCAACAACTGTAACAGCTTTAAAATAATGCAGGCAATAATTCATTCAAATGCATTGACCTGTGCACTGGATCAGAGTAGCAGAGGAAATAAAACCCACAAACATTATTTACACAATTTCTCATAAGAGGAGTCTCTTTTAAAAGGCTTATTTGTAAAGGAAATGCCATGATGTATTACCTTCCCTTTCCAATTGTACATACGTACTGTGCCTGGTGCTATACTAATGTGCTGCTTGTGGTTTTGCTTCCAAGACCAATCTACATGCATCTGTCTGCAAATAGAAAGAACCCACTTGTCTAAAGGGACAGTGGCAAACTAGGTTGGGCGGGTTTTGTCCCCCAGGCACACCTTATCTGGTGAGGCAGCCTAACCAGCCCACTCACTTATTGAACTGAATATACACAGTTTGTACAGGTGTGTGTGTGTGTTGGGATCTACAGAGGGAGCCATTTACAAAAAAAAGAATAAAAAGGAGAAATAATGGGGAATGACTGATCAGAGCAACCACACGACATGGAAGAGTAGTTGGAGGAAAATAATTTGGGGTGCTAATGCTGCTACAGTAAAAGGGCACAGGCAGATCCCTTGTGACACAATGTTCCACTTCTCATCACTAATAATAGTGAAAGGGATCTTTTTATTCAACACTATGAATACAATCTGTGCATGCAAGGCTTACGGGGGTAATGGAAATCACAGAATAAAATCTCAGCTCACATCTCCTAATCTTCCAGTAATAATAATAATCACTTATTGTCACAAGCAGGCTTCAATGAAGTTACTGTGAAAAGCCCCAAGTCGCCACATTCCGCCGTCTGTTCGGGGAGGCCGGTACGGGAATTGAACCCGCGCTGCTGGTCTTGTTCTGCATTACAAGCCAGCTGTTTAGCCCACTGTGCTAAACCAGCTCAGTATTGCACTCTCGTCTCACTTCTCCAATTGCATTTTTTAAAAAGTCAATATTCACTGCCGTCCCATAGCAATCCTTACTTTTGTTCCCTTGTCGACACGGGACAGTTACTCTACCCGAGCCAGCAATAGGTGACAATCCCCTCAATATATAACATCAGTCACATTGAAGTAAAACGTTCTGTGACTCTCCAGAAACAAACAGAGGAGTAATTAAGCCTTGACTGACCACTTCTTCTCTGACTGCACTTTACTCGGTGGAACCATTAACTTCATAATACAATCAGTTGGAAAAAAAGTCTTTCCAAGTATAATCCTTTTGTCAAAATGAATAATAACATTCAGTTAAGAATTTCACTTTGCTGGTATGTATAAAACTTAAAAGATCAGTCGGGAAAGTGATTTATATATCAAGAATTTTGACTGGTGAACAAACTGCTTTGAAATCAGACATACTTGGGAGCAACATTCCCTCTAAGTTGCACGATGGTGCGGCAACCCTAGAGGGGCCACTCAGCAATCTTAAAGGGGCCACTCAGCAATCTTAAAGGGGCCGCACACTAAAGGGCTATTGGAGGGAAAATCTTTTAGACGTTGTTACATATTGCTCCAAATGCTACAGAAGGCATCTCTTAAACTGCATTAGTCCCAAGATTTAAATTCGTAACAGTTTATCACAGAATTCCTGCAGAGCAGGAGGCCTTTCAGCCCATCGGGTCTGCACCAACCCTCCGAAAGAGCATCCACCCTCTCCCCATAATCCTTTAATCCCACCTAACCTGCACATTCTTGCACAAGAAGGGCAATTTAGCACGTCTAATCCACCTAACCTGCACATCTTTGGACTATGGGAGGAAACCGGAGCACCCGGAGGAAACCCACGCAGACACATTTTCTTTTTACACGAAAATGTGATCATTATCGCATCGGAGGCAGTGCAAGGTTGACTAGTTCTTTCCTGTTCTTAAAAGGTGCAGGTGTACAGCGTTCACTGTACAAGATAATTATTTATTTTTAAAAACTGCTTTTTCATCAGCTCCTCTTGTTCCACAATGATTCAGCATTTAAAAAGAATAAACATCACAGGGAAGAATTAGCCGAGGATGGTGAAGGTTATCTCTATTGCGCCTTTCTGAACGCATTTTTGTAATCAACGGAGCGAATGGCCTTTCATCTGTACAGACCCAGTAGCCAACATTCCTCTTCCATGCCTACATACAGGGCCCTCCCCACCCCCTTCCATGACACACCGAGTCTTCAGAATTCCTGTCCTAGCAGGAAGCCAGTGCAACTAAAGGTTTCCTGTGAACTTCTCAAACCAAAGCACAACTGTCACTATTTTCTATGGCATTCTCCTCACCCTTTTATCCCAGAAAATGCAATTACATTGTGGCTGAAAAGGACAATGCTCTTTAAAGGCCGCGGCAGTACATTTGGTGTTGGGAAAATTATGCTGAGCCCGACCTACTGGCAATCGCAGAAAGTTTGGCAAGAAGCAAACAGGCGTTTTCTTATATTTAGAAGTTACTTGTTTTCAAAACCCTCAGATTAGCTGCGTTGAAAGTTGC
Organism: Scyliorhinus canicula; assembly: GCF_902713615.1. Classification (NCBI taxonomy): domain Eukaryota; kingdom Metazoa; phylum Chordata; class Chondrichthyes; order Carcharhiniformes; family Scyliorhinidae; genus Scyliorhinus; species Scyliorhinus canicula. The sequence goes on from NC_052146.1 coordinate 214,504,208, forward strand.
GAGAATAGACAGTATTAAAAAAACACAGGGGAAAATGACTCCTCCCACAAGCTTAACTGGATGAACATCCAGCTCCCATTTTTGCCAACATTTGTTAAATCAACAACTTATCGCGGTGCACTCTATTTATTTAGCAAGAATCCATTGGGATCGCTTCTACCTCCGCAATGTGTAGGCTACAGCAAAGACACAAAGAGACTTCCCGGCTGGTCCACGTAATAAAATGACAGAATGTCCTTGCTCCACCCACAAGGGTTATTCTTAGGTCAGCTTCTCATCCCGAGAATAAGTGTTTAAATAAATTGGTCCAGCTGTTTGTTTCTGCGGAGCCCATTAGTCTTGTGGTGCTCACTCTGCAACCATGCCACAACATGCCTTGCACACGGCTGCACTCACTTCAAATCCAGCCTTTGAAACAGGACGGCCAGGTTAAGCTGTCCAGAATGTGACTGCTTCAAGTGTGGCAGCACACTTTAACTGATATGAAATGAGCAGCAGGCGGATGCAACCGTGTGTCAGCAATGTTGCTGAAACAAGGTAAAACTGCACTATCATTCTGACAGGTTCTCCCAGAATCTAACAAAAGTCAGGGGAAAACGATGAAATATCTTTCGGGTGCAGAAGAGCATTTTGATACCTTCCTAATAAATACTGCATTTAGGCAGTATGATTTGGAAGCTTTCTTTCTTTGTAAATGGAGCACTCAAATTTATCCACGTGTATAAATGAAAACACGTTACACGTGCTTATTTTGTTTTGGATATCATATAGAAAACATAAATCACAATGTTCTATATGAAAGTTCTGAATCAACGCTGATAAAAGCAAAATGCTGCGGATGCTGCAGATCCGCAATAAAAGTAGAAAATGCTGGAAATCCCAAGTTTTGAAGAAGGGTTAACGCTTATTGCTCTGTTTCTCTCTCCACAGATGCTGGCAGACCTGCTGAGTTTTCCCAGCACTTTCTGTTTCTATTTTTCAAACAAGTTCTCTTCCTTTAATGCCGTCATCGTAAATTCCAGCTCAACAATTTGTCAAGTTTCTATTATAATGGGAATAACACTTGTACTTGAAGAACGCCCTCATCATATCGAAACAGCTCAGGTATTTCACTTAGTACGTTTTTTGCTTAAAAGTCGAATGAAGTGGTGTGTCGGCCAAGCAGGACAGCCACTTCAGTATTCAGCGAGAGCCGCAAATGCCAATTCAGTGGATAACCGGTTTATCTGTTTTCAGTGGCATTGATTAAGAGAGGGGAAAACTCTGCCATGGGATCTTTAACATCCACTTGTCCAGGCAAATGGGATCGTTGTCCAAAGCCGAATGCAGTGAATTGCCTCCAAACATGGAGCAGCCAGTCCTTCAGCCCCACACAGCAGTCTAGATTCTCCGTCCAGTGAAGTCAAGTGATCTGGCACTATCAGCACATGGGGATTTAGTAAATGTGGTCGTTTCCACTGATTGATTGAATGACATTTTGTGAAGTCTAAACAAAGCCACAGAGATCTAATAGACACACTACTAGAACAACAAGAGAGCGCACAAATCCCAGTGTCAGCAACAGGATCTGTAGTTTCACAGTATGAGCTCTGCATTGAGGCAACAGTTGTAGCTACTTAGCAAAGCAAAGAATTTCCTTTTATGTCCTGCGATATTTCACAAAGATTACCTTTCTTAGTCAATAGTTTACATAAGGATTGCTGCTTCCAACAGGCATGTATTCCTCCACTTACAATGAAAGATTTGGGCAGGCTGACAGTTGGAAAACTTCCACCCTCATTTTACCAGGTGCAAATTGCGTTTTAATCCAATTATCGGGCCAAACAATTTGTTTCTTCTTTGTTATTTATTTTTGTTTAAAGAAAAAATTCAATTGTTTTTTTCCAAAATGACATCAGAACAGAGGGTGTTTAATAACGATGGGGTTTACCCTCTTTAAATATTGATTCAAATGGGGTATTTAACCACCAACAAAAATAAAACATTTACTTTAAATTGGCTCGTTAATCCGAAGTGGGCAAATGATGAAGCAAATTTGAGTTCTATGGTTAAAATTGCAATTTGCAAAATTGAAGAAAGGCACTTGTTTAAAATGGATTTCAAAAGTGCTTCTGAAACAATGGGCTGCAACAGCAACTCCCTAAAATCAGGTCAGGTGAGATGTCAAAGCTAGGAGCGTGATTCAGCTAACTGTGAACAAAGTCCCGTAACGAGCACATTTAGCTGTGAGTTTCCTCGCAGCGCTCAGAAACAATGGCAATAAAATGCCACGCGGGTTACATAAGGAGCCTCAGTGGGGAATGCGCGGCATAGCCCTGATTTCTACGCTCGCTGGAACTCCTCAGTGTAGCCAGAAATGGGAATGCCATTTTTAAATGGCTTCCCGATCTTTGAGCCCCCCCCCCCCCCCCCATCCCCCCATCCGACCCTCCTAAACCCCAGCACACTATGGGAGGATCCCTGGCCACCCCAACACCCACGCAGGGTACCTCCGGCCCGATCGCCAGCAAACAAATAATTTTTACCAAAACATCTTGGCAGTGCCAGGCTGGCACCCAGGTGGCACCAGCAGTGCCAGGATAGCACACTGTCCAAAGGGCATGCACCTGGGGGCCTCCGATCCCTTGGGAGACCCCCATAAGTGCTGTTGTGGGAACCAGTGCTGAGCAGCGATTGCCCAATGTCTCTGAGTCGAAGGAGATAGATCCCACGTCTCAGGTGCATATTGCAGTGAGAATAGTTGTCTCCCTCTAAAATGCAGATTTGCTAAAGAGTGAACCTGCCCACAATGGGCAGGATTTACATCGCAATGTCACGTGAGATCACATTAGGCCTTCCGAGCAGGTAGGTCCCGATAGCGGGGTCTCCCGGCTTCTGTCACCCACGTTTCAGCACGGCGTGCTGCTTTATGGGCACAGCACGGCCGTTGGATCACACCCTAAAATCTCTCACAAATTTATTTATATAAATTTTGAGTACCCAATTATTTCTTTTTCCAAGGGGCAATTTAGAGTTGCCAATCCACCTAATCTGCACATCTTTGGGTTGTGGGGGTGACCTATGCAGACACAGGGGGAATGTGCAAATTCCACATGGACACAGTGACCCAGGGCCAGGATTCGAACCTGGGTCCTCAGCGTCATATGCAGCAGTGCTAACCATTGTGCCACGGGCTGCCCTCACACACCCATTTTCAACCCATCCACTTCAGAGTCTAATGCGGAAGGACAAGGAGGATGGGGCCAATCTGCTCTTCGGAGGTAGGTCCACGTTTGCATATTTTACCGAGACTACCAACCTCTGCTTTAGCCTGCTTTGCATATAAAGCTGCACAGCTGGCTTTTGACTGGACAGTCCAATTATTGATTAGGATGCCTAGAAATGTATTAATAAAATAAATCTGACACCATGGGATGAGTCTCCATCTCTATTGCTCGGATGGTAGTCTGGCAGATTAGGTCAACAAAACGGATTTCTGGCAACCAGTCAGAAAGATCTTGCACCTGATGAAAATTTACCTCCTCAAAAGTCTGATTTTTAAAATGCCACTTGTACCAGGCTGGCCTTGGTTTCCAAGCTGCTGAGTTGTTTTAAAGTTACTTCTCAGCATGAGCGGAGAATCCCAGCCATGGTTCAAGTGTACCCAACCCCGGGACACATCAAAGGGAACCGATCCTACGGGCCAACGATGGAACCTGCCCCTAGTTTCCATTCTTCAAAATGGCAGAGCCTTCCCTTTTCAAAATCCCCGATAGATCTCCAATAATGGAGGTAGACCAACCAGATTATCCAGTACAACCTCAGTTTGTTGAAGATGCAGCTCTGTTGAACAGGACTCAACCTGCCAGTTTTCGTTTGCTTCCTTTTCAAGAGACCAAGTGCCCTGTTGCCGTGCTGAGCCTCCACCTAGCAACGCAGGAAAGTGCTGCAATAACTTGTCCAAATGTTAATTAAGGCTGAAATCTGAACTCACGACCTTTAGGTGGGAGTCCCACGTGATGAAGCCAGGCTTACTAATCACCTGGAATGGATAAAACCTTTTAAAGCTTCGACTTGACCTACACATACGTTCCACAACTACAGCAACAAAAAAATAGATCTTTGCAAGGAATCACTTTTATTTAGTGAGGTTGTGGCTGCCACTGTTTAATTGGCACAAACAAAAATCTTAAGATCAATCAAGCAATTCGTGGCTTTGCCATTAACCTAAAACTGAATGGTGTTTATATTTGAATTAAGGCTAGCCTGTCACTTTCTTTACAATAAGTAATTGTGCAGTAGTATCAAAGATAAATCCTGAATGCAGCAGTGTTTATAACAACACATATTCACAAGCAGTCCGCAAAGGGCCTTCAAACAGATGCCACTCTTGTCTTTAGCTCTTCTGCTACGCAAATGGGTAAACCACTGCGACTACCCCTCAGTGAACAGCTGCTAAAGACCATGAATTACGTTCTCTTTACGTCCTGCACTGAAGCTACAAGACATGTAAAAGTTGCTTCAAACTGAAGCCAAGTTTCATGAAGTCATGCTTGGCAACACTTCTCAGTTCGCTATTCCTCCTCCTCCTCTGCAAGAGTACAGCTGAGCTGTAAAATATCACTTGTGAGCCAGAGAGCAGGATGTGCACTGCAACTCACCCACTTTAGAAGCACAATATGGAATATCCCTCGAAACTCAGCAAGGCCAAAAGAGAAAAGAACAGTTTTACTTCCGTTCTTTTGGGCGGTATTCTCCGGCTTCCCAGCCGCGTGTTTCCCGGCAGCGGGAAGCGGCATGCCGTTCACTGGCGGTGGGATCCTCTGTTCCCACCACTGTCAATGGGAATTCCCATTGAAGCCGGGAAACCCGTGTGAGGGGGTGTGCTGGCGGTGGAACAGAGCATCCTGGATCAGCTAACGGCTGGAGAATTCTGGCCTTGGAGTTTAGTGTTTATTTTTCATTTGTACAAAAATACTTTTAGTAGCTGCTGTTTAACTGGTGAAGATAGAAATAGCTATGATTTTAAAATCTTCATCCTTGCTTTCAAATCCCTCCATGGCCTCATCCCTCCCTATCACTGTAATCTCTTCGCGCCCCACAACCCTCCAAGATCTCTACACTCCTCCAACTGTGACCTGTTACGTAACCCCAATTTTAATCGATCCACTATTGGTGGCCTTGCCTTCAGCTACCTTGGACCAAACATCTGGAACTCCCTCCCTAAATCTCTCCGCCCCTCGACCTCTCCCATCTCCTTTAAGACAATCTTAAAACCTATCTCATTGACCAGGCATTTAGACTCCACTCTAATGTCTCCTTATAAGGCTCAATGTAAAATCATTGTTTGATAATCATGCTTGTGGTGTGTTACTGTGTTAAGGGCACTATATAAACACAAGTTGTTGTTATAGCTATACAAACTGCACATGGAAAAACAGCTTGGGTGGTAACCTTTGAATTTCCATGTTTCATTATGCGTTTACACCTTGCCTGAAGTTGCTGTAACATTTACGCAGACAAAGTAGCAATATAATTTGGACGGCGGCTGAATTAGAAGTTGGAGTGGGTGACTCTGGTAGAGTCAGAGAGGTGGCCGATTGCGTAGGTGCGATGGGTAGAAAGCCTGCCTTCGAATGTGGGAATGTGTCCAAAATTTAAAAATAAAGATGAAAACTTATGACATCCCACCAGCCCCAACATCACACCTCACACCCAACTGCACATTCCCCATGCTTCATCCATGTCATCTTATGCCACCACCCACATCACATGGCCCTTCATACCCTCCATGCCAATCTATTTCTCAAAACCAACCCTTAGGTCCCTCATGCCCCCATGACAACATATGTCCCTCTACCCATCCTCCATTTTTAAATAATTGTTTTTAACACTCCAGACATTTTTCAACCATTGAAAGGGCAGAACATTTAAATGCCTTGGCAGCTTGAAGGTCCCTTTGACACAAGTTTTTGACTGGTTCTTTTGACAGGTGCTTCTGATTGTTTTTGCAGTTCATTTTAACAGGTCCGTTGACTGTTCCAATAAGTTTGACAGTAATGTACTTTCTATGCACATTTATATCTACTTTTAACAGTTCCAAGGGTTCCATACCTCCTGAATGGTACCTGACCTACCCTAAAGGGTTGACCTTCCCTAAAGGTGTCCCAGGTCCAGATCCAAAGTGGGACCCTGGCTATCCAAATGAACCACCAAATTCAAACCGGCTCTTATCAAGTATAATGGCCACACTTAGGGATTCACACCCATGGCTACCAAAATCCACTTCAATGAAGGCAGCTGATGATTTAAATGTCCAGCTGCCTCCATCAAAAGCACATGTCCAAAATGTGACTTGCCCCCATTCCCACCCCGGTGAAAATGGGAAATGCCATTTTACATGTGGGACTTATGGGGCAGAATTCTCCATTACTGAGTCGAAGTGATGGCGAGAACGGAGAATCTGCGGGAGTTTGATGATGGGAAATGTGGCGCGCACCCCTCACCAATTCCCGTATCGGTGAGGAACTACTACCGGCGGCGCGTGAAACGTCCATGGGTCGTGCGTAAAACGGCTGCAGAATCACCAGGTCCCGGGCCGCGCATGCACAGGGCTGACGGCCTGCACTGGTCGTGCTGGAAAACATGCCGCCGGCCGTGCTGGAAACCTAACCCGCCAACCCCAACACCACAGCCCACCCCCTGGCCACCCCCCACCACTCCTCCCAGCCCTGGCAGAAGTCCCTCGGCCAGCGGCACAGATCCCGGACGAGTGTGGCGCCGCTGGACACTGTCGGCAGCCGGCACACCAGGTTCCCAACCGTTGGGACCACACGTGGCCTGCATCATCGGGAACTCGGCCCATAGGGGGTGGAGCATTGCAGGTGGGCCGACTGATCATGCTCCAACGACGTTGCAACTGCGCACGGTGCGCGTCCCGATGATGCCGATTTGGAGGGACGGAGCCTTGCTGACTGGCATCAAACCGGTACCGGTCTTCCCGGATCCGGCGTCGGAAGCCATTCTCCGCCTGATTGCCGTTCCCGATTTTGTTGTCAGGCTACGGAGAACCCCGCCCAAGATTTTTGGACAGTTCCACTATTTTTACCACAATGATGGGGCTCTCTGTCAGGGCAAAGATCTGAGTGCCAGCTGTGAATCTGTGGGCAGAAATCTCACCCCTGACTCAACAGGATTCATATTCCACTCTAGAGAACATAGCACAAAATCCAGTGTGACACTGAGAGAAAGTGTTGCACTATTGTAGGTGCTGTTTTTTGGGTGAGGTGTTAAACCGAGACCCATCTGTCCTCTCAGCTGCATCGGAAAGATCTTCTGAACTATTTTGAAGAAGTGCAGTGGAATTATCCCTGCTGTCCTGGTCGATCTTAATCTTTCAATTGTTTGGCCTGTCATGCCCCCGCTAGTTCTCTGGAGGAGCTACTCACCTTGTCCCATTCCCCTTTATAACCCTGCAAATGCTTTTCTCTTTCAATAGTTATCCAATTTTCTTTTGAAGTCTTCAATTGAATGTGTCTCCACTACACTCTCAGGCAATGTACTTCAGATCCCAACCACTTGCTGTGGCATCTGGTTCTCAAACTTTCCACCAATGATCTACATCATAAGAAGAACAGAAGAACTAGGAGCAGGAATAGGCAATTCAACCCTCGAGTCCGCTCCGCTGTTCAATATGATGATGGCTGATCTCCTGCCGGCTTCAACTCCACTTTCCTGCCTGTTCTCCATAACCCTTCACTCGTTAAAAATCTGTCAATCTTCTCCTTAACTTTGCTCAATGTCAGCGAACCATGCCCATATGTTCTGGGCATGCCCGGCACTGGAGGAGTTCTGGAAGGGGGTGGCGATGACTGTGTCGAGGGTGGTAGGATCCAGGGTCAAGCCAAGCTGGGGACTCGCAATTTTTGGGGTTGCGGTGGAGCCGGGAGTGCAGGAGCCGAGAGAGGCCGGTATTTTGGCCTTTGCGTCCCTAGTAGCCCGGCGAAAGATCTTGCTACAGTGGAAGGATGCGAGACCCCCAAGCGTGGAGACCTGGATCAATGACATGGCGGGTTTTATTAAGCTGGAGAAGGTCAAATTCGCCCTGAGGGGATCGGTACAAGGGTTCTTTAGGCGGTGGCAGCCTTTCCTCGACTTTCTGGCTCAACGATAGGGAACTAGGTCAGCAGCAGCAGCAACCCGGGGGGGAGGAGGGGATAAAGGGGGGGGGGGGGTGTTGACTATGTTTATTTAATTTAATTTATTTTAAGTTCTCTTGTTGTTTACCGGGGTTAGGGGGGTGGGGCTCGATATATGCGTTGGTACGGTCTTGGGGGTGTTATGCTTATTATGTTGTTTTATTGTTGTTTGTTACTGTTTGTTATATATTTTGTAAAAAATCTTCAATAAAAATTATTTTAAAAAAAAACTTTGCTCAATGTGCCGGCATCCACCACATTCTGGGGCTGTGAATTCCACAGATTCACGACCCTTTGAGAAAAGTAATTTCTCCTCATCTGTTCTAAATCTTATCCTGAGACAATGACCTCTCGTTCTAGATTGCACCACAAAAGGAAGCATCCGCTCTATGTCTCATTTGTCAGTACCTTTTATCATCTTATATACCTCAATTAGATCTCTTCTCATTCTTCTAAAGTCTGGAGAATTTAGGCCCAAATTGCAGAATCTCTCCTCCTACGACAAACTCTCATCTCTGGAATCAATCCCGTGAACTTCCTCTGAACTGCCTCTCATGAACTACATCCGTCCTCAAATAAGGGGACCAAAACTGGACACAGCACTCCAGGTGCAGTCTCACTAATGCTTTGTATAGTTGCAGCAACACTTCACTACTTTTATCCTCTATTCCTTTATCTATAAAGACCAAAATTAGATTTGCCTTCCTTATTACCTGCTGTACCTGCATACTAGCTTTCGGCATTCGTGCACAAGGACACCCAGATCCCTCTGCACTGAAGTTTCTCTCCATTTAGACAGTAAGTTGACTTTTTAACCAGAAAACATATATTAACTGGCCATCATCACGTTGCCGTGTGTGGGATCTTACTGTGCGCCATTTTCTGCCATGATTTCAACATCACAATAATGCCTACACTTCATTGATACACCATTGGCTGGAAAGCAATTTGGGGGGGGGGGGGGGGGGGGGTGTCCTGAAGTGGTGTAAAATATTGTCCAAAGCAAGTCTTATTTATTATATCTGGTTGGCTTAGCCAAACATAAGGGACAAGAGTAGGCCATTCGACCCATTGAGTCTGCTCTGCCCATGAAATAACGTCATGGTGATCTGATTGTGGCTTAAGCTCCACTTTCCTGCCTGTCCCCCACAACCTTTGAGACCCTTGTCAATCAAAAATCAAGGCCTCAGCCTTGGATATTCAATGACCCAGGCTCCATTGCTCCCTGGGGGAGAGGATTCCAACGCTAATGACTCTTTGAGAGAAGCTTCTGAGAAAACAAATAATTACTTCACCAAAATTGACAATTCAAATATCAAGGTTGTCAGTGTTTAATTGCCGCACTGTGACAATATAAAATGCTCATTGTCCTATAGGCCCTGATAGCCTAATTGTGGTGTAATGAAGACTGATGTCTCTAAGGACACAACTTTCAATGTGTTGCCCTTACTTCTGTACAGTTAATACATCTTCCTGTTTTCACAGTTGTGTGTACAATACAGGTGCAAATCAGGCCTATGCAATCACAACATACCAGAGAAGCAGATTGCATATAAATAGCGCTAAGAAAACTTTTATGTGAGTAAGCTGTAACTCTCCTGAATCAGGCTCTGCAAATGCTGACAGCAAGACATAAATGTCACTGCCACAGGTTTCTCTGGTGTAAAGGACTGTGCTGGTGACACAATAGCTCAAGTGGTTAGCCTCCTGCTGCTGAAAACTTGAGCCACAGTCTCATTTATGATTACAGAGAACATACAGCGCAGAAACAGTCCTTTGGGCCTTCTAGCCTGTGCTGGTGCTAATATTCCACATGAGTCTCCTCTCATTTCATCTACCTCATCTCAGCCTTTCAGCGTACCTTTCTATTCCCTTTTTCCTCATGTTCGTGTCTACTTTCCTTTTGAAAGTATCTAAGGTATTTGTCACAACCACTTCCCGTGGTGGCAAGTTACTAATTACTCTTTGAGTAAAGGAATTTCTCTTTATTTCCTGATTGGATTTATTAGTAACTTTCTTGCACTTATGGCCCCCAATTTTGTATTTTCCCACAAGTGGAAACATTCTCCCCACATTTTACCCTGTCCAACCCATTCAAAATTTTTACGGTACCTCTCAGGTCACCCCTGAGTTCTCTGTTTTCTAAAGAAAAAAGCCCAAATCGTTCCTGATAGCTGTAATCTCTTGGTTGTAGCACCGCCCTCTCTTGGTCAGGGTTCTAGCTGGGTGACTTCAAAACGACTGCCATAGAAAGGCCCACTGTTGCCATGAGAAACCCGGAAATTAAACTCTCTGCCAACATTGAAAGTGACTGTGGAAACTTAGTCAGCCCAAACGTCCCAAACTCAAGCCGATTTGCACAGGACAAGTGGCGTTCCAAACATTGAGAAACATACCTTGGCAAAGAGAGAGGGAAAAAGAAGCAATATGAGTTCCAAAACCAAAGGGATTATTGATGGATAGCAATCTTTAGATATTTAAGAAGACGGCAGTTTGCCATCAAATTCCCTTTCAAATCCGTAAGATCATTGATACTCAAGAGCTATTAGTGCAATTCCACAAAATACTTCTCTCTTTGCCACGTACTAAAGAATATTTACAATTCCTTTTTGCCTTGATTTAACCAACTCGTGGATGACGTAGCTGAGACCGAAACAAATGGTTATAAAAGAAAAGAAACAACAGCTGGAATAAGCAAAATCTCAAAGCTTGAAGCACTAAGGGCAGACTGAGAAGGGATGTTTCATTTAAATAGGTATTGGGATAAGATGTATGTTACCATGATCAGTTGTTGAAGTTGAGTCCATCGTGGTATTTAAGGGAGAATTAAGCAACCGCTTGAAGAAGTAAAGTGTTAGCTCTTATGAGGATCAAAGTTTGTAACTGCTGTGGGAGAGCTCAGTGGCTGAGATGGGTCTGTCCTGAAATCTGAATTGCTGGGACCCAGCACAGTCAGAATAAAGTGAGAAAACCATTAACTCCTGATTCTGAGGGCAGCACAGTGGCGCAGTGGGTTAGCCCTGCAGCCTCACGGCACCGAGGTCCCAGATTCGATCCCAGCTCTGGGTCACTGTCCGTGTGGAGTTTGCACATTCTCCCTGTGTTTGCGTGGGTTTCGCCCCCACAACTCAAGGATGTGCAGGCTAGGTGGATTGGCTCCGCTAAATTACCCTTTAATTGGGAAAAAATGAATTGGGTACTCTAAATTTAAAAAAAAACTTTTAAAAAACCTGATTCTGTGAGATGTCACTGCACATATTCGGAATGTGAGACGCTTTTGCTCCTTTTTGCTTTTTGACACTGAATCCCAGTTCTGAAAAGAATGCACAGTTAAAAAGAATTGTTCCCCGAGTTACCACATAGACACCTTCATGCTGATATTTAAAATTACAGACCACCTTGTAAATGCTGAGGACTGTGTCCGCTTTGTCAGTCTATATGGATTTGAACGTTAAAACTACAGGAAATGAAATCCAGATAACATGCTTTACAAAAACGCCTTGTGCAGCTTCAGTGAAAATTCACTTTAGAAGAACATTATTTTTTCACAAGCTTGAAACAATGGTGTTGGATATCTGCAGCATTTTCACTTCTATTAATAATCCAAAAATGTCTTCAATTGACTCTTACAGCTTAGGTTAGTGTTTACTGGAATAATCCTGTATGTAGAGTATGTTTATTCAAGAGGGTAAGGGTTAATGTAATGAGCTTTAAGATTCAAATAAGTTTAAAATGGGTAATTATAAATAAAAGATCATTCTGCAGCTTGGCCGATTCATTGAAACTATCACCACAGGACAGCTTTGTATTTTCAAATAATAGGAAATAAGAGTTTGATCCTGCAAACGTCAAAAAGCATTCGGTGATGAAAGTGTTACTGTACAAAATATTTCTTTCTTCGAACAGAGCTTTTTCTATTGGAAAACTAAAACTTTGCAGACAAGAAGAAACATACCTTAAAAAGCCCTGAAACTCACTGGCATGAAATTACCTGATGCTTGCTTGATTCAATGCCTTTTGTTTTGCTTTGTAGTGTTACCATGTCCAATGCTGGCACACATCCAGGATTGACTGAGCCTCTGTGCACACCAGGGAGTTTAAACCAGTTCAGATTGATCTGACTCAGTTTCACTTTGTAGACGCTAAGGGCAGAAACCAGTTTGGGCAGACCTGTAAGACTTCATGGGATGTGGTTTATTGCTAACTCGATCAAGCTATTCTCTTTCCCTTAACTAATGTGTACAGAAGAGCACTTTGGCATATCCGTGTATTACTGTTTCAGGGAGTGATTAAAATTGTCTTTACTTTGTATATTGAGGCCAAGAAAAACCTGCAGCCATTTTTCAAGCTGCACTTGGGCAACAAACAAGTTGGATTCAAATTTCACTCCAACAGTCTAATGGAAACATTCACTGTGCGGCTGTATCGACACAGGACAGGCCTGGATCTGCACACAATAAAAAATCTATTACCTATATTGATTCTTACTGGACATTTTATTGCACTTATGTAGTGAAAAACTAATAATGTAAGTAAAAATTATATTCCATATAATTCATATTGCTGATATTAGCGAATGGATATTTAGGATGTTTATGTGGCATTCACTATTTTAACTGCCGTTGGGGGATGTTGTGCGATATAGGTATTCGTCCGCCAACTATTGATCAATTCTTAATTGTAAATCTGAGATTGGTCGAGTTTTGTTAGCCAAAGGTATTAAGAGATATGGGGCAAAGGCAGGAATCTGGAGTTAGGTTACAGATCAGCCATAAGCTCACTGAATGGCTGAACAGGAGGTACTAAATGGCCTCCGCTTGTTCCTAAGTCACAGATAGGCTCTTGTGGAATGTTTTTCTTTCAATGTAACAGCACAATGTAAAATGGCATCATGCCACATCTGCAATTGATATTCCTGAACTAAATAAAGGAAGCATAAAAGGGCTCATGAAAATAATTCTGTTTCTTTGAAAATATTGTATGTATTATGAATAAGGTAATCCTCTGCAGCTTGACCTATCCATTCATATTGTTGCCAAAGGATAGTATTATAGAATATGTGACAATTGGCAGTGTGAGATGTCAAATGGTTTTCCATTGAACCATTATCCAATTTGTGATATCCCTTCATCTGTGATGGTGGTTAAGTTTATTTTGCCTTATCAATGTGACTGCAGCCCCACACATCACAATAAAAGCAGATCTTAGTTATAACAGAAAAAACATCAGTGAACATCTACTGTTAACTTTGATGACTATGGTGCCGAGTGATTATGGCACCAGATTAAAACAAAATCTAAAGGTTGTCAGTTCAAATCCCTTTATAGCGAATTGAGAAATTAAATTCCTTAAAACCCACTTCCTTGCCAATGTGACTGATTCTCACCTACCCTTTGAAGTTGCCAGCAAGCCACTCAGTTGTGTCAAACCAATATATCAGTTCAAATAGGCAGCCCACCATCAGATTCCCAGGGCGACTAGCTTAGATAATAAACACCGGTGTTGCCAGTGATGCCCATGTCCTGTAATTGGTTTGCAAAATGATCTGATGAATTGTTCTCTAGAAAATGACCATAAAATCTACTAGGTTGTCATAAAACGCTGGTACACTAATGCCCCTCAGGAAGGGGAACCTGCTTCCAGTGCCTATTCTGACCAACAGTCACACACTGAGGGCGAGATCTTTTGGTTGTTCATGCCAGCAGGGTCTTCTGGTCCCGCTGATGACGCATCCCCGCCGCAGGTTTTCCAGTGGTGTGGGGTGGATTTAATGGGAAATCCCATTGACAGCAGTGGGACCAGAAGATCCCATTGCTGGCCAACAGCATGCCGCCTTATGCAGACAGGAAATATGCCACGGGGAGGCCAGAGAAACTTGCCCTGAGTGTGTGACTGTTAATGTCCTTTAGGGTAACAGGATAAATAGAAATGTAATAATTTTATCTTACTGTTTGAATAATGTGTCACATGCTTACATATTTTATATTCTAGGGTTTATACTAAGAACATAAGGGGCGGGATTCTCCCGTACCCGGCAGGGCGGGGGGTCCCGGCGGGACGGAGTGGCGTGAACCACTCCGGCGTCGGGCCACCCCAAAGGTGCGGAATCCTCCGGACCTTCAGGGGCTAGGCCGGCGCGGAGTGGTTTGCGCCCCGCCAGCCGGCGTGGAAGGGCTTTGGTGCCACGCCAGCCGGGGCTGAAGGGACTCCCCCGGCCAGCGCAGAGCTGCGCATGCGCGAGGGTGTCAGCGGCTGCTGGCTTCATCCCCGCGCATGCACGGGGGGGGGGGTTCACCTTCGCGCCAGCCATCGTGGAGGACGACATGGCCGGCGCATAGAAAAAGAGTGCCCCCACAGCACAGGCCCGCCTGATGGGCCCCGATCGCAGGCCAGGCCACCGTGGAGGCACCCTCCAGACCCAGATCCCCCCCCCCCCGCGCCACCAGGTCCTGCCGGTAAGGGTTTCTCGTCCAATTTACGCAGGCGGGACCTGCATAGGACAAGCGGGACTTCGGCCCATCGCGGGGGGCCGATGCGAGCGGCCGCCGACTGGCGCGGCGTGATTCCCGCCCCCGCCGAATCTCTGGCGCCGGAGTATTCAGCAGTCGGCAGAGGTGGGATTCACGCCGCCCCCCGGCGATTCTCCGACCCGGCGGGGAGGGGACACAAAATCCCGCCCAAGAAATAGGAACAGTAGTAGGCCATTCAGCTCCTCGAGCCTACTCCACCGCTCAACAAAATCTTAGCCGATCTGTTTGGTTGAGTACCACATTCCCATCTACTCGCAATAACCTTTCATTCCCTTGTCCAACAAGAGTCTCTCTAACGCCACCTTAAAAATATTCAGTGCCCCTGCCTCCACCGCTTTCTGAGACAGAGAGTTTAAAAGTCTCAGAAATTTAGAGAAAAATGTCTCTTTATCTGTGTCTTAAAAGGGCCACCCTTAATTTTAAACTGCGTCCCTCGTTCTGGACTCATCTACAAGAGGAAACATCCTTTCCATGTCCAGCTTGTCAAGACCGTTCAGGATCTTATATCCTTCAATCAAGTCACCCTTCACTCTTCTAAACTCCAGTGGAAACAAGTCCAGTCTGTCCAACGTTTTCTCATAAGACAACCCACTCATTCCAGGTATACACTAGTAAATCTCCTCTTAACCACCTCCAATGTATAGACATCCTTCCTTAAATAAGGAGACCAATACCGCACATTTGAGTTGTGGTCTCAGCAGTGCCCTGTATAACTTCAATATAACATCCTTACTTTTATCTTCAATTCCTCTGGTGATCAAGGATAGCATTCCATTAGTCTTCTTAATTGCCTGCTGCACCTACATACTAACTTTGTGTGAGTCATGCACTAGAACACCTAGATCCTTCTGCACCTCAGAATTCTGCATCATTCTCTGTGTAATTATCACTCTCCTTTTTTATTCTTGCTGCCAAAGCGAACAAATTCACATTTTCCCACATTATACTCCATCTGCCGGATTAATGCCCACTCACCCAACCTTCCTATATCCATCTGCAACCTCCTTACGTCCATTCCACAACATACTTTCTTACCTATCTTTGAGTCATCTGCAAATTTAGCTGTCGTATCTTCACTCCCCTCATCTAAAATCACTTAATTGTCAATAGTTGAGCCCTCAGCACAGACCCCTGCAGGACTCCACTCGTCACATCCTGTTCCAGTGCAACAAAAGGAGTGAAAAGATTTTTTTTTATTGACTTAGTATTAAGCATTTGGGCATGGTGCAATTTAATACTGGGCACAAGTCGACAGACACTGCCATAGATATGTTTTCCCTTAGGTTTCTGCTTGCTGCTCAGGGCTCTGTACATGCAACTCACACTGACAGGTTCATCACAGCAGACTGCATGTCATGTAGCTAGCTTTCAGTTCAAAGCCCCCTATATCTGATAGTTTACAGTGCAACAAGACAGCGCTGGAGCTTTTGTTCTGTTTATATTACAAGTTCCTTGTAAATGCACTTAGCGAAAGGGTTCATTAAATATTTGTGAATGTGCTTGCTGATAGAGTGAATTAATACCACCAGCTCCAGGCACTCAGAAAAGGTCTCCAATATTAAGGGCTGATTTTAACTCCCGCCAAGCCTCCGCTGCCCCATCAGCCTCCTGCTCAATCCTGGCATGAGGAACGTTGTGGGACACAGGGAGACATCACCAGGTAACCTGAAGGAATTCTCCCCAGCACTGCCCAACACTCTGGTATGTGGCTGGAGGTGAAAGGGGAACATGGAGGCAGAAGAGACCCCAGGATTGTGTGTGGCATCTGGAGACACCCACAAAGAATCACAAATAGAGAAAATGAATTGGCTTTTCTTGGCTGCTTGTAACCCTCAACTCCTCATACTGCTAGCTTCACTTGGAGGAGGAGCTGCAATGGTTTTGCCATACAGGCCTTTGATGAAAATTGTATCAAGTCCCAATAACATCATCATTGTCTGATCTGCATATTGTCTCGTTTCTTGTGCTCATTGACCGGCTTTGGTTAATGGTCTGGCTGCACCTCGATTTTGAAATTCTCAAACTGCTTTTCAAAACCCTCCATTGGTTATGCCCCCTCCCTATCTCTGGAATCTCCATCAGCTTAATGGAGGTGTCTACGCTCCTCCAATTCTGGCCTCTTGCACGTTTGCAGATATTTTTTTAAAATTCCCAATTAAGGGGCAATTAGCATGGCCAATTCCCTTATCTTACACCATCTTTGGGTTGTGGGGTTGAGACCCACACAGACATGGGGAGAATATGCAAACTCCACACGGACACTGACCCAAGGCCAGGATCAAACCTGGGTCCTCGGTGCCGTGAGGCAGCAGTGCTAACCACTGTGCCACCGTGCCACCCTCGTCTGCTGATTTTAGTTGCTCTTCAATTGGTGCATGTGCCTTTGGCTTCCTGGACCCAAAGCTCTGGAATGTATTCCCTGAACCTCTCCACTTTTCTCCTTATTTCAGATGCTCCACCAACCCTATCTCTTTGGCCAAGTCCTAATATCCCTTTATGTGGCTCCCTGCCAATTTTTGTTTGATTATGCGCCTGTTTCCACCCACAGTCCAAAAATGTGCGGGTTAGGCGGATTGGCCATGCTAAATTGCCCTTCGTGTCCAAAAGAGTTGGGTGAGGCTGCTTGGTTACAGGTGGAGGTGTGGGCTTAGGTGGATGCTCTTTCCAGGGACCGGTGCGGTCTCGATGGGCTGGGTGGCCTCCTTTTGCACTGTGGATTCTATGAAGCCCCTTGGTACTTTCCCTAGTGAAATGTAAGTTGCTGTTGTTGTTAAAGGGGATCCGCCTACCGTCTGGTAGGTATTACGCCTGCCATTCGAAAGAGAATGTTAAGATTGGAATGTGTAGAAGGGGAATGGGATGGATATAAATAAATGTTGTGTTTACTTCAACTGGCCCCCAATTTCCACAAGCAGCCAAGGTTAAATTAGTTCTTTTTAAACTGGCCACAAAATGATTACCAGAAACTGTGATTAGCTGGCTAACACCTAATGAACATGTGAAAAAATAATCTAATGAATACATTCTGATCAACAAGTTACTTCTAGCTCAGCAGCGTTTTTACTGCTTTTAAGTTTTTATCTTCACTCCCCGCCGCCCGCCCCCCACCCCCAACTCAAAACACCCTCCAGAACCCAGCAACATTATTGACTCTGCAACAATCAATTGTTATCCTTTACACGCCAAGATTACGGGGTAAAAGTGGAAAGTGGTCAATGTGTGAAATCTGATCATTTGTTATTGATCACAAATTACTGGAGATTACTTAAGAGAGAAAGGGTCATTTGAGAACTAGTTTGGCAGGTTCAGTAGTGGAAAATTGGATGCTATTGATGAGGGCACGGGGTGGGGGTGGGGGGAGTTGTCTAAATTCCAGTCCACATTCCCTGTCACAGTGAAGCCTCCATTAGCTTTTTCATTGGTTAACATGAGGGAGCACGCAGTATGAACCACAACAACTTGCATTTATATAAGCACCTTTAACATAGTAAAAAGACCCATGGTGCTTCATAGGAATGTTTATCAGAACAAATTTAAGACAATGCCACATGAGGACATATCAGAAGAGGTGAACAAAAGCTGATCAAGGAGGCAGGTTTTAAGAAACATCTTAAAGGAGAACAGAGGCGCAGAGAGGCTCTGTGCGGGAATTACAGAATTCAGATCCCAGTAGCTGAAGGCATGTCTGCCGATGGTGGAGCCATTCAACCTGGGGATGCTCAAACGGACGGAATTCGAGGAGTATAGCAGTCACTCAAAATAGTGCAAGGGGCTGTTCACAATCCTCTTATCAGATAATTACAAAGGAGCACCTGCTGTCAGTCATAAACAGAATAAAATCTTGCCCTCAACCCCAAAAGAAGGACAAACTATGACACAAGTGGAGATCCAATGGGTTGCGTGAATTGAGTAAGTGAAGATGACTTAAAGTGTCTAAAGCCAGCAAGACTAACAGATGTAATGATGATGGGCATTGGCCAATTTACCTTTGCTTATGTAGTCTTTGTATGTACTGTCATAACAAGATGTCTCGCACAGAACAAGCACACATTTAACCCGCCGAGGAATAAAACTTGTTCAAAACATCACGCCGACTCCTCTTCATAAACTGTCTTCATCCGGCACACATGGCCTATATCTGACACAGCTCACATAAAAGCCCTCAGGACAGATTGTCAGATCTGCCTCTCAGGCCAGTCTCTGTTGCCTGTCAAGTCATGATGGGTTGGCCCTGTGGATTTGACTTCTTAAACCGTGGGCAGAAAAAAACGAACTGGGAGAAACTCTCAAATAAGCATCTTGAATTTATGGCTGTAGAACAGGTAAAGAAGTAATACGGGAATAACTGCGACCAAAAGACAGCAATCATAATTTGTAACAAAACGATAAGAAGAGTAAAATAAGTGCACTTCGAATGGCAATTGCGTTATGTTGGTGAGCTAGGATTAAATCTCACTTGTTAAATGCACCCTTTGTTGTAAAACTGCTTTAATGTTCAGGAAGGTATCTGGCTCTCAAGTCACTAATAGTTAAAGGCTGCCTCATGGCATATTTTACATAATTCAAAATGTTCCTTAAAAATCGATGATTTGCCTTGCATTTAACATTTAACAGGTTAAAATCCGATTAGGGAAGCAGTGGTGTCGGTAGTGCAGAGCGATGGGATTTCTAGTGACCCTTTCCCAAATAAGACAGTTCAAAAACACTTGCATTTATATCACACTTTTCATGGCCACCAGACCTCTCAAAGTTCTGTACAGCCAATTAAGTATCTTTGAAGTGTAGTCACTGTTGTAATGTTGGAAACATAGCCAATTTGTACACAGCAGGATCCCACACGCAGCAACGTGACAATGACCTGAACATCGCTGTTTCTGTGATGTTGATTGAGGGGTAAATATTGATCAGGACACTGGGGGAAACTCCTCTGCTCTGTTTTGAAATAGTACCATGGCATTGTTCACATCCACATGAGAGGGCTGATTGGGCCTTAGTTAAACAACTCATGTCAAAGACAGCACCTCTGACAGTGCAGCACCCCTTTCATACCACACTGGAGTGACAGCCTGGACCTTTGTGCTTAAGTGTCAGAGTGGGAGCTGAACACGAAGTGAGAGTGCTCAGAACTGAGCTACTGCTGACACTTATTATTGATGGGTCATTGAAATTAAAAGAGGAGGGATCCCGACCATTTACAGTGCTCCCTGGGTGCACATGCACTGAAAGGCGAGGGGAATCAGAAGATGAGGGGGATGATGAGTGGGTGGACAAGTGGAAGGGGGGTCTTAAGGCTAACATGCCCATCGGTGAAATTTTAATAACAACCTCTTTGTCTTACTTTTACTGCTTTCCCAATGGCAATTGCGTGCTCTGAGATCAAATGTTGTTTGGAAATGGAACTGTGGGTTCTTCTCAAAATACTTTTTTAGCACAAACTCATGCATCAGGGGCCAGTTAGTTCAGTTGGTTAGAAGGCTAGTCTGTGTGGATCAGAATAATGCCAAGAGTACGGCTTCAATTGCTGCTTCGGCTGATGTAGACCTGGGAACTGCCTGCTAGCCTGTCCCATGCTTGGTGCAGAGTGGTGCCCCTCAAGCTATACAACCAATTGTCTCTAATAAAAAGAGGTGTATACAATCCCTTGTGGACTATGGCTAATTTCCTACTCCTGCATTATTAAAGGCTGTTTGTTTTTCTTTGCTGTATTCTGTATGGAATTGTTCAGAAATGTCTGTAAGTCTTGTCTCTCTGATTGACTCTATTTCTGGAAGTTAAATCACATTATTTCCTGCCTTATGCTCCATCCTTCTGGACACACTGCTTCCTCCAGGCCAACTGGAAACTCTTGAAGTTGGATTTCATCTGATGTTCTGGTCTGATAGCACCATTTTCTCGGTGCTCACAGTATTTGGACAGGTTCATTGGCCTAATCGGAAGGCCAGCAGCTCTGGAGGTCTGGCAGTGCCACTGGGAGGTGCGGCTGAGGTAGGCTGATGACCACGAGGGCTCCTCATGGAGGCCCTGTCGGAAGTTTGCATTTAAGTTAGAATTGTCAGGGGAAAGGTCATTTGGTTCTTTGAAGTAGAGGGGAGACCTGTCCCGGTGAATTGTACCGCAGGTGTGGTCTTCCTTGCTGGCAGCTGCCCCTTTGAGGGATGGAGCCTTCAACTCTAATGGACCCCTGATCTGCCACAGGGAGGACAGAATCCACTACGATGTCAGCCTCTGAATGAAGCGGGGAAGGGAAGGGGAGTGGTGACAAAATGCTGGCATGACCACAAAGCTAGATCTAATTTCCTCATTTAGTCTTGATTTGACTGCGTGCCTCCAATCACCCCACCAGCACCATGGGAAACTTTCCCAGCAGTGGGAATGTGTCCGGGCCACTTTAATTTCCCAGACGTCCCAGAAAATCCTGCCCATTGAACCTGCCTTCGGGTTAATACTGCTCACGTTTTAAAAAAGAGCGTTTCGCAGCATATTTGCAACAATTCAAACTATCGCTAGAGAGCATGGACTGTTCTTCAGAATATAAATGCCCTTCAACAAGATCATGGCTGATCTTTCAGCTCAACTCCACCTCCCCATAGTATTCCTAGTTTCCTAGATTCCTTGATTCCCTTAGTGTCCAACAATCTATCAACCTCTGTCATAAATATTCTCAATGTCGGTGCATCCAGAGCTCTTTGGGTTGGACAATTGCAAAGATTCGCAACCCTTTGAGTGAAGAAACTTCTCATCTCATCCCTAAATTCTGTGACTGTAATCTGCTCGTTTTAAACTCCCCAGCCAGCAGAAAACACCCTCCCAGCATCTACCTCTCAAACCCCTTAAGCCTTTTATATGTTGCAGAGGAATCACCTCTCATTCTTCTAAAGCTCAGGGGATATAGGCCTAGTCCACTCAACCTCTCCTCATAAGGCAATCCTCTTAGCCCAGGAACCAGTCTGGTGAACCTTCACTGCACCTCCGCCAGGAGAAGTATATCCGTTCTTAGACATGGAGACCAAAACTGTACACAGGTTCAGTTAGTCTGTTTGGAATGTGATTCCCAGTCTTTGAACGATGACTTGGTTATTTTATTTATTTTGGCTAAAATTCGTGGAGCATCACATCTGCCTTGTGCACATTTTGTACAGAACATCACATACATCAAATCCTTTATTATTGCTGACAAGAGAGACATGTTGCTGAAGCTTTTCCTCTTGCACTGATCAGGACAAACACAAAAATACCAAATTTCAAACAATCACATCTATTTATAACCCAGGCGAAAAAGACACTGGGTGGGATTTACCCATATGGCGGTGAGGGCAACACGCCATTGGTCAGGGATGGGATCTTCTGGTCCGCCATTACTCACCAGGGTTTCGCATTGAATTTTCCCCCAATATCTGAAAATTTCTGGCTGTTCCGCCGGCGGGATCTTCTGGTCTCACCAACAGCGCCCCTCCCCCCACACCACCACCACCTCCCGCGACATGGGCTTCCCAGCGGAGGGTGCAAGCAACAGGGAAAGCCATTGACAATGGCAGGACCAGAAGATCCTATCGCCTGCTGACCAATAGCGTGTTGCCACCGCACCGGTTGGGGAGTCTGCTCTACAAAATCCTTTAATCGTGAAATTGCTGAACAATGTGGAGAAATCAAGGTTAATGATGTGCAAGACATCTTTTTGAAATTATTGTTTTCAAACTTAAGGCTTGGTCTGTAGCAGTGAAAAATGAAATGAAATGAAGTTGTCAGCAGAGCTTTTCTCTACGAGTGTCCTTCTCTTTTGTTTACACAAATGCAGCATTTTACTCTGGAACGATGAGTAGATGATAAGAAATGTGCTACAGGCTTCAAAGGTAATTTAGCACTAAAAGCACAATTTACGTTATATACTTATCAAGGGAGAATTTAAGGCTGCCTGCAATCAGGATGATTACTACTGTCCAATTATTTCTTTATGAGTGTTTGTTAATGTGAGCCTGATTGATGAATAATACTGAGGAAACAAGTCCAGAGATGTCCCCAGCAGTAAATGGTTGAAGGATAGGACAAGCATTTGTTTCGTTAGGAAAGGAGAGAAGATGAATGATTTTCTATTCATCCCAAAAACACACAAGCATAAAAATGTACTTGCAGCGTGACATGTAGCTGTTTCCCTGCGTGCAAAAAAAGAAGTGGATTAAGAATTTGAGGGGAGTGGGGAAGCTGTAGCTGAGGGTCATTACGAAGTAGTGCTTGGCAGGAGCTGGAATTCGCTGAGACAGAGTAAAAGGCAGCAGATCAAATGAGAATCTTGGAGATCTAAGAAATGCAAGATTAAACGAGCAAAAAGGATAGAAAGAAAAGTCGTCAAGTTAAAAAAAAAAGAAAAAGGATCACAACCCAAGGAGAAACCCCTCAAGAGAAACACAGAATAATGGACCCCCCAACCTCACGATCAACACATATGCCGTTCCATCCAGAACTACAACAACAACCTCTATTTATTTGGTGCCTTTATTACAGCAAAAAACCCAAGCTGCTTCGCAAGAGTGTTATCAAATAACATTTGACCAAGCTTTTAAGACAGGTGACCAAAAACCTGGTCAGGGTTTTAAGGATTGTCAGAAAGGGGGAGACAAAACTGCAGAGTCAGAGAGATTGAGGGAGAGAATTCTAGAACTCGGGGCCAGGCTGGTGAAGGCACGGCTGCCAAAGGTGGATTGATGAAAACCAGAAATGATCAAGAGATCAGAGTTGATTAGAATAACCTCACTATGAGATTACCCACTTTGGATCCAAGAAAGCCAATCAGAAAATATTCTTAATGTCAAGACA
The DNA here is from genome assembly GCF_902713615.1 of Scyliorhinus canicula. Classification (NCBI taxonomy): domain Eukaryota; kingdom Metazoa; phylum Chordata; class Chondrichthyes; order Carcharhiniformes; family Scyliorhinidae; genus Scyliorhinus; species Scyliorhinus canicula. Next base: position 214,527,726 of record NC_052146.1, read on the forward strand.
TTATAACACATTGTGGAAGAGAAATTGGGATTTAACTGCCCATGTAGACAAATCACCACAAGCCACTGGGGAGGAGGACAAAAGAAATCAGAAAGGCTGCTGGAATCTCCGCCTTTATCGCAAAGGGTGAGAATATAAAGAACAGGGATGAATCTTTCCATTAAACAGAGATTTGGTCAGACCCCAGATGGTTTAACTATGTTCAGAATTAGGCAAAAAACCTGTGGAAGGATATGCAATCCTCGGAAGGGACACGGATTCACCAGAATCATTGGAAAATAGGAGACAGGTTTAGATAAAGGATCTGGATCGGCGCAGGCTGGGAGGGCCGAAGGGCCTATTCCTGTGCCGTAATTTTCTTTGTTCTTTGTTCTATACCAGTAGCTTAAAGTATTGAATCATGAGAGCATGTTATTTGATATTAGATTTTATTCTTTTGGCTTTAAAAGGTTGAGGTGTGATCTATGGTGATGTTCAACATGATAAATGGATTTGACAGAGCAGGCTGTCTCTACTGGTGGGGAAATCCAGAATAATCTTAAAACTAGAGCTTGGTTATTCAGGAGTAAAATCAAGAAGCACTTTCTCAGAGGGTAGTAGAAATGAAGAATTCTCTCCCCAAAATGAGTATTGATTGCTGGTGATACAATTGAACTTCCAAGACAGACGTTGTTTGCTTTTTTTTAGGTAAGACTATTAGATAACGCAACAGAGGAGGACTTCCGGTGGCTGTCATGGAGTGAGTGGTCGCACACAGGGCAGCTCCGGCTCTTGGTGCCAGAACTTGTGAATTTTGGGTCTGCCAGAGGGTGTGGAAGGAACGAGCGCCTCAAAATATGTGTCGAGGATGCTGGCCAGGCTAGTGGAGGAGAGGGTGTTGGACAAGGCTCCAGAGGTGGACCGGATCCACAGGTTCTTGAGGCAGAAGCCGAGAGCATGGGAGCCGCCACAGGCAGTGATTGTGTGGTTGCGTAAGTTCATGGAGAAGGAGAAGATCCTATGGTGGGCCAGGAAGAAGCGAGACTGTGAATAGGAGGGAATCGTGTCTGAATATATTAGTACATTGGTGTAGAGCTAGTGAAGAGGCGGCTGGATTTAACAGGGCTAAGACGGTGTTATACCGAAGGAAAATTAGGTTTTGGGTGTTGTACCCGGTGAAACTGGGTCACATTCAAAGGCCGGGCGGGAGTACTATTTTGAGATGCCAGAAGAGGTCAATGACCTTATAAAGGACGTTAAACTGGGGGAGAACTAAGAGTTGATGTGAGACGGAGGGGCTGTATCTACAAAGGTTGGATGTCATGGCTGGTTTGCGTTGCTGGAAGGTGTGGGGGGGGAGGGGGTTCTTTGGGGAGTTGTAAGTTTGTAAGGGGGTGATCACCCCCCCCCCCCCCCCCCCCCCCCCCGCAACCCCTCTGCCATTTGTGGGTGGTTTTTCTTTTTGAAGGGAGTTATTTGTGATTTTGGGTGTTTTTCTTTACCGGTAAGGGATGTGGATGGTGGGGCCTCTTTGGTTGGGTTGCGATCTGAGGGGTATTCAGGTGGGTAGGAGTTATGTTTGCACAGGCTAAGGATGGACTGTTGGTAGAAGGGCCCACAGGTCTTTGAAGCAGAAGCCAAGAGCAGGGGAGTCGCCGCGGGTGGTGATTATGCGGTTGCTCACGTTCGCAGATAAGGAGAAGATTTTGAGGTGGGCCAGGGCGAGGCGAGACTGTGAATGGGAGGGGAATTGTGTTCGGATATGTCAGGACATTGGTGCGGAACTGGCAAAGAGGCGTGCTGGATTCAACAGGGCCAAGGCTGCGTTGTAGTGACGGAAGATTCATTTCAGGGTGCTGTACCCGACGAGACTTTGCTTTACATTTGATGGCCGGGAATACTACTTTGAGACGCCAGAGTAGGTGAATGACTTTATAAGAGACCATAAACCATGGGAGAACTGAAAGTTGTTGTGGAACCGAGGAGGTGATTTTTCTACAGGATACGCTTCTCTGGGTGAAGGATCAGGTTAGGTTGAGGAAGGGATGGGTGGGACAAGTATTTCATGGGGGGTTGCCATTTTGTTGAACAAAAGGACGGGATTTGTGGGGGTCAGGGAAATGCGGGACCCAGGAGGAAGGTATGTGATAGTGAATGGGGTACTGGAGGGGACACGCTGGTGCTAGTCAACGTATATGCGCTGAATTGGGATGATGCTGGATTTGTAAAAGGGTTATTGGGACGTTCCTGGACTTGGATACACACCAACTGATTATGGACAGAGATTTTAATTGCGTAATGGAGCTGAAGGTGCACAGGTCAATGCCCGGGGCGATGGGAATGTCAAGAGATGGGATGGCGAAGGAGTTGGGAGGGTTTTGTAACATATGGGAATGGTTGATCGATGGAGGTTCAGGAAACCGGATCTCTGGCGCTGTGAGGCAACAGTGCTAACCACTGAGCTGCCGAGCTGCCACATGTGACTCCAGACCCATAGCAATGTGGTTGACTCTTAACTGCCTCAGAAATGGCCTAGCGAGAGACTCAGTTCAACGGCAATTAGGAATGGGCAACAAATGCTGGCCTTGCCAACGACACCCACATCCCATAAACGACTAAATTTTTAAAAACTGCATCAGATCAGTGCAGGTTAAAATGGTTGGACACGGGGCAGCACGGTGGCACAGTGGTTAGCATTGCTGCATACGGCGCTGAGTTCGAATCCCGGCCCTGGGTCACTGTCTGTGTGGAGTTTGCACATTCTCCCCTTGTCTGCGTGGGTTTCAACCCCACAACCCAAAGATGTGCAGGATAGGCCACGCTAAATTGCCCCTTAATTGGAAAAAATAATTGGGTACTCTAAATTTATTTTAAAAACATGGTTGGACACAGAACTTGGGTTTGACAATTTTCTGCTCATTAATGTTCATAACAGAACAGTGCTGATCTCATGTCTGAATCCTTGACTGACACACCAACATGTGAGGTTCCAGGCAAGATCTCCTTAATAAAATCCAGCCTCATGGTCTAATATAAGTCATCACCTTCCATGTAAAAAAGGACTGAAACGGACTAGAATAACCAATTTAAAGGAAAAATTCCTTCCATCAGAGTTTACTGGTCATTGAAGCAAAGACCCAACTTCTCAATTTGTAAACTGCATTGCGATAGGGAAGGCTGCAGAGGTTGGAGGTTGTTACAAAGATATTGAAGGTTGTAGGGACTGGAGGACGTTACAGAGATAGGGAGGGCTGGAGGGACTGGATGAGATGTAGCGGCTGGAGGTGCTTACAGAGATATGGAGGGTTGTAGGGATTGGTTGAGGTAACAGAGATAGGAAGGGTTTAGGGGCTGCAGGAGATTACAGAAATATGGAGGGTTGTTGGGGCTGGATGAGGTTACAGAGAAAGGAAGGACTGTAGAGGTTTGAGAAGGTTACAGAGATAGGAAGGTTGGAGGAGTTGTAAGTGTTTACAGGGATAGGGAGAGTTGTAGCGGCTGGAGGAGGTTACAGGGATGGGGAGGGCTGTAGGAGCTTGAGGAGGTTACAGAGATAGGAAGGGTTGGAGGAGATTACAGCAATAGGGAGGTGTGTAGGGGCTTGAGAAGGTTACAGAGATAGGGAAGGGTATAGGAACTGGAGGAAGTTACAGAGAAAGGGAGGGTTTTAGGGCTGGAGGAGGTTCCAGAGATAGGGAGGGTTGTAGGAGCTTGAGGATGTTACAGAGATAAGGAGAGTTGTAGAAGTTGGAGGAGGTTATAGAAGTGGGAAGAAATGGTTTCATGCCAAATCTGTGCTAACTTACTTAATGCCCAATTAGCGCAAGGGAAGAGTGGTCTCTCTGTGAAAAGATTGACACCAGGGTAACAAGGGGAAAGTGCGTGGGTGTGGCACTAATTACATATCTCTTGCAAAGTGCTGCCACAGGGGTGATGGGCTGAATGGCCTTTTCCGTGCTGTATGATTCTATATATGAAGTACTATCTGAGAAATTATCCAGTGGATGTGGCCATTCTGTAAGTAATCTATGATTTCAGCCGTGGTGCTATCACCCTGCTCGATCACTCAGGTTCCCAGCAACTGGTATATATTCTGTGCCTTTTCACACAATCATTCCTTTGTCTTGCTTTTCCCTTCCCACCAGTCCCCACACACAATAAAAGTAGCAGGCCATCTCTTATTCCTGTCAACAACTTGCTTAGCATGTTCACAAATAAAAACATGTCTGTCCCAGAGACATTTCTCCCACTTTAACAGGACAGTAATGGGAAATACAATGTTAAGTTAACAATAATCAATGAGATGTTTTGAAAACTGGCTGGACTTTCTCTTTAGCAATAGCATGATCAAGTTTCCCTTTGGCTAAATAAATTGCAACAGGGTGCTATGGTTCTGAGTTATTCAATTCTACAGAGTCACAACCGCAACAACAAATTGCATTTATATAGCACCTTTAATGTGTAAAACATCTCATAGAATCATTAATTCCTTTTAGTGCAGAAGGAGGCCATTCAGTCCATTGAGTCTGCATCGACCCTCTGAAAGAGCACCCTATCTAGGCCCACTCCCTCGCCCTATCCTCATAACAACACTGTTTACCTTTGGACATAAAGGGACAATTTATCACGGTCAATCCATCTAACCTGCATATCTTTGGATTGTGAGAGGAAATCAGTGTGGTGATATGCATCACTGTAGATACACAAGGGGTTAATGTAAGTACACGTAGACTAGCTAGACACTAGAGGGAGCACTAGAGACATGACACACAGACACTCAACCAATAGGTCAGTAAGATAGGACACGACCAATGGGCATTCACGATACACACAGAGGTGACACTACCACAGGGGGCATTACACCAACCCATATATAAAGGATACAGCACACATGATCTGCCTCTTTCCAGTGGAGACACTCAGTGAGTACAGACACAGGGTTGATTGAACATCACACCCACCACGTGGATTGTAGCAGACTGATTTGTCAGGCGAATCCAAGCAGGAGAATTGTTAATACAGTAGTTCAATAAACATGTTGAAGCTATCTCCACGTCTGAACCTTCCTTTGTCAGATTGCACATAAGGAAGCAGCTTATGCTAAGTCAAGAGCATAACAAGACAATCAGAGCATCCAGAGGAAATCCACGCAGCATGGGGAGAAAGTGCAAACTCCACACAGTTTCGGGCCTGTTTCTAGAAAAAAGTCCAGAGTGATTTGCGCCCGTTTTCTCATGGGCGTGGGGGCATCGCCCCATTATCAGAGAATTCTGCCCCAGGAATCTGCACATTACAGTGAGACTAGCTATCTCTCTCTAATATGCAGATTTGCTAATAAGTGATCCAACCCACAATGGGCGGATTTTACATCGCAACGTCGCGCGAGATCATGTTGGATCTCGTGAGGCATTGTGAGCCGAGTAGATCCTGGGAGCGGGGCCTCTCAGCTTTTATCGGCCACAGCAAGCTGCTTTTCAGCTGCGTGACCATTAAATCGTGCCAATCATGGCTGTATAGGATAATTGAAAGAGTTATCCAATTACTCCTTCACCCCTGCTCTTGCCCCACTGGGCCACAAACCTTTCATTTTCAAGTATTTATCCAATTTATTTTTGTAAGTTATTGTTGAATCTGTTTCCATAAGCCTATCAGACTGTTCATTCCTAATGCTAACGATCTGTTGTATGAAGTATTTTTCTTAATGTCACCTCTGGTCCTTTTGCCAATTATCTTAAATCTGTGTTCTCTGGATAGAATGCAAGACCACAGGATGGCATGGTGGCCCATTGGTTAGCACTGCTGCCTCACGGCACTGAGGACTCGGACTCGATCCCGGCCCCGGGTCACTGTCCATGTGGAGTTTGCACATTCTTCCCCTGCCGAGGAGGGTCTCACCCCCACAACCCAAAAGATGGGCAGTATAGGCAGATTGGTCACGCTAAATTGCCCCTTAATTAGAAAAAAAGAATTGGATACTCTAAATTTATTGTAAAGAGAATGCAATACCATAAGGAATAGGGGCAGGAGATGACAATTCAGGCCCTCAAACCTGTTTCCCCATACAATAAGATCATGGCTGATCTGAACTCAACTTTTTTGCCTGTTCACCATAATCCCGACTCTCTTATCAATCAAGACTGTCTTTAACTCAGCCTTGAATAGATTTAATGGTCTCTGAGGAAGAGAGTTCCAAAGATTAACAACCCTCTGAGAGAGGAAATTCCTCCTCATCTCCTTCTTAAATGGGAGAAGCTGTATTCTTGAAACTGTGACCCCCTAGTTCTAGATTCCCCCACAAGGGGAAACATCTGTGATGGGCAGCACGGTAGCATAGTGGTTAGCACTATGGCTTCACAGTGCCAGGGTCCCAGCTTCAATTATCGCTTGAGTCACTGCCTGTGCAGAGTCTGCACATTCTCCCCGTGTGTGCGAGGGTTTCCTCTGGTTGCTCTAGTTTCCTCCCACAGTCCAAATATGTGCAGGTTAGGTGGATTGGCCATGCTAAATTGCCCTTAGGTTAGATGGGGTTACTGGGTTACGGGGATGGGGTGGAGGTGTGGGCTTAAGTGGCGTGCTCTTTCTAAGTGCAGACTCGATGGGCCAAATGGCCTCCTTCTGCACTGTAAATTCTATGATTCTATGATCCTCTCAGTATCCACCCTGTCAAGCTCCTTCAAAATAGAACATATGACATAAAACATGGAACATACAGTGCAGAAGGAGGCCATTCGGCCCATTGAGTCTACACCGACCCACTTAAGCCCTCAATTCCACCCTATCCCAGTAACCCCACCTAACCTTTTTGTCACGAAGGGCAATTTATCATGGCCAACCCACCTAACCTGCACGTCATTGGACTTTGGGAGGAAACCGGTGCACCTGGAGGAAATCCACGCAGACACGGGGAGAACGCGCAGACAGTCTTATATGTTTCAATGAGATCACCTCTCATTCTTCTAAACTCCAATGAGTATAGATCCGATCTGCTTAATCTTTTATTGTAAAACAACCCCTTCATCCCAGGAATCAGCTGAGTGAAACTTCTCTGAACTGCTTCCAATGCATATATATCCCTGCGCCAATGCTTCAGGTACAGTCTCACCAATACCCTTTATAGTTGCAGTCAGATTTCCTGGGCAGAATTCTCTGACCCACCAGCCCCGTTTCCCGGCGCCAGCGGGATCCTCCATTCCGGCAGCCGGCCAATTGGGTTTCCCATTGTGGCCATCCCACAGCAGCAGGAAACCCACGGGTGTGGGTGTGCTGCCGGCAAAGCGGAGGATCCCGCCCACAGAGAATCCCGCAGCCCTTCTCACTTGCAATAATAATAATCTTTATTATTGTCACAAGTAAGCTTATACTAACACGGCAATGAGGATACTGTGAAAATCCCCTCGTCGCCACACTCCAGCGCCTGTTCAGGTAAACTGAGGGAGAATTCAGAATGTCCAATTCACCGAACAAGCACGTCTTTCGGGACTTGTGGGAGAAAACCCACGGAAACACAGGGAGAACGTGCAAACTCTGCACAGACTGTGACTCAAGCGGCAATCAAACTTGGAACCCTGGAGCTGTGAACCCAACATTCCATTTTGTTTCTAATGAGCTGCTGCACCTGCATGCTAACCTTTTTGTGTACCGATTCTTCTGCCAGTAAAAACAGTTTCTCCTTACTTACTGTAACAAAATCCATCTTAATGTTAAGCACTTCTATTAAGTCTTCTCTCAGCCTGCTCTGGTCTAAGGATCAGGTGCGAAAAATGGCTAGTTGGCACGGTACTGCTGGGCTTTGCGCACTGGCTGAGCTCTCCAGAATGAATCACCAACCTCCAGTCAGAACAGAAGAGAATTGAGGTGAAGAGACAATGGCTGGGATTCTCCGACCTGGTGTCGGGCCGGAAAATCCCCGGGGAAGGCGCGTGAATCACGCCCCGCAGTCCCGCCACAATGGCTTCCCCATTCTCCGGTGCCATTTTCCGGGCGCCGGCGGGATTGCCGCCAGGTCGGTCGGGGGCAGTTGACAGTGGCCTCCGGGCAATTCTCCGGGCCCCTATGGGCCGAGTGGGCGACAGGTTTGGCCGAGTCCCACCGGCATGGATTACTCACCTCCCACAGGGCTGGACATGGAAGGTGATTGTGCGGGCGCCGTCCTGGAGGGGGGGGGGCAGGGCTCCAACCCCGGGGGTAGGGGGGGGGGGTGGGGGAGGAGGGCAGGGTGCCCCACGGTGGCCTGGCCCGTAATCGAGGCCTACCGATCGTCGGGCGGGCTGGTTCCATGGGGGCCTACTTTACTCCGCGACGGGGTCCTGTAGGGCTCCTCCATATTGCCCAGGGGCCAGCGCGGAGAAAGGAACCCCCGCGCATGTGTGAAAATACGCCGGCTGTTCCGCGCTTGTGTGGACTCACGCGGGCCGTTCCCCGCCAGCTGGAGCTATATGGATGACTCCAGCGGCAACCTAGCCCCTTAGAAAGGTGAGAATTCCTCACTTTCGGGAGCCATTGACGCCAGAGTCGTTAGCGCCAGCTTTCACGCTGGTGTGGGAACACAGCCCCATTTTTAGAGAAACCCCCCAACAATCTTGGAACCAAACTAAGCACCATAAAGGCATTTGGGAAGAAACTCCATATTCTCAATAGAAATGCCGCCAAGTGAGACATATTACAAGTCTCTAGAAATTGATGAAGCAGTTGAATGAGAAAGTAAGCCTTTAGATGTTGCTCGGAGATGTGATTTATAACCTATGCTCATTTCATAAAATGACCAGATCAATTTATATCAGAAATTATAATGCAATAAAATATTTTTATGTTTTGCGATAAGATCTCTATAATAAGTCTATGAAAAACTGGTTTCACTCTTTTACAGTGAGCCAAATTTACTTGAAAAATTAAAAAATATTGATCGTATCAACGGTAGTTTTAAGTGCATTCATTCATAATGGGAACTGTGTGGGAAGATATAGTTTATCATAGCTGTAATCAGTACCATTTTTCACATGAGGGAAGTCAAGAAGGGGGGGGGGAAGATTAAACCAGCTCGTACCTTCATGTGAATGTAATGAGAGAGTTATCGCGAATGCAGACAAGGCTATTGAAAACACATGACACGGTATTGAAGCAGTGTATATTCTAAATGGCAAAGAGTGTGCCAGATGCAAATGCAATCTTACATTATTTCACTCAGATCTGGCAAACCACCTTAAGGATTCTAGTGTATGAGGATTTTCTCATGAGATAGCAAGGCACTGTCTGATGCATAAACATAGGGATAAATAACAGGCTGTAAAGAAAACATTATATCCTGGTGAAATTCTCTTGCACATCCATTGCAGACTCCATCTTTAGTTTTCAGAATAAATAAGTGTCAGTCTACTTTTCTGTTGGTTTATTCTCCGGTCAGTTTTTTGCACACTTATAGTGGTACAAGATGCCCATATGATCATAGGAATGTGGCATAGAATATGGAGTGGTGGAGAGAGAATCAAACAGTCTCTCTGTTGTAACAGCAGGGAGAAATGAAGATGAAAAAGTACTATCTGGGCAATGTGCTTTTATTGGCAGTAAGTTTGCAAACAGTCCGTATGCTGGATCACACATTTTTGAATTTTCACACCCCCTCCGTTACCAATGGGAGCCAGTGATGTGGTCACACAGGGAGGCACCACAATCATGAGAAGGTCAGCTTCACAATCTGGCACTGGTTTCCTGCACCAAAACCTTTGCGCTTTGTGCAACACAAAATTGGAATAAGGCAAACTTTAACAACGTTCATGAGCATATTAGGAACAGAGACCATGATAATATGGTCTCCCTCTCTTTTTAAACACTTATTCAGAAGCCGAAAAATATTAGGGATACACAAAATACTTGAATACATTTCACTCAATAGTTTAGCTTAAACAAATGAAAACAGTAACAGAGCTGTGAAACCTATCCCATATGCTCGACCAAGAGAGTGCCTGCTTTTTCTTTTGTTTTGTTTATGATGCAGACCCAGAACTGTCTCTCACTGCTGTTTGTGTGACCACTTTCTGCTGTGAATACATCATGCTACATTGGGTTCACAGTACAGAAAAAGGTCATCGGGCCCAACAAGTCTATGTCAATGTTAAAGCACCACATTCGCCTCATCCCATTTTGGTCTCAATCGACCAGCACATCCTTCTATTTAGGGGGGCATGGTAGCCCAGTGGTTAGCACTGTTGCTTTACAGCTCCAGGGTCCCAGGTTCAATTCCTGGCTTGGGTCACTGTGCGGAGTCTGCAAGTTCTCCCCGTGTCTGCATAGGTTTCCTCCGGGTGCTTCGGTTTCCTCCCATAGTCCAAAGATGTACAGGTTAGGTGGATTGGCCATGCTAAATTGCCCTTAGTGTCCAAAAATTGCCCCTTAGTGTCCAGGGGCTGGTTTAGCACAGTGGACTAAACAGTTGGCTTGTAATGCAGAACCAGGCAGCAGCGCAGGTTCAATTCCCGTACCGGCCTCCCCGAACAGGTGCCTGAATGTGGCGACTAGGGGCTTTTCACAGTAACTTCATTGAAGACTACTTGTGACAATAAGCTATTATTAAAAGGTTAGGTGGGGTTACTGGGTTACGGGGATACAGTGGGAGTGTGCTTAGGAGGGTGCTCTTTCCAAAAGGGCCGTTGCAGACTCGATGGGCTGAATGGCCTCCTTCTGCACTGTAAATTCTATGATTCTACTCAATTCTCCTCATGTGTTTATCCGGCTTCCCCTTAAATGCATCTACCACTCCCTAGGGTAACAAGTTCCTCCTGCCCTGACTTACATATTTAATTTATTAGTGACTTCCTTTTGTTCCATTCTTTCATGGGATATGGGCATATTGCCCATCCTTAATTTCCCCATGAACTGAGTTGATTTGCAAGGCCAGTTAAATTGACTTGCTAGACCATTAGGAAACCAATTAACAGTCAAACACATTACTGTGGATCTGGAGTCACATGTAAGCCAGGCTGGGTAAGGACGTCAAATTTAGTAAGCTGGATGGGTTTGTTCAATGACAATCATCAATGAAATTCCGATTCCATCAGTTGCCATTGTGAGATTGAACCCATGTCCCCCCTGGAGCCTGAGCCTCTGGATTACTAGTCCAGAAACATTACAACTGTGCCACTGTCTCCCTATATATATTCATGGCTCCTAGTTTTGGTCTCCGCACAAGGGGAAGATCATTATTCATTATTTTAAAGACTCCTCAATAGTCTGTCTTTTGGAGAAATGAGGCCCAGCATTTTCAATCTTCCGGATGTTTATGACCTCTCAGTTCTGGTGTCCTCCTTGCGACTCTTGCACCTTTCCCAGTGCCTCAATATTCACTTTATTTATGATCCAGGAAAACTTCACCCTCTCTGATGTTGTGGAGTGTTGCCAATAACTGATCAAGCACAAAGCTTCCCTGCTTCAGACTCTGACATCCAGGGTAAGTGTGCAAACCTGAAATATGGAGGGTCACTTAGGTTCCACACCTTGCATTTCAATATTCACACACATTCTGATCTCTTTACGTGCCACTATCTGCATCCTTCTTAGCCATGATCACCCCCATTTACATTCCCTTTGTCTTTCTGTCCATGGCAATCTTTATCAATCTCCGCCTATCGCTGGCCCTCTGTCAGGCACCACTGCTCCATGAGCCCCTCCACAACAGTATAAATCAGACCCGATTTCCGTTCCCTCCAGCTTTGACAAAGAATCATCCAGACTCAAAACGTTAGCTCCCTTTTCTCTCCAGATGCTGTCAGATCTGCTGAGATAGTCCAGTATTTTCTGATTTGTTTCAGATTCCAGCATCCACAGTAATTTTCTTTTATCTTCACACACATTGGGTGCGATCTACTGCCTGGTTTGTGCCCGAAAGGCAGCACTGTATGGCCATTAGATGCCAGGAGATCCTCCTTGCGGCATCTAACATGATCTTGCAAGACATTGGGATCTAAATCCCACCATTGTGGGCGGAATCACTATTGCAAATCTCTCCCATGGTCTACCCGAGGCGTTGGAACCTAACCCCTTCACCTTGGAGACCTTGGGCGAATGCCATTCAGTGCTGGTCTCCACAGTCAGATGGAATGGCATTTGTGGGGTCTCCCAGGGGATTGGACGCCCCCAGGTGCTTGACCTCTGGGTGGAGTGGCACCAGGGCATGGCTGGTGTCACCCAGGCACCTTGGTACTGCCAGCCTGGCACCCTGGCAGTGCCACCTGGGTCTTAACCTGGCACTGCCAAGGTGCTTAGTTGACACTGCCAGCTGGCAGGGCACTGCCAGAGTATCAGGCTGGCACTGCCAAGGTGCCAAGCTGGTATTTTACCCACGATGGGGAACGGACCTGGGGGTGCCCTACGCGGGTGCAGTGGGGTCAGGGGGTGCACGAGGAGGGCCGAGAGATCTGGCGTCTCGATCTCCTCCTCCACCGAGGATCTCCGGCGAGCTCCAGCGGCGCATTCTGCACTGAGGCCCCGAATAGAACCAGAGTGCCGGTAGATAGCATTGTGTTACTCAACGCTGCGAGTGCTGGGAAACACCCAGCTAAATGCACTCTTATGGGGCTCAGTTGCCATTTGGTTACACCGCACCTTTTCTGCCCACATTTTATGCCCCATTGTTCAACTTTAAAAAAGCTTTTTTAAAAAAATTGAAATCCTTTAGAAAGGGTCAGTGGACATCGCCATCCAACACCAGCCTTTGGTAAGGCTGAAGTTGAAGTATGGCAGGGCAATAATGGAAACTCAGAGAATAGGCATGAATCTACAGGTGAGTGCCAGAGCAATCCAGCTCTACTGGGTAGCTGCTAAAGTGAGGGATGAATGAAGCAGGCATGAAAGGGTACTGCTCCTCTGTGCCAATCCATTGTACTATCATTACTAATGGCACTATGACAGGCCTGGTAGGGGCTGGAGCCAGATTTGCAGGCACAGATAATGACTACAGTCATTGTTTGCACCAGCATTATACTACGTGATAACCTCAGGTGTCTTTGCTGTCGATGGGCACAGCATTCCGTCTGCCTGCTAAGACATACCAGAGCAGTAGCTGGGGCTGTCAAAACCATCTTGTCAGATGTATCCCAACAAACAATACTGACTACAGATCACTCTGACAGGTCTTTATTGAACTGTGCCGGAGTAGACATCACACACTGTGATTTACTTAGAAATTATAGCACAGAAACAGGCCACACAGCCCAAAAGCCCATGCTGGTGTTTATGCTTCACACAAACCTTCTCCCACTTTTCTTCATCTCACTCCACCAATATAACCTTCTATTTCCTCCTAGCTCATGTGCTTATCTAACTTCCTCTTAAATGCATCAAGACACACCGCAACTACTCCTGGTGGGAGCGAGTTTCACGATCTCATCAATCTCTGGCTAAAGAGGTTTTTCCTGTGTGCCTGTCAGATTTATTAGTATTTTATATGGTTGGTCCCGAAACCCCAACTAGAGGAAACATCTTCCCTCCATCGGCCCTATTAAACTCCTTCATCATGCTAAAGACCTCTATCAGGTCACTTCTCAGTTTTCAATCTTATAGAGTACAATTTCTGTTAAGAAATTGTTAAAATATCCTTATGTTTATAATGCCGTGTCCTTAGCATGACCTCGTACCTTACTGCCTATCACTCCAGGTACTCAATGCAACAGATCCAATGCTCGCAAGATGGTAGGTGTCCTGTACCTCCAGAGTCATAGCGAAACTAAGCATCTGCCATTGCTTCAATCGACACTGGTCGTGCTCTCGACTAAATCATCCTACAACAATATCAATATCAACTTGCATTTCGACAACATCTTAAATGTGGCAAAATATCCCAAGGTGCTGCACTGGAACGGTATCAGACGAAATCAGACAAGTTTCATAATCGGTTGCACGGTAGCACAGTGGTTAGCACTGTTGCTTCACAGCCCCAGGGTCTTAGTTCGATTCCCGGCTTGGGTCACTGTCTGTGCGGAGTCTGCACATTCTCCCCGTGTCTGCGTGGGTTTCCTCCGGGTGCTCCGGTTTCCTCCCACAGTTAATCTCCCTGCACAGATCTGCAGGTTAGGTGGATTGGCCATGCTAAATTGCCCTTAGTGTCCAAAAAGGTTAGGTGGGGTAACTGGGTTACGAGTATAGGGTGGAGGTATGGGCTTAGGTAGGGTGCTCTTTCCAAAAGGGCCGTTGCAGCCTCAATGGGCCAAATGGCCTCCTTCTACACCATGATTCTATGAAAATTTGGCAATGAGACACCTAAGGGGATATTGGGAGAGATGACCAAAAGCTTCGTTGAAGAGGCAGGTTTTAAGAGGTATTTTAAAGGAAAAGCAAAGCAGAGAGGTTTAGGGAGGGAATTCCATAGCTGTGAGCACAGGAGGCTGAAGGCACGGCCACCAACAATGGAGTAATTGAAATTAGTAACGTGTAAGAGACCAGAATTGGTGCAGCGCAGATATCTCGGAGGGTTGCATGGCTGGAGGATGTTACGGAGATAGGGAGAGAGCGAGGCCTTGGAGGGATTTGAAAACAAGGATGAGCATTTTAAAATCAAGGTCTTTCCAGATTTAAGTCAATGTGGATCAGCAAGCGTAAAGTGTCATGTTGAATGGGGCTTCAATTCAAGCGATGCAAACGCACCACATTCCCACTAGGGCGGAATGTCTTCCCATATTCAGCCATGACACGGTGTTACAAATGTGGGAAGTTAATGAGATTAACAGTGAGTTTGAGATGAAACTAAAATAACAGAAAGCTAACAAGACTAGCAGACATCTAGAGGAATAATGAGATGCGATTTGCCCAGTAACAAGATTACCAGGTGTCTAGTGACATTGAGGTGTGAGCAACCATATCAGAAATATTGTTAACCAGATATCAGTGGAGGTATATAAATGATAACTTCTAAAGTCAAAGATTTTGGGAGAGGTAGACAGCAGAATCCAGAGGCAAATATCAAAGAGACTGGAACAGTACAACTGCGTGCACCCTCATTGGAAAGTAGGCTAGTTCTCCATCCAACAGACTTGCATCATGAAGGCCTGTTCCAGCGAACATTTAGAGCCACAGCAATTTGCAGTTATTCTCCTCCAAAAGACAGTTTTGTGCGTTTGCTGAAGCAGGAAGAGACGTCTTTCCAGACTTGGGCACCTAAGTGGTATTGTGTGGTAACTATTAGCTGGATTTGACCCATAGAGTTACTAAAATTGGATGTTGCTTTGAAAAAAGGGGTGTCTCAGTGAGTTGAGGGAACAGGAGGAAACGTCTGATAGCACAGCATGATTAGTTATTCCTATACTTAAGTGGTTATATTGTATATTAGTCTTTTGTTGTGTGTGTTTTTGTTTTCTTTTAATAAATATTCATTATTAATTGTTTACATAACGACAGCACTGGCTCTTCACTGGGTTGTACCTTGTTCCTCACATTATACCAAACCGATTTACACAACTAAGAACCAGTGTTTCAAGTCATTCTTCAGGGTTTTGACAAGCTCTCACAGATAACATCAGCAGGGTTCTTAACACATGGATGACGACAGAGTAATGTTGTTGGGGACCTTTAGTATATTAAACAATGTCACTCTGTGCACTATTATTCAATCTTTCTGTCTGCCATAAGTTTCAACATGTGCATGCAGCTCACCATTGGAATATTTCAGTTTGGGACCAAATATCCAAGATAATTGAAAACAACACCACACCATGTGAAGAAATTATATTTTAAAAGACTCAAAGGAGAACTTTAGGAAGTAGGAGCACAAGAGGACCACTCGGTCCCTTGAGCCTGCTACACCATTCAATATGATCATGACTGATCTTGGGTTTCAACTCCATTTTCTTGTCCATTTAGATTTCCCATAATTCCCTGAAACACTAAATATTTTCAATGATGGAGCATCCACAACCAAAGATTCACAACCCTTGGAATCAAGTAATTTCTCCTCAATGCAGGCAAATGGGGTTAGCTTAGATGGGCGTTTTGGTTGGCATGGACCAGTTTGGGCTGAAGGGCCTGTTTCCGTGCCGTAGATTCTACGATTCTATCTCAGTCTGAGATGATCGACCCCCTTGTCTCAAGACTGTTCCCCCGTGTTCCAGAGCTACATTATAAAAAAATGACATGCTAAACTCTACAACTGAGCCAGCTAAATCTACCATATCCCTCAGTTGTTCAAACATTCCTTTGCGGCTGTTGAGAAAACTATGCTTGCATCAGTATGTAAAATATATTGAGACTAGTAAGAGGCTCAGTCTTGTAGAGCCAATCAGTCGTGCATATTAAAGAGCAAACATCGACAGGAAAAAAAACTCAGCATTTTTCACCAGATCTTTAGCCTAATAGTGCTTAATTAGCAATTCAATCATATATATATTATAACACAAAAATGCAGAGAGAGGGAATTATGAAAAATACGATTTGGGTCAGGAAAGCAAGGAATAAGGAATGCCTTTTAAATTAACTCATTCCATGTAAAAAGCATCCTATCTTGGATTCTATCCACCAAGCTAATCCCACGAGGGAAAGTGTTATTTAAATACTCCCTGGACCCCAAAGGTAATCAAGGAAAACTCCATAGTCTTCATTATTATTCTAATCCACACTATTAAACCCCAATCAGGAGCTTCCTATAGGAAACATGCTCTCTGTGCAATACAGGGTTAAAGTAGGAGAGGGGGCAACTTTATTCCAAATAATATTAATACACTGGCTATTTCTAGGAGAATGCAGATGACACCCTCACCCCTTTCCACCCTAACCTCCCTCCCCCAACCCAATATACTGGAATCCAATGTGTTTCGATTTTTGGCATGGGTTTTAAAAAGTTGCACAAATTTGAATTTTCGTGACTCCCAGGGTTGCCTGTTAAACTGGGACAGATGTAGATTGCGTACAATAGGGAGCAGGAAATGGGAGAAATGAACATCATTTAAATTTAAAATTCCACCCGAGCCGACTGCCCCAGTCAGTGTGCGACTTTGGAGATGTGTTAGTTGAACTTTCAAAGTAATTTCATCCCCCTCCTCTTGTGGTTCACCAGAGAGTAGAGAATGGCACACTAATTTACAGTGCACGTTTTCTTTGCTCAGTCTGAAACCTTCTCTCTACCAATGTTACACCTGGTTTCGACAGGCAAACAAAGTTCCTGCATAAAGGAATGTTGCAAGCCTTTGCAATTTCTGAAATCCATTTACAAGGGGTGCATGGTCTGCTGTCTGCCTCCAGTGCCCTTTCGTGATCCTAAAATATGCGCAAGAGTTAACTGGAGCAGGATGCACAATAGGCCTGCAATTAAAAGATTTGAAAATACCATATGGGGATAAAATTGGTCCAGTTTCAGGGACGGAGCAACATCCTGCACCTGAAAGTCATGTGCACTGAAATTGGGTCATGCTTTTTCAGGCGTCCCGAGTGTTTTCCTCCTGATAGTCAGTTTGTGAAGGAAAAATCCAAAGCCAGTCTTTACTTGAAATAAATTTATTCACAGAGTGAAACGTGACGAGTACATATCTCCTGACTCCAGAGTGAGTAAGTGTCTCTTTGTATGTACTCAGGTAACTATCCAATCAATGTCCTCCACCAGTGTGTACCTAATTCCAATTGATACAATTAACACCTAGTAACCATTTAAACTTGCTGTTCGGACCCTTCTTATGCAAATGAGGGGCCCAAACTCCTCTTTTGGGCCTCCTAACAAAAACTGTTTTGCGATGCGCTGGGGGGGGAAGGGTATGTCGTGGCCAGCAAAAAGGCTTTTGTTTTTGAATTCCAAAACCGCTGTGCGGCCATGAGGAGCAGGTGTTCGCCCTTCAATGCCTCAGTACTTATAAACCATCAGTGCGATAAGCAGGCAAAACAGCGCGCTGCATGTGGAGTTATGACTCTTGCAAAAGCTTTCCCAAGTGAAGGAAGCAAGGCTCAGGATCTGGTGAGTCTCAGCTTTCCTAAGTAAGTGCACACACAGAGCAGCACCGGTGGCACAGTGGGTTAGCCCTGCAGCCTCATGGCGCTGAGGTACCAGGTTCGATCCCGGCTCTGGGTCACTGTCCGTGTGGAAGTTTGCCCATTCTCCCCGAATTAATTGGGTACACTAAATTTATTTTAAAAAATAAGTGCACACACTCTGAGCGTACTTTGGATTATAAATTCAAAAATGGACCATAATTAATTTAGACAACACCAGTCCCTCCTGCCACCCCGTCCCTCTGTCCCCATCATGTATATTCAAGTATTTTGTGATGGACACAGCAGGACACAGTTATTTGCAGAACCAGGATCCTTTGCTTTTCATTTTGCTCAGAAGGGAATCCCCACATTGCCTCTGAGTAAATGCAAGCAAATTGAGTCATGTTCCAAATGAAGCAAGAAGCTGCGGACTTCCTGGTCAGTGCTGTGATGGCTCGTCTCATCCAAGCATTGAGTGCAAAAATGTACCTGGACTGTCAGTAACACTCTTGGATGAATTCTTGGCACGTTCCTCTGTGAGCTATCTTAACATTTTCGATAGATGCATTAAGTACACATTCATTAATGTTGCCAGCTCTAATTACTAGTCTCATATCTTGCCATATTTTATATTCAAATGTAACTTAAGGTAATTTGCCACAGTCCATGAAGGGCCATAGGTACCTTTCTTTGTTAGAGAGAGAGAGACAAAAGGGGCATCACTCTGCATCAATCCTGGGGCAAGCTGAGGAGGCAGACCTTCATGAACCAGAACAGCTAGCCCGGGGATTGAACCTGAACTGTTAACTCCACCCTCAACCACACTGCAGTTGTCCAGCCAACTGAGCTAACTGACCCCAACAAATGTAACTAAATTTAACTGATAATTGGCTGATAAAGTTCCTTGAAACTAGGTGCTAAGGAACAAGGGTCTAACCCCAAATGTATAAATAAAAAGATGGATTTGCATTTACCTAGCACCTTTTATTAATTCAAGATGCTTCAATGTGCTTTACAGCCAATGAAGTATATTTTCAAGTGTGGTCACAGTTTTACTGCAGAAAAACGTGAGGTCCAGTGCAGCCCTCCTGCCCCTGCCTGTGTTGAGGCCTTGGGCCACTTCCCAGCCTCAATTTTATGGTCGGTGGGAGGGGTTCAGGTACCCGGGGAAGTTTGGCGGTTATGTCTGCTCATGCCATGGGTGGAAAAGAGTGAGGGTGCCTCCATCACTGGCCCTCTTTCCAGATTGTGCCCCCCTACAACCTTCGCCAACAACTACAGCTCCCTCCCGACTTGCCAGTGCTTCCACCCCACCTATCCCTCAAACCACAACCCCACCACCCTCTAACCCTGACCGTACCTCCGCACCACGGGATCCTAGGCTTACCTTGTCCTTTGCATTCCGGCACTTTAACTCTGGGGAAAGCCTGCATTCCTGCACTCCCAACAGTGACCATAGCTCCCAGTCGCACTGCTGGAACAACAGAGCTGCCAGCCAATCAGTCACCTCCACCTGAAAGAGGGGCATAAATCTTCCCTCCAGCCAATTAAGGTTCTTCAAGGTGTAAAATGACTGTGGGCAGTGTGATCTGCTGGGATGTGTTCCCCGCCCATTTCTCCAGGGTGGTGATGGACAGCCCACCATCAGTAAAATTCTGCCCCTGCTTTTTGTCAGTCAGAGTGAAGTCTGAATTCATATGAAATATTGTGGAGTTTAAAAAGCTTGTGTAATCAATAACATATATGCAATCGAGCTTAATCTGTATTTATATATTAAAATGTTGCATTAAAACTCTTTGACTCATAACTGTTTGATGCAACATGCAGAAACTATTTTACTTGTCAGTAACACCGAAGTCACCCTCTTTGGCTTGTGCCTATAACTCATTCCTATTGTTTGGTGTCCATCAAGCTCATGAATGCTATCTCAGGCTTGGCCTGCAGACACTGAGACTTGGCTGCTTCCTCAGTCATGAGCTGAACTGCTTTCCCGATCTTCAATTCCCCACTGAGACTGATTTGTTTCACCTCAAAACAAACTGTCTACCTTTTCCCCTATCACTCCCCCACCGCTGACAAGATTGTTATTCCTGCCGTTACCCGCTTGAAGCTTGACTCCTGCATTAATTGACATGCAGCAGCCAGACTCCAAAAGCGATGGCTTATCAAGAATGAGATATGTGCGCAAAGACCTTCAGCAGCCCACCCATCATAACCAAACTCCGCTGGCTTACCATAACCCAATAAACTGATTACAAGATCATCAGATCACAGAATAGTATAGTGCAGAAGAAGGCCATTCAGTTCATAGAGTCTGGCCGTGAGTCCGGTTTCAGGCAAGTTTTGCGAGGTGTTTCTCAGCCATGACGGAGCTCAGCTCACTTGTGCAAGAAGACTACACGCGGATCGGGGGCATCATTTATAAAGGCAGCCCTGATCTTTCGACCCCCTTCGGCCACCCTACCGTGGCCTACCTTGGCCAGGGTGCCAGACTGGCAGTGTCAAGGTGTCTGGGTGCCACCAAGACCGCCAGGATACCACCTTCCCTGTCCCTGATCACTTAGGGGTCTCTAATTGCCTGCCCCCCAACCCCCTCCCCCGCGCGGGTGCGTTACGACTGGTCCACGTTTGTGGAAACCTGTGCTAAAAGACGCCCTGGCGAGGTCTCCCAGGCATGGTCTAATGGCTCTTTTAAATATGCATAACTGGATGACGGCCATTGAGGGCCAGATCCAGATCGTAAAGTCTCTCAAGGTTCAGCTGAATCTCACAAGATGCCTTGAACGTCGCGAATCCCGTCAGAGCCCTCTCGCGACTTTCAACCGCCTCATCGTGACACCAAGCCAGGCATGACGAGGCTGGTAAATAGCGCCCTGTGAATTGGCTCTTTTAGTAAGAAATCCAATTAATTTCTCGTCGCAGCTCTTACCCCATATTCATGTAATACTTGCTTCAAACATTTCTTTAATTCCCTTTTGAAGGCCACTACTGTATTGAATTTTTATCTACGATTCTATCTGGTGGTGCATTCCAAATCCTAACCACATGTTGGCATAAAAAATATTTTCCTCATGTCTCTCTCGTCAACCACCTTCAAATCTGTGCCCTCTGATTGTCAACGTTTCAGCCATTGGAAACAGTGGGCTGCATCTCTGATGCCCCAGCTGCGTGTTTCTCATCGGCGCACCGTTTGCTGGTGGCATGATCCTATCTTTTATCTTTTGCAAGGGTGGGCACTTTTATCAAATCTCCTTCTAACCTTCTCTGTTCGAAGGAGAAAGTATTTCAGCTTCTCTAGTCTATCCTTGTAACTGTAAAGATCGCATCCTTGAAACCATTCTAGTAAATCTCCTCTGCATCCTCTCTGATGCCTTCATTTCCTTCCTGAATTGTGGTGCCCAGAATTGTACACAATGCTCCAGATGGGGCTGGATTTACAAAGGTTTAGCATAACTTCCTGACTTTTGTACTCCGTGCCCGTTTATAAAGCTCAGGATCATCATCCTTCTTTACAAATCACCCCTACCTGTGATCTGCGCTAAGTCACCATAAGTACCTGCCATCCTTTACACCCTCTTGTACATTATTAGTAGTTGTTCTTCGAGCCACCCAGCTTCATCTCTGTAGCTCCAGTAATAATCGTTTTGCCTCGTTATTCCCCCATTTGCTTTGAAAATTCTCCCCCAACAGCCTTCACCTTAACCAAACCATTTTTTCTTGCCCCAACGTTTGTATCCATTTACTGCCCAGATTGATGTCCAACGTTTTGTCCCTCCAGCCCCTGTAAAGTGCTCTGAGAAATGGTTTTCTGATTGGAAGTTATTCTAGAAAACTAACATGCCACCTTCCGTTGATCTTTTGTGATGTACTTAACCAAAATAGCATGAATGATTCTTGACAGAAATTGCTTATTCTAAACCTGATGCAATAATGGATTATTGTTCACTTCTGTGAGCAAAAGTTCAATTAACCTTGCACCATCTAAAAGCACATTAAAGAGGAGAATGGAAATAAATGCATCCTGAACTGTGTCCAGTTCGGACCCTGTCTGAACATTTCCCATCTCTCTTTTGCAAGGGTGGGCACTCCCCTTCCCCCTAAAACCCATTTGTTGTGCACACTATAACACAGCCAGTGTTCTACAAGACAAGCATTTATGTTAGTATTTGTATTTCATGTATTCCTGCATGCTGTGCCTCTGCCAATAATTTATGACTGATCTGCGCCCAACCTGCCCTTCAGCATTTTTATTTAATCTCTGCAACACAGATTTACAGCAACTTGTCATTAATAATTCGAAAATGTGCATGTGCCTTAACAAATTTCACAACATAATATGTGGTAATGCATTTTGGGCAATTGCACAGAGAATTTTTACCAATGTTCCCCAACACACTGACAATTATCTCAAGTGTTCATTTCCTTCCTTTTATTGACTTTTTAAAAATGTACTCCACCCAGAAAACCTCAGAAGAAGCCTCCATGTAAGTATACCTTCCCACAGTTTGAAAATAGATAAGGTGAAAGTTGTACTTTCAAGTTCTGGATGGTCAGATTATACTGGTGAAAGATCCTCTCCGACATAGATACATAGAATACCTACAGTGCAGAAGAAAGCTATTCGGCCCATCAAGTGTACTCCGAACCCCTGAAGGAGTACTCTGCCTAGGCCCAATCCCCCACTTTATCCCCAAAATCCCACATAATCTTTGGACACTACACAGCAATTTAGCATGGCCAATCTACCTAACCTGTACACCTTTTGCACAAATGCCATGTTGTCAGCTAGTTTCACAAGCATGCATATGAGCATCCGAATTGGGAGCAGGTACAGGCTCTTTGGCCCCTTGAGCCTGCTCTGCCACTTGCCTCGACCATGGCTGATCGGATTGTGGTCTCTAATTTCCTGTCTACCCACTCTACCCTTGTCAATCAAGACTCTATCGAACTCAGCCTTGAATATGCTCAATGACCCAACCTCCACTGCTCTTGGGGAAAAGAATCCCACAGACTGACCACCCTCTGAGAACCAAACTTTCTTCTCTTCTCTGTCGTAAATGGAGGCCCCCTAATTTTGAACTGTGCGCCTTGCTCCAGTCTCTCCCATCAGGAGAAATACCCAGTCAGCATCCAACCTATCAGATCCTCTTAGCATTAGATATGTTTCAGTAAAAGCACCTCTCATTCTTCCAGACTCCAATGAATACAGCCCCAACCCATTCCAGGAATCCGATTTGTAACAGAATTATCACAGCGGGGAGAATAATCGAAGCAGTCAATTAGTTTAAAAGTTAACGGGAACATGGCTCCTCTCACAGGGAGCTGACTTTCATAAAGCAGAAAAGAGAAACGGGTCTTTGATGTATTTATTAGAATTCAGTCTGCTAATGTACCCCTGCCTCCGGTTTGGAAACTGTGGCCTGACAATATGTGTTCTGCTTGGACGATACATGCATTCAAACTGCAATGGCCTGCAAAGAACCATGTGCAATCCTTCCCTATAGGCTGTGTGCAAAGTGCTATCCCATTATCCCCTACTGCCCCCCCCCCCCCCCCCCCCCACCACCACCCCCTAGACAGTTAGAGAAATCGATTGTGTAGGGTTGCTGTTAGGTCAGAGAAATTGATAACCCTCACAAGCTCCAGTCATGTTAGTCGGCCTGTGTCTGCCAGATAGTGCACTTTGTAAATTAAACTTCTAAAGGCAAATATATTGTAAGTAGCTAGTTATCTCTCTGGTACTGAAATTGAACAATGCCAGGATTATGGTGACAGAAATTACATTTTTTGTAATGGGGTTTAATAAGATCACAAATCTCTCCTCTGGGCTTGCTCCCTCCCTTGTTAAGTGAACAGGCTTTGGTAACACAGGCGATATCAACACGGAAACCCAATTTAATCACTAAAATGGATTATGGTTGTAATCATAGCTGTAAAATATTAATCTTTGGCACTTATTTGAAAGAACAAATATTTTTTATCTGCTAACTGGCAAACCCCCGAACATTGTGAACCAGTTCTTGCTATTTTCTGCTTTTACACATCAAAGAGAGTAGAATTTCCTACTACAAACATCCATCTAAAATATTTAGACAATTAATTAGATACAGTTAGTTTTAATGGCTATTGAATTTCGATCTCCAGCAGAATGTCATTGCTGCAACTATATGAAGTCTGATTTACAGTGTGCTGACATACAGCAACAAATCATGCCTCGTTACAAGGTTTTATCGCATGGCTCTACATTTTGAACTGAAAGGGTTTGCTTTATCCGTTGGAGATGATTGGAAAAAAATACGCCATTTTAAAGGATTGAACAGATGGCAGTCAACAGACTAAGTCACGACTGTGGCAAACACCTAATGTTAATCTGAAGTTAATGCAACCTGAACAACTCACATGGTACCAGAGCTGAGTTACATGGACAAGTCGGAGAGGCGTGGGTTGTCAAACGGCCCCCCTATGTACTACACACTTTATGTTTCCATAAATACAAGTTCTTTACTTCTCTTTCTTCAAAGCGCGATCACATCTTCCTTCAATCGTCCTCCAAAACGAAGACAAGTTCCGCTCAATGATTCATTCCTCATAACCGGACTGTAGCTATAATGCCTCTTTAATATTGATACTTCATCAACTTCATCCACACAGTGTAACTCAGCAAAGAGGTTCCAATCAGATTCCAAAATGTGTTAACGCTAATCTGGCATGTTACCACCTGGAGGATATAACTTCACATGCTTTCTTTGCCATTGGTTCTTAGCTCGGTTCAAATTGGGTTTTGAAATTCAGAGTTGGACCCCCTAGTCACTCGATAAAGGGAGTATTGTTTTAACAAGAAACCAGTTCTGCCAGTCAACTTGGTACAAACATTAAAACCATAACCACCACCCCATGTTTTTATTTTTATTTTAGAGTACCCAATTATTTTTTCCAATTAAGGGGCAATTTAGCATGGCCAATCCACCTACCGGGCACATCTTTTGGGTTGTGGGGGCGAAACCCACGCAGACACAGGGAGAATGTGCAAACTCCTCACGGACAGTGACCCAGGGCTGGGATTCGAACCCGGGTCCTCAGCGCCGTAGGCAGAAATGCTAACCATTGTGCCATCGTGCTGCCCTACCATCACCCCATGTTTGTGTGGCTTTAGCCCCCACAACCCAAAGATGTGCAGGGTAGGTAGATTGGTCATGCTAAATTGCCCCTTAATTAGAAAAAATAAATTGGGTACTCTAAATGTTTTTTGAAAAACATAACCATCACAGTGCAGTACTGGGTGTGTGCGCGGCATAACCCCCGAGACTGACAGGTGTTGAACCCCAACTACAGCTAACCTCAGGTGGCCTTCCACACTGTGCTTCATAATCTAGTGTAATTGCAACCTTGGAACCTAAATGGGCCAGTGCAGAATAGCTCATTCACTGTATCAAACACAGTGCGCCTACTCCTTACATCCTGGAGGCGATTTGATATAATTGACAACTTCCTGCACTCACAATTTTGGGATGACTAATCTATAATTTCCAGGTTCTTTTCTATTCTTCATGTCACTACATTTTTTACATCCCACGTCAATCATTTTCCTGGTCTTTCAGGGTGAAAATCACTGCCACATTCTGGGCACTGTTTTGGGGATTTGATGTAAGATTGCCCAACTCACGTCAGTTTGAAATCATTAGAGAAAAGTGTGAATGGCCAAGTTCCAAATGAGAAAGAGCAGTGTTCTAATTCCTCCTAATCCCTTACTCCTGCTGTGCGCAATTTATTTAATACACTTATTATTCTATTTCCACTTAGTTGAACTTAATATCAATAATCTGGAATACTGATAACATGAAGTAATAGAGCACGGAAGACGGTAATTTGGCCCACCATCCCTCTTCTGGCTTTTTGAAAGAGCTGTCCAATTAATCCCATTCCACTCTTTTTCTCCAGAGCCCTGAACAAATTTCTCCTTCAGCTATTTGTCCAATTTTCTTTTAAATGTT
The DNA here is from genome assembly GCF_902713615.1 of Scyliorhinus canicula. Lineage (NCBI taxonomy): Eukaryota > Metazoa > Chordata > Chondrichthyes > Carcharhiniformes > Scyliorhinidae > Scyliorhinus > Scyliorhinus canicula. Next base: position 214,553,633 of record NC_052146.1, read on the forward strand.
GTTACTGAAACTGTTTCCCTGTCAGGAAGTGCCTTATAGATCACAACTCATTCAATAAAAAAGTTTTCATTTCACCCCGAGTTCTTTTGCCAAACAGCTTTGTGCCCTTTGATTACTGAATCTCCTTCTTAATCTATCGAAATCAATTCTTCCACAAACTTGAACACCTCTGCCAAGTCTCCCGTTAACCTTCCCTAGTCTGTCTCTGCGTTGACTGAAGAAAAGTTATCCAGCATAATCCCGCTTTCTCGTTGCAACTGTAAGGAATCAAAATATATTGGGTCCAATTTTAACATGACTCACTGTGTGTGTGGGCGTCGGGGGAGAGAAAGGAGGGGAGAGAGGGGGGGTGGGGTGGGGCGGGGGGAGAGGGGCGTCGGGATGGGGGTGGTGAGGGGTGCGGAGAACACACAGGATCAAGTGAAATGCTGGTACTATAACCTGTCCAGTTATTGTCATTTTACCCCCTCCCCTCCACCCCTGTTAGGCAGCTGTTGGGATTGGCCCGAGTACTGGATTTTATACCGCACCCGTTTGTACTCTCATAGAACATAGAACAGTACAGCACAGAACAGGCCCTTCGGCCCTCGATGTTGTGCCGAGCAATGATCACCCTACTCAAGTCAACGTATCCACCCTATACCAGTAACCCAACAACCCCCCCCCCCCCCCCCCCATTAACCTTATTTTTTAGGACACTAAGGGCAATTTAGCATAGCCAATCCACCTAACCCGCACATCTTTGGACTGTGGGAGGAAACCGGAGCACCCGGAGGAAACCCACGCACACACGGGGAGGACGTGCAGACTCCGCACAGACATTGACCCAGCCGGGAATCGAACCTGGGACCCTGGAGCTGTGAAGCATTTATGCTAACCACCATGCTACCGTGCTGCCCTCTCTTTGAAAGTCAACAAATAATATTGGGTGGGTGTAAAACCGAAGTTCCACCTGATCCTGTGTGCTTTCCAATTGGCACGTTACGATATAATTGTCCACTTTAAATCCATAAATGCATCATATAACGGGAACAGAAATGGGCGGCATGGTGGCACAGTAGTTAGCACTGCAGTCTCACGGGTTCGATCCCAGCCCCGGGTCACTGTCCGTGTGGAGTTTGCACATTCTCCCCCTGTCTGTGTGGGTCTCACCCCAACAACCCAAAGATGTGCAGGGTAATCGCCCCTTAATTAAAAAAAAAGCATTGGATCCTCTAAATTGATTTTTTTTTTAAATAACTGGAACAAAGATAACTTAAAAGATATGGTGGAAATGGAATTAATGGCAAGGTTATTTTTTGCACTATAAAGTGTTCTCCCACTTCTTTCTAATATAAGTTAATTAAACTGCTGCAACTGCTAAACCTTGTTAAACCGACACTTATAAAATGTGACTGCAACACTTCAAATTTAAAGAGCCCATCGCATTTTAGTTTCTTTTCGATCCAGTGGCAAAGAGCTGAGAAGGAGGTCTATCTTTTTGTTTTGTTGTATTTTTGTTTGCATATCTCTGTTCCAAGGCAGTGTTGATGACATCATTTAGGAATTGGCCAGAAGCATCAGGGCGCTGAACTAACACACAGCTGAAATGACAAGAACACTAAAGCACTCTGGGTTAATGACTATATCTACTGAAGGTAATTCCGTCTCCTCACACATCTCAAGCTCAGCGCCAGAGACTGCTCCAAGCTATTTCCCTGGTGATGCCTTTGCCAATCAGTATTTGAGCAGAATAATATATCTGGACAGTAATTCTATTGACCAACAATAGAAAAAAAAGTTCATAACACATTATCATTATTTGCCATTTTCCCTGGCAGGAAGCCTCAACCTAATTATTTCATTATAGATGTCTTTATAAAAATCTAATTCAATTCAACTTACGCACACATATTCAGAGGACAATAAAATCAAAGCATAAAATCAGAATAGTCACTGGATTATCTACAGGGAACACCTTTCCTCTTGAGCTATTCCAAGGGAGCACAAGGAGCAGAAAGGTGTGTTGTCTTCGAGCAGATCATTAGCTGTAATTTGCCAGAGGCTGTTGTGTCGTCTGTATGTAAACAAAATCAAACTACCTACCAGTTGTTCACTTGTAAAATTGTAAGCCCTGTATCCTGCGCCAGCTGTTTCTTCTGTTCTTCTGATGGATAAGGGTGCTGAAAGATGGCGAACCAAAGGGGCACAGTTAGGATAAGGTAAGCGGGTAAAAGAACTTAAAAGCACTGTGAAAATGTACCAAGTTGGAATATGTTCATTAATTAACGTTAGTAAGCTGAGGTACTGTAGTCTCCTAAGCATTAGTGGGATCTGAAATCATCTAATTAATGGCAGCAAATGGGAAGCCAATTATAAAGTTAACTGAAGTGTAGAAACAGCTACATTAATTAAGATGCTGGCTGTACCTGCTCACTCAAGTTTATTAGAGAACTAGACAGGCAATTTCACAGAAGACCATAAAAATTAATTAGTATCTGCTACCCATTTATCCTTCGGGTATGTGCGATTATAAAATTCAATTTTTTTATAAAACAACAACCAAAGTTTCCTGGGAATCTCAGGTCCATTAATTGGAATTTTTTGGTGACGCCATTCCAAAAGTTGGCAAATAATAACAAAATGGATCTTAATGCTACATAATACAACCAGGGCAGATGACCAGAAACTGAACTGGACACAGCATATGAATACTGTGGCTACAGGAGCAGGTCGGAGACTAGGAATCCTGAAGCAAATAATTCAACTCCTGACTCCCAAAGCCTATCCACCACCTGAAAGGCACAGGTCAGGAGCGTGATGGAATTCTCTCCATTTGCCTGGATGAGTGTACTCAGGAAGCTCGACACCATCCAGGATAAAGCAGTCTGCTTGATTGGCACCCCGTCCACCACCTTAAATAGGCACTCCATCCATCTCCAGTGCACAGTGGCCACAGTACATACCGTCTGTAAGATGTACTGCAGCAACTCATCTAGGTTTCTTTGACAGCACCTCTACCTCTGGAAGCAGATATATGGCTCCCTCCCCAAGCCACACATCATCCTGACTTGGAACTATATTGTCATTCATTCAGTGTCACTGGGTCAAAATCCTGGAACTCCCTCCCTAACAGCAGTGTGGGTGTGCCTACACCACATGGACTGCAGCAGCTCAAGAAGGGGGCTCACCACCACCTTCCTGAGGGCAATTAGGGATGTGCAATGACTGCTGGACTTGTCAGCAATGCTCACATCATATGAATGATTAACGAATGGCTTTGAATACTGCCTAATGCCATGCTGACAATTGGTTGTCATCAGAGTTAGTCACCTGGAAAGAATTGTATTTCATTCAAGGTAGGGATAATTCTCTGCGCTGTTTTATTATAAATCTAAAGTAAAAACAATAATGTTTTCTGTCTTCCTTCAGTAGGGGAATAAAAAGTAGTTCTTCAATAAAAACACATTAAATTCTTAATTCCCTAAAACAACATTAAAAAAAGCATTCCTGCTGTGCATTTCTTACTTCGGCTTGAATAATTGGTGTGATCTTTTTCATAGTTTCCCAAATTGGAGACAATAACATAGCTACCACATTGCACCTCCAACCTGAAAATGGCAGATGTAGAATGCATTGTAAACGCCAGACCAAAGTTATACTGTCAGCTGCACATTGCTGGTAGTGAGTTCACCAAGGCAGTGTATGGGATGTATGCCTTTTGACATGCATCAATAGCTGCTCCTTGCTTGATCAATTCTTCATATTTTGAGAATGTGAACATGAAGTCCATGCAGAAAATTTCTGCTCTATGGACTACAGGGAAACTGTTCAAAAAGAGTTTTGCACTGGGCTCAAGTCATACTGCACTCTGTGCACTAGGAGTTGGAGTACCACTCAGATTCATCCATCATAGTACCTGAACTTCCATTGATGTCGAGTGGAAGTGGGCATGTCACTGCAGCTTTCGGAGACAATGTATGGAATGTTATTAATCATGGAATTATCTTGAGTAAAATATGGACTTATTTTGTTTTACCTTGCAAAACATTCACTACTTATCATGCCTTTCAGTTACTTGCAAATGTCACAAAGATACAAATATTAGACCTGCACTGCTGCTAAATTTCAAAGCTGGCAGCTCTCCCACATTCTACCCTCTGTAAACATGAGGTCATCCAAAACTCTGCTGCCCGTGTCTTAACTTGCACTCATCACCTCCATGCTCGCTGATCTACATTGGCTCCCGTTAGACAAAGCCTCAGTTTAAAAATTCTCATTCTTGTTTTTTTAAATCGCTTCTTGGCTTCACCCCCTCCCTATCTCCACCAGCGACACAACCCTCCAAGATCTCCACAGTCCTCTAATTCTGGTCTCTTGAGCATCCATGATTTTAATCAATCCATCATTGGTACCCATGTCTTCATTTGCCTAGGCCCTAAGCTCTGGAATTCCCTCCGTAAATCTCTCCTCCTCTCTATCTCTCCTTCATCCTTTTAAGTAGTCTTTAAAATCTATCTCTTGACCAAGTTTTTGTTAGCTGCCTTAGTATCTCCTAATGTGGCTCCATATCAAATTTTGCTTCAGAGCACTCTTGTGAAGGAAGAGGATCGTGAGTCTCTGGAACTCCCTTCCTCAAAAGGTAGTGGAAGCAGAGTCTTTGAATGATGTTAAGGCAAATCTAGATGGATTCTTGATTGACAAGGGGGTGAAGGATTGTTGGGGGTAGGTGGGAGGTTACAATCAGATCAGGCATGATCATATTGAATAGCAGTGCGGGCTCGAAGGACTGAGTGGTCTACTTCTAACTTCTATATTTGTATGCATACAAGATTTTGTTGTTAAGTCAAATGGCATGTAGGTTAGTGAATTCTTTATACTTCACCCCTCTGAACTGCTCACTCAGCAACAGGATACTGGAGATCCAAAGTCCAGAAACACCGATTGTTTGGAACTTTTTGAGTAGACCCGCCAACTCGCCACTTGTGATGCAACAAATTGAGAAAGCATTGGCTCACTGCTACAGTGGCTGTGTGATGTGGAAAAACGTAGCACGTGGTTACAAAGCCGCTTGATTTCCCTCTCTGTCGATCTCTTGCTCGTCAGTCCATTTCTCCATATCTCTCTCTCGGTTTCTGTTGTTCTTGTTCCCTCGTTCTCCCTTAATCAGTCTATTTCTCCTTCTCTCTCTCTGTCTCTTGATTTTCTTCCTTGGCTATTTATCTGTGTCTCTCTCTTTCCATCTCCTTCTCCTCTCCTTTTGCAGCCATGCTTTTGAGCAGACCCAAGTATTCTCAGGGTGTAGTTTGTTTATTTTTAAACCCTCACCATGACATCTTAGAAAAGTTTAGGAAAATGTAAGGGTGATAAGCTAATAGAATTGGAAAAGGTGGAAAGCATAAAGAAACTAGATAAGGGTGCCTCAGTGAAAACATTGCGTGAGATGTATGGTGTGGGTGTTTTCAATTGTTTATGGCATCAATGAGCAGCTTGAAAACATGGCAGATAGAGTATTTGGAGAAGTAAAACAATGTTTATTGCTGCTTTATACTGTTTTACCATTCTTTCATGTTTCAGGTAAATACTTATATCTATGGTGTTCATATTTGTCATTAGGCACTCTTATGTCATTCTATAATCCAGAAATGACTTGATCTCATGCATTCTGGACTGGAGAGGCTACAGTGTGTAATAGATTTTGTCCTGTTTGAAAGAGTTAACTCTACAACACTAAAGCAAAATGCTGGTGGTTAAAGGCCTGTCAATGATGTTAGTAGAATATGAAACCATTTAAAGTCATGAGAATCACAGAGTACTGGAATAACATTAAAGAATACAAATTTGAGCCACAGATCGGTGGTAGTTTTATTTTGCTATTCCACAGACTTGAGCACTGAAAGACATGCTGTTAGGTGAATTGGACATTCTCCCTCTGTGTACCCAAACAGCCGATCGTTTTACGGAACAACTCCATTGAGGTTCTGTTTCTTGCCATGTGCCAATTTGAATCTTGCTCTTCATGTTTTCTTTTACAGTTTATTATTCCGCCATTCATGCTCACTTTAGACAAATGCTGTGGGTGGGATTTGCCAAACCCCCCCCCCCGGCTCCCACAGCACGGAGTGCTTTTTGTCAGCGGAGGTGACTTGCTATTGGCCACCAGTGGGGCCTTCCGGTCCCTCTGATGTCTACAGCGTTTGGTGTTGTTTACCGATCACGCTGCTGGAGAACCTGCCATTGGCGGGACTGGAAGATCCCATTGATGGGACCAGAAAATCCCATCGGCGGAATGGGCCAGTAAATTAATCCCTTTGTTTCTTTACTACAAGCATTATCATTCACTTTGCCTTTCATTCCAAGACATCTTTATCATTTAATGCTGCCAGGTTTGCTGAGTATTTCCAGCACTTCTACTTCAGGCTTGTTATTTTGTTTGGCAATATTATAATCCTCTTCCTTTCATCAAAAACTGCATTTAACTTCCTTTTTTAAGGGAGCTCCTCAGTGCAGGAAGAGATTGGTGGGCCATTTTTAACCCCAGACCTTCCTAACGCCCCATCACACCTCCAGCACCCCCTCTCACATGGGCAGGGCACCCCTGGGGCCCGATCCACAGTGTGGGCAAAATGGCAACCGGGCACCTTGGCACTGCCAGTCCAGGAGTACCACCTGGCAGTGCCAGGGTACCAGATCGGAGTGCTATCAGCTGAGCCAGGGTGCCACCCTGCCCAGACACCAGCCACCCAGGGGCCTCCGATCGTCTGGGAGGCTGCCCTGATCCCGTTTGTGGGAACCAGTACTAATTGGCACCCAGCTAAAATCTCCTCAGCGAGGCCAGTAGATCCTGGAAGCCAGTTCAATCTGGCGAAGGCAGAGTTAATTGAGTTTTGAAACTATCATAACTCTGCGAGACTGGATCCGGTGGGCGGGATGATCTTGCGAGATGTAGCGACCATCAGGAATCCCGGGAGAGGGCTTTCGCAGGATCTACTGGCCACGTCCTGTCCCGATTCCGGCGGGACGCTGCTGGAAAATCGCGTCCATCATGGAATCAGATGAAAAATGTTGTGTTTATCACTTCCTCCCTTAACATACAAATCAAATAATAACTCTATCCAATGCACACCTCTTTATCACCAGGCTCTGAAAAACTGCAGTATAAAGAAAATCTAGCGTACTTTCTAAAGCTTTCTAGTTTCTTTAGCAAATGGTTAGATATGACAACTAATTCCAGCACTGTTTTTCCACATTTCCATTACCTCATGTAACTACAGATTGCAGGATTCTGCAAGTTTCCTGTTACTTGGAAGATTAACATTGTGTTTATTGCAACTCCATCAGAGTCTTTTCCAAGAAAGTTGAAGTGTACAAAATAGAACATTTTATATATACCAAAGATTCCCTTCATAATCATTTTGAATTATGGTCTAAATCAGCCAGATTGTAGGATCATCTTCTGAGTTCAAGAAAACCTCTTGTTTATGCTTTCTACAATTGTTGTTAAAGGATTCCAGATCAACACAGTAAACCATTTTATAGTGCCAACTGGCAAACTGAGTCTTCACTACACAGCTAAGCAGTCACCCCTTGCTGTGATAGCAGAAACTGCCCTGTGGTCCAACACTGTAAAACCTATTACACTGCGAACATTATTACTATAATAGCAACATTAAAATTAAACTGTATTGTGCCCAATTTGAACTGGTGCCTTAACAGTCCCAGCTATTCGACTTTACTAATTCCTGATTCATCCTTTGTAGCTCTCAAAGATGATTCTGAGGTAATCATTGTATCTCAAAAAGATGTGACTCAAACCTTTAAAGTTCGAGTAGTTGACGTTATTTCTAAAGATATCTTTGGAGTCTGAGAACGTCTCAACGTCTTTCAGGAAAAACAAGAGTTTTTTTTTAAAAAAATCTTCAAAGTAGCGTGATAAGCTTTTAATGATGGGCCGTTATGATCCGTACCCATTGAATGGAACACTGGAAAAAATTGACAGGCCAAATCATTAATAGTCCTCCGCCCAAAATCTGCCTCTTTGTCTGTTCCAAGATTAATGTGCTGCCTCTCTTTCTCAAAAATAGATGAAACCTCCTTGTTTATTATTTGATAATTGTTCTCAAATCTGTTACTTTTCATGTGATTTGCTTTTTAGATAATTGCTATAAACCAAGTCTAATATGATGTGCTAAATCTCAATTGATACATTGCCTCCAGCTATTGGGTTTCAAGAATTCTGTCTCTGGTCTAAAATGGAAAGTATTTGGTGGTTCCTTTCAAAAAGGCAGGATTGGTCGACAGTTAGAATTAAATTAAATGACAGAATAACATGCCCACGCTAAAAATAACAACAAAAATGTCGGGAGACATCAATATGTGGGACTTCAAGCTCTCGAGATCAGCTGATTTCTTGTTTAATGCGGTGCCTGATGCTTGCCAGTATGACTTGTGGATTTAGAAATGAATAATAATTGCTCCAATCACATGAAAACCATGACTTCACATAGTTACCCCCTCCCCCCAAGGCAAAATAACAAAGAGAAAAGGAATACTCCATTTTAAAAATAAATTGATGCAGTATTAAAAGGACTCTGAATGCGAAACTCTTGTCAAATTGAAGTGAATGACTTACTGTTCTTGATAGAAACCCATGTCTTCACAATCAACCAACTTGCCACAGGCCAGGCTACTATACAAACATTCCATTTAATGTTGCCTTCCCACCCACAAGCAGAGCAAATCCTGTACCATAGACCCAGGCAGACATCACATCATCATCCGGAGATAAGCAAAAGGACAGATTTCAAAGCTGCCAGTGTCATTAGACAACAGGAGAATTCATTCTTAAATACGGAAGGTGAGGGCAGCACAGTGGTGCAGTGGATAGCACTGCTGCCTCACGGCGCCTAGGTCACAGGTTCGATCCCGGCCCTGGGTCACTAACTGTGTGGAGTTCGCACATTCTTCCCATGCTTGCATGGATCTCACCCCTACAACCCAAAGATGTGCAGGGTAGGTGGATTGGCCACGCTAAATTGCCCCTTAATTCAAAAACGTGAATTGGGTACTCTAAATTTATAAAACAAATACGGAAGGTAGCTATCTCTTTAAACTCCTGCATTGTGGATCCAATGCATCAACTGACCTTTGTGCTTGACGCTTTATCCCCTTGCTCTTCCCACAGTCCCCAGCATGCAACCATTATTATCTAAATATTTGGCGAAAGATATTTGTCGTCAAATATAGTTTAATCATCAGAGTCATCTCATACGGTCCAGGTGCATTTCGCATTGTACAATGTATTATGATTTGGATCTCTAATTTGCCATGCACATTTGTTTCAAACCACTATCCCTTAAAAGCTTAATTACTTGCAAACAATCAATTCGAATGGGAATTTGAGAATGGATATGCCATAGGCCGCTGGGAAAGCTGCAATGCATTAGGAGTGCAAACAAAATTAACTTCAGATCTTACAATACAAATTAACGATTAGAGCAATGTAGAGATGGTGTTGTAATGTTGTGGCCCTGTAGGGAGTGCTTTCTATTTGATCTGCTTTAACACCTCAAGGTCCAGTGAAGAGCCATCAGGCAGCAACTACAGAGAAAAAAAGCCCTGTGTCCCCTTTGCAGAATCAATCCACTCATTACTTGTGCATCCCAATTAAACTGACCAACTTGGTTGCTTAATCGAGAGTCCTCCTTGTTCACCAAGGTGGGAAAATAACACACAGGAGCAAAAGTAAAGAAAGGCACATGTTTAACAAATCACATTGAGTGGGTGCATGTTATTGGTGTAAAATAGATGCGTTCTTCAATGAAACTCGTGAGAAAACACACATTTAGGGAATTTTAAGGAGGGAATTCCAGAGTTTAGAGCCCTAGCAGCCGAAGGGACGATTGCCAACTGTGGAAATTCCAGTGCCATACAGCAGGAGTATCACACTGTCAGAGGTGCTGTCTTCTGGATGAGGCATTAAACCTGTCTTTCCTCGGGTGCATGTACAAGTTCCCATTGCATTATTTTGGAGAAGAGCAGGGGAGTTTTAATTTGTGTTCTGAGCTAAAATGTATCTCTCAGTCAGCGTCAGAACAACAGATTTTCTGCTTATTATAATATCGCTATTAATGGGAGCTAGCTGTGTGTGCATTGGCTGCCATTTTCCTACAATGATGTAGTGACTACACATCAAAGGCATTTAATTGTGTGGAAGGCACTTTGAGATGTCCCTAGGTCATGACAGGCAGTGCATAAGTATCAATCCATCTTTCGTTGAATGAAAATTGGTGATGAATAAGAGGCTAGAATTGGAGGAGCGCAGCAATTTCTTGGGGCTGAAGCGTTAGACCAGCTTACAGATAGGGGGCGGGATTCTCTGATCCTGAGGCTAACTGTTCACGCCATCGTAAACGTCATCATCTGGCCTCCAGGACCAGCGATCCTGCGCTGCACAGGGGGCCAGCACGGCACTGGAGAGCCTCACGCTGCTCCAGCAGCCGATATCGGCATCAGAACGGGCGGCGTGGGTCCACGCATGCACGCTACGGCCGGCGAAAGTTTGTGCATGCGTGTCAGTTGCCTTCTCCACACCGGCCCCGACGCAACATGGCGGAGAACTACAAGGGTCCGGCACGGAGGAATATAGGCCCCCACTAGGTTAAGCCTGCCCACCGATCGGTAGGTCCCGATCGCGGACCAGGCCGCCGTGGAGGCCCCCCGGGGTCGGATTCCCCCCCCCCCCATCAGGCTGCCCCCTGCAACGTGAATGCTGAGGTCCCGCCGGGTAGGCCCATACGAAAACGGCGCAGGCGGGACTCGGCCTAATTCGGCGGGCACTCGGCCCATCGTGCGGGGAGAATCGCCAGGGTGCCACTTGCAATGACCCCCAACTGGCGCTGTACTGACTATGCTGGTGCCGTTGGCCCGGAGAATGGGCGGACCAGCGGCGGAGTGGCGCCGCATGAATCATGCCCCCCCCCCCGGCAATTCTCCGACCGGGCGGAACTGGAGGAACTTGAAAGCAAATTTTAAAACCAATTTTTTGTCAGACTGAGGGCGGTATTCTACATTGCGAGTCAGCCTCGCTATCACTGCCAGTGAGGATGAAGAATATGGCACTCAGGCAAATCTCCATTCACTGCAGTGGGAAAGGAGAATCCTACCGGAGTGAAGGAACGGAGAATCAAAATCTGAAAGCCAATATAGGTCAACGAGTTCAGTGCTCGATGGGTGAACAGGACTTGGCTTGAGTTAGTATAAAGTTTATGGAGGGTGTAAGACCAAAGTCTGGCCAAAGTCATTTCAATAGTGGGATCTGGAGGTAGCTATGATGGGGTTAATCAAGTATACTCAACACTGTTGTGATGTGATGGTATACACCTTTAAGGCGACATATGTTAAACTGCTGTCAATCATTGCACACCTTGACAGGATGTGGTGTATTGGTCCCATTACTTGTAGTCAGTTTGCAAGCAGCAGGGTACAGATTTGATGTCCCATACATAGCCACACAGTGAACATTCTCTGTCCATAGTCTTCAAATGAAGAACCCACCTTATTGTTTTACCAATCCTGTTGTATGATTGGTATACTTATGCCGAACAAAAAGGTTGGATGTAATATGGTGACAGGGTTGATAGTACAGTTTTTGAAGTTTTGAATCAAATATACAGGCCTCAACTCTTCACAAGCAAGGCCTCAATTCTTCCCAAGCAACAGAACATAGAACATAGAACAGTACAGTACAGAACAGGCCCTTCGGCCCTCGATGTTGTGCCGAGCATTGTCCGAAACCAAGATCAAGCTATCCCATTCCCTGTCATTCTGGTGTGCTCCATGTGCCTATCCAATAACCGCTTGAAAGTTCTTAAAGTGTCCGACTCCACTATCACAGCAGGCAGTCCATTCCACACCCAGCAGGCGTGAAAGTGAAACAATTCATTGTGTGGAAGGATTCTGCAGTTCTGTAGAGATTCTACACAAATGGAGGGCGGGATTTACTGGCTGTTCACGCCAGAGGGAAATTCTGGTCCCACGCCGGTGCACGCATTTCCCGGTGACGAGGGGTGTAGTCAATGGGAAATCCCGTTGACAATGGAGGGACTGGTAGACCTCACTGGTGGGTCACCTCCACTGCTGAAAAACATGTGGCGGGCTGAGGGAGCAGGGAGGCGAGCGGGTGGTGAAGATCAAGGAGAAATGGGAAGTAGAGTTGGGAAGGGAGATCAATTGGGGAATATGGAGTGAGGCACTGCGAAGGGTAAACGGGACCTCCTCTTGTGCAAGGATGAGCCTGATACAGTTTAAGGTGGTGCACAGGGTGCATATGACTCGGGAGAGAATGAGTGCGTTCTATCAGGGGGTAGCAGATGAGTGTTTGAGGTGTGGGCAGGGGCCAGCGAATCATGCGCACATGTTTTGGGGTTGTGAAAAATTGGGAAGATTCTGGGCAGGAGTGTTCTATGTCTTAGCCAGGATAGTGGAGGAGGGAGTGGGCCCGGACCCTTTGGTGGCAATATTTGGGGTTTCAGAGAAGCCGGAGCTCATGGAGAGGAGGAAGGCCAATGCCGTGGCCGTCGCGACAAATTTTGCTGGAGTGGCGGTCAGCATCGCCACCGGGGGTAGCAGCATGGTTGGATGACCTGTATGACTTATTGTGGTTAGAGAAGATACAGTATGGGTCAAGGGGCTCAGCAGGGGAGTTTGAGAAAAGGTGGGGGATGTTTGTGACCGTGTTTGAGGAGCTGTTTGTCGCAGGGGGGTGGGGGGGTGGGTGATGGGGAGGGAGGGGTGAAAATGGAGAAAAATCTGTACAAACTGTACAGTTGATTGTTGAGAAGAATGTTTCCCAAGGTGTTTATTTGCTGTAATCTACTTTGATACAAGTTTGAATAAGATGCGTTTTGAAAAAAAAAAGAAAAACACGTGGTCGAAAAATCCCGCCCGGTATCTTTGTTCTGAGATCGCACCTCACTCCAGCCAGCAAGCATCGGGTGCAAGTAAGATTGTTAGCATTTGGGAGAGCTGAAAACGCAAAAATCTATCGACTGCAAAGTTTGCGAAGAAACAGAAATTAAATAGCAAAGTCTGGAGGGTCTCACTGTGACCAGAACATTTTGACTGGAGAGAGTCCATTATTGCTACTGCTGGGGGAGTAACATACTGCAGTCTGGGTTGGGAAGAGAAATCGAACGAGTATCAGCCAGAAAAAGCCAAAAAATATTTTTATTCCCCTGTTTACTTTAATTTTTAAAATCCTTTTGCTGTTCAAATCACTGCTTCCTTGGTGGAAGTCAGAGCGAAACCCAGAAAAAAGAGAAAGAGCTCAACAGCACTACCATTGCCATCAAGCTGTAACCTAAACTGAGGCAGTAACCAGTAAAGATGTATGTCAGAGCCAAATTAACTTTAAAAGAGCTGGAGGAAACTTGCATTGCTGTCAAAAGCGCCAGATAGCATTAAAAATCCGGCAAAAAGCTAAAAGATGACCACAAAATCAGATCTCCTAATTTAATTTACTTTGTTCTGATAATGCAACAAGCTGTGTTTTCTGGATTTCATAATTTCCTAACCAGATAAACAAGCCATTAAAGTTAAAATTGCTATAGGCAATGAAGGCCCCCACAGACTGAAAACATCAGACTTGTCCAACAACCATCTTAAAAATCCGAACAAGACATGGCTAACACTCACAGATCAATTGCCAGGGAAGCTCAATTTCCGATACACCGGGCACAATTTAACAGAAATGAAACAGAGTGCCGTGTCGGGCACGTTTAGTCAGGTATGTCTCTGCACTGGCAGCACGAGAACGATCCCGCTATTAAACAGGACTCTGCTTCATTTATGGGTCTCGAGAGGAATGCCCCACTGAAGCCACATTTAGTCCCAGTTCCTGGACTAACGAACTCCGCTTCCCAATGCAGGAAGAGATCGGGTCGACATTTGTAAATGGCATCCCAATCTTCAGAACTCCCACCGCAGCCTCCGGACAATCAACCCCCCCCCCCTCCCCCGTGCCCCAACACACCAGGGTGGGGGTCACCGAGCCCCCCTGCACCACACCTCATCAGGGCAGGGCATCCCCGGGCCCAATCCCCAGCACAGGCATGATGCCACCTGGGTACCTTGGCACTGCCCATGGTATGGCCCATGTCAGCACACTGCCTGGTTGACAATTGGGTGACTCTGCCAGGGTGCTCACGTGGCACTGCCAGAATGCCAGGTTGGCAGTCCCACCATGCCTGTGTGACTTGGGGATGCCAGGATACTACCCTGCCCAGACCTGACTACCCAGGGTCCCCCGTTTGTCCAAGCTTACAGTATGGAAGCAGAATTACAAAGTGGGCGCAAGTACAAAGCTATACTTATGGGTAGACAGAGTCTACAGGTTTCATCCACCAATGACATGAAAACCAATGCAGGTAGTACAGCCTCATGCATACACCCCCCAGAAATTGTCTAGTTTAACCATTTATGCAGGGCATGTGGCACCAGGGGACATTGGGTGCCAATGCAGAAAGTTTAAAGTAAGTGGTTTAACATCCTGTGAAACCAGAAACAGAGAAGGACATTCTAACCAACCAAGAGACTGCACTAAGCAGCTAAAGATGAGGCCCTCAAAATGTTTAGCCCGGATATAAGATCAGATAATAAGGGTGCTCAGACAATCAACACAATAAGTGAGTCAACATTCAGTAGGTTGAACATCAAAAATGCATTGGTATAGTGGTACCAACGGAAGCCTTTGCCTCCAACCAGATTATATTCCAAATACTGAAGGGCCAGCAGAGTCCATATGCAAAACTGGATACAGGTGCAAACATCCTTCCACTTTGCACACTGAAATATACATGTCCACAAAAGTGGCAAGTGACGATTTAACCAACCAATGCCAAACTCACCATGTACAATGATTTGGAGATTCCCTCACTGAGATTTATTATACTCAAGTGTCTCTGCAATAATTCACCTTGGTCACCCCAGGTTTTTCTATTGTGGACTCCTGTGATGAGCAGCCTATCAGCCTGCAAGGACCTGTGCATAGTATGATACCATCCATGGTATCATAAAGACAGTGATGAGGAACAGAGACCATAAGAACTGCCATCAGAAATGTGCTTAGATTGGGAGAAGATCAACTCACTCCGCAACGCATATCATCAGCCAACAGGCTACATGACTATTTGAACTGAATACATATACCCATTCCGAACGTGTACACTTCATCCTGAGGCAGACCCTATGGTTCAAACTGTAAAACCCCTCATCATGAAGTGTCATGAAACAAAACACGATTTACATGAGACTGTGTTGCATCTTAGAGTGATGCAGCTCAGTGTGACCGATCCCTCACCTGTGGGATTACAATTCGGCAGACAAGTGTGGACAACCATCACCAGTTATCACTCGCCGATGCGCCCAGGATTGCGTGATGCGCCATTCAGCAAAATAGGAAGGTGAATGATGTCCACACCCATCAGCCTACGACTGACCCAACCTGAATATCGGACAGAAGTTTGAGTACAATACCTTGCTGATGGCACCTGGAATCCAGCAGAAATCATCAGCGAGTTCCCAAAACCAAGACTATCACGTACAAGCACCAAATGGCATGACAGTACGGTGAAACAAATCCCAAATCAGAACAATACCACAACCAGAAACACTGAGTAATCCTATTAAGAACAGATCACAGTCCAAGACACAACACAAACAAAACCCTCCTCACCAGCATTCAGAAAACATACAGGAGCCTCCAGCAAAGATCACCATAACTAAAGCTGGACGAATAAACAATACGCTGATACATTTCAGAGACTTGGACACGTATGGTCTGTGTCAAAGTACATTCCGACACAACATTATCCTGTATTGCTGTCATGTAAATAGTTTGATTCTTTCAAGGTAAACATTAGTTTAAAAAGAAAGGGGGCTGTTGTGATATGGTGACACGCACCTTTAAGGGAGCATTTATTAACCTCCTGTCAATCATTACACACCTCAACAGGATGTGAAGTATTAGTCCCATTACTTGTAGTCCAGTCTGCAAGTAGCAGGGTAATGTACCATACTTAGCCTCCAAGTGAACGTGATCTGAAAATAGTCTTATCTTCCAAAAGAGGACCCACATTATTGTTTCACCAAGCCCTGGGATAGGATTGGTATGTTCACATTGAAGACAAGAAGAACTAACAATTATATTGGTGCAAAGTTGCAATTTAAAATTGCTATGAGGGCATCACGGTAGCACAGTGGTTAGCACACTTGCTTCACAGCTCCAGGGTTCCAGGTTCAATTCCCGGCTTGGGTCACTGTCTGTGTGGAGTCTGCACGTTCTCCCCATGTCTGCGTAGGTTTCCTCTGGATACTCCAGTTTCCTCCCACAATCCAAAGATGTGCTGGTTAGATGGATTGGTCATGTTAAATTGTCCTTAGTGTCTAAAAAGATTGGGTGGGGTTACTGGAGTGGTGTTACTGGATTACGGGGATAGGGTGTAGATGTAGGCTTGGCTGGGTGCTCTTTCCAAGGGCTATTGCAGACTCGATAGGCCGAATGGACTCCTTCTGCACTGTAAATTCTATTAAAGTTTGTTGCCACTTTCAAGAATCTCAAAACAGAAAGGGACATTTCTGACGTCAGAAGGCAGGTGCCCAGACTTGCTCTAACATTAAATACTTGTTACTTTAGGACAGTGTTCTTCAAAGTCGGGGGCGCGACACACGGGTGGGTAACGGGCGGGTGTCGGGAGGGTCGCTGAGCCATTGTCTGCGGCACTACCGATCGCGCAAATCCCCGCGCAGTAGCTGGCTTTTCATAACACCGGCTGCAAGCGGACGCGAACATGTTAAAAAAAAAATTGGGCCGCATTGCGCATGCGCGCACTATGATCGGCGCGCATGTGCAGTGCGGCTGCTATTTTTAAAAATGGTTGCAGCTTTTTGTTTTACAAGTTCTGTAGTGGTTTTTATTCATTTATTCATTTATTTTATTCATTTAAATTTATTTTTTTCATTTATTTTATTCATTTTATTTTTTTTACAAGTTCGGGCAGGTTTTATTCATTTTTTTTCATTTATTTTACTCATTTTATTATTTTTTTACAAGTTTGGGGGGGTTTATTTGACAAAATTTTACAGGAAAAAAATGCAGAACTTTGGACAGATGGAGACTCCATACTTTCCGACACCAGAAGGCTTCACCTTCATCCAACAGGTTCCATTGGAGGAGCGTGTACGAGGGCCAAAGGGACCAAACCATTTCCTCCATTTTTGTCAGCAGCAAACAAGGTAAGAGAAAATGGTGTATTGCGCAGGTCGGCTGGCGTGGGTCGCGAAGGTCGGCCGGCATGGGTCGCGAAGGTCGGCCGGCGTGGGTCGCGAAGGTTGGCTGGGTTGGGTCCCGAAGGTTGGCCGGTTGGTAAAAATGGGTCCCCAGAAAAAAAGTTTGAAGAACACTGCTTTAGGAGAGAAGTGCTTTGTATGAGTCATAGCAAAGCCCAACTGTCGCTGTTTCTGACACTCACTCTGTTTGGATCAGCATGTCCTATAACAAAGGTCCATCAACTCTCCAACGAGATAACGAAGGATTTTTAGAAAGTTTTCTGATATGTAATAATGTTGTTTACATTATTTAAATTCTGAGTGTAAGTTGGAGAGGATCTATAAGACAGGAAATGTCTTCATTCTTTGGTGGACAGACATTGAAAATTAGAATGTAATGTTCAAAATTGTAGAGGACAAGGTTGGGGCAGTGTCCAAAGACTGAAGGTGCTATAGTCCCCCAGCTTAATCAAGTGCTTTGTTTTTAATTGCTCAAAGGATTGACAGCAATTATGTTTATCAGTGGAAGGGTGGCAGGGTGGCGCAGTGGTTAGCATTGCTGCCTCATGGCGTGGAGGACACTGGCTCGATCCTGGCCCCGAGTCACTGTCCGTGTGGAATTTGCACATTCTCCCCATGTCTGCGTGGGTCTTACCCTCACAACCCAAAGGATGTACAGGTTAGGTGGATTGGCCACGCTAAATTGCCCCTCAATTGGAAAAAAAAAAGAGAATTGGGTACTCTAATTTTTTTTTGGATGTTTGTTAGTGGAGGAAGCCCAAATATCATTCAGCCTATGTTTAACCTGCAACCTGGGTTGGCCATCGTTTAGCTTTTTTGTGGTTAACCGAGTAGGATATTTCTTTAATCGCCTGAATAAACCATCCGTCTCCAAACTGAAACACAAACTCTCTGGCTGGAAAATTTAACAAAATACACAAGAGTTCAAACACAAACTGTACATGAGAACCATGAAAAAGTGAAGAGGGACCACTTTAAAAATGTCATGGCCGGGCAGCACGGCGACGCAGTGGGTTAGCACTGTGGCCTCACGGCGCTGAGGTTCCAGGTTCGATCCCGGCTCTGGGTCACTGTCCGTGTGGAGTTTGCACATTCTCCCCGTGTCAGCGTGGGTTTCGCCCCCACAACCCAAAAATCTGCAAGCTAGGCGAATTGGCCACGCTAAATTGACCCTTTATTGGAAAAAATGATTGGGTACTCTAAATTTTAAAAGAAAGTCTGGCCTTCAGTGAAGGACCAGCCTGAATGTGGTATTTTAATCCTTATTTATTAACAAAACTATCCTTTTTTCTTTGCAGTTTGTATGCAATTTTTCAATAGAGTTTTTTTTAAACTGTCAATGAAATGAGGGTCAACTTCAGAAATTAGCTTGTCATTGGGGAATGGGGAGCACATGTTATTTTAACGGAATCTCCCCGATTCCTTCCTTCAGCGTCCTCATGATCCGGGGAGATAAACTCTTTAAGATCAAAATTAGGGGAGAAGAGAATAAAGCATTACTTCTTGACACATCAACTAACTTGACGCTGGAAAACTGGCAGATGGAACATTACTTGTTAAAATGTGCACAAGACAGAATACAGGGCTGTAGCATTGGCAACAGAGCAATTAACAGTTTGCACTCTCAAAGGACAGTCAAAAAGATCTGAGTAGTATTGTCAAATCAAAAAATGCCAGCATAAATATACTAGCTCGCAAAATTAATGTTTTTAAAACTCAAAGTGCTTTGGCTCGTGAAAGCTTCCTAAGATACATTGTCACGCTACACTGCTATTTTTGAAATGTCCTTTTGTGAATAACGAGAGACCAAGAACTTCCCCCAGACCAGTAATGATGGGAAACAAAGACAGCTAAGTACTGATGGAAAATTTCCAGCCTTCCTATCTTAATGATACTCCTTGTTCAAATGTACTCCTTTCATCAAATTTTCCACCACTGTCTGCAAAATGTGGATGCCAGGACAGTGATATACACTCCATATCTTATCTTTTGCTTGTAAGCAAGTATCAATAACATTCCCTCCCTCGCAGCCTGCTCACTATGACAGCACAATGTAATGGTTGCAGAAAATTTGAAAATAATCCTGTGCAGAGGCAGCAGCTGTGATAATGGCAAGCCTGCGCTTCCCTGACTCAGGCCTACATTCTCTGATTTTACTTGCCATGGCCATTTCTTACACTAATGCATGGCTGAGTAACCCGTAGCCAGGTGGCCCTGGGTGGAAACTACTTTCAAGGACTCGTTACAAAACAAAACGAGTATGAGTGAGAGGGAGAAAAAGTAGCTGAAAGAAAAAAAAACTGATGCTATAAAATGTTTTGGGAACAGGCACTCTGAGTGCTTGAGAAGTAGGAGGCAACATGGCAGCTCTCCAATGTAACCCTTATCAGGACCGCATTCTGTTGCTCAACTAAATATGTTGGAGAACAATTTCGGAAGTTCTTTTATCCTTTTTCCTCCAGCCCTCCTCCTCCACAACAGAGCCTGATGCACTAATATAGACTGACCTTGAGAAAACTCTGGAATATAATGGCGAGATAGATGCTTCACCTCACAAAAAAAAGCATTTTATAGACTTTCATTGCACTCAAAGAACCTGTTTAGTGCACAGCATGTGTTGGATTGTTAGGCAATGTTAAAAGTGACTTTTGTTTCTTTCCCCACTGAATGTGATCAAAGATTTACTCTGTGCCTTATATTTGCACTTTACAAGTAGTGAGAGTGAGGGGCTGTGATGTCTGGTAAAGGCACAGCTTGAGGTTATCGCAGAAGCCAAGGTGCTTGTTAGCATTTCCAAAGTTTCCTGCTGGAACCTTTTTTCTATTTAACCAGGGTGGGGGCGATGGATGGGGGAGTTGGAGGGGGGGGGGGGGGGTGGATGGGGGAGCTGAAGCGGGGGGGATGGATGAGGGAGCTGGGGGGGGGATGAATGGGGGAGCTGGGGGGAGTTGTGGTGGGTGAGGAGGGAGGGCACCGCTCCTTTTTCAATCGGTATATGAGAGCGCTGGCTTCCTACTCGCCTTGAGACAGTCGTGTTCATGTGAAGTTTTAGGGAAGGAAGGTTTTTGTTTTAAGATCATGTTATAAATGCAAATGAAAATATTCATTGTTAAAACCAGCAATCAACAACAGAGGTTGGTGACAAGTCATGCTCTGACTACGCTAACATATTCAATTCAGTTTCTGCTGAGCAATCAGCTCAGAGTAAAGGTTTCATGTAAGAGACTCGAATTGAGAGTTGGAGTTAACCAGAAAGTGAAGACATGATGAATTTCTATGGTATTCCTCTATTGAAATAGTGGAAGGATGTTATACATAAATATTGATCCACTGGAATTGCTTGCCGATAGTCATTTCTAGTCTAGTATTAGAACATAGGAACAGAAGGAGGCCATTCAGCCTGCCAAGCCTATCCCCCTTTCAATTAGACCATGGCAGATTTGCATCTTAAATCCATCCCAGCCACGGTGGCTCTGTGAGCCTAAGTACCCTTGCCTAACAAAACTAAAGTTCTCAACAAGAGGAAAGCATTTGCAGGGTTGAGTTCAGCTTTTGGCATACATGTTCAGGTAGATGGAAATGTATTCCTGCTTCATAATATCAATTCTTTTTAAAGCAATGTTTTACTACTGTCATGAACATCAGCATGCTTGGGACGTGTTATTGCCAATCTTTTGTTTGCCCTGGTGCAAGTGTCTTTTATTCAGTAAAGCTTTAATGTTCTCTTGGCAAAATGGTCACACCTCTGCTCAGCAGATTAAGCAGTCTTACACCCACCCCCTCCCACCACTACCTTTTCGTCACATTTGCCCCACCGCCCTCATCAAGAAAATGCTAAGATTGCAGCAAATGGCACAGATGTCAACCTGGGGGCCTTGCCCATCAGGGAGAGGGGGATGGGATTGCAAACTGGTTCATGTACTGAGAATGGGAAGCAGTCACAGAATGCCGCCAAGACACACTTATCAATGCTGTCCTGTGTAAAGTTGAAAGAAATAATATAATGCATTGACTGGCACTTAACACATCGTGTTAATTGAGAGTTATCTGTCCTCACCCTGCCCCCTCTCCCTGTACAACAGGAAGTACAGGAGTCCTAAAGCTAATGTGGTTATTTTATCTGGACACCTTTAAATGCGTTTTTTTAAAAATCACATATAAAACAAAACCTTACCCTTGATCGACAAATGATCTAAGATACTGACAGGGCATTTTAATAAAAGTATAAACCAAGGACAAAGTACAGGAACCTCAATTCAGGCTTTTTTAGCCTGAGGCCGTGACTAAGAATAGCAGCGGCTGTTGCTCAGAATTAGTAGAAATTATTGAAGTCATTATTGTGCGGATGCTGATGTTCGCATTAGGAACAGGGCAATGATTTCTTTAGGCTGAGGCTCCTCTCCACTCGCACTGATTTAGAGTCCTTACGATGTAAATTCAAACGTTCATCTGTCAATTCTCTAGGCCCTGAAAGAAACACCACAGGTACACCCAGATGGCTGTGGGAAGAAAGAGAATCAACGTTTACTGAAGAGGAGAGGAGCCACTGTACACAACTGGAGTTCCTTGGAGTTTTGAGCACATTTATCCATGTTAAGTTCTCCATTAAGTCACCGTAGCGCTGTAACTGCATTCCATTAGGGAGCATTGACGCTCACCCTCCCCCTCTCACCCCCACCTCTGGCCACACACATCTCACACATATAAACCCCCCACCCCTCTCGCAGATGCCTGTGTTTCAGGGGTGCTTGCTATTCCACACCTGCTGCTCAGGTTTCTGTGCACTAAGAACCACATGAGACCACTGGTTGGGACTTGCTGGACTGCAACTGATGAGCTTGGGCTAATTCAGGGGTGATTATGTAGTTTACTGGACCACTAAACCTCTTTAAGCTTGTAATTACTGCCTGTTTGAGTAAAGAACATTCAAAGCCAATTCACCACACCATGCTTGCCACAGCTGGAAGCATGCTGCCAGGAGTCTGCAGAGACCTAATATCTGTAGGGATATGGATAGAGGCAAAGTTAGCAGGTAAAAAAATAGAATCAGCAAGGGTATTGAGCTTACAGCCACTCGATCTCACTTAAAAAAAAAAACCAGACTGATAGCTAGGTATATGAAAGACTGCAACATACATAATGAAAGGCATTGTGGATTAAAACTAGCACCAAAGTGAAATGAAAACATATCTGCAACCTTTGTAGCCTTCTTTACATTCTGTAATCATTAGGGAACCTATGCAGACACATCTTTCAAACCGCTTTCGTGAAACAACATCAAAGCAGAAAGTGCAGCAGCCTGGGTGAAGCTTGATCATCTTTTGTAGCTAGTCTTCATATATTGGTCTTATTAAACCAAATCTCACAATTCAATGTGTATATTAAAATGAGAACTGTATTACTGGGAAACCTCAATACATCCCAGTTGTCTGATGATAGGAAAACAGACAAAGACCGATGCAACTAACATGCAAACCTCCTTTGTAGAACATCTTTTCCAAAGATTTTCCATTCAAAAACAACTTGACCGGAATTCTCCAGCCATTGCGATTCACTTTTCCCACTGGCAACGCACCCCTGCCTATGGGCTTCCCGGTGGTGTGGGGTGGCTTCAATGGGAAATCCCATTGACAAGTGGCGGGACGACAGAATACCGCCGCCTGTGAATGATGCGCTGTCGAGAAATACATGTCTGGAGAACCAGGGAATGAGAAACAAGCCCCTTGTATTTGCATGGCACCATTAAAATAGAAGAACATCCCAAGGCACGTCACTGGAGTGAATATGAAACCGAAGCACATGAAGAGATATTGGGCGGAATTATCCGCTCCCCACATGGCGTGGGAGAATCGTGGGAGGGCCTCCCGACATTTCTTACACCCCCCTGACGCCCCCAGCGATTCTTCCCCCCCCCCCCGGCTCGGAAAAATCGCCGCTCGCCGTGACTCTCCGAGCCCGATGGGCCGAGCAGCCGGCCCTTCACGCCCGTTTCACCACGGCAGCAACCACACCTCCTGGTCGCTGCATTCGTGAAACGGGCGCCAGATGCCCGTTTGGGGCATCTAGGGGCCCAATTGGGACGGGAGCACCACGACTGTGCTCGGGAGGGGACAGGCCTGCGATCGATGCCCACCGATCGTCGGGCCAGCGTCCAAAATGGACGCACTCTTTTCCTTCCACCGCCCGGCAAGATCAAGCCGCCACGTCTTGCCGGGCGGCTGAGGAGAAAGACGGCCACCGTGCATGCGCGGGTTCGTGCCGTCTGCGTGATGAAGTCATCTGCGCATGCGCGGGTTGGAACCGGCAACCCGCGCATGCGCGGATGACTTCACATTCTCGGTGTGACGAGGTCGCTGCTGAGAAAGACGGAGGCCCGCTCCTAGCCCCCCGGGTGGGGGTGAATTAGGTGCGGGGAGCGGGCTCCGAGGCCGTTGTGAACCTCGGCCGAGTTCACGACGGCCTTCACGAATTCGGCCCCCTGCGGAGAATTCCGCCCATTAGGTCTGGAGACTGAAAGCTAGGTCAAAGCGATATGTTTTAAAAAGCGTCATAAAAGAGGAGAGAGAGATAGAGAGGTGGAGAAGTTTAGAAATGAAACTCAGAACTTAGGACCTAGGCAGCTGACATCATGATGGAATAATGAAAACCAGGAATGTTCAAGCTGATAGAACAAACACGCAGGCAATTTCTAAACAGGCACATTGCTGAGGTTAAAATATCGCTGTTGACTTCTGTACACAAAACATAAGATGGAAATCAAAGAAAACAAGATAAATTTCGAAGAGCAATTGGATGTATTGCATAAATAGAAGACAAATACTACAGTAATCAAGAAGGCTAATGGAATGCTGGACTTTATATCTAGTGGAGTGGCGTATAAGGACAGAGAAGTTATGCTGCAACTTTACAGAACCCTAGTTAGACCCAACTTGGAAGTACTGGGAGCAGATCTGTGCACCACACCTGTAGTTTTACAAGAATGATACCTGGGCTACAGGGGTTAAGTTACGATGCGAGATGATACAAATTAGGGTGTTTTCTCTAGAATTTAGAAGGTTAAGGGTGATCTGATCACAGTTTTCAAACTATTAATTGTCAGGGTCGAGAAAGATAAACTGTTTCCACTAGAAGGAGATTCTAGAACGAGGGGGCATAGTCTAAAAATGAGGGCCAGACGATTCAGGAAAGATGTTAGGAAGCACTTCTACATACAGTAGAGTTTGGAACTCTCTTCTAAGCAAAGATATTAAGAGATATGGGCCAAAGTCCGGTATATGGAGTTAGGCCACAGATCAGCCATGATCTCATTGAATGGTGGAGCAGGTTAGAGGGGCTGAATTACCTACTCCTGTTCCTATGGATGCTTAAAATCTGAAATAAAAACAGGAAATGCTGGATAAACTCAGCAGGTCTGGCAGCACCTGTGGAGAGAAAAACAGCTTTTTCAGTCCATATGGCTCTTTTCCAGAGCTGTGCTCGGACTCATATCGAAACATTGGGCCGGATGCCCCCCTTCCCCCTCCCTGTGGCATATTTGGCAGTGGCTGAGGAGATGCGCCATAGGAAGTGCGCCATAGGACAGTGGGGGGGGTGGGGGGGGGGGGGAGGGGGGTCTTCTCGTCCCGATGATGTCAACGGCTTTTTCTGTCGCTGGCACCCTCTGCTGCCAGAGAACCCGTCATGGAGGGTCTCCATCAGCGGAATGAGACGTTCCCGCCACTGACAATGACCAGAAAGTATCCACCATCAACTCTATATTTCTCTCCACAGATGCTGCCAGACCTGCTAAATTTATCCAATATGGATGTATTGCGTCTTTTTGAGCTGAACCTAAATCGAGTTTTGTGGATATTAGAACTAGTGTGGATTATTGCTCTGAATATTATTTCATATTCTGGGGCGCTTAGCCTCCCTGAGTTGTAGCTGATATTTTGTTTAAAGGCTTGAGTTATGCTTCACATTTGGTTTCTGTGGAGCAGGGGAGCTACGGGAATTTCAAAATGATTGAAAATTGTTTACCATTTAACTTGGTCTTGCTGATGCAAAGACATACAGCCCCTAGCTGCCAATCACCTGGCCTTTTTAGTAAAAGCCCAAAGGAGCAGGGCTTCTGTCAAAAGATCTCAAAACCATGTTAGAGGTATTCACATGTAATATATATTAGGCATTTTGGCAGAGGTTTTCAGGCATTTCGGGCAAAAATTCTCAATCTTGTCCAGCTGGAAGCAATAGTTATACTGATCAATAATTTAAATATTCACAAAGCACCATTAACATATGCAGTGCAGACTGATAACAATACTGAGTGATTGCTAAAGAACTCAATTGTTAACGATGATCCTGGATGTCTGTATAAACTTAGTTCCACTGTTATTTTGCACCGAAACAGATGCAGTATTTAGAATTTTTTATTAATGGGTCCGTTCCTGGATTTCTACCAAAGACTCAATAATCTTAGCCATACAGTGACTCAGACACATAATAGGGATATCAGAGCCTTGATTTCTGCCTGAGCCCAGTTAGCCCCTTTTTTGAATGTATTCATTCCTGGAATGTGGCCATCAATAGGGAGGTCAGTGTTTCGTGACCATTCCTAACATCTCTTGAGAAGGCGATGGTGAGGCACCTTCTGAAACCTCTGCCGTCCTTTTGCTGTTGGTGCACCCATGGTGTAGCTAGAAGGGCGTTCCAGGGTTTCCACCAAACCACAATGAAGGAATGGCAATATAGTTTCAAGACTGGAAAGTGAACTTGCAGCTAGTGGTGTTCCCATGCATCTGCTGCCCTTGTCCTCCTGAATGATAGAGGTTGTAGGTTCGGAAGGTGCCGTTGGTGAGTTGCTGCAGTGCATCTTGTAGATGGTACAGACTGCTACCATGCTGCATCAGTGGTGGACAGAATGAATGTTTCAAGTGGTAGATGGGGTGCCAGGCATGTCTTTGTCAGGATTCTCACTGCTGGTTGCATCTACTGGATGTTTAATGAATGGGTGCTAAATCAAGCAGATCCTTTGGCACAAATGAAGGTGAACACTAACAATTTGGGTAAATTCCTGGAGGACAGTGAATGGAACCCCATTGAGAATATCATGGCTATAGGAAGAGCCTAGTAAAGGGAATGAGGTGGGGCTTGTTATAAGGAAACACACTCTTAGATTTGTGAGCCTTTTCTGATTCAAACGATTGAAACGCTCACACTTTAATTCAGGGATGAAGGAGTTATTAGAAATTTTCATCCTTATTACTCAGATGCATCACATTCACAGCTCAACACAAATGGATATTTCAAAAGCTGTTTAGCACCGAGTCAATTCTGCTATTTGTATAATATTAGATTAATGCTATCTCATTATGCTTTTGGCACTGTACAGCTTCTGACACAGAAGCACAATCAATTCAATTATAGACTTTCAGCATCAAAAAACAAATGAGCAAGTACTGTTATAGGCAATTACCAATAATAAATGAATTACAGAATGCAGCATGTAGTGAGAATAATGGAGGGGGGGGGGGGGGGGGGTTGGATATGAATTAAAGCTTTCTTTTCGATTTCTTAACCGAGACTCTGTAGATCATAAAGCCTACAATAATGTTGAACTATATTGACATAATGGGCGGGATGTTGCAGTTGTTCCTGCTGCGAGTTCCCCTGCGATGGAGGGTTCGAACAATGGCAAAGCCTGTTGATGTGGCGGGTCAGTAAGATCCCGTTGCCAGCCAATGGCCGCCGCAGCAGCACAACACGCTGTGCGGCGAAGGCGGGAGAATCCCACCCAATGTGTCCAAAAGCAAAATACTGCAGATGGTGGAAACCTGAAGTAAAACAAAAAGTGCTGGAAATACTCAGCAGGGCTGGCAGCATCTGTGGAGGGAGAAACAAAGGAAGTCATCGAATGGACTTTGTCGTGCCCGACTCAGAGATGTGATGAGGCCGTTAATACTCGCGAGAGGCCTCTCGAGAGATTTGCGACGCTTGGAACGCCTCATGAGATCTAGCGAGATCTCGCAAAATGGCGTGATTTGGACCTCACCCTAATTGGGCGAGATCACGATTTACATATTTAAGTGAGCAGTTAGGCTCACTTAAATTTGCCGACGCCTGATGCTCCAGAGGCCTGGGAATCAATGCCCATGCCTGGGAGACATTGCCATGGCGCCATTTAGTACTGGTCCACACAAGCATGGAACAGGCGTAACAGCATCTTGGGGAGCAGGGGTCCCCTATGCCATCGGAGGCCCCAGGGTGATTGGGCTCTGGGAAGGGCGGTGCTCTAGCACACCTGCTGCCACCTGGCACCTTGCCGCTGCCAGCATGGAACGTTGGCACTGCTTCCTGGGCACCTTGGCGAGTTGAGCTCTTCAGTGCAGGAAAGTTCGGTTTCGGCGGGGCATTCCTCGCTGAGGCCGGAGAAAACAGTCCCGTTTGATACCGGGGTCATTCTCAGCACTACAGGCTTGGAGGTCTCCAAGGGAATTGGTGGCCCCCAGCTGCATGCCCTTTGGGCAGGGTGCTGCCCTGGCACTGCTGGTGCCATTTGGGTACCCTGGCAGTGCCAACCTAGCACAGCCAGGTTGGCAATGCCAAGGTGCCAAACTGGCATTATTTGCATGCGCGTGATTGGGCCAGGAATGCTTGGCAGGGCTTCAGGGTGAGGGGGGGGGGGGTAGCGGTAGAGGACAATTCCATATTGCGTTTGGGCTGGGGGGGGGGGGGGAGAAGTCGGGGATTCTTTTTGGGGCCTCGGAAATCGGGACAACATTTAAAAATGGTGTCCTGATCTCTCGCTACAAGGGGGAGTTCCGGCGACTGAAGCTCCACATTATAAAAAACGGGGCTCTGTGTGAACTCGGCCGCACAGTCACCATTCAGGTCCCTTGTTCAAAGCGAGTCACGTTGAATAGCCATGTGTTGCTATGCACTGCGAGTGCCGGGAAACAAACGACTAAACGCATTCGCTCGGGGACTTTGTTCCATTTTGGGAAGATCGCACCACTGCATTTGTGCATGTTAAATTGCGCCCAGAGTTATTGCTTTGTGTTTGTGATCTGTCAGCCCTAGTTCTGATGAAAGGTCGCATACCTGAAACGTTAACTTTGACAAAATTGTCTACTTCCACGGCGAAGATATAATTTGTGAAATCAAATCGTTAATTTATTCTGACTGCTCATGGATAGACTGAGCAAAAGAAAGAATTTGAAAAATCGCAATACAAGCAACAACCTTTTATTGGAAACATTGCTGTGTCTTTAAAATAAGTGGGGTGAAGCTGTTACACACTAGCAATGCAAAACAGACCCGCAGGCAATTCCTCACCCATCTCAGCCCCCTTTCACAGAGGCTCATAGAACACTCGTTCAAATTTTCTTTGGGACTCAGTTCCAACTTTGACCCCACTTTTACTAGTTTTGGAATTCAAAAAGTTGTCAGGTTTTTCCAAGCCAATGGAAAATAAAAACTGACATGGTGAAAAAAATCAGCTGCTGATTCCCTTTTGAATGTGACTCACGATGCTGGCTTACACCAATTTCACAGCAGGGCTAATTATTTCTCAAAAGCAATACTGTTTTCGCTAGTTTACACAAGCAAAATATATACTTGTGACAAATAACATCATGATTTCAGAGGTTAACAGTAATTTTGGTTTGGTTTGAAAAAATATGCAGCTTCTAAATGAGGTCACTTTAGATAATTCTGTTTGAGATTATGTTCCTTCCTCAGTTTCCGCATGTCTTGCTTTCATATCTCAATTTTCCAGGAATGCTGCAGTGTTTCGCCTCTCCACCATTTCAAGCTCTAATAAAATAAAAGTCCTCTGAAGGCGAAGGCTTCGCAGTCACGTCTGGTATTTGCAGAGCACCAGACCACAGGAACATGCAAACGGTACATTTTTAGAAGATGTGTCAGGCCAAAGATGGCAGTTTGTGATTAATGGCTGCCTCATCCGCGGCATTGGCCATGAGCTGACAAACATAGCTTTCGTCCATGGCCAATCAGCAGATGCAAGCTCATCGGCCCTGTCAGCTTGACATATCATCCAAACGACAATGTCAACGGGTATTAATGTTCAATTATCTGTCCTAAAAAAAACATGTTTTTTAAAAAACTGTAGAACTGCATGCTTTGCACTGCAGTGATGCCAGCAACTGGACAGATATTCGCCCACAAATGCTAAATCGGAAGGAGCTGCCTGCAATGAGGATGGTGCCACGTCTGATGAAGGAAGCAGATCAACATCACCCTGATGCAGAAAGCCATCCTGCATTCACTCGTCATCACCTTTTATGCATAATATCTTCTGTCACTGGGTTATCCGCACATACCACATCTGGGCTTTCTCCTCACCAAACTATGGATTTGATTTGAATTCACAAATCTCTTTGCCCCCTCCCCCCCTACCATTACAGTGCACCGTTGATTTCCCTCCAGAACAGGAATAATGCTGTTGCTGTCGGTCCAATAATGTCTGATTGAACCATTATATAAAGGTTATCAGTGCCTGCTAACTCTCCACATGGAGCTGCTAATGAGAGAGGGGCAATGATACGATAGCCAGCGCTGGCTTATAGATAAGCCCTTTTTCTCATGTTTATTTGCACACCGCAACAGCAATGATTCTCAAAGTCTATGCTTAAAACAATCAGTCGGGAGAGAGCAGCCAAGCCCTCAGTTCCAAAAATCATGTCATTTGGAAATATGCCAATAATCATGTTTCTGAATATTAATTACAGTGGCTGAACAGCTAATGTACAAGAAAATGAATTCCATGTAGTTGATGGGATCATTTCTACTGTGGATAAATGTTAGGGTTTTATTACCTCAATAGTATATCCTCAAGTAGTTGGCAACACATGAAGTACTAAAAACGAATCCATGTTAATTTTAAACAATCTTTTCTCTTTTCTGAATTTATTTTTATTGCCAGAGGCTTCTAATTGTTACTTGAAGGATTAAGTGGATAAATACAAATGGGGTATCTTTCATTTGTATCTAAAATTTGCAATATGCATTTTGCCATTCCTACTGGAGTTGCTTAATTGAAACCAGCCAGGAACACCTCGGCCCAGTTTCCCTTGATCAAATAATTTGTTGTCCATTTCTTTTCTAAATCAACCTTTGATAATTCGGCCCTGCAGTTTATTCAATTGGCTTATGAGGGTGGAAGTGATGAATGTTGCTGTGTGCCAGCAGTTTTTGGTCTATGGTGAATAACCCCAGAGGAGCTCCTTATACAATGTCCCAGGGGCCTGTCAGTCTTGTAATTGATGATGTTTTCACTGTAAGGTATGGGATTGGGATGCACCAGGGCTCAACGGGGAGCTAAACTGCATGAATTGACTCAGCTGTGTCTTTTACTGGTGACTCCTGTAAGTATAAACTCATTAATTCCAACTGCTCTTTCATTTTTTTCAAAAGAGAACGTATTAGCACTGTGCATATAGAATGTTGGTAAGTCTCAAACCAGTGGACTGGTGGAGTTTAGTGACTATTGCCATTTGAACTACTAAAAGTCTTTTTATTGAAAAACTTGTGACAAAACTTTGAACCAATGAATGTTATTAAAACCTGCTGGCAAAAACATTGAAGGTTTCTTATTTCCTTTGTCGTGAGATGAGTTTGCAACACATAATTTAAGGACTCATTATGGGGAACTCTCAGCCAACATTTCCAAAGCTACACTATTCTTTTATATTCCAAAACATTCGCTTCACATTTTACACTGGAGTACATTAGGTTTTGCGATCAATTGATTTTTGCCTGGTAAAATGTAGGCTCAGTAGATGAACAAAGTAAGGCCAGCAACAGCTTCCTAATATGAAGGTGAACTGGTGGTGTAAGAAACTGGATCCCTGCCAAGTCAATGACAGCATGCCTTGCCCAGGTTGCTATGGGTGACCAGTGCATTGACATCCTGGGGCTTTAGCAATAAACATCCAATGACTAATGACTTCAGGAGTCTGAGTGACCTTTGACTCTCAATGGCCTGGACAGTTTGACAAATGATTCAGTTCAAGAGGCAACAATGTCAAACGAGCAACTTGTCCGCCCGGCTCGCAAAAAGAAGCATCTGTTGGCAGGCAACCATGGCAACAAGAGATCTTCTGCTCACAAAACGGTCATATCACAATTTAATACAGAGGCGTGATTTTAAATTAACGGCTTTGTAAACGCCAGTGAGATAAGTAAGCAAGAGTGACCAGGGAGGCAAGGACAATTAGGCTGGAAGGCTCCCCGCCTCACATATCACTCAAGACAATTTGGGGGTAATGGTCAAGTGTAGGAGCCAATTTGAAGAATGTTTCAAAAATGCCCATTGACGAATAGAGTCCTAAACACATTCCAGAAGCAAATAGATCCGGAATAGCACTCTAATTAGATATCTGTCCTTTGCCTGTACACTGACCATCATTTCTAATAAACAGCAGCAAGGAGGTTTCCAATTACATTAAAAATACCATGCATGCTGTCCACCCCTTAATAATAACTTTCATCATGGTACATGGTCACCATAGCAATGGAAATGGATATGACTAACTGACAGGATTCTGACATCACTGGGCTCCAGGTTACATTGAACAGGCCTGGCAATGTCCCTATTTGTGCACACGCATCTTTTTTAAGTGCATCGTGATTGGCAAATTATTTTCTCGCGAGCTTGCTTGCCAGGAGTGGTCTGTTCTTCATTAGCATCGCTTTTGAAGAACTCTCATGGGCAATGTGACAACAGGTATACATCTAGCATATAAAAGATCTACCTGAGCAGCGTAATTCTCAATCACTGCTTCTCAAGGTAACCAGTGAGGTAATTGCCTATAAATCAATCTGGGAGCAAGGATGAGATAAATCTTTCAAAAACATTGCTAGTTTCTCACATAAAATTCACAACAGCATGCAAATGTGGTGTCTTTCAATAAATGTTTGCTCCACCTATTAAATATTGAATTTTCACCTTTTGACCGTCAAAGTGAAGGCAGCTGATGAAAATGCTGAATGCAGCGACGCAGCACTGACTTTCACATGGATTAACCTGTTGGCTGTCTCTTAGGTTCAGTCCAACCTGAGCGGCATGGTTCTGAAATAGTGTGACCAGATAACATAGCTTGATACAGTGAAAAAAAAAGATAAGAAATGAAACAAATGCGAGGCATGAATCATAAGGTTGAAATATGGAGACAGTTCCTACAGTGGTAATCCGACACTAAAGTCATGTGAATCCTGCCCATGGATGAATGAGAGTTAAAGATCTTTCATCATGGGATTCAATGGCTGGTGTCATTTGATGACGCCGCATGTGCATCTCTGTGTGGGGTTGTGCTACAATAAAACCTTCCCACTACAATAAAACACCCAACTCGAGATCCTACCGGCTAAGTTTTCAGGTTGCACCATGCACTTTATTTGCGGTAGGTAAAGGCTTGAAATTGGAAAAGAAACTTACAATTATCATTATAACTCCTGATTATACAGTGTTTGCTGAAATGTTTTTATTACTTATCTGCACTTAAAATTAGCTGCTTTCAATTTTACACACTAAACAAATTTAGAAAGGTAGTCACTCTGACTCAAAACTGAATTGGTTTAAGTTTTTTTCCCTTTTGTACATAGATGTCATGCATTTTTGATAGATGTATTATTTTCCTCCATTTTACTGACTTATATAATCAAACAAATTGCAGTTTAAACGATGTACAAATCTGATATTCTTGGCCAAATACATTTGTTGTATTGTCAGAGAGGAAACTCAACACATAGAACCTTCAAACTATCATGCCTTAAGTGTTTTCAACCTGGATGTCGTATTAGAGTTACTGGTGGCATATCCATGCTGTCACCAAGATCGCCGAATTCCACATCTGGAGGATCATTTGATTCAACATTGCCTCAGCTCAACTTCGCCTCCATAATCTCCTCCAGGCCCATAATCATGAAAGCTAACTCCAATCCTCCTCCAGCCTCTTGTGCATCCCCTATTTTAACCGCTCCACCATCGGTGACCATGCCTTCAGCTGCCTGGGCGCTAACCTCTCCACCTCTTTTAACTCCTTTAAGGCACTCCGTTAAACCTACCTCTCTGACCAAACACTTGGTCACTAATCCCAATATCTCCTTTTGTGGTGCAGTCCCCAACACAACGTAAGTGGAGCAGATGGGCGAAGGTGGGGGGAGAGGATAGGGAGAGAAACATGGGACAGTAGGAGGCCCCAGGGTTTGCTTCTCGTATCCAGAGGAGCAATTCACTTGTTGTCGTATAGCCTACAATGCACCTCCTGGCAGGTTTTCCACCACTGCTTCCCCCAGCTCAGACCGGAGTTTAACACTGCAATCTGGCCCTCAATTATGTCACTGGAGTCTGATCTGCACATTTAAACAAGGAGTCCACCCACTAACAGTGAATCTGATTGGACTGGCAACAGCGTGGGGAATCCTGTTCCATGGCTCACATTCACCCAGAAAAATTAAAGTCAAACGTCAAGGATTCAAGATTCACTTCCTAATTTGAAGTGGTGGTAGATTTGGCCAAATGATCACTCAATCCCCTCATCACGAGGGCTGAAAGGTAGAAAACAAGCAGTCTTATTACTTCTTATCCCCATCCAGGTATTACCTCCGCTTGAGGACAAGCCTGTGTTGTGAGGACAGAATTTAATTTGCTGATAATAACACGCTGGAAAAGAGTCCATTGACGCTCAGGCCTTGCGTTTCCTGTTGTTGGCGAGTTAACAGCAGATGGAACCCCAGTAAATTCAATTCAATTTCCTGAATCCAGACTCAGCAATATGGCTTCAAGGCATGGGGAGGGGGTTAGTTGGATCCAACTGATCCTCAATAAGGAGAAGCAGCATTTCCATAAGCTTTAGCCTGCATGAAGGGGGGTGTTTGATGCGTGTTTGGCAGTGAGGGAGGCGGTGGGGAGAGCTCACTGTTTGTCCCTTAAGGACATCACCACTTACTCTGGACATGACTACAAAGTTTCTCCTGAGGATCTTTGGAGGTTGGTGGTGTCAATGACGGTAAGCAGCAGAATGCGGTTGCTTGCTTGGCTCCACCTTCTGACTGGCATTTATAAAATTATCAAAAAATAGGAGCAGGAGTAGTCATTTGACACCTCAAAGGTTAAGAGGCAGTAGATTTAAAACTGAGATGTGGAGGAACTACTTCTCGTGGAGGGTGGTAAATTTGTGGAACTATAGTATGGTGGAATCTGAATCATTAAATGGTTTCAAGAAGGAAATAGATATATTTCGGATTTGAAAAGTGGGTTAAAGGGATATGGGGAACATGCAGGGAGGTAGATTTAAGATTCTTATTGAATTGCAGTGCAGGTTCGAACGGTTGAATTGCCTACTTCTGCTGCTAATTCCTATTTTCCTCTGTTCCTTTGTTCATATGTCCTATGTTCGAGCCTGCTCTGCCATTCAATAGATTATATTATGACTGATGTGATTGTGGCTTTTACTCCACTCTCCTGCCTGCACCTCCCAGGACACTCGACTCTCTTCGTGATCATAAATTTCACTCAACCTTGAATATATTCAATGGCCCAGGCTCCACTATGTCCTGGGGATGAGAACTCCACAAAGGCACTTACCCTGAGAGAAGACATTTATTTCCATCGCTGTCTTCAATGGGAGAATCCTTATTTTGAAACTGTGCCCCTTATGCTAGGCTCATCCATCCACGAGGAGCAATACTTACATAGAATAGGCGATGAAGTCCGCTGCTATTGGCCATCTCAGGCATGGGTGAGAGTAGGGTTACCAACTCTGCTTGGACGTATTCCTGGACATATTACACCAACTGCTCCACTCCCATGCCATCCAGCCATTGCTTGTCCAAAGAGACCAGCCTCGCAGTGTATGACCAATCGAGCTGCAAACAGAATTTTTGCTACCCCATTGGACAGTTCTTGATTCTTAGTCAATGGTTGTTCTTTATTTTAATATGTAGTTAACATAAATGCCCAAAGAAAATGATCGGACACTGCATCTTTGACTTTGCGATGATTTTTCTCTCTGGCTTTGCTTGCAGTACTGTCTTCACTTCCTGGTGGATTGGAAAACTCAGTTAAAGGGGGGAAATGGAGAGTGGGGGTGTGTACACAGTGACAAAAGGCCTCATGGGGTGGTTTTCACTAGTTTTTATCTGAAAATCCGGCACTTGCTGTTTATGGCCTTGCACAAAGTACAACATCCTGAGTGAGGTATTGAACTACAAACTTGTGAACCATGTTTCAGTGGCCTAGAAATGTGACCATACCCATGAAGGGGTTCAGCGGGGCACATCTGAACAGGTAAACTTGAGGCGGATGTGATATTGGGCCTCAGGCCTCACTATCATTGATGAGGTGATCACTGGATACCAAAGCTTGGAGGGAAAGAGGACCCAAGTACTTGGACACTGAACATTGCAACATTTACCTGAGAAAAATGTCTGGCATGAAAACTGTCCCCAGTCAATCACACTTAATGCTTCGATCTAATAATTGAAGCAAAGTAAATTCGAGAGCAACACTTGCTACCAAAGGGGTGAATTTTAGAATAAAGAGGATATGAACCTGGAAGTGCATATTGTGTTGCAACATGAAATGCAAACTCCCAGAAGGTCAGGGATTTGGGGTTCCAGTCACCATAGCAGTGAGTTCCTACACTGGACTGTTGAGATAGCCAAGCCAAACTCAGGCCTGTTACCAGAAGAAGGGAACAATAAACAGCCGACTAAGCTTCAGTGAGCCTTAATCGAGCATTTCCAAGTGAGCAGGTCAGTCAGAGCAGTGACAGTGGGACCCTGGCAAAGCAACACTCCACCCAGTCACGTGTTGGCTTCAGCCGGCGACTAGCTTTGGGCAAACTGAGGAAATGGAAGAAGTTGTTTGGCCTCTAATTATTACATTTTTTAAAATAGGATAGCTGGGGTGGGGAAATTAATATTTCATTAGCTTTAGTGAGGAGTAGTTATAGTTAATCTCAGAAGAGCTGCAAACTGGATTATTTGAACAATATTATGATTTTTCTCTTAACCTCTCACAAGTCAATTTGTTAATTGCTGGCGCATCAACTATTAAAATGCGTCGAGCTAAATGTTCAGAGTTGGAGTTCTTGCCACTGAGCTTCAGCTACCGGGAGAGCATGTCGGGAATTCACGCGTGCCACTCTCATGATTTTCCATTCATTAATTTTAATAGGTAGAAAATTGCGGTCTGTCTAAATTCTCCACACATACTCGATCTGTCTGGGAGCACTGAAAATAGGCACTTGCTCCCTGAACTTTCCTCCATATTAAAATACAAACTGCTTCAGCCTTGCTATGTTAAAAGTTGAGCTGCTGGTTGCAATTGATGGGGATGATTGCTCCTGGTGTGTTACTCACATTAGATATAATTTCTACAATGTCGACAACGACCAGTTCTCTCAACACACTTTGCCCGTTTGTGCGCAGTGGATTGTAACAAAAATTATTTGGTGCCACTAACCATAGAAGCCAAATCAATTGTTTTGGTGAGCAAATGCACTTATTTTGCGAAGAAGAGAAAGATTAGAGCTACAATACCCGCACCCTCAAAGTTAACAATTTGCTTGGAATCCAAGTTCAAAGTATGCTCTGTGATATATTGAGAGAGTGAGATGAATGAAAGTGAGTGGAAGCAACAAGGGCCGGCAGAGACCTATTGGGATGAATGGCCTGATTCTTTACTGGAAAAAGTATGTTGGGACAGAGCCACATCTGGGTTCTTGTAGAGAAGACTCCGAAACCCTCAGCTCACTGCTTGGTTGCAGTTGAAAGGGCAAGTAGGATACCGAGGCATATTAGCTGAAAGCTCAGAGGAAGGAAAAATGTACATTTCTGTAGCACCGTTCATGACCTTGTGACATGCAAAAATGCTTTGCAGCCAATTAATTATTCTTGCGGTGTTATCATTGGTGTAGTTCAGGAAACCTGGCAGTCAATTTGTGCACAGGAAGCTCCCATAAATGGCAATGTGATAATGACCAAATAATCTGTTTTCTCTGATGTTGACTGAAGTATAAAAATTGACCAGGACACTGAGGACAACTCCCTGCTCTCCTTTGAAATATTGTCATGGGATTTTTTACATTCACCTGAGAGGGCAGACAGGGTCTCAGTCTAACATCTCACCCAAATGATGGCTCCTCTGACAGTACGGCACTCCCTCAGTACTGCACTAGGTGTGTCAGCCTAGGTTACTGTGCTCAGGTCTTTGGAGTGAGTTTTGAACCTACAATCCCTGTCTCAGAGGTGAGAGTGCTACCCACTGGGCCTTGGGTGGCACATCGTGAGCACAATGTGGGAAATACTGGGGGGGGATTTTCCATTCTCGGTGGGTTTCCCGCACACTGCCAGAAGAAGCAGCACGGTAGCATTGTGGATAGCACAATGGCTTCACAGCTCCAGGGTCCCAGGTTCGATTCCGGCTTGGGTCACTGTCTGTGCGGAGTCTGCACATCCTCCCAGTGTGTGCGTGGGTTTCCTCCGAGTGCTCCAGTTTCCTCCCACAGTCCAAAGATGTGCAGGTTAGGGGGATTGGCCATGATAAATTGCCCTTAGTGTCCAAAATTGCCCTTTGTGTTGGGTGGGGTTACTGGGTTATTGGGATAGGGGGAGGTGTTGACCTTGGGTAGGGTGCTCTTTCCAAGAACCAGTGCAGACTCGATGGGCCAAATGGCCTCCTTCTGCACTATAAATTCTATGATGATCTATGAAGCTGTCAGTGACCATCCCCTTGCCACATGTCCTGGCATTCAAATCAAGCACAGATTCATACAGACCGAGGGTGTCCATCCCACCTCCCCAACCCTCCAGCTGACAGTCAACCTGCAGTTTTATCAGGCATGCAGGTTATATGTCAGCAGGTCTGCCTGGAGCTGGAAAGTGCAGTGGAGGTTGGAAGAGTCCCTCACAGGATCCAACTGGAGACAGGTCGGGAAGGTCAAATATTTTTTTTTTTTTTTTTTTTTTTTTATAAATTTAGATTACCCAATTATTTTTTTCTATTAAGGGGCAATTTAGCGTGGCCAATCCACCTACTCTGCACATTTTTGGGTTGTGGGGGCGAAACCCACGCAGACACGGGGAAGGTCAAATATGGCCTTCCCACACAAAATGTGCTTCCAGTGGGGGCAGGAAGGGATCGGTATCGATACCAAATTCTCAGGCTCACCCGCCAACTTCTTCATATCCTGCCGGCACAGAAGTTACCGGCCACTGGTGCTTTTTGAGACATTAGCCAGATCTCATCTGGGTTCATGTTTGCATTTGCTATTTGCGTTCAAATTGGGAATGTAGGCATAAAATAGAGGAAATCTCCCAGTTATCTAATCATGGGTATATATGATTGTCCTTTAGAGGTGATAAGGCAGGCAATGCTGAGTGCTAGCAATCTAAATGATGAGGGAAGGTGAAGAAGTTGGGTTTAAATTCCATGGGAAATGTACGAATCTTCAAGGTTACTTTCAAGAATCTAATTAAGGGGAAATGAGCATGACGATCCAGACTATGGTGGAAAGTCGAAACATGGGAGTACTTAAAAGTAAGAAAGTTAGAGTAAAGAGATTCCTATTTTTTCAGGCCATGAGTACTGGAGCTCTGGGAAATGTTGTCCGGAAGGAAAATTGCAGCAGATGGAATCCATTGACGGAGATGGTATAAACGGGTACAAACGGCATTGAATGAATTTGTATAGAGAGAAGGAATTTGTGAGAAGGTGGGGCACTGGGGTTGGGATTTATCATAAAAGAATGGGTCGGATCTGCTTGAGGGCTTTTTGCTGCTCTTCAAACGTTCTTCTGCTCTGACATGTTAGAGGCTACTTCCCACAAGTCAAGAAGACAACGGGGGCTGAATAGGAATTGCTTTAGGAATGAACTGAAACATGCACCTGGCAGCTGAAATTGGCAGCGACATTGAGGTCTGGTTATTATAACTAAAGTCTCATAAATGGGAAACTCCAAATATCAAAGCTGAACTTCCTGAATTTCCCAAAATATTCAAAAATAGATGGAAACCTGGAAACTCTAGCAGTTTAACTAATATATTCTAAAATAAAATCCATTTAGCCTGTTATCTAAAACCTTTTTATTTGTAAATTCTAAAGTGCCTTAATTTGCAATACAAGGATTAATGAAATCACAATTTATATGAATTTTCTAACAACCTGTTAAATTACAATCTACCCCCTGAGTATTCTCTGAAGTCTGTTTCCACGCTATCAATTTAGCATGCAAAATGAATATTTTGGAAAAAGCTTTTATTATTTGCTTCACACCTATGTCATAATACATAATAAATTACAGTCATTAGCAAATTAGTGCTTGAAATGGCCACAAAAGCCTCCGCCTTCATTCTGGAGAATGCCCAGTGTTGGCTGCAGTCAGCTCCTTCGCTCTGAGCATAGGAAATGTAAAACCAAATGTTGGTCAAGGAATTCCAGTTGCCGCAAAGCAGGAGTGCCAGAACCTGAACTTTTTTGGAATCTTATTCCCAGCTGGCATTTACACTCAGAGCTCCCCTAAGACATAAGAATACAGAGACAGGAGCGGGCCATTTAACCCCTCGAGCCTGACCTGCTATTCAATGAAATAATGGCTGATCTGTGACCTAACCACGTGTGCCACCTTTGCCCCAAATCCTTTAATACCTCTGATTGAGAAATACCTGTCAATCCCAGTTTTAATATGGCCAATTGAATGAAAATGAAAATGGCTTATTGTCACAAGTAGGCTTCAATGAAGTTACTGTGAAAAGCCGCTAGTCGCCACATTCCGGCGCCTGTTCGGGGAGGCTGGTACGGGAATTGAACCGTGCTGCTGGTCTGCCTTGGTCTGCTTTCAAAGTCAGCTATTTAGCCCAGTGTGCTAAATCAGCCCCCAATTGATCTATTATCAGCTGCCACGTGAGGAAGCGAGTTTCACATTTTGATCACACTTTGGGCGCGAGTCTCCGGAAAGATTTCTAAGTGTGGTAGCGAGCGGGAAATGCCACGACCTTCCCTCCGCTCGTCTCGGCAAGGCTGGCAATGCAATTTAACGTTAATTGGTCAACTTAACGAGGCCTCACAGGCATTTTGCTTCAAATGAAGGCTCGCCAGCCGATTCGCTGGAACCACACTCTCCAGACTCCCCGCTAACAAGGTTGAGCAGCACTTGAACAACACTTGCTCAGCCAACCCCAGCCAGCTTGCAACAATGGTGCCGAGACACCCAGCCCCAAGATTTGGGGACGCAGACCTACGGAGGCTCCTAGATGCGGTTTAGGCCAGGAGGGATGTCCTGCTCCCCCGAGGATCCCAGAGGGTGAGCCACAGGACAGCCAGTGCTGCCAGGGAGGAGGTGGTGGCGGCCGTGAGCTCGGGGAATGTGACCAAGAGGATTGGCCTCCAGTGTCGTAAGAAGATCAATGACCTACACCGGACAGCACGGGTAAATTGACACCAATACCCGCCGAGATCATTCTGCCCCCACGCGAGCATCCACCCCCCCCCCAACCCTCCATGTGGCTCCCAATCCTCCTGTCATCCCCCTTTCCCTTAAACCCCCCAACCCTTCCTCCCTCCCCTCCATCACTGTGAACCACCTGTGCAGCCAACAATGCCCTCTCTGTGTTTCCGCAGAAGAAGTTCTCCCACAATTGTGGGGTGAGGGGTGTCAGACATTCAAATCCTCACCACCTTCGAGGAACGAGCCCTTGAAGGCGATTGGGTTGGCCAAGGACAGAGCAGTCACCAATGTGGAGGTTGGCAGTCTTCACAGAGGTGAGGATTCACTGGGTCCCACCCAGAGGACCTGTCAAGTGAGTTGTTATTGCCTTACTGACTGACCCATCCCTCCCAATGGCCACATGTCCATTCTCCTGCAGGTCCTCCAGCTATCGACGCCGGGTCATCCAGATGGCCCCTCTCCAGCCTCCAAGGACACCTCGAAGGAGAGCTCCAAGGATGCCACGATCGATGTGTCATCCCCACCCTCCACCAGCGCAGATATACACACCTTGGTGGGAAACATGAGTGGTCAGGCTTCTGTGGCACAATCTGGTGAGCACCACACAGCTGCTGATGGACATAAGGTGGAGGCAGGAATCCCCAGGCGAGACAACATGTTGGAGGTCTACTGGATCCCAGGCCCCAGCTGGAGGGAGGGAGGGGGGGGGGGGATGAGGGCGGGGTGGGAAGAGTGGGGTGGCACATTGGGAGAGTGGGGCATTGTTAGATACCTGTGACACATTAAACACCCTTGACCACAGCAGTGTGACACCTCTGTCACTTTCCTCTGCAATGCAGCTCGACCTCCGAACCCTTGGCCCATCTCTCCAGGAATCCCCCCCTTTCCGTAACACTCACTCATCCTCTGGCTGTGGGCATGTCCCCAGAGCTGTGACCCATCCCTGGCTGTTCGGATGTTGGCTGCTGCTTGTGTGGTGTTGCCTACCGCAGTGTTCAAGCACAGTGTCCAGGCATCAAGGTGTGATTGGGTTGCTAGGCAATGACCCTCACATGCTACATGGCCTACCCTCTCAAGGGCATCCATTTGGGTTGAATGAAGTGCTCACTTAACCATGATTGTCAATTCCCTTTCAGCAATAGCCTTCAGCTAGAGGCCAGAGGCTTTGGCAGTCAGTGGGGGTTATGAGTGGTCAGTGGGGCAGACAGACAGGGACAGGGGTTGCCCCAGGAATGGGTACACACGATCCAGGGGTTGGCATGCTGGTGCCATGCGCGGTTGTCCCCCCAGGGCGTCCGCCTCGCCCCCCCCACCCCACCCCCCCCGCTGCCTTTGCATGGCACCCTGTGGAGGGTGCCCCACCTCAGCCGAGCACTGGGGCGGCATGCCCTGCTTCCTGGGCTCTTTGCCTGTGAGCAAAGTTTGCTACTCACCTCCATGGCTCCCCACAGAAGCCCTACCGCCAGGTTCACATTTTTCAAAAGGAATACTAATTGGCGCCAGCGTGACCCCTTGCTGGTGAGGCCAATGAATGATGGGAGGCCGTTGGATATGGGGTCGCTCCCGTTAATTGTGTGGAAATACGGCTTAAGTGGTGATAATTGGTTTCTCGCCACGTTACGGAGAGATCCTGATTTTGCCTACGGGAGCAGGGCGATCACATCGCAAACTGTTTGACGACTGGCACGGTTCTCATTTTCGACCTCTCCCACTATTCACCGGCCTCATTCCGCTTGAGCGAGAGTGCAATGAGGTCTGAGAATCGCGCCCTTTGTGTGAACAAGTGTCTCCTAATATCACTCCAAGGAGATTGGGTTGTAAATCTTAAGCCTATTCCAGACCAACAACCAATGGACTCTCTATTCAGTTCATCCATTTTCCTTAACATCTTGAAAGCGTCGATCAAATCACCAATTAACCTTCAAAATTTCAATGACTACAAGCCTAGCTTGTGTAATCTCTTCCTATAATTGAACCCGGATCTCATTCTGGGAAATTTCCACTGCACTTCCTCCAAGGTCAATATATGCTGCAAAGTGAGATTAGAGACAATGCCAGTTCCAGTTGAATTGTCTTGATGGAAATGGTCTCACGCTTCTCAGGGTTGGTCAAGGAGTCAGATTGGGGCATCAACAACCTTGGGGAGAGAGCTAACATGAGGGGGTGAACAGGGCTGAAATGATTTGATGATTTTAAAAGGAACAAGGTTGGTTCAGTGATAATGGACTCAGGTTTTTCTTTATTCCTTCACAGGGCATGGACATCTCTGGCAAGGCCAGCATTCATTCCTCATCCCCAATTGCCCTTGAGAAGGTGGTAGGTGAGCTGCCTTCTTGAACCGCTGTAGTCCATAGGGTGTAGATACACCCACTGTGCTATTAGGGAGGAAGTTCCAGGATTTTGACCCAGCAACAGTGAAGGAACGATGACTATATTTACTTTTTAAAAATGATTCCAATTAAGAGGCAATGTAGTGTGGCCAAAATACCGAACCTGCACATCTTTGGGTTGTGGGGGTGAAATCCACGCAGACACGGGGAGAATGTGCAAACTCCACACAGACAGTGACCCAGGGCTGGGATCAAACCCGGGTCCTTGGCGGCGTGAGGCAGCAGTGCTAACCACTGTGCCACCGTGCCGCCCAAAGATGTGCGGGTTAGGTGGATTGGCCAGGCTAAATTGCCCTTTGTGTCCTAAAAAAAATAATGTTAATGGGGGTTGTTGGGTTACTGGTATAGGGTGGATACGTGGGCTTGAGTGGGGTGATCATTGCTCGGCACAACATTGAGGGCCGAAGGGCCTGTTCTGTGCTGTGCTGTACTGTTCTAATTCTAATTCTAATCTATATTTACATGTCAGGATGGGGAGTGGCTTGGAGAGGAATTTTCAGATGGTGGTGTTCCCATGCTGCCCTTGAGATGGAGGTTCCTGAGTTTGGAAGGTGATGTTGCAGGAAGCTTGGCAAGGTCCAGCAGTGCATCTTGTAGATGGTAAACACTGTTGCTACCATGCATCGGTAGTGAAGGGAGTGAATGTTTGTGGAAGGAGTGCCAATCAAGCGGGCTGCTTTGTCCTGGATGGTGTCGAGCTTCTTGACTGTTGTTGGAGCTGCACTCAACCAGGCAAGTGGAGAGTATTCCATAACACTCCTGACTTGTGCCTTGCAGATGATGGACAGACTTTGGGATGTCAGGAGGCATACGTCCTGCAGATGGGGGGGGGGGGGGGGGGGGGGGGGCATGAAGCTAGATATTAATAGGGACTAGCATTTAAATCATTCTGTGAATCTACATCTAGTTGGATGACGGGGGAGACACATCTCAAGCTTTACAGCAGCACCAATATTCAAGTGAAAGAACTGTTTTGCAACATTTGATTTTCCAAATGCCATACAACCAGATCATTTTCTGATGGAAGTCTGCAATTTTCAACATGGCTGAATGGACACAATTTTAAAACCATTCACAAAAAAGAGTGAATAAATCATTAAAACAACTCAGACAAGTTGATATAGATTTATAAGTGTCTATACGTAAATTGTCATATATTAAAATAGGTATGTATATTTATTTTGATTTTAAATGCACAATCAGAATTTTGTGTTACAAGGAAACCTTTTTGATAATCACAATGATTTTCAGATTCAAGATTCTGTGAAGATTCTGTTCAATGTGTGCCTAGTACTACAAACATTAATTCTTAGCGAGGTCATATGCAGAACATCTGTCATTCTGTCTATACTCTACGAGCCTCAACCAGGCCTCTGCATGGCTATTGATTTTTCTTGCATTTGCCATAATTTACTTAACCATCACAAAATCCATCAGTAAGTAAAGGGCAACTGTCCATTAACATCCCATTTACCGGCATTCTCATTTCTTTCTGCTGTGTCCTTTTGGTAAATATTTCTTTTAAACTGCTCTGTGTTTATAGTGAAGAAATGAATTAGGGATTCACACACCTGTTTC
The DNA here is from genome assembly GCF_902713615.1 of Scyliorhinus canicula. NCBI lineage: Eukaryota > Metazoa > Chordata > Chondrichthyes > Carcharhiniformes > Scyliorhinidae > Scyliorhinus > Scyliorhinus canicula. Next base: position 214,598,376 of record NC_052146.1, read on the forward strand.
TGTTCAATAACTGCTTCACAGAGGTACATGTAATGTGCTTAAGGAGAAAATAAATATCTAGACGTTATTACATCTGTGTGCAAAGGGTGGTAAATTAGATCCTAATTATATTATAAGAGTCTTGCAGCTTTTTCAGCTCAGATTTTACATGTGCATTTTACAGATCTCAAAAGCTTTACTGTGACTAATTCATGAGGTAGTGTTTTGAGTGCTTTCATCTGTGGTTATCCTGCAGTCTTATTTACAAATAAACCAGGGCCCTTTCTGCAGCCTGTTAGCACACTGCTGCTGCATTTAAGATGCTTTCAGTGTGCACGCATGGCAGCAATCAGAAAGCTCTGGCTTTGACTAATTACTCTATCACATAATTCCACAAATTGGCGTTCTACTGGGGGGCTGTGTGCAAAAGAACCAGGCTCAAAGTGGGAAGTCAGGCAGAGGTTTATGTTTGCTATTCATTTCTCAATAAATTCAACATGAAAACAGAAACCGGCATGGGGTTGAAGGGGGGCAGTGGCGGTTGGATGGCGCTGGGGGGGGCAGGGAATTGAGAGGGACGACTTCTCGGAAAATGATTTCTGACCAAGAGTAACCTCATGGCAACCCTGCTGTTATAAACACTAACTACGTAAAACAGAATGAGCTCATATTTCTAACATTCACTTTCTGACTAGTGCAGTAGATTTCACACGTCGGGTGTTGTTAAGATAAAGAGGTGGTTATTGTCACAAATTTGCACCTGCAATGGGCACACGGGTCTTGCTTTAGCTGCGACAGGATATCTCAAAGGAGAAGCCTGCCAGCCAAGGCTTGTGGCATGGTTATCATTTCCGGCTACCTGCTCTTTTGCTTTCACTCACAGTGAGGGCATGAAAGAAAATCCTGCGTAACAGGTTCTGTCTGGTGTAAGCCACAACCACAAAAAATAGTTAACCAAAGGTTTCACCTACCTTCTGGCAATTCCACGATAACTTGTTCAATTTTATTCCAAAAAAGCATTGACTAAATCTCCCTGTGATTTAAGAACTGTGTCATTAGCGATGCACTGAAAGTTATTTTTGTCACAGGGTTGAATTACTGAACCTTTCCAGTTTTCTTGCATGGCTGGTAAAAAATGCAGCTAACAGGATGAAAAATCACACAAAAGTTCTCTATCATCTGACAAGACACCGTGACTTATAACCCAATATAGGAGATCCACAATCTCAATATATTAACAAGCAAAAGCATGAGAATTAAAGCATTCAGTTTACAAGTGGGCAGTGAGTTTGTCCAGTTAAGGGTAATAGTGGTGATTGATTGGGCCTATTGTTTTAAACACAAAGCTTTTAGAACTCATTTTTGGAATTGGCAGGCTTTAGTATAACACCAGTCAATAAAATAACTGCTATTTTCAATTTTTCTGCAAGTTTATGCATGTGTGTTTTGCAAGGGCAACGGAGAGTCTACACCGAGTAGGTCAGAACAAAAACTCAGTTTATCTTACAATACTATTATTTACAGCTACAGTAGTCCCTTACAGGGTCTTCTCTAGTCAATGCCTGACTGGCCAACTTTATTTATACATAACCAGAGATTGCTACTAGTCGCTGGCCCCCATATCGGGGGAGCTTGTATTCTGCAAGATCCACGGGGTAGTTAACATCATCCCAACCCCGTAAAACCCATGCAGGTCCTAACAGTTTGTGTGTGTGTGTGCGTATGTGTCCTGTCATATCCTCCAAATGGATAATTATAGTAAACTGAAAGAAAAATGACCTTCTCTGATTTAGAAGATCAAAAAAAAATTGAAACAGTTTCTACAGCATCAAATAAGTCAATCAGGAGAGGATTGAAACACTGCAGATTAAAAACCAATATATTCTTTATTGCACTGAAAGTAATAAGCCCAATGGCATTGATCTATTTACAAATGAGCCACATATCTGCAATGGAGATTGCAAATACAGCTCTTTGTATCAGCAGATCTGTCGATTGCTGTTCCAGTAATGTTTGTAAGGAGGAGAGGTTTGAGCAGCACTGACAGCAAACGTCATAGCCCATATACATTAACACTCACATCCAAATTCACAGCAATACAGAAGGCACTTCATTCTGGAGCTGACAATGGTTCAAACGTTGGTGCACCCATGAAAGATAAGGCACAAAAATAACAGTTTCCAAACTAATTAAATGTCACCGTGAAACCTAAATAGTTATATCATCTTTTGATCAAATATATTTCTTTTTTTTTTACATTTAGAATACCCAATTCATTTTTTCCAATTAAGGGGCAATTTAGTGTGGCCAATCCACCAACTCTGCACATTTTTGGGTTGTGGGGGTGAAACCCACACAGACACGGGGAGAATGTGCAAACTCCACATGGACAGTGACCCAGGGCCAGGATCGAACCTGGGACCTCAGCGCCGTGAGGCAGCAGTGCTAACCACTGCACCACCGTGCCGCCCAATCAAATATATTTCTTGATGCTTAAGCAATCTCTCACTCTCAGTCAAGCATGCAAATTCAACAAGTATAAAACCATCAGTTAATGCAAAGGATCTAAAAGCCACATTAACTCCTCTGTAAATATGCTGGGACAATGATCGCATTCCTATGTTATTCAGATTAGAGGGGAGATGAGTTGAAAGTTTTTCACCCAGAGGGTGATCGAGGTCTAGAACTCACTGCCTAAATGGGTGTTGGAGGCAGTAACCCTGAGTGCATTAAAAAAACACTTGTGATGCCTGGCCTATAGGGATACAGATCAAGAGCTGGGTGACCAAGTATGCATTGCACGTTCATGCCCCAATGAGTAGCTATACCACCTGGTGGAATGGCTGAGCCAGATCTCTGAGGGCTCCTCAGAAACTAGGGTAGATCAGCAGGGTGTGCTGCTCCCTGAATCCAGTGACCCCGTCTGGAAATACAAGTGATATCAGACTAAGGTATGGCTTGCGGTTGCCGTAATGAAATAGTGCGCTGCGCTCATGGTATAGCATCAGACATGAACAATGCTCACCTAGGAAGACATCAGGGAGCTACTGCCGCTATTGTACCCCAGCACAAGCTGTCACAACAACAACAACTTTTATTTATATAGGGCACTGTCTACCCGAGTGGGAACAGAGTCCCATAACAAGCACATTTAGCTGGTCGTCGAGCAACACCACGCTTTCAAATGGGACTCTATTCGCATTCAGTTAGATTTGGGGTATCAGCAGGGAATGCGCTGCCGAGGTCGCATTTAGTCCCTTCTCTTGCACTGAGGAGCTCCGCTCTCCAAAACTCCTCAGTGCAGGAGGCGATTGGGACACCATTTTTAAATGGCGTCCCGATCTCTTGACTCCTGAACCCCCCCCCCCCCCCCCCCTCAAAAGCTCCAACTAATCTATAAGGAGGTGCTCAGACCATCCCCACACTCCACTGCACCGGGCTTGCCCAGGCCCGATCCCCATCACGGGAAAAGTACCAACTTGGCACCTTGGAACTTCGAGCCTGGCAGTGCCCTTGCCAGCTGGCAGTGCCACCCTGGGACCTCAGCAGTGGCAGGCTGGTACCCAGGTGGCACTGCCAGGGTGCCACTCTGCCCTGAGGGCAAGCACTTGGGAGCCTCCAATCTCCTAGGCGAGCCTCACAAGTGCCATTTCGTCTGGTTTATGTTTGTGGGGACCAGCATTGAACAGCACTCACCGAGATTGTCAAGGTGAAGGAGTTAGATCTCAATGACTCGGGGAGTTTGGGTGGGTGCATATTGGACTGGGGCTCGCTGTCTCAGTCTGACATGCAGATTTGCTAAAAAGTGATCCGCCCACAATGGGCAGAATTCAGATGGCGACGTCGTGCGAGATTGCTTTAGATCTCGGGATGCATGTCAAGCCGGGTAGATCCTGGAAGAGGGATCTCCTGACAGCAGCCAGCCACGCCGCTTCACCTCACAGGTGCAACGCGGCCGGTAGATCACACCCATAGTGCCTTTGCAAAACATCCCAAGGTGCCTCACCTGAGCATTATTAAAGCTTGCCATTCAGCCACATTAGGGGATATCAATACAGGTGACGAAAAACTTGGTCAGAGAGATGGATTTTAAGGAGTGTCCAAAAGATGCTTGGAGAGGTGTAGAGGTTCAGGGAGAGAATTAAAGAGCTGAAGGTACAGCTGCCAATTGTGGAGCAAGTAAAATCCGAAATGTGTAAGAGGCCAGAGTTAGAGAAGGGCAGAGGTGTACAGCTGGAGAAGATTACAGCAAGAGGGAAGGATGTGGCCACTTGAAAACAAAAAGGTAAACTATAAAAATGAATGAGAAAAATAATGGTGGTAGTGGGATAGTGACGGCACATAAATTCCGCTCTACTATGTATCTCTTTGTTCATTGCTACCTTTTTTTATCACTGCATACAATAACAATGAATAAAACAAATAGAGCTCAGGGGCTGGATTCTTCCCTACCCGATGTGACGGGGTGTCCCGGCGTAGGGGAGTGGCGCCAACCACTCAGGAGACGGGCCTCCCCAAAGGTGGGGAATTCTCCCCACCTTTGGGGGCCAGCGCCGCTCCGGAGCGGTTGGCACCAGAAGACTGCCGCAAAAAAACGGCGCCCCCGGCAGCGGGGCTGGCCGAAAGGCTTTCGCCGGTCGGCGCATTCGCCGGCAGTGACGTCAGCGGCAGTTGGCCGCTGACATCACTTCCGGCGCATGCGCGATGTGGGTTTCTCTTCCGCTATGGCGGAGGCCGTGGCGGCCGCGGAGGAGAAATAGTGCACCCAGGGCACTGGCCCGGAGTCTCAGCGGGGGGCCCTGATCGCGGGCCAGACCACCGTGGGGGCACCCCCCGGGGTTCGATCGCCCCCCCCCCCCCCACCCCCCCCCCTCAGGACCCCGGGGCCCGCTCGCGCCGCTGATCCCGCCGTTACAGAGGTGGTTCAAACCTCGGCGGCAGGAGAGGCCTCCCAGCGGCGGGACTTCGGCCCACCTGGGCCGGAGAATCACTGCAGGGGCCTCTCCGGTCGGAGTGGCGAGATTCCCGCCACCGCCACTTCCCGGGTGGCGGAGAATCTCTGCCACGGCGGGATTTTCGGCGGTCCCAGGCGATTCTCCGACCCTGCTGGGGGTCGGAGAATTTCGCCCTAGATCAGAAGAATCAGATACATTGACCCATTTGGGTTCACCATCTCAGCCTAAAGATTCACACAGAAGCGCACTAAGTAGACAATAATTAGACAAAAGGAAATGTTGCAGGGATTCTCCAGCACAACAATAATCAATCAAAGTATTCTGAATGATTTCATTGGATACAACAAGAATTGTATTCTCCATGTCATTACACACCTCTGTTATAATCATGTTTCTGTCAGCGCTATCTTTAGTAGCTGTTTTTTTTAATGTCAAGCAATGGTGGGGATGATTTTCTATCTTTCGGGGATTGAAGGATTTTATTATAGTTATTTCTCTTTCAAAGCATTCAAATGTCATTGGCTCTATGGAGAATGCATTGTTGAATTGAGCAAGTTTACCTCCATGATTTTGCGCCCGTATTCACCGCAAGCAGGGCAGCAGGGTAGCATGGTGGTTAGCATAAATGCTTCACAGCTCCAGGGTCCCAGGTTCGATTCCCGGCTGGGTCACTGTCTGTGTGGAGTCTGCACGTCCTCCCCCTGTGTGCGTGGGTTTCCTCCGGGTGCTCCGGTTTCCTCCCACAGTCCAAAGATGTGCGGGTTAGGTGGATTGGCCATGCTAAATTGCCCGTAGTGTCCTAATAAATGTAAGGTTAAGGGGGGGGTTGTTGGGTTACGGGTATAGGATGGATATGTGGGTTTGAGTAGGGTGATCATGGCTCGGCACAACATTGAGGGCCGAAGGGCCTGTTCTGTGCTGTACTGTTCTATGTTCTATGTTCTAAGCGTAAACAGCGAAGCAGGAGCAGTCTTGTGAGAGCCAGGAAACGAGATTCTTTCCAGAAAGATCTGGAGCTGGATTCTCCGATCCTGCATTTATGGCCACAGGATCCGTCTGGACTTACAACCAGAAAGTCGGCGCCCCACCCCCCCGCACCAATCCTGCGTCCGATTGGGGGCTAGCAGCCGGGCAGCGAGGTTCCCGAATGGTGTGAGCACACGTGTCCCATGCCGTCGGGGACTCGGCCCATGGGGGGCGGAGCATCGGGGGAGGGCCTCAGGTGACGTCCTGAGGCCGTCCATACGGCGTGTGGCGCACTCCCCAAGTACGCCGTTTTTGAGGGGCTGGAGCATTGCGAAAACGGCGCCGCCCCGATTCCGGTGTAAACAGGGATTCTTAAGGCCAATCGCGATTTTGCCGTCGACGATCAGAGAATCCCCTCCTGATTTTCCTTACCACTCACTGATGATGTAGCGAGGTTCCCTTGGGTAGGAACATCGTTTAAATGCAGTTGAATGAATTTGCGTATATTATAGGGCCTATATGCTACATGAACCACAGCCCCGCCAATTTTCTTTTGGTCAAAGTGCTTCAAGACCTGATCTGAGAATTCCACGGTGCACCTGTCGAGACACATGCTGGTTTTCAATCAGAGCTTGACACTGACAAATTGTGGGAAAATTCCACCCAATATGCCATATTACCACTCTTCAGGCGAAGCTTCTCTTTGTTCATGAAATGGAAGATCTACATAATCTGGTAGCTTGGAGGAATTTGCTCTTCAAACCAGACAACTTCTGAAAATACAATTCTATTACTGAGCCATTCAAAATGAAAAAAAAAATGGCACTTTCCAGTCTTCCTGCCAGCGGGAATTTCTGGTTCCATGGTGGGCAGGACTGGAATAGCCTGGCCCCAGTCTCAGATCCGAGTACTCTCAGATCAGTGATACCCCAGGCAAACTTCCCGAAACGCCTTTGAGAATGAACCCCACCTTCAAGCTGACGCACCACCCATTAATGCAGCATCATGCCATTTCCCATCTGATAATTATTTGGTCTTATATAGCTGTGTGGGATTTTTCTGTGTCCAAATGTTTGTAGAGTTGAAACACCCTGACATCAGCACTAAATAATTAATTGGCTTTGGGATGTCCTGGGGTTGTAAAAGACGCTATATAAATGCAAGTCATAGAACCATAGGACTTAGCAACAGGTGTAGGCCATTCAACCCTTTGAATCTGCTCCACCGTTAAATAAGATCATGGGTGATCTGGTTGTGGTCTCATCTCCACTTTGCCACCTGTCCCTCATAACCCTTGATCCCCTTGTCTATCAAAAATCTGTACTGGCAACACTTGGAGATAAACAAATCTCCTCATTTCCACCTTAAACAACAGATTCTCATTGTCTGTAACGAGCACTTCAGGGATGCCGTACTTGCTGAACGAGAACCGCAACTTCTCGATGGTTGCCAGGGAGGTGGTTGCCGCCATAATGTGGACCTCCAGCCATTTTGAATGGGTGTCAATCAAGAGGGGGAACATTGAACTCTGAAATGGGCTGGCAAAGTCGGCATAAAATCGTGCCCATGGCCGTCCTGGCCACTCCCAAGGGTGAAGGGGAGAAGCCAGTGGGAGCTTCTGGTGCTCCTGAAGATGGAGCATTGCTGGACCATCCTCTCAATGTCCACATCCAGGCCCGGCCACCAGACAGAGCTGCGTACCAACATCTTCACTTTAGACACCCCCAGATGTCTATTGTGGAGGTCCATCAACTTCTAGTCTTTTTCTGGAATGATGCCATGCATACACTATAGCAGGATATTGTCCTCCATACTCAATTCTGACAGTTTTGACAAAAATGCCCTTAACTCGCCTGGTAGCTGTCACTGCTGTCCTCCATATAACACCATGTGCTGAGCTTTTGTGAGGGTCGGGTCTGTCTGAGTCCATTCATGGAACCGCAAACGGTGTGACTAGCAAAGAATCCACCCTGGGAGGTGATGTGAGGATAGTTGGTAAAGGAAAACAGCTCAGCGCTTCGGCATTCGCTATCTGTCTCCCCGGCAGATGCTGGAACGAATATTCGTAGGTGGCCAACAGCAGGGCCAAGCATTGGATCTGAGCACAGGCAATGGGGGATCTCCTTGTCCTCTTTATAAAGACAGAATAAAGATTTATGGTCTGTAATAATGGTGAAGTGACGGCTGTAGATGTACTGGTGAAATATTTTTATCACGTAGACCACCGCCAGACCCCCCTTCTCAATCTGCGCATAATTTTGTTCTGCCGCAGTCAGCGGCCGAGAAGCCAAAGCAATCGGACATTCCCGCCATTTTCCATCCAGTGTGACAGGACGGCCCAATACCGTATGGCTTTGCGTTACGTAGTGGGTCAGTAACCCGGAAGATGGTAACTGTTTCTTCACCTGCAGAAAAGCCACGGCCTGTGGCTTCATCCGCTGCCGTACTTGCTTTTTCTTCACAAGGAGATGTAAGGAGGGCAACATGGTCGCAAGGCTCAGGATGAACTTGCTGTAATAGTTAACAATTCTGAGGGCAGCACAGTGGCCTAGTGGTTAGCACAGCTGCCTCACGGCGCTGAGGTCCCAGGTTCGATCCCGGCTCTGGGTCACTGACCGTGTGGAGTTTGCATATTCTCCCCGTGTCTGTGTGGGTTTCGCCCCCACAACCCAAAAATGTGCAGGGTAGGTGGATTGGCCACGCTAAATTGCCCCTTAATTGGAAAAAATAAATCTAAATTTTTAAAAAAAGAAAAAAAAACCAAATCCGAAGAATGAACAAAGCTCCATGGTGTCCATTGGGGCGGGTGCCTGCTGGATACTGCGCACATTTTCTGCGACGGGATGCAAGCTTTCGATTTCCACCTGGTAACCGAGGTAGACCACCTCCCTTGCATGGAAGACACATTACACCTGCCGGAAGCAGATACCAAACTCAGAGAACCGTTTCAGCGCTACCTCAAGATTGGCTAGATGCTCTTGTTTGGTCACTCTCATGACCCAACATCATCTAAGTAGACCGCCACGCACGGCAACCCCCTCAGTATGTTCCGCATTACTGGTTGAACTATAATACAGATGGAGGACACACCAAAAGGCAGCCGGCTGTATTCATAAAGCCCTTTGTGTGTATGATTGTAACATATTTCCGGGAGGCCTTGCACAACTTGAGCTGCAAATACACATGGCTCATATCGAGTTTAGGGAATGAGTGTCAGCCCGCCAACTTCACATAAAGATCTTCAACATGGGGCATAGAGTAGTGATCCAACCTTGAAATTGTATTCACTGTCAGCTTATAGTCCCTGCATAACTGGACTGTCTAGTCCAGTTTTAACACCCACACCACCAGTGCTGCCCAATCTGCAAAACATATGGGCCTCATGATACCCAGAGTTTCCAGTCAACTGAGTTCAATTTCCACTTTTTCCAGAAATGCATTGGAGACTGGGTGCACCCGGAAATACCGATGTTGGCCCCGAGCATGGTGGTACCTGCAATGTTCAATGGCTCACCGGTGTAGGTGGCCAACCTAGCCTTGGTACCTGTCAGGCCCAAATCCTTTATTCCCTGTTTAATGCGGCCAAACGTACACAGCCCCACAACTGAAACCACTGTGCCAGTGCCCAGTTCCATGTCCAGCAAATGCCCGCTCATCTGCACCGTAATCCTTATGGGGTCACCTGGGTGCCACCATGCAATTTAACTGCATGCGGTCATCTTCTCCAGGCCCATCCAGGTGGAAGGTATGGGATCTAGGCTCATGCCCACCTCTACCTGGGCACCTGGATCACTCGTTGGTCTGCGCTCTCGCCTGGGCTGGCGACCACATGCCCTGCAACGACCTGACTCGCCCTCAGCGGATTCCAGTAAAGCCTCCCGTCGGGATAACTCAGCCTTCAGCCAATGGGCCTTTACAGTGCTCGGTCCAGGGCACGGTATCGGTCCGTGGAGGGGTACCATGCCGGGATGGGGTGGGCGTCCCAAGGCATTTATTTCCATGCCTTGTATTTTTTTGCACCCCTCGTCCTGCACTTTCCTGGAACAGTGAAATTTGTATTACCTGCTGTAGATTCAGGGAAGGTTCAGCCTATAGTGTATTTTGGGTGGCTGCGTTGTTAATGCCGCAAACTAAACAACCTTGCAGCAGTTCTTGAAGGGAAGTACCATATTCGCAGAACTCAGCAATCTTCCGCAACTTTGACATACTCAGTGACGGACTCACCCGGGATCCTCTCCACGGTATTAAAACGATACCGCTGTACAATAACGGACGGAGTTGGGTCAAAATGTTGCCCCACTAGAATTACCAGTTTTGTTGAAGGTTTGCACGTCGGGTGCCACTGGGCAGGTAAGGCTTCGTATCACTCCAAACATGTGTGTGTCACAGGCATTCAGCAAGATGACTGGCGATCATTCACTGTGATATTGTTTGTCCTGAAAAAGTAGTGCACTCTGATTCCAGTCTTCAAAGTTGGCGTCAGAGATATCTAACCGTCTGAACAAAGGCATGATGAAGAGAAAGTTCCAACCTTTATCCAGCAGGGTCGAGGAGGTGGATTATCCGATGGTGTAGCAGTGTCGATTTCTATCCAGTTTGACCCTCATCGCCAGATTTATAAGGCCATGAAGACGTTCACACCGAATAGTTCAAAGAGCTTAGTTTATTTACAATAACTATTATGTATGTCACACGGTAGACCCCAACTGGGTCTGCCTTGCTGGTGCCTAACTGGCCGGCTTTTTATACCCTACAACTAAACATTGTTTAGAGGACCCTGCCTCCTGAACGGGTGAGCTCATATTCTGCAAGGTTCATGGGTAAGTTAATTGCTCCCACCCTGTAAATCCCTTGTGGGTTATAATAACATCTTATACTTAAACTGAGTCCCCTGGTTCTGGTCTCCCAACAAGGGAAACCAGCCTCCAGGCAACCACCCTGTCAAGTCACCTCAGGATCTTATATACTTCAATAAGGTCACCTCTCAATCTTCTAAACTCCCATGGGGGAAGGCCCAACCTGCTCAATCTTTCCTCATAAGATAAGACCTCCCAGGAATTACTCAAGTGAGGCTTCTCTGAACTGCAGTGTTTTAAAAACTCTAAAGTCTGTCTGGATTTATCTCCCAGATTGTTAAAGTAAATGGCTCCACCTGTGAATCAGAATGGAGGGAATGATGATTGATATGATAGGTGCTACAGATATCGATGTGGGATGAGTTGTCACTTTAACAGGCAGTTATTGTGTGCATCACACTTGTTTCTTGTTTCGATTGGAAACAGAAATTAGGGGGGGGGAGTGTAAAACGAGTCACTAATCTACTTGACACCAGTTTTACGTCAACCCTATGACCCCAAAGCTGAACAACACAGGATCATTGCTTCAATGTTGCTTCAATGTTGTATGTTGTTTGAAATAGGGATGGCTCTCTGGAGTTTTGGATAACAGATTGTTCTGACCTTATATATGTACCAGGGCTCAGTCCTCAATATGAAGCTAACTCTGACTGGTGGAAATTAGGTGCTCATTTTCAAGAACTTTTAGCGATGAGATTCAATGGATTAGTCATCAATTTTGGCATTGATGTTAGGGAGTTTCATCTCTTCAGATTCAGATATATCCATCCAAAGGTAACGAATAATCCAAAGTAACTCTTTGTGACGTTTTGCACACTGCTGCTGCACTCTGCACTTCCAGGCAGTTTACCTGATCCCTTTACTCTTCTCTCACATCCAACCTGAAGTCACCTCCATGTGTTTTCCCCTGTCAATGGCATAGATCTCGGAAGGAAAACACACTGCCATAGCTACAGAACAAGAGCTTCCAAGATATCTGTCATAGGCAGGCCCATTTAACCCTGTGGGGAGTGTGAGTCTGGGTGCATTTACACTGGTGCAAAGCAGCTTTCACCAAACTGACTCCAGAGCAAACCTAAAGTGGGACTTCCTAGAGAGGAGCGCATTGGGGCTGAAGGCGGGGAGGATTTGGCCCCAATGTATGCAATGGAGATGTAACTTCACACCATCAAACAAGCCACACCACACAAATAGAGCAAAACTGCACGAAGGGTGGCATTAATTTGATCCACTGATGACCTTAATTGGCAACTTGACACACTGGCTCCAAAAAAACTGTTTTCCTGTTTTAAATCTTAATTTAAACATGAGCTACCACCATCACTGCTCAACTAAGCGATTTACACGTAGTGTTGCATTTTCTATACAGATGGGCACACAGAAAATCATGTTAGTTGACAAGGTATTCGTAATAATAGGCACCTCATTGTAACACATAAGAACCTAGCGTAGCATGTACGATGAAATAAAATTGTTAATTTCTGGTCAACTATAACTATTAATGTGTTTCTTTTAGATTCCGCCACTTTGCTATTTGACTTTCCTCCTCATGTCTCATTGCTAAGTGTGTTATAACATTAACACACGGGCCTCACGGTAGCATGGTGGTTAGCATCAATGTTTCACAGCTCCAGGGTCCCAGGTTCGATTCCCGGCTGGGTCACTGTCTGTGTGGAGTCTGCACGTCCTCCCCGTGTGTGCGTGGGTTTCCTCCGGGTGCTCCGGTTTCCTCCCACAGTCCAAAGATGTGCGGGTTAGGTGGATTGGCCATGCTAAATTGCCCGTAGTGTAAGGTTAATGGGGGGATTGTTGGGTTACGGGTATACGGGTTACGTGGGTTTAGGTAGGGTGATCATTGCTCGGCACAACATCGAGGGCCGAAGGGCCTGTTCTGTGCAGTACTGTTCTATGTTCTATTATGAATTTGCAGTGGTACAACTAAAGTTATTTGCTTCCTGTATTTTTGTTTGCCTAATATTTGCCTAATATTGGCTTCACTCTGTGATCCACATCCAAATTATTCCAATTTTCCAACTGAGATTCCTGCTGCCATTTTTGATACTTCCTCACTTTGTTTTTCCCATTTGTAAATGGCACAGTACAGTGACGCCGAAATAATGCCCATGTCCCATAAATCAAATGCATGTGCCATGTGCAGAAATGTATGAGCACACCAGCAAGCTTGAGCAGGCAGGGTAGAAGTTGAGAAGAACATGTGATACCAAACCCCGTTGTTCCTGTTTGGGTACTGATTGTTCAACTTGGCTATACTGCCACAGATGATAGGAATTGGAAAACCGTGACAGAAGGTTGTGGGCAGAGGGTCTGTCAAAGCTATCATGTGTTAGCGTCAGTCTTTGCACACATGTAGAATTCAACTGCCTCAGAGTGTCACAATGGGCCAGAATTTGCCGTCCCAATTGTTGCGGCGCAACATTGAGGGCCGAAGGGCCTGTACTGCGCTGTAATGTTCTAATCTTCTAATCTACACCTATACATGAACATGACTTTTTAATCAATATTTATCTGACTTTGTTGATGTTTCTGAGGAAACATGAAGAGATGCGTGATTGTGGGCATGTTCTAATGGCCACACTGTGCCTGAAAAGCAGCTCGCCACGGTGCAGCATGGCTGATAAAAGCCGGGAGCGCGATCTCGCGAGACGTTGCAAAGTAAATTCTGCCCATTGTGGGTGGGATCACTTTTTGCCAAATCTGCATATTAGAGCAAGACAGTAAGACTCACGCTAATGTGTAGATTCCTGAAGTACCCGAGGCTTTGGGATTCATTTCCTTCGCCTCAGAGACCATGGGCTAGTGCTATTCAGCACTAGTCCCCACAAATGGGGACCAGATGGAACTTTACTCATGGGGATCTCCTGGGGGATCAGAGGCCCCCAGCTGCATGCCCTTTGGCAGTGGGCACTAAGGAACACATGGCTAAATGCCCTTGCTATGGGACTTTGTTCCGGTTTAGTTGAATTGAGCCCAAAGAGATTAGTGAATGAATCTATGAATCAGAGTTGCTCCCTGGCAGTGTAGAGCTGGCAGCATGGTACAAAAAGAAACAGAACCTAGAAGAAACAGAGCCTGGACCTGAAACGTTAACCCTGTTTCTCTCTCCACAGACGCTGCCAGATATGCTAGGTCTTTCCAGAACTTTCTGGGTTTTTTTTAATTTAGAATACCCAATTATTTTTTTTTCCAATTAAGGGGAAATTTAGTGTGGCCAATCCATTTAACCTGCACATCTTTGGGTTGTGGGGTGAAACCCAAGCAGGCACGGGATGAATGTCCAAACTCCACTCAGACAGTGACCAAGGGCCGGGATCGAACCCAGGTCCTCAGCGCAATAGGCAGCAGTGCTAATCACTGGGCCACCGTGCCGCTCCAGAACTTCCTGTTTTTACTTCAGATTTGCAGCATCTACAGTATTTTGCTTTTGTTCTTTGATGCTTTGACTCTGTACCACGTTTGAAGTGACTTTCAAAAGATCTCTACCTTTATATGACTTTTTACCAACTTTTATCCGATTATTTGATGTTTCAAAGTAAGAGACTCTTGAGCAAGATGGAACAGACTTTTAAAGAGCATCCTAATCTCTGTTAGGCTGGCATCTTTGGGTCCCAGACATCACCTTCTCAGCAGGTTTGATGCCAGGCTCCAAACATATGACCGTGTGTGGGAGAATTGTGATGGGAATCGCGCCGGAAAAGCTGATGGGATTTGAAACGGTTTTCCTGCCTGAAATGACACGACTGAAATGACACATTTTTCAGGAGAATATCGCCCATTATCTAATGTTTTAAAATCCTGCTTTATATCAATGACATTATAAGATGACTTCAAAGTAACTGAGCACTATCCTCGGACTTTCACGGTGCCTTGATTTGGAAGAGCGCAAGAGTTCAACCATACATAAACTGAACCAACTTAACATTAGCGTGATATTTGCATGTTTCACTCCAAAATTTGGACTCCTTGAGTTCAATTCAATACTAATAGGACCATTACAAAAATACTATACACTACACCACTGACTATAATGAACGACAAATAGCCCAGCGATTACCATTCCCTCACCCCACATTTGAAGCCAATGCTACATACTTAAAATATTCACAACTACTCGATGTACATGTGCAGCATGTACGATAATAAAAGTTTACTAACTGGATTACTATTTTGTCATTTTGCTTCATCGGTTAATCCATACATGAATTTTTAAAGAGCTTACATGGGGCCACAATGTTATCTCTTGAGCATTTCAAAACTTGGTAGTGGATGGAAGCAGTCAAAACACATGGTACAATAAATACTTTTTTCTATTTTTACAAGGCTCCAAGGTCTACAGAGAAAGGCTGAGTGCACAATGTTGTTTTCCTTCACGTTGATGGGAAAACAGCGACACATTTTGTGCGGCAGAGTTGGAGAGTAGCAGTCGGATGAGACTGCTTCCGGATGCTGCTGAGAGATCAGTGAAAGAATTCTGCAATGGAATTTCTGCCTTCAAACGCCTTGCCATTCCGCGTCCAAGCTATTCTTTCATAATTGACTTTCCCCAAACAGTCCATTCCGATCAAAAAAGAATGCCTTGTGCTTTGTTTTAAAGTTGACATCTGAAGATTTTCAGCCCATTTTCAAAAATTGTTGGGACAGCCATGAAGCTCTAGATGCACAACGACTTGCCTGTACTTTGTGTGGAGGGGAAATACTAATAAATATTATTAGTGAAAGTAGTTGAGCTGCCAGATCGTTCAATTTTCTTAAAAGAACCGTGAGCTGAAATAACTGGCTAACTATAAACTTGAGCTGGTTTTTCCAGTCCCCCAGCCGTGTGTTTCTCGGCGGCACGCCATTCGCTGGCAATGGAATTCTTTATTCCTGTTGCTTGTCAATGGGATTTCCCATCGAAGCCACCTCATGCCATCGGGAAACCCGCGGGCGGGGTTGCGCAGCTGGTGTGAATAAGGGGCTGGATTCTCAGTTTTTGGGATTACGTCTCCACGCCATCATGAAAACTGTGGGGCTGGATTCTTCACTCGCTGATGCCGAAATCGCGTTTGGCGACTGGGCGGAGGATCCGTTTTGGCACCAAAATCAGGAGCAGCGGCGGTTTTTAAATTCTCTGCCCCCCCCCCCGAAAATCAGCGTACTCGTGGAGTACGCCGTGCCAAGTATCCACCGCCTCAGGCCATTGCCTGAGGCCCGCCTCGCGATGCTCTGTCCCCGAACGGCCAAATTCCTGACGGAGTGGGTCTCTCATGGTCACACCATCCTGGATCCTCGGGTGGCAGCTGTGGACTCATCCGGGGCCACCACAGTCGGGGGAGGGTTGATTGTCGGGCGGGGGGGGGGGGGGCTTCATTCGGGGCTGGGGGCAATGTGTGTGCGCAGTCCGGGGCGTGCGAGTGGCCACATTGGGCACTACTTTGTCAGTCCAAGTGGATCATGGCGCGGTCGCTGGTGGCTACCACTGTGCACATGCGTGGCCTCTGACCCGAACGTTCAGGGGGCCATATCAGCAGCTAGAGCTGCGAGCTGTACAATGGCTACCTGCTAGCCCTCAGCAAAACGATAAATCTGTGGCCTTTTGATGCCAGTTTTCCTGGCATAAAAGACCACAGTTTTCACGACAGTGTGGGGACTCAGGCCCAAAAACGGAGAATCCAGCCCGTGGATTCGTGCAGCAGTCGCGCCGTGCTCCATGGCGGACTCAGCCCGCGTACCTGGACTGGCAAAATAGTGCCCCACATCAGCCGCTCATGCACCACGGACTGCCCGCACACATTTCCCACAGCCCCGAATGAAGCCCCGCCTGCCTGCCGATCGGCCCTCCCCCGACTGTGGCGGCCCCGGACTTGAGTCCACAGCTGCCAGACGAGGATTCCGGATGAGAGACCCACGCTGTCGGGAATTTGGCCAGTCGGGGACGGAGCATCGCGGGGCGGGCCTCAGGCAATGGCCTGAGGCGGTGGAGTACGCCGATTGTCGGGGGTGGGGAATTTAAAAACCGCCGCCGTTTCCAATTTTGGCGCCAAAACGGATTCTCTGCCCTGTCGCCGAACGCAATTTCGGCGTCGGGGAGCGGAGAATCCAGCCCAATAATCTGCAGTGGCCAGAGAAATCCAGGCCCTTGTGATACGAAATAGTGCAATTCTCAGTTATTGTCACTTGCCTATTTCCCCAGCTACTGCCCAAAATGGGTCAGACAGGTACGACTTCCAAACAGAAAAACTGTTTCGCTTGATTTCCAAAAATATTTTATTAATTGTTTCTCAACTAACTCCTTCTGTAATATAGAGAAACACCCCCGGGATCTTCCCAGGAGCATCAGAATGCAACATTTGACATCCAGCAACATAATTGGGTCAGATGTCAAAAGGCTCGGTCAAAGAAGTAGGTTTTAAGAACCATCTTAAAAAAGAAGAGGTGAAGAGGTTTAGGGAGAGAGTACCAGAGCTTAGGGCCTTGGCTGCTGAAGGCACAGCCACCAACAATCAAATAGTTAAAAGCAGAGATGCTCAAGAGGCCAGAATTAGCTGAGTATAGGGATCCTGAAAGATTGCAGGGCTGAAGGAGGTTACAGAGATTGGGAGGGGCGAGGCCATGGATAGGTGGTGGGCAAATGAGACTTGGTGTCAGTAAAAACATAGGCAGCAGAGCTTTGGAAGGTGTCAAGTTTACAGAATTGAACTTTTAATACTTTCTGCAACATCTTTGGAAGTTACTCTCCAGGCAGCAAGAATGGATGACCAGGCCCTGCTGACTGAGTTGACCCTTGGTCAAGATGAACAAATGAAGGTGTGAACAATTGGTCCTATGACCTTTGATTGGGGAATAGAAAATCAGACAGGGTTTTGGCTTCCGGTTGCTACCGCAGAATTACAGGATCATTTGGGATAAAAAAGGCTGTTAATTCGTCCAGAATGTTTCAAAAGTCCAATCCCACATCCCACTGCAAGATCCTATTGATTCTTCAATGATTCCAAGGTTTTCATCTCTGTTACGCTATCTGGGAATCCATTCTATAGGTTGATCACTCTCTGTAGGTAGAGAAACCTCCTGATATCTGCCCTAATTTCCAAGAGCCGGTGCAGACTCGATGGGCCGAATGGTCTCCTTCTGCACTGTAAATTCTATGAATCTATGAATTTGCCTTTCAATAATTCAATTCGAGACCCTTTATCTTCATCTCACAATTTACTTCAAAGTAAGCTATGTTGCGCTGATGATGGAAGAAATGGCTATTTAAGATGGTGGATAGAGTTCCAATCAAGTGCATTGCTTTACCCTGGATGGCGTTGAGCTGCTGGAGTGTTGTTGGAGCCGCACACATCCAGGCAAGTGGAGAGTATTCCATCACACTCCCGTACCAGCCTCCCCGGACAGGCGCCAGAATGTGGCGACTAGGGGCTTTTCACAGTAACTTAATTGAAGCCTACTCGTGACAATAAGCAATTTTCATTTCACTTCTTGTGCCTTGTAGATGGCAGTCAGGCTTTGGAGAGTCAGGACATGAGTCGATCACCAGAGTTCCCAGCCTCTGACCTACTCTTGTATCCAGAGTATTTAAAAGGCTGGTCCAGTTATATTTCTGTCAATGGTAACCTCCAGGATGTTGATCGTGGGAAATCTGATGATGGTAATGCAATTGAATTTTAAGGGGTGACAGTTAGACCCTCTGTTGTTGAAGATGGCCTTTGCCTGGTGTTTGTGTGACATTAATGCTGCTTGCCACTTTCAGCCCAAGCCTGGATGTTCTCCAGGGATTGCTGACTGCGGGTAAAGACTGCTTCAGCATCTGAGGAGTTGCAAATAGAATTGAATCTTGTGCAATCATTAGCAAACATTCTCATTTCTAACCTTGCGAGAAAAGGACATTGATGAAGCAACTGATGATGTTTGGGGCTAGCACACTACCCTGAGGAACTCCTGCAGTCATTTTCCTGGAGCTGAGGTGATTTACCTCCAACAACCACAACCATCTTCCTTTGTGCTAGGTATAACTCAAACCAGTGGAGAGTTTCTCCCAGTACAATTGTCCAATGACTTCAATTTTGATAGGGCCCATGGAAGCTACATTCAGTCAAGTGCTCCTTACAATAAAAGGAAATCACTTTCTCCTCACCTCTAGGATTCAGCTCTTTTGTTCATGTTTGGACCAAGGCGGTAATGAGGGTTAGAACCAAGTGTTCCTGGCAGATCCCAAACCGAACATTGATAAGCAGATCATTGATGAACAATTATGTTCGGTACAGATTGTGGTTGAGTACAATTCTGCTGCTGCTGCTGGTCCACAGACATCCAGTTTTGAGCTGCGAGATCAGTTCTGAATCTATCCTATTTAGATTGTGATATTATAGGGCAGCACGGTAGCATTGTGGATAGCACAATTGCTTCACAGCTCCAGAGTCCCAGGTTCGATTCCGGCTTGGGTCACTGTCTGTGCGGAGTCTGCACATCCTCCCCGTGTGCGCGTGGGTTTCCTCCGGGTGCTCCGGTTTCCTCCCACAGTCCAAAGATGTGCAGGTTAGGTGGATTGGCCGTGATAAATTGCCCTTAGTGTCCAAAATTGCCCTTAGTGTTGGGTGGGGTTACTGGGATAGGGTGGAGGTGTTGACCTTGGGTAGGGTGCTCTTTCCAAGAGCCGGTGCAGACTCGATGGGCCGAATGGCCTTCTTCTGTACTGTAAATTCTATGATAATGTAACATGTTTTAATGTGAAGGCTGTTACATATGTCTTTAAGGCACAACATCACTTTTCACCTTTGCCTGTGAGCAGAGCACACACACACAATTCTGATGCCTTCAACGTTTCTACCTCTGTATAAATGTTGCCATGAGCCTAGTCTCAGTAAATGAACCCACAATGTGCGATCGATGTCTTCATATCAGTATAACAACAGGACATGGTGATCAGAGGTGGTCAAACAGCCTGGCAGCAAAATTAAGTACAGGTGCGACATGGTGAACAGCCTTAGACCGTGCTACATGGCACAGGTGATCCTTGACATTCTGGATGACCACAATGAAGTCACAACATCAGAGTACAGAATGGTGACTATACAGAAACACTTTGATGAGATGATGCTGAAATAGAGCTGGTAAGCAGATGAATCCCTTGTGGTCAGATTGCATGTATGTAACGATCCTCACAGCTGGACAAAGCTTACAGGTCCTAAGTACTTAATAGAATGTCCAAATCTAACAAGACATGTAGAAGGTGTGGCCTTCTGCATGGGTCAAGTGAATGCCCAACTTTCCAGTGATACTGCAAAGCTTGTGACAGAAAAGGCCATGGCAGTGGCAATGCATGAGAGCAAAGGCTGATGCAGATACAAAGAGCCGTGTGCTGATCCAAACAGACTGTACACAAAACAGGTACCTTCCAGCAATAAGAATGACCATTCAATATCCTGTCAGAAATATACATACACAAGAGGTTATTGACAAACTAGAAAATGACAATGATCGCTAGATGTGAGGATGAATGGTGAACACATATTCACACCAGCAATCTCAGGGAAAACTGTCCAAAGTGTTTGTCAAGATCAAATTATCTGCCCTGGGAAAGTTGGTAACTATTCATTATTGGTCAAATTAGCAGAGGAACAAATGGCAACATGCTAACCCCCCAAATTCTAAAAGACATATATCCACAGACATGAAAGGCCATGGTGAAATCTATGACTGTGCAAACATTGGTATACAATGGTTCTGTAATTCCAAGTGCAGGATCTATAGTCCTGGAGTCCATCTACAATCAATACTCCTTCATGTCACAGGTATTCTACATTGTGGAGACTAAAGACCCAGCAATCACAGGTCTACTGGCATGTCATGATCTCACACTAGCAACAATCCATGAAATTAATCAGCCATCACATGACAGATCAACATCAGAAGGGATTCTTATCCCCTCAGTTCACAACCTAAAACTGAAATATCCAGAATATTTTGACAAAATTGGCAGCATCAAGGGAGCTGCAACATTCCACTTGCAGGTGAATGCTAGTCTGTCAATTGATCCACCGCATAAATGCAGCGTACACATATAAGACAAACTGAAGGTTGAATTAGACAACAGAGAAAAACTGAATCATCAGAAGCGTACAAGAGTGCACAGATTGTTGCAGATTGATCAAATCTGTCATAAAGGACAGATAATTGAGTTTATGCCTCAATCCACAATGTTTAAACAAAGCTTTGAAAAGTTGTCCTGACAAAATACCCACATTAGCGGTGTTAAATTTGAGATTAACGGTGCAAACTTCTTCTCGAAGCTTGGTGCAATGCATGGTTATTGGTCAGTACATCTCGCGATAAGCCCCAAGAACTTACTATATTTCACATCCCATGCATATGATAATGTATTCAATTACTTCCTTTCAAGTTAACTGGTAGCCAGGATCTCTCTCAAGCTCACATGGACAGCACTACAGGCTCTGTACCAGAATGTACCTTTATCATCAATTCACTGCTATTGTGGGAAGAATAAAGCAAAAACATGACCACTATCTGCACTTATTGAAGCAAGCGGCATGTAATGAAAGAATGATGTTCAACAGCCTGAAATGTGACATAAATATGCAGCAGGCCAATTTCTTTGGTTCTATTTATTATAGTGCTGACATATGTCCCAATCCAAGTAAGATACTGGATACTAAAACCATATCAACTCCTCAATATAGGGATGATCTTTCGGGCAGCATGGTGGCGCTGTGGTTAGCACTGCTGCCTCACTGCGCCGAGGTCCCAGGTTCGAACCCGGCTCTGGGTTACTGCCCGTGTGGAGTTTGCCCATTCTCCCCGTGTTTGCGTGAGTTTCACCCCCACAACCCAAAGATGTGCAGGGTAGGTGGATTGGCCACGCTCAATTGCCCCTGAATTGGAAAAAATGAATTGGGTACTCTAAATTTTAAAAGAAAGATAAGGATGATCTTTGAAAATGTCTAGGTCTCTTTAATTTCTTGTCTCCATACATTTCCAATTTCACTCAAAAGTTTAAATTGTTAAGGGGATGGTTGAGAAAGAATGTGCCTTTCCTGTGTTGTGAATCCCACCAATACTTCTTCGAAACATTGAAATAGTCATTATAAGGAGTATAAACATTGCAATTTTATGATCCAGGGAGACAACTACACTGGAGATAGATGCCTCAAAGAGAGGTGTGGGAGCATGTATGCAACAAAAAGGCAAACTTATTGCATTTGCTTCAAAACCTCTGCCCATAAAACAATCCGACTACTCCAACATCAAGCAGGAAACATTATCTTTACTTTGTGGGATCATGAGATTTCATACCTACTATTTGGGGAAAGATTTATGATCGAGACCGACCACTGGAGATGATTTAGCGAAAACCATTGACTAGTGAGCGCATCACCAAGATTGCAACATCCCTTGATAAAGATTTAATGTTATGACTGTGAGATCAGGTACAAGCCAGGTAATTTAATGATCACATTGGATACACTTAGCAGATTATCTAACCCAGTTAAAACAGAAAAACTACCCTTGGATCTACAAATTGACTACATTGACATCAAACTTGAAGATGTTCTCCAAATTAATCTTGTTTATTTTGTCCAACGCAAATGCCAGGAGCTTGAAGAAAAAGCGAATGATTCCATATGGCAGGAACTTTGGAAAACCATGATTAATGGATGGTCTGATTCAATTCACCACACGTGAGACCATTTTGGCCTTATCCGGATGAACTAGATATCTACCAGGGAGTCAAAGACAGGCAGGTTAGAAGACTTGCCAGAGACACAGGGCGCAATTCCCCCATGGCCCTACCAGTAGATTCAATGACGGGTAGGGGGGAGAATTTGGTGGGAGTGCAACAAATTAATTTCATGCCAGCGTGAATTTTCTTGAAGAACTTCTTCTGGTGCCCACCATGGCAGATCAGGAAACCCTGCTGGGCGGCAAAGAACTAGTTTGCATCCTGCTATTGGGATGCAGATGAAAGCTCTACTGGAATCCTCCCCCATACCCAATTCTCCACAAAGCCAGCAGGAAACAGCGGCTCAGTGGTTAGCACAGCTGCCTCACAGCGCCACGGTTCGGGGTTCAAACCCATCCTGGGTCACTGTACGCATGGAGTTTGCACATTCACCACATTTCTGCGTGGGTCTCACCCCCACAACCCAAAGATGTGAAGGGTAGGTGGATTGGCCATGCTAAATTGCCCCTTCGGTGGAAATTTAAAAAAGAAAAGGCCTGGGGCTGCCTCCAAAGTTTGGAATAGAGGCTATCCGCAATTCTAGACCTTGCAACGCCATAGCAGTGGTTGGAGCGAGCATCTACTGATGGATCTTCCAGCTTCATCGTCATCAAGGCTGTCCATCTTCTGGTCTCGGAGTGCTTCCAGCGGTCCATCTTCCATTTCAGGAGGTCTATCTTCCTACTTCAATAATGGGTCAGTGACATTGGGCTCCATTTCA
Organism: Scyliorhinus canicula; assembly: GCF_902713615.1. NCBI lineage: Eukaryota > Metazoa > Chordata > Chondrichthyes > Carcharhiniformes > Scyliorhinidae > Scyliorhinus > Scyliorhinus canicula. Next base: position 214,621,587 of record NC_052146.1, read on the forward strand.
AAATGGCGCATGGATACGAAGCAGACTATGCACCATCAGGCATAACCTGTCACAGAATACGAAGCAAAACCTCTGGTTGCATAATGATGAGGTTGGGGCCGGGAGATATGGTGGTTTCCCGCCGACCTCTGCAGCAGGAAATACCCCACATTCCCAGCACTGCTATGGGATTTAGTCTCTAAATGGGAGAATTCCACCCACAGCCTTTTGGTCGGGTACAATCAATGACATTGACGTCTTTGTCAAGAAATGCAAGGCATGTCAGGAGCATTTGCCAAGACAGCACAGAGAACACTCATAACACGTGATTTTCTACCTATCCTTCATCCAAAATCACATCTGAGTTCTTTCATGTCCATGACATTGACTTCATCGTAATCCTCGAATAGTTTACCAAGTATCCCATTATTCAACAACTGCAAAATACATTAAGCTCAACTGTTGTGCACGCTCTTAAAGTGTTATTTTCAGTTTATTTGGTATGCCTAGTGAGGTCATTATCAATAATTTATTGGCGAGACATTTCAGGAAACAAGGATTTGTTCAGAACAAAGGTCCTGTGAAGTCATGACACAGAAAGGCACAACACTGAGACGCAACTGAAGACAAATCAGATCCATTCCAGCTCCTCAAAGCTGTAAGTCCAATTGCATTGAGGATATGATCCTGAATGAAACCAGGAACAACATCCAAGAATAACAATCCCACAGATCACTGTAAGTAATTAAAGAAACCTCCTGACAAGATTATCATTACAAGATCTGGGTGTACCAGCAGATTATCTTTACACTTTCGAGATTCATAACTTCACCAGTTCTATACACTTATCGAATGGTAACTAAACATGAACATGTTTTGTTAATAGTTATATTTCTTTGAAAGGGACAAAAGTATCTTTAAAAAGAAAGGGAGATATTGTAATATGCCTTCAAGGTATAGCAACATGATATTACTACAAGGGAAAAGTGTTACGTGATCCAGTCTTAGTTTCACTTTTGCCTGTAAACAGCACATGCACAGCTCTGTTGCGGGATTCTCCATTGGTGGGATCCTCCACCCCGCTGGCTGCACACCCACACCCACAGGTTTCCTGAGGGTGTGGGGTAGCCCACAATGCGAAGCCCCATTGGTCGGCTGCGGGAACAGAGAATCCCGCTGCACCCGCTGGAAAATGGGGCTGGAGGGAAGGAGAATCCCGCCCCTGATGTCTTCAGACTTTTGACCTTTGTATAATTGTTCTCATGTATCTCGTCCACATAAATGAACCCAGAATGTGTTTACAATTGGTGCTTTTATGTCAGTGTAACAACACAACCAAGACAGGACTCTATCTACAGAAGGACTCTATGGTGGTTGTTCCTAACAATAATGTCACAGACAGACATATCTGTGACTGGTAGAATGATGAGGACAAGGTCAAGTCAGTTCTTCCCTCTTCTTGGTTCATTCATCACCTGCTGCAGGCCCAGTCTGACACCTATGTCCTTCAAAGCTCGGCCAACTTGGTTAATAATGGTGCTGGTGAGTCACTCTTGGCAATGGGCATTACTCAGAGTGCATTCTGCGTCCTTGCCACCCTCAGTGCTTCCTCCGAGTGGTGTTCAACACGGAGGAATACTGATTCATCAGCTGAGGGAGCATGGTAGGTTGTAATCAAGGTCTCCTTGCCGATGTTTGACCTGATGCTCTAAGACCTCTTGTGTTCTGGAGACCCAGCTCCACTCCCTCTCAACTGTATTCGACTCTGCTGCCACCTCTTGTGGGTCTGTGTTGTCAATGGGACAGGATATATCCAGGGTTGGTGATGGAGGTGTCTGGAACATTGGCTTAAAGGTATGATTCCATGAGTGTGACAAAATCAGACTGTTGCTTGACTAGTTGGTGAGACAGATCTCCAGGTTTTTGTGAGGAGGACTTTGCAGGGTCAGCTGGACTGACTGTCTTTGTTGTGTTTGAATCCAGTGCCTGAATCAGTTCAGACCCATCCAGTTTTATTCCTATTGCTTTTGTAATGGTTTTGATATGACTATGTGGCTTAATATGATGTTTCAGAGGGCAGGTAAGAGTCAACCAGGTTGCTGTTGGTTAGGATGCTGCCGGCCCAGGTAAGGATAGCAATTAATTGAGCCCAAACATCACCAGTCTTTTAGGGACAGAGTTACTGATTTCCCTTTGTGTGACCGAGTATTTCCTGATTTCATTTCTGTGGGGTTCAGCTCTAACTTTAAGATAAAATGTGCCCTCTTTTTGTTCGAGAGGAAATAGTTTCTCTGCATCTCCTCTATCTTATCCATTCATCATTTTAAGAACCTGAATTAAGTCACTTTTCAACCTCCTAAACTCAATTTTGTGCAATTAGATCACACAATTTAACCCTTTAAGCTCCAGTGTCATTTGGTCATTCAACATTGTACCTCCTCCATAGACACCATGGGCGGGATTCTCCAATCCCGTGGCAGAGTGTCCATGCCGTCGTAAACGCTATCGCGTTTTACGACGGCGTGAACGGGCCGCTTGCACGTCGAACGGCGCTGGAGCGGTTTGCACCGTTCCAGCTGCAGATCCCGGTGCGAACTGTGCGCCGCGGGATCCATGCATGCACACTTGCACCGGTGCCAACGAGGACATGCGCAAAGGCCCCGGCGCCAACGCGCGCATGCGCAGTGGCCTCCTTCAACGCGCCGGCTCCGACGCAACATGGCACAGGGCTACAGGGGCCGGCGCGTAGGAAAGAAGGCCCCCAGCCACAGAGGCCGGCCTGCCAATCGGTGGGCCCCGATCACGGGCCAGGCCACATTGGAGGCCCCGCCCCGGGGTCGGACCACCCCCCACAGGCTGCCACCCGACCCTTACACGCCGAGGTCCCGCTGGCCCAGAGCAGGTTACAATGGCACCGGCGGGACTCGGCTCTTTTCCTACGGCCACTCGGCCCATACAGGCTGGAGAATCGGCGGGCTGGCCATGTAGAGCGGCCCACGACCGGCGCCGCGCCAACCACGCCAGTGCCAATGGCGCCATTTCTCCGCACTGTGGAGAATAGCGTGCCAGTGTCGGGGCAGCGTGGCCCGTTCACGGGGATTCTCCGGCCCGGCCTGGAAAAATCCCGCCCCATATCCTCCTGAGGTTTGGAGCCCAGAACTGAACACAGTAGGTCCGAACAAGATTCTGTCCCTTTGAACCATTACTTTCTTCCCTTTGTATTCCAGCTCCTTTCAATTTATTAAACTTCTTGATTACTTTTGGGACATCTTCACTAGCTTCGAGTCATCTCTATCATAGAATCCTGACAGTGCGTTTAGCCCATTGAGACTACACCAACCCTCTGAAAGAACACCCCACCTTGGCCCACTTACCCCCCACCCCCACCCCGTAACGCCACCCAATCTTTGGACACTAAGGGGCAATTTAGCATGGCCAATCCACCTAATCTTCACATGTTTGAACTGTGGGAGGAAACCGGAGCACCTGGAAGAAACCCATGCAGACACGGGGCGAAAGTGCGAACTCCACGGAGTCACCCAAGGTTGGAATTGAACCCAGGTCTCTGGCGTGAGGCAGCAGTGCCAACCACTGTGCCGCCGTGCCACCTATATCCTCCGGACTGTAAATGCCCTTGATCTGTGGTATTGTGTGAAGCAAATAATGGCATGATGGGAAAACTAGTCAAGCCGAGGTCAGCATGTCCTGGGAACTGGGTGACTCTGAGAGTCTAGATAAGGCTTGGAGCTAGAAGTAGTCTTAATACATAACAAGCTGAACAACTATCTCTTCCTGTTCCTAAACAACTTCTTCCCTTTCTTAAAACAAAGACAAGATAATAATATGAAACTCAAGTCCCCTGGAGGTCAGCAAGGTGACGCCATTGTAACGATTATTACTTATGTTTTACTTTCAATCAAATTCCTGACCAAGCTGTATTCATGTTATCTTGATCCTATAATGTATAAGAATCGCCTTCTTTTCTGTACTATCGCAGACTTGAGACGGACTCAGCAGTTTGTAATTGACTGCTTTCCGACTCCAAGTATCAGCCATATACTGCTAACAGTCAGTTCTAAATTCGGAAATAAAGTTCAGTTTTGCTTACCTAATGAATGCTGTTTGAATTTCTCTATCACAGTCAAGACGCGGGGAAAATATAAAATACAACAGATCCTTCAAAGCTTTTTGTCTCCCACCATTAAGAAAATACTATGATTTTTTTTTTAAATCTTGGATGCAAAGTCAATGATACTGTATAACACTTGGCCATATTGAACTCCATGTTCCACAGTATTGTTCACTCATTCTGAAAACTTGAACGTACAATTCTCTATTCCTTCCCCAGGCCAATGATAGATATGGGTAAACTAAGACCCCTGTACAGATTCCTGGTGAACCCTGCTTGTCACATCCCATCAAACAGAATACATTCGTTTAATCATGACCGTCTATCTCCTCTCTCCCAGTTATTGGTCTGGGAGCCAATACCTCCGCAAAAGGTGAATAGGATAATGGCAAGAAATTGTCAGGGTTAAAAAAAACATCCATTTTCACTCTTCCCACCTTCTTCGTATGGGCAGCACGGTGGCGCAGTGAGTAGCAGTGCTATCTCACAGCGCCACGGTTCGCTCCCGGCCCCGGGTCACTGTCTGTGTGGTGTTTTCATATTCTCCCTGTGTTTGTGTGGGTCTCACCCCAAAGATGTGCAGGGAAAGTGGATTGGCCACGCTAAATTGCCCCTTAATTGGAAAAAAAAGAATTGGTACCCTAATTTTTTTTTTAAATTCCAACTTCTTAGCAAAAATAATTTTTCATTTCCCTTTTGTAATATTCTAACTTACTAAATTTTTCATTCCAACTCACTATAAATTTGGGATATGTTTTATCTTGATATGCTCCTTCCCAATTCTCGATTTTCCAGCTTTGACAAAGGGTCATCTGGACTCGAAACGTTCGCTCTTTTCTCTCCCTACAGATGCTGCCAGACCTGCTGAGATTTTCCAGCATTTTCTCTTTGGCCTCGATTTTCCTGAGCCTTTGAGATCCTGCAAATTTCAGTTCCAATGTCATCTCCATTTTGTAACATAGCTGTTTGTTGAAGATAGTTTTGCCATGCTCCACCTTCCTTTGAAAATGAGCTTGTCTCAAGACTTTGTTTTACCCAGCACTTCCCTCCTTTTTGCGAAAAATGTAATGAATCAGCCATGTATAGCATATACATCAGATTAGATGGGTATAGGACACAGAAACAGGCCATTGAGCCGAACTGGTCCAAGCTGGAGTTTGTGCTCCACCACAGCCTCCTCTCATCTTTTCTCATCTAAATCTATCATCATAAACATCTACTTGCTTCCCCTCATATGTTTTTCTCGTTCCGCTTAAATACATATTTATAATTTGCTTCAAACAATTCCTGCAGACGATAGTTCCATGTTCTTACCACTCTTTAGTTGAAGAAGTTTGTGACTATCTAAATAACCTTTATTTATGATCTTCCCCAAGAGAGTGAACGTTCTCCCTGTATCCACCTTATCAAAGCTTTTCAGAATCTTCAAGATCTCTCTTAGGTCACCCCTCAGCCTTCTTTTTTCAAGAGAAAAGAGACCCAGCCTGTCAACCCTTCCCCGATATGTATTTCTACACATTTCTGGTGTTATTCCTGTACCAACTCCAGCACCTCCATGTTCCTTTTACAATAAGGCAACTGTGTTCTAACCAATGTTCAATACAGCTTGAGCATAACTTCCCTACTTTTCAATTCTGTCTCTCAAGGAATAAAGCCCAGTGTCAGGTTTGCTTTCTGATGGCCTTGCGAACCTGTCGCTCAACTTTTACTGATTGATGTAATTGTAGTTCGAGGAATATCAGCTGATAGGGAAAAGAGTCCACCCATTTTCTGTCAAGTTAAACTAATGAGCAGACAATTGGGTGGGCTCCAAAGTAGGTGTGCCATCCTCCCCACCCAGTTTTGCTTCCATCTGCTCCATCCTGGTGACCCTGTCCACCAAAGCGTGAGAACAATCTGCCCCCTGTTATCTATAAATCCACCCACATCTCAAGGTGCATCAATTTATGTTTCACTTACTGTGAGGTGTTGGAACAACCATGCTCGCATGATGTTTGTGGCTACTTTTGGGAAGATCCCTCGTTTTTTCTGACGTTTTTTATCCTTGTCTGGATCATCATCATCTCCTGTGCTTGGTGAAGCTACACTGTTGTCCAAGCCATCACCTGTCAGTACATTAAAGATGCAGTTTTAAGGCAATCTTTTTGGTCATTTAAGACTTTTGTATTGCTTCTTTAGGTTGCACGACATCAGGAGAATGTTTTGTTCAATGTCAGTGTTTTCCAAATGTTTAGGGTACAGGTAATTTAATCTCTTAGCGATAGTCTTTGATCTCTTAGCACAAACTATTATATACATCAAAATAAGTTGTCTATCAGATTCCAGCACAGGGGCACTGGGGCAGTCTTCTTTGTAAAACCACACAGAATGACAGCTGGTTTGTACCTGAGCTCCTCCAATCCTTCAGTGCAGTGTTATGCTCCGTATGATGAGCATTGCTTTCCTATGACACTTTACTGCTTATCTTGAACTGGGGAAAAGGTCACACAGTGACCTCTTTCCAACAAATCTTCCCTCCCCCCCCTCTCCCCCTTTCCTCTGCTCTTCACCCACCCTGGAAAACTAACCGTTCCTTTCTGTTCTTCATTATTTTTAATAAAATGAAGAGGCCAGTGTTCACCATCTGTGACCTGGTCTTATTTAAACACAGGAAAATGGTTGGATCAAACAACTGGGTGGGAAACAGCTGGACGGACCAGTCATTCAGCTCGTCTTGGGCTTGTACAATCCCCCTTGCTGCTTCAATCCCCCACTGCTAGACAGGGACTGAGAGGAAAATAACATTGCAGGCACAGATGCAAACCATCTGCCCATGCTTACACTGGGGTACATAACACACAGTTTGGTTGGCACTAATGGCTTTAATGCCCATGCCAAGATTAAGGAATTGGGACCAGTATTACTCTCACCTGGATTTCCAAACTGCAGTTTATCAGAATGCTGCACACAGCGCACAAACTGTACAGCCACACATAGAAGGACAATTAACAATACAGTATTTGTAATTCTTACGTAGCTGAGTGGCAAAAGATCCCATTTATAGAGTGGGGAACAGGTACAAGTCATCAACGCTTTGAGGATTCTAAAGGACCTTGACACGGCTCCACATTCTCTTTTCAAACTCGGCAAATTAAAGTTATGTCAAGGAGATAGGCGTTTATTTTCAGTCCCGTACCAATGTATCAATGTAGCATTAAACTAATATTGTTCGCATTCTTCCTTACGTTATTCAAAGTTTACAGTGTATTGAGCTGGGTGAGTCAGTAAAGCCGACTTCGCGGTTCTCAGACGAATGGGCTGAAAAGTGTCTGTGCTCTGCAGACAGTTATGAACCCTATTTAAATTTGAATCTGGACAATCGCGCAGGTTTGGCCTGTATGGGTAGAATTCCACAGCACAGGACTGACCATGGCCTCAGTACAAATTGACATTAAATTGTGAAAACTAAAATAAGGACAGACAAGGAGGGGAAGTGAAAATCCCACACTGGTGCAGTAGGGGGTGCCATTTTGAGGCAAAGGTTAAGTCCCAGTGCAGAGGAACACACAATGAATCTGACCTATATTATTTCTGGCCTGAGCTTACTTGAGACTGGGTGCAAAGTGAACTATGTTTCATATCCCCAGCATTATTCTTAATTCTTGGAGAAGGCAGCCATTAAGACATGTGGCAAACACAAAATGCAAATGAGTTGCTAAGTAAATGCTGGCCTGAAAGTGCTTAAATGTTATAGGCAGAATTACATTTTCATTTAGCGGGAAGGACAAAAGAAAAATACACTCTGCTTCATTAATAACGCATAGTGCACGGAGTGCATGTTGTAGTACTGTCATTGAGTTTGAGGTGAATGCTGGGGTTTCCTTTTGTAAGGCAAAGCAATTTATTCCATCCCATTACAATTTATTAAAGAAACTTGACAAGAAGAACACATCAACAGCTATTTGAATCTGAATATAAATACTGCAAATATTAGATTATTCACCACAACTAAAAATAAAAGTCGGTGGGGACAGTCATTGATTAAAAAATCTGTAACAGCTTCCAGCCTAATGATGCACCCTCCCCATCTTAATATCTCTGCATCAACCCTCCTCTTTACATATAACTTTCCATTTGTGCCAAAAAAGCCTTCAAATTCATTTACGAGTAATGCCCCACTGCTTCACTAGAGAAGAATTCATTGATAATTTATGGAAATATCTACTACAATCCAAAGATGACTTTTTCCAGCTTTGTGCATCAATAGAATAATCAAGGCTTTAAAACAGCCTTTGCTTCCCATTACCTCAGGCAAAAGAACCCCTGAAAGCATGCCTTCAGGGCACCTGAATTATACACACCATTAGGAGAAGGAAAGGCTTTCTGCATTCCATATAAAACACTCACCAGTACTTTTCCTGTTTTTCACATGTAGCAAAAGCACCCACACTAGAAACAGAAATTTTAAGCAAAGACTTATGTAGATACAATGACGAAAGCTTTTAAGTAAGGACTATACCCCTCAATCAGTCTGGAGAGAGAAGCTTACCCCAAATAACAGGTTTCTGTTACATCATTAGCACCAGCCCAAAAAACATAGCCTCAGCTTTCATGTGCAGTTTGTTCTTCCTACTGTTTTTTAGGCAAATAGAGCAGTTTTACTTTCATCTGGGAGGGGCCATTGCACCGCTGGCTAGTAATCTAAGACAAGATTTTCATTCAAAGCAAATGCTTTCAATCCGCTGCAAAAATCAGGTCGCATTCGAAGATGCCTAAGAAAAAATAGAAGCTCTAACTTTGTTCCTCCTTGTGATTTGAAGAGACAGGTAAGAAGAACTGGAGATGCTGACCCACTGGATGCCGAGGGAAATAATTGTGCTCTCACGCACATTCCTTCTTTATTTCTTTATCTCTTTCCTTACACACATTTTTTTTCTGCTGGTTCTTTTCTAACTTTGCTGGCGTCCTGACCTCTGAGAGTCAAAACCTTGGAGAAAACTCGAGAGCATCAATTTTATTGGCATTCCCATTTTCGCTGTAATTTGATAGCATCTCTGTGAGGTCTGGGGCTAATTTCTTTTTCTCTCTCTCTCTTTTCAGACTCCAACAAGCTCATTCGCAGGGAGCCATATGGTAGCGGCTATGGGCCACATTTGCAAAATATCAGCACTGACTTCATTTCTAGCTTTGACTTCTCTGCTCCCAAAGCCAAGGGAAATTATGAAGGGAAAACTGAAAAGGTGGAAATAATCATAAAAATGATGCGAGTCCATAAACAAGCTTACAGCCTCATTAGTACAGCAGCAGGCTCCGCTGGGTGATTTATGCTCGTTTTGCTGATGCCACGAGGAAATGCCACAGGGCAACTTTTGCCAACTGCTAACAGTTTCTGACAGATTCTTAGCAACTAGTGTGAGCTGTGTTGTGGCTTTCGCTAGTGACAGGAACTGAAAATGTCATATCATCTGCCCATGTGTCACGGACTCCGTGTGGCAATTAAGCAGCAGACCAGTGAGTTAGGCGGCCAGAGGCGTTCTTCAATCGCCCCTGGCTATTTGGGAGGGGGGGGGGGGGGAGCAGAGCCTGCACACAGGCCTTGCAGTCACTCCACACATGTGCAACACACTTAGTCAGCCATCGTGTGTGCATTCCTACTGTCTTAGCTCTGATGAGTTTGATCCATTCAAATAGTCTGTAACTTCCCTTACCATCTCTCTAGGCATTGCATGACATTATCAGATGAATTTAGGGTAATCTCTTCTGATGTGATTGTTTGAAATGCCACTTTAATTGCTGATACCTGACTTTATATCAATGGCATATTGCAAGTCGAGGTGCAAGCTGTCTTTGGACTCATCAGAACTTAGTCAAAATACGATTTAAAATCAGTGGAGCTGACATATTGCTGCTTTACAGCTGCAAGCACCAGAGGAAAGAAAAGCACAACAACCAGGCTTTATTTAAGAATACCACTGGATCTGTGGCAAGCGTTGCTGAGACATGGTCCTGCAATTCAATTTTCTAGTAATGAAGAGCATGAACTGTAAGTCAAAACTGTCAAACCTTTCATCACAGTCGCTTGCCCTTTGAAATATTTTTTTTAGAATTGTTTTTACAAAATTTTATAGGCCATGGTCTGGTGAAAGAGGCCAGTCAGTAGAGAAAGGAATTTGTATTTCAATTCAACCATGGGCAATTTCTTGTAAGGTCTGCGCCTATCCCCATGGAGGGCAGCAGGTGACCTGTGGCAGCTCTTAGTCTGTTGGATTGCTCAGATTTCAAACACCCACTCGGCTCAAACATTGCACAGTTGTCCATTTAAGCATGCCCAGGCATTTAGGCCTCTCTATCTTGTTCCTTTCAAGAAAAGATAAAGCAGCATTTATCGCATTCAGACCATTCACTGGGTCAGAATGGTTATGTCTGCAGGGGTTCCCGTCACACAGGTCAAGGCAATCTTCCCTCCTCCTCTCAAAAATCTAGCTGCACTATAAAAATATTGTGTGTGTATTGTATGTATCTGTGTGTGTATCTGTGGACATGTATGCATGTGTGTGTATCTGTGTGTGTGCATTTGTGTGTATCTGTGTGTGTGAGCGTGTGTGTATCAGTATGTGTGTGATAAGTCCCTAAAGTGCAGAAGCAGGCCATTCTTTCAGCCCATCAAATCTGAAAGAGCACATTACCTAGGCCCACTTCCCGGCCTATCCCCATAACCCCACCTAACCTTTTAACACTAAGGGGAAATTTGGCACGGTCAATCCACCTCACCTGCACATCTTTGGATTTGTGTGTACGGGGGTCAGTTAACTCAGTTGGCTGGATGAGTGGGTTATGATGCAGAGCCACGTTAACTGTACGGGTTAAATTCCCATACCGGCTGAGGTTATCCATGAAGGCCCCACCTTCTGAGTTTTGCCCCTCACCTGAGGTGTGGTGACCTCAGGTTAAAGACCTCAGCTCTTTCAAAACAGAAGAGCAGTCTATGGTCCTCAGGGGCTATGGCGATTTTCATTTTGTATGTGTGTGTGTGTCTATCTGTGTGTGTGTCTATGTGTGTGTGTGTGTGTGTGTATATTTGTCTGTGTGTATTTGTGTGTGTGTGTCTATATGTGTGTATCATTCTGTGTGTGTGAGTTTATCTATCTGTGTGTGCGTGTCTATCTTTGTGTGTATATATCTGTGTATGTGTCTGTATCTGTGGGTGTGTCTGTCTGTGTGTGTGTATTTGTGGGTGTGTGTATCTGTGGGTGTGTTTATCTGTGTGTGTGAGCGTGCATCTTTGGGTCTGCATGTATCTGTGGGTGTGCCTTTCTGTCTGTGTGGGTGTGTGTATCTGTGGGTTGTATCTGTGGGTGTATTTTCTGTCTTATATTTTAGCCTCTCCTGACTATGCATCTGATGGATTTAATATTAGCTTCAAAACAGTTTAAGTTAATCCAAATACGGATGCTGGTAATATTATTGATTTTTTAATTCTCATTGACATTTTTAGTAACTTTTCCTTGCCTAAACTGCTAAGAAAAGAACTGTGAATAAAATATTGGTACTTTGTGCAGACTGATGCAATAAAAACTAAGGTTGGGGGGACCTCCAACATATCCAATCGTCCCTAAATTATCAGATCGCCTATTGGCAGCACTGTGTCAGCCAATGAGTTGGAGAGGTGGGGGAAGGGACTTTGGCAGGGTTCAGGGCAAACAGTCTGTTTCACAGCAATCAAAGTCTGTTTATGCAGCACACCGCATCAAACAATCTATGGAGTCTGTTTAAAAAGAGCCTCTATGAACTACAGCAAACAGAGCTCATAACCAAAACTGCAGCAACCTCTCCCGGTAAAAACAGTGTGATACGGGCAGCACGGTGGCACAGTGGTTAGCATTGCTGCCTACGGCGCTGAGGACCCAGGTTCGAATCCCGGCCCTGGGTCACTGTCCGTGAGGAGTTTGCACATTCTCCCCGTGTCTGCATGGGTTTCACCCCCACAACCCAAAGATGTGCAGGGTAGGTGAATTGGCCATGCTAAATTGCCCCTTAATTGGAAAAAATTATTGGGTACTCTAAATTTATTTTAAAAAACAAAAAAAAAAACAGTGTGATACAGGGAAAGAGCAGGGAAGTGCGTGACTAACTGATTTTGTTAAAAGAATCGGGGCGGACTCAATGGGATGAATGGGATCCTTCTGTGCTGTACTATTCTATGAATTTTCCAGTAAAATGCAGCAAGTGGAGGTTAGTAACAAACACATGATGTGACTAAAATCAATCCCAGTCACGTACAGTAGCAATCTAGCTGGGAACAGTGGTATAAGCAGCTCTGCTCTCATTTATTTTACTGAACCCCTATTCCTCCTCTAATGTATAACATAGAGCCTTCTAGGGAAATCAGCATACATTAATGGCCCATGACACAAAATTCAGACACATGGCAAGCTGGACATGACACACACACTTCTGTGGAGATCCACCTGTCCAGCACTCATGCATGGAAAAGCAATATTGTGGACATAGTCCCTGGCTCTAGCAACAGCATTCATTCGAAGGTTACTGGCAACAGAAGCAAAATCACCCTGGACATTCACTGTCTATGGGCCCATACTGCTCATTTGTAAACAAGCTCTTTTTACGGTCAGTTTATTATAAAGGGATAATATCACAGTTTATATTGCACCCAAGATTCCAGATTGGCATTTTATAGCTGATGTTCTGAGGAAACACACTGGAATGTCGTATTTAAGCTGCTTCAGATTTTACAGGTGATGTGCTGTTCAATGTGTCTCACATGTATACCTGCAGTGATTTATTGAAAAAAATCAGTAGATTTCGAGCAATGTTCATACTTCAACCTGCCAAACCAACCCACAAAAAAGCAATGTTATTTTTATTTAAATCACTGGACCTTTTCTTCAGATGTTCTTGTCCTCTGTGAAATATGCATGTGATTTTTTTTTTTTCTCATGTTGATATTTATAAATTGTTGTCTTCTGGTAAATATAGCCTAAGTTATCCGCCAAACCTTTGCCAGTTGCAGTGCTCCCTCCCCGATCTGAATAATTCCACCATTGGCAGCCGTGCCTTCAGCTCCCTGGGCCTTAAGCTCTGAAATTTCCTCCCTAAACCTCTCAACCTCTCTATCTCTCTCCTCGTTAAAGGTAATTCTTTATTTGATTATCTGCCCTAATATCTCTTTATGTGGGGGATCAGTGTCAAATTTTGCTTTACCGACTCCTTGGAAGTGTTTTGGAGTGTTTTACTACATTTGATCAAAACCAGGATGCTCAAGAGGCCAGGATTAGAGGAGCACTGATATCTCGGGGGGTTGTGGGGCTGAAGATAGGGAGGGGTAAGGCCATGGAGGAATTTGAAAACAAAGCTGAGGGATTCTCCATCCAGCGACGGCAGAATCGTGAAGCGCATCTGGGCGGAGAATAGCGCATCAGGCAAAAATTGAGGCCGGCGCGGGCACCGATCAGAATGCCATGTTCCGGTACCTCGACAGCGACATGAATGCATTTCACTCCGCACGCCGGCGTGAGCATGCATATTGTACAGTAAACACCATTGTCATATCATTAATGGGTCCGACCCCTCAATTTTTGCCTCCTCCAGGAGGAATTACCGACGACATGTTTCACTTGTGGTATTTAAAATCGGGAAACAGGTGTCATGGCTGCTGAGAGGGGGTACGAAAAATGTCCAACATCACTATACTATGCTGACCGTTGTGCTGCCAGCCGAGAAGCTTCTGCCAGGACTGGGTGTAGTAGCGGGGGATGGGGCGGCCAGTGATGGGTTGTGGGGTCAGCCACAGTCTGCAAGGCAGCATGTGGCTGCGCACGCTGCTGACTGCTCACTGTGATCTAAGCGCTACTGGTCATATGGGTGCCACCTCCAGGCCAACCTGCTCAGTACTCTCTAGCCCCAGCCAACCCATCGACAGGATGGGCATGTTCCAGCGCAACCTGTGCCATCTTCTTGACTGGGATGAGGGTGTGTGGGGAGTGCAGTGCCTATATGCAGTTCCTGCTTGTCAGGCTCTCGAGTGCGAATCATGACTCCGGCGAATCACATGCCAGCGTTTGTTGGAATTGCACTAGTTCTGCCTGGCACCGGTGCTAGCCCATTAGGATGTCACAAATAGCTCCAGGACCGGCGCTGCTTTCGGGGCTGTAGAACTCACACGATTCAGTCCCGCCATCAGCACTTAGCCTCCCAAACGGAGAATTCTGGCCGAGAATGTTTTCCCAATACTTCTTCATAAATCCCAATGGTGTCATAACATTAAACACTCAGAAAAACATTTAACTATGACTTTTTGACATAATACTATCTATCGTTTGTCAAGTGTCAGGTGGCTGTTACTTTTCCGGACTTACCGTCTAAATAACTCAGATTATTTGCTACTTCACTTCATTTCCAGAATTAGCAAGGATTGTTTTTACTTTAAGATCTTCTGCGTGTTACTGTGTAAAAAAGAATCACCATAATGAAAGAAAGCTTTTTATTCATAGAAACTTTTCCACCAATTTCAACATTTTTTTGGTGTAAAAGTTTGTCTTGGTTGAAAATTGAAGTGGTTTTTGGGGTTGAAAGATCTCCCTTTGCTGTTTTGATAGGCTTGCCTGTGGCTCAATGAGTTACTGCAAGTCTGGACCTCTCAGCTCAGCAGCTTTGTGTATTCAGAAGTTAGTATTCCTCTCTGGGGACCAGCAACATGCAGTGAAGCTCATTTCAGCTCCTAAGCGAGCCTCAGGTAAATCAAACATTTTTTTTTATTAACCATTTGATTTCTGCAGCTAACCATAACGAGCATTGCCTACATGAGGTTGGAAAAGCTAATGGGAAGCTGACAGGATCAGGTGCAACACTGGCTTCATACCCCCATCCCATTTTACAAAAACAACTTGCATTTGTGCAGCACCTTCAACGTAGTGAAACGTCCCAAGTTGTTTTCGCAGAATGGTTACTTCCTGGTAAATTTAGCAGGGATATCGTGCAGGCTGCAAAACCATCATTCCGTACAACTCCATGGGCTTCCCGCTCTGTGAGTGAGGTTAAAGTTACCCCCAAAAGACAAATGTTGCATTCCGTCTATTGAGTAGTTTTCAGGAGTTCATGAAATAAGCCCATGCAATAGCTTTGGAAATGGTTTCCATCAGAAACCATTCAGAAATTTTGGCGCACCTCCTTACATCACTGAATGGTGCACTTCTTTCATGGAGATGTGTAGCATGACTTTTTTAGGACATTTTGTTTTTATAAATTTAGAGTACCCACTTACTTTTTTTTCCAATTAAGGGGCAATTTAGCATGGCCAATCCACCTAACCTGCATATTTTTGGGTTGTGGGGTGAAACTCATGCAGACACGGGGAGAATGTACAAACTCCACATGGACAGTGACCCAGGGCCGGGATCGAACCTGGGACCTCGGCGCCATAGTCCCAGTGCGAACCACGGCGCCATGTGCCACCCTTTTTTGAGGACATTTTTAACATCCTGTACTTGAAATTAAAAATCTTCACCTTTCACATCCTCGGCCGCACAGACCAGCATCGTTTCTGGATCAACCTCTGACTTTTTGTGAATGAGTTGATCTCAGTGGGGGCAACAAAGAAGGCAGCGGAATTGGCTTCAACGTCCCTGGGCGAAGCTCAGCTTTCACGGTTCCCCTGACTGCAGTTTGTTGCCCACCAAACTCTGCTGAAAGTTAGTGGACATCAGGAATGGGACCTACCATTTCCTCTGTTTCTTTTTTTTCAATTGGCAGCAGAATTGTAAAGGAATGCAGTTATGTCACTGTTAGAAATAGCAACATTCTCCAGCCAGAGTAGGACAGAACCAGGGTCAACTGCGGTTCCTTCTGCAATCAAGTAGTCATAGAACCACAGAGCTCCTACAGAGCAGAAGGAGGCCATTCAGCCCTTCCAAGTCTGCACTGACCTTCCAAAAGATAACCCTACCTAGACCCACTCCCCATCCTATCCCCATAACCTGGTAGCCCCACCTAACCTGTGCATCTTTGGACTGTGGGTGAAACTGGAACGCCCAGAGGAAACCATGCAGACGCGGAGAAAATGTGCAAACTCCACACAGACAGTGACCCAAGGCCGGAATCGAGCCCGGTCCTTGGCGCTTTAAGGCAGCAGTGCTAACCACTGCGATCACTGCTTGCTAAGACTCCCGTCTGACGAGCAACTACTTCAGAAAAGCAGTCATTAGGTGCCTGCAGAATGCCACCGTCTTCAACTTCCCTCCAAACTACTCACCATCCTGACTTGGAAATATATCACCATTCCTTTACTGTTGTTGGGTCAAAATCCTGGAACTACTTGCCTAACACTAGCGTGGATGCACCTACACCACATGGCCACAGGGGACACTGTCTCAGAAGAAGGAGTAGCAACTTTAGGACTGAGGCGAGGAGGAATGTCTTCACTCAGAGGTTGGTGAACATTTGGAATTCTCCACCGCCGAGGGTTGCAGAGGCTTAGTCAGTGAGAACATTCAAGGCTGAAGTCGATAGATTGCTAGATGTCAAAGGCCTCAAGGCATATGGGGATGGTACAGAGAAATGGCGTTGAAGTAGAAGGTCAGCCATGATCTAGTTGAATGGAAGATCAGACTCAAGGCTATTCACTCGTGAGGTGTGAATAATACTAGTGACAACAGCATTTATTTCCCATCCCTAATTGTCCTTGGGAAGTTGGGGATGAGCCGACTTCTTAATCGTTGCAGTTCTCTGTGGTGCAGGGACACCCACAGTGCTGTTAGGGAGGGCGTTCTAGGACTCTGACTCAGCCATATGAAGAAAGAAAGAAATATTTGCATTTATATAGCATCTTTCATGGCCTCAGCATGTCTTAAAACATTTTTCAACCTTTGAGGCACCTTTGAAATGTAATCATCGTTGTAATGTCAGTAATGTAATATATCAGCGCTATATTTCCAAGTCAGAATGGTGAGTGGCTTGGAGGGGAACTTCAGGTGGTGACGTTCCCCTGCCTCTTTTTTGTTCTTCTCAGTGGTAGAGGTCACGGGCTTGGAAGGTGTTTTCGAAGGAGCCTTCGTGAGTTGCTGCAGTGCATGTTGTCGATGGTACACACGGCTGCTACTGTGCGTCGGTGGTGGAGGGAGTGAATGTTTAATGTAACAATGTCAAACAAATTTGGCAGTTTACTTCAAAAGCTATGACCATATCTTTAAAAGGTTCAACAAATTTACTGTACTATTTGCAAAAATGTTTTACAGGACTGATACTGTAATATAAAACAAAATGTATTAACTTCACAAGAGGTTAAGATGCTGGAGCATTCGCCTCATTCAAGGGTAATTATCCCATCCAACAAAGCTAACACCATATTCAAAAAGCTCAATATTAGCCTGTACGCTAGAATGAAACTTGCCCTTGTGGTCATCTCATTAGACAGTCACCTCAAGCAAGTGTTAGAAGTCTCCAATGGAAGTAAATAAGGACTGCCTCGCCAAAAAAACAGACATCAGTCCCCGGGGTGAACCTAGTTTCACAGTCCCGCTGTTTACCAAAATCAATACTTATATGAATTGATACCATTTCATATTTTCCTCCCTCTCTCTCTAATCCATCACATCCACCATCCAGCTCTGTTCACGCCATTAAAAATCACACCTCACTAACTGGTCCGCATCATTGATTGCTGATACTATACTTCCAACGAGTAGATGTGGTCCTGGTCAATGTGTCATTTAGAGTGCAAACCATTTTGATTTATTATTTTAATGTGAAACTCTGATTGCAATGTTAGCAAGGGTAATAAAGTCCTCTGTTCCTTTTCAGTCTCAAGAGTGAATGAGATTCAGAGAGACAAAAAGTAAGAACACACAAGAGGGCCATTAGAAATTGCTGCTGATTGTATTCCAGGCCTTTTAACATGTTTCCAAATATTTCTTTATTCATTGTGTAAACCCAGCTCCGCAGTTTACCAAAATTAACTTTTTTATTAACTATTGACGTAGCAGATGAATAATTCTTGTACAGCACTTATCTAAATGACACAAGCTGGAGACAAGTAAGATTCATGTGTATAGTTTGTTTTCTATAACAAACATGTCTTATGCTAAATTCAAACAACAATGATGATACCCCGCAAGGATTTAGTCTTACACCGAGGGTTCTTATCACTTCTTGACATTTTGGTTGAACTAAGGGTGTGGGGTGAGAGGAGACCAATTTCTTCCAACACATATTTAAAGCAGATTTTTAAAATTGTCTCAGCAGTTGGCCTCAAAACAATTCAGAAAAGATCACTCAAAAATGACGAGGAAAAGCTGGAATATATATTTCAGTTTATTGCAACAGGAATTTTTCCATCATCTTTTGTTAGAAAATGGCAACTGAGTGATAATTAATGAGTATGTACTTGGCGTGGATTGTCGAACAGCCGGAGGTTTGCTTTGACACTGGGAAAGGCAAGGGCGAAGAAGAACCCTAAACCAAGTTATATTCTACATTCATTATTGCCATTAGACAGCCGGGGGGAGGGGAGGGCTACGGGTTCGTTATGGGGGTTTGTTCGCATGGTTTTCCGCTAATTTTTTTTTCTTGTTAATTTATTGTTTTTGTATTGGAGGGGAGGCGTTACTGTTTTTCTCTGTTGTGATAAAAATTTGTTGTTGAAAACTTGAATAAAAATTATTCCAAAAAAGAAAATCTCAGCAGCAATCGGGGGGGGGGGGGGGTTTGGAGTCTGTAAAGGAGGTTTGTTTTTGCGACTGTTTGTTTGCTACTTTCTTCTTTTTTGTATTGTTATTAATTTATTGCTTTGTATTGGTGGGGGGGTCCTTCTTTCTGTTTATTTCTATACCTTGTTTATTTTATTGTTGGGAGAAAATTTGTTGTTGAAAAATTTGAATAAAAATTATTTTAAAAAAAAATTATTGCCATTAGACTGGATGTATGCATGACACTTTTTAGCAATTTAAGTGCAGTGGCTTTCTATACGTCTCTTAAACACACAGAGTCAGCTCTGTGGCAGAATATAGCAGAACAATGAAAGCTCCTGAGTTTAGTGGGGAATTTTACAATAATTGCCATTCTTTCCTCAGATGAACGCCGCTCCAAAAAACTGTTCTTCTGCCATTTTTAGAGTTTTTTTCTGGTGAATTGTGTTACCCATTAAGATGAAGCAGGCTAATGTTGGAAAATAAAAATTCTCCCACTTTCTCGAGTGGTTTGATTAAAACGCTCAAACATAAAACTATAGATGTACAGTTTCCTATGCTTCAACCCATGTTGTGTTAAAGGGGGAGGGGGAAACTATTAGCAAAATTATTGTAAAATATAGTCTCGAGAAAATGCGCCATTATGTGACTTGCAACAAATCAATTGCCTGATACACTGAAATGATAGGATAATTGTGCAGTGATTTTTTTATGCTGTCAGTTTGGTACAAATCACTACTTTTACTGTCAATAAAATTATTAGCTCGCCTAAACCATGCAATCTTGCAAACATATTGGGCGGGATTCTCCAATCGACGGCGTGAACGGGCCGCTCCCATGTCTAATTCTGGCCCCTACAGGTGGCCAGCACGGCGCTGGAGCAGTTCGTGCCGCTCCAGCTGCAGATCCCAGCACGAACAGTGCGCCATGGGATTCACGCATGTGCAGTTGCGCCGGCGCCAACAAGGACATGTGCAACACACGCATGCGCAGTGGCCTCCTTCAACGTGCCGGCCCCGACGCAACATGGCAGAGGGCTACATGGGCCGGCGCGTAGGAATGGAGGCCCCCAGCCACAGAGGCTGGCCCGCCTATCGGTGGGCCCCGATCACGGGTCAGGCCCCATCGGAGGCACCCACCGGGATCAGAGCCGCCCCACCCCCCCCCCCCCCCCCCCCCCCCCACAGGCTGCCCCCGACCCTGCGCGCAGAGGTCCCGCCGGCTGAGACCAGGTGTGGACGGCATCAGCGGGACTCTGCCTTTTCAGAGTGGCCAGTCGGCATGCTATATGCGCCGGCGCCAATTCTCCGCTCCGTGGAGAATCACGTGCCGGCGCCGGGGGGGGAATGGCGCGGTTGCGAGGAGTCTCCGGCCCGGCGCGGGGCTGGGAGAATCCTACCCATTCTCTTTTTTTAACCTTGAAACACATAAACAGTTAAAATTTAAGGACTCTCTACTTAACTGAGATACTGTGTAATGTGTGCTTTTTTATATTTTTCACGTTTTACTTTCTCATTGCATCACATTAGGACTTAAGTCTTAAAAGCACACAGAATTCTTGAGGCTTTCAGGGTGAGAAAATTACTTGTCAAGATACAGAAATGGATGGCTCAGCCCTAGGGCATAGGTCTGCTTCTCTGCAATACTAACTCCTTAGCAGTGGCCAGACATGCGGGGTTAGTAAGAGTACCTTTAGGTATGGTTAGCATAAAGCTTCATCCATTTGTGCCAATCTAGGGGCTGCAATATGTTTGTGTTTTGTGCTGGGGGGGGGAAAAAAGTGTAATTCCGTGCAGAAAAGTGAAGTGTATAATTCTGAACTAATTTCATGTGGGTGACACCATATACTCCCTGTGAGTTTTCAATTCAGAGTGAAGTATATTTATGTTTTTCTCAGAATAACTTGGATTAATATTTCTCGCTGTCCTGCATTTGTCAGGAAGACTTTGATTTTAAGAAAGGCAGCCTTGTTTTCAAACCTCGTCAAGGATTCACGCACTTCCCTATCTTTGTAATCAACTCCAACCGCGACAACCTTCGAGATCGCTGCACTATTACAATTCAATCTGCACTCTTTCACGTTCATCTCTGATTCCCATCACACCACAATTGGCAACCATGCCTTTAGCTCTCTGGGCCCAAAGGATTTCCTCCCTAAACCTCTCCGCCTTGCTACCTCCCTCTCTTCCTCGAAGGAACTCTTTAAAATCTACCTCTTTGATCAATCTTTTGGTCACCTGTCCTAGAATTTCCATAAAGACCAGTGTCAAATTTTGTTTGAAAATATTTCCACAAAGCACTTCCGTATATAAAAGCTGCTTGTTCTATCTAGCACATGAATTAAAGTTTTTACAGAGAGAGAGACACTGGAATCTTGCTATGCTTTAAAAAAAACCCTCCCCCAACCACCTGCTCTGCGGCGTCACCATTGGTCTTAGCTTAAGCATTGTGTCTACTTCTGCAGTCATTTAAGATGTTGCTTTATCTTCCCACCATTTATTCAAAGGACTTAAGAATCCTGCTGAAAAAACTTGTGTTAAAAAGGCAAGCAACAGGAAGCTTTTACACGGGGAAATTGCAGCTTGTGCTCTTAGCAGCAAACAATAAGCTGGAGAGATAAAGATGCAATGGAAATGGTATGCACCGGCCTTCCCAGCTTCCTGCAGAAGTTGACTTGCGAGCATGTGTGCCACAATGATATGGGCCACTGCTGTTGTTTTGCTTTTATTTACTTGAATGTATTTGTTCCTGTGGAAAAGAGCCTGCAGAAACAAAGAGCAGGGACAGCAGAGAGAAGATTTGACATTGCTTCATGCCAGATCCCTTTTATTCCGCACTTATCAAACATATCCATCAATGGAGCCCTGCCTATTTTTTAACTTTGTGAGTTGCTGCAAGGATAAAATTACCTGTTTAAATATGTGCACTTCTTCAGCCCGGAGATGCAACTTAGCAACAGAACCTCCTAACATTTTCCACCATCTTGTGTTAACTAAAGATCACGCCAACACCATACAACCCTCTCTCTGGTAATATTTAATATCTTTCACCTTACAACAATTTAATTCCTCCAAGACAAACTTGGGAATACCTTTGTGTCAGGCATTTTGAATCTAACTCCCCGGCAATCTGAGAGGGTCAGGTTATCTCTCTGCTTAAAACCCTCAATGGGTATCCATGTCAAAAGGAGTCTCTTCAGCTCTGCGTTTGTTTGGCCAGGGTCACCCACAGGTCAAGCTCTTTGCCAGTTGTGAACACAAAGCTTTTTACCCAACCCTCTAGCCCGACAAGGCTCACTCCATCTGCAGTGTCCACACTGGGGAGAGTTCTCAGCTTAGCACGAACAAATAATTCCCGCCCTGTGATTGCTCTCAGTTACAAATAAAAAGGTCAAACACTCTTTAGCTGTAACTGTAGAACTAAAATTCCCCAAACGTGGATCCGTCATCTCTTTGGAAAAACCGTGGCTTTGTTAGAATTTCATTCCAACCAAGAGATTTCCACCCATTCAAAATCTATCTACTTAAATGGGGTTAAAATCGAACCCTCTTCAGCGAGAGACAGAGAGCCAGAGAGAGTGCTACACGTCTGGAAGCTCTTCGCAACCTGGGCTCATTGGGTTCAAAAGCAATTCAAACAAACTTGATCATTTTCTGGCCAAATAAATGCTGAATTAAACATACGTTTCAGCCCTTTCAGATAGGCTAATGCAGTGATGCAATGAGCTAATAGCATTACAGGCTCTAATGCTTGCTGCGTGGACTGAAACAGAACAAAACAGCAGCGTATATTTTGTACAACAGATTCAACAGGCATTCTGCATTAGAAAAATTATACTTTGACGTCTAAAAAGATAAAATGGAGTAACTGGGGTATTATTCAGAGTATTGCACAACACAATATTATCACTGGTGTGGCATATGGAGCCTAGCAGTAGTCAGTTTATCTTCATCCTCTTTTCAAGTTATAATTAGCACAACACTGCGGCATTAGGCCTGACTCAGTTCAAGTCTGATATTCTGCATCTCAATAACGCTAGTAATAGCACCCAGCACACGGAGAGCTACACTTCAAACAACATTTCCATCATTACTCTGGCACTAAACAAGAGTAAAAGTGAGCCATTAAACTTTTGACCAGAGTACTCATCACCATCTCTGTGGCCGAACCACTTTTCTTTTTGAAAGATTGGAATTAGCTGCGCTGTTATCTTTAAATGATTTCATAAAATCCGAAATGGTTGGTAAGCATTTCGATGTATCATTTGAGACAAAGACATCTGCAGCAGGTCAAAGTTTCTGTTCAAACAGCACAGGCAGTAACTAGCCTGCTCCCTTATAGGATTTAATGCTAGTGAATGATAATACAGAACAATTGAATGAGGATCAAATAGATACAGCTCATTCAGTTGATAGTTACCCATCTAATCTCCAAATCAAACACTAAAAACAAACCCAGGAGGATTAGCTGTACAAAAATACAGAGACAGGAACTGGAAAAAGAGTTCCATTCTCTATCACATCACATCTAACACCATGAGATCTTCCCTCTCTCCTACCATGCTAGCCCAATCAGTTAGCGATATATGCAATGTCCACATGCTATCAGATCTGCCCTGGAAATGTGGCTAACGTGTATCAGATTGTGTCTCTCAGCACCTCCGTGTGTTTTTGTTGCTGATAAGACTAATTCCCATTCATTGCCACTCATTGCTTTATCACAAGATGCAATCCATCGTGACAAACAAAGAGTTGGCTTTGGATGATTTCTGACAACACAAGAAGCCAACACAATGTAGGAGTTGGAGATCAAAGTGTAAATTGTTTCTGAAAAAGAAAACTGTGTTGGATTGACGTGCAGGACATACAGATTTTCTATCTGAGTTATCTAGTGAGCTAAAGTGTGGTGGGGCACAGGGTCTGCCCACCTGAAGTTGTGCTGCTTCGATGAGCCAAATACATTTCGTGACATCCTGAAGTAAGCCTAGCCTACATCAGCGTGTCTGCCGAGGATTCGGGGGAGTTGAAAAAGGTCCTTCAGGATTTGGGAACCTTGGAACCTGACTCGGAAATTTATCATTCCGTCACTGTCACTGGAACAAAATTCATGAACTCCCTCCCTAACAGCATTGTGGGTGTACCTACACCACATGGACTGCAGCGGTTCAAGAAGGCAGCTCACCGCCACCTTCTCAAGAGGAATTGGGAATGGGCAACAAATGCTGGTTCAGCCTGTAACACCCACATCACGTAAATAAATTAAAAACACAGAGGGTGGGATAGCTTAAGGTTTAAAATTCTCTCCATAGACTTTTGCAAAGTTGGATTTAGTAAGATGCTCGAGTTATTCATGTTAATGATCAAACCATGACATGATATTTCTTCATTGCCATCTTATTTACTTTCCCCATTCTTTTTTTTGGAGAATTCAACTGCAAACAGTGCCAGGAGATCTTTTGCATCCACCTCAATGGGAAACCAGGCCTCAATTTTAACCCCATCATCGACAGTATAGCATTTCCTTACTGCTGTCCTGAAGTGTCATTCTAGATTGTGTGCTCAAGTCTTTGACTTCGCAGGAACGAGCACTGCACAAAACCTACTCTTAATCTGCATTCATCAGGAAACCAACAGAGGTAAACTCTACTTTTGAAATATCACATCGGTTAACACTTCAAAATGGCCACTCAAGCAAACATTTTCCCTTTGGATTTTCTTTATCATAAACGATCACTGTGGGAAGAACGACAAAAGGTTTCCTCTGTGTGCCAGATAGAGCGAAAATCATGAAACGATTATCTACAAACAGCTTTGCAACTTCACAGTAGAGGAAACGACCCCCGATATTCTTTGTACCATTATTCCATCTTCGAAACTGAGCAAAATATAAACCATTTGGTGGGGAGAAGGGTTCTGTGTTCTATTTTCTATATTTTTGCCATTTTCAGCCATATATATTTTTGGCCACACAATATCTGAGGTTCATGGTGCTTTCCAGTTTTCTTTAATACAGAAGTAAAGATAGTTGCAAACAAGAACAATGTTTCATTGCTGGCTATTCAGCCTCTCAAGCTCAGCTCTAAGGCAGTCGTAACCTTTCCTCTGTCTCGCCATTCAAATAAGTGAAACAGTGTTTTTCTTTTACAGAAAGCACTATTGTCCTGAACTTAATATGTACAGAGCTAAACTGTTTTCCTATTTATCAGCACTGCTAACTGTTGTATTATGGCATGCGGTGATGTCTCGACGATGAGGGTTTGAGACTTTATATCGAAACATCAAGTTCTTAACTATGTACCATTCCAAGGTAAGGTCATGCATGGAGCTCCATGGAAGTAGGCTGCTTACTTACAGAGTCCAGTTTCCAGACAATTATATCAAGTGTCGTGTACCATGTGATTCTATACATCATACCATGGGCAGCACCATTCCCCAGTCCCAAAATAACCATTGCTCTGCCGGGCACCTTTACATTACAATGGCGTGATGCACTTATCACAATATTAACTTCAAATGTTTTTGTACAGTTTAAAGCTTAAATCTTGAACCCTGATTATGTTTCATAAACTATTCATTCCAAATGAATAGGGGAGAATGTGCAAACTCCACAAGGACAGTGGCCCAGAGCAGGAATTGGACCTGGCACCTCGGCACCGCGTGGCAGCAATGCCAACCACTGTGCCACCACGCTGCCCCGAGCAAATAAATTAAGAAACTTTCAGGAAAACTCAGTATTGTTGCACAGGAGCAGGTTAGAAACTTACTTGATTGATGTATCAATATTGGAAAAGGCAGCAGAACTGTTACACAATGAGCAAGCAATCAGTCTTTTTGCCCTTTTATGTCCAAGATGTTTGTCCTATAAAGCTGTCAAATGACACCATAGTAATTTCAGACAAATATAATTCAGCCTACAGATACTTAATGCATTTAAGATTCCTTTCACAAAGTAAAGAAGAATTTCAGTTCTGTATCCACCATTACGAACAGAAATATGGAATTCTCTCCCCAAGAAACCTTTTCAGGTTGGAATTCAATTGAAACTTTCAAAACTTGAGAAAGTTTAATTTTTTGTTTGACAGAAGGTATTATGGAGCCAGGTGGGTAGATGGAATTAAGGTACTGATCAGCCATGATAATTGAACGACAGAATAAGCTTGAGAGGCTGAATGGCCTCCTGCTGTATCTATGCAATAGGTTGGAAGACTGAATGGCCTCTTTCATGTAACAAGCTTGAGGGGCTGACAGGACTCTTCCTATTCCTGTGTAACACATTGAAGGGTTGAATGGTCTCCTTCTCTTCCGGAGTAACACTTTTGAGGATTGAATGATCTCCCTCTGTTCCTGAGTAACAGATTTGAGGATGGAATGGTCTCCCTCTGTTCCTGAGTAACAGGTTTGAGGATGGAATGGTCTCCCTCTGTTCCTGTGTAACAGGTTTGAGGATGGAATGGTCTCCCTCTGTTCCTCAGTAACAGGTTTGAGGACTGAATGGTCGCCTTCTGTTCCTGTGTGACAGATTTGAGGACTAAATGGTTTCCTTCTAATCCTGTGTAACAGATTTGAAGGTTGAATGCTCACATTCTGTTCCTGTGTAACACGCTTGAGGGTTGAATGCTCTTGTTCCGTTCCTGAGGAACAGTTTTGAGGGCTGAATGGTCTCCTTCTGTTCCTGTGTAACAGGTTTGAAAGTTGAATGCTCTTGTTCTGATCCCACGGAACAGTTTTGATGGCTGAATGGTCGCCTTCTGCTTCTGTGGGCCCTCCGGTTCCTAGCACATATTCCAAATGGCCAATTTTTTCTCTTTAAACGTTATGTCTGTATTTTGCTGTAAACTATTAGTTTGTATGTAGGATGTTCAAAATATCAGGTTGCTTGGGTTTAACGGTTGTAGTTCTTTTACTGCAGAAACTTGGTCCCCATTGGCTGAAACATCTTTGAACATGAAGTTTTTAAATAGTACCATCCCCCTGAGCCTAAATTTCCCACAGCTCAGGTGGATGTTGACTTTACTGCTTCAGCACGGAGACCAGTTCTCAGGGCAGACCTGCATTTTTTTTCCTCTGGGAATTAAAACCTTTTTTCCCTCATAGTGCAACATCTCAATTGTTATCAACTGAACAGCAATAAAGCCATCAACTCCAACAACTTGTAAAAACAAGTCAAGGTCAATAAGTACTTGCATTTTCGTTTATCTTTGGGTGCATTTGCTACTGATATTCAATTAGGTAATAAACAGTGTGGCTGACAATTGCTCACAACAAACAAGTGATTTGAAAGCTATCACTGGGAAGGAGGCAATTTTCAGGTAATCAAACAATCCTGTTCCAACAATTATAACTTGATGGCATCCATTTATGGAGACAATCACCTGCCAATCTTATCCAACCGTTGTCAACCCGTCCCCACAAGCGGATCACTGAGAATTCACAGTCCAGCTACAAATCTGAGCACAAGACTTTCAAAAATATTTTGCAATGGACGATAATAAAAACCTGACAAAGGTTTTAAAATGGTGTTTAAATACACAAGCTGTCCACCGTAATATGGCAAAGCTCTCTTACTCACTAACCACTTAGCATTTTCAATGAAGAGTGGCCTTTTTGGGAAGTTTGTTGAACTCAGTTAAATGCTAGTTACCCTGTGTTTAAAGGAAATCTGCTGATCAGGGAATTCTACTGAAACAACAACTTTAAGAGCATTGTGATAATATGCTAATAGGTTCTTGGAGGGATCCCAAGCCATATGTTGTGTTCTTGCTTCACTGAAATCCTTAATTTTCTGTTGTTACTGAATTCAGTGAAGGGGCTGGTTTTTTAAACTCTGGAGCTAAATCACGTTATTGGATTATATTAAAATAGGTGACCTGATTTAGCTTGTACGCGTGGATTTCTACCATGATCTCGTCTGCAGGTCACAAGCATATGAAATATTAACCACTATTTTGCAAGATCTACATGAATTTTTATTTTTATTTTTTTTAATAAATTTAGATTACCCAATTATTTTTTCCAATTAAGGGGCAATTTAGCATGGCCAATCCACCTACTCTGCACATTTTTGGGTTGTGGGGGCGAAACCCACGCAGACACGGGGAGAATGTGCAAACTCCACACGGACAGTGACCCAGAGCCGGGATCGAACCTGGGACCTCAGCGCCGTGAGGCGGTTGTGCTAACCACTAGGCCACCGTGCTGCCCCTAGATCTACATAAATGATAGAAACAGAGGGATAAGGCAGATGGAAAATGGGAAACTAAAATTAGTGACTGAAACGTCCAGACAATGGTCCTAGTTGGTCATACCATGACCGCACAGAATCCTCATAAAAGGCCATAAGACATCGGTGTAGAAGTAGGCCATTCGGCCCTTTAAATCTGCTCCACCATTCAATGGGATCAACACTGATTTGATATGATAATTCTCATCTCCACTTTCCCACCTTATCCCCATAATCCTTGATTTTCTTATTGATTAAAAAAGTCTATCTGTCTTGAACATATTTAACGACATAGACTCTACAGCCCACTGCGGTAAAGAATTCCACAGATTCACTACCTTCTGTGGAAAAAATTCCTCCTCATCTCTGTCTTTAATGGGCGACCTCTTACTCCGAGATTATGTCGTCTGGTCCTAGACTCTTCCACAAGGGGAAACAACCTCTTGGCATCTGCCCTGTCAAGCCCCCTGAGAATCCTATATGTCTCTTTAAATGTCATCTCTTGTTCTTCTAAACTCCAATGAGTGCAGATCCAACCTACTGAACCTCTCCTCATACGAAAATCCCTCCATACTTGGGATCAACCTAGTGAACCTTCTCTAGACTGCCTCCAATGCCAGTATATCTTTAGAGATATATATATAAAATAAGGCAATAGTTCCTTCTGTCAATATTTCAGAGTGTTGATTTCAGGTGAGGAAGTAATTTCTCCATAGGTATCCTGTCTGTCAGATTCAAATCTGTCACAATCTAATTAAATAGCAGAACGGCTTTGAATGGCCTCCTTCTGTTCCTACCTCCCTAATTGGGAGTCCTCCTGAGATCGTTGGCATCTCAGGAGAAAACAGACAAGAGTGGGAACAAACCTTCCCAAACTTCCTGTAATGCATGGTGCTAAAATCCAGTGCGCTGCCCTTTGGTAGGTTTACTGTTGTGGTAAAACAATAAATACCTCAAGGTTCCTGGGAATCAATTTTGCATAATGCAGAGCAGCATTGTTTAGGCGTTAGCAGAGAAATACTCATTTTCAGGCCCTCACATCCACTTTAGTGGTTAAACTTGGTATTCAGCAGAATTTCTGCAGCTCAATGCTATTATTCACACCTGCAAAATCTCCATAAATGGGTTTTGTGGAAAATTTTCTGGAAAACACAATTTTACAGATCCATAAATGCGTACTGAATGGGGGGTCTAGATATCTAAATTACAAGGTAGGGCACCATGAAAAATGATTTGGAACCATAAGCTGAAAATTTAGGAACTCATTTGAGGAATATTCATATTGCAGATTTGGATTTAATACTCTGCATATCAAATATCTTAACCCCTTGCTTGTAAAATCACACAGCATAACTTTATTTACCATAACAATAAATATAAAACAGTGCATAGAGCTCTACCATTATTTTTTTTTTAATTACGCAAACGCCATATTCTTAGTCTGTAATAACATGCTCCAGGCTGAGCTCTCAAAGCATAATTTGGAGAGGGTACAGATTACACGTATGTGCAGAATTTAGTAGCTGCATTACATTTAAATATTTTGAATTTAAGCATTTGTATTGCCACCTGATTTCCATTAACAGCTGCTGCCAGGGAATTAGCTAATGATGTAACGAAGACACGCTCAATAACAAGCACTTAACACAAGGAAACAAAGGTGGCTGTTGATCACTGAGATTGGGGACATTTCAATGGTCATGGCACCGAGGGATAAATTGGCCCGCAGTCATTTTCAGACATGAATGGCTGCTGCATGCACCAGTGGAGGGACACCTGAAATTGGTCTTTGGAGCTCACTGTGGTCATCCAGGTGATCTGACACTATCTGCCATGCCTCCAGAGGCAGCTGCCTACTATGGTCCCCTCCAATTAGAGCAGTGAGCCCAAGTCAAGTCCTGAGGAGGCAGAAGCGGGCAGTGATCTACAGTCATGATAAGTAGCAAGAGGAGCATTTTAGTTCCCCTTGGCTCCATTTTCAGGAAAGTAATTTATTTGCAAAAACATCCCTTTCTTCTGACTGTCTCCAGCAGTCTTTTTAAATGTGACGGTGTGGCCAGACCCAGACCAGGCAATCCTGAACTGACACTGATCTATTCTTGGCAAATGAATCTCCAGAATGGGTCTTACAACATGCTCAAAGAGTCGCGCATCTACATTAGGCAGCCACCAGAGCTATCTGGACAGTGCCCAAACCAATTAGGAATTAAATGTATTTCCAACATTGTTTGGGAGCAGAAAGGTTGGTGTCTGAAATTTGACCACCATGCTCTGGTTTTATACCCTGAAAAGCAGCACAACCCCCAGTCCAATTTAAACTGCTCTACATGTTCACCAACCCCGAAGGTCTTCCTTTTGGGTATAACTCTTATCTTCATCACCTGATTAATGACTTTGACCGCAAACTTTCTTTTCCTACACGCAGCAAGTCTGAACAAAATGAAAACCTCATTCTCCTTTCAGACTGCTTGGGATCACACTTCTGACTTGTGCTACAATCCAGATTCGACTCGCTGCTTCAAGTTTTGTGGCTATTCTTAACGGCAGTCTCATCAACCAGCAGGTAGGAGTGAAGATGTTCTCATCTCTCTTGTCGTCCTGCCATTGGCTCACTTTCCCGTGAGGAAGCTGTAGCAATTCCCCGGCTGCTTCCCCAGTTAAAACTACATTGTGATCCCATTGCAATGAGCACAAATGGACAAGCCTGGTTTAGGCTGTCACCTCTTGCATCTGCGTAAACACTGCAGGTGGCTATAGGAAACGACCGGGATGCTAAGTAAGTGCACTGCTGTGTTTTATATTACCCGGGCCGACCCTTTTGTCTGTCAACATGTGGTGCTCAGCAAAGAATGGTAAAAATGCAAAACGCTCCCACGAAAAACCATCAACTTAAATCTGAGATCAACAGAATTTGTGTTGGCCAATGGGATAGCAAAGTGGGCGCTATGGCAGGTGGAAAAAACTAAGATACAGATCAGCCATGATCTGACTGAATGGTGGAACAGACTTGAAGGACTGAATGGCCTCGTTCTGTCCCTATATTCCCAGATGCTGCACATGCACAATAAGAGTTAATAGACATTTATGTGTACAATGGAGCAGGAATAGATACTGGTTTTCCTCTTGATAGCCAAAGAGTTGCTAATGCCACAAAGCAAAGGTTTGTCAGAAGGTACCACAAGCACGATGATTCACTGTTTACCTCTTATTATGTAGCCACAAAATATTTAGTGAAAACGGGGATGGTAAGGGCCAGCTGTATGGTGGGAAGCTGTGCCTTCCCTCAGAGCAGGGTCATATTGAGCTGAAACAATCCTGTGACAATAGCAGCAGTAAAGGTCAATCAAAGACAGGCTAAAGCATCCGCAGTCTGGATGACCTTCTAAGCTTGTGACAAATTGCCATCAGTCGATGCCTGCTAATGACAACTGCACTCACAGTGATCAATTGTTTTATTTAAAGTGGCCGAAAGCCTGCTTACAGGTCAGCCTATTTCACCTCTGTACTTGCTCAATGTAAAAAGCTTATTTTCCTCAGTTTGCTGAGAGTACTAAATCATCAGCAAATTCTTTCTCTTCCTTGTTCTTCCCCCACCACCCCCCCTACATAACCCTCCAGGCTTCTGCAGCAGCTCAAAAATACACAGCTTTAGAGATACATACGGTGAAGCAAGGACTAATCCAGGCCTACTGATATCACAATACACATTACAGTATACAGCTTCAAACTAGTGAAAGAGTGCCAAGCACACGGATGGTTGCCCATCAATAGTCTTGTCGACACAATGATTTCTGTGATGTTTAAGTGGCATCTTTTGTCAGCCCTGTATCTCTATCGGAACCCTTCAGGATCACGGCCACGGGGATTTCCCTTTATCTGATACCTGCTTCTTCTCACCAGGAAACCACTCTCTTCCATTACTTTACGCCCACAGCCATGTACAATAATGCTCCGTCCTAGTTCATTCTGTGATTATCGAATGAGGCAAAGCACTGTGGGAAGTAACTTTAGAAAAGGCCCAGTGCACAGCCAGACCAGCCCGGGTATCCGAGTTCAACTCAGACTGCCCTGCTTTTGTCGGTTGACCACCACCTCCCTCCTTCCCTCCCTCCATCCCTCTCCACCTTTCCCATCCCCTGTGTCCGTCATATCTTCCTGTACGTTTTAGTACTTCAGTGTTAATTTGTCTGTCAAACGTCATTATGTGTATCTCTTTGACAGAGAAACTGAGCAAAGTCAAAGAGTTTGGTTTTCTGACCATTTAGTTCATAAAATTGCGACTTTATGACTTTGTACAATCCCTCCTTCCTCACCTTCTTTTAAACTGACCTACAGGTTGGTTCATGACAAAACGGAAGTGGGTTGATTGCCAATTTTCTTTTAGCAGGTGTGTCCTGGTCATGTACTCATGTAATGAAGCAAGGACGCCATTTCTAATCTCTTTAGCTGAGCATATTCACAATATTAATACTGCACCACAAGGAATCATACGATGGCAAAAGACCAGTCAAACCATTTGTGTTGTGTTCCTGCTCCACACTGACCCCAAAACTAAGCCCGATAAATATAGGACAGAGACGATTAAATCCAATCGGAAACTAGGAGACATTTCTTCACTCAGAGAGTGCTCAGAGTGTGGAGCTCGCTGTGTAGCTTAGATATTTTCAGATGAGTACATGAGAGGATTTGTTGAGGGAACGCCATGTTTGACAAAACTAATCAAATTTTTTGAGGAGGTAGCCAGGAGTGATAATGAGGGTGATGCATTTGATATGGTCTCTATGGACTTTAGCTAGGCTTTTAATAACTACCTTCATGGCAGACTGGTCAAGAAAGTAAGGGCCCATGGGATCCAAGGCAAAGTGGCACTTTAGCTACAAAATTGGCCGAGACACACGGTGGCACAGTGGTTAGCACTGCTGCCTCACAGCACCAGGGACCCGGGTTCAATTCCAGTCTTGGGTGACTATCTGTGTGGAGGTTGCACATTCACCCCGTGTCTGCGTGGATTTCCTCCGGGAGCTCAAATTTCCTCCCACAGTTCTAAGATGTGCAGGTTAGGTGGATTGGCTATTCTCAATTGTCCCTCAATGTCCAAAAGATTAGGTGGGGTTATTGGATTACATGGATAGGGAGGGGGAGTGGGCCTAGGTCGGGGTCTTTTTCAGTGGGTCAGTGTAGACTTGATTGGCTGAATGTCCTCCTTCTGCACTGTTGGAATTCTATGGTTCTACCCATTGAGTATTGATCTACTGAGGCAGGAAGCAGGGGGTGATGGTAGAGGGAGGTTTCTGTGACTGGATGTCTGTTTCCAGTGGGGTTCCACAGGCTCAGTGCTGGGGCCCTTGCAATTTGTCATGTACATTAATGATTTGGACTTAAATGTAGGGGATATTATCAAGAAGTTTGTAGATAGGGTGGCGCGGTGGCGCAGTGGTTAGCACTGCTGCCTCACAACGCCAAGGATCCAGGTTCGATCCCGCCCCCGGGTCACTGTCCATGTGGAGTTTGCACATTCTCCCCATGGCTGCGTGGGTCTCACCCCCACAACTCAAAGATGTGCTGGGTAGGTGGATTAGCCACGCTAAATTGCCCTTAATTGGAAAAGAAAAAGAAGTTTGTGAATGACTTGAAAATTTGTCGGGTGGTTAATAGTGAGGAGGGTAGCCGTAGACTGCAGGAAATATCAATGGACTGGTCAGGTGGGCAGAGCAGTGGCAAATGGGTTTAAACTTGGAAAAGTGTAAGGTCATCCATTTGGGGAGGATAACAAGGAAAAAGATTGCACTCTGAATGGTAGGACTCTGGGAAGTACTGAAGATCAGATGGACCTTGGAGTGCATCGCCACAGATCCCTGAAGGTGGCAAAGCAGGTATCTAAGGTCGTTAAGAAGGCCCATGGGACACTTGCCTTTATTTTTAAAAATAAATTTGGAGTACCCAATTCTTTTTTTTTCCAATTAAGGAGCAATTTAGTGTGGCCAATCCACCTACCCTGCACATCTTTGGGTTGTGGGAGCGCAACCCACACAAACACGGGGAGAATGTGCAAACTCCACACTGACAGTGACACAGAAACACTTGCCTTTATTAGCCGAGGCATAGAATACTGGATGGTTGAGTCAAAAACTCTCATAACATTTAAGAAGTGTTCAAATGCACTGCCACAATCTCCATGGGCCAAGGACTGGAAAGTGGGATTAGTGTGGTCAGATATTTGTTGACCAGCGTGGACACAAAGGGCTGAATGGTCTCCTGTCATGTTATAAACATGTATGAATCGATGAAAAGGAATTGAAAGATACACTGAAAGGCTGAGATGAGAGATATTGAATGGGAGGAGAATCATGTGGTGCGTAAAGACCATTACAGACAGTGGGGTCGTTTGGCCTGTTTCTGCTGTACGTTCTATGTAATTGCATGAAAACATTTCTGGTGTTGAAATTGACAATACAGACAAGTCCTTTCACTTATGAAGTTGCATTTTGCTTCTGATACAAGTACCTAATTGCTGAAAATTGATATTTTACAAGTATTATACACAGGCAAACTATCTGTATGACTTGCTTTCATAAGGTTTAACTTTGTGAAAACTGTGACACCAGTTTCAGATTTCACCCTGAAACTCAATTGCTAGTTTTGCAAATTAAAAGTCCTTGATGGCCTAATTTAAACTGCTCACAAGTTATCTATAAAGGGGGAAAACACAGAGTGGGATAGTGTGACCCTTTAGCCAAGTGATAATTGGAAGAATGTGAAAAATGAAGTGTCAGATTGGTCGATAAAGAGCAAAGGTCAAGGGGAGCTGCAGCCTGAACTCTGTATGAAATGTGCTCATTAAGACATCCAATCATAGTCTTCCTTTCCACCTATCCTATTAGTCATTAGACATCTGAGTGTTTCTGTGCTGGCCTTGTGCTGCTATTACTTCCTTCATGTAAAAAGCAAGCTGCTATCTTCAGTAAATCGCTGTTCACTCACCTGGAACATAATATGGACCCTTTTCCTCATCCAGATCTGTGTTAGCTTCCCAGGGCCTCAAACAACTGCCTTAATGTTCCTTTCAATAATAAATGCAGTTGCTTTTTGCCTCTGGTTTACTGCACACGCCCCCACATCACACCCCCCCCCCCCCCCCACACACACACACACACAAACGCTGTCACCCCCACCCCCCACACAACACAAACACTCCACCCACCACATACAGACACTTACACCCTCACGCATATTCCACCACACACACACACAGCACCACAGTCACCTACCTCTTCACATACATACACATTCCACTCCACCCCACCACACAAACACATTGTCACCTACCTCTTAAAAACACACAAACACCACACACACACCCACACACACTCCACCACATTGTCACCTACCCCTTCACATACACACACATTCCACCCGAATACCACACACACACTGTCAGCCACCCACCCCCTCACACAGACACACTGTCACCCAGCCCTCACACTGTCACCCACCCCTCACACATACACACACGCACACACACTAACTCCACCCCAATGCCACACACACACTGGCGCCCACTCACCTATCCCTCACACACACTGTCACACACACCCTCACACACAAACTAACTCCACCTCAATGCCACACACGTACTGTCTCCCACCCACCTACCCCCTCACACACACAAACACACACACATACTGTCACCAATCCCCCTCACACACACATATGCACACACTCTACCCCAACCCACCACACATACACACAAGGGGGAAGCACGGTGGTGCAGTGGTTAGCAGTGCTGCCTATGGCGCTGAGGACTCAGGTTCGATCCCGGACCTGGGTCATGGTCTGTGTGGAGTTTGCACATTCTCCCCGTGTCTGTGTGGGTCTCACCCCCACAACCCAAAGATTTGCGGGGTAGGTGGATTGGCCGGGCCAAATTGCCCCTTAATTGGAAAAAAATAATTGGATACGCTAAATTTACTTTATACTGCAATACGATACACACACTCACACTGCACATACTTTTTGTATACTCACACAGCACACACAATCACAACACACACTGCAACACTGTAAGCACACTCACACCACACACACCGTCACCCATCCCCCATCATGCACACATACACACAGACTCCACCCCAACACCACACATGCACTGTCATGCACCCCCCCCCCACACACACACACACACACTGTCACCCACACCTACACACACTGTCCACCCCACCACACAGTCACACTGTCACCCACCCCCACACACATACACTCACACACACCCCACCTCAACACCACACACACACTGTCACCCACAGATTCCACCCCACCACCACACACATACACACATTGTCACCCATACCTCCCTTACCCGCACTTACAGTCACCCACGCAACCTTTGCACGCACACAGACACCACATATACACACACAGGCACTTTCCCCACCCACACTCATTATCACCTAATCACTTACTCCACACACCCATACATATTTGTCACCAACCACACCCGAACACACACTCATCCTGAACACATTCACACTTCACACACACACTCACATTTCATACATACATACTCACACTACACACTCACACTTCATACATACATACTCACACTACACACTCACACTTCATACATACATACTCACACTACACACTCACACTTCATACACACACTGTACACAAACTCACACAGTACACACACACTGTATGCACACTGATACATTACACACAATGACACTGCATGCACACTCACAGCACACTCACACTGCACACACTACACACAGTACACACTCTCACACTGTACGCATAATCACACAGCATACACTCATATACTGCACATGCACTCACACTCACATTGTACACACACTCACACCGCACATACTGTACACAGATTGATACATCACATACTCCCATTGTATGCACATACACTGCACACACACTCATACTGTACAGACATGCATGGCGCACACACAGCACTCACATTGTACGCACACTCACACAGCACACACGCTGCATGCACACTCACACAGCACTCACAATCACACAGCCCTCACACTGCAACACTTTACGCACAATCATACCACACACACACATACTGCACTCACACTGTGCACACTCACACTACATGCACACATACTCACAGCACACACATTGGACACAGTCACTGCACACTGTGCACACACTCACACTAAACACACGTATTGTGAACACATACACGCTGCACACACATACAGTGGACACAGACTCACTCAGCACACACTCACACTGAACATACACACTATGCACACACTCACACTGCTCGCACACACTGCGCACACACATTCACATTGTACGCACACTCACAAAGCACACACTCTACACACACTGTATGTACACTCACGCAGCACATACAATCACAATGCACACACACTGTGCATACACTCACTGTATCTACACTAACACAGCACACACACGAACTGTGCATACACACATACTACACAGATACTCCACGCACACACACAGCACATACTCACATAGC
The DNA here is from genome assembly GCF_902713615.1 of Scyliorhinus canicula. Taxonomy (NCBI): domain Eukaryota; kingdom Metazoa; phylum Chordata; class Chondrichthyes; order Carcharhiniformes; family Scyliorhinidae; genus Scyliorhinus; species Scyliorhinus canicula. Next base: position 214,659,097 of record NC_052146.1, read on the forward strand.
ATACACATACACTGAACATACACACTGTGCGCATACACACTGCACACACACTGGACACACACTCACACTACACACGCTGTGCACACTCACACTGAACAAACATGCTGTGCACACATACGCACTGCACATACACATTCACATTGTACGCACAGTCACAAAGCACACACACACTGTATGTACACTCACACAGCACATACACTTACACAGCACACACACACACTGCACACATTCACACTGCTCACACACACTGCACACACACTGGATACACACTCACATTGCACACACTGTGCACACACTCACACTGAACATACATACTGTGCACACACTCACACTGCACACACACATTCACGCTGAATGTACACTCACACAGCACCTACACTCGCACAGCACATGCACACTGTATGCACACACACAGCACACACATTCACTCTGCATGCACACAATCTACACACACATTCACACAGCACACACTCTCACACTGTGCATACTTACACCACATGTACACATACACACTGCACACACATTGGGCACACACTCACTGTACACTGTGCACACACTCACACTAAACATATACACTATGCACACATTGGTCACAGGCACACTGCACATTGCACACACACACTGAACACATATACACACTGCACACTGCACACTCACACTGCATGCACACACACTGCACAATACAGTCATACTGTGCACACTGTGTGCATACTCATAATGCACACACACTGCACACACTCACACTGTATGTGCACTCACACTGTGCACACACACTCACGCTGTGCACACACACTCTCACACACACAGTCACATTGTACACACATTTACATTGCACAAAACCTCACACTTCACAACACACACTGCACACACACCCTAACACCTTACATACACTCACACTGCCCATACACAGTTATTCACACTGTCACACATCCCCCCCCCCCCCCCCCCCCCCCCCACACACACGCACACACACACAATCACTTGTGCACTCCATACCCACATGTACAGGGCACAGAATTGCACAGCCACATGCATACCCATACACATAAAGACACACATGCACCCATCAACACAAACAAAACACATAGGGCTGGATTCTCCCGCAAAAGCACTATGGACGAGCCGTGTAGAATGGAGAACTCCATTGACCTCGGGCGGGATTCTCCGGTCACCGGGCAGACACAGTCAGAGAATCCCGCCCATGATTACACACACACACAGAAGAAACATTTCTCGGAAAAAGCAAATTTCCAATGTAGTTTCTATCTGACACGGATAGGAACTCTTTTCCCACTATTGTTATTTCTGGCAGTAACACATATTTAGTTCCTATTTGTTGATTAAATTAGTCCTGAGAAAAATAATTTCCTCAGAAATCAAGCTCTGTGGTTAAACCAACTAATGTATAACATGTGGCTAATTTGAATTGTGAATAATTACATATTTTAACGTCAAAATTAAGAGGTTAAAACATTCTTCATGACCTTTCCAATTCACTAGAATTTTCATCCAAAAACATATTATACCTGCTCTTTCCTGCTAAGGGGTCATCAACGGTTCCATCAAACAGCACTTACTCAGCAATAACCTGCTCACTGATGCTCAGTTTGGGTTCCGTCAGGATCACTCAGCTCCTGACCTCATTACTGTCTTGGTTCAAACATGGACAAAAGAGCTGAATGCTAGAGGTGAGGTGAGAGTGACTGCCCTTGACATCAATGCAGCATTTGACAGTGTGGTATCAAGGAGCCCTAGCAAAACTGGAGTCAAAGGGAATTAGAGGAAAACTCTCCGCTGGTTGGAGTCATACTTGGCACAAAGGAAGATGGTTGTGGTTGGTAGAAGTCAGTCATCTCAGTTCCAGGACATCACTCCCAGAGTTCCTCAGGGTAGTATCCTAGGCCCAACCATATCAGCTCTTTCATCAATGACTTTTCTTCCATCGTAAGGTCAGAAGTGGGGATGTTTGCTGATGACTGCACAATGTTCAGCACCATTCGCAGCTCCTCAGATACTGAAGCAGTCCACATGCAAATACAGCAGGACCTGGACAATATCCAGGCTTGGGCTGAATCATGTTTTGGCAAATAACATTTGTGCCACAAAAGTGCCAAGCAATGACCGCCTCCAAGATGGAATCTAATAATCACCCCTTTACATTCAATGACAATGCCATTGCTGAAACTTCCACAATCAACATCCAAGTAGTTACCATTGACCACAAACTGAACTAGGCCAGCCATATAAATACTGTGGCTACCAAAGCAGGCCAGAGGCTAGGAATCCTGTGGCGAGTAACTCACCTGACCCCTCCAAGGGGTCCACCATCTACAAGGCACAAGTCGGGAGTGTGATGGAATACTCTCCACTTGCCTGGATGAGTGCAGCTCTAACAACACTCAAGAAGCTCGATACCATCCAGGACAAAGCAGCCCACTTGTTGCTCCCCCTTTCACAAACATTCAAACCCTTCACCACCAACGCACAGTGGCAGCCATGTGTACCATCGACAAGATTCACTACAGGAACTCACCAAGGATCCTTAGGCAGCACCTTCCAAATCCACGACCACTACCACCTAGAAGGACAAGAACAGCAGGTACCTGGGAACCTCACCATCTGGAGGTTCCCCTCTAAGTCACTCACCATTCTGACTTGGGAATATATCGTCATTCCTTCACTGTCGTTGAGTCAAAATCCTGGAATTCTCTCCCTAACAGCACTGTGGATGTACCTAAACCTCAGGGACTACAGTGGTTCAAGAAAGCAACTCACTACCTTCTTCTCATGGACAGTTAGGGATGGGCAATAAAAGATGGCTTCAGCCAGCGCCACCCACATTCCACAAATTAAAAATATTACAATGTTCTGAAACCATCATTTGAAAATAGTCACAATCTGACCCCTTCCCTAACATTGTTTATTTGTCGAAGAATTAGCAGCTGCCGTAGAAAGTTAACTATTATATTTCTGAAATTTCAGTAGCATAAAAATAGATTTAAAAAGTGGTGACTGAAAGACATTAATCCTATCATCCAGACTAAATTTACTCAAGCGGTACATGAACAATCTACATCATCACACTTCATTAACAGGGCAGCACGGTGGCGCAGTGGTTAGCACTGCTGCCTCACGCCCCCAAGGACCTGGGTTCAATCCAAGCACCGGGTGATTCTTCATGTGGAGTTTGCACATTCTTTCTATGCCTGTGTGGGTCTCACCCCCACAACTCAAAGATGTGCAGGGTAGGTGGATTGGCCATGATAAATTGCCCCTTAATTGGGGGAAAAAAATTGGGCACATTAAAAAATGTAAAAAAGAAAAAAGACACACTTCCTTAACAGTGCACTATTTGTATACGTGTATGTTGTCTGTGACTGTGTGTATGCTGCGTGTGGCTGTGCATGTGTTTGTGTCTGAGTATGTTGCGTATGTCTCTACATGTGTGTCTATGTGGGTGTGTGTGTCAGTGCATGTCTGTATGTGCGTCTGTGTGTGCATGCCTTTGTGTGTCTGATGGGTGGAATGGTGACACAGTGGTTTGCATTGCTGCCTCACAGTTCCAAGGACCTGTGTTCAATTTCGGCCTTGGGATGTGTTTGTGGAGTTTGCACTTTCTCCCCGTTTCTGCGTGGATTTCCTCCGGGTGCTCTGGCTTCCTCCCACAGTCCAAAGATGTGCAGGTTAGGTGTATTGACAATGCTAAGTTGCCCCTTAGTGTCCAGGGTTAGGTTAGGTTGAGGTGTTATTGGGATAGGGTGAGGAAGTGGGTTTGGGTGGAGTGCTCTTTCAGAGGGTCAGTGCAGGCTCGATGGGCCAAATGGCCTCTTTCTGTAGTGATTCTGTGTGTGTGTGTCGGCGTGTGATTGTATGCGTCGGTGTGTGTCTGTATACGTGTCTGTGTGTGAGTGCCTGTATGGTGTCTGAGTGTGTGTGTCTGTATGTTTTTGTGTGTGTAGGCATGCTGTACATGTCTCAGTGCAGTCTGCATGTACTGCATCTGGTATTTAACTGATATAGGGTTACTACATTTCAGCTAAACAGTTACCACATTGTGAAGTGGTGTAAACTGTCACAAACAGGTCTGATATTGTATATTTCATTTTAATCAAAATTCATATAAAACATATGCAATTACCACCTTTGCTCCATTCATAGAACCATAGAATCTCTACAGTGGCGAAAGAGGCCCATCCAGTAAGCACTGACTCTCCGAAAGAGCATCTTACCTCGGCCCACTCCCCCACCTTATCCTGGGAACTACATCCTTGGACACTAAGTGACATTGTATCATGGCCAATCCATCGAACTGCACATCTTTGAACTGTGGGACAAAACCGGAGCACCCGGAGGAAATCCAAGCAGACACAGGGAGAACATGAAAACTCCACACAGTCACCCAAGGCCGGAATCAAACCTGGGTCCCTGGCACTGTGAGGCAGCAGTGGTAACCTCTGTGCCACTTGGCCGCTTTTCCACAACAGATAAGTGTAATAGTTTGTGTTGCACAGCCAGAAACAGCATGAAGTCACCCAATTTGATGATTTAATGTGTTATGTTACCAGGTCTCAGTAAGGATAATGTTGCAAACAATAAAAAAGGCTTGAGTATTCAACAGCTAGTCAAGGGGGAGAGCATAGTCAGCACTCATACTTAATTGTTGTGTAACAGGCTTTGCCTTTTCCAGGGTCAAGTCCTCCCTTGCTTCCCTCACTCTCCTCCACACCACACCCTGCTCCTTCCACTCCTCCCCTCCACTCTCCCTCCCCTCCACTCTCCTGCCCCTCCCCTCCACTCCCCTCCACTCTCCCTCCCATCCACTCTCCTTCCCTTCCTCTTCCCCTCCACTCCTCCCCCCTTCAATCCCCTTCCCTCTCCCTCTCCTGCACTCTCCCTCCTCTTCAATTCCATTCCCTTCCGCTCTCCCTCCCTTCCATTCTCCCTCTCCTCCACTTTTCATCCCCCACTCTCCCTCCACTCCAATCCCCCTGTACTCTAATGTCCTCCATTCTCCCTCCACTCCACTGTCTCTCCTCTTCCCTACCCTCCACTCCCTCTGCCCTCCAGCCACCCTCCCCTCCACTCCCACTCCCACTCAATTCCCACTCTTCCCCTCTCCCCCTCCCTTCCATTTTCTCTCCTCCCCATTAGACTGCCTTCCCTCTCCTTCTCATAGAGTCAGCCTATTTATAGTGCAGAAGGAGGCCATTCAGCCCATCGAGTTAGCTAAGCTTTCCTCTCCACATTCCGTCCGTTAAGAAAACAAAGATAGGACAGCACAGCAGCGCAGTGGTTAGCAGTGCTGCCTCAAGGCACCGAGGTCCAGGTTCGATCCCGGCTCAGGTTCACTGCCCGTGTGGAGTTTGTGCATTCTCCCCGTGTCTGCGTTGATTTCGCTCCCATAACCCAAAGATCTGCAGGGTAGGTGGAATTGCCACGCTAAATTGCCCCTTAATTGGAAAAAAAATGAATTCGGCACTCTAAATTTATTTTAAAAAAGAAAACAAAGATGGTTTTAAGGGAGTTATATTTGTATAGGTAAACTTTGAAATAAGGTAAAGTTTAAGTGGATTTAATTTAATGTTTCTGTGCCTGGAAGGGTAAAACCTACAGTTAGATTCATGCTGAACAAAGGTATTTGTGCGACAGCACAGTGGCGCAGTGGTTAGCACTGCTCTCTCATGGTGCCAAGGACCCGGGTTCAATCCTGGCCCCTGGTCACTGTCCATGTGGAGTTTGCACATTCTCCCTGTATCCGTGTGGGTCACACCCCCACAACCCAAAAAGATGTGCAAGGTGGGTGAATTGTCCACGCTAAATTGCTCCCTTAATTGGAAAAAAAGAATTGGATTTTTTTAATGTGTGGGGGTTGGTTAAATTCCAACTGTGTTTCTATTGTGCTTGGAGAGAGCTATGTTGTGAAGAATAAAAGGCATAAACATGTGGTTGTTGCTTAGCACTGTGGCCTTGAAAGGTAGAGAAGCTTTTAAGTTTTAGTTTTAGCTGAATTTGTAGGAAGTTGGAGACCTCAGGGAGTGCACATTTCTCACCTCTACCAGACGAAAGACTGAACAGGTTGGGAACTGCAAAGAGGCAGACTTCCTAAAGTACAAGGTACAGTCTACATAACCTGGCAAATGGGCCAGAAAGAACGTTTAAGATGACTGAAGTTAAGAGAACAGAGATCAGGGTATAGTTCGGAGGAATCCAAGGAAAAGTAAACAAAGTGTTCTGAGTTAAAGAGACAATTGCAGTAATTTGATTTAAAGAGGAACAGAAGACTTCAGAGGCAGATGAAACATGTGATGTCATTTTAATACAGTCTGAGAATCAAGAGTTAAAGCCATTGTGAGCAGTTTGCACAGCAGTCAAGACAAATAAATCCTCAAAGGGGGTGGTGTAAAATCCAGGAAGAGCTTCAGTGTTAAAAGTGGAAGGAAACTTGGGTTAAAAGAGTCAATTGTAAAACCTGGACTGGATTTCGGAATGCAAAGTGCCAAGAGAAAGCACTATTATGAGAGAAGATTTTGAAGTGCGTTTTTGGGAGTGGTGTTTAGAACTTCTCATGTGATTATAATCTGGGGGGGATTCTGATGAGAAATCACATTCACTTAGGGTGCAGAATGGAGAGTGTATTTGCCCACAGTCATCTTGTGTGCTTAAAAGGAACGTTTTGTCTTAATGAGACTACAGTAGATGAATATGTACTTCGTAATCCATGTTAATCTTTAAATCCATATGTATTTGTTAAACTAAGGGGAGATTAAAGGAGTATTGTTTTATAATCCAAGTTTACCATGCTTACTAATGTTTTTCCTTCCTGTTAAACCAAATTAGCGGTCCTGTGACTCCGTTCCTCCATGTTTTATAAAAAAATAAAGTTCATTTTTTTGGGCCAGGGTTCTATTCAGAGGTCCAGTTATACCATCAACTGGGATTGTAACACCTTCCTTCCTCTCCCACGCCTTTCCCCTTCATACTCCCTTCCCTCTGCTTCTGCCACCTCCTTCCCTCTCACTTCCCCTCCACTCTAATTGAGACTTTAAATAGGTATATAATTACCACATCGCCTTTAGATTTTATGCCTCTGGTGATCACACTTAGAAGTCCATCACGTTGTTTGTAAAGCCTTTTCAAACTGAAGAGTTATCATTTTATCTCTTACCTGGTTCACTGCTGTTATCCCCACTGTGTGACGTGTGACCCCCGCTGGAGGGTCCCGGTGTCCCCCCTGAACGTGTTGATGCTGTATCATCATGATCTCTATTCCATGTCTGAAGGAGGGAATGACACAGATCAGGGAAATTGAATGCTGACAGTAATTTCACATCACACCTTATCACAGGCACAAAGTACGGGCAGAAAATGTCTCCAATTCCTGGGTTAGGACATCAACGTGGCCTTTAAGCATGGAGCATTGTAAACATCATTCTGTCTCTGTGAAGCTCCTGGTATCAGGTTGGTATCCGGCTTCTGCAGTGAATACCGCTTCACCACACCAAAGGAATCATGGACTTCCTAGCAGTTGGTTACAAGGAGACCGGCACTGAATTAAATCTCTTATTTATCTTCTCAAGGAATTATAATAATGTTAAACAGGGGCGGTTGACAGAGGGGACGTAGATCAAATAGAAAATAACCGCTATCCCTTGAATAAGACATGTTTTCCGTAATAGAATATTACTTTTTACCTATTCATGTTAAGGCTTTTCATCACATGTACCATTTACACTCTCACTCACCCACTCCATGTGCCTTTGATTACTTTAATCATATATAACAATTCACCAAGCTTCCGAATATGTCTAGGTTCTTTAACACGTCTTCATTTTCTCGGATTACACCTCTGCGAAGCACCTCGGCGTGTTTTTCCATGCTAAAGGCACTACGCAATTCACCTTGCTGTTGTTGTGTTGCATGCTCAAATATGTATCTTCCACCCTACCCCCCCCCCCCCCCCCCCCCCCCCCCACTGCCACATGCAAAACTCAAACTTCATCCTTTGTGTAATCTGATCACTGGGGACCGACCCCTGCACTAACTTGTTCAGCACCGCAGAAGTGGAATAGTATCACCATGGTTCCCTTTTGAGGTGAAGGTGAGGAATCTTTTTCTCCTGGAGTGGGTTGTTAGTCTGTGGAATCCTCTCCCACAGAATTCAGAGGAGGCTGGGTCACCGAATTTATTCGAGACTGAGTTCGATAGATCTTTGAGTGACAGGAGAGTTGGGGTTGTGGCGGACAGACAGGGAGCTGGAGTTGAGACCACAACCAGTTCAGCCATGATCGAATTGAATAGCAGAGCAGGATCAAGCGGCTGAATGGCCTCCTCCTGATCCTAAGCCCTACCTTCCTCAACATTTACTGTGCAACAATTTCACATAACGCAAAAACGTGCACTTTCTAAGTATTAGAAATGACTAACAAAGAACATTCACATGACTGATGTGCATTTTCAAACTAATTGTGTACTTAATCAGCAAAATCATTGATCGATATGAACATAGAACATAGAACAGTACAGCACAGAACAGGCCCTTCGACCTCAATGTTGTGCCGAGCCATGATCACCCTACTCAACGTATCCACCCTATACCCGTAAACCAACAACCCCCCCCTTAACCTTACTTTTTATTAGGACACTACGGGCAATTTAACATGGCCAATCCACCTAACCCGCACATCTTTGGACTGTGGGAGGAAACCGGAGCACCCGGCGGAAACCCACGCACACAGGGGGAGGACGTGCAGACTCCACACAGACAGTGACCCAGCCGGGAATCGAACCTGGGACCCTGGAGCTGTGAAGCATTTATGCTAACCACCATGCTACCCTGCTGCCCCTAAATTCAAGAGGCAACTTTTTATTCATTAATTTCATCGGGTGTGAGCGTTGCTGCCAAGGTCAACATTTATCGTCCATCTCTAAATAACTGAGCAACCGTTTAGGCTGTTTCAGAGGGCAGCTTAGAGTCAACAGCGATGCTATTGATCTGTAGTCATAGGTAAGCCAGACTGGGTAAGGACAGCAGATTTCCTTCCTTAAAGGAACAGGTTAGATTTTTATGACAATCCGATCAATTCATGGTCATGATTACTGACACAAGCTCTTTATTCCATTTCCCAGTCAACATATTGGGATTTGAACTTGTGTGCCGAGACCATTATTCATATCTCTGGATTACTACTCCACTAAACGTAGTTCAAACAACTCAGATGGAACGGTCAGGATACAAATAAGATGATTTAAAAACAATTGTATGGATCAGCAAATTAACAGATTGGTCTTTTTATTTTATTAATTCCTCCTCCCACCCCTGCCCCCACCCCCTCCTTGGATTCACTCGAATCAAATTATAATCCAAGTAGAGTTCTATTACACACATTCACCAGTGCTAACATTGCACTGGCAGCTGGGAGATGTGCAGGGGTAGTGTTAGTGCACTTGATCACCAGTTTTCCTGTGGGGAAGTGGCTTGTCATCATTTGCGACAACTCCCATATGCGCTGGTTGAGATTAGGTACTGACTTGGAGCAGGCTATTATTTTTCTCTTAACCCCACCTACCCAGGAAAAATAATAAAGCACACTTTTCCTAAGTAGCAGATTACTTATTTGCCCAGAAGGCAACAGTTGATCTTTTAGCTTTTTCAATAATTGATGCTAACAGTCGTCAACTAATTACATCTACAAGTTGATGTTTTACACAGTAGCATGCAGTGAAATTGTGAGGCCTTTAACATTTGAGCAGATATGTATGTAGTCCAACCACTATGACAGTAATGTTTAACCCATTAACTAGTCCAGTGATTTACTGCAAGTGGTTTTGGTCCTGTGGGTACTTTATGCTGGAGTGCTGTTTAAATGACATTCAAAGCTACATATAGGTTAATAGTATTCAGAGTGAATTTGTTCAATTTATATACTTAAATGGTGATAGAGTGCCACGGATTGCAGATGTGTGGTTGTCCTACCACCAGTGGCAGCTTCTACTGTGAAACTGGGAATTTGGAATCGAATGTGTTGTTGGGCACTTGGGCAGTTGTATCTCTACCAGGCTGAAAATACGCAGGGTCTAACAATAACTAAAGGAACCAAGGGGCGAACTCTAAACAGATGCTGCAGTCCTCCATTTGAATGACCCTTTTCCTGAAGCCACTATTTAAATATCAACTTTTTCTTTTGTGTGAAGTGACTGAGAACTGATTTTAAACTTGCCCTCCAATTTGGAAAGAAACTAGTCTTATTGACCATAGTAACTCATGTGTTGCCTTCCCCATGGGCTGGAGCAGGTCTGTCAGAAACCTGCCAGGAACCTACAGCTGGTCCCTGGGTGAGGAGCCACTGTGGTTCCCTCGCCTGACCTATACACCAGCAAGAGGACCTGGAGCCTGCATTATTTCTTCCCTTAGCTCCCTGTGGACACAGTTGGAGCAGAACGATTCCTCTGCATCTCACAGTGAAACTCTAGTCCTGTATGTCCTGGGATTACATCTGTCCTCACCACAATGGCTTCCAGGTCACCCTATCCTCCTTCCCCCACTCAAACACTTAGCTGAGTGTGAGGTACAGTTCTGAGATGCTTGTCTGCCTCGGGTCAGTCTGTCCTCCTGACCAGGCTCAGGTTGAAGATTAGAATCCCTACAGTGCAGAAAGAGGCCATTCAGTCCATTGAGTCTGCATCAACTCTCTGAAAGAGCACCCTACCTAGGCCCACTCCCCCGTCCTATCCCTGTAACCTTGCGCATCCACCTAACCTGCACATCTCTGGATTGTGGGAGGAAGCCGCAGCACCTGGCGGAAACCCACGGACACACGGGGAGAACGGGCAAACTCCACACAGTCACCCAAAGTTCGAACTGAACCCGGGTCCCTGGCGCTGCGAGGCAGCAGTGCTAGCCACTGTGCCTCTGTGCCGCCCCAATGCTTAATGTTTCTCGAAAGGTGAAGCCAGCCGTAAGTTAAAATCTCCCAGACTCACAGTGCAGAATTCTGGACAGTTTCTGCCCAGAGATAAAATCCAACCGTTAAAGTCTGTGCATCTCAGTTAGAACTCACAGCAGTCTGAACAAACAACTGTTCGCTGTGCAGCCTAAAGGTTTATGTGGCTTCATGTATAAACCTTTGTTGGTTTTTGCACATTGTGAAACCAGCAATCTGGCTGAAAAGATCCATCATGTTTCACACAAATTAAACATCAAGAAAAGATGCGGCAGATTACCACATAAAGCTTCTGTCCGTGTTGACAAGCTGATTGGATATGATTCTTCTGGCCAACCATTGGATCAAAGGATTCATTAAAGCTTTTTTGCATATCATCGATTTTATGGATTAATGATTCCAGGGCTGAGGGGGTTAAATTACGACGGCAGGTTTGCATCAAATAACCTTGTATTTCCTCGAGTATAAAAGAATAAAGGGTGATCTCATTGCGGTGTTTAAGGTGATTGAGGGATCTGATAGGTTGATAGAGAGAAACTATATCCTCTGGTGAGGGGAGTCCAGGACAAAAAGGCATAAGACAGGATCTTCCTGCACCCCCCCTGCGCATAAGCTCTGGCGACAGAGGCATCTCGCCATTGGCTACAAAACCAAGCTGTGAATCAGCCGTTGTCTGATTGTATGACAAATAGTCACAAGTGACTGAATGGTCTCCCCATTCCAAAGATCCTTCCTATAGATAAATTAATATTCAGAAGTGTATTTGCCTTATAAAGCAACAACGAGAGGAATAACATCAGGGAAACAACTTATCTGTGACAATAAGGCTGAACAAGCATGGTAAAGTTAAGCTGCAGTGCAAATTCTTCCCATATCTGCGTGGGTCTCACTCCCACAACCCAAAGATGTGCAGGGTAGGTCAATTGGCCATGCTAAATTACCCCTTAATTGGAAGAAAATAATTGGGTACTCAAAATTTATTTTAAAATAAGTTAAGCCACAGAAAGAATAAGAATCCTTTTCCTTTTGAACATGTTGATTTAGCAAAAAGTTGTATGTTGCCCTTAGCAGCTATGTGGTCAAGAGTATTTAAGAATCGTTATGATATAAACCTGCAAGGGCGAAAAAGAAGAATGGATGGGGAAGAGATTTGTAATTTGCTGCATGATCAAGGCAGGTCACATGGATTCATCTGTTTGTTGATTGGTAAGTAGCAAAGGGGCCAGATAAGGGGGCCCATGGACCCTCGCCCCATGCCCAGCAACCTTGTGCTATTGGGCAGAAAAATGGATGTCCCTTCTTATCGTGTTTCAAAGAAATTGGCTGCAAATTAAATATTTGGAGGATGAATAAAAAACAATTATGTCGCTCTCCTCCCAAATCTGTACTCAGTGACCAGAACAAAAACATCTAATTAGCTTTCAGGACAAGCTTTTAAAATGTAACAATAAGTAGCAGGCCATTCTAGATAGGTTTTAGTATGCAAAAAGTAATTTCACGTGCAATATAGTACATGCAAGGTCTGTTTTAGGGAGAATAATTGAACTTTTTTAAAGAAACGCATAAAATATCTCACATCTGCAATGCAGAAAGTATTTATTCTCTTTTAGAGTTCTCAGTCTCAATATACCTGGCCAGTCACTAAAGATTCACTGGCCAACAACATTGATAACATGCTAATAATGAAAGAAAGTTACTATCCTGTGTTAATCTAAATTTGTTGTGATTTTGAACAAACCTAAGTTGTACTTCAAAATAAATGACAGTATCCTGCAGTCTTTCACTGTTGCAGGTATATTTTAATACTTGAAAAAATATTATTTTACAGTATTCGAGAAGAGGATGAGTAACATGTCAATAAAGCTCTTTTATCAAAAGGCCATGTTAATAAACTATTCTCATTAACAACTTGCATTAGGTAATACTTTATTTTAAATGACAGCGGATGGAATTGGAGTGCAAATATTCCCTTTAAAGGAATGTTGTAATAACAACATATTTGTACATACTGTATTTACTTGCATCACCTACATAGTTTAAGACGTCCCAGTGCCCAAACCCTCCCCCCTCTCAAATGCATTAAGCAGCTGAGTGCAAACTGCTCTGATTTCCACCGATGTGAAATGTTAGGGCTCTGAGGAATATATTTAAATTTTAAGCTAATGGAATGATAGTGCGCACATATGTGTGCTTAGCACCAATTTCCAGAACCCCCCACTGGAATTGAACCCAAATGCAATCCGTTCAAGTTAAGGGGCCTTTGTACACAATCAGGATTTTTCTTTTCAGAACTGTTGCTTATTTTCAGGATCTCAAACCTGAAGGGACTAGGAGTCACTTCTGTTTTACTGTTTATTGTTTTTTTTTAAATGTAATATATACTAATACTGAAGCCTTTCAACAGAGAAAAACCATTCCAGGCAGATGTCTATCTGCCCACAAATCCAGAAGTCTGTTTGCGGCCAACTCACAGAGAGAAAATATCTTGCCAGATATATGTTTTTTTTCTTCTGCGTGTATTTGCCAGTCGTCATAAACCCAGGCACTGGCTTTCTAACATCTGTGTTAGCCGGGGAGATACATAGTTGAAACTATTGACCCAGGTTCACACATAGTCTTCTACTTGCCTTGGGGATTAACTCTGTGCTACATGGAAAGAGGAGATAACAATAATGTTTTATATATATAATATATATATCAAATACTGTCGTCACAAAGGGGGAGGCTTTTATTCGCTGCTGCTGATTCCAGAATCTTAACGTTGTGCCTCATGGGATATTTGATCATTAAACACAATGCTCACATTTTATTTTACAGGTGGCCAACAAATGCTCCAACACTCTTTCTAATAAAACACTGCTAATCATAAAACGAAAAATTAACAGGTGGCAAAAATAGCACTGAACAATTAGACACCGAAAGCAATTGAAAATAAGCTGCTTGTTGTAATCTCAAATGTGTGCGGGGTTAAAGTATTTATTGTCAGCTTGCACCATCGCAGGTTTTAAAAGGGGGACTTGTTTATTCAGAGCTCTGTAGAAAGAATGGTACAGCACTCAGGGGACTGACAATACCAGACACAAAGCCCTGGTGCTTCAACATGTAAAAGGATGTTTTTTTATGTGCTACAAATCCCACTTGAAAATATAATTAGAAGGAGAAAATGGCAAACTATTGCATTAACTGTAATTGAACAAAAGACCAGCAAGGCATGTGGGAGGTTGTAGAGACCCAGGGGATTTCTAGGATACATCAGATCCTTTAAGTGACATCTCCAGGGCACTCTCATTCCATTTATTTTGTCCCTTACTACTCTTGTTGATTGGCAATACAACTTGTAATTAATAGGAAAGCTGTGTATAATATGAGAAAATATGGAGAAACAGACTGGTCTCAGCAGAAAAGCTTTTATTAACCAGATTAAGTGTATGACTTCAGAAAAGGTTGCTTAAAAGAACTGTGCAATGATTCACTGGCAACTATCCTCTGCCACACAACTGGGCTGACATAGTCACTGTCCCTTAATGAGCTGCTCCGATTTATTTGTCTCTTACTACTCCTTTCCCCTCCCCCTCCTCCTTTTCTCTCTCTCCAACACTAGATGCAGGCTAATTCAATTCTTAATTGTTTGGTAAATTCAATTTTCCACATTCTATTCTTCATAGCCTCCACTAAGGTTCTTAAACCGTCCGCCACTGAGCTCCCGTTTCAGCGTTTGTGAAACTGGGCATACCTTTTTTCATCACTATTTTGCTCTTCCAGCACTTAATTCACCATGAAAAGATTTTCCCTCGCTGGAAATCCGGATTCCGCTATGATCTGTGAGGCATTCCGATTCATTGCATTTTCATTGTGTTGGGTCTTAAATGCTGGGCGCCCCCCCCTTTTCACACAGCTATCTCCACATTATACAGGCGACCATGCAAGAAATGTTGGATTCCATCTCGGCTTATTACAATTTCTGCTACAGTCACTCTCTAATGTGATCTCAAAAATGGACAAAACGTTTGTATCTCTTTTAAATGCGAATGAAATGAGAGGTGGTTTGAAATGGAGCTTTCCCACAACTCACTGATTGCTGGATTGCCAAATTAAAACTCCAATCAATCTTTCATTGTCCAGTTTTTACTAAGTGTAATTATAGTTGAAAAAAAAAATTAAACACAGCTTTCCACTCTACCCTTGACAACTGTTGTAGTCAAAGCAACTTTATTCATATAATTCTGCTACAATGAAATCCCACTGAATCAATGGTATTAAAAACATTTGTAACGTTTCAGCAAACCTTCGTCTTTTGAATAGAGAAACAATGAGCCTCATTCTGACACCAGTATAAATGGAAAGGGAAGATTTGTACTGGGACCTATCAGCCTTCCCATCATTGAGAACACCGGAAAGCTAAAGGGAAGAGAGTACAAATCAGTTTCAAAACCTCTATATTTTCTGCTTGTTCATGGGACAAAAGAACAGGGCAGAGATACTGAAGGAAGTTGTTATCTTTGCACAAATAGAATTTTGTAGAAAAATTATGTACTTTTTTTTTCAAGGAATCAAACTCCTGTTCAAAGTGACACAGGGTTTTGGCCCTGCCAGGATTGCAAATTGGCAAAAAGAAAAAAACCTTTAAAAGATGCAATAGAATTTAATGTTTTGATCTAATTTGAACATTGCAGCATTAACAAGCACAAGTATCCAATGATCAAGAAAATGCATCAAACAAATGAGTTTCTATATCGACTACATACAAGTCTTTCCCAGCATCAACCAATACATTTTCTTCCCATTCAATCAAATGATTTTACTCTGTAAAGAAGTGAACAGTTTTGGTTTTGGAATGTTTTACCCGTAGATTCCTGCACCTTTCTGGGAGCGCGTGTCATTTGTAGCTTATCTTCCTATGTTAATATTACATATTCAACTAATTGTTTCATATTAAATGCTCATTTTCCCTACTTGTGATTTAAGGGCATTACTTGTGATTTACACTATTGGCTGGACTGCTGCTCTGTTGACTAGCGACTGAAGCATAGTCTTGATTTGCAGTCACACTTGAGTTTCCCCCAGTGAATAGGCATTGAAGCACTTTAGTAGAAGCTAGATATGGGAAAAAGAATTAGCAGGTAGGGAGGAGTTTGGTGTGCACTATAAACATCAACATGGACTAAGTGAACTGAGTGGCTTGATTCTGTGCTGTACATTCCAAGTAACAGTTTGAGTTTAAGCAACACCATGTTATCTCCCTTCTCATAGCTTTGGAGGTAGGCAAAATGAGTGGGGGAATTTTCTTGTTCTGAGACAAAAGGACGTTTGCAGATGAATCACCTCAGGATTTGCACCGATAGTGTTCTTGGAAGTGAATGCTGGCTGGAAAGTCTAGCATTTAACCTTGAAGAAGACAGTCTACATGTGATTACAAATTTGAAGGAATATTATGGGTCAGAAACAGGAAGAAAGATGCAAATTATAGTCAAACAAAATATCAAACACGCTTCCTCACGGTGCTGAGGACCCGGGTTCAATCCCAGCCCCAGGTCACTGTCCGTGCGGAGTTTGCACAATTTCTCCATGTCTACATAGGTCTCACCCGCACAACCCAAAAAGATGTGCAGGTTGGTGAACTGGTCATACTAAATTGCCCCTTAATTGGAAAAAATTATAAAAATAGGGTAAATACAACTCTGAAAAGTTCACTTAAAAATCCATTAGAAAAATCGGAAGCCTGGAATTAGAAGCCTAAATACAAATTAAAATAAAGTGCAATTAAATAAAGATTATGAATGCAATTTATCTAAGCAATTAAGTGTTTAGCTCTTTCCAATACCCAAATTCAAATAACTTGATACTGAAAATGATACATTTTATTGCTACTAAAACTGTTAAAATATTCAGCACTTAAGCATATTCTTTTCTTGCTTATTCGATCAGCCTGTAATTGTCACATTGTCCATTTCTCTTTTAACGATGGAAGTTACCATCATGGCAACTGTTTGAGTCTCAGCAGGCAAGGTAGTAAAATAACTAGGGGTGAGAGTTTTCCCCTTTGAATAAAAACAGGAGAAACGCTTGTTTCGTAACATAATTTATTGCCCCCTTACAAAGTCCTGGGAAATGTGGTTTTGAAACATGCACTTCCCAAGAATATGATTTTATGACTGTTAGCAAAGTGGCAACTAATCAAGATGTATCTCCAATAATGACCCTTTAACACTTAACAAACAGCTACCTAGCCAACTAACCAGTATACATGTCAGAGTGGTTTGTTATTCCAGCTGTTTCAGTGTACAATTCTGCTCGAAAATGTCTAAAAATCGTAAAACCCTTGATTTACTGACGAGGTCCTGCAAATGATGATACCCTCAGTTATTACAGAACGCAAGCAGAATTCTGGTGGGAGAGGACATCCTTCAGCTCCAAAACTGGGCATCTAGAGTCTTATGAAAGGAGTAACTATTTGGGAGGACTGTGTGAAGTTGCAGGACATGAAAAGACATGAACATTGCTGCAAAGTAGAAGCAGCAGAAGACATATATGAATGTGTCACAACGATGTAGGTGTTAAAGAAATGTGCAGCAAAAAATGTTGCCAAGGCACAAGAAAGAAGTATTGTCAAAATGAGATTAGGCTGGGTGCTTGATGGTCGATGCAGACACAATGGGGTGGAGGCTGGATTTTCCCCACCACATGTTTTATTTGGCAGAGGCAAACACCATTGGCCAGCGGCACAATCTCCTGGTCCCACTGCTGTCAATGGCATTTCCCGTTTTCTTCATCCCTGCCACCGGGAAACCCATGGAGGCCATTCGCCACTGGTGGGACCAGAAGATCCCTCTTGCAGTAATGGCCAGAAACTCCTGAACAATGGGCTGAAGGGTCTCTTTCTGTGCTGTCAAGCTCTATAACTCTTATGATTCTAAGAATGTAGAATGATTCTAAGAATGTAGAATGGAACCAGAAGTAAAAACAATGCCGTTATGCAAATCAGGAAAAAACTGCAGGAAAGAATTATCCTGGGTGAAATCTAAAGGCATTTCTATAACATCTTTAGAAACCTCAAGAAATACTAAAGTGCTTTACTGCCAATTAAGTATTTTGAAGGGTAGTTATTGTCATGTAGGAAGTACAACAGCCAATCTTGCACACAGCAAGATCCCACAAGCAGCACTGTGATAATGACTAGATCATCTGTTTTTATGATTTTAGTTCATGGATAAATATTGACCTGCATGCATTAGAGAGCATGCATGCTCTTCTTCCAAATAATGCCCAGGTTCATTAAAGGGTAGATGAACCTTCAGTTGAAGCATCTCGTCTAACAGATGACATGTCTACCTGTACAGCACTTCTACAGTATTGTGCAGGAAGTATTGATCTGGGTGTCATATCCCGCGCAGGACTTATGGGGTGGGTATGATTATCTTCCCTGTGGTTATTGTGCAGTACAAGCTCCCCCACTGTGGGGCTGGGGAACTCCATTCGTCTGTATATAAAAGGTCGGCCATAAGGAACCGTCTATGGAGAGACGCGGTAGGGATCTACCGGGGGTTGTATATAACGTAACTGTAAATAAATCAAGGTTCTGGGCAGTAAGGTGGCGCAGTAGTTAGCATTGCTGCCTCACGGCACCGAGATCCTAGGTTCGATCCCAGCTCTGGGTCACTGTCCGTGTGGAGTTTGCACATTCTCCCCGTGTTTGCGTGGCACACCCCAAAGATGTGCAGGGTAGGTGGATTGGCCATGCTAAATTACCCCCTAATTGGAAAAAAAAATGAATTGGGTACTGTAAAAATTTTCTTTAAAAAAATAAATAAAAAATAAACCCAAGTTCTTTATTCTTACTCAGTGAGGTCGCCCTGTGTCTTTATTAATTAGTACATAGGTCTCTGCAATGGGATCTGAACCCACAACCTTCATAATTCTGGGAGAATGTTGTACACTGAGTTGCAGGCAACACCTAATGGCCACTGCTTTATGCTGAATAATGAAACATATGGAGGGAGTGGTGTCGAGTCAATCATGGCACAGTTAGAAGCACTCTCACCTCAGACCCAGAGCCACAAGGTTCTGGGTTCAAGTCCTCTTCCAGGGCTGACATTCCCGAGTGAGTACAGCACTGTCACAGTGACTGGCTTTTGGTTGAGATGTTAAACTGAAGGTCCATCTGCCTGCTCGGGTGGATTTGAAAGATCCCATGACATTATTTTGAAGAAGAGCAGCGGATTTCTTCCCAGCCCCCTGATCAATATTGAACCCTCAATCAATGTCATAAAAACAGATTATTTCATAGGATCATAGAAATTACAGGGCAGAAGGAGGCCATTCAGCCCATCGAGTCTGCACCAGCCCTTGGTTAGAGCACCCGACTTAAGCCCATACCTCCACCCTATCCCCGTAACCCTGAAACCCCACCTAACCTTTTTTGGACACTGAGGGCAATTTAGCATGGCCAATCCACCTAACCTCTACATTCTTGGACTGTGGGAGGAAACTGGAGCACCCAGAGGAAACCCACGCAGACACATGTAGACTCTGCACACAGTGACCCAAGCCGAGAATCGAACCTGGGACCTGGACCTGTGAAGAAACAGTGCTAACTATTGATATTCTCATATTGTGCGAGCTTGCTGTGAGAAAAATTGCTGCCCTGTTTCCTTCATTACAACAGCGGCTACACTTTAAAAGTCATTGGTGGTAAAGTGCGTTGAGATGCCCAGTGGTTGTGAAAGGTGCTATAGAAATGTGAAGTTTTTACAGGTGCTGAGCCACTTGCGTGAAATGACTCTCCACCACAGGAAGTGATATTTGGGGCAAAGGGTCTGGAATGTGTTGGGAATGAGAATATTGAATAAGAGAGGAGAGCCATTGGTGCATAACACGTTAATCAAAATGATTTGCACACTTCCTTGTGTTAACATGTTCATGTATACTAATGCTACACAAGTCTATTAGTGCATGCAATAACAATATATTAATTAGTGTGAATAAGTACAGAAAAAGCCGCAGCTGCTCTGTGCAAGGATTAGGTACATCACTCACCTGAGCATATTACTATCCTCACTGAAGTGACACCACAGGTAACACACTATTGCAGAGCGTGACGGTGAAGAGAAAGCATAGTCAAAGGCACTGATAGCACAGAACTGCCAAAGATAGAGGTTAATATGGGGTCAGTAGGTACAAGCATGCTGAGTGCCACTCCCTGGGTTATATGGGCCAGCTTCAATGAAGAGGTTATTTGTAGTATGCACATTGCATTGGACAATGTGATGCATGGGGAGGGTTCAACACATCCAACACTGGGTTACTGAATATATGGATTTCATTCTGACACTGAACTTGTGGCAACCCTCGTGGTATTTGCAGTTGTGACCTTAGTTATACAGGCCAAGCCACAGGACTGCATCCCTCATGAATGCTCACACTGTTGCTTTAGAGGTTTTTGTGGTTCAAAATTCCAAGATGAAATTCCAACAAGGACTGCTTCCACCTTTGGTGGAGAACTGTTTTGGGTAACTATAAGAGATTCCAAGAGCAGTAGGCATCATGATGAAATGCCGTCTCGCACATCTGGAACACTACTGGAAGAGTTAGTGCAATCACCTTTGCCTGAGAGTCAGTGCAGAGCTCTGAGCAGTGAGTCCAAACAAACCAGAGCAAAGGAGACCCCAGTCATGGTGAAAGTCAACAGTGCTAATTACGGATGTAGATATGGGATCTGCCATGCTTACAACTGGCTAGTTAACAATGCACCAAAGTGCGGCCTTTGTAGGCCAAATGGATCATCAGCTCAAAGATTTAATGAGTTAGGCATTTCTTTCACTGCTGCAGTGATAACTCCCTCCTCTTTTAACAATGAGGCAATTTTAACCAAATCCATTAATGTTAATGGAGCATAAAATTGGGGTGTAATGAGGTGCAAATTGGGGTACCTTAACTGAACTATCCCATTCCAACTAGCTAGACTAGGCTAAATTTAAACCCATAAATCAAGTGGCACCTGGAATAAAATCTTTATTCTTCAATCGCTGTGCAGCTACAGAATATTCCACAAATTCAATGACCCTCTCAAGGCCATAACAAACAAAATAGATGTTTTTTATTCACTTAAAATTTATGTTTTTTGGTTGGAAACAAAATCAAAATCTCAGGAGTGCCAATTATGCATGAATGGTTCTTCATACTTTCTACCGACATTGTTACAACTTGAAGTAAAGGCTTCACCCAGAATTTGTTTCCCCCCTCTCCAGAAATGGGCAGTGTCACCAATGTTGACCACATTCCAAGTCACTCTTCATGTCTGAACCAGGAACATGAGAAATGGAGCAGGAATAGGCCATTCTGCTCCTCAAGCCTGACCCGTCATTCAATAAGACCATGGCTGATCTTCAACACCAACTCCACTCTCCAGCCAATATTCCTTGATTCTCTTCATACCCAAATAGCTAACAATCTGCCTTGCATATACTCAGTAACTGAATATCCAGAGCTCTCTGGGCTGGAGAATTCCAAAGATTCACAACCCTCTAAGTGAAGAAACCTCTCCCCATCGCAGTCCTAAATGGGTGACCCCTGACCCTAAAACCGACTCTCCAGTCAGGAGAAACAGTCCCTGAGCACCTAAACTGTCAAACCCTTTATGTTTCAATGAGTTCACTTCTCTCTCTCCTAAACGTGAGAAAATGTAGGTCCATTCTGGTGATGCTTATCATGAAGAATTGTCAAATGTTTTTTGGGATTTGTCCAACTTCCCTCCATATCTCTAGGGGTAGGCGAGTGAAGTCTCCACCTTTTCCAAGTTATTCCAAGCTGCTTTGCAAACTGTGGATCCCTTGACCAACCATTGTAAAACAAACTACAGATGGGTAGGGCAGCTAATGGGTAAGAGCTCATCAGGCCAATGTGCTCTCACGTGGCTGGAAGGGAATTCCCAAAAGCCAATAGTATCCCATACCTGGGATGAATATCGGCATTCAGCCTCCATACGAGACACTTGAAATGTATTTATATTTGATTTTGTAAATCAATCTCCTTGCACAGGGATCTGGAATACACTGCCTGGAAGTGTGGTGGAGGCAGTTTCAATTGAGGCATTCAGGAGGGCCTTGGATGATTACTGGAACAGAAACAATGTGCAGGGGTTATAGGGGAGAGGAAAAGGCAGGGGAATGGCATTAAGTCATGATGCTCATTTGGAGACCAGAGCAGACATGATCAGCCAAATGGCCTCCTTCTGTGCCGTAACAATTTTATGTCACAGCACAAAAACAGGACATTCGGTCCAATTGGTCCTTTTTTTTTATTCGTCATGGAACGTGGGCTGCAGGCTGTGATGCATTTATTGCCCATCCCCAATTGCCTTGAGGGGGCAGTTAAGAGTCACCCATATTGCTGTGGGTCTGGAGTCACGTGCAGGACCAGGCCAGATAAGTACAGCAGATTTCCCCCCTCAAAGGCATTAGTGAACCAGATGGGGTTTTAAGACAATCGAGAATGGTTTCATGGTCATCATTAGACTTTTAATTCCAGATTTTTGTTGATTTCAAATTTCACCATCTGCAGTTGCAGGATTCGAACCAGAGTCCCCAGAGCTTTACTCTGGATTTCTGGTTTACCAGTCCATGCTACCATTTCAGTTCCAAACGAGCCTCCTCCCACTCTATTCATCCAAACCCATCAACATATCATCCTGTTCCTTCCTCCCTCCCCAAATGCACTTATTCAGCCTCCCCTTAAATGCATCTATACTTTTCACCTCACTAGTCCTTAGAATAAAGAGTTCCACATTCACGCCAAACTTGGGAAAATAAGCTTTCCCTGAATTTCCTATTGAATGTATTAATATTTATTAGTGTGTACCTTATACTCATGGCATCTAATTTTGGCCTGCCCCACAAATGGAATCATAGTCTCTACATCCACCCTATTAAATCCCTTTCATAATTTTGAAGGTCCCCACTTGGCTAACCTCAATCTTCTCTTCTCCAGAGAGAAGAGCCTCAGCTTTCTCAATTCTCCATTAGCTAAAACTGCTCAGTTCTGGTATATCCTTTTTGCACCCTCTTCAGTACTTCTATGTATTCCGAAAATATGGAGACCAGAACAGTGGGCGGGATTCTCTGATCCCCGCCAGGCCGGAGAATCACCAGGGGGGTACGTGAATCCCACCTGGCCGCCAGCTGCGGGATTCTCCAACGCCAGTTTTTCGGCCGGGGCTGGAATCGCATCGCATCGGTCGGGGGGGGGGGGGGGCGCGTTGGCAGTGTCTCCCCCCCCCCCCCCCCCCCGGGCAATTCTCCACTCCGCGATGGGCCACGTGGCCATCCATTTTCGGCCAGTCCCGCCAGCGTAAATCAAAGTCCTTACTGGCGGGACCTGGCTCTGAGGGCGGACTGTGGAGTCCTCGGGGGGGGGAGGGGTTCTGGCTCCGTGCCGGGCCACCACGGTGGCCTGGCCTGCGATCAGGACCCACCAATCTGCCGGTGGGCCTGTGCCGTGGGGGCACTCTTTCTCTCCGTGCCGGCCACTGTAACAGTCCGCCATAGTCGGCATGGAAAAGAACCCCACTTCGCATGGGCTGGGATAACGGCAGACCACGCTAGCGCTCCCGCGCATGTGCCAACTCGCGCCAGCCAGCGGAGGCCCTTTGGTGCAGGTTGGCACAGCGTGAACTCCGCTGGCGCCGGCCTAGCCCCTGAAGGTGCGGAATCGGGCAGCCTGATGCAGGAGTGGTTCACGCCACTCCTCGGCGCCGGTACGGCCCGCCGCGCCAGATAGCGGACAATCCAGGTATTTCAAATGTGGTCTAATAACCTTCTGTACAAGCTACACCTAATATTTTGGGTTTTCAATACCATCCTAGTGCACTGCTTGTTACTTTATAGCTTTTTCTGGCCTGCGGTGCAGCGCGGTAGCACAGTGGTTAGCAGTGCTGCCTCACAGCATCAGGAGCCCGGGTTCAATTCTGGTCTTGGGCCACTGTCTGTGTGGAGTTTGTACATTCTCCTGTGTCTATGTAGGTTTCCTCCCGGTTCTCCGGTTTCCTCCCGCAGTCCAAAGATGTGTGGGTTAGGTGGATTGGCCATGTTAAATCGCCACTTAGTGTCCATGGAAGTACAGGTTAGGTGGAGTTATGGGGATAGGGTGGGGTGGACAGCAGTAGAGTGCTCTTTCAAAGGGTCGGTGCCGAGTCAATGGGCTGAATGGCCTCCTTCTGCACGGTGGGGTTTTTATGGTTTCATGATGTGTTGCTAACTTAGAGATATGTGTATCTGCACCACTTGTTCCCTTTACTCTTCAACCCTAATATGACCCTTACTTTCCAAGGAGTACATGACCTCCTTATTCCCTCTGCCACATGTTTATCTATAATGAAGTTCATCTGCCAATTATGTGCCCCTTCTGCAAGTTTGTTGATGTATTCTCTATTTTGTCGCAGTTGTTTTCCATATTAACTGCCCCCCACCTCCCCCAATTTGGTGCCATCTGCTTCATTGTATAATTAGAGCATCCAAGTTCTTTAGATAAATGGTAAACAGCAGTGGACCCAATGTTGATCCTCGTGGAATGCCACTTCCCAACTTTTGCTAATCTGAATAACTGAGGATGCTGTTATGCTTATTTCTATAGTGTTATTAGTTATTAAAATTGCATGTATTTCACAATAACACAATAAATAGTATCCCAAAGCACTTCAGAGAGGAGAAACGGATGCAAAACAGCATGCACACAAAATTATACAGTACAGTAAGGAGGAAGAGTTAGACATGACAATAACAAACTTGGTCACAATACAGGGTTTCAATACAGAGTGTGAATTACTAAGAATTGGATACATGAAATGAGGAATAAGGTCGCTTGACACAACCAGTCTGAGCTCAAGTGTTTTTTTTCTTGAGGAAGTATACTGATGGTTGGTTTGAAAATGATGGAAACAATTCCCATGCAGATGGAGCCAATAACAAGCTCAGCAACCATAATGGCAAGGATAAGCAGCTGAATGATCAGGAGTTGGAAAGGGAGATAGTCAAGGGAGCAGAAATTGGGTCTCAGAGAGCAGATACAATAACATTTATTTGAACTGAACTGTATCAGGCTGTTAATTTAAAATATGCACAAATTGACCACAAATATAACATTGAAGACTTTTATCACCCAATGGCACTGGTTCCAAAATCATGTAACATAATAATCTCATATGTATCACAAACACGCAGACTTCCCTACGGAAGTTGCGTTAACCAAAGGGTAACGTGTTTTGACTGATAAATGCAATTCAATATTACACAGCTCAATGAAGGTTTATTATATGAAGCTAAAATAACACCCACGCCCTGTGAATCATCTACAGCCAATTCATGAACATGTCCATTAACCAGAGAAGTATTGAATCTACTGTATATAAGCTGATTTGATTTTGGTACTTACGCATTGATACATCTCACATTGCATTGGCTGTCCCTTTCAGTTATCACCAATAGACCATTGATTCTCCAAACCAAATCCTCATCATTAATCAACTATTCGACAAACCAAAGGAGAACCAGATAAAATTTTGCAAAACAAGATGATTAATTATGTTTACACTCGGAAAGTGAGTACCACGATTTAGTGATAAACAATATTGCTTTATACAATACCATTCATGTTACTCTACCTGTAGCTGTATTTGGCTTGAATTGAATAAAGAATCAAGTGAGCTCTGTGATAATATGAACATGCGGTAGAAAATTCTTTATGGCTCTCTAAAATTTCCGACAATTTATTTTGTTCTTGCTACATAATTTGTCTCACACTTTATATTTCATAGAAAGCATTTAATTCTCTCAGACCGGGGTATTATATCATATATAAATCATACTGCTACATCTAACAAGCAAATTATAAACTAATAAAGTCTCTGTGCCGAGTTATCATTTAAATAGCTGAACACCTTGGTTCTAATTGAAACTAAGGATCAAATATAATGAGTTGGGACTCATTCAAATTGACATATTGCTCTCGTGATCCCTTAGTCGGACAGAAAAACTGTAAAAATGACTCTCAACCTATTTTAATTGTAATTGTAAACTGATAAACAATCACAGGGAAGAAATTACACAATAAAGCGTGTTTATTTTGCGATTAGATAATATCAGCAATCTTAGGACAGCATTTTAAAAATGCCTTCACTTTTATGTACAGGCGGGTAGAAAGCTATATGTTAACTTGTCTGATTAAATTTGATTATTTTTACATATAGTCAATTCCCAAAGTCAAAGTAAGTTAAACAATCAAATGAATACAAACTTTTTTTTACTATAGGAAGAAATCAGTTTAACATTATAAATCTCCACACATCACTTTATATGGCCAAATACAATTGCCACAGCAATGCACAGAACTCCTTTCAAACAACCGTTCTCTATAAATAAATACCACTCTCCACTTTAACTTCAGTCGGTACAAATAAGGTCTATACAACTGTGTGGTTCCTGTTTCCTGGCCAACTTTAATTGTGTAATAGAATTCACATCCACCACCAACATGGCTAAAAATCAAAATCACTGTACATTATGGCAGCATCACTGATTCATAACCTTTTTAATTTGTGCATTATTAACTGTCACTATACAAAGCAAACAGAATTGCTGCCAAATAAAAGTAACCCACTGATGTCTAAGAGTTAAAAAATAGCATTTATGAAAGTGTTTCTATTCTGTAGGGAAAGCTCTGTCACATTGAGGTATGCAGTGCAGATAGACACAAGCTATAGCCCCATTGATTAAGATCTTTAACCAGTAAGTGACTGGTAATGATTCTAATGGGATGTTTGTTTAGCCATAACAGTTACTATGATTTTGTCCAGCCGCAATGTGTAGTCAGCTCAGAAATGTGCTACAGTGCCACATATTTGTATTTCTGTTGCCAAATTAGACAAATTTTACACAAGCTTTCGAACACCATATAGGATGAAAGCAAGATATTAAGCAAGGAGCTTTGGGTTATTGGAAGCAAGCCCTTTTAGATCTAGTGAAAGCTATATTCTGGGATGGTGTGCTCTCTAGGGCAGATTACTTTCCAAAAGGCAGCCTGAAGCTATTTTTCTTGTCATATGCTGCTATGTAAGCTTTACATATACAACATAAATTGTTTTTTCTCTTCTGTTGTTTTAATTATCGCCCAGTATTTTCAACATGTACCTGATAATAACCAGATGTGATCAGTGTACCATGAAGCATTGTGCTGTGTGCAACCTTCTGCACTGGATAACAAATGTAGAAATGTTGAGCAAAACTTGGTTTTCTGGGCAATGAATCAGAGAATTAATTCTCCGCGACATAACCCAATCATTTTACAGATAATTACATTTTAAGGGTTTTTCTATTTTACCTTCCATTCAAAAATACAATTCACTGATGCACCATTATCAAATTTAAGACATTTTCAAACATTGTGTTTTGTTCCCTCAATATCTATTGTGCTGGAAGAGGTAGAATTTAGTTCAATGCAATTTAGATTAATTTACACACAATTATTCCATTCCTCTCTCCTACTGGCTCAAAAGAAGAACAATTTCTGAAAGCATTTGATAAACTTTTAGGACACAAGTTTACAATTTTTACATTCCACCTTGTTGCAACAGATATGGAGACAAAGGCTCAAACTTTGACAGCCATAACTCAAGCGCAGACAGCATCAGCAGCCAAGCACATAGCAAAAGAGTATACAGAAAAATATAATGCAAGAGATGGTTTCACAGGTCGGCGCAACATCGAGGGCCGAAGGGCCCGTACTGCGCTGTAATGTTCTATGTTCTATGTTCTAAGTGTCTGAGATTTTGGATCATTAGTTTTCATTTAGTAAGATCCAGTTCCGTACTGTCAGTTTAAAAAGTGAGAATGTCTGAAATAAGAAATGACTATTTATCCCACATAGGTTTCTGTTTTTCAAACCATGTAAAAATTGTACCACGATAGACTCCTCCTAACTTGTTTAATTTCTTGATGATGAGTAGTAACAGGTAGAAGTTCCATGGCCCACAATGACAATTGATAGAAAAAAGTAAGTATCAGTCTATTAAGACACATACGTCATATAGCACAAGCCAGATTCAGAGCTGTGGAGCAAGAGCAACAAGACAAAATTTGAATTTTGTTTTTTTAAAGTTATATCATTCATAACAAATAAATTAAAAATGAAATACAAACTAATGCAAATTAGATGGGGGAAGTATCTCTCCTGCCAGAACATTTTATTCATTCTATTTTGTTTCCCAGCTAGATGTTAAATTAAGAATTAATTGAATAGTAACTTTAATGTGACATATCCAAATTTAAAAGATTGGTACAATTCATTTTTATTTGGGTTAGGACTACTTCTTTGAATTGTTAATTTTAAAAAGATATTGGGCTGGATTCTCCGTTCCTGCGGCTAAGTGCTGATGCCAATGGAGGATCCGTGGAGTTCCACGTCAAAAAATCGGTGCCAAACCTGCAACAATTCCACTACTGGTGAGGTGCTAGCACCGACAGCACGTGGAACACCAGCAGAATACACGAAAAATGGTGCGGGAATCGTTGGGTCAGTGATGGACACGCGCAGGGCTGGCAAGCTGCAGCCGTCCGTTGGCTATACACACCCCACACACACACCGATTGTGGATTGAAAAATGGCACTGATTGTGCTGCACTGTGTCCCCATTCACCCTGACCCCACAGCCCACCTCTTGACCAACCCCCACTATTCCCCCCCGGCCCTAGCAGAGGCCCTCAGCCAGCGACACGAATGTCGGTGAAGCATGGTGGTGCTGGGCACTGTCCGTACGCCCTCTCTCTCTTTCTCTGCAGCCACCATGCCAGGTTCACAATTGTTGAGAGCACACGTGGACCGTGCCATCGGGAACTCGGCCCATCGGAAGCGGAGTATCGTGGGTGGGCTTGCCAATGAGATGTGAACACGGTTGCAACTACGCACGGTGTGCATTGCAATGACGCCGTTTCCGAGGAGGTGGAGCACCGCGTATTGGCGCCAAACCAGTGCCTGCCGCTGATTTTGGCATCGGGAGGTATTCTCCATCTGATCACACGCCCCGATTTCAGCGTCGGCCAATGGAAAATTCCGCCCATTGTTTATCCTCCATAAACTGTCACAAAAATAATTGTGTTGACAGAGATTATTCATAAGAAACTGCAGCTTGAGATCTTTAAAAATTTTTTTAGAGCACCCAATTATTGTTTTTCCAATTCAGGGGCAATTTAACGTGGCAAATCCACCTACCTGCAGATCTTTGTGTTGTGGGGGTGAAACTCAGGCAGACATGGGGAGAATGTGCAAACTCCACACAGACAGTGACCCAGGGCAGTGATTCGAACCCGGGTCCTCAGCGCCGCAGTCCCAGTGCTAACCACTGCGCCATGTGCCACCCGTGCAGCTTGAGATTTAACCTATTCAGGCAGTACGGACTGAACAGCAAAATGCTTTCAATTCAAAAAGTAGACCAGTAACTGCAAACTACACAGAAAGGAAGATCCCAAATTACCTAATTATTTAATGCAGACTTTGTTTAAAAATCTTATATTGAAATTGCTCACTTTTGTTACCAACACTCAAAAGTTTAAGTAAATAAGCAAAGTGAATGGATGATCTGTCTCATCTTCCTTCTGGGGTCCCCATTATCACAAATGCCAGACTTGAGTTAATTGACTTCATTCCACATGATATCAAGAAACTGCTGAAAGCAAAAGTTACGGGCTATGACACCATCTCAACTGCAGTACTGATGACTTCTGCTCCAGAACTAGCCGCACCCTTAGACAAGCTGTTCCAGTACAGCGACAACACTGACATCTACCCGGCAATGTGGAAAATTGCCCAGGTATGTCCTGCACACAAAAGCAGGACAAAACCAACCCAGCCAATTACCGCCCCATCAGTTAGCAAAATTATGTAAGTTGTTGTTAATAGTGCGCTCAAACAATAACTTGCTCACCAATGCTCTGTTTGGGTTCTGCCAGGAACATTGGTTCCAGATTTCATTACAGCTTTGGTTCAAACAGGACAAAAGAGTTGAATTCCAGAGGTGAGGTGAGAACTCATGTCCTTGACAACAAGGCAGCATTTGATCAAATGTGGCATCAAGGAGCCCTAGCAAAACTGGAGTCAATGGGAATCAGGGGCAAGCTGTCCACTGGTAGGAGTTATATCTATCACGAAGGAAAACAAATAAGCATCTCAGCCCCAGGGTGTTGCTGCAAGAATTCCTCAGGTACTGCCCTAGGTCAAAGAATCCCTCTATCATAAAGTAAGAAGTGGGGATTTTTGCTGATGCTATCAGTGTTCAGTTTCATTTGTGACACCTCAGATACTGAAGCAGTCCACACCTCATGCAGCAAGACCTACGCAACATTCAGGCTTTGGGCTGAATCATGTTTAGGCAAGGAGCATTCATGCCACCCAAGTGCAAGGCAATGACTTTCTCCAATAAGAGAGAATCTAACTATCTCCCCTGCCATTCAATGGCATTACCGTCACTAAATCCTCCGCTATCAAAATCCTGTGTGTTACTAGCCATAGAAATGCAGTGCCTACAGGAGCAAGTCAGAGGTTGTAAAATCTGCAGCGAGTGACAATCCTCCTGATTCTCCAAAGCCTGTCCACCATCGATAAAATGCAAGTCAAGATTGTGATGGAACATTCACCATTTACCTGCTCCAACAACACTCAGGAAGCGCAATGCCAACCAGGTCAAAGCAGCCCAATTAATTTGCACCACTTCCAATCATTCCAACAATGGCACTCCATGTCTGAAGTGTGGGCCATCTACAAGATGCTTTGCAACAATTCACCAAAGTTCCTTTGAGAACACTTCCCAAGCTGGCAACTTCTACCATCTAGAGGGACAAGGGCAACAGATGCATGGGAACATTATCACCGACACGCTTCCCTCTAAGTCACACTATCCTGACTTAGAACTATATCATCTTTCTTCTCTGTCTCTTGACAGAAATCCTTAAACTCTTTTCCTAATAATACTGTAGGTGTACCCATACTAGTGGTTCAAGGGGCAGTTCAATGCCACCTGCTCACAGGCAATTACGGATGGGCACTAAATGCTAGCCTTGCCAACAACACCTACATCAATTGACTTAATGAGATACATACATTCAACTCAGAATATTATCAGATCGCAACAGAACATAATATAATAATCACTTATTGTCACAAGAAGGCTTCAATTAAGTTATTGTGAAAAGCCCCCAGCCGCCACATTCCGGTGCCTGTTCGGGGAGGCCGGTACGGGAATTGAACCCGCGCTGCTGGCATTGTTCTGCATTACAAGCCTACTGTGCTAAATTAATAAAGAATATTGAGATGAGGTGCACACATAGAAAACATCTGAATGTGGATGAAAAAATGAAGAATAGTTTGATTCTTATGAAGTAATGGAGACGTCCACAAAAACAGAAAATTAGACAAATCAGTTTTATATCGGACTAAATAATGACTTGAATAACATGGTTTATCCAATGGCTGTGGCCTCCACAGTGACAGGGGCTGGTTTACCACAGTGGGCTAAACAGCTGACTTGTGGCGACTAGGGGCTTTTCACAGTAACTTCATTGAAGCCTACTTGTGACAATAAGAGGTTATTATTATCGGTTTAACCATTTTGACATGAAATAAATTTTCCATTCTCAGGAACTGCACCGTCCTACCAAGTAGTCATTTGCCTTTAGCACACTTCCACAAAGACAGCGTCTCAATTAAACTGAGAAACACCACCACCCAACCCAGAAATTCTTAGACATATTAAACTTTGAGAAATTTTGTTCAAACATATCATCAATGTAAAAAAAGCTCTCTGAAATATCCACACATCAAGAGAACCCAATCCCAAGCTATCGAATACCAATTGAATCATTACATCCAAATGTGTGTTTCCAAGACAAAGTGCAGAACTACAAAGTAGGCCCAGATTTTACTTCATTTATAATCATTTTTATCTTAAACTTTTGCCAACTAGCATCAGTTAGCCATTCCTCAAATAGAGTTATTAGGAGCACGTCAAACAATGGAAGTACCAGATGTAACACCTGCACCCAGGTCCACTCACTGGTTACGTATGCTATCATACCAGGACCCATGTGCTATCCTCTCTCTGGAACACAACATGTTGTGAGAGTGACAGTTTTAAACACTTAATAAACTGTCTATAAAATTGTTGTAATCTGAAAATACAGTTGACTAATTTTTCCCATCTGATATGTCATAATACATTTAGCTCTCATTTCTCAACAGAATATCAAAAGTTACATAAAAAGTATTTTTTTTAAAACTCTAAAGCAACATATGAATAAAAGATTTTCTGCATTGAATAACTAATATTCCAGTTCATGATCATCTGTAAAAACTTTGCAAACTTTACAGCATAAGGACCGTAAAGATAGAGCAACAGATAACAAAACTGCAGACAGTTTGTGTAACTTTTAACTCTATGGGGAAATATTAATTTTGATTGTTTCAGGTAATGTGCATTAACTTCAGAATTAACCTGCATATTAAAATAAAAAATGTGTACAGCAAGAAATTAACCCAGATCTCTTCTACCAAATATAATGGACAAAGTCGCTTACAGTGAGAGATTTGCACAATTTCTTTTGGAACATGATTTAATTGCGAATTTTAAAAAATTATACTCGGGTAAAGGGCAGTCAAAAAAACGAAAGCATCACACAATAAAGAAAGCACGGACAGCACATGTTAATTCAGAATAAGCCTGACACTGGAATGAAGATTGTACATCTCAGAGCCCATACAGCCCAAAACTGTTTGGATATGAGATATTTTTAGGACTCATTTGTGTTTTCCTTTGAAACATACAACGGCTGTTGTAAACTTTGCTACATTGCGATATTTTGTAGCAATGTTTAAGCTCGAGACTTTTAAATGAAATCTTAAAGCTACAAAAACACACTCTTTCTCTAACTGCGTTGGTGAAACAAATATTAATTGGACCCAAGCAAGTTGTGTGAATTTAGCCTTTAACAGTGCGTAGTTATCTCTGGACAAAGCTGAGAGTCCAATTCACAAGAAGTGAGGAAGAATCTTAGGCTATGTTACAACTTCGAACAATCCTGGCTAATGCGAAGTAAAAAGAAACTTAATTACTATTTGATGATATGATAACACTAAAGCTATCAATATACATTATAAAGATAAAATTCACAGTGACGGACGTTTAACGCCTCTTAGATTTTCCTAATTCCTGACATAATATCCAGTATCCTTACATTCAATTAGATAAGACACGTTAGCAAGAATCTGCTGTCAAGTTTAGTTCCCAGTTATCCAATGGTATGAGTCACATAATTTCATACACCTTAAATTTCATGGTTGTTGTAGCCTTTACCACCCTCTCCATTACACCACAACACACCTCCAGCATGTTCACTGCTTAAGAAAAAAGAGAGAAGGAAACGGAAAACCCGAAAGATATATACGTATATATATAAATAAATGTGAATTAAAGTTACAAATTTAGTTTCGTACTTTGCTGCCCTTGCTTTTTGCACGGGTGAATTTTATTCCCGTGTTTTATATTATGGGAATTGTTCGATTGAATTGTCCTCTGTTTACAATATTCAAATCAAATTTGTGTACAGAATCACAAAATAATGTTAATAATTATAACTTCTTTTAAGCTGACGGGACAATTAAACGTATTCTGCTGGCTGGCTTTCCGATTATTTTCTCAGTTGGAAACGGGAAATAAATTTGGCAGGTATTGTTCCATACAATTTTGTATTCGGCAATCTTAAAACTACGGCAAACCACCAACTATTATTGTAAAAATTACAGCCAAAGTACAAAGGCAGTAAACTCAGTGAGACGTCACCCGCCGGCAGAGTTCGCTGCTTGGGTGTAAGTGTGAAATGATGTGGCGGGGAAACTGCAACAATCCCGGGAAAAGTATCAGCCTTCAGCCGGAATCGGCCATGGGGAAGCTGCGGAGGAGCCCAGGCGACAGAGGTGGGCAGTCAGGCAAGTAGGACTAAGGCCAGCCCCATTCGGGATGGAGCCGGGGGCACATGACAATACCAGTCAATGTAACAGTGGGCATGTTGGGTCACGTGACAGTGCCAACGGAATCATGTGACGGTGCCAATTGAGCCATGTGACAGTGTAAATGGAATCAAGTGATAGTGCCAATGGAGCCCTGATGGTGTAAATGGAATCATGTGATGGTGCCAATGGAGCCATGTGACAGTGTAAATGGAATCATGAGATAGTGCCAATGGAGTCCTGATGGTGTAAATGGAATCATGCGATAGTGCCAATGGAGCCCTTATGGTGTAAATGGAATCATGTGACGGTGCCAATGGAGCCATGTGACAGTGTAAATGGAATCATGTGATAGTGCCAATGGAGCCCTTATGGTGTAAATGGAATCATGTGATGGTGCCAATGGAGCCATGTGACAGTGTAAATGGAATCATGTGATAGTGCCAATGGAGCCCTGATGGTGTAAATGGAATCATGTGATAGTGCCAATGGAGCCCTTATGGTGTAAATGGAATCATGCGATGGTGCCAATGGAGCCCTTATGGTGTAAATGGAATCATGTGATAGTGCCAATGGAGCCCTGATGGTGTAAATGGAATCATGTGATAGTGCCAATGGAGCCATGTGACAGTGCCAATTGTGTGATGTGATGGTGCCAATTGAGTCATGTGACAGTGCCAGTCCATGCCACGATGGGCACTGTTGAGCCACGTGGCAGTGCCAATGAGGTGATGTTACAATGCCAGCCAGTGTAACATTCATGGTGTGATCCCTGTCCTCCACTGCTACTTGAGAATCTGTGGGCAAAGTGGAGTGGTGTGGACAAGAAAAGAAAGGAGAGAATATAGGCTCAGTGCCGGTTGTTGGAATCAGGGAGATGAAAAACTGAATAGGCTTCGAGCAATTTTGTCCTTCCAAGCGGAAAACATGATTGCAGCAAGCGCTCAGGAGATACATTAACGTACAAAGAAGCGCAGCGTCCATGGACAATGCAGTTAAAGACAAACTATTCCCTGAGTGAGAGTTTCTGTTTGCATGCGATTCGTAACGAGCCACAAATGTTTGTTGGGGGATACTCGCCAAGGACGTAAACTGGGTCAACCACATTCAGGGCCAGTGCGGCCTCTCACTTTACCTACCAGCTACTGGAGCAGGGAGGAGTCCAGGCTCTACCCAGCCCAACAAAATGAAAGCCAGAACAAGACACAGTAAAGCAAGTCCCAACCTCGGACAAAACTGACAACCAGGCCTTCCAAAAGTAAAAAATGTGTATAGGCCGGGACCAGAACATAATCCCTTTTTTGACATCGCTGGTAAATAACCAACCTTTTTTTCCGTCCAATTAATTTGCTTATTTTACGCCCGTGGGCAGATATTAAAAATACATAGAGCATGGGAGAATCTAGATGTGCTGTCACTAATTACAATCTAAATGTAAACTAGAAAGTTTTTAAAGTAAAAAAAACACAAGGGGGGGGGGGGGGGGGTCACCTTTAAACTTTTCTCAAGGTAAACAGATTTTGCTTTAAAAAGTCAACTTTCCTTCACAAACAATCCTGAAATCAAAACCACCACAATTACAAAGAAGGCTGATTTCAGCCGTGGCTGCGGAATAGGAACATTAAATGAATAATGACTGACTGAAGAAGAAAGGTATAAATCTTCATTTCGGAGGGCAATTAACGTGTTGATCTCACTCATGCCCTGAAGCAATACGTGAATTTCTTTTTGTAAAATAGCTCTTTCCAATCTGCGCCTGGCCAGCTTCGGCTGTTTATAGCCAACAGAATTTTAGGCCAGTAAATTTGGGAATGAAAAATCGCACTCTTGCTCAAAACGGAATTCGCTGCAAAATGTGAAAGCTTTCTTATTCCCCCAAAGGAATTGTTCCCCCCCCCCCCCCCCCCCCCGGGCTCGTGTAGCACGTTGAAGAAGCGGTGTCGGCGGGGTCCAGGGTTTAGGGATAGCGTCTATTTCCACACCATTCTGTCAATGCGAGAAAGCCGCGGAGAAAGTGAAACTTCCCTTGTACTCGGCTAAGAAGCGGCGCCAATTTTACTGAGCGAGAACTTTCAATGAAATGCCCCTCTGGTTAGACACGGTAGGAAATGATAATGTCTGAGCTTATTCTAACGATCCGATTATTCTGTCATGACTGTGCCGTCCCCATCGTGTTGTCTATCAAATACAGATGCCTACATGACTTCATGTGTGTATATATAGATATTGCAGTGTGATTTTAACACACCCATTTTACCTGCCTCGGCATATCCTCTTGTTAAAACAGAGCAGTGTATGGAATTGCTTCGCCCACCACCCAACCCAACCTTGCTGTGAAAAGTAAATACATTTTCCCATGTCACTAGATGGGGGGGGGGGGGGGGGTGTAACAGTTTGTGTGGGTGTCCTGGCTCCTGGAGGGAACAATCCTGGTTGCAGCCTGATGAGAATGAGCTGTTGGTTCAGGTCCCGGCTGGGCTTACTGTGAAAGCAGCGGACAAGCACAGAGCTGCCGCCAAAAGTGCTCATTTCCACTTTTGACAAAAGCCACAGTAATGAATGTAATTTATTCTCTCCCGCGGTCCCAGCCCCTCAGTCGCTGCCTTTTGTCCAATAGAAAAAAAGCAAAGCCCAACCGGCGGCTGCACTTTCCCAACTGCCCTGTTCCCATGGGCACCGACTCCTTCTTCCAGAGTCTCACCGAATCCGGGCCGCGGTGGGCGGCCGGCAGACCCAGCAATTGTCGCCCTCTCTTCCTCATCTTAAATGAAGCCGCCGAGGAAATCTCCAAGCGGACAGTCTTCTGTGAAGCTCAGAGCAAGTTCTTAATGGGTCGCCTCCCGAGTCATTACTTTTTAGCAAGACAAAAAAATGATGCCATCCATCGCCAAATTCCACCTTTGGGGGGGGGGGAGGGGGGGGTTATTGGAGGGGGTGAACGGGCGGAGCACCAGGTCTCCCTAATCTGAACCACCGGCCGGAATACATGGCTCAGCCGTACGGGCCATCGGCCGGGTAGGAAGCTACCAAACCAGGCTCATGGAAGCATGGGACACGAGGCAGGTTACACCATGAGACAGTTTTCTCTCCCCTCTGCACACTCACACACACACACACACACACATTTTGAACACTAGCCTCTCAGCGGCAGGCAGTTACATTAAAAAAATAAGTTCCCTATCTCTCACCGACACCAATTTCCACCACATAAAATCCTCAAAGAAGCGAAGTGAAAAGCGACAAGAGCCTGGTCAACTTTCCAACCACCGTTCTGCAAAAGCTCCAATCTGAGAGCCGATCTATAATGAGCACACAATAAGCACTTGTGTACAATATTCCTTTCGACAGAAATTCATCGGATGTTGATAATATGCAAATAACCAGGAGCAAACATTCCGAATTCAAATTCAAGCTAAGAGCTCCATACCTGATCCGTAATGTTAACAGATGATGATCTAGTGATATCCTCGCTGTCTGATTTTGAACCACCCTCTCTTTCATCAATAACCAAATCGATGGGCATTTTTCCTTTCAAGCAGCTTATATACCGATGGCAGAAATTGTCACATAATTCGTGTACCTACAATGGGAGCAAGTGAGAAAATAATAGTGGGAAAAATAAAACAGACCCCCCCCCCCCTCAAAAAAAAAGACAGAAATGGAAGTGACATGTACAGGCCCGGCCTATGACATGCGGTTCAAAATAGTTGGAAGCACTTGGGAACATTACAATTATCCCCCAGAGACGCACGCATCAAGAATTTGGAATAACTTCTGCAAAATAGAGATATCGCCGAAAATTGACAGTGACAAGATGATTCACAGCTACAACATATTCAACACCCGTGTTAAATTCAGCTGCTCCCGGGGTTGTGACCATTACAGGAGTGACCTGCATGAGTGACATTTAAGGTAAACAGTTTAATTTCATCTAGTTATTTCATTATAACCTTTGAGGAGCCCTGAGCACACAAAGAGAGATGTGTAGAATTTGAATATGACACAGATGTCTATCAATGCCGTGCCCTCAGATACACTGTCCATAGTCCTCACCAGGTCTATATATGTATATGTTGTAGCAGAATCTAAACATGGCCAAACGCGCTGCCCACAATTACCGTCACCCGGCCGTGTTATCCCCTCTAAAAAGCACGGTTTCTCCTTTATATTTCATTAAAATATTCCCCGCGGACAAACAGGACAAAATATTATGATTTCCAGTCTAATTAGTCATAATCGGCAGATTGTTTACATCTTTAGACTGTTGGAAATGTTTAGTCTCAATGGGGGGAAAAAGAGGGTTTGTGTTAAAAAGATGATCAAAATTAAATCCCACCGCGAGATTAAAATGAACAAAACGTTGGGGCGTTTGTGGTCAGGGTTTTAGTGGCAGAAATTGTAATTAAACAGCGAGATAAATGTGTTCCAAGATTGCCTTTGACACTAATTACAGAGGGGGGGGGGGGGGGGGGGGGGGAG
Organism: Scyliorhinus canicula; assembly: GCF_902713615.1. NCBI lineage: Eukaryota > Metazoa > Chordata > Chondrichthyes > Carcharhiniformes > Scyliorhinidae > Scyliorhinus > Scyliorhinus canicula. The sequence goes on from NC_052146.1 coordinate 214,697,553, forward strand.
AGAAAGCAAGACATTCATGTAAATGTACTCGCAATGAGAACTACTGTATAAGACAATCTAAAAAAAACACAGGAACATGAAAAATTACCTTCTCTAATTCCAAAAGGTGAAACCTTAATACTTGTATGGCTTGGATCATCTGTAAAGGAAGGTGTAAACATCTATTAGCACCCAGAACACACAAAAGGAATGTTCTTATTATGCTCACTGCTCCTATTAGTTGCAATGGTTAAAAACCTTTAATATTCCTAACATCTGTGTGTGGCAGTGGATGGGGGGCTGGCGGTGGTGGTTCTGGGGGGGGGGGGGGCGGGGGGGGGGGGGGGGTGGTAGCTGGGGGAGTTGGATGTGTTATAAAGGCAGTAAAATTTAATCAGTGCAGCTCCATTTTATTCCATGCTACCTATGTAGCGAAATCAACGTCAGAAGTTTGTCCTGGACATATAGAGGGGCTGGCAAGAGAACACATCCGTGTGTCTCCTCGACCAAGCAACACGCACTCCCTCTCATTTACAGCCTCCTACAAATGAAGCAAACTTTAGTTTTCATTTTTAAATGGTGGAATGAAATCATGGGGTGGGTGGTGGTGGTGGGAGAGGGGGGGGGGGTGGGGGGGGGGGGTGGCGGCTGGACTTTTTTCTTTAAAAAAAAAAGCCACTCTTTAAATTCTTCAGGGGAGCCTCTACTCAAAGTGACCATTTGCATTAACTAGGACTTGGGAGCTGGAAGGTGAAGGGGTGGCGGAGTGTGGTCAACAACAATCACCGAAACTCCCAGGTCTCAGGAGAAACAGTCATGCAACCGAAAGAACAAAAAATTTAATAAATAAAAATCACACATCATCTTAAGTGGATTGACAGCCATACAATAACTAAGCGCGATGGTTATCGTTGGTGACAGCTAAAGCTATCATAAAATCAAAAGCGCAGATTTGCAATGGATTGTAACGATCATTATCCTCGTTTAGTGACTCTCAAAACAGGGGAGTGTATTAAACTGAAAACATCGCCGTGTATGTCGGAGTTAACTCAAGGACGCAGTGTGGATTTCGCTAATATGTATAATATATATGTGTGTGTGTGTTTGGATTAATCAAGAGCGCGTTCACAAGTTTCTCCGCATCTCCTTTCCTCTGAAAAGCTACCAGGCTTACCAAATTATCCAGCTCGGGATTTGAGGAAAAAAGAGGTTTCTCAGCTCGAATCTAAAGTGAGAAGATAATAAAATTGTGATTTCCCCCCGCTCCACACAGTCAGTATTAGACAGAATGCATTCAAACACATTCCAAACTTTCAGAATTCCTGATGCACACACATTTCACACACATTAACGATCAGATTAGTTTACCTAAGCATTAAGATTAAGACATTCATTTGGTTGAACACAAAGTAAGTTACTATATTTCTCCGGAGCATTTTAAAGGTATCAACAACTTCTTACAAAAACAGCGATTTCTTTACAATAAAGCCACAAGCCGACTATGTTTCCTCTGGCGGGTAGTAACTTGACACGCACCAACCAAAAAAAAAAATACTGCCCTGATTATGATCGGTTTGTACAATTGTGCAATTTCACTCCCTGATTCGGGGCAAACATTCTGAAGACCCTTCAATTCGGCATTGTCAATCCTTTTACATATTTCGCTGTTTTAGCCGAGCAACGGTTTGTGTTGCAAGTTTGCACACCAGGCATGCTGCACACCAGAGGAAAAGGTGGGTTTAGCCGCACAAATGATTGGTAGTTTATTTTATTTTTAAAAAATGTTCTCAAATTGAAGTGGACATGTGTGATGGCTGACCTGCTTGGCGAACACTGCTATATCTTCATTGAAAGACTCGGAAGAACAGACATCACCGCCTGCTACCCCCGGCTCTCGAGGAGTACAAGTTGCTAATTCGCATTTCTCAAAGATCAGTGCTAAAAGGGGAAACAGCGGATGTCTGCAAGAAAGGATTGAATGTCAAAGACAATACAAAAAAACAGAGAGAGATTCTCTTTTCTCTTCTAAGTGACGAGCAGAATAACCAAGTGAACTTCCCCGAAAAGTACTTGTTGATTTCTGGCTTTACATAAATTACAGTCATAAACTGTGTCAAAATTAGTTACTGGAGATAGACCGCGATGCTTTCTAATGACTGAAAATCTTAGCAGTGCCCCCTTAAAGTGGAACGCTCAAGACATGCAAAATAAGCGAGAATTTGGTAGTAAAATGGCCCAGAAGGGTAACCTTTTAAATCAGCCATGTTGGACGCCAATTTTTGTTTTGAAAGCTTATATAGCACCCCTCCCCCACCTCACCAAAATTAAATTTACAAAAATATTCATCAAAACGATTAATTGCAAATGAAATTAAACTGACACAGGTTATTCGAAAACCTCGAATCTAAACCTCATCCACAAACTCTAAATATGAAAGTCTCTGTGATCCACATGTTAAATGAAAGTTTTGCTTTTTAAAAAAAAAACATTAAAATAGAATAAATCCAACATGTCACGCGTGAGGTCTCTTGTCCCAGCTCGGAAATAATTTGAAAAACAATTGGTAAAATGTGGCAGCTACCCACCCGTAAATGGAATCTTTATCTCTCTTTAATGCATCGTTTACAGAAGACCCCATGCTCGGCGCCATGGCATTGGCGTGGTTTGTGTGCGGGTATTGGTGACTGTGTAACGGCGGCCCGTGATTGAGGTGGTGGACAGGCTGCAAAGACCTGGGGGCGTGAGGGTCGCCATACATTGTAGTCGGTATCCCTACTCCATCCATACCCCCGTAATGTGAGATTTCATCATACTGTATAAAAGGGAGAGAGGGAGAGAAGGAGAGATTGTTTAATAAAAACGTGAGGACGGGGAAACCAGCATGTCAACAAAGTTAAAACGCACCGCACGACTTCACATTCAAAGTTATTGACAGAACAGGGGCGAGAGAGAGAAAGGGAAAAATAAGTGAAAAGTTTTCACAAGCGGTCAGCACCGCGCCGTCTGACTGAGACAGACCGTAGTCCACTTGTACCATGCCTTTGGCAGGAACTACATCCAATATTAGGAAGGGGAAAACTCACTCACCCTCTGCGCCATCGGCCTGTCTCGAACCCTTCCCTCTGTAGCAGCTTCTGCTGGAGTTTCTACAGGGCCAGTATCAAAAAGAAATAAACACGCCAGTCCAAAGGCAGCTCAAGGATCCCCGTAATTCCCCTTCTGTGGATGATCTCGCCCAAAGTCTTCAGCTTAAACTCGGATGCACTCGGGGCGGTGGGTCGTGGTGGTGGTGGGGAAATATCTCTGAGCGGCGAAACGATATATCTATATATCGGTGTATAAATATTCTTTTTCACCAGCACAGCGTCTGGGAGCATGGAGAATCTCGTCCCCCCCAAAAGCCAGGAAAAGCGCCCCTCAATCGAAACTGCCGTGTCTCATGGCTTTCTGCCACTCGAGCTGTCAATCAAGGCAAGGTTGTCAAGGTAGTGAATAAATGATGATCCGTTCTGCACTTCCACTGGTCGGTCGGGGGTGGAGATGAGGAGTGGTGGTGGTGGGGAGGGGGGGGGGGGGGTGACACCTTAGCGATGGCAGCGAGATCTGCCCCGCAAGGACTGCAGCTCCCCGGCCGCCTGCTCTGCGTACCCGAGGCTGCGAGAAGCCCCCGGGAGAGTCGGTGCGGGGGACGGGAGGGGGATTGCCACTCTCTGCCGAGTTTGGAGCTCTCTGAAGGGCCCGATGCCGCTGCCCCAGTGTTGCGGAGCCAGAGGTGGATTTGGAGAGAATGCTGGAACCCGGAAGCAGTGGTGGCCATAACAGGTCGCGTCTTACACAAGGCGCACTGGACTACCTCATCTCACACACACAGGAGGGGTGGGGGAAGAGAGAGAGAGAGAGAGAGCTGCAAACAGGGACACACAGAGACACATGCAATGCAAACCTCGTCAACCGACAGGTACACATTCCTCACCCACGCCTCCAAGCTGCACGTCCGACAGCACCCCCCCCCCCCCCCCCCCCCCCCCCCCCCCCCCCCCCGCCCGCACCCCACCACCAAGTTTTTAAAAAATTAAAATCACTTCATTACTAATTTTCAGTAAAAACTCCTAGGTTACACAGGACGAAGTTGACTTTTCAACAATTGTGTGTCCTGTCCCGCTTCTGCTTCTTTGCATCGATAACTTTCCAAACAAAAAAATCAAAACAATTGCTTTGTCATTTGATCCAAGCATGGAAATTGCTAGCAAATACCGAAAGCAATTTGTGGTGATGTCTTGACGCATCTTCCCAGTTAACTGGCCTGAATGTGGAAACTGCAAATGAAATGCTTTGATTTACCGAGCATAATGTAAATATTGTTTGGTAAATAAATATGACCAGACTTGCTGGCTTTAAATTACATCTAGCATTGTCATTCACGCTGTTTGGTTACATGCAGTTTCCTCTTCAATTATGTGGTATAATATTTATACATTGTGATATTCTCTCCTGTGCTTTTTGCCAAATCTTCTGTGACATTGTTCCCCGAGCTAATCAGTTGGGATTACTCCAGCCCTTAAAGATCGCCTGTCCATTTATCCAAATCTATTAGTTTAATGAATGCTTCCCGCTATTGTCACTTCTCATTGCGAATTGTTACGCCGAGATTCAAAATGAAATCAACAATTCCGTGTCCATCCCGTCCCTGGTGTTGCTACGTGCTATACTTTGCTAAGGTGTTCCCTCAGATGGAGCAAGTTGTGGTCACTCATTTTAGTCGCTGTCTCTCTCTCTCTCTCTCTTTCTCTCTTGCCCACCCCCTGTTTTCTAGAGAGAATGAGCTAGCCCGGAGCTCTGTGGGCACTGAAGATGGAGCCAACGCCCAATCATAGCTCGCCGTGGGAAGACCACGATATGATTGGCTCTTCCAGTGATCAATTATCGGAGGATGCATCAGTAGCCAAAGGGATTGGCTTAAACGGATGGACGGAGGCGGCTCCACAAAGCAGCACTGACTGACTGCCACCAGCTTCACTTCTGACCAAAAAAAATCCCTCTCCTGCTCTCTGAGTCAACCCCCTCCTCGCCATATCCATTCGATTAACTTTATTCTGTAAAAAGGGATGTTTCTTTTTTTGTTTCCCTCTGAAAGTGTTACACCTAGTTCTTTGATCTCGAGTAATTTTTAAACGTTGGCTTTTAAACTCTTGATTGTGGGTAGAGAGGGGTTCGGGGGAGCGGCGGGAGGAGGGAGTCCCACATGAAATAAAACAATTTCATTGATCAGACTGAAGGGCCACAGTTAGAAGTTGCCGAGAAACTTGTGAGAGTTGCATTGCCATAACAATTAGATCGAAATGCCCCCGCGTGTAAACAATTCGCCCCGAGACAATGAAATAGGCAAGCGGTCACTTCTTTTGATTGAGAAGCAGAAAATCAGAAGCACTGAACATTTGAAAAAAAATAATAATCAAATATCATCCCCGAGATAGCCACCCTCTAGACAGTTCTGATGGAGTCTGGCGCTCGATCGGAAAACCATGCAGCCCGAGTACCCATACGTATTAAAGACATCCAGTGTCTCAGGTAAGAAAATATTTTTCTTGCAATTCCTCCAAACTAACCCAATACGATTGGAAATGAAAGATCCCAAAAAGGCATCGCTAAAGTGCAAAAGTCATTACAAATTCCATTTGAATAGTGAGTGTGTGCCCATTCTAACCCCCCGCCCCGTCCCCCAGAAGTGGGCAATTGTCTACTTTTACAGGGCTAACGTTGAACGATATGAATTTATTTAGTCAAACCGCATGTGGATGCGATTTTAGCTGTTGCTGAGCAGTTCTTCCAGTTGTTAGGACACGGGGCGGAGAGCGGGTTCTGATCTCACCGGCAGCTACAATAGATTACTCATTAAATCATTACACGGGGAGGTGACTAACGTCGACTGAAAAAAAAAGCGAAATAAAATTTCTATTAGCAAGATGTACGATTTAAATGTCAAGGCGTTCTCAGAAGTTCTGTCACAGTCAATTCCAACCCGCCAGGTCAAATCCCGCAAAGTTCAGACGTTTCAATTGGAAAACAACTTCTGTGAGCTCAATTCCTCCAAATTAAAGTGTAAATATGGGAGGCAAGAGTTTAAAAATGGACAGCGCCTCCTTTAAAAGACCTCTTAATACATCCACGCAATAACGGAATATAATCCACTGGATTAAACCATCATTAATTAGAAAGTGCGCCGAATCTAAAGGAGCAAATTTCAATCTAATTCCTCTTTTCGATTTAATATACTTTTCGAATACCTGGATATTCTTAGTTAAACTGTATTCTGTATAGCTGCAGAATGTTTACTTTTTCATGTACATTTAGAGCATTTACAACAATAATTTCAACAATTAGCAGGTAATAATGGTTTGATTCCATGCATCTCTCTGTCCCTATCAATTTACACATCTCATATTTTTATTAGCTCTATGTATACGTGCATTATTTTTTCTTAACATGTGTGATTTTAAAAAAAACCTGAGGCTTTTAAAAATCACATTTACTGCAGAGTACATACATTTAAAAATGCCATCTTGGAATCATTCATTCAATTGCTGAAATAACTGCAATATAAATCCAGGAATGACCATCAAAACCTGGGATTTATTTAGGAATCTTCAGTATTAATAATCGCCGCCACATGCTGTTTATTGACGGTTGAAGCCCACACACCGTATGGTTGAGTGTTCAGTTAGTGTTTCTCTATCTTCGGTGCATTGGAGTTTGGTTTTTGCTGATGTATTAAAGCTCAGCAGGGTTTCTGCTCACACTGGGGCAGTTGGGTTCTCACACCGAGAGAGCAGCACAGTCATTGCCCGGGAGGGCGAACGCCCCTTCGCCACTCGATACACTCGCCCCAGGGGCTGTGTGCTTTTCTTTTTTTCCGCTGAGAATCTCTGAACCCGGCCGAATCTGCCAACATTGGTGGCCATCGAGAGAAAGGGCAAAGTAAACAATGGGGAGGAAAGGGAGAGAGAGAGAGAGAAAGAGAGGTGCGTGTGAAGTTGATCAAGGTCATTAGTTCAGACAGTAATGTGGCCACTGCTCTGGGCATTGCAGGAGATCTCACCCTGTTTTCCCTTCTGGCCAGAGAAAATGTTCCTAAAGATTTGCTCTGTTCCTGGTCGTGTTAAGACAGTGACCTAATTGTAACCTCAACTCACAGTTATCAAAAAAAAACCTCCTCTCCTCAGAACCTTGCCACAAAGTTAGAGTCACTGTCGATGTTCAATTTAGTAAATTGACAGTGATGCGCCTCGCACATTGCCACGTACGTTTACACGTTCGCCGGTTCCTTTTCAGTGTGACAGCGATTTTAAATAAACTTTCGAATTTCTATTTAGGAGGCTTTAAATAGTTTGTAGGCTTTGTATCTGCTGATGACTTGAGGGAGGTTACGTGGAAGTGGGGAGGGTGGTGATGAAATGTTTCTTTAAACAGAGGACTGCCTTGTGTCCACTCTTGATGTCATCCAGAGGTCAGCCTGGGTTACAAGGCAAGAGGACAGTTCCACAACCTCAGTCTAAAATACTTTCAGGAATCCGACGACCGAAACTTCCCAAGGAATTCTCCGCCCTCGCGCGATGCCGGGGAAAGCCTTCGCGGTTTGGACCCGCCGTCCTACGATCTTGTCAATTTCTTTTTTAAAAAATTAAAAACAAATCAAGACTTCGCAATCAAGGAGCTAAAATGGGGAAACAATCTCTGCACCATAAAAAAAATCAAGCGAGTTAACAACTTAACCAGGATTGCGTGTCCCAAGCTGTGAGTCGCTATTAAGCTCTGCATTAATTTATTCTCAGAAAGTCACATAGTGATTGCAATTAATTGGCATCTAGGCGATGTTCATCGTCTGTCCGTGAGCGCAGTCAGAATTTTATTGTTGAAACATTGAAACTCCTTCTTTCAAAGTAACCATAAACGCTCCGGATAGAATTCGGAGCCGCAGAGCCAAAAGTTCTGTGTAGATGTGTTGGTGAGAATTGTTTAAGCGAGATAGTGAATTAGCAATATAGCCAGCGCTGAGCAATCCGTGTCAAATATAGCACGCACTGTCACCTTTACAAACCTCCCTAACCACTCTTGGAATATTTTAACTTGTGAACATGTTAGCATTTTACCCATCTGAATGCGCCACTTATACCTCCCACCTTGGGGAACATTCCTACAGGCAATGATTATTTCACCCCGTTCAGGTAAGATTGCAAGCAAATGTCTCGTCCTATTTTTTTCTCTCTCTCAATGGAAGATATTTTATTTATTTTTTGCCTCACAGTGGCCGTGAGTAACTTGCTGTTTGGACCGCATTCCCGGCAATGGAACGAATTAAATTGTGCCTAACTTGTTACTGCCTCTGAATATTCAGTCTGACATTTGAGGGGGGAAAGGCATTGGAAGGATATCGAAAGAGGCGAGCCGGCGGTAAATTCTATAGAAAAGACTTAAGTTTTAAGATGGTCAGAGAGAATGGAGGGGCTGCCCCGGTCTCCTGGTCTGACTCTGCCCCCCTCCTGATCCTGCCTGTGTGTTTGTTCTCTCTCAGGGTGACACTCTTGCGCCGTCTACAGGACATCGGCACAGCAGCACCGATCCCGACATACCCAAATATTTGAAAGGTGCCACTGATATATTTAAAAAAGAGAAACTGATAAGAGATTGTTACCGCACTGAATGTAGTGCCCTCCGCATTGTTTGACAAGTTTGATGTGATTGCCTGCGGTTTAAACCCAGGAATGTTGTATTCACAGAACCCCCAGGCCGAGCTGAGAACTTCCTTCAATTAAACAGACTTGGCCAAATTGTACACTCTAATCCCGTTTTGCGACTCCCTTCACGACTGAATGAATTGAAGCTGGGGTGGACTCTGCTTATTTACTGAGGACACAACGGCCTGGAGGAGCTGGACAACTTTAAGCTTTCCCATTATCACAGGGTACACTTTCCAAATCCCTCTCTGCCCAGTTGCAACCGTTTAAAATCAAACGCCAAAAGGTGCGCAGAAACAAAACGACCGCTCTCAAATATGGTGAACTATACTAATTCTCAGTGCAAAAAATTATCTGGAGCTCCGGCAGTGGCGTTTGGAAATCCAAATGTTACAAAAGGTTCAAACTAAAACCTGATGCTGGTATCAAAAAGCTGACAGTTTAAATTAAATTTCCCCTTACGCTCCCAACTTCTGTTAAAATAACCTGTTTGCACCTATCGATATTAATGCGATTTATTTGCCATTAAGTGCATATTTTAATGCGTGTCCAATGCTTGAATTATAAATATATATTAGGACGTTTAATCATACATAAAGCTATCCTACATAAATTATGGAGGAGCGATGATCTTTTTGTTTCAATGGCTGCAATAAATATTGGTCCCTATATAATAAAGACATTATTATTCGCTGGACTCCTCGCTTTCACTTCTTTACTCCCGGGGTTCTCGGCTTTCATGCTTTGTACAGGTGTCACTGCCAGGCACAGATACATTGTAAATGGTGCATTAATCTGTAATCTTTTAAATTAATTAATTGACGCTTTTCTGAAGTATTATAGATCAAAGAATAATTGGAAGTCTACATGAAGCAATGATTTACATGATTGACGTTAATTTAAAGTATTAGAGTTTGCGTTGCAGTAATAAATTCGTCGAACATAATAGCTGGTTTGCAAACAGTTATTAAGATGATTTTATCCTTCAAATACTTGGGGTGTTTGCGGTAAATCATTGATAATGTTAATAAGTTTTTACATTTCGAAGTGTTTGTCCCCTTCACCCTTCTCCCAGTATGTTACCAATGTGGTTAAATGTAAAATATCGTTGTTGTTTTTAGCTTCCCTTTGTGTTTAATTTACAGAATATATTCTAAGTCCGAGTTAGTGGAGGACAACAGGTTTCGGTGCTTTAGTGCAGATAGACATGTTAAAATTATTCCCGAGTTATTGAAACTGTATCTGCACACTTTTCTGAAATCCAGCAGTCACCTCTCTGGCGAAGAGAGGAATCCTACACAGCACTCTGACTACACCTATTCATGGACTTGTAACGTCGCGTCCATCTCTTTCAGTCGAATATTAGTTAAACAGTCAAAAACTATTCGGTCGGTACAATCTGAAAAGATTGAGTAACAACTTCGTCAGCAGACGAGGCAATGGAGGAATCTCCAATATCTTCCTTCGACCCTTTCTCCTCGGATAAGTCTGTTTTGCCTGCCACACACTAATACGTTTCCACGGAAGGTTGTAACTCTTATTCATACCTTATCCAACTTTAGTAACGTTTTAAGGACTAGGCAATTCTTTTCTGTAGCAATTATCTTTGCATGTGAATGTACTACAAGTGGGATCTATTTCAGTAAGGTAATCTAATCGCCCAATCTTTTTTTACATTTGTAAAAAGCTTCCAGCGTCAGTTTCTCCAAATGAATTTATTCCTGTGAAATATTGTGAGGAACAAAAGGGGTTTATGCTCCAGGAAACACGAATGGGAAAAACTATTTTACAACAACCTAAACAGCACTTTTGTTCTGAAATGTACATTATATTCAGAAGCATTTTGTGAGGAATCCTGTAGAATCTTTAATGATTAAAAACAATAAACAAATTGGCCAAAATGTAAATTGTTGGGATGGTTTTTGTTTAATTCTTTTAACTTCTGGACGGAAAGAGAACCTGGAATATCACTGGCTGCTAAATGTTTAGTAGATTGTATTCTCGCTTTGTGATACCAACGGCGCCTTCAACTCTATTAGGGTCGGCAATAAGGCAATCGGAGTCCAGTTAATACGGAATAGTGAATTTGTATAGTGGGAAGCTTTTGTATTTCCCATGTCTTCAGAAAATCATTGCATTTACATTAGCAACATATTATGTACTTAGTGTCATGTCAGTTTATTTGTATTTTGCGAAAATAATTGGCTTCAGAATGTGCAAAATTAGAAGCTTTCACAAATGAACAATTGTACACATATATTTACATACTTAAATACATTAATTTACACATACAGCATTTGCATGTTAAATATTCACTTTCCTAAATTCATTTATCTCCCCCAATACCAATAAAATCATTGCAACTGTCACAATTTAATTTAATCCTGAAGATGAGATATCTTTAGTTAAAATATTCAGATTGAGGTCATCTAAAACATTTATAAACAAAGATACATATTTACCAACATTTTCACACTCAATTCTGCCTATTTACATGCACAAAACATTTCAAATGCACATCAAGACATAATAAGGAGACAGAGGAAATTCATTCCTTGGACTGTGCTGTCAATCAACTAACATGTTATATTGTCCTCACTGACATTTATAAGTATTAAAATGTAACATGAAGTTCAGAGTTTCAAAGTTTTTCCTTTGCATTGTTTTAAAGAAGAATTGGAAGTTTCATAAATGGTTAAATATTTTATTTATACTAGAAGTGTTCAATTGATGGTTCATTTTTTATCAATACTGAAACACTGAATACTGACAAGATTAAAACATTTAGAACAAGCCTTGTAAAATACAAAATAAAATCACTGCCAATCTGAGGCATCATTACGCTGCACAGCAATAAAATGTGTTGGACAAACATATCTTGGGTTATTTTGTTTTGTGCTGATTTTTAAAAAAAATCCATGTAGTAACCAATTTTTCCTCAATTTTTAAAAATACATTATAGGGACCTGCTGTTTTGAGAAAGTGAAATATTGGATGGCATTTCTCCTTACACCCGGAAAGAAAATGTAATACATTCAACTTGCACGTTTCACTCCAGGGAACAACTTCATGTTACAACACCCAAAGAAATGGATAGTCCAAAAAATCTGATTTCAATTTCAACCTCTAACATGCAAAATATTAGCCATTCATACTGTGGAATCAGATGCTGAATCAGTGGTGTTCAGTAGTGGTAAAACAAAATCCTGCAAAGTACCTTTCTTATGTGATAATACAATAAGTTACATGTGAGTCTCACAAATGCTTGTGCAAATGCATATTCAACTCGCATTGAAAGTGAGATTCTGCAGGAAATTAAAAATAAATATTTAAAGTGACAACCAAGCATAGAAATAAAAGTTTGAAATATTCATAGTTAAAAGTTATTTGCATTTTGTTATTATTCAGAATAATGGTTAGCAAGATATAACATTCAAACTATAGTATGATCAAGGAGGTTCAGATGATATAACAGAGTGAAGATCAACTCATTTATGACTGTCATCTGAAATTCAGGACTGAACCATAGCTTTCAAATCGCACCCTCTTATTTATAATTCATGTTGCACATTTAATTTAAGTCACTGATGGTGTAAATATTGCTATTTTCAGCCAAGGTTCTTTATCTGGAGGGGACATAAAGTAAGGAAGCTGTATGCAGCTGTCAGTAGCAGTTTTATTCTTAATGTTTAGCTATTGTACCACTGGTTGATGCAAATATTTCTCCGTTGCCATTAGCAGTGAAAAAAATAAACTGGGACAAAGTTGTACTGAAACTGGAATGCTCTTTTAAAGTATCAAGTTCTTTAAAGACCTCTATGAGTTTCTACAGTAAATTAGCAGCTGAAAGTAGCTCACAATAGTATGATATTTATGGAAGAACATCAAAGGCATTTGTAATGTCATTATTGCAGGTTTACAGTGAGATAATCTACAAGTGATCACAGAGGACTCTGACATTCATTATATATTGTAACATGACCATGTGTCACGCACACATATAACAATACAAACATTAAATGAGCCCAAAAGCAATTGTGATTCATATCTTACATTCAGTTAGCTTGCTTTGAGGGAGAGAATGATAAAACTTCCCTCTGCTGTTGAATCGAAATGACAAAATCCATTAATAAAATATTTTAATTGGCCAAGACTGTTTAAAAAGTCCAAAGCAGTCAAAATTAAAAAAAAAGCACACTAGCGTATTAACACATGGCACTCTGTAGCTTAGGTGTGTGTCCATATGTGGCATGGTAGTGCAGTGGTTAGCATTGTTGCTTCACAGTGCCAGGGTCCCGGGTATGATTCCTGCTTGGGTCACTGGCTGTGCGGAGTCTGCACGTTCTCCCCGTGAAGCGTGGGTTTCCTCCGGGTGCTCCGGTTTCCTCCCACAGTCCCGAAAGATGTGCTTGTTAAATGAATTGGACACTCTGAATTCTCCCTCAGTGTCCCCGAACAGGCGCCAGAGTGTAGCGAAAGGTGCTTTTCACAGTAACTTCATTGCAGTGTCAATAGGATCCTACTTGTGACACTAATAAAGATTATTATTACCTGGACAACATTCAGGTTTGGGCTGATAAGTGGCAAGTAACTTTTGTGCCACACAAGTGCCAAGCAATGAGCAACTCCAAGGAGAGAGGATCCAACCAACTATCCTCAACATTCAATGTCATTGCCATCACTGAATCCCCCACCATTAACTTCTTGGGGGGTTACCATTGACCAGAAACTAGCCATATAAATACTACAGCTACAAGAGCATGTCAGAGGCTGTGAATTTTGAGGAGAGTAACTCACCTCTTAACTCCTCAAAGCCTAATTACCACCTACAAGGCACAAGTCAGGAGTGTGATGGAATATTCTCCATTTGCATGGATCAGTGCAGCACCAACAACACTCAAGAAGCTCAACACCATCCAGGCCAAGACATGATTAGCACCATATCCACCACCTTAAATATTAATTCCCTCCACGACCAGCACACAGAGGCAGCACTGTATACCATATACCAGATGCATTGGAGCACACCGCCAATGCCCCTTCATGCTGGAGGAGTTCACCTTCCAAAACCACAACCTGTACTCTAGAAGGACAAGAGAAGCAGAAAAATGGAAACACCAGCACCTAAAGTTCCCTTCCAAGTCCCAAATGTTCCAGACTTGGAACAATATCACTGTTCCTTCATTGTCGCTGAGTCAAAAATCTGTACCTCCTTTCCTAACAGTACTGCAGATGGACTTACACCAGATGGAGTAAAACAAAAGCAGCATATTGACTAGAATTTTAAGCGGGCCAGTCACAGCGCAATTATCATTCCTAAAGCAGGGCACAGGCTGGATACTCTGGAACAAATGGTCTACCTCCTGACCCTTAAAGAGCGATTCACAATCCAGAAAGCTCAAGCCAGGCATGTGATGAAATGCTCATGGGGTGAGCGTACAGCCATAACATTCAAGAAACCTGACACCATGCAGACCACATGGTTAGAAGTCTCCAGCCCTTTCACTGGTGAACTTGGCTGCAGTATGTGTGAGCTACAGGATGCACTGCAGAATCACACCATAGTTACTTTTAAAGCACCACCTTTCCCTGCAGTCTGAATCATGGGGAAGGGCAGGATCAGTAAATCTGTGGGACACCACCTTTCCCCCCTGTTGCCTACACTTGAAACTATTACTATTCTTTCATCATCAACGGGTCAGTATTCCAGCGTTTTCTATCTACCACAACGAAAACTTATTTTGCAAAGTAAAATGCTTCATAGGGTTTCAAAGGAACATAATCACGAAGTAACTGACATTGAATCAAAGAAGAAGGATTAGGACATGTAATAAGAAACCTGGTTTCAGAGATAGGCTTTATGGAGGGCATTAATGAAGGAGAAAGAGAGGGAGAGGCAGAGAACCCAGTGAGGTAATTCCAGAGCTGTGTGCATAGCCAGATAAATGCATGACCATCATAGTGGGGGTGTAGGTAGTGCGGGAGGGACAAGAGGCTAGAGTTGGAGGAATGCAGAGATCTCAGTGGGCTGTGGAGTTGGATGACATTAGATAGATAGGGAAGGCCAACGTCATAGAGGGACTTAACACACACAGGAGAATTTTGACTGGGAGCTAATGTAGGTAACAGCGTGCACAGTGGGAATGGGTAAACAGAATCTGGTGTAATTCAGCAATGCTGGCAACAGGGTTTTAGATGATTTCAAGTTAATGCTGAGTGGAAAATGGAAGGCTGATTCACCGAACATTGGAATATCTATAAAAGCAAATTAGTGCGGATGCTGGAATCTGAAACAAAACCAGAAAATGCTGGACAATCTGGTGGCCTTTGTGAAGAGAAAATGGAGCCTAATGTTTTGAGTCTGGGTGACATTTTGTCAAAGCTAGACACAACTAGAAATAGGATGAGATTTCTACTGTTGTGCATGGGGGTGTGGGGGGGGGGGGGGGGGGGGGGGCATGGAACAGTGATAGAGGGCCAACGATAGGTGGAGATTGACAAATATGTTGTGGACAAAAAGACAAAGAGACAAAAAGTGCCAATAGTGGCACATTAAGAGATCAGAATGTATTAATGGCAGAATAGGGGTAAGCAGTGTGTCAAAGGACAACTTAGAATAGGGAACAGATGGCCCTAGTGGTGTGGCGGAGACTAGGGTACAGAATTTGCGATGGTGCTAAGTAATAAGCAATCCTGTCTTCCCAAGTTTCAGCTCATCCAGGACTGGGGTAAGTAGTGCAACAAATCAAATACAGTGGAAGTAGATTTAGAGAGGTGAAGGTGACGGGCTGGGTGGGTCATCAGCACATCTAAAACCAACATGGGAAGACCATCACCACAGGAGTCCAGCAGTTCCAAAAAGGGCAACAAGGAGGTGGGCAATAAATGTAGCCTTGTCATCGCCACCTCTTGGCTGAAAATGAGAAGCAAAATCCAACGTTGGATTTTGAATCACTGCTGTATAACAAAGGCTGACTTCCACTGGGCAAAATCCATTGTCACCTCACAGCAGTAAGAAATAATTAGAGAGATTTCCTTCTATCCAAGGTTTTATAAAAAAAACTCTCGTGATGAGCTGCCACTTTCTGTGGAAATCATTGCTGTGGTGAAAAATCATGCTTGCTTTCCCAAAACATTTATTTGCCACTTATCTTGATTGTAGGTGAAAGCTGCAAGTGAGAACAGTAAACAGCATTTACTTAATGCCTACACTCTTCAATTATGTGAATGTATTTTGGAAAAAGGAACAACTGTTTGACTTCAGTAGATATTTCCTCATTTCCTATGAAAACAACTTCAACGCTAGTTCCAAAATTACAAGATAAAGCACAAGAATGTTACCAAAGTTAAGTGAATCTAGATATGGTTAACTGTTTTGAATAAATGTTATTAAAATGCTGCTCTTAACTATTATTATGTGTATAAAAGGATAAGTCCATTTCCTCTTTTTAAGAAAATAATTATACTGGAGACATCAGTTGCCAGATGCGAAAACAAGCCTGGAGTCAAATGAACATGTGACCTACACTGCAATGATTTTGAAAAATAATTTTTTTTACCTTTCACTATTTCAGGACGTTCCAAAGCATTTGCCAGCCAATGAAGACATTTTTGAAGTGGAGTCACTGTAGGAATTACATCAAAGATCACTGTTGTAATAATATAGCCCATAACTTAGGCTGCGGTGATATTAACATTTTATTGACTGCCTGCTACATGGAGCATAACTTGCATTTACTATCAGTGTCTATTATCTCACTTAAATGAGAAAAACACCTACGATGCAAGCTTTTTAAAAACAAAATTACTTCACTGAAAGGGTGGAGTACATTTGCAGTTGTGCAGTGAGCAGTTCTGGATGCCACACCTTAGGAAGGATGCATTTGCCTTGGAGAGAGTGTAGCGTAGATTTAACAGAATAATATCTGGACTCCCAAGTATTAAACTATAAGGAGGGATTGCACACACCAGGGTTATATTTCGTTGAATTTAGAAGGCTGAGAGTTAACTTGAACAAATTCTTCAAGACATTATGGGGAACAGAAAGGAGAGATAGAAATACATTATTTTCTCTGGTTGGGGACTCTCGGATTAGGGGGCAGACTTTTCAGGAGTGAAATTAGGATATACTTCTACATTCATGGTCTTATGGCCAACGCATATCAGTGAGACCCCTGTCATGAACATAAAATTTCACTGTGTGTGCAAAATTGTTTAATAATTTCATGAAAGGTCTGATTCTAATTATTAGACTATGTCCCCTGGACTCCCCAACTTGTAGAAAGGCCCTACTGCTATTAAGTGCTCAGGCACATAAGCGACCAATGTTGAGCCTTCCCTAGAATTAAGGACTCTGGGGTGGAAATATCCCCCCCCCCCCCCCCCTTTGCTGGGGGAAGGGGAATGGGCCAGAGGCAAGGGCAGGGGACTGGTCTATAGGGATGTCCCCCTTCCTGTTACTGGATCCCTCTATCAGGTATTGAGCACCTTTGAATGAGGAATCCTTCCTATGATCCCAGAAATGAACATGACAGACAATAATTGCCCACTTAAGACCTTCGGTTGGGCCTCCCTGCCCCAGACTTAATTGGATGTAGGTGGGATGGCAGTGGGGTCTTCACACCACATCTTCTTACCCACCTCCAAACTCACCTCCAAGGGTACTTTTGTGAGTCAATGGTATGAAGGGATATGGGGCAAAGGCAGGGATATGAAGTGAGGTTACATGATTGTACAGAATGGCAGACAGTCTCAAGTGACTAAATGGCCTTCTCCTGTCCCGAGGTTCATAGAATCATAGAACCCCTACAGTGCAGAAGGAGGCCATTTGGCCCATCAAGTCTGCACCGACCCTCCGAAAGTGCATCCCATCGAGGCCCACTCCCCTGCCCTATCGCCGTAACCCCACCTACCCTTTGGACACTAAGGGGTAATTTAATGTGGCCAATCCACCTAACTTGCACCTCCTTGGACTGTGGGACGAAACCGGAGCACCTGGAGGAAACACACACAGACACAGGGGGAACGTGCAAACTCCACACAGTCACCCGAGGCCGGATTTGATCTAGGGTCCCTGGCATGTGAGGCAGCAGTGCTAACCACTGTGCCACTGTGCCTCCTTCAGAGAGAGGGGATTTCCACCCCAGAATCCTTTATCCTGGAGAAGGCTCAACTTTGGTTCCTACAGACTGCAGAGGAAATCACTACCATTTTACAAGAGATTTTAAACTATATACTCGCCTTGAATATAATTATTGTTGTTTAAAATACAATGCGCTATTTTGAAGCAATGCACCATGCAGGTAAAGAGAATTATAGAATCACAGAATTATTACAGCACAGAAGGAGGCCATTCAGTCCTTGGCGTGTGTGCCAGCTCTCTGCAAAAACAGCTCAACTGATCCATGCTCTCTCTTTTTTCCTTTAGCCTTGCAAATTAATTTCTCTTCAGATAATTATCCAACTTACTTTTGAAATTTAGGATTGACCTTGCCTCCACCACAGTCTCAGGCAGTGCTTCACAGATCCTAAACACTCGCTGCGTATAATTATTTTTCCTCATGTCCCCTTTGGCTCTTTTACCAATCACCTGAATTCTGTCTCCTCTCATTCTCAATCCTTCCACCACTCTCTATCTATTCTGTCCAGACCTCTTTTCTATAGAGAACAACCCTAGATTCTCCAACCCAACTACATAACTGAAATCCCCCATCCCTAGAACTATTCTTGTAAATCTTACCTGTGCCTTACCTAATACTTTACCTCCATCCTAAAATGTGTTTCCGAGAATTGGACACAGTCCTCCAGTTGTAGCCATACCAGTTTATATTAATGTCCTTGCTCTTGTACTGTATGCCTCTATTTATAAAATTCAGGATTCCATTTGCCTTAATAACCATTGTCTCAATCTGCCTGCCCCTTTCAATGATTTGTGTACATATACCTCAAGTTCCCTCTGCTTCTGCACCTCAGTGGAATTGTAAACTTTATTTTACAACGAGTAATTCAATTGTGAAGTGACATCCATTTGCTTTTTTAAAAAGCCTTTTCTCTACAACCCTGTGATCATCTTATGTCAATTCCCACTTGCCTGCCAAAGGCTCATAGAAGTTTGTGCAGTTCAACTGGAATTGAGAATTCATGGCTTTGTAAGGTGTGTTGAGACACCATTTTCTCTTCTCTACATGGAAATCAAGAAATTAACAATCCTCAAATAGAATATAATAACAGAACAGAACAGACGAGGGGGGAAGAAAAGAGAGCATTTGCCACAGAAGCTATTATTTCAGGTGTGTTAATGGGATTAGAGTAGTGTGAAAAATCCAAGGATTAGTGTGATTCTATCTTTCAGGTACCAGCAGCATCTGTTGGCTGCGAAACATGAATGTAGCCTAGAGGTGAAAAATGAACCTAGCTATTGTAATGCATTGGGATCCATAGTTGCTAGGCGAGAGTGTCACATACAGTCCAATTGTGAAGTGCAGGGACAAGTCTCACACCTCAGTACAAGTCTGTTAATTGATCATCACCTTGGAAGCAGAGAGAGTGGGAGAAGGGAGCATGTGTGTAGGTGTGAAGAAATGTATTTCCCACCAATATGAGAGAAAAGGGATCTAAGCAACTTGACATTGCACTGTGCCTTCCTTATTACAATGCAATTAAACAGAATCACGGCAGATTTTGCATTTCCAGATTGCACTGAATTTAGCCTGTGAGAGGTCCACTATTAAATATGTAAGCCAAAATCGGGACTTTTACTTCACCCTCCACCACCAATGTACACTTTTCTAAGACATCTCCTCTCACTGGCTAAAAAATAATTTTATCTTAATTACAGAGTCTTGTTTACCTATATCTGGGCCCAGGTACTGCCTGAGCAGGATTTTGTTCTTTCAGTAGCTTTGCATATTATTTCAATCACCAAGACCACCTGCTTCCACTTCTGTAATACCATGTGACTCTGCTGCTGAAACGCTCAGCTAATGCCTTTTGAACCTCCAAACTTAACTATTCCAATGATATCCTCCCTGGCCTCCCACCCTGTATAAACTTCATCCAGAAACTCTGCTACCTGGGTCCTAATCAGGCATATACCCCCGTGTCACCCACTACTCCACCCCTCTGCTCATTGACCTGCACTGTCTCCATTTTAATAGTCTAATCCTTGTTTTCAGATCCTTGCATCTCCTCAGCCCTCTTAATCCCAGCTAGTCCAACATCCCTCTGAGCTATCTGCGCACCTCCCATTCGGGCCTCTGGTGTATCCCTGATGTGCATCGCTCCATGAATGGAGACTGTTGCCTTCAGCTGCCTGGGGTCTGAGGTTTGGAATTCCTTCCCTAAACCTCTCTTTCTTCCTTTAAGATTCTCCTTCACACCCACCTCTGACTCAGCTTTTTGACCAACTACTCCAACATCTTCCTATGTGTCAAATGTTGTCCGCTGACCCACTCGTGTGAAGCATTTTGGATGTTTCACCATGCTAAAAGTGCCACATAAAAGCAGTTATTGTTGCTGCTCTTTGAGCGACCCAGTAACTATTTTTTACGCTGCCAAATTCTCTTTTTGAAAAAAGGCTTGGCACATTGAAATTGCTGAGTTAGCACCAGTGCCTTGCAAACCCAGAGCAACTTGTAAATAAATCCTGCACACTTAGGTAAACCCTGCAGGCTGATGTACCTACACCCTGTTCAAACTCTCTCCCCTCGGCACGTTTCTTCCCTCACACCAGGTGAAATTTAGTTTGAATCTATGATCAGGCTGCAAGTTATTATGTGTCCTATTTACGGCACCTTCTTCCTCAAGGAAAACGCAGCAAGCAGTAAATATCATATTACTGCCCAGTGCCCACTTCTGCACAAGGGGAGGGTGTGTGTGGAAGTATATTCACAGTGAGGGTATATGAATCAGTTTCTTTCCACGGATTTGATTTAGATCACTGTGATTTTCAGCTTTTTTTGAAACTGGTAGCATCGAGGTGTTCCCTTTTTACTGCTGAAAGAGTAAACAAACTTGTGTCATTTACATGGTGCATTCTAATGAGGAACAGCTGCAAACTCAATACAAAAACTGAATTAGACACTGCTGTGTAAATGGACTTTTAATACCCCTATTTAACTGATTAAGTGCTAACTTCCCTGAGGATATAATCTCACTTTAATAGTTGTGGGACATTCTTCAAGGTAACTGAATTTGTAGTGGAAAAAAATGATTTGGGAGAAAAATGTTTCCATTCATTCATCAATGGAGCAAATGTTTTTGAATAAAAATAAATGTTTAAACTCTTGAATTCAGCTACAAAGATTTGTGGTTAACTTTTGTTTTCAGGTGCCGGAATGTGGCGGCTAGGGACCTTTCACAGTAACTTCATTTAATGTAAACCTACTTGTGACAACAGAAAGATTATTATTATTTGCTTCAATCTTGCTGTTGAGGACTTGGATCGTTTTGAGGCAATAAGCGAGTGCTGGAGATCTGGGAGCTGGCTGCGGAGGAGGTTAGTGAACCTGAAAGTGTGGGGAGGGGATTATCATGACAGTGATACTACCATCAAGGAAGCATTGATATTCTGCGAGTCTGGTGCAACAATCAGAGATCCACATATTATTTTAATCACCTTGTGCAAGTTTTACAAGGATGCTTTCTTGGCTCAGTGGCAACATTTCATGTGCAAACATTTGCCGAACGCTCTTTGTTAAAAATCACATTTCTTCTAAGTTAGAGATTTTCCCGATTAATTTTCTCCATTTTCCTTTTGCAAAAGGTGTTAGCTCCCTCTGAACAACAGCAACAATGCGCATTTATATAGCACCGGTAACATCCTAATGCATCACAAGGTGCTTCAAAGGAGTAACTATCAAACAATATACGACACCGAGACACAAATGGTTAGGGCAGATCAGAAAAAGCTTACTTGTCAATGAGGTAGGTTTTAAGGAGCCTCTGCATGGAAAAGGGAGAGACAGGGAGGTGGTTAGGTTTCCAAAGGTTAACTTAGACAGCCTTCCAATTCCATGACCACTACCATCTAGAAGGAGACGAGAAGCAGATACATGGGAACCCCACCACCTGAAGGTTCCCCTCCGAGTCACTCACCACCCTGACTTGGAAATATCTCTGTTCCTTCACTGTCACTAGATCAAAATCCTGGAACTCCCTCCCTAACAGCACTGTGGGTGTACCTACACCTTAACTGCAGCAGCTCAAGAAGATGCCTCACCACCACCTCCTCAAGGGCAACTAGGGATGGACAATAAATGCGAGCGATGCTCACATCCTATGAAAATCTATGAAAGTATGAAAAAAAAGGGGGAATTCCAGAGCCAAGCGCTTTAGCAGCTGATGGTGACGTGTTAAAAACTGGGAATGTGCTGGAGGTCAGAATTGGAGTGTTGCAGTTGCTCGGCACCTTCTTACTGAAGTAGCCATTTGTCATGTGTGAATCCGGATCTTCAGTGTTGGCAAGCGATTGAACTGCATAGAGCATCACGGTGGAGATTGGCCCTTTTTTCTCTGATGTCAAGACGTGCATGGTTTCTCCAGTTAGAGTCATTGCACAGAAATCTGAATCAGGAATTCTGAGCTGAAATTTCCTCCCTTGCTCAGTGGTACCGAGGTTTCATTGTCACCCGCGGTAAGCTCAGTTAAGTGAGTACAGACAAGCTGATGGTTTACTTGGTTGAACCACAAACCACTTTCACCAAGTGAGGTGCCAAAGAAGCAGCTCCATTTGTTTCAAAGACTTGCTCTCCCTTGTAGTGACTCATCCAATGTTCCTGCTGAGATTATCAGCAGTCGTTAAACTTAAAAAATATATATTTAGAGTACCCAATTCTTTTTTCCCAATTAAGGGGCAATTTAGCGTAGCCAATCCACCTACCCTGCACATCTTTGGGTTGTGGGGGTGAGACCCACACAGACACGGGGTGAATGTGCAAACTCCACACGGACAGTGACCCAGGGCCGGGATTAAACCAGGTCCTCGGCGCTGTGAGGCAGCAGTGCTAACCACTGTGCCGCTGTGCTGCCCCAGCAGTTACTAAATTCAAGCAATTAAAACATAACCATGTTAAAAAAAAGTGCTATTGTTTGGAGAAAATTTCCATTGTTTGCTAATTTGGCAAAGCTGCAAACACATTTGTCATACCTATGTTTACCATTTCATAACAAATACTCAAAAATGGAATCCTCCCTCAAGAGCTTTATAACTTAATCCTTTTTAAAAGCAGTGCCAGTATTGATATGTCTTAAGTTCCTTTACATTATATTTAAAAAGCTTTATTTAAGCACCCAATCTTGCTCTTTGCATAGATTTGCTTATTGGCGCTTGAAAGGCAAACTGTTGTCGAGACAATTAAAAAGATGGAGCAAAGTGATGACGGCATTGCTGTGTTCCACCGAAGTTAAAGATTAGATGAAAAAGTGTCCCTCAATATAAGGAAAGAAACAATCTTGACTAAACAATGCGTTGTCATGGATTTACATGATATATATATGACAGTCATCACCACACACATTCAGAGAAACAAAAAAGAGCAACTATATTTAGGAGAAAAAAAAGCAAATGAAGTGGCAAGTTGAATTGGACTCCACAAAGAATGTTCAATCTATTAAAATTCGCATCCTTATTTAATTGAGAGAAAGAGCGCAACAAGGCCGTTGAATCGCGAGGGAGGCCGAAATCAAGAACCGATCTGTTTGCGATCTAACCGGCCCGCTCTCGTTGGCGAAATCCGGATCCTGCTGAAGCGTGGCAATAAATCAATAATCACCACTTAAGCCTAATCTCCATACAATTAATGGGAGTGACCCCATATCTAACTGCCCCCTGTGATCTAATGGACTCCCCAGGAAGTGGCCAGGCTGGCTACGAACAGTACTGCTTTTTAAAAATGTGAAGCTGGTGGAAGGGCTGCGGCGGGGACCCGAGGAGGTGAGAAGCCATCTTCACTCACAGGCAAAGAGCTTGGGGGCACTGGCGTTGTTGCCCCGGTGCTCGGGGGGAGGGAGCCACTGGGGGCCCGTTTGGGGTTGGGGGGGAGCCATTGGTGGGGCCCGTCGGGTGGCCCACCATCGGTGGGGAGGGGGGGTGGGGGTGGTTTGCGGAGCGGGGTGCTGGCCACCCATAGCCTGGGCTGGGCTGGGCTGGTGGGGAGTGGAAATGGGTTTCCCAGTGCCTGTGGGTCCATGGACCATGTGGCCCCGTTCTGGGAGCAACCTCAGCCCCTGCCCGTCTGCCCCACTGACCACCCATAACTCCCACTGACCGTGGAGGTCTCTGGCAGTACGGCTGAAGGGTATTGCCAACAGGGAATTGGCAATCGTGGTTCAGTGAGCATTTCACATATCCCAAGTGGATCCCCGTGGAAGGGTGGATCATATAGCATGTGGGGCGTATTGCCTAGCATCCCAATCAGATGGCGATGCCTGAACATTGTGCCTGAACACTACAGGAGGCAACATCCAGGACGCAGTGGCCAACATCCAAACACCCAGGGACTGGGCCCCAGTAACGGGGACATAGTGGCGATCAGAGGGAGGGTATGTACACCATGGAGGGGAGAAGCACCTGGTCCAGGTAATGTTACATGCGGTTGTCTGGGATAAAGGGTCTTGGGTCTGATGAGCAGGGCCCCCCTCTGTGACCTGGGGTGCATGGGCTGGGCTTGCCGGGTTGGGGGGGTGGGAATAATGGGGGTCTGGACACCAATAGCTGTCAGTCTCACACCCTCCCACAATTCCTTACAGATATTAAACAATATGGATGATACTTTGGACCCTGGGGAAGCTGCCCTTGTGGTGCTGCTGGCAGGCTGGGTTTCCATACAACGGAAAAGGCGCCAGCAGCAGTGTAGGCAGAGGTTCGAGGCGGCAGCCCATGTGCAGGGCCCCACCCCACACCCAGACGTGGAGGACAAGACGGCCCAAGGTGTACAGGCTTCGCTGGTCTTTCGAACAAATGATGGACAGCGCGTGCCGTAGGAGGCTCTACCTCAACAAGGCGACACCTGTGTAACGCCTCACTGACTTAGCACCACATGGAGGATAAGGTCACCTGCTCCCAATGGCTGTCAAGGTCACCACAGCCCTGAACCTTTACGCCTCAGATCATTCCAGGCTCGAGTGGGAACTTGTGTAGCATCTCACAAGCTACATCCCACAAGTGTATCCGTGAAGTCACGGATGCCCTGTTTGCCCATGCAACAGATTACATAAACTTTCACATGGGCCAAGCCCAGCAAGATGCCCTGGCAGCAGGATTCTCCGCCATCAATGGAATGAAACAGGCCCGGGGCTAATAGTTGGCACGCATTTCGCCTTACGCTCACCGGGCCATCTGGGGGTGCTTTACATCGATAGGCAGGAGTTCAATTCTCTGCACACCCAATTTGCGTGTGATCACCACGTGAAGTTTATGCACATGTGTGCATGCATCCCCGTGAGTGTGCACGACACCTACATCCTGGGGCAGTCGGTCATCCCCGGCCTTGTCGAGGACCACCCCAGGATGGCCGGCTGGCTCTTGGGAGCTAAGGAATCCCTGCTGATGACTTGGCTAATGATGCCAGTGCGAAGGCCAGTGTCCGAAGTGGAGACCCAGCACAACGAGGCCATGCGGCCACCAAGCTGTCATTGAGTGGTACATCGGACTCCTCAAGATGTGGTTCCGATGCTTCTACCATTCTGGTGTTGCACTGCAGTACTCCCCTGAGAGGGTTTCCCACTTTGTGTGGTCAGCTGTGTCCTCCATAATCTGGCACAGCAATGGGGTGATGTGCTGGAGATGGAGGCAGAGGAATATGTGGTCACCGCTGAGGAGGAGGACAAGGAGGTGGCGTTGCAGGTGGTGCTGGAAGACAAGTCCGGGGAGGACACGTAGGAGCACTCGGAGGATGGAGGACAGGTGGAGTGGGGGGGAAGAGGTATCCAGGACCTCTGAGATGGGGCATGGAATTGGTGGAGATGGCAACATTGAGAATCCATCAACAGTGGCATTCCCTGCGACCTCCTGGGCCCATTCATTGTAGAGGGGTATGGACAATGATGCCCGGCATCCTGCTGTCATCTGGACCCCCTCATGTCTGTTGTGGGCCAACCTCTCCTGCGGGTACATAGAGGTGGCATCGTTAGCTGAACGCATTGTTCATCGCGGGGGTGGAGCGGGAGCTCACATAGTGTGGGCATGCTCAGAGGAGGGGATGGGGTGGGGAAATGGGTCATGTGGAGGCTGTAGTTGGAGAGTTTGGGGGGGATGAGGAGTGGGGGAGGATGGAGGATACGAGAGGGATGGGAGTCGGGGGGGATGGGGGTTTGAGGGGGCAGCGTGGGCAGCACTGCTGGACATGGGTGGACAGGGGCAGAGTAGGGTACTGGGTGGGGGGAATGCCAGGTACATTCCTGTGGGGTGGTGTCGGGAGTCCGGTGCCAACCCACCGGTGCAGCCTGGTGGAGGTTATTGACCTTCTTATGGCACTGGGTGCCGGTCACCCTGGTCAGCTGATGGCCGCTGCCACTTCCTCCCAGGCAACATTGGTTGCCCTGTGGATGACCCTCTGAGACCCTTGAGGGAACACGGCATCCCATCTGGCCTAGACTGCATCCAACAATCTGGCCAGGTCAGCATCGCTGAATCGCGGACTGGTCCACTTGGAGGCATGGCTGCGAGCTGTGTGGGATTGGCTGTGCAGGAATGGTTTAAGTGCTGCTCTGCGTTGTTGGCGGGGGCTGGCGAGCGCGGGCCCGGCGAATCAGACATCATTTGCGGTGAGAAACCAGTGGGGCCTCATTAAATTGACCAATTAACAGGGCGGCACGTGGCGCAGTGGTTAGCACTGGGACTGCGGCACTGAGGACCCGGGTTCAAATCCAGGTCCTGGGTCACTGTCTGTGTGGAGTTTGCACGTTCTCCCCGTGTTTGCGTGGGTTTCACCCTCACAACCCAAAGATGTGCAGGGTAGGTGGATTGGCCATGCTAAATTGCCCCTTAATTGGGAAAAAAAAATTGGCTACTCTAAATTTACAAAAAAAAATTTTGATCAATTAACATTTTATAGCGGTGACGGCCTTGCCGGGCTGGAAGCTCACGGCAGTTCCCGCTCGCTACCACAATTAATACTTGTTGCGAGGCCTGAGGAATTCTGATGGTTCGGTGTTTGCCAATCCGGAGGTGGGGCAGGTACATCCGGGGGGCTATTTTTACATAAAAGTATTAAGTAACATCCCAGTTCCAAACTGTGACCCTGAACATTTCCCAGGCATTTGCATATTTGAATGTGCAACACCATTCATTAGTTATGAATTCATTGTGGAATATTAGATCTGCT
The DNA here is from genome assembly GCF_902713615.1 of Scyliorhinus canicula. NCBI lineage: Eukaryota > Metazoa > Chordata > Chondrichthyes > Carcharhiniformes > Scyliorhinidae > Scyliorhinus > Scyliorhinus canicula. Next base: position 214,724,587 of record NC_052146.1, read on the forward strand.
CCAAAGTAACAGCATATCAGCTGAAAGCACAAACCTCATTTGAAAATCCTGATTGACCTGTAATATCATCTAACTCTGAGAGCTCCACGAGTGGTTCTGTACTAGACTGAAAACCATATTGTAGTTACAGACTTTTCCATTATCCACTTGAATGTGGAAAATCTTTACCGCTTTTAAATTACCTTCTGAAAACAACGTTTGTTCCCATCCTTTCCAGAGACAAATATAGCAAAAATGAGAGGAATATAGAGAACCAATGATCACAAGTCTTTTTAACATTTTCAAAATAGGCCCGACAATAGCTACAGGGATAGAAAGGATGGCGAATTAAAAACCAGCAATGGAAGGGAACATCCAACATTCCAAGCAGCAGAGGACAATGAGAAAGATTAGGTGAACTGTTTTACTGTCAGAGGAGAAATTGGAAAACGTCACGCCCAATATCTGGTGTTAATTGAATGTTTGCTGTGCAGGATGCCAATGGAAATGCATCAGTTGCCAAATTATAACATCAGACAGAACTGACACCATGACACACAAACATCCTGATTTAATTCCTGGGAGTTACACTGGAATATCAGAATATACACGAGGCTGGCCAGCCTCACAAACACGTGCCATCCAAGCCTGATCTCCACACTAACTCCAGCTAGTTGCTGCGATCAGAACAGAATGCTCCTCGGGGGCCAGACAAACTCCAGTCCTGCAGGAGGCTCCGAACGAATTCAATGAGTTTTGGCAAACATTTTCCGAACACGGAGCGGTGATGTACTCCTTTGCTAAAATGCAGCAACAGAAGGGCAGAGTAACAACTACTTTGAATGATTGGAAGACTTTCATACCCTGTGACTTACAGGCTGGTTCCAAGTGTTGAACATCCTTCATGTGAGACACAAGTACCTGGCATTAGTTCTAATTATTTGTTTGTGGTCAGTTTGAATTTGTAGTTATTTGACCTCCTAATACCATTGAAACTTCGGCATATTCTGACTTTATTTGTGTGCAGTTATCCTGCCGCTTTTACATTGCTGTTAAAATTGTTCATGGTTTTCAGCAATGCAAAATTTGAACATTTTACTTCAGAGGCAAGTCTGAATCTGACTCCAGAGAAAACCATTTCACACTACCAAGTACAACCCTAATACAGTTCCTTGCACAATTTAGCAAGTGCCCCTATTGGACCTCCTGGGTACATTATAAATGGAAGTAACGCTTATTTAAATATTTTTAAGTGTACAAATGGTTCAGCACATTTAAAGTTTTATCAGCAGGGAGTGGAACCCCGTGGGCACATGTAGAAACATGTGCAAAGAACTCTCGCCTAGTCGGGAGTGTCGCTTTTGCATTCAAACAAGGTGCAGCCAGACTGGAATTAATACTGCAGCTACCACACTTTACCTTTCTAGCCCTCTACGATGGTTAGCACTGCTGCCTCACAGCGCCGAGGTCCCAGGTTCGATCCCGGCACTGGGTCACTGTCCGTGTGGAGTTTGCACATTCTCCCCGTGTTTGCGTGGGTTTCACCCCCACAACCCAAAAATGTGCAAGTTAGGTGGATTGGCCACGCTTAATTGCCCCTTAATTGGAAAAAATGATTTGGGTACTCTAAATTAATTTTATAAAAAAGGAAATCTTTCTAGCCTTCTGCCCCCCCCCCCCCCCCCCCCCCCCCCCCCCCCCCCCCCCCACTGCCTTCCTCATTGCTCAACAACCTGACAACCTGACATTGTTTCCTGGAATATTTTCCGGGATGTTCTACCGATTTGCTGTAACAGGGATTTCTGTCGATGTGCCACCGTGTTACAGCCATCGCTGTCGGGAGAAGCACTGAGAACATTTCAGCCTGCAGCCTCTCCCTGACACCTAACCTTGGATGTATCCTTTGTGTCTCAGTGAACAAAACTGGACCGAGGACTGATGATGAGCTTGACCAGGGCACTAGAAAGTTCAAGCCTGACTTCCTCAGCTTTGTTCTGTACTGTCTTTGTCTTCTGTTTTGCCAATTGCTGCTTCTCAGTGATTGGACATGCAAAATGTAGAATCATCCAATACCACTAAACATTTACCGTGTTCACCCTTTATTATCCACGCATCGTTTACACACCACATATGATGCCTAATTTATTCCTTCTGGGTATAATAGTCCATATTAAATAGTATCCAATCATAACAAGATTATTTAAAAGATTATTCTCTTGAATTTTTCTTTCCCCGTTTTATCATAAAGATATAAAGGGATAGATTCCCTTCTTGCTATCCCACTTAAAATTAGATGGGCCAGTGCTGGGAAAGGGAGTGAAATATCCTTCCACCTAAACTCTGCCAAGACCACAACTGGCTGCTCATTCTTCACCCGCCATTTGCAAAGGCCAGTGAGAGGTAGTGACCGGAACCCCAGCCCATTTTCCTCCTGTCTTTCCCTCTTTCCACTTCTCCTCAGAATGGCCACATATACAAAGGCTAATGGCCTCTTCAGCCACTCCACCCTCCAACTCTGTCCCATGCTTCACATTCTAAAAGGCCTTAGGCTCAACCACAGCTTCTGATGGATGGCATGGCCCAGGGGGTCTTTACTTTCCTGTTGGCCAATCTTCCTTTTCCTCACTTTCACTGTCAGAAAAGCCACAGGAATACATAATAACCCGTGAAGCAGGAAATAGGACCAAAGATGGTGGGTGCATGGTGGAATTAAGAAATCCCACCCTACAATGCTTCTCAATGGCCCTCGTTTTGTGATCAAGCAGCGAATAAATGGTGGTCTCCATTCCTTACACATACACTATGTTGTTGAAAATAGGGAAAAATGTGTCATTTGAAACATGGAAGTCTGGCAATATCTGGTCTGAGAGAAACATGAGAGGATACAGGGAAAGATACCATGAGGGTTAATAGCAGCTGCAAAGAGCAGGATTAAAAAATGCAGATTCTTTCTCTCAAGCAGGCTTAGTAAACACACAGGATTCTTGTATTAAGCTAAAAACAATGGTTCACACCTTCATTGAAAGTAACTATCTTAGGAAGCATCTGGGAAAGGAAAGGATGAGGTTCAGTTGAATTTGGTGTCAATTCTAAGTGTGAAATTCTACTAACATCACGTAAATTAAAGAAAATTGGAGACAACCTGTCTATGAGAAACATAATTTGAAGTCAAAATCAAAGGCAAAGTTATGAGCTGGGACACAATTGGAAAATTAAACTATTGAAATGACAAGAATTAAAAGTAACACCTCTATTGAAACCAAAGCATTTTGAATATCACAAAGGAACTTTGAACATCACAAAGGACAATGTAATCAGATATGAGAGGTGACGTTAAGCCCAAAATGAATACTTAGTTGTATTAGAATGTTTAGATCAAAGATACTTTTTACAATCAAAGTGAAATAAGTTAATTTACAATAGGATCATAAAAACTGAATAACTGTAAGAAAGAGAATATAAACCAAGGGAGCAGAAGCAGAAGCGGAACCAGAACTCAGAACTCAGAACTAGAGGAGAGAGGAGATAAGCATATTGCGCTCTCACAGCTCGGTCATGGGAAAGACAAGACAAGAAGCCGAGCTTAAACAGCTATACATCTAAGGAAGACTAGAATTTAAACAGGAGTCAGAGTCAGCTCAGAGATAGCTAGCAGAGCCAGCTCTTATAGCTCAGTACATGGGATCGGCAAGACACAGCAACGGAGCTAACCAGCGAATACATCTCAAGAAGGCCAGACTTTAAAGAAGATTGATTGTCAAGGTGGGCCTGAAGGTCCCTTCAACCAACCAGCAGGGTCCAGAAGCAAGATCTTTTTACCTTTCTGTAAAGAAATTATTTGCAGCTTTTAAAAGAAAAAATATAATAATAAAATAACTTAATTTAACCTGAAATAGTGGTTATTCCTAAAGTCTACTTTACTTACTTAGCAATGCAGGACCCAGGACATCGATGCTACTAAGTGGTAAGTAGATAAAATCTTCGGTGAAGGTATGGGTTATACCAGGGGATAACTTGAAAATATAGTTTGACCTGAATAGCACCCACTGAAGCCTGCATCGGAGTCAGGGAGTGAGAATCCCTGTTCACCATTTAGAATGTCGACCCTTTTTGGTATCGGGGGAATTCTAAGAATAATGGTGAGCTTTCAAAAACAGCTAGGTTCCAGACAGTCTGTGGGTTGTTTGCTGGAACGTACAGTGATTAGAGACCCATAATAGTCCAGTAACACGGGATCTGGAACCTGTGTGACCAGGGCAAACAATGGAGCACCTCCTTAATCAATCAAATTGACAAATTCTTATCGAGCCATGCAGAGTGGGAACCAGGAAGTTTAAGTTAGGATATTTAATTCAATTCAAATCATCTACATAAAGGAAAAGAAAAAAAGGAAAAGAAGATGGGATTGGAGAGAGACAAAAAAATGTATTTAAAAAGAATCTGCAATAATAATTAAAATCTTTTAAAAAATAAATGTCGAGTATTCAATTATTTTCTTTCCAATTAAGGAGCAATTTAGTGTGGCCAATCCACCTACCTCCCCTGCACATCTTTTTGGTTGTGGGGGAGAGACCAATGCAGACATGGGGAGAATGTGCAATCTCCACAGTGACAGTGACCCAGGGCTGGGATCGAACCTGGGACCTTGGCACCATGAGGCAGCAGTGCTAACCACTGCACCACCGTGCCGCCCTCCATAATTAAAATCTAAAGCAATGAGACACCACGGGTGGAATTCTCCATTGGCTGATGATGAAATCAGGAAACTTGATTGGGCAGAGAATCGGTTCCAATGCTGCAATTGCGGCAGGCGCCGATTTGTCGCAAAATCGCAATTCTCTGTCACCTCGAATGTGGCATCAATGATGTAAAGGAACCATCATTTGCATATCATTAGCAGACCTGACCTGGAATTCTCTGGGGCCTCCGCAATTCTCTGCCTCCGATGGGCCGACTTCCCAACGGCGCGGTTCACTTGCGCTTTTAAAAATCGTGAAACCGGCGTAGTGCCTGATGAGGGAGAGAGAGGAGGTAGAGGCCCGACTGGGGGCTGCCTGGCTGGACACTCGGCAGGCTGGCTGGGGTGCGTGACCCTGCCAGGACCGTGGGGTGGCAGGTGGAGGGTTGGGGAGAAGGGGGTGACCAGGGGATAGGCCATGGGGTCGGGGTTAACCAAACCCCGGGATTGGAGCAGTGACCAGGCATGGACCACCAATGCCACGGCCGGCAAGGCAGCCATCTTGCTTGTCACCCCACTGACCACCGACCTTGACCCCTGGTTCTGCAGAGTGAAACAGGAGAAACATGCGGGACAGAGCCTGCAGTGCCAACCGGGACCACCGTGTAGCCAGGTCGACCTGATTGCGCATGGGGGTATGCACCATGCTAACATGTCGGTATTTCACCCCCTTCAGACAATGGATATTAGAATTCAACCAGCAATTGTGGCCTTCCTCCTAGTCGCTGCAACCCTGGGGGATGCCCTGCGGCTGTAAGAGCTGGAGCTGCTCGAGGAGGAGGAGGAAGCTGCAGCAGCGGAGCCTGCCCCAGGGGAACAGGAGGCAGCCATCCAGGATGGAGATTTGGCCGCTCAACAGGCAGAACAGAAGGTGCAAAGGAGGTGCCGCATGAGGCCTCGTGTGTACCGGCAGCTTCTGTCGTTTGAGGCCTTGCCAGTCCAGGCATGTTGTTGAAGACTCCGGCTGAGCAGGCAGACAGTGCCACATATCTACCAGATCATGGCACACCTGGTACCATGGGAATATGGGGGAGGACATCTGCTCCTGGTGTTCGTCATGGTGACGGTGGACCTGAACGTTTATGCGACGAGATCCTTCCAGGCGCCATGTGGGGACCTGTCAGGGATCTCACAGACCTCGGTGCACAGGTGCATCCATTCCACCACAGACGGCCTATATACCCAGGCAGCTCAATACATCCACTTCAATGTAGATCGAGCCCACCAAGATGCCCGGGCAGCGGCGTTCGCTGACATGCCCCGGGTCCTGGCGGTGATGGGATGCATGTCCCCCTATGAACACCTGCAGATGACAGGCCGCTCTACACCAACTGAAACGGATTCCACTCGATGAATGTGCAGCTGATATGTGACAATCAGATGCGCATTATGCGCGTCTGCGACCGATACCCGGGCAGTGTGCACAATGCCTTCATCCTGGCATGTTCGACGATTCCTGACATGTTTGAGACGGCCCCCCGGCTGGAGGTTTGGCTCCTGGATGACAGCTATCCGGAGGCAGAGACCGACACAGAGATCCGCTACAATGACGCCCATGCAGCAACCAGGGGTGTGATCGAGCGGTGCTTCGGCCACCTGAAGATGCGGTTCAGGTGCCTGGACCGCTCAGGAGGGACCCTCCACTATGTTGTTGCGAGGATTGCCCTCATCGCGGTGACCTGCTACATCCTCCACAACATCGTGCAGCAGAGGGGCAACATGCTGGAGGAGGAGGTTGGACACCAGGCCTCATCCGATGAGGAGGATGCGGGGAAAGGGGAATGTGGGCAGGTCATGGGGCCCAGGCAGGCATGGGACTCAGCACATCAGGGCCAATGTGCACGGGATGCTCTGATCGCCTCCGGGGGGAGCAGAAAATGACAGTGTTAGACTCAGGTTGTCAGGTTACGGGCGTCTGGGATTGGGGTTGGTGCCAAGGATACAGTGTTGCCTACTCACCCTGGCCACCCTGAGGGAGTTGTGCTAGATGTGCATTGCTTTCTTCTGGCACTGTTGGCTGGTCCGGACGGTGTTCCTCACCGCCTCTGCCACCTGCGGCCAGGCACGGTGAACGGTAGCAGCTGGCAGCCTCCTCCCTGGGTCAGGGTACAGGGTAAACTGCATCTCCTCCACCGCATCGAGGAGAGTCTCCAGCTCGCCGTCCGTGAAACAGAGTGCCACTCTTGTTGCTGCCATCTTGTTGGCTGGGATAGTGTGTGTGGGGAGTGAACTGTGTTTACGTGGCTGCAGCTTTTCAGCCTCCTGAGTGTCAATTGCGGACCTGGTGAATCCGGCACTGTTTTCCATTGGAATCGATTGCGTTCCACGTGGTGCCGGTTTTAGCCCCTTGATAGTAGCAAAATTGCTGCAGGTGCGGCGCCAGTTTTGCTGTGATGGATTTCCACCAATCCTGCGTCGGCGTCAACACTTAGGGCGGAATTCTCCACTCCCGTGAAAAATCGGGAAGGCCGTCGTGAACTCGGCCGAGTTTCACGACGGCCTCGGAGGCCGCTCCTCTCACGTTATTCACCCCCACCCGGGGGGCTAGTAGCGGCGCTCCGGTACTCTCGGCCGCCGGGCCTTGATGTTTGCGTCAAGGCGGCACGCCGAGAATGACGCGATGGCGGCGCCTAAGTGACGTCAGCCACGCATGCGCAGGTTGGCCGGCTCCAACCCCGCATGCGCGGCTGACGTCACGATGGCTGACGGCTCAAACCTGCGCATGCGCGGTTGCCATCTTCCCCTCTGCTGCCCCGCAAGACGTGGCGGCTTGATTTTGCGGGGCGGCGGAGGGGAAAGACTGCGTCCCTTTGAGACGCAGGCCCGACGATCGGTGGGTACCGATCGCGGGCCAGGTCCCTCCCGAGCATGGCTGTGGTGTTCACTCCCTTCTCCGCCCCCTACAAGCTTCAAACCAGCATTTGGCGCCATGTTCACGACGGCAGCGATCAGGTGTGGTTGCCGCCGTCGTGAACCGGGCACGAACGGCAATCCGGGTCGGAGAATTGCCGGTCGCCGTGAAAAACGACGAGCGGCGATTCTTCCGAGCGGGGGGTAGGAGAATTGCGGGGGCACCAGGGGGGTGTGTTGTGAGTCGCCCGGCCCTCCCGTGATTCTCCCACCCGGCGTGGGGAGCGGAGAATCGCGCCCACAGGGCACGATTGTCCGCAAATGCGTAAAGGCTGCCGTGAAACCGGCCGTGTTTCACGGCAGCCGCCGCGCCCCCTCCTGGGACCCGATTCACCCCCCCGATCGGGGCCAGCATCGCGGCCCCGGGAAGAACGGCAGCGCGGGCTTAGCAAACGTTCGCTAAGCCCGGCCGCCAAGACTCACGGCGGCTGACGCGCACGATGACGTCAGCCGCGCATGCGCGGGTTGGACGGCTCCAACCCGCGCATGCGCGGATGACGTCATTGCGCATATGCGTCAAACCCGCGCATGCGCGGTCCGTCATGCCCCTCAGCCGCCCCACGGACTGATCCTGCGGGGCGGCGGAATCGGACCCGCTGCCCGTGATCGGTGCCCACTGATCGTGGGCCCATGCCACCCTTGGCACGGCTGTGGTGCGGCCATGCCAATTGGTGGCATGGTTGTGCAGAACGGCACTTTGCGGCCGTTTTCACAAACTGTGATAGCAGGTGTGTTTAAATTCGTGAAAACGGCCGTAAAGGCCTGGGAAATCGGCCCATCGGATAGGGAAGAATCGCTGCTCGCCGTAAAGAAATGGCGAGCAGCGATTCGTGTTGTGGGGCGGCCGTGGGGGGGGGGGAGAATAGCGGGAGGTCGGGAAAAATGTCGGGAAGGCCCTCCCGCTATTCTCCGACCCGTCGTGGGGGGCGACCCTTAGTCTCCGGGACAGAGAATCCCGCCCCACATTTCTAAAATTGGATTTTCGGTGTCAAAGAGATTGGCAGAAATTAAGACTTTTTACACAGTTAAAAATTCATTTTTAAAATTTGTTTATGGGGTGGGATGTGAGCATCAAGGCCGGTCAGTATGTATTGCCTAACCCAACTTTCCCTTGAGGAGGTTACAGTGAGATGTTATTTTTTTCTGGTGTGCTTTGGTGGGTAACTCGCGGATTAATGCCTTTAATGTATTTTAATGCCGATTCTCTGAGTGAGACACCGTTATCGTGAAGAGCTGGACAACTCAGACAGCAGTTGTGTGTTGTCCTGACCATGTGTGGACACCAGAAATTACTGTTCAATTTACCTTTCAGTAACAATAAGCACTGTTAGCTTCATCATTACTTATATCTCAAAATCTGGGTCAATAAGGTAGGAAGAGAGTGCCATTCGTGTCCATTCTCTCAGTGCATTTCTCTCAGTGTTTAAGTGGGAAAAGTAATCCTGTCTCATTCTGCAATAGTGACCACAAGATAGTGACTGAATCTTGTCTTAGATATAAAATCACTCAGTTAACTTATTTGGAGCAGCTCTTTGTCCCTTACCATGGAGTATTTGATTTAAACCGCAAAAAATATATAGCCATGCAATCAAGTTAAGAATGATATCTGGGTAATGGATTGAAACTACATTGTCCTTTTAAGAATATTTTTAAAATTTATGTAAGTTTCTTCATTTTGGTCCCTTCTTAATTCTAATTAATCTACTTTACGCTTTTACTGTCACCAGAATACGTTCTTTTACAATATTCAGCATTTTTGGTGACAATTATCCCAGTGGAGAAGACACAAGCTCATTCCATTAATATGGCATTGATTAAGCATCTTTGTCTCCCTATCCTTACTCTTATACACTGGTCTATGAATCAGTCGGAGAACTAGTGGCTTAGACGGGGCAAAACCAACCAAGTGAGTTAACTACTCATTTAACTCATTCAGTACTAGAACAGACAATAATTTTTTTTCTCCAATCTTGTTACCTTCATTGCTTTAATATGTAGGGGTAGAATTCATCATGGGTCGGAGCACAAAGTGGACATGTTGTATTTGGCGTCAATGACACAACATGCCTGATAAATGACGACAAAAATCTTGATTAATAAGGGGATCAGAGGTTATGGGGAGAAGGCAGGAGAATGGGGATGAGAAAATATCAGCCATGATTGAATGGCGGAGCAGACTCGATGGGCCGAGTGGCCTAATTCTGCTGCTATGTCTTATGGTCTTATATTAAATTTCTATGTCCTCCATCGAGCTGAATAATAAGCGGGGTGTATAACAGGCAGCGGACACAATATCACACGTTTTGTGTCCTCACCAAATTTCCACCCTGTTGTGTCATACTGGGGTCAACACATATCGCCACTCCAATAACTCCCCAAACAGACAAACTTTATGTATGATCCTTTTTATCAATTGTTTTTAGCACAGTAAACCATTGAGAGGATTCACAGGAAAGATCAACTCAGCTCCAACCTGATCCTTGACCTACCTGACATCCATCTGTGCATAGTTTTCTTCATTCATTCATGGAATTGGGAGTCACTGGCAAGACCACCGTTTATTGCTCATCCCTTCATTGTCTTTGAGAAGGTGTTGGTGAGCCGCCTTCTTGTGTTGTAGTTCTGTTCTCTTTGCAGTTTTCACAGGACCGGGTGGCTTGGTCGGCAAACTCAGAGGGCAGTTTATTACAGTCAACCACATTGCTGCGGGTCTGGAGTCACACAAAGGCCAGACTGGCAGGTTTCCTTCCTGAAAGGACATTAATGAACCAGTTGGGTTTTTACGACAATCTGATAGTTTCACATTTTAGAGCAGGAAACATTAGACAGTAACCAGGATGTGAATTATGGCTACATTTTTCACTCTCTGAATTGCTATCTTAGCTGAGATCAGCTGACAACACAGAATCCGACTGGGATCGTTCATTCTGAAATGAAAACAGAAAGTGCTGGAAGTACTCTGCGGTAGCACATGTGGAGAGAGAAACAAAGTTAATAATAATCTTTATTGTCACAAGTATGCTTACGTTAACTCTGCAATGAAGTTACTGTGAAAATCCCCTAGTCGCCATTTTCTGGCACCTGTTCGGGTACACAGAGGGGGAATTCAGAATGTCCAAATAACCAATCAAGTTTAATGTGACTTGTTCAGAACTGGTTGAATTTTTCCAGCACATTCCATTTTTATTTCAGATCTCCAAAATCCACAATAGTTTGCTTTCATTTTAATGACCTTTTGTTCGTCCCTGATTAGTGCTCCACTAGGTGATCACTTGTTGCAAGGCCATTGGTAGAGCTAAGAAATGAATTGCCATAATTCTCAACAATGCTCTTGGCCGACAAAGATACAAGGTTGTTACAGGGCATGTATGGGGAGGATGGAAATGATGGCATATAGCATCACAGTGAGCACTGTAGCGACTGACTTAGATTATTCATTTCAGTTTGACATGCAGCTTCAGTTCTGCACATTTTCTCCACATGTTTGGCATTTGTGCAACTACATGTGTGCACCAATTCGAAAATAAATGCACAGTAGGAGAGTCACTAACTGAGAGTGAAAGAGATTAATGTTTCTCGTGAGACTCTTCACCAGAATTAGTTTGACTTTATTCGCTGTTACGCTTTCTTTTATTCTGGCTTTGGTGACTTCTGCTTTCTATAGGACCTAACTGTGACTAAAAATCATCAGTTTTATTTAATGGTAAACAAATTTATTTCACAGCCTGAACTATAACTTTATTATGGTCACAAGTCCTAATATAATGTATACAAGATTTCAACTTATCCCAGTTGGAATTATTTTTGACTTCTTTTGAGTGTAAGGTGGGTGATTGTGATGTTGGCAGAGATATGAACTGAGTTGACGGTTTTCTATCTCCCATTTATCAGTTCACGCAAGGTCAAAATGTCCCCATCCTACCGACTGGGGCCCTAAGCTTTACATAGTTACATCTTGAAATGTGAGGAAAATGTGTTGTACAACTTTCAACTAAACCTAGTCCTCTGTTATGTGAAAGCTGATAGGAGATGCTGAAAGCAATTGCAACACAGTCAGGGAATTCGAATCTACCAGGAGACTACCTTTTAAAGGTGGCCTCATTTGAACCTGATCTAGACAGCGCCAGATATTCCGTACGGCACTTTTGGGAGTGAGATTGCTGCTCTCAAAAGCATAGTATAACTCAAGTATTACTTTAAGAACACCCTTGAGTTTCTTTCTAACTTTGAATGATTTGCCAGACTATAATTTCCTGACAAAAAATATATAGTTTTATCTTTACTTTTTATGCATAGAGTGGCGGAGATGTTATTTTGGAATTTACGATGGACCTGGATGAAGATTTGATCATGCAGTGGTTTAAAGCAGATTCAACACAGTAACGCTTGCAATATTCAACATAAAGGTAGTTTGACATCTGGGATATTGCTTTTCTTTGAATTGCATTGAAACATATAAAGTGAACGTTTTAATCGTGTAGATCAATATGGTTAATGCAACAACAATGACTCAAATTGATATAGCGCTTTTGTGTGTAAAGTGTCCGAAGCGGCTTCCCATGAGTATGGCGAAACAAAATCTGACACCAAGCCAATTACAGTGATATTGGGTGGGGTGAGGTTTGGGGGCAATGGGGGAGGGCTCCCCCCGTCCCCCCCTTCCCCCCCACCCCCTTTTGGGGGTTGTGGTGGCGGCCTGCCATTGGCCCGTGGCAGGACCGGAAGATTCTGATGGCGGGAATGGCCAGAAAATCCCATCCAAAATTTCAGATGACCAAAAGGTAGGTGTGGAATTGTCCCATTTTGAGACAAAGTGCGGTGGCAGGCAGCGCTGGCAGTGCCTGTCCTACCAACCAGAATGGCGGGACCCCACACCAGATTCTGCACTTGGAAGCTCATTAATGATGCACAGGTGAGTTCCCCTCTGACTATCCTGGTGGGCTGGCAGCTGATTCGTCCACCCGTCATCAGCTGTTGGGTTCAAAGGTCCCTCCGCCATATTTAAAACCAGTCTGGTACAATCATATCACTCTCTCCAGCCCACCTGACTTCACCAGACTGTGCACGGCTTCAGCAAGCCAGAGGGAAAAGGCTAACAGCCTCATGATGAAGTCTGTTCATCAATTCAACCACCCATCTCCACCATTGATGGGCACATCACCAGCAATGCGACCATTTCCTACTTGGGCTTGTACCTACCCCCTAGAGTCTTTGTGCATCCCCCTTCCAGTGAACCATGTGGTATCCCTTTGACATCCTTTCTGAGCATTTCATTCAGCCATGTCGTGGTCCAGCATCCCTTCCCTCAGTCTTCCTGCTGCCTTCCCTTGTTCATCTTCTTCATCCACCTCCCTGCCCCTCTGTGTGCCATTGTGAGCCCTCGCTCCTCTCCCCCACTCCTCCTGACAGAGCTCTACCTTCTCCCGCATCTTTGTTAGGCTATATCCCTCTCACTTCCTCGGCCTCATCCCCAATTGAACTTCAGACCTTTAATGCGGTGGCTGTATGAGTCCCACAGCACAGTCCTGTTCAGATCGACATTGCTGTGTGGCACTGGGGAAACAAGAGCCCTGTACCCCCAAGCCAAAGGCAGTACTGATCCGACTTGGTGACACAGGAGGGTCCATGGGTCCAACAGCATGGTGCTGTCTAAGAGGACCAGCTCGGAGATGGAGGGCTGGAACCAGTCTGCCCCAATAGAATGATTAACAGTGCAACAGAAGCAGAGCAGTACTATGGCAGAAAGTTGTTGCACTCACCTCAGCAAACTGAGGACTGCCTTTTGCACGCCATTCACTAGCAGTCGAGTTTGACGCCGAAGCGATTTCCTGTTGGCATGACGCAAGATTGAAAGCCCGGACAGGATGCCACCTGGAGCTGTTTTAATGAGCATTCATGAGATGCAAATGACTGCAAATAGCTCTTATGCCACCTGCAAGTGGGAAGAAGGACCCGCCGTTAACCCGTTATTTAGAAAATTACAACATGATTTCACGCTGGTAGTTATTGACTTTTTGCCCCTGCCAGATTCACCACACCAGCCCACCACCAAACCTGCTGTGAGCTGCTTGAGAGAATTCCGCCCACAGATTTTAAGGCAAGTCTTAATGGAGGAGAGAGAGGTATAGAGGTTTATAGAGGGAATTCCAGAGCCCAGACAGCTGAAGACACGGCCACCAATGGTGGAGATGATTAAAAGTAAGAAACCAGAATTAGAGGAATACAGAGATCTCGGAAGGTTTTAGGCAAAGGTTGGGGGGGGGGGGGTGGGGGGGGGGGGGGTGAGTCCATGGGGGGATTTGAAAGCAAGGAAGAAAATGTTAGAATCAGGATGTTGCTTGACCAGGGACAATGTAGGTCAGCGAAGATAGGGGTCATGGGATACAAGGGGAGATATGATTATGATAAACCCATCCATGCTAATTATATTGTCCACTATTTGGGGAAGACACTCATCTGTTTGTTTAGTGGACAAAAGTACTTTTCATACAAGTGGTGGTCTAGCAAGGTAAGGGTTTGTGCCATGGTGGTCAACATTGGCTGGAGTTTCCCACCATGCCTGCCACCTGGATCTTTTGCTTCTGCTGAAAGTCACTGGACTTTTGGCTGGCTTGCCACATCCCTTGCAGCAAGTACCACCACAGCAAGGCCGGAAAGTTCCAGCCTTTGTGTTAATCATCACCTGTTGTGGCTCAGGAGAGCCACTCTGGCATGACAGTTTCTGCCACATTCACTGTAGAGGATGTTTGAGAAGATGCACAATTCACTGGCCTCTATTTCCTCTGGGCCTATCCTCAGCCCGCTGAGATTTCCATTTCTGCTCACCTCTTCCAATGCCTTTCCAAACAGTCAGCCTCCAGAGGTGATGGGGATTAGTGACCATCTCCCAGTTGTCAGTGTTAATGTTCGTCACGTTCATATCTCACTTGCAGCTATCCTGTAGCAGAGGTATCGGAGGTGGTGACCCAGTGGCCAGTTCGCCTTACAGAAGGGCCACTTCCCCCCTGTTAAATCGCAAATCCCGATCGGTTGGAGAATACCGCGTTGGCCCAACCTCAGGATTATGAAAAGCGGCAGACCAGCCGCGAATGTCCGGACCACTTCCATTGGCCAAAATGAACTTCCTGCGCAGAGTGGGTGGGAAGCTATGATTATGCAAAACTCCTCATTTTCATATGATTAGCAGGTATGAACCCTGATGCTAAGCCCTCCCGCTTTGCTCCAGCCCTCCCCGCCCCTCCCAGCAGGAAACTGGTGCAGGTCTAGACAAGTGCAGACATGGCACGGTGGGCCCCGGGGGGGTGTCAAGGAGGTAAGTCTAGTACCCATGTGCTCTTCTGCTGCTGCCAGGCTGCAGAAGGAGGGTTCCCCAAGGGTCCTGGGATTGGGTGGGCTTGGATTTGGGTAAGGGATTGACTTTGGGACTCTCCCCCAGGATGGGGGTCCTGTGGCTGGTGTGCCCCTTCTAGGCCTGGGAAACCTGAAGATCACTCTTGGCATGGTGATTTAAGGCAACTCTCTGATAAAAAATCATCATCCTGGCTGCACGGTGGTCCTGCTGCCTCACGGTGCCGAGGTCCCAGGTTTGATCCCGGCTCTGGGTCACTGTCCGTGTGGAGTTTGCACATTCTCCCTGTGTTTGCGTGGGTTTCGCCCCCACAACCCAAAGATGTGCAGGGTAGGTGGCTTGGCCACGCTAAATTGCCCCTTAATTGGACAAAATGAATTGGGTACTCTAAATTTAAAAAAAAATCATCATCCTTGTCTGTGTCTTGTGAAAACTTTTAAGTGGCCTGCTCAGTTTGAACTGCTTTGCTTGACAATGGATGAGCAGATCATCAGTTCATTGAGGATAGAAGAAAGGAAGCTTCAAGTGCTTTCCTTTTTCTCGCAATTGCTCACTCAGCTCCATACCTTTAACACTGCAGCTTCCCTAGAATGCTCATAACTTTTGAAAAGCTGTGAAATCCCCTGAGAGCCTTTGAAATGCTTTGTTTTCATTCAATTTCATGGGCCAGTACCTTTAACTAGCCTTTGATTGACAGTTTAATGGTTTTTACACAGCAGAAAAGATCTTTGTTTATTTATCTTTCCCTTCACGGTTGAATGCATCTGAAGTACCCCACATTGATCCTAACCCAATGATTATAAACCCCGCAGTTAGGAAAGAGGAACATAAAGCACTTCGCATTTTAGAAGTTGCCTGCAGTTGTCAATCAAAACAAGAATGTTTATAGACATTGCAGTTAGGAAGGAGGCGAGGTATTGGGGGGGGGGGGCATTGTGGGAGTCAGGTCACCCAAATGCCTGTGCTGTGTGGGGGATTACCCATTAGATTTATGGTGGGGGGGAGGATGCCACTCTTTGTAGAGAGGTTGGAGGTGCTCCCTTGTCAGCCAGGGCGATGGGGCTGTCCCCATTTTTGTTGTGTGCGGTGGGGGGGGGGGGGGCAGGTGTGAGGAGAGCTTGTCTCTTGACACTGGGATTGGGGTACCTGTAAAAAATGGCACCTGGAGATTGGTAAGTGCAGGCTGGCTGACGTGCTCCCTGCCATGAATAGTTTAACACACTAAATCTGAGGGAATGCCACTTTGGAGACGCTCCTAGTGCCAGTGGGAACCACTCGGGTTTCCCTGCTGTCAGGAGGACTTAGTTTCAAAATGGGAGATTCCCACCCAATGTCTTTGGACATTTGGTCATCAACAATCTGTGAACTTGGCTGAGCCACTGCCGATGCCATTGGCTTTGCAATGGGTGTCCGTAGATGGCAATAGCACATCCCAGGGCCTCTGCGTTGGTGACCGTAACCTGCCAGGAAATGCCAAGGAAAAGTCTGAGACAGTGAAGGTGGAAACTGCTTAGCCTATTCTCCTGCTGAGTACCTGATATCCAGGTCTCATTACCGTAGAGGAGGGCACTGAGGTCAGGCTTGGTAGAATCGCAGTTTGGTATTCTCAGTCAGGTTGCTGTCGTTCCACACTCTCTTACTCAGCTCTTAGATTCTCACCTTGAACTAAATTTTCTTTACCTTGTTTGGAAATTAAAAGGAAGGGTTGACTGCGCTGCTGGATGAACTATTTTCCATTTTAATAGCAAACCGCTATTATTTTCCAGGCATCCAGTGTGAGCTGATTGTTATTTTCCTCCCCATGCTCCTGAGGGTGTTGATACATGCTGGACTACAGCAATTAAGTTCTGCCACTCCCGGGGGGCTGAGCCCAACTAACCATTCTCGGCATCTGATCTGGTATGGTCACAAGTTCACTTCCAGGAATCCCAGCATCAAAAACACCTGTGTTCAAAGGTGCAGTTTTCAGTTTGCAGCACATGCATCAACAATTTAAAAACGTCTCAAACTAACTTTCATACAAGCATAATCGTTTCTTTATCTCTGAAGAATAACACAATAACCTTACAAGTCACAAAGTTAGAAAGGTCCCTGACACTTGTAAAGTGGGCAAATATAAATGACCAAGAAAAAATGCGGAAGAATGATGCACCTGTGATAGGTAACAGCTTGAAAAAACATCAAAAGTCTATTGTACAATGTTGTCTCAGAATTCAAGTTGGTGTAGCCTCGGTGGGCCGAATGGCCTCCTTCTGCACTATCGGGATTCTATGGAGATTTGTACGGCAGTGCAATGAAGACCAAAATATATGCAAAATTGACCAGAATTCTCCGGTCGTTGCAATTCACTTTTCCCACTGGCAGTGCACGCATGCCTGCAGGGTTCCCGGCGGCATGGGGTGGTTTCAATGGGAAACCCCATTGGCAAGCGGTGGGAAGATAGAATCTCACAATCAGGGAACGGTGCGCTGCTGGGAAAAACACAAGTGCCATAATATCATCCCCCTCCATAAAACAACAACTCGCACAAAGAGAGCAGGATATGGTGCAAGGTTCGTGACACCCAACACTGTATTTAAACCAGCTTTCAATGGAGATTGTTAAACATTGCCTCTGCATCTTTTTTTCCCAATGTTTTAACCTTTAATGTCTGGCACCGTCACCCCACTCTTCATCCACATCAGGGTGCAGCCCCAGCACCAGCCAAAGCCCTCCAATATCTCAACCGATTGATCCATCTGTGTGTAAGAGTTCCCGCAGTGGATATTGTCAGCCTATTTAACAATGCAAACTTTTAATAGCTAAGTCTTATGCACTGTCCTTTCTTTCTTACCTCCAGCAGAAGTCACTGAGCTGTAATTAGGTGCCTGACCCTTATCAAATTGTTTTGCCTCCCAGTTGCAGGGTTTCTGAAGCCAATTTTATCACAGCCACTGTCATAGTGGCTGAGACCAGTTAGATGAGTGAAGTCCAGGCTTGCTCACAACAAATTTGGAATCTTCCTGGTTTCAATGGCACAATGCCACACCATGGAGTTCATCTTCACCCTGAGACTTCAGGTTAGGATGCTGTTTCTGCATCTTTATACGATTACTTCAGAACAATCTCTCCGTCATTTTCAACTTGCTGAAAGGCGCTACATAATTCATAATTACTTAACATATATTACGTAGTCAGTTTTCCAGAAGAGTTATAAAATTAACTTGAATCTTCTGACCTTACATATATTTTTAATATTTACCAAAAAATGAAAAAGTCTCGGAACATTGTTTTACAAATGCCATTCAGTAAAGACACTGAAAATGTTCACCTTGTCACATTTAACTAGGGACAAATTATCTTTCATTAATTTCTCAACAGGATAATATATTCTTATGTTAAATTGTGCATTAGCTAAAAGCATTTCTATAAATCTTTTCTGCTCTTAAACTGCTTCATCACTTCATTAATTTATAGTACGCTGATAGTCATGAGTGACATCATTTTAAACATTATTGTATGATTAGTTTTTAAACTGCAGCAATCATGTAGCTACTTCAGGAATTTATTGTAACAGATCTTCGACATGTTTAGTTATCTGCAACTTTAAAATATGAGACTTTGAGACTAGAAATCACTTTCTAATCTTATGCTTGTGTTTAAATGTTCAGCCCATTGGTAAAATATGTTTTCCCCTGTCCTTTGTTTTAAAGGACGCAGAAGTCCATTTATTTTAAGCTTTCCAATAAAACGGGGGAAGGAGTGCCGTATGAATATCTTTAGGGGCTAATATGCAGAGTTTTAAGGAAGGTAAGGAAGCAGCCCATGCCTGCTCATAGCAAGACATAGGTGACATCCAAGCTTGGGTTGCTGACATTTACGGCAGGTAAGTGCCGAGCATCGACCAACTCCAACAACAAAGAGTCCAACTAACTCAACATGGCATTTAATGGCATTGCCATTGAGGAACCCCCCACTATTAATAACTTGCGGTCACCATTGATCAGATGCTTTGCTGGACCAGCAACATAAATATGGTGACTACAACAGCAGGTATTGGTATGAGGCCAGGTATCTCACTTCCGGTTGTGGCTATGTGGAGCTCAGTCACACGTTCGGCAGCTCCCGCCAGAAACGGACTTTTGGGCTCTTTTTAGGGCCCCCAACGGCATTTGTTCAATGATTCCCAGAGTGGGAAGGTGACAGCAATATTTCCCCGGCACTGTATGGATTGGACCAGGAGTGGAGCGGTGAAGAAAGTAGATTTGAAAGCAGCGAAAAGTGCGAGGGAGGAAATCCAAGATGGCGGCGGGTGGAGACCAGGCAGCGTGGGCGCAGTGGTCGCAGGAGCAGCAGGAGTTTCTCCAGCGCTGTTTCACGGAGCTGAAGGCAGAGCTGTTGGAGTTGATGAAGGCTTCGATTGACAAGCTGCTCGAGACCCAGAATTCCCAAAGGGCAGCGATCCGGGAGGTGCAGCAAAAGGCCTCAGAGAACGAGGATGAGATCTTGGGCCTGGCGGTAAAGGTAGACGCGCACGAGGCGCTGCATACGAAATGGCAGGCGAAGTTCGAGGACATGGAGAATCGGTCGAGGAGGAAGAACCTGCGGATCCTGGGTCTCCCGGAGAGGGCGGAGGGGTCGGATTTCGGAGCATACATGGTCATGATGCTGAACATGCTGATGGGCGTGGAGCCCTTCCCGGGTCCCCTGGAGCTGGAGGGGGCCCATCGTGTCCTGGCGAGGAGGCCCAAGCCCAACGAGCCGCCACGGGTGGTGCTGGTGCGGTTCCACCGCTTCGTGGACAGGGAGTGTGTCCTAAGGTGGGCAAAGAAAGAGCGGAGCAGCAGGTGGGAGAATGCAGAGGTCCGGATATACCAGGACTGGAGCGCGGATGTCACCAAGAAGAGGGCCGGGTACAATCGGGCTAAGGCGGCGCTGCATCGGAAGGGGGTGAAATTTGGAATGCTGCAGCCGGCACGACCGTGGGTCGCCCTCAATGACCGCCATCACTACTTCGAGACGCCGGAGGATGCGTGGACCTTTATCCAGGCCGAAAAGTTGGACTCGGATTGAGGGTCGGTGGCGAGGGAATGTCGAGAGGGGATTGATGTGATTGTTGTGTTTTGGGGGGATGTTCTGTCCTGTTTGGTACTGCTTTTTCTCTTTCTTTTTGGTTTGTAGTGGGGGTTTGGTGAGAGTGTGGGCGTCGGTGGTTGGAGGAGGGGGCCCCGTTGGGGGGGGGGGGGGGGGAGAGGGGAGGCCTGGGGTGGGGGACCTGGGGTTAGGCCGTGAAAGGGAGCTGCGCCAGAGGGGGCGGGGCCGGCTTGGTGGAAAGCGCGGGCTTTTTCCCGCGCTAGGGGAGGAAGGGGCGGGGTCAGGGGGAAGGGTGGTGTCGAAGAGGAGCGCCCGCTGATGGACAGGAGGGGAAAGGGAGATTCTCACACTCAGGGGTCGATGGAGTGGCGGGAGCGGCCGGGGTCAGGAGGAGTCAGCTGACTTACGAGAGTGCTATGGAGGGAGCAACGCAACTAAGGGGGAACCTAGCTGGGGGCCGGGGGGAGGAGCAGTGGGGGGGGGGACTGGGTTGCTGCTGCAATTGCCAAGGGGGAGCTGGAGTCTGTAGAGAGAGTCAGAGCGGGGGTCGCCGCTGGGGGGAACGGAGGGTACCGGAGGCGCGGGCACGTGACGCACTTAAGGATGGCAGACCAGGTTAGGCTGAGAAAGGGGTGGGTAGGGCAGGTCTTTCATTCGGGGTTGGACGCAAAGAATCGAGGGGTGGCGATTCTGGTGGGGAAGCGGGTGTCGTTTGAGGCGATGAGAATTGTGGCAGACAATGGAGGCAGGTACATGATGGTGAGTGGTAAGCTGCAGAGGGTGCGGGTGGTCTTGGTGAATGTGTATGCACCAAACTGGGACGATTCTGGATTTATGCGGCGCATGTTGGGCTGGATCCCGAACCTGGAGGCAGGGAGCTTGATAATGGGGGGGGGGGACACTTCAATATGGTATTGGATACAGCATTGGACCGCTCTAGGTCCAGGACGGGTAGGAGGCCGGCAGCAGCCAAGGTGCTGAGGAGGTTTATGGACCAGATGGGAGGAGTGGACCCACGGAGCTTTGTTAGGCTGGGGGCCAGGGAATTCTCATTCTCTTCCCACGTCCATAGAGCCCACTCCCAGATTGACTTTCTCGTGATGAGCAGAGCGCTGATTCCGAGGCTGGAGGACATGGAGTATTCGGCCATAGCCATTTCTGACCATGCCCCGCACAGGGTGGACCTCGAGCTTGGGGAGGAGAGGGACCAGCATCCGCCATGGCGCCTGGAGGTGGGGTTGTTGGCAGATGAAGAGGCGAGCGGGCGGATCCGGGGGTGCATAGAAAGATACCTAGAGGTCAATGATAATGGGGAGGTGCAGGTAGGGTGGTCTGGGAGGCGCTGAAGGCGGTGGTCAGGGGAGAGCTAATCCCCATTAGGGCCCACAAGGAGGGGAAGGAGAGGAGAGAGAGGGAGAGGCTGGTGGGGGAGATGATAAGGGTAGATAGGAGTGATGTGACCATCAATTCACAAGACACGTGGTTGGAAGTGAACAGTGGTTTTAATAGTCTTACAACTGAGCCTGCCTGCGACGAGATGAACTGGCAGCAGGCTCACCCAACTGCAGATCTTTATACTTCTGGTTAGTGGGAGGAGCCATGAGCAGAACCATGGGCAGAGCCAAAGGTGAAGCCCAGTACAAACACCTCATCTCCCCCTATGGGCAGAGCCGCGCAACTGCTCGTATACCGAGCTTACATAGACACAACACATACAATACAACACAGTGTGAATTACTAGGATTGTGATTCATCACAAGGAGGTACACAGAGGTCCCCGAGGAGGGACCACTCAAGGAGTGACGAAGCCTCCAGGCCAAGTTCGACCTGTTGACTACCAAGAAGGCGGAGGTACAGTGGAGGAAGGCGCAAGGGGCGGTGTATGAAAACGGGGAGAAGGCTAGCCGGATGCTGGCACACCAGCTTCGGAAGCGGGAGGCAGCGAGGGGGATCGAGGGAGTTAGAGATAAAGGGGGGAACACAGTGTGGAGCGTGGTGGGAATAGAGGTTTTTATGAGGGGCTGTATAGGTCGGAGCCCCCGACGGAGGAGGAGGGGATGCGCCGGTTTCTGGACTGGCTGAGGATCCCGAGGGTAGAGGAGGGGCAGGTGGTGGGGCTTGGGGCACCAGTAGGGCTGGAGGAACTGGCTAAGGGACTGCGGAGTATGCAGGCGGGGAAAGCACCGGGGCCAGATGGGTTCCCGGTGGAATTTTACAGGAAGTATATGGACCTGCTGGGCTCACTACTAATGAGGACTTTCAATGAGGCGAGGGAGGGGGGGTCCTACCCCCGACGATGTCTAGGGCACTGATCTCGCTGAGCTTGAAGCGGGACAAGGACCCCTTACAGTGTGGGTCGTATAGGCCAATCTCGCTCCTCAATGTGGATGCGAAACTGTTAGCGAAGGTGTTGGCTGCTAGAATTGAGGACTGTGTCCCGGGGGTCATCCATGAGGACCAAACGGGTTTCGTGAAAGAAAGGCAACTAAACACCAATGAGCGGAGGCTCCTAAATGTAATCATGATGCCAGCAGTGGAGGGGGAGGCGGAGATAGTGGCGGCTATGGATGCGGAGAAGGCCTTTGATAGGGTGGAGTGGGAGTACCTCTGGGAGGTATTGAGGAGGTTCGGGTTCGGGGAGGGGTTCGTCAGTTGGATTAGGTTACAATAGGAAGCCCCAGTGGCGAGTGTGGCCACGAATCAGAGGAGGTCGGAATACTTTCGGCTGTACCGGGGGACAAGGCAGGGGTGCCCCATACCCCCCTGCTATTTGCGTTGGCAATTGAGCCTTTGGTGATGGCTTTGAGGGAGTCCAGGAACTGGAGGGGGTTTGTGCGGGGGGGGGGGGGGGGGGGGGGGGGGGGTATCGCTGTATGCCGTCAATCTGTTATTGTATGTGGCGGACCCGGTGGGGGGAATGCCGGAGCTGATGCGGATCCTCAGGGAGTTTAGGGACTTCTCCGGGTATAAGCTCAACATGGGGAAGAGCGAGCTGTTTGTGGTACACCCAGGGGGCCAGGGAAGGGGACAGATGAGCTTCCACTGAAAAGGGCGGAAAGGAGTTTTAGGTACCTGGGGATCCAGGTGGCCAGGAGCTGGGGGGCACTACACAAGCTCAACCTGACGAGGCTGGTGGAGCAAATGGAGGAGGAGTTTAAAATGTGGGATATGCTGCCGCTCTCCCTGGCGGGTAGGATACAGTTGGTGAAGATGATGCTGCTCCCGAGGTTCCTTTTTATATTCCAGTGCCTCCCCATCCTGATCCCTAAGGCTTTTTTAAAGCGGGTCAGCAGGAGCATTATGGGGTTTATATGGGCAAAGAAGACCCCGAGGGTGAGAAGGGTGTTTCCGGAGTGGGGCAGGGACAGAGGAGGGCTAGCGTTGCCTAATCTATGCGGGTACTATTGGGCTGCCAACGTGGCGATGATACGCAAGTAGGTAATGGAGGGAGAGGGGCCGGCGTGGAAGAGGCTGGAGATGGCATCCTGTGTGGGCACGTGCCTGAGAGCGCTGGTGATGGCACAGCTGCCGCTCCCGCCACAAAGTACACCACGAGTCCAGTGGTGGCGGTGTCCCTCAAAATTTGGGGGCAATGGAGACGCCGCAGGGGGGAGGTAGAGGCTTCGGTGTGGTCCCTGATCCGAGAGAACCATCGGTTTGTCCCGGGGAGAATGGATGGGGGTTTCCTGAGCTGAGCCTTAGAAGGATGGGGGATCTGTTCATAGATGGGACGTCCGCGAGCCTTGGGGTGTTGGAGGAAAAATTCGGGCTCCCCCCTGGAAATGCCTTCAGGTACATGCAGGTAAGGGCATTCGTAAGACGGCAGGTGAGGGCATTCCCGCTGTTGCCAGCACGCAGGATCCAGGATAGGGTGCTCTCGGGGGCATGGGTTGGAGAGGGCAAGGTCTCGGCGATCAACCAGGAGATGCAGGAGGAGGAGGAGGCCTCGGTGGAGGAGCTAAAAGGTAAATGGGAGGAGGAGCTTGGGGAGGAGATAGACAAGGGTACGTGGGCGGATGCCCTGGGTAGGGTAAATTCTTCCTCCTCTTGCACCAGGCTTAGCCTGATACAATTTAAGGTCCTGCACAGGGCTCACATGACTGGGGCAAGGCTGAGTCGGTTTTTTGGGGTATAGGACAGGTGTGTGAGGTGTTCGGGGAGCCCGGCAAACCACGCCCACATGTTCTGGGTGTGCCCAGCGCTGGATGAGTTCTGGAGGGGCATCGCGAGGACGGTGTCGAAGGTGGTGAACACCCGGGTTAAGCCGAGCTGGGGGCTCGCAATATTTGGCGTATCGGATGAGCCGGGAGTGCAGGTATTCTGGCCTTTGCGTCCCTGGTAGCCCGGCGAAGGATTCTGTTGCAGTGGAAGGATGCGAGGCCCCCAAGTGTGGAAGCTTGGATCAGCGACATGGCAGGGTTTATTAAATTAGAGAAGGTAAAATTTGCCTTAAGAGGATCTGTGCAAGGGTTCTTCAGGCGGTGGCAACCGTTCCTTGACTTTCTAGTGGAGCATTAGGAGATGATCAGCAGCAGCAGCAACCCGGGGGAGGGGGGTACTTTGTGTTTTCTATTGTATTTATTATTGTTTATTGTTTAATGGGGGGCATGTAGTCTGGGGGAATGTGTGATATAGCTATAATCTGTTCATTTATGCATTTTTGTTGTTTCTCTTATTTTTGTAAGGGGGGGTTTTGTTTGTTGTTGAAACTTTGTGAAAAATTTTGAATAAAAATTTTTTTTTAAAAAATGAGGCCAGGTATCCTGCGGCAAGTAATTCATCTCCCGAATCTCTGAAGTCTCTCAGCAAAGTCAGGAATATGTTGGAATACTTTCTCTCCATTTGGCGGGATGGGTTCAGCTCCAACAACATTCAAAATCTCATCGTCATCCAGCATAAAGCAGCCCGCTTGATTGGCAGCCCGTCCACCAACTTAAACTTTAATTCTGTCCATCATCAATGCACAGTGGCAGCCATGTTTACCATCTACAAGATACACTGCAGAAACGAACCCCGCTTCCTTCGAAAGCACCTTCCAAAACTATGACTTCTGCCACCTAGAAGAACAAGAACATGGGGACACCACCGCCAGCACGTTCCCCTCGAGGTCACACCCATCCTGATTTGGAAATATATTGGCTGTTCCTTCAGATCCTGAAACTCCCTCGCTAACAGCACTGTGGGTGTACCTGCACCACATGGACTGCAGCGGTTCAAGAAGGCAGCTCACCCACCATCACTTTCTCATTCCCTTTTCCAGAATATGTGGGCGTGGTTTGCCGGGCTCCCTACATCAAATTCACAAAGCTCACTTTGATATTTCCAACTCTTTTCAATCTAAACTATTAATACAATCAGGAGAGATAAATATATTCAATGAATCAGCTGAACATCGGAACATTTGCAAATTAATTTCATCACAACAATCGAAATTGAATGCTTGATGGTTGACAATTTTTCCAAAGTTTTAGTTCAGAAGTGTAGAACATTATTACAGTTACAATGCATGTTCAGCGAGATGATTATTCCATCTTTGTATGAAGTTTCTGTTCTCTATTGAGAAACAGGAAACTGGGAAAACAAAGAAACAAATCGATTCAATACTTAACTCTATTCGTTCTCTCGAAGTTAGAAGCAGTTAATATTCAGCTAATTGTAAAGGGGTTTCAGCACAATTCGTTTATCTGATGTTCCCCTTTTGTACAGTATCACATAAACCTGAATGAACTGTCAAGGCAGCTATACTTACATATTTTATGGAATATTAGTTTTCCAGACTAACAGTGCCACATCAATCAAACTGCCGGTGAATGTTGTTTTGCTGAGAGGTAAAGTAAGGTATTGGGGAAAATTGGAAAGGCAAACTATTATCCAACATTACCAACTTAAAACTGTCTACAAGGTTTCACATTTTCCACAGCAGTGTGAAAGTTTGCTCATTCCAAAGAATTCATCTGCGTTTGTCTCCTATTTTGCAATTTTAACAACTGACCCCGAAGATTGGCAGGTGTCAGTAAGTCATGAGGAAGGGAATTGATGATCACCTGATGCTCAGTTCTCAATCAATGCAAATGATTGACACTGGCACTATATTGTGGATGCTTTCACCTACAACAAACTTTTCTTATTTACCTGCCACCTTTAAACTTGTCGCCAAAAGTAAAATAAAACTTGGGAAATTCACAGATCGGTCCTGATGACACTTTTTGGAACTAACAGTAGTTCATGAAAAAATAAATCACCTTCGAAAAGCGCATCATTTCCTGTCGTATGTTTGTTAATTTGTGAGATCATTGGGGGAGAGTAAACAGATTTAATTGGCAACACCACCTCATTTGCTTCAAGCATATTGTGGTAGGATAGCCCTTTTAAGGGGTGAGCCCTCGTGGTCCACGTGACTGCCTTGGGGCCTTGGAAGCACACAATCACCGACCAATGGGGAAAAAGCACGGGCCCTGAGCACGGTGGACCCGGAAGCCAGAGAATTAAGTCTTGTTTAGTGACTCTGAGCCCGTGTAAAGATTACCTTTTTAAAAAATAAATTTACAGTACCTAATTCTTTTTTTTTCCAATTAAGGGGCAATTTAGCATGGCCAATTCATTGACCTTGCACATCTTTGGGTTGTGGGGGTGAGACCCACGCAAACACGGGGAGAATGTGCAAACTCCACACAACCAGTGACCCGGGGCTGGGATCGAACCTGGGTCCTCAGCACTGTGAGACTGCAATGTTAAGCACTGCGCCGCCATGCAGCCCTATAGTTTACCTTTACTTGTAACCAATAAACCCCTGCTCCATTACACTGGAAGTCTCTTTAGTATTGTCTTGAACCACCACATATATTCAAACCAATAAATGTAAATCATATTTACTGATGACATTTAAATACTTTAGTTAAAAGAACTTAATTTTTTTTCATTAGTCTGGGTTGAGATATTTTCAGGGTTCTGATGTAACAATGTTCTAAAGTAAAGAGATCTTGGGATGGATATTAAATCAGAGGCAGGGAAGGAGTGGGTAAGGGTTAGGGGCTTTGCTTTGAGGTCAGAAAATCTTGGGGGAACATAATGGCAGGGCCTGTTTCGGACTTTCTATTTCCTTTACACAACCACAGTAAATCACATTGAGAGACTGTCAAATGGGTGGACCTTTAGTTACAATCCCAGTTGATGTTAGAACTGGATGGGGAGATCCCAGTATGGAATCCTGCCTTAAAAGTCCATAACCTTTAATGTTTTTCAATAAAACATGGAGGAACAGAGTCACAGTACGACTAATTAGTTTGAACAACAATTTAAAAAAATTGTTCAACATGAAAAGTTAATTATTATACAATGTTCCTTTACTCCCCCTTCAGCTTAACAAATACACACAGATTTTAACATGAATTACAAAGTACATCTGAAGCTACAATGGTCTCAGTATCACAACATCTCTTTAAATACACAAGATGGCTGTGGCCAAATACATTCTCTACTCAGAGCCTCAAGTCAACGTCTATGGATTTCTCCTCAAGAATCCTCCCAGATGACTGTCACATGAGAAAAAACAGCCCCCAAAAAGTCCCTGGGGAGCTTTCAAAGGAATGTACACACCTCACCGGGGAGGCTGCGGCAAGCTGGAGAAAGATGCGGAAAAGACTCTCAAAAGACACATGATTTAAAATCTTTGTTCGCAATAACGTTTTCCATTCGCAGTTTGTGTTCTGAAATCCAGACCAGGTTTTACAAATGACTGCTTTAAACAAAGCTTCCACTCCACTTCTAACAGTGATTTCAGTCCAGGATTTTACACGGTCACTTTAGAATTTCTTTGTCTTTACTGCTGTACAAACTGTGCAGGATTTCTTTAACTCTCGATTCCCAAACTGTGTTAAAACGGCATAAAGCGTTTAATTTATCTCTGAAGTCTGCTGTTCCACTTTAAATCTAATGACTGTAATTGTCTCTTTAACTCAGAACACTTTGTTTACTCTTCCTTGAATTCTGCTGCTAAATGCCTTGGTCTCTGTTCTTTTAACTCCAGACATCTTTGACATTCTTTTGTGTCCAAATTCCCTGGTTATCTGGACTGTAACTTGTTCTTTTGGAAGCTTGCATCTTTGCACCTCCCTTGTCTTGTCTGTCTTCTCCTGACAGAGTTGAGATAGGTTCACTCCCCAGTGTCCTTTCTCCAACTGCAATATATCCAGCTAAAACAAAAACTTAAAAGTATTTTATATCCTTACAAGGGCTTCCAGTTGATAAGCAATCCCTGCTACTACTATTTATTCTTCATGCAGTAACCCTCTTTAAGCATAATAGAATTACAGTTGGAATTGAAACCAACCCTCAGATATACAAACAAATCCGTCCAGCATGAATCTAATTATAGAAGGCACAGAAACATTAAATTAAACATACTTAAAATTATACCTTATTTCTAATGTTTCCCAATACAAATATAAATCCCTTAAAGCTACCTTTGTTTTCCTAACACTTTGTTTCAACTTGCAGACAGGGAGAAGAGCGGAGCTGAGAAGAGCGGAGGACATTGGAATAGGAAAATCATTGTCTGGAGAAAGTGAAGGAAAATGGAGCAGGTGGTGACTGGGATAAAGAGAAGGCAATGTTGAGGAGGGTGAGGCCTGTTGTGTATGGGTCTGGCACATACAGAGTTAATATGGGACTGAGTACAGTACTGCCTGTACAGTGATGTAAGAAGACACATGACCCTGACCTAGGGTGAGTGTGTTGTTGCCTCGAGAGACAATAAATAAAATGGTTCTGCACATATAATTGTGCAGAAACTATAGACAGTGCAATGACAACAACAGTGTCAATGCTGATGTTTCATGATGATATGCTAATTTTGTCAGGATCAGGGGAATTTGAATGAGAATTTATAGTCACAAATGTTAGATGCTCAGTGATACTGTCAGACTGCATTAAGTTCCTATAACCTCACTCTTGCTCCATACTTTGTCCTTGTTGAGCAATAGTTGTGAAGCCCCCCTATCTCCACTTTTTGCAGCAGTTCATCATCTCACATTGACAGAGCTCTTGTGCTGCAGTGGGTCGCATCCCTGTCTTTAAGGCAGGTGCACCGGGTTCAAGTCCCATCCCAGGACTTTATGGTCAAGGATGGTACGTTCATCAGTTGGCCAAACAGGTGGACTGTCAAACTGCATGTCTCTCTGACATATAACAAGGGCAGGTGATAAAAGGAGGAGAGATTCCTGGTCAGCCACACAATGGAAAGAAAGTGGGAACATATACCTTCACGTTCCATAGCTGCAGATTACAATGTGCATGGTGGCACAGCAACAGACTCCCTGCGTGAAATGCAACACACTACCATCACATTATCTGATATTACTTTGTGATTATTAGAACCAAAGTTGCACTGTATGCCTCCAGGTGGCACTGTGAGGGTCATACTGGGTGAGATTTTGAATTCATTTAAAACCACTGTAACACTGACATGAAGTAAAAATGAGCCCGTTGTCTCACCTAATGTCACTGTATCTCCTTTCTCCACTCATCATCACCATGCACTGATCGCTTGTCTTCGGAACTGTGTACGATTGTAAAGCCAGGTGCTTTTCAAATGTTTGTGAGCCAGATGAGAAACAGCAGAAGTGATTGAATATTCACCAGAGCAGTGGGAGGGCACTGTTTATCAAATACTCTTTCACAGGGTGTGGGTGTCGCTCATCTCAGCCAGCATTTATTGCCCATCTCTAATTGCCCATCTTCCCAGTGGTCCTTGCAGAGTACGAACTCCCCAGCTAGGGGTGGGGTATCTCAACCTTTGTATGTAAGATCTGCCAGTCAGGCACCAACCAGAAAGGAAACCATTATGGATCTACTGGGTAGTGTATATATCGTTTGTGTAAATAAAACTTTGTTCCTATTTCATTTGGTGTGGAGTCTCCATATCCTTATTAAAATGGCGAGCCGCCTTCTTGAGCCACTGCCACACAATGTTCACCATTTAAATATTTGTTGAGGACAGCTGGGTGCATAATCAATAGTGGGTCAGTCGTTATTACTCTGAAAGATCTTATTGATTTGTTCTCTTGTTATTTACATAGTCATAGAATGAAATAGCAGTAGAGGCCATTCATCCCATTGTGCTGGTGTTTGCTCTTTGACAAACTTTTCAATTAGCCCAAGCCCCTTTCCCCATATCCCCGCAAACGTTTTTCCCTTCGAGTATTTATCCAATTCCTTTTTGAAAGCTACTGTTGAATCTGCTTCCACCATTCCTTGAGGCAGCACATCCCAGATCACAGCAACTAGCTCCATAAAATAAATTCTCCTGATCTTGTCCTATTCATTCACCAGTAAATTATTTGAAGGGGTATATGAGGAACGTCAATGTGTAACAAGGTGGAGAATGGAAAAGTCATAGTGGGAAATGAGAACAAGCAACATCCAACATTCTTAACCACTGGAGTCCCACAGAAACTCCTGACTTTCCTGCACTGTCACTGGAGGTTCACATAATCAATCAAAGTTCCCCGTCAAATGTACATGAAAAATAGATCTAAAATGACAAAGGAAATAAGCAAAACATCTGTCCTTTGGAACTTGGCAGTTCTACAAAAATCTGAGGAAGGTTTTTAACTTTACAGTTGGTGAGATGGAAACAGAGACCTGAGAGAAAATAAATAGTTGTTTGACAAAAGGAAAAGGGAGCCTTCTTAACCATATTTCTGGAGAAAGCCTGTGCCTTAGCCACCCCATATGATAACCACAGAACCAATAATATGCTGGCATTCAAATTGTAGTGCATTTAACAAAGGACACTTGCCCCTCTACCCGCTGAAAAATGACTCAGGTCACTCTTCCCACTCAGTAAGTAATGCAGACCCCTCCTCCCACTTCAGCATTGGAGAGAACTCCAAAATCTCCACAAAGCTGAATGCAGCTCAGAACTCACCTTCCCTCACCTTCCCTCACTGTACAGCAACTCTGCCCCTTTCAAAGGCACAAGTTATTGTTCCCTTGATAGCATTGTCATCTCCCAGTTAGAAGGTTGAGGATTAAAGTTCCACTCCAGCACCTGAAAACAAAAATCTAGACTGACATATCACTGCTCCTCTGGTCTTTCATATAAGATGCTAAATCTTCGCCCCATTTTCTCTCCCAGGTGGATAGAAAAGATCTCAGGACACTATTTTGAAGAAGAGCAAGGGGGTTCTCCATCACAAAAACAGATTATTTGATCATTATCAGGTCACTGTTTGCAGAAGCGTACTGTGCATAACTTGCATTACATTACAACAGTGGCTAAACTTCAGAAGTATTTGATTGGCTGTAATATGAACTTAAACATCCTGTGATCAAGAAAGGTGCTGCAGAAAGGCAAATCTTTCTTTTAACATTAACATAGATACTTTCCTTGGCTAATGCACTCTACCTCCCTTCAGTGAAAAGGAATAGGGGAGTCTTCTCAAACATTCCTCCCACTTTAACATTGAGATGTAATCTCTTCAAAATCCTTCCCCCTCCCCCCAGAACTGAGAAGGCAACCAACCCTTCCCTCCCTCTGAGAACAACATTAATGCTGATACATTTACACTCATCCCTCCTCCTTCCTCCATTATCCTCTCTCCCACACATGTCCCTCTCCCCTTCTTCTCTTCTCCCTTCCTGTCTGCGTGTCCTATTGTGATGACAATGGCCCCTTGCCCATTTCCACCTCCCCTTCTTACCCATCAATGCCCGCAGCTCCCCCTTGTACCCCTCTTTTTCATTTGCCTCCCTGTCCTCAGCTTACTCTCCAGCTCCTTGCATACAAGCTCTATCCCTGCGTTTCTATATTTCCTCCATTCCCCCACTCCCAATTTCAACCCTTCCCTGATCCATCTGGGCTCAGTTATTCCTCTATCTTCTAACTCATGCTCTTGACAGCTTGCGCCCAATATCGCAGGAGATTGAGTAGAGGTTATTTAATTGGAAGATTCAGACTGTGTCGTCTAGGTTATTTCAGTAGTGACACTGGCTTCCGAACACATGAAAGACAATATTGGCTTTAACATTTCACATTTGCTTAGTAGCATTGTAATTGAGTTTTCTCTGTCCATTGTCTGTTCATTGTGGAGGTTGTCTCGCAGTGTGTTGCTCTGAATTCATCCTAGTTTGACATAGTCACCATTACTATAACATAGGCTGCCTGGTTAGACTGTAGATGATTGAAATACATAGTGGTAGTTTGTGTGAACCAGCATGGTTTCAAAATGAGAGGCCAGTGCAAGGAAGAAAAAGTAACATTTAAACGCAATCCTTTTGTTTCAGGACTTTATTGTTCCTAATGGTTCAATCATTATATTAGCAATTTCTATGGCTAGCAATAAGTTGGAGACAGGATCATCTTTTTCATATTGATTTTTCTTTAATGATGTTTGCAAAAACAATTCATAGGAAACAATGCTTGCTGAGAGCAATAAATATAGCAGAGCCTAACGCAAACTTCTAACATTGAAAGGTATGAAAAAAAGCTTGAAGCATCCGTTAGTCCACGGCTCATAAAATGAGCATTGGTCAACTTGAAATTGAGAATGCACTGAGTGTAAACAGTACAGGGGGAATATCTGGGCTTTCTGGGATGGTATAAATTGGGTTCTCTTAGGCCATTTCTTCACCTCTCACAAATTTCACTTCCATTTGAAGTCATTGAAATGCAAAGCAGGCTGTCGACTGATGGATTGTCCTTAGTTTAACGCTGACTCGCAAAATCAAGATGTCCCCACATGAGTTTGTTGCCAGCAGTGTGTAAAATGCATCCTGTCACGGTGGTGGGAATGTGTCAGCATATATTCAGTGATGGATTGGCGCAATCATACACTACTGCCATTGGTCTGTTTCATCAACAACTATTTCCATTTATATAGCACCTTTCTTCCTCTATTATTCTCTTCCCGAACCTGCTGGTGCACTAAGGCAGACTAATCTGTTTCTATAGCTTGTTTTTACCTGGAACAGGTCACTAGTCTGTTGCCAGGGGCATATAGCTTGAGGGGCGCCACTCCACATCAAGTTCGGTTGACCTGGAGTCTCTCCCACTCTTACCGCCTGCCATTGGTGTGTTGGAAGGATTTGTAGGTTGACATTTAACCTGTTTGACCATGTTATGAATGCACTTTTCTTGGCCCATCATGTCCTCGGGTGAGCCTCGAACCTATAGCTTCTGGTTCAGAGGTAGGGATGCTACCCACTGATAACTCTTCTTCTTCAGTGATCACTCACTAACGAGTATGATTGTCCACCTAAGAAACTCCATGTTACTGCTCATGGGATCTGTGGGTCTTTGCATGGCTGAGCCCGATCCTAGAACCGCATCTTCGACTGCACACTTGGCAGGTGTTTCCAGGAGGTGGGATCGTTCCTTGGATTCTAGATTGTAGGTATTCCTTTCTCAGGCTCCTTTTCCAGGCCTCCTCTTGCTGTTGGACATCCCCGAAGTTTTGTGTCCCTTCAATCAGGAGGTTCCTCCAAGTAGATCCCTTCTGAGTAAGGATCTCCCAGGCATTGACGTATTTGTTGCATTTCTTGAGGTAACCCTTCAGGGTTTAAATCACAACTGCCAGGCTCTCTCTCCATCAAGATCATTGTAAAAACCCTACCAAACGACGGCAACATCTGTGCTGATACTGAGATCCCGTGCACAAGGCAGTCATCCTCTCAACTCTTCAATATGGCTCAGAAACCTGGACTACGTACAGGTGCCACCTCAAGGCCCTGGCGAGGTACCATCAACGCTGTCTGAGGTAGGTTCTCTGCATCAGTGGGAGGACAGACGTACTAAAACAGTGTCCTTGAAGGAGCCAAGAGCATCAGCATCGAGTTCATGATGACCCGAAGCCAACTCCGCTGGGCCGGCCATGTGCTTAGGATTTTAGAGTCCCAAAAGCCAAAGCAAATCTTCTTTGCCCAGTTCAAAGAAGGATCCTGAACAAGAGGAGGACAAAGGAAGTGCTTCAATGACACCCTGAAGTCTTACTTCAAGAAATACCCATTGATATTTTGGGCAGCGCGGTGGCACAGAGGTTGGCACTGCTGCCTCACAGTGCCAGGAACTCGGGTCCAATTCTGACCTTGGGTCACTGGCTGTGTGGAGTTTGCTCTTTCTCCCATGTCTGCGTGGGTTTCCTCCCACGGTCCAAAGATGTGCAGGATATTTGGATTGGCCATGGTAAATTGCCCCTTCGGGTGGAGTTGCAG
Source organism: Scyliorhinus canicula (assembly GCF_902713615.1). Classification (NCBI taxonomy): domain Eukaryota; kingdom Metazoa; phylum Chordata; class Chondrichthyes; order Carcharhiniformes; family Scyliorhinidae; genus Scyliorhinus; species Scyliorhinus canicula. Next base: position 214,758,846 of record NC_052146.1, read on the forward strand.
GAATAGGGTGGGGGATTGGGTCCAGGTAGGGTGGTCATTTGAAGGGTTGGTGCAGACTCAATGGGCTGAATAGCCTCCTTGTGCACTCTAGGGATTCCATATAGCGCCTTTAGCATAGTAAAATTTCCCAAGGGGCTTCACATGAACATTATCAAGCAAAAGTTGATACCAGGCTACACATTGGGGAAGGTAGCCAAAGGTTTGGTGAAAGACGTAGACTTTAGGGAGTGAGTTGAAGGAAGTGTTAAAGTTTAGGGAGGCTGTCCAAATGCTTAGGGCCTGGGCAACTGAATATACTACTGCCAATGGTGGAGTGATGAGAATCACGGCCGGGATTCTCCGGTATCCGGTGGGCGGGCCTTACTGGCGCCAAGGAGTGGCGTGAACCACTCCAGCGTCGGGCCTCCAGGAAGGTGTGGAATCCTCCGCACCTTCGGGGGCTAGGCCGACGCCGGCAGGGTTGGCGCCATGTCAACCGGCGCCAAAGGGCCTCCACTGGCCGGCGCAATTTGGCACATGCGCGGGAGCGCTAGGAGGATCCAGCGTGATCCCAGCGCATGCGCAGGGGATTTCTTCTCCTCGCCGGCCATGGCGGAGCTTTACAGCGGCTGGCGCAGAGGGAAAGAGTGCCCCCACGGCACAGGCCCTCCCACAGATCGGTGGGCCCCGATCGCAGGCCAGGCCACCGTGGGGGTCCCCCCGGGGCCAGATATCCCCGCACCCCCCCGAGGACTCCGCAGGCCGCCCACAGAGTCAGGTCCCACCAGTAAGAACCTTGTGTAATTTACACTGGCGGGAGAGGCTGAAAACGGGCGGCCGCTCGGCCGGGGGGGCCGCTGCCAACAGCCTCCGACCGGCACGACGCGATTCCAGCCTCCACCAAAAAACCAGCGCTGGAGGAATTGGCAACTGCTGTCGGGGAGGCAGGGCAGGATTCACGCCGCCCCCTGGCGATTTTCCGGCCCGGCGGGGGGGGGTCGGAGAATCCCGCCCTACATCTGCACAAGGGATCAGAATTAAAGGAATGTAGAGGTCTCAGAAGGTTGCAGAAATGAAGGAGGGCTGAAGAAATAGGGTGCAGCAAGACCATGGAGGGATTTGAAAACTAAGGTGTAAATTTTCAAATTGAGGTATTACTGGACCAGGGCCCAGTGTCTATCAGTGGGCACGAGGCGTTGATGGGTGAATGTCCTTTGAACAGGTTGCTTGCTACAGGTCATTAGTTTAAGGGAGATGGATGCATTAAACCTGAAGCAAGTTTCAACATTGGCAGCAGAGTATTAGATGAATGGATGTTTATGGAGGATGGATGGTGGGAATCTGGCCAGAGTAATGGTGGGGTATTTGAGTCAATGGGCAGCACTTGTGTCAGACGTTTGTCTGATAACACTCCTGTGAAGCCCTTTGGAGCATTTTGCCATGCTAACGACACTATACAAATGCAAGTTATTGTTGTTCACCTGATTTTCATACATTCCCAAGGATTATCATGAATATATTTTCATGAGGAAAACTCATGTGAAATACTTTTAAGAAGTATGTTATTGTTGTGTAATTTTAGACAGTCTACCAGGAATGTCTTTTCTTAATGTTTCATGAAGCTTGCCCTTTGGCGTGATTCAGCCACCGTGTTGCGCCTGGCACGGAGCCGGGTGCAATGGATGAATCCCGTGAGAGCATTAAATCGGGTTCCTGGCTAGGTGCCTGGCCAATTGCAAGTCACCAAACACGCTCTGCCTGGCATGACCTGGATCATTTCCTCACTGGGCATGATCCAGATAATGGGATTTATATCAGGACGCCGCTTTCATCACCCATTTTTACGCGACCGCAAATGAGCACCGTTTAGCACTGGTTTCTCCAAACATGGGCCAGGCACGATGGCACCTCGGGGGGTCTTTCAGGCCATTAGAGCCCCATGGGTGTTCAGGGTCAGGGCAGGGTAGTAATCTGGCACTCCCTCTGGCACCTGGGCACTTTGGTGCTGCCAGCTTGGTACCCTGGCAGTGCCACCAGGTGCCAGGTTGACACTGTGAGGGCTTGGGCCCTGGGGTGTTTTTCCCATGATAGTGGGGATGAGGGAGGTTTGAGGGACCAAACAAAGATTGTGGGGGTGGGTGAAGGGCCAGGTCCTGAAAGCCAGGAAGGGGATAGGACTAAAAAGGGGGAACAGAAATCAGGGAAGCCGTTCAAAATGGCTCCTTGATCAGTTGCCGAGCCTGGCTCGCCAGTGTTGGAAATTTGCCTAAGTGGGGAAAAACTCCCTGAGGCCCCAAAAAACGGTGGATAGCGGGATGAACCTCGGTGCTGCAGCCACTGAGAAGCACCCCGCCAAACGCTCCCAAAAGCGGACTAAGATTCTTTTCCGCTGAATCATGCCCAATTTTTGAATATCTGTTGGCTGTTATTCATTAAGTTGTTATAATGCAGAAGCTGAATACTTATGCATGAATACAACACACTGTGCAATGCCAGCACAATGACAAATCTGTATTTACTCAAAATATTGGCACAATTCCTTGCAAATTAGTGGAAAAGTGATGAATCAGCACTGAACACTGACGAAGGCACATTGATCAGATGCATTATATGTCACTGGTAACAGAGGCAGAAGGCGTTTGAAAAGAAAAGGGTGGATAGCTATGAAATGAGAGAGACCTTCAAAGACAGACGACTAATACATCAACAGGGTCTTCATCCATTGGCATTCTTCTCACCTTTTCCTCTGACCCACAAAGGAAATTCACACATTTTTCAATTGCTAAAACTGCCTTCAAGAATCTCAGTTACCTCTTTTGTGTCAAACAGTTCTTTTCCTAGTAACAATTTCTAACCCGCTTCTGTCCAAGATTTGGACACTACCCCCATATTTAGAAGACGTTTTAACAATTCTCTTGCATTCTTAGACAGATTCCATGAAAAAGCTGGTCATCTGATTGGTGATCATTCTTTCATCTCTAGACTCCTTTACCAGAACATAATAAGCCCCGTACCAGAGCAAACCATGGGACAGCTCAAAGTAGGAGATAACACTCATTCTTCACAAATATTTGTCAATATTGTTTTTGCAGAAGAATATCAAGGGGCAGCACGGTGGCGCAGTGGGTTAGCACTGTGGCCTCACGGCACCTAGGTCCCAGATTTGATCCAGGCTCTGGGTCACTGTCCGTGTGGAGTTTGCACGTTCTCCCCGTGTTTGTGTGGGTTTCGCCCCCACAACCCAAAGATGTGCAGGGTAGGTGGATTGGCCACGCTAAATTGCCGCTTAATTGGAAAAATGAATTGTGTACTCTAAATTTAAAAAAAAAGAATATCAAGGAGAAATTAATGCCTCCACACAGATAGACTTTAACTAAAATTTATCACAAGGCTTAAAGCCTGGGAAATAATTACAAACCATCTAATGTTAACAGCACCAACGTGCTGCAAAGGAGCAATTATCAAACAAAACTTGACACCAAGCCCGTGAAGTGATATTGGGATAGAAGAGGAAGTTTTAAAGGAATGTTTAAAGGAGGAGAGAATGATGTAGTGAACCAGAGAGGGTTAGAGGGGGAATCCCAGTGCTTAGGGAGGGTGCGCAGGTAAAGCTGTCAATGACGGAGAAAAGAAAATGAGGATGTTCAAGGGACCCGAATTGGCAAAGCACAGACATATCGGCGGGGGCGTTCGCAGTTGAAGGAGCTAACAGGCATTGGGAGGTGACACCTTGGAAGATTGGAGAACTAGGGTGAGTATTTTAAAATTGAGATATTGCTTGACTGGGAGCTGATGTGGGTCAGCGAGCACAGAGGTATGACGGGTGAATGTCTATTGAGCGGGTTGCTCGCTACAGGTGACCACTCATTGTTTTAAAGTGGGTGTTTGACTGGCAAAGTGCTAATCTGGCCCAGCTGTTAAGATTGACCACACCTCCCACTGCACCTTTGGGTGCTGGAAGCTTACCTTTCATGCTGGCCTCCTGCACGGCACGGTAGCACAGTGGTAGCCAGAAATGGCCTCCTTCTGCACTGTGAATTCTATGATTCAATGCTCAGGAGTTAAAATATCCCCTGACAGGGCAGCACGGTGCCGCAGTGGTTAGCACAGCAGCCTCATGCCGCCAAGGTCCCAGGTTCGATCCCGGCTCTGGGTCACTGTCCGTATGGAGTTTGCACATTCTCCCCGTGTTTGTGTGGGTTTCGCCCCCACAACCCAAAGACGTGCAGCGCAGGTGGATTGGCCACGCTAAATTGCCCCTTAATTGGAAAAAATGAATTGGGTACTCTAAATTCCTTTTAAAAAGATCCCCTTACTTTCCAGAATTGGGAGATGTTTCAATGGGCTGATTAGCTGTGTGTTACATAGAGTAGAACAGTTATTGTTTGCATGACATCTGGACAGAAGATATTAGCAGTTTATGATGTTATTGAATTGTGTATGATTTTTACAAAAGTAAATTAGAGTTCGTTCAGCAATTTGTTATATGTCATTATTGAGCTAAAATTGTATGGTCAGATTTAAAAAAAATAAATTTAGAGTACCCAATCATTTTTTCCTATTAAGGGGCAATTTAGCGTGGTCAATCCACCAACCCTGCACATCTTTGGGTTGTGGGGGCGAAACCCGCACAAACATGGGGAGAATGTGCAAACTCCACACGGACAGTGGCTCAGAGCCGGGATCGAACCTGGGGCCTCGGCGCCGTGAGGCAGCAGGGCTAACCCACTGTGCCACTGTGCTGCCCCTTGATTATTATTTTTATCTATCTTCCCACACAAGTTTCTCCCCTAACCCCATTGCTTACAGGGGCAGTAACTCAGGGCATGAAGCATCATACGCATGTCAGTACTTCACATGTGAACCTGACACTGATTCCTTACAGAGTGTTCAGCCTGATCCCAAACTCATTTATCATCCACACTACCAGCTGAGCAGCAATTAGAAACTCCTCACTTACCCAAGAACATTAGGGTTAAATAGCCTGCTTTGAGCTGCCTAACCTCTAAATTGACCACATGAAGCATTAAAACCTGCGTTCTTACTAGATGTGTGCGACTCCATGCAACAAGGACATGGTAATTAAATATTGGGAAGACTGAGGCCATTGTCTTTGGTCTCCACCACAAATATCTTCCTCTTGTTATCGACTCCATCCTTCATCCTGGTAACTGTCTGAGTTGAACCAAACATATATGGCCCTGAGAAGAACTACCGACTACATATCCACATATCCAAGCCATCACTAAGACCACATAACCACCTCCATTACCTCCCAACTCCTCCCCTGCCTCAGTTTATTTGCTGCTGAAACCATCATCTATATCTTTGTTACCTCCAGACTTCACTATACAAATGCTCTCCTGACAGACCACCCACATTGCAGCCTCTGTAAACTTTAGGTATCCAAAGTTCTGCTGCTAGTTCATTCCTGTCCTTGCTGACCTACACTGGCTCCTCGTTAAGCAAAATCTTAATTTTAAACTTCACAATCTCATTTACAAATCCCTCCATGACCCCATCTCTTCCTATATCTGCAACATTCTCCTTCTGTACAACTCTCTGTGATATTTATGCTCGTCCAATTCTGGCCTCCTGGGCAGCACGGTAACATAGTGGTTAGCACTATGGCTTCACAGCGCCAGGGTCCCAGGTTCAATTCCCTGCTTGGGTCACTGTCTGTACAGAGTCTGCACGTTCTCGAGGGGTCTGTGTGGGTTTCCTCCGAGTGCTCCGGTTTCCTCGCACAAATCCTGAAAGACGTGCTATTAGGTAATTTTCACAGTAACTTCATTGCAGTGTTAATATAAGCCTACTTGTGACAATAAAGATTATTATTATGGTATTATTATTAGCTCTGCTGCCTCTCGGCACCGAGGACTGGGGTTCGATGCCGGCCGGCCCTGGGTCATTGTCCGTGTGGAAGTGCACATTCTCCCGTGTTTGCGTGGGTCTCACCCCCACAGCCCAAAAAGATGTGCAGGGTAGGTGGATTGGCCACATGAAATTGCACCTTAATAAAAAAAAAAGAATTGGGTACTCTAAATGTATTTTTAAAAACTTTTTCCCTCTCCTGCTTCAAACCTACCCTTTGGTAATCTACCTTGGTATCTTAGATGGATCAGTGTCATATGCTGCTCTATAATGTTCCTGTAAAGTGCTGAGGGACCTTTCATGATGTTAAAGGTGCTAAATAAATACAGGTTCTTATTATTGTTTTACACATTGTTTTACCAAAACGCATTGTTATTGATGCATTTAATAGCAAGGCGACTGGAGAGAGGCAGGTTCTTTTTGTGGAAGGGCAGAAATTGGGCCTGAGAAGGATTCAGAGGTCTCAGAAATTGTATTTGGGAAGCGGGGCGCTTTACGAAATTTTAGGAAGTGGAATGGCAGCTTTCAAAACAGGGAAAGTGGGTCAGGGATGGAAGTGGTCATCAGGAGGAAATGTATATTCTTTTGATGGGATGTAACAGCCCATGGAGGGCAGCAGCATCCTTTACGAAAGATGACAGCAGCAGTTGTCAATCTCAGTTTTGAGGAGGGAAGATAAATATTGACTTGAAGCATGCTTTAGAAAATATGAGAATATGATTTAAATTTCCATGTGATCAAAGTTTATTAGCATCATCACAGGAAACAATTGTATAGCAAACTATCAGATAACTGACTATCTTCTTTAGCCACTGGAGGTTTTAGAAACGCAACAAATTAAGATAGAATTTAATATAGTTTTCAACTGATAGAGGTGTACTTGAATTAAACTCAAAGATATCCTATAATTTAAACCCCTGTAATTCAGAGTGACAGAAAGAAGGTCAATACAAACTATAAAAAGGTTCACTCTTATTTTTTTCTATTTTGGCAAAGAAGAATTCTTCAGATCTCCCCTTAGCTTATGAAGCTCTGTCCATTTGAACAGAGCCTTTTCTTCTGCAAACTCTCTGTAATTAAAATCGAGGAGTGTCTTAATGACTGCAGGCTGCAGTGGTCTTGTTGCTGGGGTCTTGACAATTCTTTGCAAAGACCAATAAAATTACAATACATCTCCCTTCTTAGCACTAAACCGATTGAAATCCGTTCACCCTGTGTGAAGGGTGGAAAAGATTCATTAATGGCACTTCATTAGGAAGCTGAAATAGAGAGCAGTGAATGTGACTCTTCTACAGAAATGTCAGCCTGTCTATTAGGAAAGGAACAAAGACAGTTTAGGAAACTAAACTCTGTCTCCACTGCTGAGGATTAGGAAGGGTGATAGGATTAGTGTTTAATGACTAGAGGCAGGAGACAAAGGGAGTTACTGCAAAGAGGCTTAGATATGGAAGAATTAACACTGCCTATCCCAACCATATCTTTGATGCTTTCTATCATTCAGAGCTCCTTCCGAAATGAAAGTCCAAAGAATAAACTATCTTCTTTTCTAAAAAAAGGAGCACAAAATCTTTGCTCACCTTCATTGTCACAGAAATGCTACTTTGCCTGAATTATCTGAGGGGGATGAGTATAACAAGGAAAGTTCGTGAGACACATTTTGTGTTAAAAACAGGGAGGAGAGCTGCTTATGTTTTTTAGAAAATTTTGTTTTTTAGAGAGGAGCAGCACAATGTACAGTTATTCAAAACAAAACAAGCTGTTCATTTAAAGTGACTGGCAGTGCTCCATTGAACCTGTAATATGAGGCACTGACTGATTTGTGACAAAGCTAGCATTGCATTGGAGAGTGGGCAGAGTGCAGGAACGACCCTTCAGTAATGTGACCCTCTACCAAAAATTTCCATAATGTGTTTATGAACTGCCAGCCAAGCTAAATGCGTCGACTTTCTTTGCCCTTCAGAAAGAAAGAAAATCATGCTAATATTTATCTTATTAGCAAGCACAAACTGGTAAGAAGATCTGTTAGCCAGTGTGAGAGATGATCTCTGCGGGCATCCCAGGTCAATCAACCTTCAGACTTATTGCATGCTTGGGAAACCTGTTTGCGTTTTCGCGGAGTACGTGCCAAAAGTTATTGTACATATTTCTGAGAGAAACAAAGTGCAAAAAAGCATTGAAAGTGTAAAATTTGATGATAAAATCACCACAGAAAGAAAATCTTGACGGAAGATTCTTTTGGGGAAGGTTTGACAAAAGAGTGATGATGAATATGCTTCCAAACATACTAAAAGGTAAAAGTGATGAATTGATAAAAAGCCGTGGAAATCCAAGGCAATTTTCCTTTTCCATTCTTCAACAGTATAGATATTACAGTCACTGGTTCCTACTTAGATTCCGACCCCGCGTATATCCTATTCTTTCTAGTATAAGTGTGAAAATAGCAGCCCCCTGCTGTAATCCTTTCAGGGGCAATACCATCAGCCAGTGTGAAATTAAATACATTACAGGGTTAGGGATTAAAGTGTTTTATAGGCAGTTGTTCAGCCACATCAAACTTTAGCTTTTTAAAAAAACCCTAACACTTGATCCTGAGACAGGAACCGTGTCTTGAGAATGGGATCGGCACATTCTGCACTGCCAGTGGGGCATGCACTGTCTTCAGCTCAAAGCACAGGTCTGCTGATGAGAAAATATGCACAAGTAATGAATCCAAGTTTTGGAGGATTACGCAAGCTGTGTTGTTAACAATCAGTATACCACAGACCAGCTCATTTAACCTACAACATCAAGACTATTTTACAAAGTCAGGACCATTCCAATCACCATACCAGGAAGACATTGAATATTATATTGTGTAATGCATCATTGTCAAACCAAGTCTCTAATGTATCCCTTGTAGATGCTACTGATCCATGTAGAAAACAACAGGGGATTCTACAGTTTTTTGACTTTCATTCCCTCATTCAACATTTTAGCCATCTTGAAACCTTACAGAGCTGAATTCCAATTTAACATTCAACGGCCAGCTAAAGGGCTACCCTGTTCATTTTGAAACCTGCATTCATGCTGACCACCTCCTCAGTTTGTTTCCTAAGGCTGCTTCAAAGGTTAGGAGACTGATTAATACAGTCTTCATGATTGAATTCCACCAAAATTTGCTTTGAAAAAATTGACAGTTGGTGTGGGATCATCACAGGCGTGTGTTCCCCAAATAACCTAGGAAACACAAATCTACGGAACACCTTTTTATAGCAGAGGAAAATGAGTTCAGTGGATGGGATTAACAACATGACCCCGAAAGAAATAAAGGTTACAGAAGCATTATCATTAGACCACGGTAGAAAACAGGTCAATCAGACAAAAGCAAGCAAAATATGCTACCATTTGTAAATGAAAAGGATACCTGACTATTTCCAAAGTAATCTATTTAGATTTCAAATTTTGTTCCACCAATCATTCTTATTATGCCATTTAAAATCCATTTGGGTCTTGCTTTATGAATTACACAACAGAAATATCTTAGTGTTAGCATCTAATCTGGGAGTTCTGACTACTCAAAAAGCGCAGAACTTGCTTCACACCGCAGTGATCTCAAAGATGAATAATGGCAGTGGCAGATGCTCATATCCAAATATTCCGTGACTGAGTTTCATTTTATTTCTCAGTTGGTTGACTGACTCCAATGTCTAGAGAAGGCTCACTGCCTTCCTCTGGGGGAAAGAATAGGTTTCATTTTTATTAGATTGTAATGCCTGTGTCTTTTGTCTGGATGACATTTGGAATGAAGGGCCAAGGGATGAGATGGCCATGTGTGGAGGAACCAACACTGGAGTAGGTGATGAAGTAAGACCTCGCATGGGATTAAGAAGGCATGATAAACATAGTAAAACATAGGCACAGGCAGGTAGAACTCAGCTCACAAACTAAAATTCAGCTACTCATGAATATGCCATACCAAAAGCTTACAAGCAAGTGTGCATATCCCTCAAGAATGTAAGCACTCCCTAAACTGTCAGGGTTTAGATGCATGATTTCCGAACTACAGTTCACATAAGTGTTAAGGCAAGGAAAGTGCACAGGCACCTGGCGATCTCCCATGGTATTAATACACTTCAAAATGTGCTCACTCTTAGTTATTTTGAATATCTTTGTGTTGCTAATTCTTTCCTCATGTGCCCCTCTCCTAATAATAATCTTTATTAGTGTCACAAGTAGGCTTACACGTGGATTTCCTCCGGGTGCTCTGGTTTCCTCCCACAAGTCCTGAAAGACGTGCTGTTAGGTGAATTGGACATTCTGAATTCTCCCTCCGTGTACCCGAACAGGCGCTGGAATGTGGTGACTAGGAGCTTTTCACAGGAACTTCATTGCAGTATTAATGGAAGCCTACTTGTGACAATAATAATTATTATTACAAATACTGCAATGCAGTTACTGTGGAAATCCCCTAGTCGTCACACTCTCGTGACTGTTCGGGTACACGGAGGGAGAATTCAGAATGTCCAATTCCTAACAAGCACATAGTGTAGCCACCTGAGATGGCCACTTCCAACTAAGTACAGAGCAACTCGCAAAGACTGATGGATAAAATGGACAAGCCAAGAGTCAGGCAGGTTCAGAGCCTGAAATGCATATTTGTCAGCAAAGTCTAAATGGTATTGAAAACCCGTCCCATTAGCATGTTAATCAGGCCGATTAGCAGGTGATGGTCCATCTCCCCCAACACAAAGGACTGGTACTCCAGCAACCGGGACAGTCCCAGACATTTCGGCGCCACTCCCTGTGCTAGGGAAACGCAAACAACGGGGTCAATGACCGCTTGAGACATGCCTAGTTCCCCACCCACTTCTTGGCTAAGGAATCGAATGGAGTGATCGGGGATCACCCAATTAGTAAGGCCCAAATCGAAGGACCGCCCAAAATAGCGCGAAAGCCCCCTGAGTATAAAGGAAGAGTTCGCCATATGCTCGCTCTCTTTTGGCCTTGGTACCCTGGTCACGGTCATCGCCAATCGCAGCAACACCAGAAGCAACTTCGAGTTCAATGCCCACGACCAGAAGGATGAGCCCAACTGAGCAGCAGTTATCACTTCGAACCCAAGAGATCCAGAATTGAACAGCGGCTACTGTTTCCTGACCTAACCCGGGTGCCCGAAGTTAAGTACAGGTTGCCTTAGTAATAGGTGTAGTTAGCTAGTAGCATTTTTGTTGCATGATTGATTGTCTGAAAATAAAGTACCCTTGACCTTGAACTAACTCACTGGTGTTTGGCCCTTTGATCGATAGCCGGTTGAAACTTGCGGTGGTATCATTCGATACCTGGCGACTCTAAGTATTCGGACACGGAAAATATAGAAAGAAGGCAAATCCACTGCTTGCCCTAATTGGAACAGAGCCACAGAAAAGACCAAGTAGTAGAGATAAACGCACAAGTCTTTCAGGACATGTGGAAGGAAACTGGAGCACCCGGAGGAAACCTACGCAGACACAGGGAGAATACCAGAGGCTGATTTAGCACAGGGCTAAATCGCTGGCTTTTAAAAGCAGACCAAGGCAGGCCAGCAGCACAGTTCAATTCCCATACCAGCCTCCCCCACAGTCGCTGGAATGTGGCGAATAGCGGCTTTTCACAGTAACTTCATTTGAAGCCTACTTGTGACAATAAACGATTTTCATTTCTTTTCATATGCAGACTCTGCACAGACCAATGCAAACCAGGAATCAAACCCGGGACTCTGGTGCTATGAAGAAACAGTGCTAACCACTGTGCTACCGTGATTGCCCCTCTCTCTATTGAATTGTTATTTTTGCTTTGCATTTTTCTTTTCAGCTTATCTCTGCTTCCTTTTTGATGGGGCAATGCACATATTCAGCTCTCTAGATCATCAAAGGCTCTCGCATTGCCTTTGACAACTCTGAGATCTCTGTCATAATGTAACCCTCTCAGGCTGCTTTCTTTCACCCCTGTTGTTACACATTATCTCACCACCCCCACCACAACCTTGCTGCTCCCTCCATCGCCATGCTGTCAGCTGTAGTCTAGTAGGCAGCCCTCTCTCTTTGAGTCAGCGGTTGTGAGTTTACGTCCCACTACAGGACTGAAACACAAAAATCTAGGCTGACATTCCAGGGCATTACTGAATCCTCCGCTCTTGTAGGTGCTGTCTTTCAGGTGAGATTATATAAGATAATAAGGGCCTTTCAACCCATCGTGCCTGCTCTGCCATTTAATAAGGCCATGGCTGATCGGATTTTGCTTTGACTCCACTTTTCCTGGTGGTCTTCCATAACTCTTCACTCCCTTATGTTAATTAAAAATCTGCCTAACATCAGATTTTCCCACATACATTCCCCCATCAGTCAGTTCTTTGCTCAGTCACTTTTCCTATCTGTGCAGACTTTTCACATCCACCTCACAACTCGCTTTCTCACTCACCTTTGTATCATCAGCAATACAGTAAGTCCCATTATCCAAGTCATTAATATAGAGCATAAATAGTTGAGGCCACACCACTGAGCCCTGTGACACTCCACTAGTTACAGTTGCCAACCTGAAAATGACCCGTGTATCGCAATCCCTATCTCCTGCTGGTTGGCCGGTCCTCTATTCATGCCAACATATCACTTCCAAGGGCCAGTCTGTCCTCTCAGATGGACAGGAAATATTCCGCGGCATTATTCCATCGAAGAGCAGGGAAGTTCTCTACGGTGTTGTGGCCAATGTTTATCCTTCCATCAACATCACAAAAACAGATTATCTGGTCAATTACCTTGTTTGTGGGAGCTTGCTGTGCAAAATGGCTGCAGCTTTTCCCATGTTACAACAACGACTGCACTTCAAAAGCTCTTCATTGATTGTATAATGTTTTGGGATGTCCTGTAATTATGGAAAAAACTATATAAATATGTATTTTTTTCTCATGCTAAAAGAAATCCACCAACTCACTTCCTCAGCGTAGTAATCCAGGCAACACAAGGATAAAGGTTTAATTAGTTTTATTTTAAGTCAAACGTAAAGCTGCACTCACAGCATGCAACACAAGTGTCCCAGCCCGGGACTAACAGGAATAGACGGTCCGGGTCTGGGAAGATATCTAAAGTGCTCGATAATGAGTCCCGGCTGGACGGCCCTCCACCCTTTACCATGGAAACCCATACTCCACGGGCCCGATGGGGAGATCAATGAGTGATCCTTCATGGTCCCAGTGGGGGTTATCAAATCCAGTAACACCATACAAAATACAGCCTCCACTTTCTCTGGCCTACCAACTGTGTTGGTATTGAGTCATCCACCATTTCCTCCAATAACACCTGAATATTCATCTGTAGAGCCCTCATTCTATTAGTTCTAAAATGATCTCTTGCCCAGTTGCATTCCAGGGTAACACTGTCACTTCCCCAACCTTAAGTTCACAGCCCTAACGGTAACAAATAGAGGAACGTTCTCCATTCAAATGATAAGAAACACTGGGGGGGAGGGGGGGGGGGGGGGGGGGGGGAGTTCACCTTCAGCCTTGTTGCAGAGCTTCCTGCAGAGAGAATGGATGCAAATGAACACAGATCTATCGGTTAAGATAACTGCACAGGAAATCAGGTTCAGCTTCTTGCTAATGTTCCAGGTTGTGACCAAGGGATTAAGAATGAAAGGGGCTGGTTTAACACAGTGGGCTAAACAGCTGGCTTGTATTGCAGAACAAGGCAGCAGCGTGGGTTCAATTCCCGTACCAGCCTCCCCGAACAGGCACCGGAAGGTGGCGTCTAGGGGCTTTTCACAGTAACTTCATTGAAGCTTACAATAAGTGATTATTATTATTATTACCTCACTCAGTATTTTTAACATCTATCTACGGGATACATGACTGGCACTTTCAAATTTAGGCAACTTCAAGCTTGCTGCCTGTAAAGAATCACAGGATTGTTACAGCGCAAAAGGAGGCCCTTCGGCCCAGCATGTGAGCACCGGCCCTCCGAATGAGCACTTCACTTAGTGTCATTCCCCTGCCTTCTCCCCATAACCCTGCAGATTCTTCCTTTTCTGATAACAGTCTAATTACTTTTTAAATACTTCCAGTGAACCTGCCTCCACCACACTATCGGGCAGTGAATTATAGGCCCTAATTACTCACTTCGTGAAAATGCTTTTCCTCATATTGTTTTTTTTGTTGCCTATTATTTAAAAATGCACCCTCTGCTTCTCGATCCTCTCACAAGTGGAAACAGTTTCTCATTACACCGCTTTCAAATCTCCTCTCAGCCTTTCCTTCTGCTAAGAAAACAGTCCCAACGTCACAAATTTATCTTCACAGCTGAAGTTCCACATCCCAGGAACCATCCTCGTGAATTTTCTCTGCACTCTCTCCAATGCCTTCCCATCCTTCCTAAAGTGCGGTGCCCAGAAAGGCTCACAATACTCCAGCTGAGGTCAAACTAGAGTTTGCTATACGTTCAACATCTCCTTCCTCGGGTACTCTATGCCACTATTAATAATGCTGAGGATGCCATTTGCTTTATTCACCACTCTCTCAGCCTGTCCTTTCACTTTCAGTGACTTGGGCACCTATTCATTCATTTCCGCTACAATCCAACATGCAAAATTACCACTTCAGATGCTATTCTCAAATAAAATATTTTATTGCAAAGCAGGTGAAAATCACCCGACAGAGGCTGAAAGCTCCATCCTGAAAACTTGCACATTAAGGTAAAAGGCTTGAGAATGCAGGCTGGATTTTCACACTTGAGAGAGCGTTAAGAAAACCACTTATTTTATAATTTAGGGCTGTAAACTAGTTGGGCATGAAGAGAAAGCAGAGTTAACATTTTGAGTCCTTTTGGCCCTTCACCAGAACTGAGGGGAATGTGTCAAATTTTAAAGTGTATCTGTGAGAGATTGCAACAAAAAATAGCAACTTTAAGAACAAAAGACTGACGGCTTTGTGTGGGATGGGGAGGTTTGCATTGAGGCAATATATGTATGGAATGTTTGAAAAGGGGGGGGGGGGGGTTAAAATGGAGGGGAAAAGTCACAATCTAAAGCTTCTGAGCCCAATGTTGAGTCCTGCAAACTGCAATGTGCCCAACTGGAAGAGGAGACGCTGCTTCATCACCCTGTACTTGGCTTTACTGGAGCATTGCAGTCATGGGTTGCAATCTTAACTCCACACTTGTGGGCTTGTAGAATTGATGTGCTCCTTGGTTATTGGCTATGATCTGCCTTCAAATCATGAGAGCACGAATTAGCCATGAAAACCACTTTAGATGTAAAGGTGTTGGCGTGTATCTTCGAATGTAAAGCTCTGTTTATTTTCTAAATCAACAAATTGCATAGCTTCTGTCCTGAAAAAGGTCAACAACTATTAACCCATCTTTTTCCTTTTTAGATGCTGCCTCCCTGATGTCTACATCAATCACACTTTTCTTCCATTTGAGAATTCTACCATTTGTACTTCTCCCTCTCCTTATATTTGGATGTCTATTAAAATTTCAGATCAAAAATTATAAACACCATGGTTAGAATTGCAGATTGAGTAATAAAATAAGTGAAAAATATGCAACATGCTTAATAAAAAAGTGTGAAAAGTCATAAAATGTGATAAAATGTACTGTGTAATGGACTGAATAACTTGGCCTCTCACTAAAAGCAAAACCTTGTAATACCCTCCTATCAATCAGATCATTAATTCTAATTCTTGCTTTGGTCATGTCATAAAGGGGCAGGTATTGAGAGCACCAGGCATAAACACATCACAGACAGGTTTTTTGTAAGTGCATAATTTACTATCAGGCCATTAATGTTGAACTTCATTGCACTTTAACCTACCCTTGCAGTTGGATAAGAATATTAGTTGGAATTATTCAAATTTAACTCTGTATAAGTGGGTATCAGCCTCTTCAATTAAAATCAGCATGGCCTAAAGGGCAAATTCTCCAACTGGATTTCTTTCCCATTGTATATCAGGACTTCACCATGAACTGTACGTATTTGAATTTCCGATGTGTGTTCCCAGTATGTCACAAATTTCAGGTCAGTGGCAAATAATCTCCCATGTTTGGTGCAAGATGTGCCCTTTGTAAGTGGATCTCATGTCCCCTGTGGCTCAGTAGATAACATTACTGTTTCTGAGTGTGAAGATTGCGGATTCAAGCCCCCTCCAAAGACTTCAGTTGACTGAGCTATGCTGATAGTACAGTGTGTTACAGAGGCAGTGCTGCACTGCTGGAGATACTGGGTTGGATTCCCTGGTCCCTGAGCTATGTGTTTCTCGGCAGCGTGCCGTTCGCTGGCTGCGGGATTCTCTACTCGCGCCGCTTGTCAATAAGGATATCCCATTGAAGCCGCGGGCGGGGTTGTGCTTCCGGTGGCAATAGAGAATCCCAATGGTCGGAGAATTCTGGCCTCTGTCTTTCAGCTGAAACATTAAACTGAGACCATGGGCTAGATTTTCATTATAGACTCGGGAAGCATGGGTTGGACCATTTCTCAATGCCATGTTCTCGAGTTCTGACGGATAGACATGTTATTTTCCTCCTGGGAAGTTGGGGTTGGACCAGTTCAGGCCCCCACCACCCGAAGCAGATCCAAGGGGGGAATAGAGGCAGGTGGATGCCAAAGCCGACAGTTTGGAAGGCCCGCCTCTGACACTGGGGGATTGGCCCAGTTCTATTCATGACTGTTATACATCCTGCCCCCCCCCCCACCCCCAACCCCCCATCCTACCTCCCACCATGCATTCTCCATATACGCTGACCCAGTATCCACTATGGTCAGATCTCATGAGCCCTGTTATAACACACAGAATTCTTTGAATGCTCATGCAATAATATACCATCATCTCGTGAAAGCACTTTAAAGAAAGTTCCTCTTCGAAGCTCATGAAGCTGTCAGTCAAACACACAGTCATTCAAATTCCAGCTAAAAAACTCAGTTTTTTCCAAAAAATCATTTTATTTGTATGCTCTTAAAGGGTTTGTGTTATTTCTTTGCCATTCATTAAAAAAAACACAGCCATAGAGTCATACAGCATGGAAATAGGCTCTTCAGCCCAACTTGACCATGCTGACCAGTTTTTACCACTAAGCTTGTCCCAACTGCCTGCATTTGGCCCATATCCCTCCATACTATGTAACTGTCTAAAAGCTTTTTAAAAGACAAAATTGTACCCGCCTCTACTACTGCCTCTGGCAGCTTGTTCCAGTCACTCACCACACTCTGTGAAAATATTGCCCATCTGGACCCTTTTGTATCTCTCCCCTCTCACCTTTAACCTATGCCCTCTAGTTTTAGACTCCCCTACCTTTGGGAAAAGATGACTATCGACCTTGTCTATGCCCCTCATTATTTTATAGAACTCTTTAAGATCATCCCTCAGCCTCCTACCCTCCAGGGAAAAAAGTCCCAGTCTACCCAGCCTCTCCTTATATCTCAAAACCATCAAGTCCGGGAGCATCCTAGTCAATCTTTTATGCACTCTTTCTAGTTTAATAATACCGGGGCACCTGGAGGAAACCCATGCAGACACAGAGAGAACATGCAGACTTCGCACAGTCTGTGACCCAAGCTGGGAATCGAACCTGGGACCCTGGCGCTGTGACCCTGGGGAAGGTGAGGCCGCTCCATCCCCGTTCCATGCCCGAGGCTCGGTGTGCTGCTCCCCCCTCCTCCCATGGCTCCTCTCAGTGACTTATCCTGGGAAATGAGGCTTGTGTGGGCCCGAGAGTTCATTGCTGAGACAGGCCCTGGTGACTGAGCCCCCTCTTCCCCGCCCCCTGTTCGGGGTGAGACCCAGCCCCTGGTTTGTGTCTTGGTTTTGGGGGGGGGGGTACTGGGCACCAGGTTTTAATTCTTGGGGGTTGGATGCGGGCTGTATTTGGGAAAGCCCTGGGCCGCACTGAGTGCCGGCTCGGAATGACAGTCAATGTGGTTATTCTCAGGAGTTGTGTCCACAGCTTTTTATATTTTATTTTAGTTATCTGAGGTCGCATTTTAAAAATAATTCTGTCTCCAATGAGAAGGACTCCCCTCAGTGATACAAATTAAACTTTGGTGTAAAATGACATGAACCCTGAACTACTTATTTTGGTATCCGCGCAGGAGAGCAGAATGTTTGGAGAATACAAGCTTCAGTATTGTACTTTCTCGAGCATTAAACCTCTGTGCAATCTTGAAGAAATTTACCATTTTTGCATTTTGACGTGAATTATCATGAAATTGCATTCTGCAAAAATAATCAGCGAGATTCTCCGTCGGCCGACACCGGAGTTGGGAAATGCGATTGGGTGGAGAATCGTTTCCGTCGCCGAAATTGTTGCTGGTCTCAGGCCACATCGTAATTCTCCATCGCCTCCTCAGCGGCATCATTGTGTTACACTCCGCTCACACAGTAATATGCCATTGGCATATCATTAGCGGGCCTGACTCGGTATTCTCCGGGGCCTCCACGATTCTCTGCCTCTACTGGGGGGAGTTATTGTTGGCGAGGTTCACTTGCACTTTTAAAAATTGTGAAACGGGTACCATGGCTGATGAGGGAGAGAGGAGGTAGGTCACGGAGAGGAGCAACTGTGTGTTGCCGGTCCTTCCACTGGCCGGGCTGGTTGGGCTGAGGGGTGGGCTCTGCCAGGAGAGGGGGTGGGGGGGGGGGGGGGGGGTGGTGGGAGGCAGTGACGGGGGGATGAACTTTGGGGCCGAATTGACCCCGCACTGAACTGGGATAGTGTCCAGGCACAGACCGCGATTGTCGCGGCCTGCAAGGCAGCCATCTTGCCATCACCCCACTGATCACCCACCTTGGTCTCTTGTTCTGCAGCGTGCCACTGGCCATATGTGTGCCCAACCCCACCACCCCCCGCATCTCAGACCCCAACTTCCACCCCATCACCTCCACAACCCAGCCCCCACCATTCACCCCATTACCACCGCACCCCAGCCCCCACCCTCCACTCCAACCACTGCTATACCATCCACCACTCCCCCACCAGCCACCATCCACTGGTAGGGCACCACACAGCCCGCCCAAGGCAATGCCCGCAGTAACCCCTACAGGGCGGCTCTAGATGGGGGCCGCACAGCATACCCGCTGGCATGGACAGCACCAGCCGACAGGAACGCTGGCAGCAGGGACCAGTGCTAGGGCCAGAAGCCCCCACGGTGCTGGGCACTGATGGGGCCATGGGTGGGGGGATGGTGGGGAAGGGATGGGACATGTGGGGGCAGGGCCTGCAACGTCAACCGGGGTCAATGTGCAGCCTGGTGGACCTAGTTGGGCACAGGGGTATGCACCATGCTAACATGTCAGCCTTTCACCCCCTCCAGATAATGGATATTGGAATTCAACCAGCAATGGTGGCCTTCCTCCTGGCCACCACAGCCCTGGGAGAATGCCCTGCGACTGTGCAAGCTGGAGCTGCTCAAAGAGGAGGAAGAGGAAGCTGCAGCAGTGAACGTTCCCTAGAGGAACACGAGGCAGCCAGTGAGGATGGAGAGCGAGCTGCCGAACAGGACGAGGATGAGGAGGTGCAAAGGAGGCGCCGCATGATGCCTCATGTGCACTGGCAGTTCTGTCATTCGAGGGTCTGCCGGACCAGGCATGCTGTTCAACACACTGCCTGAGAAGGGGGACAGTGCTACATATCTGCCAGATCATGGTGCACTTGGCGCCATGGGGGAATAAGGGAGGACACCCTCTCCCAGTGGCCCTCAAGGTGACGGTCACTCTGAACCTTTACACCATGGGGTACGTCCAGGTGCCGAGTGGGGAACTGTCCGGGATCTACAGAGCTCAGTGCACAGGGGCATCCGTACCCTCACGGAGGCCGTATATGCCCAGCCGGCACAATACATCCATTTCAATGTGGACTGAGCCCACCAAGTTGCCCGGGGTTCGCTGCAATTGCCAACATGCCCCAGGTCCAGGAAGTGATCGACAGGATGCATGTCGCCCAACGAGAATCTGCAGATAACAGGCCGCTCTTCACAAACCAAAAGGGATTCCACTCGATGAACGTGAAGCTGGTGTGACCATCAAATGTGCATCATGTATGTGGGTGCCCGATACCCGGGCAGTGCGCACAACGCCTTCATTCTGACACACTCACTGATTCCCGGCCTCTCCATGGCACACCCCTGGCTGGGGTTTGGCCCCTCGGGGCGACAGGGATTATCTGCTATGGTCGTGGCTGATTGTGCCTATCAGAAGGCCACAGACCGACGCAGAGACCCGTTACAATGCCCGTGCCATGACCAGAGGGATGATTGAGTGATGCTACAGCATCCTTAAGACCGCTCTGGATGACCCTCCATTACAATATCATGGCTGCCGGCTGCATGCTCCACAACATCATGCAGCAGAGGAGCAATGTGCGGGAGGTAGAGGATGAACGCCCGTCGTCGTCCGACAAGGAGGATACAGGCTGGATGGACGGGGATGGACAGGGATGGACGGGGCATGGGGCCCAGGGCTAGCTTGCACGGGAAATTCTGATTGTCTCCAGGTTCAATGACTGGGGGGCGGGGGAGGGGACATGGGCACAAACACCGCATCCCACACCCACCCTATTCTCTCCTGGGCGGACCAACCCCTCAGCCTGCTACCTCCTCCATGATAGATACTTGCCGCACTATGGTGTACGTGCCCTGAGTTGGCAGTAACTGCGGTCTGGTCCATGGGATGGAGAATGATGACAACCCGGTGTGGGATGAGCTCTGGTGCTCCACGTTGTATGACAACGTCTGATTCCTGCCCACGGTAGCACTTTTCACTGTCCACCTGGGTGATCCCTTTTGCGAACTGGCCATTCAATCACACAGTCCCAGGTTGTAACAATGTGCATAGGTGACAAATGTGAAAACATATATCGAGGTACGTCCCCTCGCCCCTATCACTAAACTATGCGCTGCACTCATGCCAACATAACTGTTGCCTACTTTTTTGGCCTTACGGGCCCTAACGCTACATCTAGGTGGTTCCCCAGATGGTACATCAGGAGTGGAGGCAGCCTGTTATGATTCCCACCCTGAGACCTGGGTCCCCATTGGCAGCCGTCTCCTGGGGCGACCGGGTCTGGATGGGCCCGGCTGCTGCTTGGGTGTCCCGGGTGTTGCCCTGTTCTGCCTGCTACCCACCAGATGCACCAGGGACAGGAGGGGGGCAGTCCGAGGTGCTGTGGTGTACCAGCAGCTCCACTGGGGGAGTCACCGGCACGGACCCCTTCATCTGCTTCTCCCTTGGGGTGCCTGATGTGCCAGGGCTACGCCATGGGACAGGGATGCGAGCAGGGCTGTCCCCTGAGGCTGCCCCATCACCTGGCGCTGCCAGTCCTGGAGGCCCGCTCTGGTCTTGACCAGGGTCTGCATGCTTGTGGCCATGGAGCACAGGGAGTGGACCATTGCTTTCTGGGACTGCGCCACATCACCCATTGACTGTGTCACCTCCTTGGCGTCTGTGTCACATCAGCCACTGACTACACCATCTCCCTCTGAGACTGCGCCACGTCAGCCAGCACCTGGGCACTTCCGCCAATGTTCCCAGCCATGGGCTGCTGTGACTGGGCATGCTCCAGAGTGCCACTGCAATGTGCAGCTGGCTCTGGCACATGGCTACCTGTGAGGCAGGTGTTATATTACCATGATTGATAATATGTTGTATTCTTTGTCCTTTCTTCAAGAATGACCCGAGATTGTGTTAACAAAGAATATCCCAATCAAAAGATTGAACCAAAACTAATTTATTATTACACTACCAATTAAATGAAGTTTTCACACTCTACTGAGCTACAGATAATAACTAAGTGATATTGAATCTGCCTTACAGTACTCAATAATCTAAACTGGTCACCAACTACACTATGATCTAACCTCATGTTAACTCTATCTACTCTAATCTTCTTCTTATGCTTTCACCATGCTTTCTCCTTATGCTACTCCCAGAATTCCCTCAGAGTCTGACTTAAATACAGAGAAGTAGTAACGCTCTCTAGTGTTTGATTTACTCAGAGATGTAACCTGATTATATACATATCATTATATCCACTTGTTTTTAGACATTTATTTTCTATTATCAAAAGGAAAAAAATACTTGTAACAATCTTGCATTATGTTCTTCTCTTGTAAATGACCAGACAATTATATCATCCATATACATTTGTCCACCTTCAATACCTTCAGTCATCTGTTCCATCACTCGACGAAAAATCTCTGATGCTGAGATAATTCCAAATGGCATTCTGTTGAAACAGTATCTACCAAACATAAGGATATTGTTAAACTAGGAAAAGTGCAGAAGAGATTTATGAGGATGCTACCAGGATTTGATGGTCTGAGCTATAAGCAGAGGCTGGATAGACTGGGACTTATTTCCCGGGAGTGTAGGAGGCTTAGGGGTGATCTTATAGAGGTCTGTAAAATAATGAGGGGCATAGATAAGGTAGATAGTCAACATCTTTTCCCAAAGGCAGAGGATTCTGGAACTAGAGAGCATAGGTTTAAGGTGAGAGGGGGCAGACGCAAAAGAGACCAGAGGGGATATTTTTTCACACAGAGGGTGGTGAGCATCTGGAATGAGCTGCCAGAGGCAGTGATAGAGGCAGGTACAATTTTATCCTTTAAAAAACAGTTAGACAGTTACATGGGCAGGGTGGATATAGAGGGATATGGGCCAAATGCGGACAAGTGGGGCTAGCTTAGTGATAGAAACTGGGCGGCATGGACCAGCTGGGCCAAAGAGCCTGTTTCCGTGCTGTAAACATCTATGACTCTGTGACTCTAAAAGGTGTGTTGAACGTACACAACTACTTGCTTATGTCATCTGACTGCATTTGCCAAAATCCACTGGAGGCATCCAGTTTGGAAACATTTTTAGCATTCGCCATTTTGCTGGTGATTTCTTGACGCTTGGGTATAGGATAGTGCTCTCTCTAAATATTTATATTAAGATCTTTAGGATCCTACGGCGGGCGATCAGGGAGGCAAAGGCAAGTGCGTCCGCCCTCCTCCCCAGGAATAGATCTGGCTGGTCCGAGACCCCGAAGACCGCCACTATCGAGGATGGCTCCACCCTCATCCTCACAACTTTGGACATTGCCTCAAAGAAAGCTGTCCAGTACTCTACCAGTCTGGGGCTAGACCAGAACATGTGGGCGTGGTTGGCCGGGCCTCCTTGGCACCATTCACATCTATCCTCCACCTCCGGGAAGAACCTACTCATACGGGTTCTTGTTAAGTGGGCTCTATGTACCACTTTTAGCCGCATCAGGCTTGCCTTGCACACGTGGAGGTGGAGTTGACCCTATGCAGTGCTTCGCTCAAGAGTCCCCACCCTGTCTCAATCACCAGGTCCTCCTCCCATTTCTTTCTTGTTGCGTCCAGTACGGTGTCGGCCCTTTCTATCAATCGGTCATACATGTCACTACAGTTTCCTTTATCTAGTATGCTTGCGTCCAGTAGCTCTTCCAGTAGTGTCTGTTGTGGCGGTTGTGGGTACGTCCTTGTCTCCTTTCGTAGGAGCTTTTTGAGCTGTAGATACCTTACCTTGTTCCTCCTGGCTAGCTGGAATTTCTCTGTCAGTTCATCCAGTGTTGCGATCCTGCCATCAGTGTATAGGTCCCTGACTGTCAGTGTCCTTCCTGCTCCCACCTTTTGAAGGTGGCGTCAGTCAATGCTGGTGTGAACCTATGGTTGTTGCAGATGGGAGCCTTGACCGACATTTTGGTCAGGCCAAATTGCTGCCGCAGTTGGTTCCAGGATTGGAGGGTGGCTATTACCACTGGGTTTGGGAGGGCTAGCGCCCCACTGGATTTTGTTTTTTGTAGGACCTTCTTTGGGATCCTAGCATCCCCCCCCCCAATACGAATGTCGTAGAATCCTGTTCGGCTGCCGGTCAGCAGCACCACCCAAAGCTGCAGACTGGCTGTCCGACCTCTCGGAATCTCTCCAAATGGAGAAAATCAAATTCGCCATCCGAGGGTCAGATGACGGCTTCCACAGAATGTGGGAGCCATTCATGCAATTGTTCCGGGACCTGTTTGTGGCCAACGAACAAGCGGAAGAATAGCCAGGTAGCCAAAAATCAGGGGAAAGTCGCCAAAGCATGAGAGAGAGAGACAGACCGGGGGGGGGGGGGGGGGGGGGGACAGTTAAACCTAAGAGGAAAGAAAGGCGAATCACAGGAGGGGCAGGTGGGGGGGGGGGGGGGGGGGGAGGGAAGAGACAGGGAACAAGAGAGGAGAACCAGGGAGGTGGGAGGGAGGCAGAGAAATGAGAGCCGGAAGGAAGGCACGGGATACAATAACGAACATGGCATCTCCAGGAGCAGGCAACGAGGAGAGTAAAGGCGAGAGACGGGAGGAACGGCAGAAGAGGAGGTGAGCGCGAGACGGCAGCGAGATCCGTCCAGGAGAAGCAAGCGACAACACCAACACCAAACCCATTCGAGTATTGGCCACTGTAATGGTTTCTCCGGCCCCCAAATGTATATTTACCTCCCCAGTCTCCACCCCCCCTCCCCCCCACCAACAGTCACCCACTTATGTTATAGATAGTTATAGAACAGTCCAGCACAGAACAGGCCCTTCGGCCCTCGATGTTGTGCCGAGCAATGATCACCCTACTCAAACCCACGTATCCACCCTATACCCGTAAATCAACAATCCCCCCCCCTTAATCTTACTTTTTTAGGACACTACGGGCAATTTAGCATGGCCAATCCACCTAACCCGCACATCTTTGGACTGTGGGAGGAAACCGGAGCACCCGGAGGAAACCCACCCACACACGGGGAGGACGTGCAGACTCCGCACAGACAGTGACCCAGCCGGGAACCGAACGTGGGACCCTGGAGCTGTGAAGCATTTATGCTAACCACCATGCTACCGTGCTGCCCTCTAAATAATTTTGCCAGGTGTACAGAGTTGCTGCTGTTGAGCTGGTGCACAATACCCTACCAGTTATTCTATTTTATTTTTTTAATTATTTAATCCTCTTTCCTTTGGTATGTTTGGGTGTGCCTTTCTCTTCTATATATGTGTATATATATATATGTCTCTTATCCTGTGTACATAACGGTAAATATACTTTGTTCAAAAACCCAATAAAAAACATTTATAAAAAAATGATCTTTAGGATCGATGCACATCCTTAATTCCCCAGAAGGTTTCTTTACACACACCATGGAATTGTCCCGGTCAGTTGGTGCTGTTATCTTGGACATTATGCCAAGATTTTGCATACGTGCAAGTTCAAGTTTCAATCTCTCCCGAAGCGGTGCAGGAACTCTTCTCGGTGGGTGTACCACTGGTTTGGCATCTGGCAGTAACTGAATTTTATATTGATAGTGAAGAGTACCCATGTCCTTCAAAGACATGCGGAAAGCGATCAAGAATTCCTTGGATGTCATTTTGAATAGGTGGATGAGATGAACTCGCACTATAAATTCTCTGAATTAGGTGAAGATCCTTACAGGCTTGCACACTTAAGAGTGAAGATCTGTTTGAATCAACAATCTCAAATCTTAGAGATATGGCAGTGTCATTGGTAACTAATAAATAGCAGGATCCCAATGAGGTGACGGCATTGCCATTGTAGCCACGCAATTGGCAATTTGATTTCTTGATTTTAGAAGTTTGCTTCAGTTGCGAAAGGTCATGCCAGTTGTGCAAGTTTGCAGAAGCTCCTGTGTCAAGTTTAAAATTGATTTTTGATCCATTAACTTGAAGTACTGTGTTCCATTCTGATTCTGTGTTGATAGAATGAACTACATTAAGAGATTAAACATCTGTGGTAGCATCCCATTCTTCAATAATGCCTACGAAGAATGAATCTTCTAAACAGTAAGCATCAAGATCATTGGAAAAATTTTCTTTCTGAAAAGATTCTTCTTTAGTGTCTACACTTCTTACACTCATGTGCTGTTTATTTAAATTCACAGATTTCAATTTAAGAGTGGATCTGCACTGTGCAGTAAAGTGGCTATGTTTGCCACATTGTGAGCAAATCTTTCCTCGTGCTGGGCATTTTTTGTATGGGGGAGGCATGTCCACAGTGTCCACACGTCATGATGTTCATTTCGTCACGCCTACAACTTCTTCGCACATGCGCAGATCGGTCTTCTTCCGTCTCGCATCTTTTTGCGAAGTGCGCAAGTGTAGGACTAGAATGCGCCTGCGCAAGATGGCTGACGTCCAAAGCGTGCACTTTCTGAGCTGTGCCACAGCTTCAATGTATTCTACCTCGAGGCTTGATTTCACGCCCTTTTCTCTCTGCAGAATCTCAAAATATTGACTTATGGATAATTGATGTAAATGGCACATTTCGATCGCTTTTTCAAGCTGGAGATCTTTCTGTCTCAGCAAACGGTCCCTGAGCTTATCATCTATTATTCCAAATACAATTTGATCTCTAATAATTGAATCAGTTAGAACGAAGAAATTACATGTTTGAGCTAAGAGTTTGAGAACAGTCACGAAGCAATCAATCGATTCCCCATAATTTTGCATTCTTCTTTTGAAGACAAAACTCTCAAATGTTTCATTAATCTGGATCTTGCAGTGAAGATCAAATTTTGCTTTGACTATATCATATTTAGCCTTATCTTGATCTGTAAATTAGTTATACAGTTCTATGGCTTGCTGACCAGCCATCGTTAGAAATAAAGCTAATTTCCAATCATTACTCGCATCATTTAAATCAGAAGCCAACAGATATAACTGAAACTATTGCTTGAACACTAGCCAGTTAACATCTAGTTTACTGGTGATCTGGAGTTGTTGTGGAGCATGAGCTTTCTCCATGAGTGCTGGATGCTTCGATGTCTTGCAGTAACAGGTCTATTCTTCAAAATTCGAGTTGCGTGTCAGTTTTTTTTTTACATAGAATTTAGAGTGCAGAAGGAGGCCATTCGGCCCATCGAGTCTGCACCAGCTCTTGAAAAGAGCACCCTACCCAAGGTCAACACCTCCACCCTATCCCCATAACCCAGTAACCCCACCTAACACTAAGGGCAATTTTGGGCACTAAGGGCAATTTATCATGGCCAATGCACCTAACCTGCACATCTTTGGACTGTGGGAGGAAACCGGAGCACCCGGAGGAAACCCACGCACACACGGGGAGGATGTGCAGACTCCGCACAGACAGTGCCCCAAGCAGGAATCGAACCTGGGACCCTGGAGCTGTTTTTTAAAATAAATTTAGATTAGCCAATTATTTTTTCCAATTAAGGGGCAATTTAGCGTGGCCAATCCACCTACTCTGCACATTTTTGGGTTGTGGGGGTGAAACCCACGCAGACACGGGGAGAACGTGCAAACTCCACACGGACAGTGACCTAGAACAGGGATCGAACCTGGGGCGTCAGCGCCCTGAGGCGGTTGTGTTAACCACTCGGCCACCGTGCTGCCCTTCTGTGAAGCAATTATGCTATCCACAGTGCTACCGTGCTGTTGACTAGTTTCTTACTAAACTATCTACATAGCTTCAGCAGTCACCTGGTACCATGTCATATTACCATGATTGATAATATATTGTATTCTTTGTCCTTTTTTCCAGAATGACCTGATGTAGTGTTGATAAAGAATATACCAATCAAAGGATTGAAACAAAACAAATTTATTATTACACTACTAATTAAATGAAATTTGCGCACTCTACTGAGCTACAGATAACAATTAAGTGATATTGCATCTGTCTTACAGTACTCAATAATCTAAACTAATATCTAACTACACTATGGTCTAACCTTGTGTTAACTCTATCTATTCTAATCTTCTTCTTATGCTTTCACCATGCTTTCTCCTTTTGATTTACACAGGGGTGTAATTATTAACCCTTCACTAACCTGACTATATACATATCATTACTGCGGCAACCCTGTCCTGGGCCTCGGCCAGTGCCTGCACAGAATGCCCCAGGCCTTAAACATGCTGATCCATTGCCGCAGCCCTCGCCCTCAATGCCTCAGCCGCAGACGCCACCCTTTGTGATTCCTGCCCTGTGATCTGGGTACCCTTTGGCGGGCATCTTCTGGGCGACCGGGCCTGCATGGGCCTGGCTGCTCCTCGGTAGTCCCAGGTGGTGTGATACTGCCCAGTTCTGCCCTGCACACCAGGTACACCAGGGACAGGAGCGGGATGGCACAAACCCCACCACCTCCACCTTCTCCGGGGTGTCCGATAGCCCCAGGGCTACTCCATGGGACGGGGGTGTGAGCGGAGCTATCCCCTGAGCTCCCCCACCACCTGTTGCTGCCAGTCATGGAGGCCCGCTGCTGTCTCGATCAGAGTCTGCATGCTCGTGGCCATGGAGCACAGAGAGTGGACCACCTCCGTCTGGGGCTGTGCCACATCAGCCAGTAACTTAGCCATCTCTCTCTGGGAACGGGCCACCTCCCTCTGTGCCTGTGCCATGCCGGCCAGGGCATGGGCAATGCTCGCCGATAACCACTCATGTAGTCCCTGGCTCTGCGACGGATGAGACTGCCTGTGCCAGAAGCCCAGACCTGTCTAGTCCGTGGGGTTGCCCCGCCCTCAGATCGTCCGCCCCCCCCTTGGGGGTTCCTACCTCCACCTGCTATACCGGAGCATGTGTGTGGTGCACACCAGCTAGAGTCCCAGGAGTCTCTTCAGTAAAGTATCCAACTGAGGTGAGTGTCTCTGAGGGTGTTGGAGGTAACTGTCATGGGAAATATGTGTCATCATTGGACTATAGCTCCAGGGTGTCCTGGATCTCGGGTCTATGGCTCGCGTCTGTGTGGGTGTTCCCATAGCTGCTTGGTACCTGGGGCTGTGGTTGTTGCTGTGGCTGGAGACAGGGGTCACCAGTCAGACCCGCCCCTTCAGCATATCCTACAAGACACAAGACAAGACGCATGAGTAGACAACAGGCCGGGAGGGGTGGTGGGGGTGATGGGAGTGGGAGGGAGGATGGTGTGCGGGTGAGGATGGTGTGTGGGTGGGTGTGGGGGTGGTGTAGGGGTGAGGGTGGTGATGGGGGGTGCTGTCATGGGGAACCGCAACTTAGTGGGAGTCTCAGTTTCTCACCCAACGCCGATCTCCATCCTGGCGACTGCCCTTTCCTCGGGCCCACCGGCCACGTCCAGGGAGCACTGCTCAGCCGCGGTGAAGGGCTGCAGGTCATGCGGGTCCCCTCCAATCTTATCCCCGTCCCGGTGGGATTCATCGGTCGCGGGCAAACGCGGCCAGAGAATCCCGCCCTTAGTCTCACGAACGGAGGATTCCGAAAAATTGATTTTTAAAGCTAGATTGTGGTACCAGCTGAAATAATGCTCTTTACTCTTGGTTATGTTGTGATCTCGGGTGCCTACTTGCCGAAACAAAATACTCATTGTGAAAAAAAAGAGAATGACAGCCGCTGCCTCTTTTTAAATGAAAATAAATGAGACTGTGTGAAGTTTTCCTGAAGAAAGCGGCAGCAGAGAGCAGGTCATGCGCCCTGCACACACACTTGACGTCAAGTGCCCTCCAGGTATGTGCTTTTGGCGCCTACTCACGGAGCAGTGCTGCTTCCATTTCCAGCTGCTGGCAAGCAAGGCAAGTAAACTGTGAAGATGAATGGTTTTCTTAAAAGTAAGAGACGGCCAGAGCCTCAAATAGGCAGTTTAGCGATTGGGCAGGATCTCGCATGATCTGCTCAGACAGAGCTGCGCAGGAGATCCAGGACAGGATAGAGCAGTGCCAGTGCTTGCTCTGTACACAGCTCCAGTGCTTTTGGTTAACAGCCGACAAAGAAGAAACTTAACTCTGGAACAAAGCAGGATAAAGGTGATTTCTTGAGGTATGGTCTTATCCTCCATGGCGACCTACATGGTAAAGATGAACATGCCGCAAAGGAACTGGCTGAAGCCTGCACCTGATTTGCATATTGACTGCTTCTCCTTTGCACCTGATTCAAGTGAGATCGTGAGGACCAAGCACGCTCCCCTTTCACATTAAAGGTAAGCAAATGTGGCGGTTGCCGCGAAGGTCGGCTGGTGTGGGTCCCGCAATTGGGCCAGTTGTTACAAATGGGTCCCGGGAAAAAAAACTTTGAAAATCACTGGTTTAGAAGAATGAGAGGTGATCTCATTGCAACATAGAAAACTCTGAAGGGGTCTGACAGGGTAATGCGGGGAAATGTCTCCCCCTGGCTGGGGAATCTAGAACACGGGGTTACTGTCTCAGGACAAGGAGTTGGTCAATTAGGGTCGAAATTAGAAGGAATTTATTCACTCAGAGGATTGTGAATCTTTGTGATTCTCCACCCCAGAGAGCTCTGGATGGTCAGTCATTGAGATGTATCGTGAGATATATAGGGTGGCATGTTAGCACAGTGGTTAGCACTGTTGCTTCACAGCACCAGGGTCCCAAGTTCGATTCCCCCTTTAGTCACTGTCTATGCGGAGTCTGCACGTTCTCCCTGTGTCTGCGTGGGTTTCCTCTTGATGCTCCAGTTTCCTGCCACAAATTCCGAAAGACGTGCTGTTAGGTGAATTGGACATTCTGAATTCTCCCTCTGTGAATCCGAACAGGCGCCAGAATGTGGCGACTAGGGGCTTTTCACAGTAACTTCATTGCAGTGTTAATGTAAACCTACTTGTGACAATAATAAAGATTATTATTTATTGAAGATTGAGATTGATGGGTACAAAGGGAGTCAAGGGGCATGGCAATGGTGTGGGAAGGTGGAGTTGAGGAACACCCCTACCCTCCATTGAACAGTGCCACAATGACAACAACTGCATTTATTTGAAAAACTTGGAAGTTGCCATAGTTCCTAAGGACCATAAGCTGCTCTCACCTTTTGCGAGGGAACTGACTGGTGGTTATTTAATCTGATGGTCACTACACCTCAGGTGAAGCTGAGAAGGCGAGCCCTCATGAATAACCTTAGCTGGTGTGAGAATTGAACCTGCGCTGCTAGCATCGTTCTGTATCATGAACCAGCCATCCAACCAACTGAGCTATCTGACCCTGTTAATTTCCCTTTGATGTAGCAAAATCTCCCAAGATGCATTATCAAACAAAATCTGACACCATACCATATAAGGAAATATTATTACAGATGTCCTCAGTCAAAGAGATAAGTTTAAAGAACTGTCTGGAAGAAGGAGGAAGAGGTAGACTGCTCCCCGGACCTGGAATACCTGACTGTGAAGTGCCGCCCGTACAACCTTCCACGGGTGTTCACTTCAGCCATTATCATAGCGGTCCACTTCCCACTGCAGGTGGAAGTGAAGAAGGCGCTGGACGAATTGTACACAGCTATAAATAACAATGAAACAGAACACCCGGAGGACTTGTTCATCGTGGCCAGGGACTTCAACCAGGCCAAACTCAAGAGTGTACAGCCAAAATTCCACCAACACATCTCCTGTCCCACCAGAGTCCCCAACATCCTCGACGACTGCTACACAAAGATCAAGGACATCTACCGTTCCATCCCCCGACCACATTTCGGAAAATCAGATCATAAGACGGTGCTCCTTCTCCCGACATACAAGCAGAGACGTAAGCAGAGAATCTGGTTAAGAAGGTCATGCAGTGCTGGTCCGAGGCAACAGAAGAGCTCCTACGTCACTGCATGGAGTCAGTGGACTGGTCCGTATTTAAGAACTCAGCGACCAACTTAACGAGTATGACACCTCCGTCACAGACTTTATCAGCAAATGTGTAGAAGACTGCGTGCCAAAGAAAATAGCATGTAGGTTCCCCAACCAAAAACCATGGCTTAATTGAGTGATTCACTCCCTACTGAAGGCCAGGTCTGAGATGTTCAAGACAGGCGACAATGACCTATACAAGAAATCCAGGTACGAGCTCCGCAAAGTCATCAGGGATGCCAAGAGACAATACCAGACCAAGCTAGAGTCACAGACTGACGTCATGGACTCTCGTCGGTTGTGGCAAGGCTTAAACAACATAACGGGTGACAAGGTGAAGCCGAGCAGAATCTCCGGCAGCAGCGCACCATCCCCCCCCGATGAACTCAATGCTTTCTATGCTTGGTTTGAGCAGGAAACCATCAAACTGCTGCCGACTGCCCCAGCAGCCCGGGTACACCCAGACCCACCGTCACCGCCTCCGAAGTCAGATCGGCCTTCTTGAAAGTGAACCCTCAGAAGCGACGGGTCCTGACAGAGTCCCTGGTCATGCACTCAGATCCTGCGTGTACCAACTGGCTGATGTGAACCCACCTGCTTGAAGAAGACCACCATCATACCGGTGCCAAAGAAGAACCAGGCAACGTGCCTGAATGACTACTATCTGGTGGCCCTGACATCGATCATAATGAAGTGCTGTGAGAGGTTGGTCATGAGGCACATCAACTCCATACTCCCAGAATGCCTAGATCCACTGCAGTTCACAGATTGCCACAACAGGTCCACAGCACACACCATCTCCCTGGCCCTATGGTCCTACACTCATCCCTGGAGCATCTTGACAACAAGGACTCCTACATCAGACTCCCATTTATTGCCTCCGGCTCCGCCTTCAACCCACGCAAACACGGGGAGAATGTGCAAACTCCACACGGACAGTGACCCAGAGCCGGGATCGAACCTGGGGCCGTGAGGCAGCAATGCTAACCACTGCGCCACCGTGCTGCCCTGTAAGGCATAATTATGAGAGAAGATTTTAAAATGTGTTTTGGGGAATGGAGTTTGGAAACCCTCACATGACAATCATCTGGGGGGTGGGGGGGGAGGGATTCTGAGGAGAAATCTACAGATATTCACTTGGGGTTCAGAGTGGAGAGTGTATTTGCCCATAGTCATCTTGCGTGCTTAAAAGGGACTTTGTGTTAATGACACCATTATAGTTTAAGACGTAATCCATGTTAATCCTGAAACCTGTCTGCAATTGTTAAGCTAAGAGGGCAGCAAAGCGGTATTGTATTATAATCCAATTTTTTTCATGCTTAATAAATGTTTTTTTCTTGTTAAAACTAATTAGCGGTCCTGTAACCCTGTTCCTCCATATGTTATAAAAGAAAAGTAAAATATACAGTCTTTTGAGGCAGGGATTCTGGGATCTTCCTCTCCAATTATAACATCAATTGGGATCATAACACCCATCATTAAAGATTGAAGAGGCTGGGTGAGAGAACTGAGGGTGGCCTGACAGGTTTCTTCAAAACTATGAAGAGGTTCATTGGATGGTTGTAGAGAAGGTGTTTCCACTGTGGGGGAGACCAGAGCCAGGGATCATAAATATAAGATGGTCGCTAATAAATCCAATATGAAATTCTCAGAGACAATTCCTTAACCAGAATATGGGCCAAATGTGGAACTCACCAGAAAGTAATTGAGGTGAATCATGTAGCTGCAATTAAGGTGAAACTGTACAAATACAGGAGGGAGCAAAGAATAGCGAGATCTGTTGAAAGGGTGAGATGAAAAAAGCTCACGTGAAGCATTAATACCAGCATGAACCAGTTGGCCTGAATGGCCTATTTCTGCGTTTTATATTCTATGCAAACCTCACCAATGGTAATCTGGCCCCCCAGTTAAAATCTGGCCAATTAGATCATGGCTATAACAAGGAAATTGATCTTGGTTCTACTTCTATATTGGCAGTGTGTGTTGTAGATTTGTAGAAGTGTTGCTTAATGGGTCAATGGCGTAACAGGAGTCTTACTGCTGACACTGCAGAATGCTTCGGGTTAGTCATAATGAGGGAGTTGTCATGGTTACAGCACAGTGTTGATGAGACAAAGCTCTTGTGTTTTATTTTAAATGGTTGTTGGTTGACAGGAAAGTGGTGCCGGCTGTATTGCTAACTCAAGTACGTGGAATAAATTTGATATTCTGCCCAAGTGGGCTAACAAGTATTTAAGGCTGCTGTTCTGCACCACATACATACATTGAGCAATGTTTGCCATGTTTATGCTGTTACTACATTGATAATGAAGATAGGTTAGTGTAATAGGGGTTCTCCAACAAACAATGGCAGCGTAGAAGGGCTTTGTTTTATGACCTTGTTCAATTCGGAATCTTGTGGGTCGCACCTAGATAAAGGAAGTAGTGAAAATCACCAAAGGTTATCTACTCCAGGACTCAAGCACTTTATGGATAGATATGATGAAGAGATACTCATGCTACAATGGGTGAGAAACATCCAGTGTGTCCATTTTTTTTTTCTTGAATGGGCTGGTCAAGAGGGCCTGTGTGTTTGCACACTTGAGGCAGCTGAAGGCAGACCTGACCATGTTGCACGAGACACATTTGAAGCTGGGAGACCAAGTTAGATTGAAGAAGGGATGGATCGGGCAGGTGTTTCATAGAGCTTAACACATAGAACATACTGTGTAGAAGGAGGCCATTCAGCCAATCGAGTCTGCACCAACCCACTTAAGCCCTCACTTCGACCCTGTCCCCATAACCCAATAACCCCATCTAACCTTTTTGGTCACCCAGGGCAATCTTTATCATGGCCAGTCCACCTAACCTGCACGTCTTTGGAATGTGGGAGGAAACTGGAGCACCCGAAGGAAACCCACGCAGACATGGGGAGAACGTGCAGACTCTGCACAGACAGTGACCCTGTGGGGAATCGAACCTGGGACCCTGGCTACCGCGCTGCCCCGAGTTGGACAGGTTTCACTCGGGACTGGACTTTAAAAGGAAGGGGTGGAAATTCTGGTTAACTAAAAGGTGGCATTCGAGGTGGGAAAGGTGGAGGCAGACCTGGGGGTTAGATTTATTATGGTTAGTGGGAAGCAGGAAGGAATGGCTGTGGTGTTGGTGAATATGTACGCTCCAAATTGGGATAATGTCGCGTTTGTCAGGAGGGTGCTGCGGAAGATTCCGGACCTGCTCTCGCACCGGCTGATTATGGGGGGAGATTTTAACACGGTTCTAGATCCGAGACTAAACCCATTGAGTTCCAGTTCGGGAAAGATGTCAGCAGTGGCGAAAGAGCTGCGGGGGTTCATGGAGCATATGGGAGGGGTGGATCCATAGACATTCGGGAGGCCAAGGAGCAAGGAGTACTCATTTTACAAAAGGTGTATTCCAGGATAGACTTTTTCGTACTGGACAAAACGCTGTTAGGTGGGGTGGCGGGCACTAAATATTCCGCAATCATTGTGTCGGATCACACCCCACACTGAATAGACCTACTAGAGAGCCCAGGAAAGTTTCAGTGTTTGCAATGGGGGTAAGATGTAGGGCTGCTAGCGGAGGATGAGATCTGTGAGCGGGTGAGGGAGGCCATCCGAGGGTACATAAAGAACAGCGACACGGGTGAGATGGCGGCAGGGGTGGTTTGGGAAGCATTGAAGGCGGTTATCAGAGGGGAATTCATCTCGATTTGGGCCCACAGTGAGAAGACTGAACGGGCGGAGCTGGACAGGCTGGCAGGGGAAATTTTACAGGTAGACAGGAGATATGCGGAGTCTCGGATGAGGAGCTCCTGAAGGAGCGTTAGAGACTTCAAATGGAATTTGGGCTCCTGTCCACAGGTAAGGCAAAGGGGCCGCCGAGGAGGGTAAAAGGGGCAGTGTACGAATATGGGGAGAAAGGTAGTAGGATGTTAACACATCAGCTGAGGAAACAGGAGGCGGCAAGGATAATTGGGAACGTAAAGGATTTGAGGGGGAAGGTGGTGGTGGACCCGGGGGCGGTAAATGATGTGTTTCGTGAATTCTATAGTCAACTTTGTAAATCGAAACTCCCAGCCGGGGAGGAAGGTATGAAGCGATTTCTGGGGGGGGGCTAAAGTTCCCGAAGGTAGATGAGGAACTGGTGGAAGGCCTGGGGGGGCCAAATTGGGCTCGGGGAGGTGATAGACAGACTGGGGGCGATACAATCGGGTAAGGCCACGGGACCTGATGGATACCTGGTGGAGTTCCATTAAAAGTTTTCTGGATTGCTGGGGCCGCTCTTGGTTAAGACTTTTAAGTCAAAGGAGTTGGGAGTGCTCCCCCCAATGTTATCACAAGAATCGATCTCTCTCATTTTGAAGCAGGCAAGGACCCAAAGAGCTGTGGATCATACAGGCCGCTTAACCTTTTGAACGTAGACGCTAAATTGCTGGCGAAGATCTTGGCCACACGTATAGAGGACTGTATCCCGGAGGTAATCGGGGAGAATCAGATGGGATTTGTGAAAGGTAGGCACCTGACGTCCAACATTAGATGGCTCTCAAATGTTATAATGATGCCAGCCGAAGGGAGCGAGGTTGAGGTGGTAGTAGCGATGGATGCAGAAAGGCCTCAGTGGAGTGGAAGCATCTGTGGGATATTCCAGACAGGTTTGGGTTCGGGCAGGGATTTGTGGATTGGGTCCAGTTGCTATACCAGGCTCCGATGGCGAATGTAAGAACCAACCGGGTCCAGTCAGAATATTTTAGTCTTTGTAGGGGGACAAAACAAGGAAGTCCGCTCTCCCTACTGCTGTTTGCCCTGGCCATAGAGCCCGTGGCAATGGCCCTTAGGTCATCGAATGTCTGGCGGGGATAGTGAGAGGGGAGTTGAGCATAGGGTGTCGCACTACGCGGACAATTTACTCCTTATATCACAGACCTTTTGGGGGGATGTCTGGAATTATGGAAGCCTTGAAGAATTTGGGCGGTTTTCAGGCTACAAGCTAAATGTGGGAAAGAGCGAAGTGTTTGCGATTCTGGCACGGAGCAGGAAAGGAGATTGAGGGAGTTACCTTTTAAAGTGGTGGGAGGAGTTTCAGGCACCTGGGGATTCAGCTGGCTAAGGATTGGGGCAGCTTCACAAGTTAAATTTGAGTAGAGCGGTCGATCAGATGAAAAGGGATTTCCGCAGGTGGTACATGCTCTCGCTGCCACTGGTGTGGAGAGTGCAGACGGTGAAGATTACAGCCAACCCCCCCCCCCCCCCCCCCCCCCGCCACCTCCCCCCCCCCCCCCCCCAACCTCTGCCGCGAGGCTGCTGTTCTTTTTTCAATGTCTCCCGCATTTGTCCCAAAGCACTTTTTCAGGAAAATGAATGCGGCGATCTTGGGTTTTGTGTGGGTTGGTAAAACCCCCCAGGGTGAAGAAGGCACTCCTGAAACGAGGTCACAGGGAAGGGGCTTGGCCCTCCCGAGTTTTATTAACTACTACTGGGCAGCCAACATATCGATGGTCTTGGAAGGGCAGGTGCTTGGAGGCTTTACTCACGGTGCCTCTGCCGTTCTCGCCGGCTTGGTACTCCACAAGCCCTGAGGGTGTGGGGGCAATGGAGGCAGCACATGGCACTGGACGGGGCATCAGTGTGATAATCAGCGTTTTGCTCCAGGGGGGCTAGATGGGGCCTTTAGGAGGTGGCAGCGGACTGGGATTGAGAGATTTGGAGATCTCTTCATTGAGGAGGGTTTCCCGAGCTTGGAGGCATTAGAGGTTTGAGTTGCTGGCTGGGAATGGATTTCGGTACCTGCACGTACGGGACTTTGTCCGGAGATAGGTTCCAAACTTTCCTCACCTCCCCCTGAGGGGACTACAGGATAAGATATTGTCAAAAACAGGAGTTGGGGGTCTCGGAGATATACAAGGAATTGATTAGGTGGAAAGGGGTCTCAATCGGGGAGGTGAAGAGGAAGTGGGAGGAAGAGTTGGAAGTCGGAATATGGAAAAAGGCCTTGAGGAAAGTTAATTCATCCTCGTCGTATGCCAGGCTTAGCCTGATCCAGTTTAAGGTGGTTCATAGGGCTCACATGATTGTGGCCTGGTTTTTTGAGGAAGTGGAGGATAGGTGCGGACTCTGTGGGGGAAGCCCAGCGAATTATGTACATATGTTCTGAGTATATCCGAAGTTGAGGGGATTCTGGCAGGGATTTGCGGACGTCATGACGGAGGTCCTGGAAGGGAGGGTGACTCCAAGTCCGGAAATGGCAATATTTGGGGTATCGGAAGATCCGAGGGCCCAGTGGGGGAGGGAGGCCGATATCCTGGCCTTCTCCTCCCTGGTGGCCCGGAGGTGAATTTTGCTGGGATGGAGGGACTCGGAGCCTCCAAAATCAGGAGTGTGGATTAGCGACATGACAGGGTTTCTTAGGCTGGAAAAAATTAAGTTCACTTTGAGAGGTTCAACCCAGGGGTTCGCCCGGAGGTGACAGCCGTTCATCGAATTGAGGGGTAATTTAGCGTGGCCAATTCACCTACCCTGTACATCTTTTGTGTTGTGGGGGTTAAACCCACGCAAACACGGGAAGAATGTGGATACTCCACACGGACAGTGACCCAGAGCCGGGATCAAACCTGGGACCTCGGCGCCGTGAGGCAGCAGTGCTAACCACTGCACCACCGTGCTGCCCCATTCATCGACTTCTTTAAGGAAAATTGAACGTCAACAGTTAGGGGGAGGAGGGGAAAAGGAGGGGAGGAAAATGGGGGGGGGGTATGGTAGTGAAAGACAGGGACAGGGAACTTAAGATATGGGTGATCAGGAGATAGGGCGGGGAGGGGGGGGGGTTGTAGTAGGGTATGTTATTTTAATGTTGTTGTGCGTGTCGGCCCGCTCGGTTGTTTAAGCAATGTTCAATTGTTAAGCTGTGAAAATTACAAATGCTTCAATAAAATATTTTCTAAAAAAAAAGGAAGTTACTTTGAAAAGCCCCTAGTCGCCACATTTCGGTGCCTGTTCAGTTACACTGATGTCCAGATTACCTCACAGCACATCTTTCGGGACTTGTGGGGGGAAACCGGAGCACCCGGAGCAAAGCCAGGAAGACACGGGGAGAACGTGCAGACTCCACACAGACAGTTACCCAAGCCAGCAATCGGACCCGGGCCCTGGGCGCTGTGAAGCAAGTGCTAACCACTGTGCTATCCATTGCCACCCTCTATTCTTTTTTTTCAAAAATCATTTTATTAAGGCATTTATAAATTTTTAACAAAAATTTCAAGAGGAAAAACAAAACAATTAGTACCACCCGCCCAACCAACAACCACAGCCAGCCAACATCTCTTACACACACAGTTCCCCAATCCCCCTCCCCCACTAACTAATCCTGCCTCCACCACCCTCCCCCCCATTTCCCTCCCTCCCTAACCCCCCTCCCCCGACTTTTGTATCTGCTGCCAGCTTAATTTTCCCCAAAGAAGTCGATAAACGGCTGCCACCTCCGAGCGAACCCCAGCATCGATCCTCTCAGGGAAAACTTGATCTTCTCAAGCTTGAGAATCCCGGCCATGTCACTAACCCATACCCCCGACTTTGGGGGCTCCGAGTGCCAATCAGGTCCGTCTCCGGGCTACCCAGGGAGGCAAAGGCCAACACATCAGCCTCTCTCGCCCCCTGGACTCCCGGGTCATCCGACACACCACAAATTTCCACCTCTAGCCTTGGAACCACCCATACCTTCAATACCGTGGACATGACATCGGCAAATCCTTGCCAGAAACCCCTAAGCTTCGGACATGCTCAAAATATGTGGACATGCTTTTTTTTTCCTCTCCGCTCTGCACGGTTGTTGATGCTGCTGCTCGTCACTGCCCACTTCGAAATGAGGCTTTACAAATGATTCATCTCCGGCGACGAGATGTTCTCTGGCATCTACAAG
This sequence comes from Scyliorhinus canicula, assembly GCF_902713615.1. Lineage (NCBI taxonomy): Eukaryota > Metazoa > Chordata > Chondrichthyes > Carcharhiniformes > Scyliorhinidae > Scyliorhinus > Scyliorhinus canicula. Next base: position 214,798,195 of record NC_052146.1, read on the forward strand.
ATCAAAGAAGGCGCCAAGGGTATCACCTATGAGGTGGAGGGTAAGGTTATTTCCAGAACTGAGGGATCGATTGCAGAGTCTTTAATCGGTGGCAATGCTTCTCAAGAATCCCCTAGTGAACAGGCTGAGTCTTCTACTGTCCGTGTTGTTGACATTATATTGAATCACAATCTGAAGGGAGTCAACTTTGCAAAAACGACCGACAGAACTTATATAAAGGAATATATGAAAGAGCTGAAAAAAAAAGGATAGATATACAAAATCCAGAAGGAGTGAAGACTTTCACTGACAATGTCCAGGCAGTTATTGCAATTTTGTAAACTATCAGTTTTTCTTAGGCGAGAGTATGAACCACGGTGGCATGGTTGGATTGTTAAACTATCGTGAAGATGGTATTACTCCATACCTGGTTTTCTTCAAGGATGATTTGGAAATTGAAAAATGCTAAATCTGCTGTTTGCAGTTCATCATGTTGAATTCATCGACCCTAATAGCCTGCTGCTCACCATTTTACCTGCAATAAAGTTGGACTGGTATCATTGAGCTAATTCATGATCAGAAATGGAAGCATTATTTAAACATTTAAGTTGTAATAAAGTGCATTAATCCCCTAAAAGAAAACATGCGGACATGATTCGCGGACCCTCCTGCACACCATCCACACCTAACCTCCAGCCCTTCAAAGAACCTGCTCATACGGGTCACAGTCATATGCGCCCTGTGGACCACCTTGAATTGTATCAGGCTGAGCCTGGCACACGACGAGGACGCGTTATCCCTACTCAAGGCATCGTCCCACAATCCCACCTCTAATTCCTCGCCCAACTCTTCCTCCCATTTTCCCTTTACCTCTCCTATCGGGGTTCCTTCCCATTCCATGAGCTCTTTATAAATTTCCGAGACCTTCCCCTCCCCCGCTTCCATTTTCGACACTACCTTGTCCTCTGTCCCCTGGGGTGGTAGGAGTGGAAAGATCGAAACCTGCTTCCATGCAGATAGCGGAACTCATTCCCACCTGCCTCAAACTCCTCCTCCAAGCACGGAAAGCTGCCGTCAATAAACAGGTCCCCTAACCGCTCAATCCCAGCTCACTGCCACACCCCAAACCCCCCATCTAGCTTCCCTGGCGCAAACCAGTGATTGCCACAAATTGGTAACCATACCGACGCTCCCTCCACTCCCTCATGCTTCCGCCACTGTTTCCCCACCCTCAAAGCCGCCACTACCACCTGGCTTGTGGAGTACCGAGCCAGCGAGAATGACAGAGGTGCCTTTACTATTGCTCCTAAACTCGTGCCCCTACATGATGCCACCTTCACCCGCTCCCACACAGACCCCTCCCCCACTACCCACTTCCTGATCACCCTCTATTCTTACCTGCTGTTTCCATGTCCTCCTTCCCCTGGCCACTAGCACACTCCCCTCACCCATCTCTCTACAACCTCCTCATCCCCACCACTTCCTTGTCCCTCATGTGCATCCCACAAAGATTGTGACCTTGTTCAGAAGAAAATGTCCTGGGCAACAGAACATTCTGCACATGGGTTTACCTCACTTTATCCACCAAAGTTGCAAGCCCCATTCACCCATCACCCTTGGGTTGTCTGACCTACACTGGCACCCTGTCAATCATTTTAAAATTCTCATTCATGTTATTAAACTCGGGCAGCACGGTGGCGCAGTGGGTTAGCCCTGCTGCCTCACGGGGCCGAGGTCCCAGGTTCGATCCCGGCTCTGGGTCACTGTCTGTGTGGAGTTTGCACATTCTCTCCGTGTTTGCGTAGGTTTCGCCCCCACAACCCAAAAGATGTGCAAGCTAGGTGGATTGAACATGCTAAATTGCCCCTTAATTGAAAAAAAAATTGGTACTCTAAATTTATTTTTAAAAAATGTTATTAAACCCATTTCACGGTGGTGTTGCCAACCCTCCAGGATTGTCCTGGAGTCTCCACGAGTTGAAGATCAATCTTCAGGCCACTGCTATGTGAAACCTGGAGAAAAATCGCAGGGGCATTGAAAATAAAATCCCCTTGTCATTTTCTTTGAACTTTTCTCTTCACAAGACATAGAAATATCGAACATGGGGGGAAAAAAACGAAGCTGACTGACAGTCTAGCATCATCCAAAGCGGTTATTGGATAGGCACATGGAGCACACCAGAATGACAGGGAGTGGGATAGCTTGATCTTGGTTTCGGACAAAGCTCGGCACAACATCGAGGTCCGAAGGGCCTGTTCTGTACTGTACTGTTCTATGTCCTATGTAATTGGGTAATGAGTCTTTTTGCTTTGCAATTGGTGTAGGAAGGCCACACGTGACAAGAATGGATGTGATGCATGCATTGGCCAAAACATGGATGGACTGAGGTGGGGGTGCAAATTGTGTGATGATACTTCCAGGAATGCATTTAATCACACTTGGCAACCCTAATTCATGACCTCCCCTCCTCCAGCATCCTTCCACCACACCCAACCTCCATCTCTGTAATAGCCTTCTCTGCTGTCCTCTAATTCACATCTCTTGAGCACCCCACCTTTAATTGCTCCATCATTGACGGCCGTGCCTCCAGCTGGCAAGAGCCAACACTCTGGAATTCCACAGCTCCAAGCTCTCTAATCTTTCTTTTTCCCTTTTTGACGATCCTGGAAACTTATGGATTTGACCAAGCGGTTCCAATATCTCCTTATTTTGTCTGCTAAAATGCTGAGAAGTGCGTTGGCCCATTTCACTATGTTAAAGGCTCTATATAAATGCAAGTTATTGTTGTTATGCACAAACGAGCTGTCGCAAAGAAGACTAGTGACTGCATTCAAATTCATTTATTGTGCATAAATACTTTGGGATATTTCTCAGATTTGATAAATGCTATATAAATAGAAGTTGGTGATCTTGTGCTCTATATGTGCAATATTCTCTTTTTTGACTTGTACAGTCATTTTATTTTAAGTAAGTAACTTTGAACTGTTCTCATTAACTTCATAGTGACCTGTTCCATAGCAAAATACAACATTAATGGGCAGGAATAGACCAGGTGTTCCTTCAAGGCTGCAACTCACTCAGCTATTTTTATATTGGCCTTCACTTTTGGTCAGATTCAAGGAGCCTGATGCTTGTGAATGTCTCCCCACTATTCATGTTATGGAATCCATAACTGGCTGGTAGCAGATTCCGTGACCCAGGTAAGACTGAACCTGCAAATTGGCCACCAATTATTCAGGAACAAATCTAAACAGCATTAGCACAATAGACTCAGAGACACCAAGAGGTTGATTTTCAAATCGTGGTCGGGAACCTGATCATCTGATAATACCTGTCCCACATCTGTGTTGTTTATGTAACACTATCTTTAAATATATATGGTCTAATTGAACCAGAGGTGAGCTTGGTTACTAATTAGTGACACCAATTATTACCATGAGGCAGAGGCAAGAGCTGCCTGTAGGCAGTACACAAGCAATAAAAGCAGATATCAGCCATGGTGGAGCCTGTCGTTGTCTTGCAGAAGAGAGGAGGCAGAACATTGGAGGGTCAGCAGACTCACTGTGAACAAAAGTGGCAAATGAGAGATAATGAAGCAATCCAGTGTAAGATTCCCTCAGATCCTGAGATCATTCACCTATGTAGATTTTTAAAAATCTTCTTCTTTCTTTGAACCTAACCAGTGTGTTCTAATGTGCACCAGGCTGTTTGTGTTCACCGATCTTCAGACTCAAAATTGCATTCCCATTCTCCCTGGTCCATTAACAAGCTCCTCAAGTAGCTTAACGGGCCATTAATTGGAGGTGAGCAGGTTTCCCATTCCCTCTCCACCTGCCTACCATCACTTTGAAAATTGGAGCATGTCCTGGAGGCATTGGGATCCTAAGATGCCGTCAGGGAACGGGACCTTCATTACGCGGCCCCAAAGTGCTTTGAAAATCAAGTCCCATGTTTCCATCGGCACGGAGGAAGAGCAACATCCAAAATGCTCTCGGCCAGAGTTTGTGACGTTCTCCCTGTGTCTGCGTGGGTTTCCTCTGGGTGCTCCGATTTCCTCTCACAAGTCCCGAAAGACGTGCTGTTAGGTAATTTAGACATTCTGAATTCTCCCTCCTTGTACCCGAATAGGCGCTGGAATGTGGCGACTAGGGGCTTTTCACAGTAACTTCATTGTAGTGTTAATATAAGTCTACTTGTGACAATAAAGATTATTAAAGAATTTTATCATGGCTCACCTTTGGAAATGTTTCAACAAGGCTGAAGGGGACCATTAAAAACATGTCACCTTTCAACAATGATTTAAAATTTGAAGGTCCATCTAAATCTTTATTAATTATTTTCAGAGGTCCCCAGATTAAAATGAACAAATGAAACTATTATCAGGTAGAAGAATGGCTGATATACTAATTTAATAAATAATTTAGCAAAATACAATTAGCCACTTTTAAAACAGGGATGTCTAATACATCATTCCGTGGAAGTTATGTACCTCTCGATGAAAAACTTGGTCATCAAAGTGAAGCATTTACATTTTATCATTACTCTTCTTGTATTGGGTCAATCTGAAATGTTACGTACAGTTTGTCCAATCTAATTACATCATCCCCATTAAAGCTCATATTTTTTCAAGCTTGAGTTACCAACGTTTCAATCAGAAATATGTTTTTGGTGTCAGGGCTCTTTATCGAAAAGTGAATCATGGCTTCTTGTAAACCTTCTTATGATCTGAACTCCAGTGGGAGAGAAGTTGTAAAAGGAAAGGGATTTACACTGGATTTACACGTATATAGTTTCGGTTAAGCAACCAAGGTCAACTTAGCAGCCCTGCTCTTTAAGGTCACAAATACGTTTACCACCCAGCTTTAAAAGTCACACAGTGAGCCAGTTGGTGAATTTGTGGAGTGTCCATGTACTTGAGTAAGAAGGGCTAATTTACATTCCTTCACCCAGTCAGTGGGATTTGATTTAATGAGCTCTGTCGTGTTGTCAGAGTACCAACTCCTGTGGGTGTGGAAGGGAAATGAATGAAGCAGCTGCCTTCAAACTCAAGCAACTCTGCAGCTTTTATTCTTTCTTGTTGCCACCCTGACACAGCCAGCATCAGCGGCCATCCTTCGTTTCTGAGACTCCTAGGTGACAGATAGAAAGGGGGGGAAATCTGGGCAGCACGGCGGCACAGTGATTAGCACTGCTGCCTACGCGCTGAGGACCTGGGTTCGAATCCCGGCTCCGGGTCATTGTCTGTGTGGAGTTTGCACATTCTCCCTGTGTCTGCGTGGGTTTCGCCCCCACAACCCAAAGATGTGCACGATAGGTGGATTGGCCACGCTAAATTGCCCCTTAATTGGAAAAAATAATTGGGTACTCTAAATTTATAAAAAAACAAAAAAAAGAAAAGGGGGGAAATCTAATCAGTTAAGAAGATAGCCCCATCGCATTTCTGTCTTCCAGCTCATTGAACAAGTCATTAAGGAATTGCCATTTATAGCGATAAGGCAAAGGCACCCTTAAAGGAACCTTCGTAGGAAGGAGTGCCTGTTCCTAAGGTTTCCTGTTCCAAAAGCCATTAGTTATTATGGGAATGCCCAGAATGTTATAATTAATTTTAACCATAAAATCATGATAGCCATAAACATAATTTACTGATTTGTGTCTATCTGTCCATGTATATGGTGTAACCATAGAGCAACATAAATAAAAGAGTTTCTGCTGTCATAACCTTGAAGAGGGTTTTATTACTTAGACGTCTTTTAAGTTTGTCTTCCTTTTCCCTGTGTGTTCTGATTCTTACTTCTTCATGAATGTGACCGACCAAGCTATTCTGTTTGGTCAAACTGTTATAAAGTGCCTTTCATGAAGAAACCCAAGACTGCGCCCCCTCAAGGGAACTAGAGATAGGCAACAAATACTATGCTTGCCGGCGGTGCTCATGTCCTTCAAAAAACAACTTTAAAGTGTGTCAGGTTTCTGTGGGAAAATTGTCAGTGCTATTTTGGCACTGCGGCAAGGCAGAATTGGAGAGATTCAAACATAACGGGCGGGATTTTCCCATTCGACGGCAGAGTGTCCACGCCGTCGGAAACACCGTCGCGTTTCCCGACGGTGTGAATGGGCCGCTGGGAGTACCGATTCTGGCCCCTACAGGCGGCCAGCATGGCGCTGGAGCGGTTCACGCCGCTCCAGCCTCCCATCCCGGTGCAAACTGTGCACCGCGGGATCCACGCATGCGCAGTGGTGCTGGCGCCAACCTGCGCATGCGCGGTGGCCTCCCTCAATGCGCGGCCCCGATGCAACATGGCACAGGAGTTCAGGGGCCGCGCGGAAGAAAGTAGGCCCGGGGAGCGAGAGGCCGACCTCAGCCCCCCCACGGGGTCAGAGCCCCCGCTCACCTCACCACAGGCCGCCCCCCCCCGACCCTGCACGCAGAGTTCCCACCGGCTGCGACCAGGTGTGGACGGCGCTGGCGGGACTCTGCCATTTTAGAGCGGCCATACTTATTAAAGTTCCATCCAGAATTGTGGGACCAAATTGTTTACTAGCGGACAGAACATCCCATCATTCATGAAAATGAATATTGAGAAAAATTGACTGGACAATGTGGCGCAGTGGGATAGCCCTATTGCCTCACGGCGCCGAGGTCCCAGGTTCGATCCCAGAGCGGGTCACTGTCCGTGTGGAGTTTGTACATTCTCCCCGTGATTGCGTGGGTTGCGCCCCCACAACCCAAAGATGTGCAGGGTAGGTGGATTGGCCATGCTAAATTGCCCCTTAATTGGAAAACATGAATTGGGTACTCTAAATTTATATAAAAAAATAAATTCCCTTCTCAAACTGAGAGTCAATGCAAACCAACAACAATTAACATTTCCCTGGTGCTTCTTGTGCAGAGGAAGTTGTGTCAAAGAATTTTACAGAGAGGAGCGGAAAGGAAAATGGAGGAGCTCAGACAGAAGAAGCAAAATGTAGAGTTGAAGGAAGTAAATGACGGTGATTCTGGGAAAGGCTACTCTTGGCTCCTGTGTAGCACTAGGGTTGTAATCCCGGCTAATGAGAGACACAATGGTTCTGTAATTATTTGACAGTGGCAGGTTGGGTGAACAGGAATATTTGTTCAATGAAATGAGCCCCGAACAAAACACTTTGTCACCTCATCAAATACATGAGTCAGCAGGAGAGTGAGAGACTGAGAGACACCTTTTAAAAGTTAACAAAATCTATTGCGGCTGGGGTCTGCATGCGGGGCTGCTCGAGGAGCTAAATAGACAATTGCTGCATTTGCCTTATGAAATATTATTTGGTTGTTCAGGGAATCTTTTCACATCTCTGAAAACTTTGAGAGGGCAAGTGGTTTGGAGGCCCTTACTGCTGCTATTGCCTTGTGGCATATTCAGTTCTTTGTAACCAACCTAAATTAATTTCCATCTGCTTCCTTGTAATGACCTCAGATGAATATCACATAACCACTCAGCTTGCCTCCTTCGTCAGCTGATTGACACACTGATAACCAGGCTTACATCCATCATTTAACTTGAAACAATTTCATTTTTGTTTGTGGGATTGAACTTATACCATCTGCATTGACCATTGTATCTGTCAATAGATGCACTTGTATGTATATGTATATGTGTGTGTGGTCATGCGCTTGTGTACACACATGTTTTTTTATTCTTTCACGGGGTGTCGGCATTGCTGGCTATGCCACTATTTATAGTTCATTCCTATTTGTTCTTGAGAAGATGGTGGGGAGCTGCCTTCTTGAACTTCTGCAGTCCATGCAGTGTAGGTACACTCACAGTGCTGTTCGGGAAGGAGTGCCAGGATTTGGACCCAGTGATAGTGAAGGAGCGATGATAGAGTTCCAAGTCTGGATGATGAGCAGCTTGGAGGGGAACTTATGGGTGGTAGAGTTCCCCTGTGTTTGTTGCCCTTGTCCTTCTAAGGGGTAGAGGTTATGGGTTTGGAAGGTGCTGTCAAAGAAGCGAGTTGCTGAAGTGCATCGTCGTGGTACACACTGTTGCCAGTGTGTCTGTGGTGGAGAGAGTGGATGTTGAAGGCAGTGAATAGGGCATCAATTAAGTGGGCTGCTTTGTACTAGATGAAGCCAAGCTTCTTAAGTGTTGTTGGAGCTGCACTCCTTCAGGCAAGTAGAGAGTATTATTTTACATTCCTGACTTCTGCCTTGCAAATGGTGGACAGGCTTTGGGGAGTCAGGATTTAACTGGCTAGTCCAGTTCCATTTCTGGTCAATAGTAACCCCCAGTATTTTGATATTGGGGAATTCAGTGATGGTAATGCCAAGGAGAGATGGTTAGATTCTTCTTTGTAGGAGACGGTCATTGCCTGGCACTTGTATGACACAAATGCTACTTTCCACTTGTCAGCCCAAACCTGGATGTTGTCCAGGTCTTGCTGCATTTTAACATGGACTGCTTCATTATCTGACAAGTGGCGAATGGTGCTGAACATTGTGCAGTAATCAGCGAACATCCCCACTTCTGACCTTATGATGGAAGGATGGTCATTGATGAAGTAGCTGAAGATGGTTGAGCCTAGGACACTACCCTGAGGAACTCCTGTAGTGAAATGCTGAGACTGAGATGATTGACCTCCAACAACTACAACCATCTCCCATTGCACGCGATATGTTGGCTTTGAAGGGGATAGTTTCTGAGGGAATGTTCGACAAAATTGATTTCCCTGGCTGCTTTTTTATTCTCACGTAATGCAAATAATGATTCTTTGAAATAACTTCCAAGGTCATATTGTGAAGAGTCCTTTTCCAGAAAATAGTCCGTATCGGAAATGTTCTACTGTCAGGCAACCAAAATCTCTCACAAGACAGACAATAACTTTTCGGTCCAACATCAATTCAGTTCACGTGAATCACATTTGACAGACGTTATTGTGTCAAGATGTATCATTCCATTCAGTAAATGAGTGGCGGCACAGTGGCACAGTGGTTAGCACTGCTGCCTTACAGCACCAGGAACCCGGGTTCAATTCCGGCCTCGGGTCACTGTCTGTGTGGAGTTTGCACATTCTTCCTGTGTCTGCGTGGGTTTCCTCCCGGTGCTCAGGTTTCCTCCCACAGTCCAAAGATGTGCATGTTAGGACATGCTAAATTGCCCCTTAGTGTCCAAAAGATTAAGTGGGGTTATGGGAATAGGGTAGGGGTGTGGGACTCGGTCGAGTGTTCTTTCCAAGGGTCGGTGCAGACTAGAATGGACCAAATGGCCTCCGTCTGCACTGTGGGGATTCTATGATTCTGTTCTCTGATTCTATGAATCTTGGGTGTTAACCTATACCTAGCACACAAGTCACTGTAAGGCTTCCAATACTTTGTATCCTGAAAGAAGTGCCAGATTCAGTCCTTTCTCTCTCTCCTCATGCAGTCCATAAAATGGGCAAATCACCATATTGGAACAAGTCAGAGGCCATTTGATGAACAAACACATCCCTACTTTTCACTGAATATTCTTTCACAATTGGCTTCTTTAAGCATTGCTAACGTGAACAAGAAAAGTTTTCAATGGGCGGGATTCTCCAACCCCTCGTCGGGTCGGAGAATCGCCGGGGGGGGGGCCGCGTGAATCCCGCCCTTGCGGTCCGCCGAATTCTCCGGCACTGGAGATTCGGCGGGGGTGGAAATCGCGCCGCGCCGGTCGTCATCTTGGAGCAATCAGTCCCATTCTTTCATTCGGAACCCATAATCCTGTAAATTTAGTTCCTTCAAGTGCCCATCCAATTTCCTTTTGAAATCATTATCATACTCAGTGTGCAAATACATTTCTTCTTCTTGTGTCCCCTGCAACTCTTGACCAAATCTATGCTCCTTAATCCTTGTATCTGCAGTCAATTGGAACAGTTTAGCATTGTGTGTTATCCAAACGTGTCATAATCTTACTTACCTCTGTCAAATTTGTGCCCAATCTCCTTTGCTCCAAGGTGAACAACCCCAGCTTTGCTGAACAAACCTTGTAGCTCTGGAATCATTGTGGTAAATCCCCTCTGCACCCTCTTGAGGACCCTCACATCTTTTCCTAACGTGTGGTGGCCAAAACTATCCTCCATTATCTATTTGTGGCCTAACCAGAGTTTTGTACAGATTCAGCACATCTTGCGTGCTTTTGTAGCACAATGTTTAGCACTGCTGCCTCACAGCACCAGGGACCCGGGTTCAATTTCAGCTTTGGGTGACAGTCTGTGTGGAGTTTGCACATTCTCCCCATGTCTGTGTGGGTTTCCTCCGGGTGCTCCGGAGTCCAAAGATGTGCAGGTTAGGTGGATTGGAGATGGCATGGTGGTGCAGTGGTTAGCACTGCTGCCCCACGGCACTGAGGACCGGGCTCGATCCCGGCCCTGGGTCACTGTCTGTGTGGAGTTTGCACGTTCTTGCTGAGTTTGTGTCAGTCTCCTCCACAACTGAAAAAACTTGCCTGGTAGGTGAATTGGCCGCATTAAATTGCCCCTTAATTGGAAAAAAAAAGAATTTGGCGCTCTAAATTTAAAAAAAAGGTTAGGTGGATTGACCATGCTAAGTTGTCCCTTAGTGTCCAAAGATATGCAGGTTAGGTGGATTGGCCATGATCAATACATGGGTTACGGGGATAGGGTGCGGGAGTGGGCCTAGATAGAATGCTCTTTCGGATGGTCATTGCAGACTCGATGAACTGAATGGCCTCCTTCTTCACTCTAGAGATTCTACGTTCGATGTTCTATGTTCTCAATGCCTCAATTTATGAAGCCACATGCTTTGTTAACGAATCTCAATATGTCCTGCTACCTCTGAACACACAGAGCACATAGGGCTAAATCGCTGGCTTTTAAAGCAGACCAAGGCAGGCCAGCAGCACAGTTCAATTCCCGTACCAGCCTCCCCGAACAGGCGCTGGAATGTGGCGACTAGGGGCTTTTCACAGTAACTTCATTTGAAGCCTACTTGTGACAATAAGCGATTTTCATTTTTTCACATGCACCCCAGGTTCCTCTGTTCCTGCATACTCTTTAGAATCATAGAATCATAGAATTTACAGTGCAGAAAGAGGACATTCGGTCCATCGAGTCTGCACCGGCTCTTGGAAAGAGCACTCTACTCATGCCCACACCTCCACCCTATCCCCGTAACCCAGTAACCCCACTTAACCTTTTTGGACATTCAGGGCAATTTAGCATGGACAATCCACCTAACCTGCACATCTTTGGACTTATATCTCCGATCTTCTCAGAGCAGCATAGAAATACAGACAGTTGCTACATGAAACCGACCACTCCGTCCCACCCACTTCACATCATTGATGACCCACCATACCAGCACGTTTCCATTCTTTTGCAAGGTATGCATTTACCCTATGGTATGTGAGGGAAGAAAATACACTCCATTGTGTTTCTGGGTATGTTTCTTTAAGTATCTTACAGGAAAACTAAACTCCTCATATTTTGTGAGGGTAATTTTACAAAAGAGAGGGAATCACTAGCCCATGTTCCACCACTCACTTTGTTCTTTTGCATTGAATTCATATTTATCATTTTAAACAAGTAGTGAAGGATATCAATGGCAATTGACTGGCAATACTAGTCTGCAGTGTGGAATTAAACTGACATCGTATGATCATCCATGGCCCTTACTGTTTGATGAAAACATATGTGGAGGCATGTAACTTCATACACAGCCAAGAACTTCAGACATTTCCAATCCCTGCACAATGCTACATTCTGATATAATATATGATATTGCACAGGGAGATGGTGGTGTAGCGGTAATGTCACTGATATAGCAATCCAGAGGCCCAGTTTCATAGAACAAAGAACAAAGAAAAGTACAGCATAGGAACAGGTCCTTCGGCCCTCCAAGCCTGCGCCGACCATGCTGCCCGTCTAAACTAAAATCTTCTACACATCCGGGGTCCGTAATGCTCTGGGAACACGGATTGAAATCCCACCTCAGCAGCTGGTGGAATTTAAATTCAATGAATAAATCTGGAATATGAATGATGTGGAGATGCCGGGTTGGACTGGGGTGAGCACAGTAAGCAGTCTTACAACGCCAGGTTAAAATCCAACAGGTTTGTTTCGAATCACGAGCTTTCGGAGCACAGCTCCTTCCTCAGGTGAATCTGGAATATGAAGCTAGTCTATCATCGATTGTTGTTAAAAACCCATCTGGTTCACAAATGTCCTTCTGGAAAGGAAATCTGCCGTCCTTACCCGATCTGGACTACATGTCACTCCAGATCAACAGTGCTGTGGTTGATTCTTAACTGCCCTCTCTGAAAAAAACTAGCAGCTACAGAGTTCGAGGGCATTTAGGGATGGGCAACAAATGTTATATTTTTAAAAAGTACAAGTAGAGGAGCAGCAGCTCATCTTCTGATGAGGAACATTACAGCCCTCAGGACTCAACATTGAGTTCAACAACTTTAATCGGTGACCTTTCTCCACTTATCCTTTGTTTGTCACAATGTAACCCTCCCCCCCCCCCTCCCCACCCCACCACAACCTCTGGGACTCACTTATTGTTCTGTTTTGCTACATCTTTGGTACAATCACTCCCAGTTCCCACTGATCATGGAGATTCTACTCTGCTCCAGCTGTTCCACACCCTCTTATAGAGTACAAAATCCAACACATTTCTCCCACTCGTAATTCTGAATGGCAGTGAAATGGACTCAAAACGTTAGCTTCGTAATACCAAGGATGGATTGAGGGGATTTACACCTTCACAATTGTATTTTCCTAATTCTCTCCCTATAGATGCTGCCAGACCTGCTGCATTTTGGCAGAATTCTCTGTGTTTGCTTCTTGAGTCTCTTGGTTGCCATCCCATCATCCATCCTCTAATAACTTCACTTCATCCAAAACTCTACTGTCCGCGCCCTAACCAGCACCTACTCCCATTCACTCATCGCCAACTGAGCTTGCTGATCTACGTTACTCGTGTTCAGGGATGCCTTAATTAAAAAAATTCTCATCCCAGTTTTCAAATCTTTTGTCCTGGCTGTCTCTCATAATCTCCTTCAGCCCTACAACCCACTGAAATCTCTTCACTTCCCCCAATGCTCGCCTCTTAATCTATTAACTTGAATCACTCCACCACTGGCAGCTGTGCCTTGTGCTGCTGGGCCTAAACTCTGGAAGTCCCTCTCTAAACCTGTCTGCCTCTCTCTCTCATTAAAAGCTGCCTTCCTCTTTCACCAAGCTTTTGGTTATCTGTCTTAAAATTTCCTTATGTAACTTGGTGACAATTGTTTTGATTAATAATTGTTCTTGTCTCGTGTCTTAGGGCATTTTAATGCGAGTCACAAACGTAAGTTATTGTTGTTGACAGATCAAGTCAAAAATGAGCACTTTTATCTTGAATTGATTCAGTGTGTTATTAATTCCAAATGCTTTTACCAAATCCTCTCACAATCAGCCAGGTTGTAATCTTGCTGAATTGTTTCATTTGACTTCAGAACAGAGTCAAATGCCTGTGTCATCTGGGACAGTCACACTTCATTTGTGCTCATTCGTAATACCAAGGATGGATTGAGGGGATTTACACCTTTACTCGGTCCTTTTTTCTCGATTGAATTGTATTTCTTTCCAAGAATTTCTTTAGCCCATTGGAGATTTGTTTTGTTCTCATATGTTCCTTCTCCATTTCACTGTTATTGTCATTTAGTAAATGTAGGAAAATTCTTGGCTTGTTAGTGGCTTCTCACTTGCAACTGTGATCTAAACGCCAGGAATTTTAGAATTCCCTAGCTGGTTCTTAGAAGCTGTCATGAAGTAACCATTAGCTTGAGTCAGAGGAATTTCAGACTTGGTCTGCAATGCAGGTGCAGAGTGACTGTTTCATCTGAAGCTACAGATTTCGTCCCACAGCGAAAACCAGTGATTGTCCTCGGGGCCGCCTTTCATCTCCTCAGTGAGGTGCCAACTATAGACTGATTTGCTGTAAATACCTTATAGTTACGCCCAGACAATTATCTCCATGTTCACATTCATTGAATTGGTACATTTCTTTTGTTCAAAATATTTTTTATTCTCCTCCTTTTTCACATTTTCTCCCAAATTTACACCCAACAATAAACAATAATCAGCAACAAATGCAATGTCAATCCCGTATCAATAACAACGATCCCATCCTCCCACCAAACCCCAGACATTAGCCTGCATGTTAACATAAACAAATGTCAAAAAGGAATCAGGAATCATCCATAGTCACCATTGACACAAATAGTCCTCCCCCCACAATGTTCGATGTGATCCAATTCTCGAAAGTGCATAATGAATAATACCCATGAATTGTAGAACCCCTCCATCCTTCCCCTCAGTTCAAATTTGACCTTTTCAAGCGTTAAGAATTCCAGTAGGTCCCCCCGCCACGCCAGGGCACAGGGTGGAGAGGTTGATCTCCACCCCAATAGGATCTGCGTTCGGGCAATCAACGAGGTGAAGGCTACAACATCTGCCTCCGTGCCCGTCTCCAACCCCGGCTGGTTCGACACTCTGAATACGGCCTCCCGAGGGCCCGGGTCCAGTTTCACGTGCACCACTTTAGAGATTACCCTAAAAACCTCCTTCCAGTAATCCTCCAGCTTTGGGCAGGACCAAAACATACGAACGTGGTTTACAGGTCCCGCTCCCCAACGTTCACACACATCTTCTACCCCTTCAAAGAATCGGCCCATCCTCGTCAAAGAACAAAGAAGAACAAAGAAAACTTACAGCACAGGAACAGGCCCTTCGGACCTCCAAGCCGGCGCCGATCCAGATCCTCTATCTAAAACTGTTGCCTATTTTCTATGGATCTGCATCCCTCTGCTCCCTGCCCATTCATGTATCTGTCTAGCTACATCTTAAATGACGCTATCGTGCCCGCCTCTACCACCTCCGCCGGCAATGCATTCCAGGCACCCACAACCCTCTGCGTAAAGAACTTTCCACGCATATCTCCCTTAAACTTTTCCCCTCTCACCCTGAACTCGTGACCCCTAGTAATTGAGTCCCCCACTCTGGGAAAAAGCTTCTTGCTATCCACCCTGTCTATACCTCTCATGATTTTGTAGACCTCAATGAAGTCCCCCCTCAACCTCCGTCTTTCCAATGAAAATAATCCTAATCTATTCAACCTCTCTTCATAGCTAGCGCCCTCTGTACCAGGCAACATCCTGGTGAACCTCCTCTGCACCTTCTCCAAAGCATCCACACACTTTTGGTAATGTGGCGACCAGAACTGTATGCAGTATTCCAAATGTGGCCGAACCAAAGTCTTATACAACTGTAACATGACCTGCCAACTCTTGTACTCAATACCCCTTCCGATGAAGGAAAGTATGCCATATGCCTTCTTGACCACTCTATCGACCTGCGCAGCCACCTTCGAGGTACAATGGACCTGAACACCCAGGTCTCTCTGCACATCAATTTTCCTCAGGGTTTTTTCATTTATTGTATAGTTTGCTCTTGAATTGGATCTTCCAAAATGCATCACCTCGCATTTGCCCGTGTTGAACTCCATCTGCCATTTCTCCGCCCAACTCTCCAATCTATCTATATTCTGCTGTATTCTCTGACAGTTCCCTTCACTATCTGCTACTCCACGAATCTTCGTGTCATCTGAAAACTTGCTAATAAGACCACCTATACCTTCCTCCAGATCATTTATGTATATCACCCTTGTATTCGTCCTTGGAAGGTGTGTTCTGTACACCACCTTCAGCTACATCAGCCCCAACCTCGCTCACGAGGTGGAGGTGTTCACCCTCCGAAGCACCTCACACCAGAACCCCTCCTCCATACCCTCTCCCAACTCTTCCTCCCACTTTGCTTTGATCCCTTCTAGCGGTACCTTCTCCTCCTCCAAAATAGCCCCGTAAACCACCGAAAATTGATACATTTCTGATGGCAAACTGTTCAGCTATCCAGTTTCGAAGGGCAGAAATAATCAAAAGTCCCAATAATACAAAGGCCTAATCTTTGTAATTGTTCACTGATTGCAACAGGAGAGTCGATCAGAAAATAATGTATTCGAAAAAAACAAACCCACGGGACCCCAAATGATTGAAAAGGTAGTGAAACTTGTGTTAGATGGGAAACGGGATCTGAAATGTCCCAATGCCCACAGAATCCCCATCGCCTACTGGGTGGCAGCGCTAGGGCTGGTGTTTTTCTTCATCCATTAAAGTCGCTGAGACTGAGATGACACTGATACTAGTGTCTAGTTCTGTGTTATGTGGTGGTTCTCATATGTCTAATGATTTTCTTCAGGGGAAATTGCTTACTTCCAAACATGCTGAGAATAAATAATGGATTCAGATAATACATTGTTAGGAAACATGGCAGATAGCTTGGTAGCACAGTGGTTAGCACTGTTGCTTCACAGCTCCAGGGTCCCAGGCTCGCTTCCCGGCTTGGGTCACTGTCTATGTGGAGTCTGCACGTTCTCCCTGTGTCTGCGTGGGTATCCTTCGGGTGCTCTGGTTTCCTCCCACAAATCCCAAAATACATGGGGCGGGATTCTCCAATCCCCCGCCGGGTCAGAGAATCGCTGGGGGGGGGGGGGGGGGGGGGGGGGGGGGGGGGGGCGTCGTGAATCCCGCCCCACCACCCTGATGCCGGCTGCCGGATTCTCCGGCGCTGGTTTTTTGGTGGGTCGGGGGCCATTGCCCCCCCCCCCCTGCCCCCCCCCCCGGAGATTCTTGGCTCCGCGATGAGCCGAGTGGCCGCGTGGTTTTCGGCCAGTCCTGCCGGCGTAAATCAAACAAGGTCCTTACCAGCAGGACCTGGCTCTGCGGGCGGCCTGCGGTGTCCTCGGGTGGGGGGGGAGGGGGATCTGGCCTCGGGGGGGGGGGGGGGCACGGTGGCCTGGCCCGCGATTGAGGCCCACCGATCTGCGAGCGGGCCTGTGCCGTGGGGGCACTCTTTCCCTATGCGCCAGCCACTGCAACGGTCCGCCATGGCTGGCATAGAGAAAAACACCCCCGCGCATGCACTGGGATCACGGCAGGACACGCTGGCGATCCCGCGCATGTGACAACTCACAAAGGCCGGCGGAGGCCCTTCGGCGCCGGTTGAAGCGGCGCCAACCCTGGCGGCGGCGTCCTTGCCCCTGAGGATTCCGCACCTTCCGAGCGGCCAGACGCCTGAGTGGGTGGGATCCTCCGTGAATCAGCGCGATGGCCCGAACCCGACACCAAAAATGTCGTGAATCACTCCGGCGTCGGGCCCCCCGAAACGTCGCGAACTCTCCGGCCGGGAATGGGCTAGTAGCAGTGTGACACCATTCGCGACGGCGTCACCCATCATTCAGGCATGCGCCGTCAGTGACGCCACGTGGCCCCCCCCCCCGGAGATCCGGCAAAATGGCCGCCCGCCGCGCAGTGCCAAGTGAGACCCCCCCCCCACTGCCTGCCCCCTTCACCATCTCCCCATCCCTCATATTCTCTCTTCCCCCATATCCCCCCTTCCCCATATCCCCCTTCCCCCATATCCCCCATATCCCCATTCCCCCTTCCCCCCTTTCCCCATGTCCCCTTCCCCCACATCCCCCATCCCCCATCCCCCATATTCCCCCTTCCCCATGTCCCAAATTCCCCATATACACCGTTCTCCCATATCCCCCTTCCCCCATAACCCCCTTCCCCCATATCCCCCTTCCCCCATATCCCCCCTTCCCCAATATCCCCCCTTCCCCATATCCCCTTCCCCATATCCCCTTCCCCCATTTCCCCCATACCACCCTCCCCCATATCCCCCATATTCCCTTCCCCCATTTCCCACCATACCCCCCTTCCCCAATATTCCCCTCCCCCCATCCCCCTTCCCCCATATGCCCCTTCCCCCCATATCCCCCAGGATATGGAGAAGGGGGATTATCCACCTTCCTCCATTTCCCCCATCCCCATATTCCCTTCCCCCATATCCCCCCATAACCCCCTTCCTCCATATTCCCCTTCCCCATCCCCCTTCCCCCATATCCCCCCTCCCCCTATACCCCCTTTCCCCCTAATCTCCCTTCCCCCATGTCCCCCAGGATATGGAGAAGGGGGATTATCCCCCTTCCTCCATTTCCCCTATACCCCCCTCCCCATACCACCCTCCCCATATCCCCATATTCCCTTCCCCCATTTCCCACCATATCCCCCTTTCCCCATATCCCCTTCCCCTATCCCACTTCCCCCATATCCCCCCTTCCCCCATATTCCCCCTTCCCCCATATCCCCTTCCCCTATCCCCCCTTCCCCCATATCCCCCCTTCCCCAATATCCCCCTTTCTCCCATATCCCCCTTCCCCCATAGCCCCCTTACCCCATATCCCGGGGGTTATGGAGATAAGGGGGAAGGGGGATATGGGGGAAGGGGGGAAGACCCGGCCCATCAGGCATACGATGCCCCCAGGATGTTCCAGGGCGGTCATGAGCCAGGGACAGACCCAGAGCACCAGGCGGGCACCTCCCACATCTTGCGCGAGTGCGGCGACGCTGGCGGGCCACACCCAGCGACGAGGAGGGCAGCCACAGCAACAGGCCCCTGTCGCAGACGACCCAGGACACTGAACCACAGGAAACTGACGCCCGGGACACTGACGCATAGGACCCGAACACACAGGACACTGACACACAGGACACTAACACACAGGACCCTAACACACAAGACCCTAACACACAGGACACTGACGCACAGGACTCTGACGCACAGGACACTGATGCACAGGACACCGATGCACAGGACCCTAACACACAGGACACTGACACACAGGACACTAACACACAGGACCCTAACACACAAGACCCTAACACACAGGACACTGATGCACAGGACACCGATGCACAGGACACTGACACACAGGACACTGACGCACACACGCACATTCAGAGGACGGATGGACAGGAATCACCACTCCAGGGGACCCTGGACTTCGGGTAGGATGAGGAGCATGCCATTATGCCACTGCTATCTCCTACACCATCCACCATCGCAGAGACACTCACCTCGGTTGGGCACTTTAGCGATGAGGCATCTTGGAAACTAACTGGTGCGCACAACACAGCCGTCCCAGTACAGCAGGTGGAGGCAGGAGCAGCCGTGGGGCTGGGAGGTCAGAGAGCAGTCCAGCGCAGGCAACCATCTGCCGCCCAGACGGGTCCCGGGTTCCTGGAGTTACCACATCCACCCATAGACCCGATGCAGTCACGGACCAAGGGACGATCGAAGGGGGTGATGGCCGGCTTGCGGCAGCTGCAGACGCAGGTGGAGGAGGCAACCAACGTGCAGAAGCAGGTAATGGTGCCGGTCATGCGTGCCACCCAGGCTGACACTGCACAGGTGGCGTCCGCAGTGGAGTCAATGGGTCCGACGGTGTCAGACATGGGTCACAGTATGCAAGGTGTGGGGCTTTCCGTGCAGGCGGCATCCGTGGCCCAGGACATGGCTGCCCTCTCACAGGCAGCCATGAGCGAGACCCAACTGCAGATCGCAGAGGCGCTCAACGCCATTGCCCAGTCTCAGCGGGCAATGGTTCAGTCTCTGCAGACCATTGCTGGGGGCAGCGGCGCCATTGCCCAGGTGCTGGCCGGCATCACCCAAGCACAGACAGGGATGGGCAACTCCCTGAGCTCCATGGCTGCAAACGTGCAGATCCTTGCTGATACCAGCACGGGCCTCCAGGACTGGCAGCGGCAGGTATCGAGGAGGCGTTGGGTTATCGGTCCGTTCGCACCCCCGGCCCATGGAGAGGCCCGGGGGCCATCAGGCACCCCAAGGGAGGAGGAGGTGCTGGGGACCGTTCCGGGACCCCGTGTAGGGGAGGTCCCGGAACACCGCGACACCTCGGGCTCCTCCCCCCCTTCCGTCCCAGGTGCATTTGGTGGGCAACAGGCGGGACAGGCTGGCAGCTCACCATCCCAGTTTCCCAAGCCGCAGCCTGGCCCATTTCGGCCGGGCCAGCCCAGCAAAAGGCCCCCAAAGGCATCCCTAGTCACAGGGCAGGAATCACAGGAGTCCACCTCCAGTTCTGCTGTACCGTCTGGGGAACCACCTAGACGTAGTCATAAGGCCCGTAAGGCCAAAAAAATTAGACACTGAGTAAGTTGGCACGGGTGCAGGGCACAGATTAGTTCTGGGGCTAGAGCACATGTATGAACTGTCTTATTAAAATCACTTTCACACCTACAGAAGCTGCCTTTGTGCTTTGTCTGATGCGTGCAAGGTGAGGTGAGCGCCAGTGTGTGTGAGGGGTGATAGAACATCGGCCTCAGGTGAGTCTGCCCCCTCTTCCTCCGGTTCGCCCTTGCCACCCCCAGGACAGACGATGGGACCGTACGCAGCAGTGTCACGGCCGCATGCAGGGACGGTCCAGGTGGAGGGTGGTACTGTGGCCATGGGTCAGACATTGCCCAACAAGAGCCCAGAGCTCTTCACAGAGCAGGTTGTCATTATCCTCCATGGCCTGCAATAGACACGCTTCCACCTGCGACCATGTGAGCCCGGCCCATTGTGCCGCAGGTGCAATGGAGAGGTGGTGTGCATGCGGGTGGGGTGAGGGTGGTTGGTGTTGGGTGGGTGGAGTGAGGGTGAATGGCTGGTGCCGTAGTATGCAGTATGTGCCCATACTTGGTGATTCCCACCTCCCCCAGCCCGTGAACCGGGTGGCTATCAGCCTGTCCCGTACCAACTGGCCCAGCCGGTAATGGTGGGCAGCCCAAAGCACCTATCCATCACATCCATGGTCGCTGCATGGGCATCGTTGCAGCGGTTCTCCGCGTCAATCTGTGGCCTCCGTGCAGGCGTCATCACCCCCAACCGCAATGGGTATCCCCTGTCGCCCGGCAGGCAGCCCCTCAGCCGAGGGGGTGGGCGTCCCTCGAACATGCCGGGGATGAAACATTGCACCAATACAGATGGGTCATGTACACCGCCTGCGTACCGGGCACAAACGTACAGGATCCTCATGCGGTGGTCACAGACCACCTGCACATTCATGAATAGGTCCCCTTCCTATTGGTGAACATGGCCCTGTTATCTGCAGGTGGTCGCACGGCGGCGTGCATCCCATCGATCGTGCCCTGGACCATAGGAAACCCGGCCACGGCAGCGAAGCCCACTGCCCAGGCATCCTGGCTGGCCCGGTCCACACGGAACTGGATGTAGCGGTCTGCAATGGCATAAAGGGCGTCTGTCACTGCACAGATGCACCGGTGCACCGATGTCTGTGAGATGCTGGACAGGTCCCCACTCGGCGCCTGGAAAGACCCCGTGGCATAAAAGTTCAGGGTCACCGTAACCTTAACTGCCCCAGTGTTCTCCCCCAGTGCCATGCGGTGCCAGGTGTGCCATCAGGTGGCAGATATGGGCAATGGTTTTCCGGCTCATCCGAAGTCCCCTCCTGCATGCCCAGTCCATGAGGTCCTGGTACGACGAGCGGGGCCGATACACACGGGGCCTCATCGGGCGTCTCCGTCACCGTGGCACCACCACCATCTCCTCCTCCTCCTCGTCCTGTCGGCCGGGTGGCCCTCCAGCCTGGGCGGCTGCCACCTGCCACCCTGCGGCACGCTCCTCTGCGGCAGCTTCCGCCATCTCCCTGGCACGCTCCTGCTCCTGCTCCCCCAGGACAACATGTAGAAGAGGGGCTCCCGCCATAGCAGCCAACATCACTGGGTGATGACCAAACATAAAGGCTCGCAGGGGGTGGGGGGTAGGGGTGGGGGGATAGACGACATGTCATCATTGCCCATATCCCCCCCCCCAACCCCCCGCAGCCAGGTGCCATGGGCTGCATGGTCGCGACTGTTGCCAGCTGGCACATGGCCAAGCGGATACCCCCCCCCTCCCCCACCTGGCACGCACCGTCCCTAAACCCCCCTCCTCCTCCCCGGCATGCACCCTCTCCATCACTCGCCCTCCCCCGGCCCCCCCTCACCTCTCCAACCCCCTCCCCCCCAGACCCGCCCCCCCACAGCCCATCCCCCTTCCCCAACCCCTCCTCCCTCCCCCACTGGCACACACACTCCAACGGCTCCTGCGACCCCTCCCACCACCTGCGGCTGTGCCGTCACTTCTCCGGCGGCCGCCCCACGCCAACCCCTACCTCCGCGATTGCCGGCGTCAACTAGCACGACTGGTTGACGCCGTTAAATAGGTGGTTGATTTACGCCGGCGTGGTCCTTGGTCAATTCGGCTGGACTTCGGCCCATTCGGCCCGGAGAATTGGGGCGGCCCCGGGGCCCATTGCGTCGCACCGGTCCTCGACATTCTCCGAGGCGCGCCGCACGATTCACGTCGACGGGATTTTTGGGCAGCCGGAGAATATCGCGGGGTGGTCGGGGGGGGGGGGATTTACGCTGACCCCCGCCGATTCTCCGCCCCGCCGCGAGGTCAGAGAATCCCGCCCTATTTCCTCTGGTGAGTGTCCACGCCGTCGTAAACGCCATCGCGTTTTACGATGGTGTGAACTGGCCGCTCCTACGTCTAATTCTGGCCCCTACAGGAGGCCACACGACACTGGAGCGGTTCGCGCCACTCCAACTGCAGATCCCGGAGCGAACTGGGCGCCGTGGGATCCGTGCGTGCGCAGTTGCGCCAACGAGGACATGTACAGTGGCACCGGCGCCAACGCACGCATGCGCAGTGACCTCCTTCAACGCACCAGCCCCGACGCAACATGGCAGAGGGCTATGGGGGCCTTTGCGTAGGAAAGGAGGCCCCCAGCCAAAGAGGCCGGCCCGCCAATCGGTGGGCCCCGATCGCGGGCCACGCCACATCGGAGACCTCCCCAGGGTCGGACTCCCCCTCCCCCCCCACAGGCCGCCACCTGACCCTTACACGCCGAGGTCACGCTGGCCCAGAGCAGGTTAGAACGGTGCCGGCGGGACTGGTCTCCTTTCCTACCACAACTTGGCCCAACCGGCCAGAGAATCGGTGGGCGAACCGCATAGAGCGGCCCGTGACCGGCGCTAATGGTGCCGATTCTCCGCACTGCAGAGAATCGCGTGCAGGTATCGGGGCAGCGTGGCCCATTCACGGGGATTCTCCGGCCCATCGCGGAGCTGGGAGAATCCCACCCCATGGGCGTGATTCTCCGCCCCCCACGACGGGTCGGAGAATAGCGGGAGGGCCTTCCCGAGATTTTTCCCGACCTCCCGCTATTCTCCCCCCCCCCCACGGCCGGCCCACGACACGAATCGCTGCTCGCCGTTTTTTTACGGCGAACAGCGATTCTCCCCGAGCCGATGGGCCGAGTTCCCAGGCCTTTACGGCCGTTTTCACGAACGCAAACACACCTGCTCTCACCGTTCGTGAAAACGGCCGCAAAGTTCTGTTCCCGACAACCTGTCGTGGTGCGGCCGTGCCAATCGGTGCCTGCAATCGGTGGGCACCGATCGCGGGCAGTGGGTCTGATACCCGCGCACTATTTGTTCTTCCGCCGCCCCGCAGGATCAGGCTGAGGGGCATGATGGCCCGCGCATGCGCGGGTTTGACGCGTCTGCGTGAAGACGTCATCCGTGCATGCGCGGGTTGGAGCCGTCCAATCCGCGCATGCGCGGCTGACGTCATCGTGCGCGTCAGCCGCCGTGACCCTTGGCGCGCGGGCTTAGCGACGGTCGCTAAGCCTGCGATGCCGTGGTTCACGGGGCCCCGCTGCTAGACCCGACCGGGGAGGAGAATCGGGTCCCGGGAGGGGGCGCGGAGGCTGCTGTGAAACACGGCCAGTTTCACGGCAGCCTGTACGACTCGCCGCATTTGTGGAGAATCGCGCCCCATAGATCTAAAATCACTGGGAAAAGATCTAGAGGGGAGATGAGAAGAATTGTTTTGACTCAGAGTTGTCAGGATCTGAAAGGCTCGATTCGAAAATATGATGGAAGTTAATTCCATAAATAATTTTAGAAATGGAGTTGGACGGGTTCTTGAGGATGAGGAATTTACAGGATTATGGCCAAAAAGCAGAGAAGTTGGACTAAGTGCAAGGGGTCGGATGGTCTCCGACTGTGCCTTAAGTTTGGAGGAATTGATAAATATTTTAGCTCAAAGGCCTATCTGGCAGCTATGTGAGAGTATCCCTGAGGGAAAGTGCTGCTGTGTGCAGGATGTTAGTCACTGAAGGCTCTGTGAAGGGCTGCCATGATTGACTATAGTTATGATAAGTGAGCAGTGCATAACAGAATAGATCTGAAAAATGGGCCATTAAATGGGGTTTCCCATTTAAGGTGGAGAGGAGGAAAAATGTCTTCTCTCATCAGACCATTAGTTTTTGGAATTCTCTCTCAGACATCAGTGGAGTCTGGGCCATTGAATATATTCAAGGCTGAGTTAGACAGGATTTTGATTGACAAGTCAGAGAAGAAAGTGTCACGGAGGCCACAATCAGATCATCCATGATTGTATTGACTGACGGAGCAAGTTTGATGGGCTGAATGAGCGACTCCTATTTCTCAGGATCTCATGCTCTTATGAACGTTTACCGCTTTTTGATCTTTTAATCAGCGTTTACCCAATTTAAATATGCACGAGAGGAACCTGCACCTGTTCCATGGCCCTGGTCATGACAAACTAGACAAGGTTTGTACTGTGCCTGTTTTGTCTAAGTGTTTCTGCTTCTACACGGACCTGTCCAGTTGTATTTAAAGGGACCGTGAGGAAATGGCGGAAAGTGAGGTGAAAGCCAGAATGCCTGTCCTGTCTCTATTGCAAAACCTTTGCTGCCAGGCAACACCCATCCCTTGCTCCTTTGCCTTCAAGAAGATACATGTGAAGTGGGAGGCATCAGATTACTGAGCTACTCCAACATGCACAATTGTTCCCCGCAGATTGCCCCTACCTTGGGGTTGAGGCCTAAAATAAGGACCAATTTTGTGTGATCCCTGAGCCACTGTCTTTGGGTGCAGAGAGTGCCCCAGAACTCATTTGACATCTGAGAACTGGCCCCAACCAAATTTCTACCTCAAGAAATTGTAAAATATTGCCAATGCCGGAAATCTGAAATAAGAACAGAAGATGTCAGAAAGGCTCAACGGGTCAGGCAGCATCTGCGGAGAGAAAAACAGAGTTAATGTCTGAGGCCAATAAACATTCATCAGAGCTGTCTTTTAAGCGAGTGCACAAGCAGGAAAAGGGTGTGAGTGGCAGGTATAAGAGGGAAGGTCTGTGATACGATTGACGGCAGGACAGATTGCGATCGGCCAGATAAAGAAACAAAAGGTGGGTCGAGAGAAAGCGCAAATAGCTTCAGCAGAATCATTACCAGTACCAAATATGTGAAACAAATGGAAACTATGTTGATGATCTGAACTTATTGAACTCAATGTTGAGCTCAAGAAGCCGAAGAGCCGAATGAAGACACTTTTGTGTGTCTCTACAACATACATGTGTTTTTTACATCTTTATGCAGCATTAATATTGACAGACAGCAATCCATTAATAGCCCTTCTGGCTTCAGAAGCATGTGAGTTAATTCTTATTTGGACTTAGGGCCATGTGGGAAATGGGTGTTTAAGTTTTAGATAACACAAGGTTGGTGTGCTGGATAACATTTTCTAACAGAGGTTTAACACTGCGGTAAATATTTAATGCCACTGGTTTAGAAACCATTAAATTTGTCAGTTTTCAGGCACACTGACTTCTGATATATTGCAAGAAATGTGCAGAACTCATTCAATCTAGCGGTTATATACAACGTAGCTAAAGATGAAAGACGTCCTTTGACCCATTTGATCTCATCTTACTTGAACATCAATTCCGTCTATTGCAACCTATTAAACATTCTACTTCCTATGGTCAGATGCAACCTCTTTTTGTACATTAATAATTTACTTTGTGCACTTGCCTGATGCCATTCAGTATTTGGATTCTAATCACAGAGCAGTTAATTAAACAGTTACATTGAAACTTATAGGCCGGGATTCTCCGGTATCTGGCGGGGCGGGCCGTGACTGGCACCAAGGAGTGGCGTGAACCACTCCAGCGTCGGGCCGTCCGGAAGGTTCTAGGTGCTAGGCCAGCACTGGAGTGGATGGCGCCGCGCCAACCGGCGGCGAAGGGCCTCCGCCGGCCGGCGCGAGTTGGTGCACGTGCAGGAGAGCCAGTGTGTTCTGACACAGGCGCAGAACTGCTGCCATCATCCCTGCGCATGCGCAGGGGATTTCTTCTCCACGCCGGCCATGGCGGAGCTTCACACAGGCCGGCGAGGAGGGAAAGAGTGCCCCCATGGCACAGGCCCGCCCGCAGATTGGTGGGCCCCAATCACGGGCCAGGCCACCGTGGGGGCCTCCCCCCACGCCCCCTCGAGGACTCCGCAGGCCGCCCTCAGAGCAAGATCCCAGCAGTATGGACCTGGTCTAGTCCACGCCGGCGGGATAGGCCGAAAACGGGCGGCCGCTCGGCCCATAAGGGACTGGAGAATCGCCGGGGGGAGGGGGTGGGGAGGCACTGCCAACGGCCCCCGACAGGCGTGGCACAATCCCCGCCCCCGCCAAAAAACCGGCGCCGGAGAATTCGGCAGCCGGCGTCGGAGGGGCGGAGCGGGATTCACGTTGTCCCCCCCCAGCGATTCTCCGACCCGGCAGGAGGTCGGAGAATCCCGTGCAAAAGCTCTCAATCTATTAAAAATCATGGAAAAGAATCATAAAATACCTACAGTGCAGAAGATGGCCATTTGGCCCATTTAGTCTGCACCAACCCTCTGAAAGAGCACCCTACCCAGGCCCATTTCCCCACTCATCCCTGTAACCCCACCTAACCATTGAACACTAAGGGGCATTTCAGCATGGTCAATCCACCTAACCGGCACATCTTTGGACTGTGGCAGGAAGCCAGAGCACTGGAGGAAACCTACGCAGACAGGGGGAGAATGTACAGACTCCGCATAGACAGTCGCTCAAAATCAAAGTCGAATCTTGGTCCTTGGCGCTGTGAGGCAGCAGTGCTAACCACTGTGCCACCATGCTGCCCATTTAAACCATTTATTATCTCTTCACCGGAATCAGTTACTTTCCCTACAAATAAAAATTCCAACAAAAGTACAGGCAATGATAAAATCACTGAAGATGTAAGAAATTGAGTTGGTGAAAAAAATAACGTGAACTAGAGTTTCCATAAGACTAATTCTGATCATATCAAGACCTGCTTGAGATCAATTATTTGTGACCACTGGAAGCAGTACAGTGAGGAAAATTTATAATTTCTGTAAAATATCTAGGGAATCAATAAGCGTTTTAAAAATGTTTGAAAAGGATTTTTAAGAGTTTGCATCAATGGTGAAGATATCAGTTGTAATTTTCTTGGATAATAAGAAATACTTGTCCATGTGACCCTTGACCTGGAAGTACTACCAACAGGAAGGAAGTTAAGATATGGATGTTGTGTAGCTGGCAGATAGAAAGGAGAGCTATAATAGGAGAGCTGAAGGGTGAAGGTGGATGCAGACACAAAAAGAGGAATACATAGAAGAGAAGAAGTAAAATCGCCCTCAGAAAGGCGTTAGTTATTTTGTTTGTCCAAAAAGGCGACAAAAGTTCTTGGGGGTAATGTTAGAGCTGGCTAAAAAAAAGTCCAAAATCTGGAAAGCATTGTGAATAGATCAGAAATGTTAATGAACTGAGGGTTTTTACCTGACATGGCCCAACTGTGAACTGGGTGTTATTAATTGTTTGTTTGAAAAAGAAATCTGGACAGCTGCACCCAAGATGATCATGCCCCAAGAAAAGAGGGTTCATAGAAGTGTGCCTTGCTGATGATAATCATACTTCCAAACTCAGTGGTGAAAGCTGGTGTCTGATTAGACTCCTAACCTATCCTGTAAGAATAATGAATAGCACATTGTGCCACATAATGTGGAGTGATGTGAATTCTTGTGGTTGTGTAAGATGTCTCTTTATTGTATTGACTATTTAAAGTGAAATTTAGCTTTTCACTTGAAGTGTAATTTGTCTGTTAATTCATGTTTACCCTATGTTGGTCCAATTCATTTCACAGTAAACATTACAAAAGTGAAATATTTTGGTAAGTTCTTCACTTAAATATTGTAAATATTGGTTGTTTTTGTTTACCGTTCCCTCTCGGGAACATATTTCTAAGTGTAAGATAATTGCTGACCGCTGTTGTAGCTATTGTATTGTCAACAAAGGGATACAAGAAATAATTCATAGACTAAGACTGAAATGAGGTCACACAAGCTCAAAGATAAGTAGCTTACCTGCTTTTAAGGTCAGTAACTAAGCTAATTTCCTGTTGTATCTCTCCCATCCGACCTATCCCCGTGTGCACATTTCCGCATAGGTTGCATCATCAAATATGTACCTATTCGCGTTCTAAAATTAATTATATAAAATTGTACTATTAGAAATGGAGCTGAAACATTCTACATACCATTACATCATCAGCATAATTTCTATCTGTAAAAATCATGTGCAAATAATGCTGAGCCTTTTAAACCATTGAACTGTAATTGAGGGGTTTTATAAATATTTATTTTTATTTACCCTTTTGTGGAATGTGGGTATCATTGGCAATGCCAGCATTTGTTGCCCATCCCTAATTAATTGTGGGCCAATCCTATTGCTGTGGTTCTGAAGTCACATTTACATCAGACCAGATGGCAGATCTCCTTTCCGAAAGGACATTTATGAACCAGATGAGTTTGTACAACCATCAATGATGGTTTCATGGTCACTAGCTTTCATTAGTTGATTTTAAATTCCAACAGTATAGTGGGATTTAAACTTGTATCACCCCAGAGCATTAAGCTGGGTCTGATTACTAGACCACTGATATTCCTACACTGCTATCTGCCACTATGGTCCAGAGAATGAAATTTATCCATGCCTACAGCAGAAAATGTAGCAGATTGGAAACCCATTTTTCACTGTGTCTCACCCTTTATCCACTAAGGTCACAGAACCACATTTCAAACTCTTTTTGAAGACTGGGGGCAGGACTCACTCAGCCTGGGCCCGAGCCGGAGAATCCCCGTGACCGACGCGAATCGTGCCATGCCGCCCCGACGCTGGCACGTGATTCTCCGCAGAGCGGAGAATTGCCCCATTGGCGCATCGCTGGTCGGGGGCCGCTCTACGTGGCCGCTCTATGCGGCCGTCCTGACTATTCCTGGCCCGAGACAGGCCGAGCAGCTGTTGTAAATAAAGCCGAGTCATGCCGACGCTGTCCACCCCTGCTCTCAGCCGGTGGGAACTCGGCGGGGAAGGGTTGGGGGGGCAGCCTGTTTGGGGGGGGGGGGGGGTCCGACCCTGGAGGTGGGGCGGGGGGGGGGGGTCCCGACCCTGGAGGGGGCCTCTGATGTGGCCTGGCCCGTGATCGGGGCCCATCAATCGGTGGGCCGGCCTCTCTGGCTGGGAGCTTCCTTTCTTCCGCGCTGGCCCCTGTAGCCCTGCGCCATGTTGCATCGGGACCGGCGCGTTGAAGGGAGTCACTGCGCTTCCGTGCATTGGTGCCAGTGCCACTGCGCATGCGCGGACCGCGTGGCGCCCAGTTGACACCAGGATCAGCAGCTGGCGTGGCGTGAACTGCTCCAGTGCCATGCTGGCCCCCTGTAGGGGCCAGAATTGCTGATCCTGAGGCCGTGTTGACGCCGTCCAGAAACGCGACGGCGTTTCCGACGGTGTCATCACTTAGCCTCAGGATCACAGAATCCTACCCTGGTTTCTGAACAGATAACTTCTGTTATATGATGGACTTTAACATTGAGACAAAATGTGGATACGTGTATAGAATATCCTTGGTGGTTTCCAGCTGTTCTTGAGAAAGGGATCTTCTGGTCCCACCGTAGAGGCATCCCTGTCACATGTTTCCCAGCAGCGGGTGGTTGGATTCAATGCAAAATCCCATTGACAACGGCAGGACCAGAAAATCCTGCCACCAGCCAACAGTGGGCCGCATCCTACCACCGAGAAACATGCCATGGGGGACACGGAAAATACCTCTCCCAAACTCCAGTCAGCATTCCCAGTATATAACAATATGTATTCCAGACTAATTATTCTATTGGTAAAGAGAAATGAACTGGTGGAGGCCACCTTAGCTATCGGGCCACGTTAAAAGTTAGTTTGGTCACGGATCACAAGGTTCTGGATTGGAACACAAATTCACTTTGGGGCTGGGTTCATTAGAAGTTAATCTAAAGTGGATTCTGTTTTGTAAGTGTGCAGGTAAAGCTTATGCTGAGCATCTGAAAACTCTCTCGAGTGCAGAGACCCCAAGATGCGATAACAAGCATGTTGACGGAATATGACACTTATAATCTGCTCCCTGCTGAGTAAAAGTGCACACACGGATTCCATTACCACATTCATTAGACTCCAGTGCACTTCAACTTAAAAGGGCTTATTGGCTTTAATTGTGTGCAAATCATTGGCTTGTAACAACCAACCCAGTCACTAATTTACTCACTGCTTAAACTTGCGCAGTGACAATGTATAACTTAGTACAGATAGCTGGCTGAAATATAAAGAGGCCCAGGAACAGATGAGATTTAATTTTTGGCACCAAAGAATGATTGATTTATTGGTCCATTTGGCTCACATCATCCATAGTCATGTGGAATGTAAACTTCAGTGGTAAGGTAGAAGGTAATGTGCAATGCACCCATTTTGCAGGTACATACATAATCAGTGAAGACCTTGATTTCAAAATTCGCATCCTTAATTTCAAATCTCTCCATCTTCTCCTCCCCCCCCCCCCCCCCCCCCATCTCTGTAACCCACTACAACCTACAATGGAAATCTCTGCACTTTTCTAATTCTGTCATTTGAGCACAGCCAGAATTTTATTGCGCCACCACTGACTGTCAGACCTTAGCGATGCCTAGGCTGTAAGCTCTGGAATTCTCTCCCTAACCCGTTCCATCTCTCTACCTCTCTGTCCTCCATTACAACTCTCTCTTAAAACCTATCCCTTTGACTACGTTTTGGGTCACATGTCCTAATATCTCCTTAAGTAGCCCATAGTAAAAGTTTGCTTGATAATCACTCCTGTGATGCACCTTGGACAAGATTTTCTATGGTGCAGTTCCGCTGTCCTGCCACCTGAAGAGATGATAGAAGAAATAGGCCAATAAACTAGACTTTCTTTGGTGTCAGAAATGAAAGCTCCAGGGAGCGTTAATTGATAGGAGACAGGACATTCCACCCCCCCCCCCCCTCTTCCTCCAGAGCAAATCCCACCTCAGAGAACTGCCAGACAATCAGATTGGCTGGCAGCATTGTGGACCTGACAGCAGTTGTCGGGTTTGGCATGGCACACAGTCCTAGATTCTAAGTCCCGGAGTTTAGGATCAAGTAAGTTTGAGGAATGGGGCTCTCGTGGCAGGGAAGGGGTCGTAGGACCAAGCATGTGGGGGTATTGCTGGATAGACTGGGGGTGGGGGGACGGCAAGGGAAGGGAGCACCCATAGCTGGCAGAAATTTTGGGGGGGCACCCTAAAAGTGTGGGTTAGAGGGTGGTGGGCAGGCCCTACCCGAAAACCCCCTACCCGAAACCCAATGGAAGCGTCTGCAAAGTCCTGCCCCATCTAATGTTTTACTATGTTCAAGAAACTATATAATAAATACTAGTTGTTGCTGTTGTTGCCTTTTAGTCAGTCTTAAGCATTGCCTGGGCAGAACACAGGAAGGATAATCTGGCATGGAGCTTTGCACGCCAGTTACAGAAGCAGCTGAGATTTCTTTCCATTAATTTCAAAGGATGGAACATTCAACAATGTTCCTTGCCAAAGTTCCCTTTCTGTACTTTTCCCAGGCAATGCTCAATTCCCAGAATATAAAGACCTACATCTACTCAAATGTATAATCTTCATAATTGTCATTAGCATGAGGTAAAATCATACTAAAATATATTTACAGTACCTTGCTCATGATCTGACTTTGTCTCTGCTTCATTCAATAGCTGTCCTGTGATTAACGTGAACAGTAATCCAGCGCTGGCAATGTGGTTTTTATTTATATACAAACATATGAAATAGGAGCAGTAGCATACCATTTGGCCCCTCGAGCCTGCTCCACCATTCAAGAAGATCACAGCTGATCTGTTTGTGTTCCAAATTCCACATTCCCATTTTGCACAATAACCTTTGACTCCTTTGTCTAACAAGAACCTATCTACGGCTGCCTAAATAGTATTCAATGACCCCATCTCCACTCCTTCTGAGGCAGCAAGTTTCAAAGTCGCACAACCCACGGCAGCGCAATGGTTAGCCATGTGGCTTCACAGCACCAGGGTCCTGGGTTCGATTCCCGCTTGGGTCACTGTCTAAGCGGAGTCTGCACATTCTCCCCGTGTCTGTGTGAGCTTCCTCCCACAAGTCCCGAAAGATGTACTTGTTAGGTGAATTGGACATTCTGAATTCTCCCTCCATGTACCCAAACAGGTGCCGGAATGTGGCGACTAGGGGATTTTCACAGTGATTTCATTGCAGTGAGTCTACTTGTGACACAAGTAAAGATTATGGAAAAAAATGTTTCTTCATCTCTGTCCTAAAAAGGCAACACCGAATTTAAAACAGTGTTCCCTAGTTCTGGAATCACCCACAAGAGGAAACATCCTTTCCATATATATTATATATCTTTATATCCTTCAATCAAGTCACTGCTCACTCTTCTAAACTTCAGTCGAAACGTGCCCAGTCTGTCCAACCTTTTCTCATAAGACAACCCGCTCATTCCAGGTATTAGTCTGGTAAGCCTCATCTGAACTGCCTCCAACGTAATTACATCCTTCCTTACATAAGGAGACCAAAACTGTTTGACCTTAGAGATAAGGGACTGGATTCTCCATCGCCGGGATCCTCATTTTCACTTACGCCCACGGATTTCCTGACTATATGTGGGTGGCCATAATGGGAAACTCCATTGGCTGACTGCCAGGATGGAGAATTCCGCTGCGGGTGGGGGCGCGCTGCACCAGAAAACAGGTGCGGCAGGATGGACAATCCTGCCCAAGGTCACCCAAAACCTCTCAACAAAATGTAAGGAAACATTTCCATTTTAAAAATAAATTTAGAGTACCCAATTCATTTTTTCCAATTAAGTGGATCTTTAGCGTGGCCAATCCACCTACCCTCCAAGGGCAGGCTTCTCCGACCCCCCCCGCCCCGCCCCGCCCCGCCCGCCGGCCGAATTCTCTGGCACCGTTTTTTTGGCAGAGGTGGGGATTGCGCCGTGCCAGTCGGGGGCCATTGACAGTGGCCCCCCGGCGATTCTCCGGTCTCCGATGGGGGCAAAACCCACAGAAAGACAGGGAGAATGTGCAAACTCCACATGGACAGTGACCCATTGCTGGGATTGAACCTGGGACCTCGGTGCCATGAGGCATGAGTGTGAACCACTGCGCCACCGAGCTGCCCTGAGGAAACATTTCTTTAAAGGTGAAGTTCAGTGATGCTCAAGCCAAATGCTGTTAGCGATGTCTGCTAAGGCTTTAGAAATCACCGAGAAGCCAAAGTTAAATGAAGACATAATACGGATATGCTAATTAAAGCTCAATAAAAGGTTCCAACATAAATAAAACTCTGGAGCAAGGCTATGGGCTTGGGACTCTGGCCTTGGGAGCCTCTGGGTCTGAGTTGTCTGTGGACAGCAGAATTTAGACTATGAGATAATTATTAACACAAATGAATGGTTAATTCAAATTGGTCCAAGGAAGTGCAGGTTAGGTAGATTGGACATGCTAAATTGCCCTTAGTACCCAAAAGGGTTGGGTGGGGTTGCTGAGTTACGTGGGTTGGTTGCTCTTTCCAAGGGCCGGTGCAGACTCGATGGGCTGAGTGGCCTCCTTCTGCACTGTAAATTCTATGTCTATGTCTATGTTGATCGGTATGAATACACAGTCAATTAGTCAGTTAGTCAATGATAATTACCAGCTTGGTCAAATTGACAAAGTTGCAAGCATCTCATTGGCAGAAGTGGTCATGTTATTTACCTGCAATCAATCAGATTGGTTTCCAGTTCATATTCAATTTTATAGGGATTACATTTGTAACTCAAATTTTACTAATTATATGTTCACTGTCATGTTCCAAAGTGTATATGCTATAATTAATAATGATTGATAGTAATCAATATTACTCTTGCCGCATTATTATATACCCAGCTACTGTTTCCTTGATGTAAATAACGATTGTAAGCCTTTTTAACACATTATGATTTCCAATTCTCTGCCTGAGATTAATGAAAATATAATAGCACGAATTATTACAAATATTACATCTGAATTTGATCTCATGACTAATTTAGAATTCCAACCTCTCCCACCAAGGCTAAAAGGCTAATCCATTAACTAATTCCTATTTCATCTTAGATGATGATTTCAAAATAACAAATAACGGTCAAGAAGACTTATTTCTGCACAAAAGAGCAGACTGGGGTGACCTGAGAGTGATCTTTAAAATTCTGAATGGGTTGGACAGGGTAGATGTGGAGAGTGTTCCCACCTGGGGGAGAATCCAAAGCTCGGGGCCATGAATACAAGACAGTATTATGATCAAGTGAGGAAGGGTCAAATAGCTCCTCTCTTTTCTCTCTCCTCATTTGACCACAAGAGGTATTTTGTTCAACAAAAGTTACATGTGCCAATTCAGTAAGCTTTTAACTGTTTACTTGATGATCTAAGTAATATAGTTTAAGGAATATTGCAATTTGTGCACACTCCTGCACACACACACACGTACATGCACACAAATACACATTTACACACACAGATGGCGGAATCTTAGCAGAATTTGGCAAACCATCTGGCTCAGACTGAAAACAGGCGTGTAGCTCTCCAGTTGCACAGAACCGTTTTCTCTCCGGATATTGGGCCTCTTTAAAGAAGAAAAATGAGTGGTTTATGCCATCACTCTGGCATGTTGGGGCCTGATAGAGCCGGCCACTGGCTCCACAGAGATTGGAGCTCAACCTTAAAGGGTGAATTGATCGGCATTGAAATCTAATGGCCACCAACCCCCACCAAGGATGTCCTGGTGGTCTCCCCCCCCCCCCCCCCCCCCCCCCCCCCCCACCCTCGACAATCATCACAGGCTCCAACAACCACAGAAGTATCACCGGCAACCCCACCTCCTCGTTACCAAATCCCCCCCCCCCCCCGACCACAAATAAATAAACCTCCAACTGGGGCTCCTACTAGATCCCACCCTGGTACTGCACATCGACAGTGCCAACCTGGCAGTGCCAACCTGCGTTGGGACAGTGCCAAGGTACATAGATCATAGCTGGGAATTCTTTGTTCAACCAGGATCACATTGTACAAGTGATTATGCTTATAGTAATAATCTTTATTGTCACAAGTAGGCTTACAATAACACTGGAATGCAATTACTGTGAAAAGCCCCAAGTCATCACACTCCGGCGCCTGTTCGGGTGCATTGAGGGAGGATTCAGAATGTTCAATCCACCTAACCTGCATGTCTTTCGGGACTTGTGGGAGGAAACCGGAGCACCCGGATGAAATGCACGCAGACACGGGGAGAATGTACAGACTCTGCACGGACAGTGATCCAAGCCGGGAATTGAACCTGGAACCCTGGCACTGTGAAGCAACCGTGCTAGCCACTGTGCTACCGTGCACCCTGAATAGTTTGTCTCCACCCAGTTGTGCACCCAGATGACTAGCTGGCCGCTTTGCTAATGGGATAGGATATGCCCCCCCCCCCATTCATCCTCTTTCAAGGCCATTCTTCCTGGTGTGGGTTTTCCAAACAGATTATCTGCATTTCAATGGTTTTTGGAATGTAGAAGGTACAGTAATGCAAATGTACATCCATCCTTGTCTGTGATACCAAGGCACTGGAATGTGGCATTTGGCTTTTTAAAATAAATGAGGAGTTTACAGAAAATAAATTCAAAAATAGTTTTTGATATAACTCTTGGGGCGGGATTCTCCCGCAACTGGCCGGATGGCTCGACGTTAACGCCAAGAGCAGCGCGAATCCTCCGCACTTCCGGGGGCTAGGCCGTTGGCGGAGGGGTTGGAGCTGCGCCACCCAGAGCCTGAGGGCCGGTGCAAGTTGGCGCGTGCACAGAACCGCTGGTGTGGTTCTGAGCATGCGCAGGGGGGTTCTTCTCCGCACTGGCCATGGCGGAGCCCTACAGAGGCTGGCGCAGAGGGAAAGAGTGCCTCCACGTCACAGGCCCACCCGCAGATCAGTGGGCCCCGATCGTGGGCCAGGCCACCCCCCCCCAGGGCCAGATCCCCCACGCCCCCCTGAGGACCCCACCAGCTGGCCGACAAGCCAGGTCCCGCCATAATGGATCATGTCCATTTCATGCCAGCGGGACTGGCCAGGAAACGAAGGCCGCTCGGCCCATCGGGGCCCAGAGAATAGAGAATTGCCGGGGGGGGGGGGGGGCGCTGCCAACGGCCCCCGACCAGTGCGGCGTAAACCCTGCACCCACTCGCAAACCGGCGCCGGAGAATACGGCAGCCGGCATCGGAGCGGCAGGGCGGGTTTCACGCTGTCCCCCGGGGATTCTCCGACCCAGCGGGGGGGGGGGGGGGAGGGGGGGGGGGGTCAGAGAATCTCGCCCTCGGTTTCGCAACAATAATTACTAATAAATCCAATAGGGAAATTCGGAGAAATCTCTTCACTCAGAGTAGTTGGGATGTGGACCTGGCTACCGCAGGAAATGGTTGAGGTAAATAGCTTCGGTATTTTCAAAAGGAAACTAGATGAGTGCATGAGAGAAAAGGGAAGAGAAATATACATTTAAAGACTGAGATGCAGTAAAGAGAATGGGAAAGGCTGATGTGGAGTACAGATGCAAGTACAGGCTAGTTGGCTGATTCCGGGCTGTAGATTCATTGTAATTCTCTGCAATTTATTTATTCAGGAGCAGTTGTACATCACAATACTACCTATTCTCTGTGGAACTGTGTAACATACAGTACAAAAACTGTATATCTTTCCTTTTAATCATTCATTGTCTCTGACTTAAATCTTTTTTGACATCTTAGGCAGAAAGCAAGCAGTTCTTGGGCTTACAAGCAAGGTTGACTGAAGGGAGGAAACACATGTTCACTGCTGGACTGAGCCTCTTAAGCAAGGAATGACAACCTTTCAACCCTTTCCCTAGTCAATGTGTCAAATGCTCCTTTTATTCAATTTCTTCACAACTGTTTCAAAGAGATAATTTGACATATTTGGTATCATAAAGCACTTATTCCTTCAGAATTGAAATGCAGCATTTGATTTAGCGAATATAACACTTGATTGTGGCTAAATTGACAAGTGTTGAGGCTACTGTCAATATATTTCATTTGTCAAGTGATTTTAGAAGCGGTAAGGTTGATAGCTAAGCTTCTTGGCAGCGATATAGCAATTGCACTGTAATGAAGCTGATCATGTCTGTCCTTTTCTATTTTGACAGATGACAAACTCTCCTGCAGAGCATACTATAGCACATGGAATAAGACCATTCAGCATCTGACCAGTGGATGGAATACATAACTGTCGCTGAAGGAAAACCAACACTCCAAATGCAAATTATTTGTGTTTTCCTTTAATTCTTCAACAGGCAGTTATTGAGTTGGGCCCTACCTGGAAATTACATTTGTTCATCTACAGTACGTGATTAGTGCTTCAGTGTAAAAAAGAAGGGAATTATTTGCACCCCCTCTCCCACCCCCGCCACTGTGCGCAAGCATGATGCATCACCACATTGACAACAGCAAATATTCTGCCCTTTTATTACACATTGAGCCATTGGGAAATGTTGGTATCTGATTCTGGCCCTTACCCAATTACAGTGAGACTTCTTGTACCTCTGCTCACCAAGTGTAACTTCATTATGAGATTATCCTTCATGAAAGGATAAAAAATATTCAAGAGATTCAGCTTGAGGTGGTCAGGCAGTACAGAATGCGACAGAGTCAGTTTGTTTTGAGCAGTGTGAACATTTTGTGGGATAGGTACAGAGCATAGCTGCATGGCGCAGAGTATTACAATGCGCAGCAAACGGAACACTGCATTGGTGCACACAACTGTGACCTTTAAATTGACACCATGATATACAATACCAATTAAGTGTGGATTTGATCTCAGAACTTTGGAGTTGAATCCAGTCAACTATGCCACAAAGGCCATTGTTTTCATCTGCAGAATTCTATATTTTCTTTGGTTTAAGTGTGAAATGTTAATTTCATGTCTACAAATACAGCTTAGTGTGGCTGCCAGTTTCTGGAATTTATGCAGCTCATTGGCAACAGTTGCACTTGACTTACCATTTCTTAGTTTAGGAACTACCTTTGCACAAGTTGAATAAATATTCTGGCATAAATTGCTCCAGGTGTGTGATGTTTGCTTTCAAGACAAACAAAGCTGCCTGAATGTGGTGCCGTAAATATAGAATAAGCAAAACGCTTATTCAAAATAAAACTGAACCAGTATTTTTTTCAGCACAGGGCGTGTCAACATGTCACTACCGGACAGCAGTGTAATCATAGCTGAAAGCAATGTTAAAAGATGCAGAAACAGAACTCTGGGAGTCAAATGAACATACCATGGTGATTCAAATTGCAATGATGTTGAAAATGGAGACTGCGTTTCTATAGCCCCTTTCACGATCCTAAGCCGTACCAAAGCACTTTACAGCCAATGAAGTGATTTTTGAAGTGCAGTCACTACTTGTAATGTAGGAAATACATTAATGATCACCGTGTAATAATATATCCCTTGACTATCCTCTTCATGTCTTGAGTACCTTACCAGTATCTCTGACAGCTGATTATTACGGAAATGATCATCATTCCAATCTTTTAAAATGCAAGGATGATCCATTTGAAACCAGTGTTGTAGCTATCATTGTGCAGTACTATGTGAACTTTGCAGCAGGCCGTGCATTATTCATGAATCATGTTTTGCAGGATTAAGATAATCGCCCATCTTTCCTTCATGGTCAAAGTAATAGTGAGGTATGATTGTTGCCAGGAATACACAATCAATATGCTTTTGGTTATTAGTACCGGATTAATAATTTAAAGTCCCAAATAATACCATCCTCCCTCTCTGATATCCTGTAAATTCTTCCAATAATTTTGGCCTTTGTTTTGCAAACTCAACAGTTTGAAATTGATCTTCAACTTCACAACGTCCATGTTATTACAAATGGGAGTCACTTGCTAACACTCTTTAGGAAAGAAGAAATGAAAACATCAAATGCCCATCTTCAAAGAGACAACTTTCTCCGCGGAGCTCACTATCCAAATAGAGGAGAGCTCTACTGTTTCTACATAATTCACTTAGCAAGCTGCAAATTATTTACAGACGCAGCCATAAAGACATCTGCTGATGATACCAGAGAACTCGCAGCCCATTTGTCCACATTTGTAGCGACCTCATCTTCGTGACAATTGAAGGAACGTTTTCTTGGCGTTGTGTTTCGATGGCTATGAAATGTAATCTGTTTATATCGGCCAACAAAAGGCAGCCAGGAAAGAAAAGCAGTTTTGCCCCTAATACATTGGGGGAAGTTTGGTATAGGGGAGTATGTTGCACCCAGATTCTCTCAGTCAACTGTCTGTGAAAAATATAATTGATTGTCCCAGTCTGATTACATTAAAATCATGAAGCTGTTCCCCAGTGTAAACATGTATTCAGGTTGGACAAATTCAATTTGTAACGGCAATATGGTTATTTTCTTTACACTTTAAGTTCAGTTACACAGCCCTTTTCAAGGTCTTGAAAATACAGAGGGAGAGGGAAGGGGGATTCTGACTGCTAAAAAACTGTAAATAAATAACTTGCATTTATTACGCATTGGTTGTGTGCATCACTGGCTGGGTCAGTATTTATTCCCCATCCCTAATTTCCCTCATACTGAGTGGCCATTTAAGAATCACATGTAGGCCAGACCAGGTAAGGACGACAGATTTCCTTCCCTAAAAGACATTAGTGAACCAGATGGATTTTTACGACAATTGTTTCACGGTCACCATGAGATTTTTAATTCCAGATTTTTATTGAATTCAAATTTCACCATCTGCCATGGCGAGCTTATTAGTCCAGCGATATTACACTACACCACAGCCTCTACTTGACATGGCCCCGCTGGCACTCAGAGCCCTAGGGACACCCCACATCCATCTTCAATGGAGAAGTGGATCCGGCATGAGAAGCAGATCCACCTGTCTTGGAGGATGAGGTCCTCTGAAAGCTGGGTGCAGCAAGCCCCAGAATGAAGGAGGTGGTGGGATGGGATGGGGGATGGGATTGGGGGGGGGGGGGGGGCTGCAGAGGGACCCCAAATTGGGGAAACACCTCCAGCCTTTCTGGGGTGGGCGGAGGCTCCTCGTAGCAATTGGAGCATAAAATGGAGATGCAGCCTATCTGGGCCCTGGAATAGAATTCCAGCCCTCCCATTGGATCCCTGAAGTAATAGCGAGAGCATGTTAGACCTCAGTGATAGTTTGAGTGCGCCTCCAGATATGTAGTGAGACAATAAGTGCTGGCATCCTCCAACTGTACATCATGATTAAATTGAGCATAATAACATAATCTGAGCCTGTAAAAACTCTTGCAGGGCTTGCAATTCTAGTTCAACATGAGGATGATGGATAGCTTAAAGAATTTTTTTTCACGTTTAAGACGATACCGCAGCATTTCAAATGTTGTGGCTGCTGAAGATATTAATTTTGCTGAGTCAAACAACTATTTTTAAATAGCAGAAGACATTGTGATTCAGATTACACAGAAAACACTTTTTTCCCCTCTAAAAAGCAATTGACGACTCTTAACATTGATCAAAGGCATACATTATATAACTTGATACCACTGCCCAGAAACATGTGGACACAGCTGCAGTGTCATGTGTCACAGCTGCAGTTGCTGCCAGCTGGCAAGGACATAAAGGAAGACCAAGCCAAACAATTACTGTAATTCATAACACCAACTATGCATTCAGAACACAGTACAGGCTTTATGCAATAACTCCCCATTAAAACATATCCAACGATGTAGAAATGTTTTAATCACCTGTCAATCTCACCCATGTGACTGTGCCAAAAAAATCACTGCACTTTACTATCCATTGTCCTGCTGAGAGACTGTCACATTTGCAAACGGATGCTTCTTGCTTTAAGTGCCACAGAGGCATGATGTTATGTCTCACAGAACTGTCAGACATTTTTGTTTAAGTTACAGTAAAACTTGTTTTGGCAGGGTTTAAATCAAAATGTGTCATCTGGGCAAAAATAAAAAGAATTCACTTAACAGAAGTTTACTTTTGCAAACAGAACGTTAACAGGATGACTACAAATGGGGTGGACAGAAACGGCTTGGGTTTTTTTGAAGCTGTATTTATATAGCAGAAATATTCACTTGTCGGATATTTACTTAAGTGAGACAGGCCACACTATTGGTGTTGGATTGGTAAACATGGGAGATGTAAGTGCTACAGAAGTACAAAAAACAGTCTGAATTAAGTAATTGGAAGGATCTGATCTAAAGGAGAGCACTGTGACAACCCATCGCTATTTGTATGCTGCATGGAGCAAGCATTTTAGCCCTACTTACAATTCATGTTAAATTGGATAACGTTTCGAGTCAGTAGTTGGCCGCTGTGATGTTAGTTCTGGTTTAACAGGCGGCATGGTAGCACAGTGATTAGCACTGTTGCATCTCAGCGCCAGGGTCCCTGGTTCGATTCACAACTTGGGTCACTGTGTGTGCGGAGTCTGCACGTTCTCCTCATGTCTGCGTGGGTTTCCTCCGGGTGCTCCGGTTTCCTCCCACAAGTCCCGAAAGACGTGCTGTTAGGTAATTTGGACATTCTGAATTCTCCCTCAGTGTGCCAGAACATGCGCCGGAGTGTGGCAACTTGGGGATTTTAACAGTAACTTCATTGCAGTGTTAATGGAAGCCTACTTATGACAATAATAAAGATTATTATTGTTTAATGTGGGATGTGATCCTGGGCCCGTAGCGGAGATGTCGCTAAGACCCTCTATTTCCACCTCTGCAAAATTGTCTAGCTTCACCCCTGTCCCAGGCCATTTACTCCCGAACCCCACATCCATCCCTATGTTACCGCTACTCGACCGTTCCAATGCTCTCCATCATCAACCAGAGGTCATCCAAACCTCTGCTGCCCATGTCCTTTACCATTTGTTCGTTGACCTGCATTGGCACCCTGAGAAACACTTTAATTTTAAAATTCCCATTCTTGTTTTGAAATTTCTCCATGGCTTCACTCCTCCCTATCTGTGTCATTTTCTCAAGTCCCACCATCCTTTTAGGAATTTGCGCTTGTCCATTTCTGCCCTCTTGAACGTCCTTGTTTTTAATTGTTCCGACATCGGTGACCGCTGCTCTGGTAGGCTCAGCTCCTAGCTATGCAATTCCCTCTGTAAATCTCTCCACCTCGTTACCTCACTTTACTCTTTTAAGACACTCCTTAAAATTACCAGCTAACCAAACTTTTGGCATCTGCCTAAATCTCTTTCTGTGGATTGGTGTCAAATATTTGCTTTGTTATGCTCCTGTAAAGTGCTTTGGAATTTTCTATCACGTTAAAGGCACAATGCAAACATAAATGGTTGTTGTTTTCAGAACAAAAGATTTCATGAGCGACCTACACTGCAGATAAGGATCAGAAAGAATATCAATATTCAGCAGTGGGATAAGGGAGCTGGGCTTTTCTGTGTAGTAACTGATAGCTCGCTGGCAAATAATCTCCCCGTGAAGGCCAAATCAAAAGATCATCAAATCCTAAATGCCAATTTCACGCTAAAAATGGGAGGGCCAGGTCTTCCACAAAGAGTCACAAAGCGGGCGGAAATTGTAGAGAAGACCCTCACATTGTTGATTTCAACACTGGAGGCATCCAAGGATCTTACGTTCAAGATGCATGAGCTGGAGAGGGTTGGTCTGGATCAAACTGAAACTAAAATCCCAAACTTCAACCATGCCATCGAACCACTGTATTACCTTGTCATGTTCCACTATAAAAATGTATTTTGAGAAACCCAAGAACATTCTTGCCTCCAACAGAGCAGTAGGAATACAAATCACTCCTATTAACTTTGGCATCTGAAGGTTTCTGTCAGACACAAGCTGAAAATCCGAGGGATATATACACATTTGCCGAAGAGCCTTGTTAAAGCTCCGCTATCGAGGAATCACTAAATATGTAACAATAACAGGATTAAAAAAAATTAATTTCCATTAATCTTACATCTTTTCATTTAGTTTTTGCATCTAATTAGAGGCTGTCCATACATTGGCTGGCCACGGCAGAGTTAATTATGCAGAAACTGTACCAGAAACTGTGTAAAACATGTCCTTGAGAGATGGGGGTGTTATTCTGGTGGAGTAGAAACAAGTTAAATAAGTGTTACCCCAATAAGACATGGGGGCGATTCTCCAGTCTCGTTGTGCCCCCACCCAAGCGAAACGAGGCCGTTGAATAGCGGGAGAGGCAGAAAACAGGAACCGCGCCAGGTGCCAAACTGCCTGCAATTCAATCGTCCCACTCCCATTGACAAAATTGGGGGTGGGACCTTCCACAGGGTGGGCCACCATGGGAGGGTTGGGGGGAGGCCTGTCAGACCGGGGAGGACCCAGAAGGGGAGGACCATGACGGGCCAGGACGCACAGGCATTCCTGATCCTTTGAACAGATGACGGACAGCGCCTGCCACAGGAGGCTCTGTCTCAACAAGGAGACGGTGCAGCACCTGTGCCATGTCTCGTGGACCTGACATCACATGGAGGAGGAGAACACCCGCTCCTGGTGACTATCAAGGTCACCACAGCCCATAACTTTTACGTCTCGGGCTTATTCAAAGGCTCAAGTGGGGACCTGTGTGGCATCTCGCAGGCCACAGCCCACAGATGCATCCAGCAGGTCACGGATGCCGTGTTTGCCCGGGCCGAAAACTACATCAACTCTGACATGGACAAAGCCCAATAAGATGCCCGGAAAGCAGGATTCCCTGCCGTCGCCGGGATGTCACAGGTACAGGGACTGATAGACTGCATGCATGTTGCCCTGCACTCATCGGTCCATCTGTGAATGTCCTACAGGAAGGGGTTCCACTCCCTGAACACCACCTCATGGAGATCATGCAGGTGTGTGCACGCTTCCCAGGGAGTGTGCACGACCGCTACATTTTGGGGCAGTCAGTCATTCCTGGTCTCTTTGAGGACCATCTCAGGATGGGCGAAAAGAAAATTACTGCGGATGCTGGAATCTGAAACGAAAGAGAAAATGCTGGAAAATCTCAGCAGGTCTGGCAGCATCTGCAGGGAGAGAAAAGAGCTAACGTTTCCAGTCCAATGACTCTTTGTCAAAGCTGACAGTCATTGGATTCGAAACGTTCGCTCTTTTCTCTCCCTACAGATGCTGCCAGACCTGCTGAGATTTTCCAGCATTTTCTCTTTCATCCCAGGATGGGCTGCTAGCTCTTGGGGGATTAGGGGTATCTGCTGAGGATGTGGCTAATGACGGCAGTACGGAGGCCAGAGACCGAGTGGAGACCCGTTACAACAAAGTCCATTTGGGCTGTCATTGAGCAATGCATCGTTCTGCTCAAAATGCAGCTCCGATGCCTCGACCACTCCGGGGGTGCCCTGCAGTTCACGCCCCCGGAGGGATGCCCGCTTTGTGGTGGTCTGCTGTGTCCTCCACTACGTGACACAGCAGTGGGGCGATGTGCTGGAGGTTGGGGTTGAGGAACATGTGGCCACCTCCAATGAGGAGGAGGAGGAGGACGAGATTGATGAGGTGGCACCGGTCCAGCCGAGGCTAGAGGACGATCCAAGGGAGGACCCGCAGGAGCAGCCAGAGGCTGCAGGACAGGTGACAGTGGTGAGGGTCTGGCAAGCCCGGAGGGCCAGAGAGGCCCTCATACTCGCCAGCTTCCCATAGAACGTGGCCTGGCCTGCCATCACTACCGTACCCACACCCCACCCCATCTCCCACCCTCCCAGGGTATGTGCCACATCACTTCAGGGTGCTGGGACTGTGTTGGCACCATCAGCGGGTCACTGACGAGGGCAGGGG
This sequence comes from Scyliorhinus canicula, assembly GCF_902713615.1. Classification (NCBI taxonomy): domain Eukaryota; kingdom Metazoa; phylum Chordata; class Chondrichthyes; order Carcharhiniformes; family Scyliorhinidae; genus Scyliorhinus; species Scyliorhinus canicula. Next base: position 214,843,160 of record NC_052146.1, read on the forward strand.
GGGTTGATGATAACCTGCAGAGAGCTAAGCGCTAGTGCTCCTCAATCTATGTCATAGTCTGACCCCTGCCTGTCAGCTGAGTGCTCGCTCACACCCATCACATGCACGCAGTGTGCCCGGGGAGGGAGGAGATATCTGGTGAGATGGGCGAGGTGTTCGGAGGTCAGCCCTCTTTGCGGAAGAAAGTGACAGAGGCATCATACTGGTTGTGCTCAAGGGATTTTAACGTGTCACAGGTGGCATACAATTCCCCACTCTCCCGCTGGTGCTTCCCCACTCTCCCCACCATCCCCTCATACCCCCTCACCTCCTACATACACACCCCACCCTCTCCCCCTACCCCGGTGCTCTCAATGATCCTCAATGTGCTTGGCCTACCTGGCTCTACCGCTACATCTAGGTGTGTCCCCAGGTTGCACATCTAAGGTGGAGGCAGCCAGCTGCTTACCTCATCCCGTGGCCTACGATGCCCCTGGCGGGCATCCTCTGGGGCCAGAGGGTTTCGACGAACTTGTCGACGGCACATGCACAGCCGTGCTGCCCTGTCCTGTGTGCTGACCTCGAGAGGGGTGGAACTCGGGGGAGCTGGTGGCCACCTTCGCCACTCCATGGGAAGGGTCCGAGTTGGCACCCAGCACCCCCTCTTCCCGGTCAGTGCCCACCTTGTGAGCCCCGGCTGCCCCTGCATCATCTGGCTCTGCCAGCCCTGGTGTCTCTCTCATGTCTGTGCCAAGGTGTTGACTCTCTCGGCGATGCTGCTCAGTGACTGGGGCATGTTCTGCAGTGACTTGGCAATGCCCACATGCCACTGGGACAAGCTCTGCAGCGCCTCAGCCATTCCCATCTGAGAGCGGGACCTGTCCCACAGAACCTCATCCACGTCAGCCTGGTACTGGGTCACATCCCCCAGCGAGTCGGACATTCTGCCGATATCCTCAGCCATGGCTGTCACCGACTGCACGATGCCTCAGACACCTTCACTCATGATGCTGACGTTGTGCACCAGGCTCTCCACTGCGGTGATCACTCTCACAGTGTTGGCTTTGGTGACACGGATTGCCAGTGACATCTTATGCGCCCATTGACTCTGGGCCTCTGGGACTCCTCCAATTGACCAGGGACCTGCTGGAGTGTTGCTGACAGCTCCCTCTGAATGTTCTGACCGCTTCATATCGTCTCCATCAGCACTGGGTAACCCTGTTGTCTCGCCTGGGGGTTCATGCCTTCATCTGTTTAGAACCTTAGTTGGACCACACTTGGAGTATAGTGTTCAATTCTGGTCGCCACACTACCAGAAGGATATGGAGGCTTTCGAGAGGGTGCAGAAGAGATTTACTAGGATGTTGCCTGGTATGGGGGGGGGGGCATTAGCTATGAGGAGCGGTTCTAGGGAACCCATTATTTAATTATAAATGAGTCACTCAACAAGCTCATTGGGCAGCAAGGTAGCACAGTGATTAGCACTGCTGCCTCACAGCACCAGGGACCCTGGTTCAATTTCAGTCTTAGATGACTGTGTGGTGTTTGCACTTTCTCCCCGTGTCTGCGTCCTCGGGTGCTCCGGTTTCATCCCACAATACAAAGATGTACAGATTAGGTGGATTGACCCCTTAGTGTCCAAAAGGTTAGATGGGGTTACGGGGATAGGGTGCTCTTTCGTAAGTTCAGTGCAGACACGATGGGCCGAATGGCCTCCTTCTGCATTGTAGGATTCTATGATCTCTCCTGTATTGAATATTCACTTAACTAGAACACTGATAGAGCAATTTGACTGATAACTTGATAGATATGGATATGGTATTGGTGAAAGGCCATGTGGTGGGAACTTGATTGAAGGTGGACAGTGTGAGAGCATGGCTTCGGAGGTAGAATTAAATAGTCAGGTTGGGTTGGAAGATTCATTGACATCTAGCCTGGCTTCCCATTTGAAAAAATTGTCCTAATGATGAACCATTGATTTTAAATTATCCTTAGACAAGTTATGCTGTTGTGAACACAGGTTGCCAATGAGACAACTAATCCCATGGTAGCCTTTCCTGGATGGACGCACTAAAATACATGAAAGGTAAGCCCCATCACATGTATGATGTGATTAGATCAGTAATTAAAGTTCGGAAACTCAATTGGTTGAAACAAACCAGACTTTGGAGCTGGCTTTCAGCCAGTCATTAGATAAGTCTCTTTGCAAAGTTGGTCACACATCCATGAGATATAGTAGATCTTGTTTAGTGAACTGTTTAAATGACGTTCTTTTAAAGAGAAGCGGACTTGATTCGATAGGACATGGCAAATCTGTACTCAAATTGAATAAAAGTAATGAAAATAATTGCATTAGAATGAAGACAATGACGAGGACATGGGGAAAAGGGAAAAGTTACATAAGCAGAAGTCATCGTCCAAGGTTTTATTTCTATTTGAAATTGTATTTCATTTTGTTTAATGAATGAAGGAATAATAATGTTCCTTTGGTTATTGAGTAGATTTTTTAATGTAATGTTAATCTTCCTTACGCTGCTGTTCTCGATGAACTAAAAACATTAAAGCAAATAGCTGGCCCAGAGAGATTCCTAAAACCTCTCAGTATTCAGATTGAAGGAGATAACTCCCGTCTTCAAGCAGGGCCAGGCAGTCGTCCTCAACAAAGTGGGACTTTTACCATGCTTTCAAACAATATTTGAGAGATGGGAGGGAGGAGAAACAATAAGATTCCCTCCTCTCCGCTGATCCTTCTTTGATGTCCTGTGTTTCCTCCCAAATTTCCCAATTGACATTTTAGGTTTCCTGAACGGATGTTCTGATATTGTCATATCAGTGTGCACAATTTTAGCCTTTGTTGTTTGTTTTATGTTTTCCTCTAATTTTTTTTGTCTTTTTATGTATCCTTTGGTGAAATCACAGCATGAAGACAAAAAACCACAAATGCTGACTGTTCTCCAGTGGCTGTTCATCTCTCTGTCAGTGTGGATAGAGTACACTCAGAGGATCGTCAACGATTGAGTCTTCTTCTTCAGCGATCACTCGCTAGTGAGTATGATTGTTCACCTCAGAATCTCCGTGTTACTGATCATGGGTTCTGTGGCTCCTTGCTTGGCTGAGCCTGATCCTTGAGCCATATCTTCAACCGCACACTTGGCAGGTGTTTCCAGGAAGTGGGATCAGTCTTTGTGATCACTCTAGGTCACTGGTATTCCTTTCTCAGGCTCCTTTTAGTGGCCTCCTCTTGCCGCCGGGTGTCCTCGAAGAATTGTGTCCCTTCAATCAGGAGGTTCCTCCAAGTAAGAATCTTCTGAGCAAGGGTCTCCCAGAAGCTCAATTCTATGTTGCATTTCTTGAGATATGCCTTCAGGGTATCTTTTAAGTGCTTCCTTTGTCCTCTTGTTCGGAAGACTTCCTTGAGCTGAGCAAAGAAGATTTGCTTTGGCAGTCGGGACTCAAATCCTAAACACATGGCCGGCCCAGTGGAGTTGGTTTTGGATGACCATGGCCTCAACGCTGATGCTCTTGGTTCTTTCCAGGACATTGATGTTAGTATGGACGTCCTCCCAGCTGATGCGGAGAATCCATCTCATACAGCATTGATGGTACCTCGCCAGGGCCTTGAGGTGACATCTGCACGTAGTTCAAGTTACTGAGCCATATAGAAGAGGTGGTAGGACGACCGCCTTGTGCACGAGGGTCTTGGTATCAGCACGGATGTCGCAGTTGTCAAAGACTCTCGTCCTTAGGTGTCTGAAAGAGGCGCTTGTGGATTGGATACAAGAGATGAGATTCTCCATCCCCCAGCCACATGTTTTTCACAGTGGCGGAATTCGATGACGGCGGAATTCTATCTTCCCGCCGCTTGTCACTGGGATTGCCCAATGTAATGACCCCATCCTGCTGCCGGGAAACGGGCTGGTGAGAATGCGCTACCAGCGTGTACAGTGAATCACAATGACCGCAGAATTCCACCCAATGTCGTCGCAGCAATGTCGGCCTTAGAGGAGAGGTGACTCCCCAGGTTTGGAAAATATACTGGGCGGAAATCTCCGCTCCCCACGTGGCGTGGGAGAATCGTGGGAGGGCCTCCCGACATTTTTTCCGCCCCCCCCCGGCGCCCCCGCGATTCTCCCCCCCAATCTCGGAAAAATCAGAGCTCGCCGTTTTTCACGGCAAACGGCGATTCTCCGAGCCCAATGGGCCGAGCGGCCGGCCCTTCACGCCCGTTTCACCACGGCAGCAACCACACCTGGTCGCTGCATTCGTGAAATGGGCGCCGGATGCCCGTTTGGGGCATCCAGGGGCTCAATTGGGATGGGAGCACCGCGACTGTGCTCGGGAGGGGACAGGCCCGCGATCGGTGCCCACCGATCCTCAGGCCTGCGTCCAAAACGGACGCACTCTTTCCCCTCTGCCGCCCGGCAAGATCAAGCCGCCACGTCTTGCCGGGCGGCGGTGGAGAAAGACGGCACCGCGCATGCGCGGGTTCACGTCGTCTGCGCGCTGATGTCATCCGCGAAGCGCCATTCGGGCGTCAATTCCGGCGGCCGAGGTTGCGGCCGGGAACGACGGGGGCCCCCTCCTAGCCCACCCAGGTGGGGGTGAATTAGGTACGGGGAACGGGCCCCGAGGCCGTCATGAACCTCGGCCGAGTTCACGACGGCCTGAGCGATTTTTGGAGCCGGCGGAGAATACCGCCCACTATGTTTGGTAGGGTTTCTCCATTGATCTTGATGGAGGGAGAGACCGGATCTTGCCCTGGGGTAGGTTAGTAAAGGACTTGAATCTTCTTGAGGTTGAGGCTGAGACCGATTTTTTGGTATGCTTCCATGATTTCAACCGGGTGAGGTTGAAAGGTTTTCCGTCCATCATTAGACGATGTCTACTCCATTGGGATGCGTGCTCTTGACAAGGTGAACGATGATGATGGAGAAAAGGGTGAGGGCGATGACACATATCTGTTTGATTCCAATCTCGGCTGCAAAGATTTCGGTCTTATTTTTGTTGGTGAGGACTGTCACCTTGTCATGGAGAAGTTGGAGGATGTTGATGAATTTCCTTGGACAGCCGGCCTTTGACAAGGTCTTCCACAGCACTTTCTGATTGGAAAAGCCTTGGTCAGATTGATGAAGTCCATGTGGAATGATGGATGTTGCTTCTGGCATTTCTCTTGAATTTGCTGAGCAGTTTTGTTTTACTCTAATTTTTTTTTTGTCTTTTGATGTCTCCTTCCATGAAAGCACAGCATAAAGGCACAAAGCCACAAATGCTAACTGCTCTCTCGTAGCTGCCATTTCTCTGTCAGTTGGATAGAGTACACTCATAGGCTATTCAATGATAGAGTAATTCCATCCAGCTCATACACACATGTCATTCCAAAAGGGGCCTTGGATTGCAACCAAGAGCAGGAAACCTGTTGGAAATTTCCTTTCCTGGTTTCAGAGAGGAGGCAACATGGAGCAACTCAAACGCTGTCTCAGTTGAGATGGACTAAGGTCAAGCCAAAAATATAACTTGGGGTCTCCTGATCTGGTGCTGTACCAGGAGACACTATTATGCACATTTCCTTCCAAGTAGTTCTACTCCTCATTTTGATTTCCTAGGAACATATGACAGAATATTTCAGATAACATATCAGCCAAATATCGCCATTAATGATTAACAATTTAATTATTCCTTCTCTTAATTCTTTTTTATCATCCCAAATATGTATGCTGTACTTCTATGTAGTATGTGATTTTTTTTGGTATAAATGAGCCTCACTGTCGATGCTGAGCTTACACAGCAGATTGAATATTAATCTTGTTTCACTTTTTCCTGACACAATTCCCAGTTTCATTAGTTTTAGAAAAGCATTGATATAGTAGCCAATTTAAAGGCCACAAAGGAAAAATGAAATATAAAATAATTTCTACAAAATCCCTGGATTGGGATCCAAATTAGTTTTATATACACTATTTCAAGACTATGGATATTATTTCAAGACAAGCAGTAATTAAATCTAATTTTCATTGCAATCCACAGAACATTGCAAAAGACTTGCTCTACACATTTGGGCTCAATCCACAAAGTTTGGGAGCCATTTTATGGACATATGGCCCCACGATTCCAGGCTAAATTATTGAAGAGATAACATCAGAAAGTTTCTACTCACTTCTTTGTGAAGACCCCAGACATGGAACAATCAATTAAAGCTGAATCAACAATGATCTGCCACCTATCAACGGACAGGCTGCAGGGACATTGTATGATATTTTTAAGTGTATCAAGGGCAGAAAGTATATGTCCTTTAGCATCCTGAGGTTTAGTTCAAATTGATTGAGGGGCCTCCGAGTTTCAGCAGGGGCTCTACATTCTGTGAATGAGCATACAGACATGTCATTCACAAAATTCCCAACTGATTTAAATATGAATGGGCTGTGGTAGATCAAATTGGAATTGTGTCCTCGGCTATGAGAATTTGTTGACTGTCGCTAGATCATCATTGTAACGGGAGATCTCCAAAAGGAATAAAGTACAAGCAAAAACCAACACATTAACTAAGAAAGCAAGCAACGCTAGCACTAATCTCAAACAAGAGCCATGAAGACAAATTGAATCAAGTTTTAAATTTGTTAACTGATTTTGAATCAAAGGTTTATGAAAGAGGCAAAAGTAAAACTCCATGAACAGAAAATGAGATTTATATAGAATCATGCAAAATTGATTTTTGAAAGTCAAATTAAAATGTTCGTCAGACAAATGACTAATAGCATAGTATACATAATTATTTCAGTGAAACGTCATTAAAGGTAAAAAAACAGCAGCTACACAATCTTGGGATACAAGTGACAATGCTTTACATATTTCTGCTCCATATTGAACACAAGTGTTGCCTGGAACTTTGCCCTGTGTGAGCAAAAATTCAAAGCATCTTTGTCACCTATTGAACCACCCATCAGGGAGGCTCTGGGTCTGGGACCAGGAAACGAGGAAAGAATATGAAAAGGGGCAGAAACAAGGCACATGGAAAACATCACCGTTCCCAAATGTTGGTACTGTAGTAGAGTAAGAAGTCTTACAACACCAGGTTAAAGTCCAACAGGTTTGTTTCAAATCACTAGCTTTCGGAGCACTGCTCCTTCCTCAGGTGAATTCACCTGCATTCACCTGAGGAAGGAGCAGTGCTCCGAAAGCTAGTGATTTGAAACAAACCTGTTGGACTTTAACCTGGTGTTGTAAGACTTCTTACTCTGCTCACCCCAGTCCAACGCTAGCATCTCCACAGCATTGGTACTTCAGAGAAGAGTGGAGCCAGGAGGGCCACCCTCTGGAACAGCACAGGACATCAACAATGATACTTGGCCAGTTTGTTTTCACACATAACGCTGATCATACTGAGGAAGTGCTCAACACCAGGGGGTGGTAGGTCAATGTCATTTGCTGGCACAGGCATGATGGGCCAAAGGGCCTCTTTTTGTGCTGTAAAACTTCATGATGCTTATCTTAATGCACAGCCAGGCCATTGAGATACCCATTCATAAATCAAAGAGCATACTGGCTCAAGTGACCATCGCATCAATCCTCAGCATGCCCATAGGTATGGGGCCTACAATGGACATAACACTGAGAAATTGGTTGGCAAAATCTACTTGGTAATTGCTTGTAGGTACTGGACTATATCTTAATGCCTCTCACTACAGTTTTCAAAGCAGTAGAACATTTCTAAAGGTGACAATCTGAAATAAATGCATTAAACGAACAAGTGAATCTCGCAATGATATAAAAGTAAAGTCGCTATAGTCCCAGATGATTATAGGCTGCTTTCCTCTTTGATGGGGAGAGCTGACTGGTGGTGATTTAATCTGAGGGTTGTTGGTCGTTCTGGGTGAGTGTACTTAGCACTCAATTTGGCTCTGTTTCTTTACTTAGCTCTGGAGTCGCCAGGTATCGTTAAGATACCGCCACAAGTTCAAGGTGAAGTTCAAAGCAATAAAACCATACACCAATTGGTAAGTTCAAACAACTGAGTTTATTATAATACAATTATAATAACTACCCATGCACACGCTAAAAGGATTAAGGTATTCCTACCGCTAAATAAACTAATACTTATCTCGAAGGAACTGCCGGGTCAGGGAACACGGCCTCTTGCTCTGCTCTGGTCTGCAGACTTCAGGTTGGTATAAGTTAAAAGGGGTCAGGAGTGTCTATCTCTGGTAGCGATCGTTGTGAGACACTTACTTGCTGGCGGCTGCTGTCCGAACCTCTCCCTTCTCTCCTTCAGGGTCTTCTTGGCAAAAGCTGGTCGAGGTGCTGGTCCACGGAGGAGTGCTGGTCAAAGAGAGAGGAGGGCTGGACGAGAAGACTGAACCATGTGTGGGACCTGTCTTTTATAGGTCCCAGGGATCCGCGCCCCTTTGGGCGGACTCCCTTACCTGCTTGGAATCGATTGGGTCTCTTCCCAATCAATATGTTTGAATCCCCCCAATACTGAGGCTGTTCCTTAGCTACTGGGCGGGCTCTCAGGCTCTTTGTTTTCGAACCCTGTTGGTGCCTGAGTGTCTGGTATCCTTTACAATGTTGCAGTTGCTTCCCCATTTGTGTCCATTGTATCTGGAATCGTTCCATTAACATGCTAATTATCCTGGTGATTGCCTCATTAGTATGCGGAATGTTCGTTTCAGTGCTGTCTGCTTTCTTAGCAGACAGAATCCACACCTGCTAGGTGCAGCCTGCTGGCGCTGCAAACATTGTCCATTTTATCCTATATGCTTTGCATTCCTCCATTTTGTATTCAGGGAAATGGCCAACTTCGGTGGCTACAGGGTCACCACATCTCAGGCGAGGGACAAGATTGAAAAGGCGGGAACTTCACGAATAACCTCAGCCAGTACGGGAACTGAATTCGCACTGTTGGCCTCGCTCTGCATCACGAACCAGCTGACCAAACAATTAAGCAAAACCAAACCCTGGCGATATATCTTTATATTATCAGTTAAACATTGTTCATCTAACTCAATTGGGTAAAATATTAAAAACATTGCAACTCCAAAAACTAATCTATTATTTGTCCTTTCCAACTTATTATTTTATGGGATGTGGGCTCCGCTGGCTAGGCCAGAATTTGTTACCCATCCCAAGTTGTCCTCGAGGAGGTAGTGGTGAGCTGTCTTTTTGAACTGCTGCAGTCCATGTGGTGTAGGTACAGCTCAAGTGCTATTAGGGCCTGCACACCAGGATTTTGACCCAGCGACAGTGAAGGGGTGGACAGTGGATTTGCAAGTCAGGATGGTGAATGTCTTGGAAGAATGATGGTGCTTCCTGCTGCCTATTGCCTTTGTCATTCTAACTGTTTGAGGTTATGTGTTTGTGAATCCTTGGAGAAATGCTACATTGAATCTTGTAGATATATACAGGTAGGATTTTTCCTCCTTTCAAAAATATTGACTTTTGCCTTTTGAGATTTTCAAACAGCCTCTTAGCTTCTTTGAGGTATTGTGTGCTGTTTTTTTCAAAGAAGTCTCCAGTGCATTTTGTTTATAAGAAACATTCTTTTCAAATTCTGGAGAATGAGTTGCTGGGACATCCTGGATCTTGAACATCTTATCCCTCAGAACCATTCAAAATACAAGCTGACCCAATCACACAATATGGATATATTTGAAAAGTCTGACTTAAGCTGCATCTTAACCCAAGAGATTTAACATGGAAGCTATAACAACAAACCTGGCAGAGTATTATATGCTATCTTTGCTGTCTGCGAAATGCCTTAACTATGATAACTGAGTTTTAAAGCGATAGTCACTAAATCAAAATTAAGGCAAAGATCAATTATTTTATCAAAGTTATGCAAATAATATTAATTGAACATTTGATAGGATTTGTGCTTATGATTCAACTGAACACATTTTCTTGGGATCCTTCATATATGTTAAAAATGTCAAAACTCAGATAGATTCTTGTTGGGCTGAAATATTATGGAACCAAAGTGACTGCAGTTAAGATACAGACAGCAAATTAGGCTCAAGGGATTGAAAGGCTTACTCTAGTTCCTGCGTTCTTATGGAATTATAAAACAGAATCTGCATGGACAACTATTCCTGTATTTATCAAAGATAAATCCAAGGGAGTTTAGATTATGCTATTCATTACTTTGCAAGGGGCTGGTTTAGCACACTGGGCTAAATCGCTGGCTTTTAAAGCAGACCAAGGCAGGCCAGCAGCATGGTTCAATTCCCATACCAGCCTCCCCGAACAGGTGCCGGAATGTGGTGACTAGGGGCTTTTCAAAGTAACTTCATTGAAGCCTACTCGTGGCAATAAGCGATTTTCATTTCATTTCATTTCAATGATATATATATGGAGAGTGAGCAGGAAGTAGGAACATGTGGACAAAATCTCCCACTCAGACTTGATGGGGGTCACAGGGCTTATCTTGTGGGCTGTGTCATGATTTTCTTCATGAGCCATTGGATGCTGATGAGAACGTGGCTTGCAATGTGTTTCTTTGTAGTTGAAATTTTATACATAATCAGATTTAAGGCTAGCCAATTAGAGGGTTACTGCACAGAGAGGAGGTGTGTTCTAACAGATTGGGACAGAAAATCAAACTGCCAATTGCCTTACACACGTAACAGCAGAGACTGGGGAACAAGCTGACCCTCTCCTGTCTCAAATGAGGATGGATTGATGGAGCCAAAGGAATCTGAAGAGTGTGAGATAAAATGACCAAACTACAGTATTTGGGAGAAAAGAAGATGATCTCGTTATTGATGGTCAGCTTTGCCAATGAAGGGAATATTACAAGTAATTTATGAAATACTTGTTTGAACTTATTAGTTTTTTTATATAAGAAAATGGTCAGGTCAGTGCCTAAGAGTTTTTTAAAAACTCTACAGTATTGGCTGTTCTGAAGAGTATGGAGTAGAGTATGACATTTTTGGTGATGGGAGCTGGCTGTCGTCGATATTCAAGATGCTGGACAGATAGGTTTTATTTATGTTTCTGGAAAAAAAAACAAGGCAATTAATTGCAACAACATTATGAATAGCTTTTGGGCCAATGGAATCTCAAATAAACACATTTAACACCATTCACCCTCATTAACCTTGGAAGTAATTTTTATTAACTGTACAGTATTGCCCTTACCCTCATTCGACATGAGCTGAATCTGCTTTCACATGATTGGAATAAAAGGCACTCTGGTTACAGAGAAGAAAGAATCAAATGAAATATGTATATTCCACTTCTGAGCTCTGATTAAAGGGGGGAAAAAACTTAAAAATTCAAATCAACATAAAAACTGTTTTACTTTAAAAACCTAAAGGAGGGATTCAGCAAGTTCCATTATTTTCACCCACTGTCAGTCTGAATAATTTAGGAAAGCAAACTAAATTATAGATAAAGTGTACAGTTGGAAAGAAAAGTTCATGCACAGCCTTAGGCAATAACCATCCCCTAATGACATCTACACTCAATGGAAAGAACATGTTTGGTTAAGGATAATTTGCAAACGGCTCCGACAACACTTCTAAAAGCTACACTGCTTTGAAACTACAGAAGGAAAGCTATGGAATACATATACCAAAAATAAATTTAGAAGAAGCATAATGCAGTGGGTTGAATTAAATCTTTTTATACAAGCTTAGGATTAGCATACAGTGATGAGTTGATATTCCAAATCTTGTTAGTGAAATAGATCTGCTGGTATCTGATATCTCCACTGAATACATCTTTCATCTTTGTGCTTGCAGCTTTTATACAAACTAAATTGCATCAACATCTTTGTGTTTTTATAGATGTGTCCATCAAATCTATAAACTGTCATTGAGTACATTCATCTGTACTCTTGAAAAGTTTGGCATTACTAACCACTTGTTCAGAAATCAAAATCAGGTTGATTTTGGGAATGTCTATGTTTGAAGAGGGAAGGGAGGCATCATCAGGGTGAACTCATACCAGTGGTTTCTGACAATGTGGAGCAGCTGACTTTGCCTGCCTGGCTGCTGAGGTATTGCACAGTTGCTGTTGGTGCCCCCAGTGCATTTCATTTTAAAAGTTTTGCAGCAATTTAATATATAGACATTTAGTACGGAACAGAATAACAATAATAATCTTTATTAGTATCACAAGTAGGCTTGCATTAACACTGCAATTAAGTTACTGTGAAAATCCCCTATTCGCCACACTCTGGCGCTTGTTCGAGTACACAGAGAACTCAGAATATCCAATTCACCTAACGTTCGGGACTTTTGTGGAAGGAAACCGGAGCACCCGGAGGAAACCCACGCAACCATGGGGAGACCCCACACAGACAGCGACCCAAGCCGGAAATCGAACCCGGGTCCCTGGCGCTGTGAAGCGATAGTGCTAACCACTGTGCTACCGTGCTGCCCTTAACATAAGTACAGGGCAGCATCCATAGTGTCTGAACAATGTTTTAGTTATGCAAACATAACTATAGAAGTGTTCAAAATCAAACAGCATTTTAATTCACCTTGTTTTTCCAACTTTGATGACATTGACCTCATAGGTTGTAGGAAATATAAAGAAGAAACTTCATGACATCATTATTTTGACATCAGGAATCTATTCAATATGGTATTAGCATTATTTTGCGACAAAAGTTATCTATTTTGATATTACTTATTTGGAAATAGTGGCACAAAATGAGGCTTGTTATTATTTAAATTTAGCAATTGTGCTTGCTCATTCCATTATTTTCCAAATAAAGTGCTTTGGGAGAGGCTGGGGATATGGAGAGTTGCAGATTAATTTGGTCCAGGATCGAGAGGCAAAGCAGGCAATATTGCACCTGGTGCCCATTTACCTCAGTCCAATGTTCAATTTTGACCAATTGGCAACAAATGTGATATTTCCTGTTGAGTCCAAGTCGAATTTCATTCCTTTTCATTTAGAACATAGAACATAGAACAGTACAGCACAGAACAGGCCCTTCGGCCCTCGATGTTGTGCCGAGCCATGATCACCCTGCTCAAACCCACGTATCCACCCTATACCCATAACCCAACAACCCCCCCTTAACCTTACTTTTAAGGACACTACGGGCAATTTAGCCTGGCCAATCCACCTAACCCGCACATCTTTGGACTGTGGGAGGAAACCGGAGCACCCGCAGGAAACCCACGCACACACGGGGAGGACGTGCAGACTCCGCACAGACAGTGACCCAGCCGGGAATCGAACCTGGGACCCGAGAGCTGTGAAGCATTTATGCTAACCACCATGCTACCGTGCTGCATCCTTGCGGCACAGGGAAAGGGGCAGCAGATATCTCTGACATATTCACATCTCTGCATTTCCATGGTCCCGCTGACCAGAAGCACATGTGCTGGGCAATCATCTTCCAAGAGCACCCCAAGCACTGCACTCATTCGGTGGGTCTCACAAAGATTGAATCGAAACAAGGAATTCATTCAGAGCACTTACCTCCACTAAAGGCACATGAACAAGATCATACCTGCTACCAAAGAGCAAAATCCACTTTCAGACAATTAATTAATGGAGTGCGGTTGATTTGATTGGACTAAACCAGGTTTCCCACTTTAAAAAAAAAGAAACAAACCATTGCAAATGCTGGAAACCTAAAATTGAAATCGAATATGTAAATATGCAGCAAACTCATTAATAACTAAAAAGAAAAGACAGGATGGTGGATGTGATAAATTCTAATAATCAGAAAGTAGATAGATCATAGAATAGAATATAATTTACAATGCAGAAGGAGGCCATTCAGCCCATCGAGTCTACACCAGCCCCTGAAACAGCACCCTACCTCAGCCTATACCTCCACCCTATCTCCGTAACCCAACAACCCCACCTAACGGTTGGACACTGTGGGGCAATTTAACGTGATCAATCCACCTAACTGCACATCTTTGGACCAAGGGAGAAAACCAGAGCACCCTGAGGAAACCCACGCACACACAGGGAGAACACACAGACTCCGCACAGACAGTGACCCAAGCCGGGAATCGAACCTGGGACCATGGAGCTGTGAAGCAACAGTGCTAACCACTGTGCTACCGTGCCGCACTTCTTTAGTTCTGAAAAAGAGCTAGATCCTAAATATTAATGTTCTCTTTTGGTTTCCAGATGCTGATGCCTTTTCCTCCCCCCACACTTTCCTCCCCCCCCCTTTCTGTTTTTAATTCCAATATTGCATTGTTAGCTAAAAATAACCGAGGAAAGTAGAGAATTTGTCAGAGTTTGAAGCACAGGTTCAGTAAAAGACACTTCAAGATACTTATCCATCGAACTGTTTTCAATTGCAATTCTCTGTTGGATTTTCCCTTGTTTAGGAACTGGACCTTGAGAAGAAACATAGAAACATAGATATTAGGAGCAGGAGTAGGCCATTCAGCCCTTCGAGCCTGCTCCATCATTCAATATGGTCAAGGCTGACCCTTTATCTCAATGCCATTGTCCCCACTCTCTCCCCATTCCCCTTGATGAGTCTAGAAATCTATTTCCTTCTTCAATATATTCAGTGATCTGGCCTCCACAGCCTTCTGTGGTAGAGAATTCCACAGGTTAACCAACCCTCTGAGTAAAGAAAGCTCTCCTGATCTTAGTCTTGAATGGCCTACCCTGTATCCTGAGACTGTGACCGTTGTTCTAGACCAGCACCCACACCCCCCAAGCCAGAAGAAACAACATCCCTGCATCCAGTCTGTCCAGCTCTGTCAGAATTTTATACATTTTGATGAGATCCCCTCTCATTCTTCTAAGTTACAGAGAATGAAATGAAATGAAAATGAAATGAAAATTGCTTATTGTCACGAGTAGGCTTCAATGAAGTTACTGTGAAAAGCCCCTAGTCTCCACATTCCAGCGCCTGTTCGGGGAGGCTGGTACGGGAATTGAACCGGGCTACTGGCCTGCCTTGGTCTGCTTTAAAAGCCAGCGATTTAGCCCAGTGTGCTAAACCAAATGCAAGCCGAGTCAACCCAATCTCTCCTCATATGAAATCCTGCATTTCCAGGAATCAGTCTGGTGAACCATCACTGCCCTCCCTCTATGGCCATTATATCCTTTCTTAGATAAGGAGACCAAAACTGCACACAATACTCCAAGTGCGGTCTCACCGAGTACCTGTACAGCTGTAGTAAGGCATCCTTGCTCCTGTACTCATGTGTTCCTGCAATGATGAAGGGAACCATCTCGGCTCTATATTAATGATAGATAAGTGTGCCCCCCTTTAAAGACACCCGCTAAAACCTTGTTCCAATATCTCTTTATATGTCCAGATGTCAAACTTTGATAATTAATCCTTTTGAAAGGGTTAAACATTATACAAGCTAAAAATCACACAAGCTGCTAAATCCTCAAAAACAGAAAACTAGTGATGGGAAAACAGTTGTTTCAGCTCAGGCAGATAACAGTTAAGGACCACATTATAGAGAACACATTTATTACACAATTCGCATACAAGAATTCAATTGAACACACTGCAGCTGTAGCTCATGTGTGTCCACTACCACAAGGAACAATGAGGAAGGGAGTTGATACCTCACTGGTGAAAATATATTCTTGTCGCCGCTTCCGGTTGCGGCAATGAGTGAGTGAGCCGCACATTCGGGGGCTCTCACTCCTGCGGGATTTGAGGACCTGGTTCCCCGGTTTTGCGGGACTGTGGGGCGGCAAAAGGACAGCCACAGAGGTGTGGAGGAGCGGGCAGAGCTGCATGGAACATGGAGAGCAGGAAGCAGCGAAAACAGGAGAGGAAGGGACAAAGACAAGGTGCAGGGGAAGCTGACCCGGGAGCCAAGATGGCGGACCTGCGGACCTCGGACCCAGCAATCCAGCAAGCACTGGAAAACATGCTGCAGGTTATTAAGAGCAGCTTTGAGTCGTTGAAGCGGGATAACTTGGACCCACTTCAGAAGGCAGTGGATCAGCTGAACCAGAGGCTGGATGCCCAGGACAAAAAAGTTAAGGAGCTGGGAGAGGCGGTGGAGGAGCAGGCGGATGCGCAGACGATTGCAGCGCTAGAAGTCGATGGGTTGAAGGAGAGGCAGAGAAGACTGCTGGACAGAGTAGAGGAGTTGGAAAATAGAGCCCGCAGGCAAAATCTGAGGATCATTGGCCTCCCGGAAGGGGCTGAGGGAACGGATGCCACAGCGTTTGTGGCGGACCTGTTGATGCAGCTGATGGGGGCTGAAGCCTTCCCATGACCACCGGAGCTGGAGGGGGCACACAGAGTGCAGGCGACACAGGTGCGTCCGGGGCTTCCCCCCCCCCCCCCCCCCCCCCCCGTCCGATGGTGATTAGGTTCGACAGGTTTGTGGAGAAGGAGCGGGTGCTGCTGTGGGCAAAGAGCGCCAAGAGCAGCATGTGGAATAACAGTGTTCTTCACATCTACCAGGACCTAAGCCAGGAGGTGGCCAGGCGGCGAGCAGCCTTTAAACAAGTTAAGGAGGTGTTGTTCAAGAAGCAGTTCTGCTCTCCCCGGCCCGTCTTTGGGTTACGCATCAGGGTCAACACCACTACTTCTCCGAGCCCAAAGAAGCGATGGACTTTGTGAGGGATCAGGGGCTGGTCCCGAAAACAGGTCCACGGACGCAAGCTCGGGTCCGAGAGTTACCGTTTGAAGGGATGCCGACTGTGCCTGGACTGCTGGTCGACTGTGTACTGTTTTAAAGGTGCCATCTGGGTTTTTTTCACGTAGTTTTTGCCTGGGGGGGGGGGTTGGGGGGGTGGGGGGAGGGGGAAACCCCCCCCCAGCCCGGGACCACCCCCCCCCCCCCCCTCTCATATGGTCTTTTTCCTGTTTTTGTTGCCTTTAATTTTTTTTTTCTTGGTCTTTCTGCTGGGGTGGGTACCTTTTGTTGGGATCTCTGAGTGCACTGAAGCCTGTATTGCAACAAAGGGGTGGCTGGTCAGTAATGGGGATTAAAGATGTTGGTTGGGGGCTTTCGTTTCATTTTGTGTTTATGGTTTTCATGTTTGTTTCGGGTGGGTGTTGTATGGGTGCTGGGTTATTGCGGTGTTATTTTATTAATGCTCGGAAAGGAACGTGGGTTAACACTTTTCTGTGTACACGGCAGGAACTGTATTGTACCTGGAGCAGCCTCGCGGGGCTGTTTGAGGTTTACATCTTGTTTGACCTTCCAGTGTTAGTGAGATTGCTCCAGTGGGTTGGAGGGGGGGATGGTGTGCTGGGGAGTGGGGGATGAGGTTGGGGAAACAATGGGAGTGGGACAAGTGGGCGCCGAAGTGATGAGTCACCGGGCTAGCAGATTGGCTAGTCAAGGGAGTCAGGTGGGTGGGGAGAATACAGCCAATGGATGGCAGGGGCGGGGTTACCGGGGGATGTTGCTGGGGGGGGGGGGGGGGGAGGGGGGGGGGTGTTATTCTGCTGACGTGGGGGGGATCTGAAGTAGGAAATGGGAAGGAGGTCTGGGGTGGAGGCGGCCAAGAGGCGAGCCAAGAATGGCGCGGCGCACAGGCCAGGGGCGGGCCCAAGAAAGAAGAAAGGTTATGGCTGATTGGCGGGGGGGGGGGGGGGGGGGGGGGGGATTGTGCCCCCCAACCAGGCTGATCACCTGGAACGTCAGGGGACTAAATGGGCCAGTTAAAAGGGCACGTATGTTCATGTATTTGCGAGCTCTGAAGGCCGACGTAATTATGTTGCAGGAGACACATCTGAAAGTGTCTGACCAGACTAGGCTAAGGAAGGGCCGGATTAGCCATGTCTTCCACTCGAACTTGGACTCTAAGTCCAGGGGGGTAGCAATTATGATCAACAAGTGGGTTCAATTTGAGGCGGAAGGCGTAGTCGCAGAAGGCGAGGGCAGATTCATTATGGTAAGGGGCAGACTGGAGGGGAGGAGAGTGGTGCTGGTGAACATATATGCTCCGAACTGGGACGACGTTGACTTTATCAAATGTGTGCTGGGGAAGATCCCGGACCTAGACTCACGTAGGTTGATAATGGGGGGGGGGACTTTAATTCGGTCCTTGACCTGGGGCTGGACCGGTCGCGTCCCAGAACGGGTAGATTCCCAGCAATGGCAAGCGAGCTGAAAGGGTTCATGGACCAAATGGGGGCAGTGGACCCATGGAGAGCCAGACGGACGAGGGGAAGGGGCTACTCGTTTTACTCACATGTTCATAAAGTATATTCTAGGATTGATTTCTTTGTCATGAGCAGGGACTGTGTAAGGGAGGTAAAAAGTACGGAATATTCGGCAATCGCTATCTCGGACCATGCCCCGCACTGGGTGGACCTGCAGGGCGGGGGAGCGAATTACCAACGCTCGCAATGGAGGTTAGACGTAGGATTGTTGTCGGAGGAGGGGATATGTGAGAGAGTTCGGAAGTGTATGCAAAACTACTTGCAGGTGAACGATACAGGGAGGTTTCAGCAGCGACCCTGTGGGTAGCGTTGAAGGCAGTAGTGAGGGGGGAGCTGATTTCAATTCGGGCTCACAGGGTCAGGGCGGACAGAGCAGAGATGGACAGATACGGACACAGGATCACGACCGCCGCTCCCGGAGTCAAGGACGGTCACCAGCCCGACATCACCGGCACCGCTGCGACGGTCCCACAGAACATCGAGGGCGCCCAACAGACTGATCGCGTCAATCTGATGTTCCACTGGACTTTTATTGGACTCCTTGTGTCATTCATTGCCGTTGTTGTATCTGCACAGTCGTCGCGAGCCAGTGGGCAGCCGCCATTTACCTCGGTACACCTCGTTCTCTCTAGTCGTACCACCAGTCCAACAGCCCCCCCCTTCTTACTCCTGCCCCCCCCCCCACTCCCGGCTTCTTTCTCCACAAGGGGTGAATGTGGTGGTATAACTAGGCGGTTTACGGTACCTATCTGCCATTGGTGCAGAGCACTCGCTGCCCATTGGCTCAGGTTGGTCATGTGCCTCTCTGCTGATTGGTTGAGGCTAGTCATGTGACTGCTCGCCCATTGGCCGAGAGGCAAGTACTCCCACCTACGAGGCGGGGTATAAGAACCGGTAGGACCCGGCAGTCGGCCTTTCTCTGTAAGTCGACTGTCGGGCACACAACTAGTTGATTAAAGCCTGATATATGGAACTTCTTCACGACTCAAATCCAATTGATGGTACATCACCACCATCTTGCTGATATTGAAGCGGGACAAGGACCCGGAATCCTGCGGGTCATACAGGCCAATCTCCCTGATCAATGTGGATGCCAAGCTCCTGGCAAAGGTCCTGGCGATTAGAATTGAGGACTGCGTACCGGGGGTGATTGGGGACGATCAGACAGGGTTTGTGAAAGGTAGGCAGCTGACAGCTAACTTGAGAAGACTGCTTAATGTAATCATGATGCCCCCGACGGGCAAGGAGGTGGAGGTGGTGGTGGCAATGGACGCGGAGAAGGCCTTCGACCGGGTGGAGTGGGACTATTTGTGGGAGGTGCTGGGACGTTTTGGGTTCGGGGGGGGACTGGTTAATTGGGTGAGACTATTGTACCAGGCCCCAAAAGATAGTGTTAGGACTTACAGGATAACGTCAGAGTATTTCCGACTGCATCGCGGGACCAGAGAGGGATACCCACTCTCCCCGTTGCTGTTCGCGCTGGCCATAGAGCCGTTGGCGATTGTGTTGAGAGCTGCGAAGGGGTGGAAGGGAATGAATGGGGGGGGGGGGGGGGTGTGGAACATAGAATCTCTCTCTATGTGGATGACCTGCTCTTTTACGTGTCGGACCCACTGGTCGGGATGCAGAGTATACTGGAAACATTGAGGAAGTTCGGCCGGTTTTCAGGGTACAAATTAAATATGGCCAAGAGTGAGATGTTTGTGGTGCAGGCTAGGGGCCAGGAGAATAGACTGAAGGAGCTGCCATTTAGGCTGGTTGAGGAAGGTTTCTGGTACTTGGGGATACAGGTGGCATGAGACTGGGGCAGGTTGCACAAGTTGAATTTGACCAGGGTGGTGGAACAAATGAAGAGGGAGTTTCGGAGATGGGATGCACTCCCGCTGTCACTGGCGGGGAGGGTGCAGACTGCAAAGATGACAATCCTCCCTAGATTCCTGTTCATCTTCCAGTGCCTCCCGATCTTTATCCCACGATTCTTCTTCGAGAGGACTGGCAAAATCATCATGAGCCTTGTATGGGCAGGAAAATCCCTGCGGGTGAAGAAGGCGATGCTTGCAAGGAGCTGCAGCGAGGGAGGGCTGGCATTGCCGAGTCTGATCAATTACTACTGGGCGGCTAACATAGCTATGATAAGGAAGTGGATGGTGGGTACGTGGTCTATCTGGGAGCGGGTGGAGGCGGTTTCTTGCAGGGGCACCAGTTTGGCAGCCCTGGTCACGGCTCCTCTACCGCTGTCGCCGGCCAGGTACTCCACCAGCCCGGTAGTGGGGGCGGCCCTGCGGATATGGGGCCAGTGGAGGAGGCATGTAGGGGAGGTGGGTGTGTCTGTCTGGGCTCCTATATGTGATAACCATCGATTTTCCCCCGGGAACATGGATGGAGGGTTTCGAACATGGTGGAGGGCGGGGGTGAGGAGTGCGGGCGATATGTTCCTGGAGGGGAGCTTTGCGAGTTTGAGGGGCTTGGAAGAGAAATTTGGGCTGGCAAGGAGAAATGACTTTAGGTATTTACAGATGCAGGACTTTGTCCGCAGACAGGTCCCATCTTTCCCACGACTCCCGCCAATGGGGATCCAAGACAGAATAGTTTTTGGAGAAGAAGGAGGAGAGGGTAGAGTCTTGGATATTTACAAGGTGCTCATGAAGGGGGAAGAGTCCCAGACGGAGGAACTGAAACTCAAATGGGAGGAGGAGCTTGGCGGGGAGATGGAGGACGGGCTGTGGGTAGAAGCCCTGAGTAGGGTAAACTCAGCCGTAACATGTGCCAGGCTCGGCCTGATTCAATTTAAGGTCGTTCACCGGGCCCACATGATGGTGGCTCGGATGAGCAAATTCTTTGGGGTAGAGGACAAGTGCGCTAGGTGCGCGGGAGGACCAGCGAACAATGTTCACATGTTTTGGGCATGTCCTAAGCTTAGGGGGTACTGGGACGGGTTTGCGGGGATTATGTCCTGGGTGTTTAAAACAAGGGTGGTGATGAGTCCAGGGGTGGCAATTTTCAGGGTTTCGGAAGACCCGGGAGTGCAGGGGGAGAAAGAGGCCGATGTTTTGGCCTTTGCTTCCCTAGTAGCCCGGCAGCGAATACTATTGGCATGGAGGGACTCAAAACCCCCGAAGACCGAACTATGGCTTTTAGACATGGCTAGTTTTCTGGGTATGGAAAAAATTAAGTTTGCCTTGAGGGGATCTGTACTGGGGTTCGCCCAACGGTGGTAACCATTCTTCGCGGGAGAGTGAACGTCAGCAGGGGGGTGGGGGGGGGGGGGTAGATTAGAGTAGAGTAGGAGGGATAAATAGGCGGGCAGTGTCTATGGGAGAGGAGCGGGCCTGTGCAGTATGGTCCGATTGAGGCGTTGGTTTTACGTTGGTGTTTGCACATTTTTGTCTTTTTTTTTCTGTTTGATATCTGTAACTGTTTACAATGCCGAAAGATACCTCAATAAAATTGTTTGTTAAAAAAAAATATATATTCTTGTCACACCTATGTCTGGAAGTTATTGGATAAACAGAGAAAAAAAAAGTTCTTTTTGATATTATAATTAAGTAGATGTACCCAAATTACACTTGGATGATGATACTAATATTTTATACGTTATGCAATCCATATTATTAGTTGAGAATAGACATAGATAATTTTGAAAAAAATGTTCACTTCTGATTGGTATATGCTAATTTCTTGTAACTGAGCCCAAAAGTCTAACTGTTTATGTAATCATTGGATCAGGACCCTTTGGCATACCACTAGTTGGAGCACTGGAGCCCTTGCTCCTTGCTTGTAATAAAGGCCCTTGTTTTAAAACTGCAAGAATCTCTTTCTGGTCACTCGTGAGTGAGAAAGTGAAGTGCACTATAGCCAAATATCTGTATTCTCTCCCACAACAAATGGCGATGAGGATAGTATATGCCCAGGGTGTTGGTGAAGGCTGGACTATGTTTTGTGAGTTTTTGATTATAATAATAGTATTTTATTGTCACAAGTATGAAGTTACTGTGAAAAGCCCCTAGTCGCCACATTCCAGCACCTAGTCGGGTAAGCTGGCACGGGAATTGAACCCGCACTGCTGGCCTTGTTCTGCATTACAAACCAGATGTCTAACCCACTGAGCTAAACCAACAGTACCTGGAGGGGAGTGTCATAGACCAACAGTCGATGTAAAAGGGCGGAGCCCGAACCGTGAATGGACCAGGCAAAGGGAGTGTAGTGCGAGGCACAAGTCCATGGATTCGCATAAACGGTTTAGAGACCGCAAAATAAAGAAGAAATGTTGAACCCGAAAAGGGAAAAGCCAGAAAGGTGGCGCTTGAGTTCATTGGCGAATGGGGAGGGGAAGGAATGATATCTCTTTCCCTTGCCCAGAAGCATCTCAAACTAATTGATAACATGCCAAACACAGGGATGGATTCCAACAGACACTCCGCTATGCAGTAAAAAGTGCTGGAGGGCTCAAACAATCACTTTGTGGGTTGCAAAGCCCCTAGCTGAGGTGCAGGTGACAGAGGAACAATTAGAGGTATGAAGTAAATAGGACATGATTGTGATTATTGAGTCAGTTCAAGTTAAAATGTAACAAATGAGTTTCGTCCAAAAGAAATTCGGACAGTTTCAGAATTCGAGGGTTGTGTTTGAGTTTGAAATTAAGCTGTTCCAAGTCATCAAGTTTAGTCTTCTCAATCCAGAGATAAACTTGGCAGTGATCCAATTTGAACTTTTCAAACCACTTGAGTGAAAAAAATTAACTGTTAAGAATTCTTTCAGACTTGGTTGAGTAAAAAACATCGGTTATTGAAATTGGTTGAAATGAAAAACAAAGAGGCTAGAGCAAAATTGAAGAAAATAGAGTGAAAAATGTTTTTAAACTACATAGAGTGAAACAATTGTGTGATTGAATTGATTGATTGATTTATTGTCACATGTACCGAAGTACAGTGAAAAGTATTTTTCTGCGGCCGAGGGAACGTACACAGTACGTACATGGTGGACCAAAAGAATAATCGACAAATGGTACATCGACAAATGGTACACTGACAAACAGTGATTGGTTACAGTGTGGAACAAGGGTCAAACAAAGCAAATATATGAGCAAGAGCAGCATAGGGCATCGTGAATAGTGTTCTTACAGGGAATAGATCATTCCGAGGGAGAGGCGTTAAGGAGTCTAGTAGCTGTGGAGAGGAATCTGATCCTATGTCTGGATGTGCGGGTCTTCAGACTTCTGCACCTTCTGCCTGATGGAAGGTTCTGGAAGAAGGCAATGCCTGAGTGGGAGGGGTCTGTGATAATGCTGTCTGCCTTGCTGAGACAGTGGGAGGTGTATACAGAATCAATGTGGGGGTGGCGAGCTTGTGTGATGTGTTGGGCTGAGTTCACCAAACTCTGCAGTTTTTTGCGATCTTGGACCGAGCAGTTGCCATACCAGGCTGTGATACAGCCGGATAGGATGCTCTCTATGGCACATCTGGAGAAGTTTGTGAGAGTCGGTGCAGACATGCGGAATTTCTGAAATTTTCTCGGTCCACTCCCTGCCCCTTTAGGTTCTGTAGAATAGTTAACCATTTCAGAATTCAGTTGACTTGTTTTTAAAATGCCCAGAACTTGTGTGCCTATGATTGTGAATGTGGCTAATTACTTGATATAAAGTTTAATTATTGATTTATGGAAACTCAATGACACCAGTTAAATGTGGAAGTTTTAAGCATAGTCTGGGGGAATTTGGAATAAATGTGAGAGTTTTATTGCGTTCTCATATTACACCACCAATAGAGAACACAGGGAGGATGCCTCATCATTGTGGAGCGGTGGGCACTGGACCTGGTTGGTGGGCCGGAAAGAGGGCAATCACTGAGGCAAAAGTTGGCATTGGGGAACCAAGTGATCACCTGGTACGTTGTGGTGTCCCTACGGTACCCGTGGCACAACCTCCACACCATCCCACCACCTCCACACCATCCCACCAACCCACCTCATCACACCCCACCTCCTCCAGACCACCCCCACACAACCCCACCTCCCCCCACACAACCCACGTTCCCCACACCAACCTACCACCCCATCTCCCCCACACCACCCCTCCACCATTGAAAATGAAAATCGCTTATTGTCACAAGTAAGCTTCAAATGAAGTTACTGTGAAAAGCCCCTAGCCGCCACATTCCGGCGCCTGTTCCGGGAGGAACCGACATCCAACCTGAGATCCAACCATTTATGTCTTGTGTCTTCCAGGATCACCTGGAGTTGAGGTGGGCCCTTCTAGTGTCCCCTGCACCCAGGCCCAGGACATGTCGAGTGACAAGGTGACACTGGACAACAGTCTTGCCCCCTAATACCAGCCTGCCACATCCCAAATTTCTGTGCTGCAGTACATCAGGTGGAGGAAGGAACCCCCAAGGGAATGGCCAGTCGGAGGGACCCGACCCCAGGGACTAGCTGCCGCACAGACGGGTCTCGGGCTTCTAGAAAGGGCGGTTCCATCGATAATGGAGATGCAGACACCAACGGGCTCTACATGAAGGGATGTCCAGTGCCTTTAGGTCAGTTGGAGGAATCCAACTGCCTGCAAGGGCAGGAGACAATGGCGACCATGCGTGCCACCCAGGCCAACACCACATGGGTGGTGTCTGCGGTGGAGGCCTTGGGGCCGAATTATCAGCCATGGGTCAGGATGTTCAAGGCCTGGGGCACTCTGTGCAGGTGGTGACCGAGACACAGGACAAAGCAGCCCTATCACAGGCAGCAATGTACCATGGCCACCTGGATAATGTGGCTGTGCTCCAGAGCTTGGCTCAGTCACAAAGAGTCATGGCTGCGAGCGTCGACGGCATTGCCCGGGCACTGGCTGACCTGAGCCAGTGACAGAGGAACGTGACACAGTCCCAGAGGGTCTGCCCTGGGTATCACGGCGACTCCACGAATGGTGTGAACACACGTAACCCGCGCTGCCGGGAACTCGGCCGATCGGGGATGGAGCATCATGAAGCGGGCCTCAGGCAATGACTTAAGGCGGTGGATAAGCGGCGCGGCGTACTCTTAGAGTACACCGCTTTTCAGGGGGTGGTGAATTCCAAAACCGGCACTGCTCCCGATTTTGCCACCAAAAGGGATTCTCTGCCCTGTCGCCGAACCCGATTTCAGCGTAGGGAGCAGAGAATCCAGCCCCACATCTCAGATTTGTTCCAAATTTAAACCACAGCGATCTTGGGCGGGATTCTCTGACCGCCCGGCGCCCTGTGACACTCTCCGGCCCCCCAAAACTCCCGTTGATGTGAATCGCGCCTTGCGCCTCAGAGAATGTCGAGGACCGGTGTGACACAACGGGCCCCGGGGCCGCCCCAATTTTCCAGGCCGGTTGGGCTGAAGTCCCGCCGTCATGACTACGGGTCACACCAGTGTAAATCAAACCACCTATTTAACGGCGTCAACCAGTCGTGCTGGAGGTAGGGGTTGGCGTAGGGCGGCCGCCGGAGAAGTGACAGCACGGCCGCAGGTGGTGGGGGGCAGTCGCAGAAGCCGTTGGAGTGTGTGTGCCGGGGTGGGGGTGGGGGGGGGGAGACGGGCTGGGGGGAAGGAGGGGCTGGGGGAGGGGCTGGGGAGGGAGGGGCTGGGGGAGTGAGGGGCTGGAGGGGGGAGGGGGAGCTGAGGATAAGGGGGGAGGGGGTGAGGGGGAGGGGAGTGGGGGGTTTGGGAAGGGTGAGTGATGGAGAGTGTGTGTGCCATGGAGGAGTCGGGGGGGGGAGGGGGGGGTTTGGGGACGGTGCATCCCGGAGAGGCCGGGGGGGGGAGGGGGGGGTTTGGGGACGGTGCATCCCGGAGAGGCCGGGGGGGGGGGGGGGGGGTGGGGTGAGTGATGGAGAGGGTGCGTGCCAGGGAGGAGGAGGGGGGTTGGGGAGGGTGCTTGCCGTTGCGGAGGGGGGGAGGGGTTGGGGAGGGTGTGTGCTGAGGTTGGAGGGGGGTTGGTGAGGGTGCATGCCGTGGAGGAGACGGGAGGGGTTTAGGTTGGGGTGGGTGCGTGCCGGGGAGGAGAGGGGTGGGGTTGGGGAGGGTGTGTGCTGGGGAGGAGAGGGGAGGGGTTGGGGAGGGTGTGTGCCGGGGAGGAGATGGGAGGGGTTGGGTTGAGGTGGGTGCGTGCCGGGGAGGAGAGGGGAGGGGTTGGGGAGGGTGTGTGCTGGGGAGGAGAGGGGAGGGGTTGGGGAGGGTGTGTGCTGGGGAGGAGAGGGGAGGGGTTGGGGAGGTTGTGTGCTGGGCAGGAGAGGGGAGGGGTTGGGGAGGGTGTGTGCTGGGGAGGAGAGGGGAGGGGTTGGGTTGAGGTGGGTGCGTGCCGGGGAGGAGAGGGGAGGGGTTGGGGAGGGTGTGTGCTGAGGAGGAGAGGGGAGGGGTTAGGGAGGGTGTGTGCCAGGGAGGAGAGGGGAGGGGTTGAGGTGGGTGTGTGCTGGGAAGGAGGGGGTGGGGGTTGGGGAGGGTGCGTGGCAGGGAGGAGAGGGGGGGTGGTTGGGGTGGGTGCGTGCTGGGGTGGAGGGGTGGGTGGGGTTTGGGAGGGTGCGTGCCTGCGAGGAGGGGAGGGGGTTGGGGAGGGTGCGTACCGGGAAGGAGGGGGGGGGGGTTGTCCGCCTGGCCATGTGCTAGCTGGCAACAGTCGCGACCATGTTTCCCATGACACCTGGCTGCGGGGGGAGGGGGCGGGGAAATATGGTGATATGTCGTCTCTCACCCCCACCCCTCCACCCACTGCAGGCCGTTATGTTTGGTCATCACCCAGTGATGTTGTCCGCCGTGGTGGGAGCCGCTCTTCTACATGTTGCCCCGAGGGAGCTGGAGCAAGAGTGTGCCAGGGAGACGGCGGAAGCTGCCGCAGAGGAACGTGCCGCAGGGAGGCAGGTGGCAGCCGCCCAGGCTGGAGGGCCACCCGCACGACAGGACGACGAGGAGGAGGAGGTGGTGGTGGTGCCACGGCGACGGAGACGCCCGATGAGGGCCCGTGTGTACCGGCCCCGCTCATCGTACCAGGACCTCATGGACTGGGCATGCAGGAGGAGACTCCGGATGAGCCGGGAAACCGTGGCACACATCTGCCACGAGCTGGCACACCTGGAACCGCGTGGAACTGGGGGAGGACACCCTCTGCCCGTGGCCGTCAAAGTTACAGTGGCCCTGAACGTCTATGCCATGGGGTCATTCCAGGCACCGAGTGGGGACCTGTCCGGCATCTCGCAGGCGTTGGTGCACCAGTGCATCTGTGCAGTGACAGACACCCTTTCTGCCATTGCAGACCGCTACATCCAGTTCCCTGTGCACCGGGCCAGCCAGGATGCCCAGGCAGCGGGCTTCGCTGCCGTGGCCAGGATGCCCATGCTCAAGGGGGTGAAAAGTGGGATGCACGTTGCCGTACGGCAACCTGCAGATAACAGGGCCGTGTTCACCAATAGGAAGGGGACCTTTTCCATGAACGTGCAGGTGGTCTGTGACCACCGCATGAGGTTCTTGCACGTCTGCGCCCGGTACGCAGGCGGTGTACATGACTCATCCGTATTGGCACAATGTTTCATCCCCACCATGTTCGAGGGACCCCCCGACACCCACCCGCCCCCTGGCTGAGGGACTGGTTGCTGGGTGACAGAGGTTACCCATTGAAGTCGTGGCTGATGACGCCTATACGGAGGCCACAGACTGATGCGGAGAACTACTATAACGATGCCCATGCAGCGACCAGGGGTGTGATAGAGAGGTGCTTTAGGCTGCTGAAGATGCATTTCAGGTGCCTGGGCCGCTCTGGAGGGGCCCTTCAGTACCAGTCAGAAAGGGTCGGCCGCATCGTTGTGGTCTGCTACGTCCAGCACAACATAGCCCAGCAGAGGGGCAATGTTCTGCAGGCAGGTGAGGGGGTAGTGGAGGAGCAGCAGGACGAGGGGCAGTCCTCCCCAGATGAGGAAGATGGTGGCAATGGTCAGGACAGAGGGGGTGGACATGGATGGGAGGCTGCCCACCGTTGCCGGCTGGTCCAGTGGGCACGGGAGAGGCTGATAGCCGCCCGGTTCATGGACTAGGGGGGCTTGGGAATCACCGAGTATGGGCACAGATTGCACACCTCTGCACCAGCCTACGACCCTCACCCCACCCACCCAACATCCAACGACCCGCACCCCACCCGCATGCACACCACCCCTCCATTGCACATCCACCGGCGGCACAATGGGCCGGGCTCACACGGTCGCCGGTGGAAGCGTGTCTATTGCAGGCCATGGAGGATGATGACAACCCGCCCTGTGATGAGTTCTGGGCTCTACATCGTTGGACAATATCTGACCCATGGCCAAAGTACCACCCTCCACCCGGACCATCCCTGCATGAGGCCGTGACACTGCAGCGCACAGTCCTGTCGTCTGTCCAGGGGGTTGGCGAGGGCGACTCGGGGGGAGGGGGGGCAGACTCACCTGAGGCCGGCGTTCTATCACCCCTCACACACCCACTGGTTCTCACTTCACACCACACCCCAGCACGCATCAGACAAAGCACAAAGGTAGCTTCTGTAGGTGCAAAAGTGATTTTAATGACAAACAGTCCATATACGTGTCCTAGCCCCAAAACTAATCTGTGCCCGGCACCCGTGCCAACTTACAGAGTGTCTAATTTATTGACCTTAAGAGCCCTATGACTACATCTAGGTGGTACCCCAGACGGTGCAGCAGAACTGGAGGTGGACTGTTGTGATGCCTGCCCTGTGACTAGGGACCGCAATTGGTGGCCATTTCCTGGGGCGGCCCAGCCTAGATGGGCCAGGCTGTGGGTCGGGCGACTGGGATGGCGAGCTGCCAGCCTGTCCTGCCCGTTGCCCACCAGATGCACCTGGGACGGAAGGCGGGGGGGGGGGGGGGGGGGGGAGTCCGAGGTGTCGCGGTGTTCCGCGACCTCCTCTACAGGGGGATTCGGAACGAACCCTGCACCTCCTCTTCCCTCGGTGTGCCCGATGGCCCTCGGGCCTTTACAAGGGTCGGAGATCCGAACGACCGAGCACTCGACGCACCCCCCCCCCCCCCCCCCCCCCTACACCTGCCGCTGCCAGTCCTGGAGGCCCGCCCTGGTATCAACAAGGGTCTGCACGTTTGCAGCCATGGAGTTCAGGGAGTTAGCCATCCCTGTCCGTGTCTGGGTGATGCCGGCCAGCACCTGGGCACCGATGTTCTCAGCGATGGCCTGTAGAGTCTGGGCCATTGCCTGCTGAGACTGGGCCATGGCGTTGAGCACCTCTGCGATCTGCTGCTGGCTCTGGCTTATGGCTGCCTGTGACAGGACAGCCCTGTTCTGGGCCACGGACGCCGCCTGTCCAGAAGTCCTACACCTTGCATACTGCGACCCATGTCTGACACCGTCGCACCCATTGCCTCCACCGCGGACGATTACCTGCTCCTGCACGCAGGTCAACTCCTCCACCATCGTTTGCAGCTCCCCCTTCGCTCATCCCTTGGTCCGTGATGCATCGGGTCGATGGGTGGGTGTGGTAACTCCAGGAACCCGTCTGGGCAGCAGATGGTTGCCTGCGCTGGGTGGCCCTCCGCCCGCCCGGCCCCTCGGCTGTTCCTGCCTCCACCTGCTGTACCGGGACGGCTGTGTTGTGCGCACCAGTTAGTGTCCCAGATGCCTCATTGCTAAAGTGCCCAACCGAGGTGAGTGTCTCTGCGATGGTGGAGGGTGTAGGAGACAGCAGTGGCGTTGTGACGTGCTCCTTATCTGACCCGAAGTCCGGGGTCCCCTGGAGTGGTGATTCCTGTCCATCCGTCCCCTGAGTGTGCGTGTGTGCGTCAGTGTCCTGTGTGTTAGGGTCCAGTGTGTCGGTGTCCTGTGCATCAGTGTCCTGTGAGTCACTGTCCTGGGTTGCCTGTGACGGGGGCCTGTTGCTGTGGCTGCCCTTTTCGTCGCTGGCTGTGGCCCATTGGCGTTGCCGCACTTGCACTAGATGTGGGCGGCGTCCGCCTGGTGCTCCAGGTCTGTCCCTAGCTCGTGGCCACCCTGGAATGTCCTGGGGGCGTTGCATGCCTGATGGGCCAGGTCTGTTCCCCCTTCCCCCACATACCCCCCTCCCCTCATATTCCCCCTCCCCCATATCCCCCTTTCCCCATATCCCCATGGGGATATGGGGGAAATGGGAAGGGGGAAGGGGGGATATGGGCGAAGGTGGATATGGGGGAAGGGGGATATGGGGGAAGTGGGATTTGGGGGAGTGGGAGATATGGGGGAAGGGGATATGTGGGATATGGGGAAGGGGGATATGGGAGAATGGGGGCTATGGGGGAAGGGGATATGGGGAACGGAAGATATGGGGAATGGGGGTATGGGGAAGGGAGATTTGGGGGAAGGGAGGATATGGGGAAGGGGGGATATGGGGGAGCGGGGATATGGGTAAAGGGGATATGGGGGATATGGGTGCAGGGAATATGCGGGATATGGGGAGGGGGAAATGGGGAAAGGGGGATATGGGGGAAGAGGGGATATGGGGGAAGGGGTGATATGGGGAAGGGGCAATATGGGGAAGGGGGAATGGGTGGATATGGGGGATGGTGGATATGGTGGAAAGGGTTATGGGGAAGGGTATATGGGGGAAGGGTAGATATGGGGAAGGGGATATGTGGGATTTGGGGGAAGTGGGATTTGGGGGAAGGGAGGATATGGGGAAGGGGATATGGGGGAAGGGAATATGGGTATGGGGGATATGGGGGCTGTGGATCTGTGGGATATGGGGAGGGGGATATGGGGAATGGGGATATGGGGAAGGGGATATGGTGGATGGGGGATATGGGGGAAGGGGTATATGGGGGAAGGGGTATATGGGGGAAGGGGGTACGTGGGAATTAGGGGATATGAGAAAGGGAAATTAGGAAAGGGGTTATGGGGAAGGGGTATATGGAGGAAGCGGATATGACATATGGGGGAAGGGGGATATGGGGAAGGGGAAATGGGGTGATATGGGTGAAGGGTGGATATGGGGGAATTGGGGATATGGGGGAAGGGGGGATATGGGGGAATGGGGATATGGGGGATATGGGGGAAGGAAGAATATGGGGGAAGGTGGGATGGGGAAGGGGAAAGGGGGGCAGGCAGTGGGGGGTCTCACTTGGCCCTGCGCGGCGGGTAATTTTTGCCAGGTCTCCGGGTGGGGGCGCGTCTTTTGTACAGTTATGGGTGACGCCATCGCGAATGGCGTCACGCTGCTACATTCCCAGCGGAGAACTCGCGACATTTTGTGGGGGCCCGATGCCGGAGTGATTCGTGCCGCTTTTGGCGCCGGGTTCGGGCCATCTCACCAATTCCAGCCTCCCCAAACGGGTGCCGGAATGTGGCGACGTGGGGCTTTTCACAGTAACTTCATTGAAGCCTCCTCGTGACAATAAGCGATTTTCATTTCATTCACGGAGAATCCCACCCGTTGTCTTTCAGATTTCCATTAATGTCGATTTCATCTGTTCTTTGAAAGAAACTTTGGGCGGGATTCTCCGCCCCCCCCTCCCACTGGATCGGAGAATCGGCAGGGGGCAGCATGAATCCCGCCCCGCCGCTCCGACGCCAGCTGTCGAATTCTCCGGTGCTGGTTTTCGGGCGGGGATCACAATGCGCCAGTCGGGGGCAGTTGACAGCAGCCCTCCCGGCAATTCTCCAGATCCTGATGGGCCGAGCGGCCACCCGTTTTCGGCCAGTCCGACTGGTGTGAAATGGTTATGGTCGATCGCGGCGGGACCTGGCAGATGGCCGTCTCCTGGTGGCCTGGCCCGCGATCAGGGCCCACCGATCTGCGGGCGGGCCTGTGCCCTGGGGGCACTCTTTCCCTCCGCACCGGTCTCTGTAGGGCTCCGACATGGCCGGCGTGGAGAAGAAACCCCATGCGCACGCACACGCAGCAAACACGGCAGCGGTTCTGCGCCTGCGCCAGATCATGGTGGCGGTTCTGCGCATGCACCAACTCGCGCTGGTCCATGGCGTCCCTTCGGCACCGGTTGGCACGATGCCAACCCCTCCGGCCCTGGCATAGCCCCCGGAAGTATGAAAAAAATGAAAATTGCTTATTGTCACGAGTAGGCTTCAATGAAGTTACTGTGAAAAGCCCCTAGTCGCCACATTCCGGCGCCTGTTCGGGGATTACAGAGAGTACGGGAAGTACAGAGGATTCCGCAACTTCCGGGCGGCCTGATGCCGGAGTGGTTCGTGTAGCTCTTGGCACTGGCATCGTGCCTTCCGGCCAGTTGCGGGAGAATCCCGCCCTATGTTCTTATGCCCATAGAAACCACCTAAAGTGTGTTTGTTTTTGCTTTATTGTCTTCTTAAAATCGCTTTTGAGTGTCAGGTATTTTTTCATCATCGTTGTTCTTGTTACCCATCAAATAAATTTCACTTTTAAATACACCTTGTCTTGTTGAACTATCGCCCATCCTGTTCTTGGCTCTCCATACACTCCGCCTTAACCTGTCGACAAACAGTGTCACCTCGGTCTTCTCTAAAAGTTCTTCTCTTACCCTATTCACTTCCTCATCTCCCATCAGCACATCACATTCATGGTCCTTTTCCTCAATGTTCATATGAAAGTGCTTTTGGTGATGCTTGTGTCCTTGCCTATGTTATTTTTTAAGGGAACAAAATTTGATACTTTGGCCACCATCCAAGGCATCTGGACCATAAGCGGAGTGATAAACAATAACTTTGAGATCTTTTGATAAGATCACAAAGAGTACAAGAATGTATGGCATCACATTTAGGACACTGCATCAGTGCACAGATGAGTTACGTGTGAAGTAACTAATATGCAGGAAACCAGTTCAAAACAAATCCATTTAAGCATTTGGAAGTACTTGCAATTATGCATTGATGAATAGGTCTCAAGCATGCGCACGACTTGACAAAAAATATGGCTTTAAATGGTTGATAGTGCCAATAGAGTGAAACAATACCATTAAATGATCAAGGCACTGACACATACTCCATAGATAAACCAATTTTAAAACAATTGGGATAGAATCAAACACACTAATGTCTGTCAAAATGAGTAAAGTGCAAGGGTAAATAATTTTGATTGGAACAATCAAGGATCTGGTAGCAAGCGTGGTGAGGAGCATCCAGAAGATGGATACAGATGAATGGAGAGCTGGAGAGTATTTTAAGTCCACGCACGCTGTTATTTTGAATGATATTGAATACAGTGATCTGCAGATGGAGAGTGTCAGAGAGAAAGGAGCATCAATCTAATTATTCAGAGATCACATTCAAGTTACAATAGATTATGGAATATAACGGAATTTAACACAAATCATGTGAAGGGGACACACAAAAAAGGTAGTTTTCCTTTTTGCACAGATCCCCCCACTCAAGGGTTAGAGAAAAGAACCATCTTTGATTTTGTAAGTTTCGGATTCATTTCTGTAATTAGATTTTGTAATTCTTCAGTTCATCAAATTTTTATATTGTTAGTTGAATGTACTGAAGGTATGGTGTTATATTTAGCAGAACGACCACCTTCAAACATTGATTGGCATTATATACAGACTTTGTGTAATTTTGAAGATAAAGTAACTCATTCCAAGAGTGGAGGAATAGCAATCTTCAAATAACCTGCCAAAAGTCGCTGACAAGGGTCTGATTTCATACCAATTAAATGGGATTTTGAGACGATGGGCTCAAGCCAAGATATCAATGATGTGGACAACATATTTTCCCCAGGCTGAACAAATGAGCAAGGGAGATATCAAAACGTTATTTTACCTTGGCAAGAAGTAACAGAAACAAATGTTAATGAGAGGGTTTATCCCACAAGTATTTGTTATCTTAGAGGGCCAGTTAACGGACCATGAGATCCCTGGGTTTATTTGGTTTACTTTACTTGGTTTTGAATTAAATAGGAGACAATGGGAAATTATATCAAGAGATGACCATCACCTTGGAGAGACAAATTACACCAATCACAGGTTGATCACCCACCCCGTAAGCCAATTAAGAATTAGTCTAACCTCATTTTGGCCAATCAGAATGCAATAATGTAATTGATTACACTGTGAGATGTGGCATCCAATTAGTTAATAAGCAGCAGTTTTCACTGACCAAGTTGCACATTGAGGATGGAACTGAAGTTTTGTCTACAATGCCTGCTGTTCAGAATGAAGAGGTTCTGGGAGAAGAAGTTTCAACATAAAAGTGGCCTGTTTGGGCAAACCAAACGCCAATAGGGGAATGGAAAGGGTTAAAAATTATACAAGCTAAAAATCACACAAAGCTGCTAAATCCTCATAGACACAAAATTAGTGATGAGAAAACAATTGTTTCAGCTCAGACTGTCCACAAGTAACATTCAAGGATCAAATTATGGAGAACGCTTTATTTACAGAATGTGCAGAATGTGTGTCCACTACAACAAGGAACAATGAGGAAAGAAGTTGATACATTACTGGTCAAAATATATTCTTACATCTAGGTCTGAAAGTTATTAGATAAGCAGAGTAAAATATGTGCTTGATGATATAATTAAGTAGATGTATCTAAATTGCAATTGGGTTACGATACTCATATGCTATACAATATGTAATCCTATATATTAGTTGTGAATAGACATAGATAATTTTGAAACAAACACACATCTTTGATTGGTATATGCTAATTTCTTGTAAATCCTTGGATTAGAGCTCTGTAGTATGCCACTAGTTTGAATGCAGGAACTCTTGCTGTAGCAAGTAATAAAGGCCTTGTCTGTTTTTTATTTAAAAAACAATTTTCAATTAAGGGGCAATTTAATGTGGTCAATCCACCTACCCAGAAAATCTTTGGCTTGTGGGGGAAGCGACCCATGCAGACAGGGGGAAAGCATGCAAACTCCACAGGACAGTGGCCCAGGGCCAGGATCAAACCAGGGTCCTCAGAGCCGTGAGGCAGCAGTGTGAACCACTGCACCATAGTGCCGCTCTATAAAGGTCTTATTTTAAAGCTCCAAGACTCTCTGTCTGGTCACTCGTGAGTGAGAGTAAAGTGCACTAGCCGAATAGCTGCATTCTCTACCACAACACTTTGAAGAACTTTGGGGTGTAGTGGCACAGCAGCACAGTGGTTAGCACAGTTGCTTCACAGCTCCAGCCTCCCAAGTTCAATTCCCGCTGGGGTCACTGTCTGTGCGGAGTCTGCATGCTCTCCCCGTATCTGCGTGGGTTTCCTCCGGGTGCTTTGGTTTCCTCCCACAGATGTACAGGTTTGGTGGATTGGCCATGCTAAATTGCCCTTAGTGTCCAAAACGTTTGGGTGGGGTTACAGGGATAGGGTGGAGGTGTGGGCTTAGGTAGGGTGCTCTTTCCAAGGGCTGGTGCTGACTCAATGGGACGAATGGCCTCTTTCTGCACTGTAAATTCTATCATTATGTTGAAGTTGCTATATGAATGAAAATCACTGCTGTTGTTGATAAAGCCATTATGTTTTTAGGGCATTTTAGCTATTGAAAGTATGTGTATTTTCCTGATTCTAGCTACCCATTGCCATTCGTCATTCAGTCAATCCCCTATGAAGAGGTGGGATAGTCTGAGCCACAACATCTGCCAAGTGCAGACATCCTAACAAAACTGGAAAGTATATCATGTTCCAAGAAAGCAAGCTAGTAAGTGTCTGAATATTTTATGACTGAAACGTACTTCCAACTCCAGTATGTAATTTGGCACGAAGAATATGATGCCAGAATCTCTGAATTCCATGTCACTGCAGGAAGCCTATTATCTGGTAAAAGTGCTTGAAGAAATTGAGCCTTTATATTCTCCCAGCAAGGTTTCTAATGAGTGTCATTAAATAGTTAATGAGTGGAATTGTGCCATGTACATTATTTGTGTAATTTACTTGTGGTGAAAATATCTGTTGTGTTATGGACAGTGGCTGAAGATGCAAGTTTAGGAATTTAGCATTGACTTATCCTCATTGATAGAATGCTATAAATGTCAGGCCAGTTCCTGCTAGATTTGAGTGAAGCAGGTTGTCATCCAACACTCGAATAAAAATAACTCCACAGAATTGACAGAGAGAAGAAAATACTACACTGAGCTGATTTTGTATCATGTTCCATAGCACTCAAAGATTTGCTCCTTCAAATTAAACTTCTCCATCTTTTAAATAAAGTTGTCTTTCTGTCACGGAGTAGCAGCAGTTACCACAATGCACGATTAAACTGGAATCCTTACTTTCAGTTCCTGTAACTCTGCACAACGGAAAAGACATTTTGAGGTAGGTAGTGTATATGAGGTAGAGTTCGAAAGCAACAATCACCCTCAAAATATTGACAAGCTCTATTAGATCACCAAAAGTCTAGAGGCTTATCAGGCAGAATCAGAAACCCTAATGGAAGCTCAGAAACCTGTTTGTTTTGGAGAATGTTGGAATATAGATTATTATAAAGCAACATTCAAACCAAGTCTCCTTGAGGGCAACACGGTGGCACAGTGGTTAGCACTGCTGCCTCACAGCATCAGGCACCCGGGTTCAATTGCGGCTTTGGGTTACTATCTGTGTGGATCTGCATATTCTCCCAGTTTCTGCACATTCTCCCAGTGTCTGTGCAGGTTTCTTTGGGTGTCCGGTTTCGTCCCACAGTCCAAAGATGTGCAGGTGAGGTGAATTGGCCATGCTAAATTGCCCCTCTGTGTTCAAAAATATGTGTAGGTTAGATTACGGGTTTAATGGGATAGAGTGGAGAGTGAGCTTGGGTGAAGTATTCTTTCAGAGGGTCGGTGGGGACTTGATGGGCTGAATGGCACTTCTATGATCATAATTTTTCATGGAATTAAGAATTGATTGCATTTCTGATGCACAGAAACATAATCAAAGCATTTCTTTATTAACAAAGAGAACTTTTTTACATTTTTACCTGTTTATTTTGCACAGGGTCGGATTATATATTTAGGTTTTGTTTTATGTAGAACATGCTCAATTAATCATTTCCAGATTTTACGAAATGCAGAGTTTATCGAGATTTAATTGCAACATGGCTAGTTGGGACCATGACCACAGGTACAACTCTTTATTCGTTCATGGGACAAAGGTGTCACAGGCTGTGCCAGCATTTATTGCCCATCTCTAATTGCCCTTGAGTTAAGTGTCAACCACATTGCCGTGGGTCTGGAGTTGCATGTAGGCATTAGTGAACCAGATAACAACAATCGGCAGTGCTTTCATTAGACTTTTAATTCCAGATTTTTATTTAAAACAAATTTCACCATCTGCAACAGCAGAATTTGATCCTGGGTCCCCAGAACATTACTTAGGTATTGGTTTACTAGTCCAGCAACAATACCACTACGCCACAGCCTTCCCCTAACTCTCAACTTGGTATTCTGGCCTTTACACATTCAAAACATTGCCGATCTGATACATTTCAGCACCGTACTGTCCCAAATGGGCTGTGTGCATTCACCAATATGTTAATACAATTGAACGAACCTTGCTTTTTACGAGATGGATTATTAATGATGCCATTATCACATTACTGAAGTATTTTCAACGATAAGTGGTAAAATCTCAAGGCTCCTACACACTGTCAAATTAAGTCACTTTCAACAATTTAAACCTAACTTAAATTTGACAGCTTGTTTGAGTAAAAATTGAATTCGACAAGTGTAACCAAAAGGTGGATAGGGCCTGATAGTCTGTGATTCATCTGAAATCCAGGTAAGCATATTCTGGCTTAATTCCAATGTCCCACCAGGTGCAATTCTGGAGTATTGAAAAGAGTAGCAGGAGTATTGAAAATAGTCACCTGACACTCCATCACTGCATGGTTAGTGCCAATTAATAGAGCTGAGTATTTAGGCATTTTTGGATTCAAAGGCTGGGTCTTCCAGTGCCCGTTAGAAACATGGTAGATTTCTGTCTGCCCGAATGCATTTCCTTTGGAAAACCTGAGGGGGAAATCACACCACCACATGGTTGTTCTCTGCTGCTGTGAGGGAGGGGGGCCTAGTACAGTAGCATCCGTTAAAAGGTCTGTGCCTGATGACTGTCTGGCAGCTCTGTGGTGTTCATTCCTGCCTCGGAATCCATCATGACACTTGACTTTATCAGCCACGGTTCAGTGGGCAGCACTCTCTCCTGTGATTCAGAAAGT
This sequence comes from Scyliorhinus canicula, assembly GCF_902713615.1. NCBI lineage: Eukaryota > Metazoa > Chordata > Chondrichthyes > Carcharhiniformes > Scyliorhinidae > Scyliorhinus > Scyliorhinus canicula. The sequence goes on from NC_052146.1 coordinate 214,881,313, forward strand.
TGTGAGTTCAGGTCCCACTCCAGGCACAAAAATCATTGACACTCCAGTGGAGTACTGAGGGAATGCTGCACAGCTGGAGGTTCTGCCTTTTGGATTCCTACATTACAACAGTTATATCCATTTCCTTGGCATGAAAGTGCTTTGGCCATCCTAAGGTTGCGAAAGTTGCTATATAAATGCAGGTCTTTCTTTCTTCTTTACTCAAGCACCTCACCAGATATTTCCACAAACAGGAGTGTGAAACTGGTGAAATGGAGGGTGTGTTGGAGGCTGTAGGAGGAACTGAGTGTGGGTGACGAAGATCCAAACATCTCTGTCTGGAGGGAGGGGAGAGAGCAAATAATCACCTCGACTGAGGAACTAAAGAACACAGAACTCATGGAACCAATCTTCAAACACATCGGGTGTTTCCATTTGTGAATGTGCTCAGGAAATGAAAAATAGTGTTGGCGGGCGAACACAGTATTACTTTTACTGCTACAAAAATAATTTGTATTCGAGACGCAAAGGCATCTCTGAAACTTCCTTTTATCCTTCTTGTGAGCCAAACTTGAGAATTTGAGAATAAACTTGAAACAAGCCAAGTGAGAGCACTTTGAGATTCAGTTCAGTCAGGTAGTTGACTGTTGCACAGATTACCAACTGTAAGGGAAATCCCACGGAGGGGGGAAAAAAGTATTCAAAACTGTTGAGCCTTCATTACAGACAGAAAGTTGGCATGAGCTGCGTTTCTAGCAATGAAAAAGTCTTCATATGATTGTGATGAAAGAGGCTGGAACTCAGCTGCTTTATGTGAGCACCCTGGGAAATAATGGAATCAATTATCAGGGAAAGAAAAACATGATTTATATTGGATTGGATTGGATTTGTTTATTGTCACGTGTACCGAGGTACAGTGAAAAGTATTTTTCTGCAAGCAGCTCAACAGATCATTCAGTACATGGGAAGAAAAGGGAATTGAACAGAATTCAAGAAAATACATGAGAATACATAATAGGGCAACACAAGATATACAATGTAACTACATAAGCATTGGCATCGGATGAAGCAGACAGGGTGCATGATTCTGACCCAGTAAACTAAAACCAATGAGGATTCATCGCAACACCACCGTTTGTGAGCAATCTCCTTGAATTTTTCCAACAAGTGACATCCCATTGGACTACGGAATACTCAGTGACACTGTCTGCCGAGACTTCCAAAAGGACCTGACAAAGTTGCTCATCGCAGAAATCTAGTTAAGCAGCAGGAACTTAGAATGATACTTGGGAATGAGGAATAAATTGTTCAGCAGGTGGAATGGTGTGGATACTGGTTGGAGCAATTGTGTCGAAGTGAAGGAATCTGTGGAATGGAAGAGCCCGACAATGGGTATTCCTACAGTTTCTAATTGACAATAAAAATTTGGATTCAGAAAATTGACCCAGTTTACAGCTAGTCCCAACCTGCAGGGGGCAGTTAACCTGACACCAGAGGAGGGGGCAATTGATGCCGAGGACACAGTTCAGGAACCACAGAGTTGGATAAAGTGTATAAGTGAAGGAGGGGAAAGAAAAACAGATGGATTTTAATGTGGAGCATTGTAGTGTATTGCTGATTGGAATGAAAATGGCTAATATAAGTTTTCCATGGGCTGGGCATGGGTGCCCAGCCAGCCTCCTTACCACCTGTTTCATTTTTGGTTCAGGGTTTAGGTGGGGTTTTGTTGTAATGATCTTTATTGCCACAAGAAGGCTTACATTTTTTTTTATAAATGTTTTTTATTGGGTTTTTGAACAAGGTATAATTACCGTTATGTACACAGGATAAGAAACATATATATATATATACACATATTTAGAAGAGAAGGGCACACCCCAACATACCAAGGAGAAGGAAATGGTACATAGTAAAAAAATAAAAATAAAATATGAAATAGAATAACTGGTAGGGTCTTGTGCACCAGCTTGACAGCGGCAGCTCTGTACACCTGGCAAAATTATTTACGCCACGACTGTTTGGGGTGGGGGGAATTGGGGAGGCATATATACATTTGGGTGCCGGGGAGATAATTACAGTGTGTGATACTTGGCTGTGTTTCGTCAAGAAGGCTTACATAATTACGGCAATGAAGTTACTGTGAAAATGCCCCGGTCGCCACATTCCAACGCCTGTTCGGGTGCACAGAGGGAGAATTCAGAATGTCCAAATTACTTAACAGCACGTCTTTTGGAACTCGTGGGAGGAAACCGGAATGCTCGGAGGAAACCCACGCAGACACAGGGAGAACGTGCAGTCTCCGCACAGACAGTGACCCAAGCCAGGAATCGAACTTGGGACCCTGGTGCTGTGAAACAACAGTGCTAACCACTGTGTTACTGTGCTGTCCACGTAAGGGTTTGGCTGTTGCATTAAGAATGCGGCCATAGGCTGCTAGTCATTAACCTTGGGCGGGATTCTCCGAAATCGCAGCCAAGTGTTGACGCCAGCGTCAAAACCGGCGTGAGCGGCGCCGGTGTCAAAAGGCCTCCAGGCCCAGGTATTCACCCCTTCCAGGGGGCTTGTATAGCGCCGGAGTGCTGTGTATTCAAAAGCTGGCGCGACACGGCCGGTGCAGGTCCGCGCATGCGCGTGGGCTGCCGTCTCTGCGCTGGCCCCTGGGCAATATGGTGGAGCCCTACAGGGGCCGGTGTGGAAGAACATAGGCCCCCCCCTCCCAGAATTAGCCCGCCCACCGATCGGTAGGCCTGGCCACCATGGAGGCCCCCCCCCCCCCAGAGTCGGACAGCCCGCCCTCCCACCAGGACTATCCAAGATTCCATTGGTTTCCTTTCCAATGATATTGAGGCTCTTCGGATCCTTCCCATATTTCACTGATTCATTTCAATTCTATTAGATATTGGCAGCGGAACTGATCAATAGTTGTGAGCTATTTTCTAATTTCAAAATATTAAAAGGTATTAGATTGCTCGGAGTACAACCTGCTCCGTCAGTACTTGTTCATTTTGACACACTCATCATGGCTGCTGTTTGCTGTGCTTGTGCCGCTGTGCAGAAACATGGGCATCGTACAGCAGGCACCTCAAATCCTTGGAGAGGCATCACCAATGCCGCCTCCGCAAAATCCTTCAAACACACTGGCAGAATAGGTTATTGATTTATTGATCATTGATTTGGTGTCTTTAGGTACTGACTGAGTGCATAGCTGGAGAATGGAATTATTCAAAAGACTGAAAAGATAGTCATTGTTTCAGATAATGAATAAACTATTGAACTTTAGGGTCATGTCTGCAGAAATTCAGACATTGTTTCAATGAATGTTTCGTATAATGAATAGACCGTTGTATTCCAGTGCATTTAGTAATAAGAATGTATGAAATAATTAGTTACAGCAAGGTTGATGGCTAGCCATGGCGTGCGAATTCCATCCTCGAAAGGTGGCGCACATTGACACTGAATTAACTTCGATGGACATCAGTAAATCTTACGTAATGGCCAATGTTTAATTAATAAATCATCCTCTGAATAACAGGTATCTATTTGAACAAATCAAGAGGTCTCAGCTGAGAATTAGAAACCAATGAGAGTAAATGAAGGATTAGACCATCACGGCAGCACGGCATCATGGCATTAAGGCAGCACGGTAGCATTGTGGATAGCACAATCGCTTCACAGCTCCAGGGTCCCAGGTTCGATTCCGGCTTGGGTCACTGTCTGTGCGGAGTCTGCACATCCTCCCCGTGTGTACGTGGGTTTCCTCCGGGTGCTCCGGTTTCCTCCCACAGTCCAAAGATGTGCAGGTTAGGTGGATTGGCCATGATAAATTGCCCTTAGTGTCCAAAATTGCCCTTAGTGTTGGGTGGGGTTACTGGGTTATGGGGATCGGGTGGAGTTGTTGACCTTGGGTAGGGTGCTCTTTCCAAGAGCCGGTGCAGACTCGATGGGCTGAATGGCCTCCTTCTGCACTGTAAATTCTATGAATAAGGATTCCCTTAAAAGTAACACCTCATGGTCAAGGGTTCGTTACGAATTTATGCCTTTCTGAATTTTTTTTTAAATGTAGAGTATCCAATTATTTTTTTTTCCAATTAAGAGGCAATTTAGCGTGGCCAATCCACCTTACCTGCAGATCTTTGAGTTGTGGGGTTGAAACCCACGCAGATATGGGGAGAATGTGCAAACTCCACACAACCAGTAACCCAGGGCTGGGTTTCGAACCTGGGTCCTCAGTGCCGCAGTCCCAGTGCTATCCACCGCGTCGCATGCCGCCCTGCCTTCCTAAATTCTTGAACCATCTATCGATTCACTTTTGTTTAAAAGTTATTGGGGCCTCACGGTAGCATGGTGGTTAGCATCAATGCTTCACAGCTCCAGTGGTCCCAGGTTCGATTCCCGGCTGGGTCACTGTCTGTGTGGAGTCTGCACGTCCTCCCCGTGTGTGCGTGGGTTTCCTCCGGGTGCTCCGGTTTCCTCCCATAGTCCAAAGATGTGCGGGTTAGGTGGATTGGCCATGCTAAATTGCCCGTAGTGTAAGGTTAATGGGGGGATTGTTGGGTTACGGGTATACGGGTTACGTGGGTTTAAGTAGGGTGATCATTGCTCGGCACAACATCGAGGGCCGAAGGGCCTGTTCTGTGCTGTACTGTTCTATGTTCTATTTCTTTATATTTTTCTTATGCTTTTATGTTTAATGCTTTTCACTATGTTCTGACCCATTTATGTATTATTTGATCTACATTTTGATTTAGTTCTTATACAAGTGTATAATTAGCAATAAAGTTGTATTTTGGACACCTCCAATCAACGGGACAATCGACTCTTATTAGAAGATAGAAGAAAGATCCTACAATGTGGCGGGCCAGCCAGGAGGGCAACGGAGAATAGGTCAAACACCATACGAGGCATCGGCAGCGGATCGGCAGAAAGAGGTAAGAGGCCCTCAAACCTGTAACTGTATGGAGTCAGATGACTTCCGACGCCCTACTTGCGAACGTGACCAGGGTGAAATTGGCTCGAGTCCCAGTAACAGGCAGGCATCTGACAATAGTATAGATGTATTCTACAGCATTATGGATATATATATTGCGATCCTTTCGACTAAAATAATAGTCTATGACTTGAGGCCCGGGGTTAGAAATACTGTTTCGGAGTTGAAATGGCAGCCAGAACCTGCCTATAACCTCCAGGGGTGGCCAAGTTCCACCAGAAATTTCTGCAGAAGAAATATTTCAGATGGCAAAGAGGTTAATCGAACAGTGATTTGATTTGACCACGACGGGTGCAGAAATGGAACAGAAATTTTGAAAGTATGATACTTGCAAAGGACAATGGTCCCTTGATGATATAAGAAAAGTTTGGGAAAAGCTACCAGTATTAGAGATAGATAAAGTCCCGAAGGGCCAAAGGCATGCAGTCAGCCCCTTTAAAGTCAAAACGGTATAAGTCCGAGTTAGTAAAAACAGTCTCTTCAGACGGGAATACCAGAGTTACTCGAGTCAAGTTTGCCCAACGGTTGGTCCACAGACCAGCTGATCTGGAAAGAATTGATAGATTGAAAGAATTACCTAACCCCAAGAAAGGAGGAATGGGAACATGGGAAGAGCTTGAGCGATTACGACATACTTACAATCTCCACACGTTGGACGGAGTTTAAGTTTTGTTGGTAGTAATTCCTAGACGGGAAAGCAGACAGTTTTCTAGCGATGTTGAAGAAGCACGAGGGGATGACGAACAACAGCTAGAAGAGGGTGGACTGTAATTAAGCAATGGCTGTTAAAATACAACCTGCCAAAAACTGATTGGACACATGATTATGGCCTATTACATATGGAATCAGCCCCACCATGTACCAAACAATATCCCATCAACCCGTCCTTAATTGAAGGAATTCTGCCTATAGTGAAGCAACTAGAGGAAAGGCAGGTATTGATGAATTCACACAGTTCATCGAAAAGCCCAGTTTGGCCTGTAAAAAAAGCAAATGACACATGACGCCTAACCATTGACTACAGGAAGGCAAACCTGGGTATTGGTAAGAAAGCCCCTTTGGTGGCTGGCCCTTCCACCATTTGTAATGCCCTAACACCAGAACTTGAGTAGTTTTCCGTTATAGACGTAGCCAATGGCTTTTGGTCAGTACCAATAGAACAGAAGGTACAACCATGGTTTGCTTTTACCATACAAAAGCAGCAGTATACCTGGACAAGACTACCAGAGGGTTTTCATAAGCGTCCTACTGTATTTCACATCAGTAAATCTGAAGTAATAGCCAATGTTTGATTAATAAATCATCTTCTAATTAACAGACATCTATTTGAACAAATCAGGAGGTCTCAGCTGAGAATTAGAAACCAATCGTAAGTGAGGGATTAGACCATCGATAAGGATTCCCTTAAAAGTAAGATCTCGTGGTCAAGTGTTCATTCCGAATTTATGCCATCCTGAATTCTTGAACCATCTATTGGTTTACTTTTGTTTAAAAATAATTTCTTTATACTTTTCTTATGCTTTTATGTTTTGCACGTTTTGCCATGTTCTGTCCAGTTTATGTATTATTTGATCTAAGTTTGGATTTAGATCTTATGCAAGTGTATTAAAGTGAATAATTAGCAATAAAGGTGTATTTTGGACACCTCCAATCAACCAGACAATCGACTCTTATTAGAAGAAAGAAGAAGAGATCCTATAATAGGCGTGCCAATGTGAGCGCCCTCTCCCAGGCCAATATCCACAGTATCGAAGCATCGGTCATGCTCGATCAGTTGCGACGGGTGGGCTACATTGCCCGTATGCACAACACAAGAGTCCCAAAACAAGTGCTGTACTTCGAGCTCTGCAATGGCAAGCGATCACTAGGCGGGTGGAGGAAATGCGACATGGACACTCTAAAAACCTCCCTAAATAAATGCAACATCTCCACCAACACGTGGGAATCGCTTTCCTTAGAACGCATAAGCTGGAAAAAAATATCCGTGAAGGCGCCAATCACCTCAAGTGATGTAGGGTGGAGCACTCGGAGGCCAAGCGTAAACAGCAGAAGGAGTGCAGAATCCAGAGTCTCACTGACCCACCTCATCAAACACCACCTACCAAACCTGTGGCAGAATCTGCGGATCCAGGATCAGACTTTTCAGTCATTACAGACTGCACCTCCCTGGAGTAGAAGCAAGTCATCCTGAGGAACTGTCCAAGAATCTGTGTTTCTTTAATTTCCTGTAATCTTTTCTCAGTGGTTGGTAAGTGTTTGGTAATGAGTAAAGTAAATGCTTCCACTTCATCAATAAAATTTAAATCTTCCAGCTTGGCTCCTTCCACTGGTATTCTTGATAATGTATCTGCAGTCATCTGGTACTTCCCTTGAATATACCCAGTAAATGAATCGTATCTCAAGGGTATCAGTCTGAAACATTGAATTCTATCTAGGTGACATTTTTGCAATTTCCTTCAGATTAAGAAGAGTAAATGCCCTTAGAGTTATGTGATTTTCTGTTTCCTGCTTTCCAAAGCCTGAAAATATGGATGAAATTAATTTCTTAATACCTCACTAGAAACATAGAAGATAGGAGCAGGAGGAGGCCATTCAGCCCTTCAAGCCTGCTCCGCCATTCATCACAATCATGGCTGATCGTCCAGCTCAATAGCCTAATCCTGCTTTCTCCCCATTTCCCTTGATCCCATTCGCCTCAAGTGTTATATCTAGCCGCCTCTTGAATGTGTTTCATGCCTTAGCCCCAACTACTTCCTGTGGTAATGAATTCCACAGGATCACCACTCTTTGGTGAAGAAATACCTCCTCACCTCTTCCTAAATAGTCTACCCCGAATCCTCAGACTGTGGAGCTGTGAAGCAACAGTGCTAACCACTGCACTACCGTGCATATCCCTAACACCGTAAGCTGTTTGAATCAAACCTTGGCTACAGTGTCAAGAAATTTCCAACAGAAGTTACAGTGCAAAAGATCAACCCTCATTACTGTGGAATCTCTCAACTCTCATTGTAAGAACACATTCGAATCAACAAAATCAGGGACCATCAGACAACTTGTCTCCTCAGCTTGATCCTATAAAAAAGGAGCGCCATGAAAACCCATTATTTGTTTGATTAAAAATTTGGAGTACCCAATTATTTTCTTTTTTTTTCCAATTAAGAGGCAATTTAGCATGGCCAATCCATCTAACCTGCACATCTTTGGGTTGTGGGGGTGAAACCCACGCAGACATGGGGAGAAATGAAAATGAAAGGAAATGAAAATTGCTTATTGTCACAAGTTGGCTTCAAATGAAGTTACTGTGAAAAGACCCCAGTCACCACATTCCAGCGCCTGGTACGGGAATTGAACCGTGCTGCTGGCCTGCCTTGGTTTGCTTTCAAAGCCAGCGATTTAGCCCTGTGCTAAACCAGAGGATTTGGGAGAAACACATCACAGCCTATTTCAAAAAATAAAAAAAATAAAGGTGTTCAGTTTTGCCTCCGTCCCCTGTATAACATAAACCATTTTACTTTGTCAGATGATACTGAAACATCTGTGTTCGTATAAAGCTTGAATTCTGTGCGATGACCATCAACTTCTAATTTATTGCTCCAATATTATTTTCTCTTCTGTTAACTACTCCTAAGAAGGTTTTTGTTTCTTCTCTTCTCTTCTTGGATTTCACTTGGTTTCATTGCTATCTTTTTCTTCCTACGAGCTAAGGAGCTTTGGACCTGCAGACTGTGATGATATGCATAAGCAATCTTGTATATAATAATGTTTTTGACCTCCGACCTACCATGTGACTCTGTGCCTAGGGGAATTGGGAGTAAGTGGTGTTGGTTAATAGACGTATTTTGCAGTAGCTCTAAAATAATTAGTGTTAGTAGTTTGTTATATATTTATTCCAGTTACCTTTGCCACGCATTTGTTTTATAATAAATTATCTTAACTTGTCAAGAACCACATGTTCTGTAGTGTATCATTCCTGCCAGCCAGTTTACAGAACATGGCATGGTACCAGGCCTAAAGATCAATTAAGAACCAGTAGATTCTGCAAAGATCCGAACAATTAAAGATCAGTATGAATAAGAAGAAGGTACAATAAGGAAACAAACATTTTCTACTAATCTCGTAAGCTACTGGTAACAAGTACTCAATGCACGTTAAAAACTTCGAAGCCCAGGATGGAAGATTTAAAGGCACCTCAACAGCTTTGTGTTACTGGTGGCAGAGATGAGAATTGGTGGGTGTTTAAGCAGCAGTTCAAATTCTATGTTACAACCCTTGGTCTGCAGGCACTGCCTGATGAGAAGCATATCATGTTGCTGCTCACTGTAGCAGGTCTCGAAGCAATTGAAATTTAGAACACGTTTGTCTTTGATAGATGGCGGATAGCAAGAACTTTGACGAAGTTCTCAAGCAATTTGATTGGCATTGCTATCGTTTGAGGTCTATATATTTTGCATGTGCATCTTGAAATTGGGCAAAGTATTTGATAATTTTCTCACCGACTTGCAGTTGAAGTCGCAGTCACGTAATGTTAGTACCCTCCAGTCGTCAGATCGTGTTTGGATCCCTAATGAGAACGTACGCGGGAGGCTACTAAGAGAAAATAAGCTTCAACTTGATGATGCGATCAAAATATGTTGTGCTAGCGAGCTTGCAGCAAAGCAGATCAGCACATTGAATCTCTGACATTTTGGCGGGAAGGTAGAAGCGGTGGCTGGCGCCATTAGTGTAGTGACGCACTTGAATAAAAAAAACCTGGTCCCAGCGCAGGTGGCCATTTTGAGCGGCTGACCCGATCCTCCATTTCATGCCAGCGATGTGGCAGATGACATTTGGATGGCAATGTTCAGCATTTGAAAATATTTTCTCCAACTGTAACAGCAAAAGTCATTTTGCGACACAATGCTTTTCCGGGAAAAAGGCAGAACAAACAAAAATTATCAACACAGTTGATGAAGTGTGCCTCAAAGACACTGGCCGGGATTCTCCTCTACCCGGCAGGGCGGGGGGTCCCGGCGTGTCGGAGTGGAGTGAACCACTCCAGCGTCGGGCCACACCATAGGTGCGGAATTCTCCGCACCTTTAGGGGCCATGCCCTCACATTGAGGGGCTAGGCCCGCGCCAGAGTGGTTCCCACACCTCCGGCTGGCGTGAACGGCCTTTGGCGCCACGCCAGCCGGGGCCGAAAGGACTTCGCCGGTCGGCGTAAGTCCGCGCATGCGCCGGAGCGTCAGCGGCTGCTGACGTCATACCGGCGCATGCGCATGGGAGGGGGGTCTCTTCCACCTCCGCCATGGTGAAGACCATGGCGAAGGCGGAATAAAAAGAGTGCCCCCACGGCACAGGCCAGCCTGCCGATCGGTGGGCCCCAATCGTGGGCCAGGCCACCGGGGGCACCCCCCGGGGGTCAGATCGCCCCGCGCCCCCCCCCCCCCCCCCCCCCCAGGACCCCGGAGCCCGCCCATGCCACCAATCCCACCGGTCAGGTAGGTGTTTTGATTCCCGCCAGCAGGAGAGGCCTGTCAGCGGTAGGACTTTGGCCCATCACAGGCCAGAGAATCGCTGCAGACCAGCACAGCACGATTCCCGCCGCCGCCGAATCTCGGGGAGCGGAGAATTCGGGACATGGCGGGGGCAGGTTTGACGCCGGCCCCGGGCGATTCTGTCGGAGAATCCCGCCCACTTTCTTTGTCAATATGATTTCAAATGAGGACAAGGGTAGTCAAGTCATGCAAAATGACATTGCCTTTGTAACAATTTGTAGCAATAGCGTATTAAATGCAAATACCCAGAAAGACAAATGGACAGTCTCATTAATAATTAATGATACACTTATAAACTCGGCACAGGTGCGAAGGCCAACCTTATCAATTTGTCAGATTTAAAAGAACTGAGAATTAAACTGCAAGTAGTAAACAAAACAATATTGTTAAGAGTCCACAACAGAAACTAAAGTATGACATTCAGAGCATGGAGCTTGATGTAAATGTGAAAAATAGAGTTCACACTATTAAATTTTCCATTGTAGTGGCGGAACGCAAATCATTGCTAGGAGTAGAAGCATGTGAGGAACTTCAGCTAGTTAAGCAGGTTAGCTTTACAGTGCAGACAACATGCAACCAGACAACATGCCTCAGTCAACTCCATGCTGAAGAATTTCCCTGAGATATTTCAAGGCACTTCACCGTACACGTATAAAATCCAATTAAAGGAGAACACGAAGCCTGTGATTCATGCACCTAGATATCTACCAGCTCCATTGAAAGACAAATTGAAGGATGAGCTAGAAAGAATGACAGATTGAGGTGTAATTGGTTTGTTATGGGCCAGGGTTTAAAGAACCCCAAAGTGTGTCATGGAGTTCACCTGACCCACAACTTTTAATAGATTGTGGTTATGGGGAGCACACGGGCCTACTTTACAGGTGTGGTGCATCAGAGAGTTAAAGTACTTTTAAATTACAGCAAGTTTATTTATGAAACCAGTTAACACTTTATAAACCAAAATTAATCATCGACTATCAACACCAATCATCCCCACAGATACAATATTCTAGAAGTAACCCTTAATCTTTCCTTGCAACATCTATGAGACAAAAGACCCTTTTCAACACAGAGATCAGGTTTAAATTCTCTACTGAGAGCAGTTATCGCTTTGCAATCATCCAAATGATATGGAGACAGTCTTTAGATTGCAGAGAGACCCTGATCGAGCTGCTTGCTTTTCCTGCAGTTATCCAGCTCTCAAAACAAAACTAAAAACACCGTGTAGCTGCCTGCTCAAAAACAAAAGTGAAAGACAGACAACCCAGCTCCACCCACACTCTGACATCACTGCAGCTATTTGATAAACACCCATTTCTTAAAGGTACTCTCACATGACAGGTTTGTGTCAAAAAGAGAAATGGAGATCTACGAATCTGTATTGACCCCAAAGATCTGAACCTCAACATTAAAAGAGAACATTATCCCACACCAAAAAGGGAGCAAATAACATGCGATATGGCAGGAGCAACTTGCTTCAGTAAGTTAGATGCTTCACAAGGCTTCTGGCAGCTTAAATTAGACAAAGAAAGCACAATGCTATGTATGTTCAATACAGCTTTCGGAAAATATTGCTTTTTAAGGAAGCCATTTGGCATAATCTCTGCTTCAGACATTTTCCATCATGCCATGGAGCACATAGTTGAAAGGATTCCAGGAGTCTGTGTTTATGTAGGTGACATAATCATCTGGGGATCAACATGGGAAGCACATGACAAAAGGCTTCTCAGGGTCCTGAAGAGCATTAAAAAGAATGGCTTAAAGTTGAACAAGACTAAATGTCAAATTGGTGTGGACAGCAACATCTTCTTAAGTGATAAGCTGTCTGCACAAGGTGTTCAGCCCAATCTAGATAAAATAAAGGCAATCTTGCAGATGCCACGTCCCAATGATAAAAAAGGTATATTACGAATGTTAGGGATGATTAATTTTGTTGGAAAATTCATTCCCAATCTTGCAGCTAAAACTGCACACCTCCGAGAAACTATCAGGAAAGACGCAATATTCCAATGGTCTGCTGCACATGAACAGGAATGGCAAGTATAGCAAGTATCATTGCCAACAGCGCCAGTCCTGATGTTTTGCGACCCAGTCAAAAATACCAAAATTTTGACGGACGCATAAAAAGGATGGATTGGGAGCAGTCCCACTACAACAAGATGCAGAAGGAAACTGGCTTCAAGTGTCATATGCATCCAGATCAATGTCAGATACGGAACGCTGGTAAGTACAAATTGACAAGGAATGCTTCGGTTTAATTAATGGTCTTACTAAGTTCCATGATTATGTATATGGTCTTCCAACGTTTGTAGTGGAAACTGACCACAGACCACTGGTCGCAATAATTAAGAAAAATCTTAACAAGATGTCTGAGAGGATTCAGCGAATGATCATGAAGCTGCAATGGTATCACTTTGAGCTGATCTACAGACCTGGCAAGCGTCTCATTGTTGCTGATACACTATGTTCTAAAGGTTCCTGCTCAAGTTTCCACAATGTAAGAGCAGAGTTAAGTCAGGCAAATGGATTTTTGCTTTGACAACAAAGCATTATAATTCCACAATCATTGAGACCAATGATCCTTAAGAAACTCCATGAAGGGCACTTGGGAATAGAAAAGTGCAAGCGTAGAACCAGGGATGCAGTTCATTGGCCAGAGAGCACCCATGTCATTGAGGTTGATAACTGCGAAACCTGTCAAACGTTTCAATGTAAACAAAGCAAAGAGCTGGGGCGGGATTCCTCGACCCCACCCGCCGGGTCGGAGAATCGCCGGGGGCCGGCGTCAATCCCACCGTGTCCCGAAGTCTCCGGCACCAGAGATTCGGTGGGGGCCCCCCACCCCGGCGATTCTCCAGCCTGCGATGGGCTGAAGTCCCGCCGCTGTCATGCCGGTCCTGCCGGCGTGGATCAAACCACCTACCTTACCGCCGGGACCAGGCGGCGCAGGCGGGCTCCGGGGTCCTGGGGGGGGGAGGAGGCACGGGGCGATCTGGCCCCGGGGGGGTGCCCCCACAGTGGCCTGGCCCACGATCGGGGCCCACCGATCGGTGGGTGGGCCTATGCCGTGGGGGCACTCTTTTCCTTCCACCTTTGCCATAGCCTTCACAATGGCAGAGGCGGAAGTAACCCCCTTCCCTGCGCATGCGCGGGAATGACGTCAGCAGCCGCTGATGCTCCGGCGCATGCATGGACGTCCGCCGGCCGGCGAAGTCCCTTCGGCCCCGTCTGGCATGGCGCCAAAGGCCGTACCCGCCGGCCTGCGGGGTGCAATCCACTCCGGCGCGGGCCTAGCTCCTCAATGTTAGGGCTTGGCCCCTAAAGGTGCGGAGACCTCCGCACCTTTGGGGCGGCCTGACACCGGAGTGGTTCACACCACTCCATCACGCCGGGACCCCCCGCCCCGCTGGGTAGGGGAGAATCCCACCCCTGTTGTAGATGGGTGAGAGCGCCATAACTCTGTGGCAGTAGGTTGGCATGGAACTCTTTTACCTGAATGGAAAGGAATACGTTCTGGTCATTGTCTACTTTTCCAATTATCCAGAAATAGCACAGCTAGCGAATTCCACAGCCAGATGTGTAACAAAGCATGTTAAATAGATTTACACACTCCATGGGATACCAAATGTATTCATGAGTGACAATAGTTTTTGTTTCAATTTGTTTTAATAGTTATGAGTGGACAGGGTTTGCATGTCAGTACGATTTCAAACACGTCACCTCGAGTCCTCTGTACCCTCAGTCTAACGGAAAGACAAGAAGGGCGTTCATATTATTAAACAACTGCTAAAAAAAAGCCAAAGATAGCAGTGAAAACACTTATCTTGTGCTTCTCAGCTACCGTGCTGCACCATTATCAATGGGCTTTCACAAGCTCAGTTGCTGATGAATAGGCAACTGAGCTCAACTTTGCCTTATATTCCTGAAGAACCAGTTAACCGCACCCTAGACAGGCATCTGAGCCGGGATTCTCCTCTACTGGGCGGGGCTTGGGGTCCCGGCGGGATGGAGTGGCGTGAACCACTCCGGTGTCGGGCCGCCCCAAAGGTGCGGATTTCTCTGCACCTTTAGGGGCCAATCCCTAACCTTGAGGGGCTAGGCCCACGCCGGAGTGGTTGGCGCCACGCCGGTCGTCAGGAAAGGCCTTTGGCACCACGCCAGCCAAGGCCGAAGGGACTTCGCTAGCCGGCGGAAGTCTGCGCATGCGCAGGAGATTCAGCGGCTGCTGACGTCATCCCCACGCATGCACAGGGGAGGGGGTCACATTCACGTCCACCATCGTGAAGACTATGGCGAACGTGGAAGGAAAAGAGTGCCCCCACGGCACAGGCCCGCCCGCCGATCGGTGGGCCCCGATCGCGGGCCTGGCCACCGTGGGGGCACCCCGGTGCCAGATCGACCTGCGCCCCCCCCAGGACCCCGGAGCCCGCTTGCGCCGACTGGTCCCGCCGGTAAGGTAGGTGGTTTGATTCCCGCCGGCGGGACCGGCATGACAGCAGCAGGACCTCGGCCCATTGTGGGCCGGAGAATCGCCGGGGGGGGGGGGGGGGGGGGGGGGGGCGGGCGGCGCCGGCAGGCGCGGCGCAAATCCCGCCCCCGCTGAACCTCTGGTCCCGGAGACTTCGGGAGACCTCGGGGGCGAGATTCACTCCCCCCCCCCCCCTCCCCCCCCCCCCCCCCCCCCCCCCCCCCCCCCCCCCCCCCCCCCCCCCCCCCACCGGCGATTCTCCGACCCGGCGAGGGGTCGGAGAATCCAGCCCCTGATCTCTCAAAAAAGGAGGCAAAAAGACGTTTTATAATAAATCTGTGAGAAGACTCCAACCATTTCAGCCAGGTGATGCAGTCAGACTGGAAGATTCCAAAGGGAATAGATGGTCATAGTATACGAAGGTACTGCGAAAGGCAGGTCCAAATTCATATCTCATCATCACAGATGACGGCGTAGTCTTAAGGAGAAACAGAAGGGGCTCTGCTGAAGTTGTAATGCAACCACCAGAAGAAGTAGGAAGTGGGCCTAAGACAGCTGCAGTGCAGCATATGGAGCCACAACAACAAGATACAGACACAATACAGGACGAACGATAAGCAGCACCCACAGCTACAAAGGAAGATGAATTAACTTCACAGATTCAGCAGCCATTCAGAAGATCAATGACGTAAACCTGAGCGACTGAATTTGTGAAGGACTGTAAATTTCTGAATATTATAATGATTTATGCATATCATATTAAATTGTAAAAAATTAAGTAATGAATGTAAATAACTGCATTTCTAAAAAAAAGGGGATGTGATGACATGCATAAGCGATCTTGTATGTAATAATGTGCACAACCTCCGACCAGCAGATGGTAATATAAACTACCATGTGACTTTGTGCCTCGGGGAGTTCAGAGTAAGTTGGTGGATAGATATATTTTGCAGTAGCTCAAGAATAATTAGTTAGTGTCAGTAGTTTGTTATATACTTATTCCAGTTATTTTTAGCATGCATTTATTTTATAATAAATTATTTTAACTAGTCAAGAATGGGATGTTCTGTAGTGCATCATTCCTGCCAGCCAGTTTACAGAACATGACACAAACTATTCTATAATGTCCTTGTGGTGATCCACTGTGTGCACCTGTATTCGGGGATGTGAGGTAGGACCTGCACTACCGGTTCGCCATAGCCCCTTCCGGCTAGCTCCGACCATAAGGAGCCGTATAAATATGCGTGACCTCCTCTTGATCAGCCATTTCGTCAGCTGCAGTAGGAGGCCACGCATCTGACTGTAATAAAGCCACAGTTGTACCAATCTGAATCTTTCGTGCAATTGATCGTGCATCAGTCCCAACTTCCCATAGTTATGGTACTCAATTCTCCATGATGTGTGCCCTACTTGTTCAGGGTTTTCCTGCTACACCGAGAACATCTCAAGGTTGTGGGGGGGAAACGGCTGAGGGGTTGCTGAGCTGTTTCCTGATTTTGCGGGCAATTGCTTCGCTGAGCTCTTTCTGATTTGACTGACATTTTGCATGTCTTCACACCTTTTGTTCTAAGGGGCACCACGGGCGGGATTCTTTGCCATCGCGTTTTACGACGGCGTCAGAGGCCCCCAGGAGCAGAATCCTCAACCCTACAGGGGCCAGCATGGCACTGGAGCAACTCACACAGCTCCAGCTACCTATACCGGTGTCAAACAATGTCGCGGATCTGCGAATGCGGAGCCCCCACCAGGAGAGGCTGGCCCGCCGATCGGTAGGCCCCAATCACAGGCCAGGCCACGGTGGAGCCCCTTCTGGCGTCGGAGCCTCCTCCCTCCAACCAGGCACCCCTCCCCCCCCGTAGGGTGAACAGCGAGATCCCGCCGGGTAGGACCACATGTGAACGGCGCCGGCAGGAATGGGGCTATCTTGGAGGAAACTAGATCTATCGCATGCGGAGAATCGACCGCGCCGGCGCCAATGCTTCCGATTCACCGGTCACCGGAGAATCGACGGACTGGCAATGGGGCGTGATTCGCGCCCGGCCCGGCAATTCTTCGACCCGGCCCCGGGGTCAGAGAATCCCGCCCCACGATCTTCATGGGGGCAGCACGGTAGCATAGTGGTTAGCACAATTGCTTCTCAGCTCCAGGGTCCCAGGTTCGATTCCTGGCTTGGGTCACTGTCTGTGCGGAGTCTGCACGTTCTCCCCGTGTATGCGTGGGTTCCCACCGGGTGCTCCGGTTTCCTCCCACAGTCCAAAGATGTGCAGGTTAGGTGGATTGGCCACGACAAATTGCCATTAGTGTCCAAAATTGCCCTTAGTGTTGGGTGGGGTTACTGGGTTATGGGGCTAGGGTGGGGATGTGGGCTTGGATATCGGTGCTCTTTCCAAGAGCTGGTGCAGACTCGATGGGCCAAATGGCCTCCTTCTGCACTGTAAATTCTATGATTCTATGAACAACCGTTCTGTTTAGCTTCCTAAGCTCGGTCTGTCGCGTTATTAGTTCTTTCTTTGTGAGAGTTAAATCTTTCCTCATTTACAAAAGGTCAGATCGGGTTTCACCTGAGGCCTCTTTCCAGTATACGATTGCAAATTAATTAATCTCTGAGAAACCCAAAGTCACAATTAAGTCGCAATTCACTGCGAGTTTGTACAGGCCATTTCTAAATTTATCTGTGGATTTACCCAGTTACAACTCCGATTACATTTCACTTATTCAACGAACGAATGCTTTTGAACACTAAGACATGAATTGAATGGCTGGAGGATTTCCTAATATGAGCTCAACGCCTCACTGATGTCCTGTCTTGCAATAATGTTGTCTGCTGTGGCCCCCACTGCATTGGGTAAAGTACTGACACGATCCTCCTGGCCCCTTTTATGTAAACGTGAAGCTGTTCTGTATCCAGAGAATCTCTTCCTCCAATTCTCCCAACTTTGAGCCTGTTGTGAGCCTTTAGTGCTTTGGAATGGTTCTGGCAGTGGCAAAGTTGGGTCCATGCTTCTCCTAAGCACTGGACCTGCTAATGTTTCAGTATTTTACCTTATAGATTGTGATCTGTGCTCACTGCTTTTTTGACTCCATACTTAGGTGAATCGTCAATCCTTTTTCCTCTTGATCTTTTCCCAAGGATTTGTAAATCTCTCAGGTCTGCCGTCTTCTCCTGGAGTTTTACTGAGTCTTTACCCTCTGTCTGCTCTCACTATGTTTCAGATGGTACCCATGAAAAGTCGTCAAAAACCACCAGCTGCCATCATCTTTCTTGAGTTCAGGGTCTAGTTGGGGTTTTGGTAGCGTTTGCCTGTTACATAGATTCATAGAATTTACAGTGCAGAAGAAGGCCATTCGGCCCATCGAGTCTGCACCGGCTCTTGGAAAGAGCACCCTACCCAAGGTCAACACCTCCACCCTATCCCCATAACCCAGTAACCCCACCCAACACTAAGGGCAATTTTGGACACTAAGGGCAATTTATCATGGCCAATCCACCTAACCTGCACATCTTTGGACTATGGGAGGAAACCGGAGCACCCGGAGGAAACCCACGCACACACGGGGAGGATGTGCAGACTCCGCACAGACAGTGACCCAAGCCGGAATCGAACCTGGGACCCTGGAGCTGTGAAGCATTTGTGCTATCCACAATGCTACCGTGCTGCCGCTAAGTATTTTACCATCAACTGCTATTCATCAAAACTATTCTTCTTTATTTACAGATTTACATACATCTGAGGAACTCTACACACGATTGTGCTTCTGCTTCCCACCAGATCGCAGTCTCTTAGTCATGTGACATTGCATCATAGTTGCATCAGTAGTTACATCAGTATCAGGTGTTACTGATGTTAACCCATTACTCTATACTGCCCACCATTGACCTTTTCACCATAATACAGAAGGTGAGTAAACTACTTATTATTCCACCTGCCTTAGGCCTACTGACTTCAATTGCCCAGTCAGAAGCCTTACAGCACCAGGTTGAAGTCCAACAGGCTTGTTTCAAATCACTAGCTTTCAGAGCACTGCTCTTTCCTCAGCTGAATGAAGAGGTGGGTTCCAGAAACATATATGTAGACAAAGTCAAAGATATAATACTCTTTTTAATGTCAGTGTCTACATGCGCGATCTTCTTGGAGATCCTTTCCATTTTGACCCTACAGTTTGCGGTGTCGCTGGTAGCCATGATGTGGAGATGCCCATGATTTTAACTGCTCAATTAAGGGACAACTAAGGGCCTCAATCCATCTGCAATGTTATTATAAAACGCTGGGCAATGGCTGGTGGGCCAGTGTGCAAAGGTCGTTGTTGAAAATATTTCCTTGAAAAGGCAGGGAGAAAGAGAGGGACAAAAACTGGAGGATGCCTTTTGTACATCGGGGGTACCCTACCCCCAAAATGCAACCGACCTCTCTGCCATTTGTTCCTCTTGTCAGAACCCCAAAACTTAGCCTCCTATCCCCCTTTCATCTCTCATCCTCATTTGGCACTCCCACCCCTCTGTGCCCTAAAAGCCCAGGATAGAACTATCTCCATTCTGGACTAACTTTCCTTCGGGAGGGGCCACAGTCTGCCCCCCACTCTCCCCTCCCCCAACCCTGGTGAAATCCAGTCCCATATGTTTCTACTTTGTAAAGTCAGTTACAGTCACTGCCTATCTTAGACCTCCCCAGAACTGAAAATGTAATGTTTAAAGTATCAGTACAACATATATAATAATTCAATAATTATCATTCAAACTACCCAGAACCAATAAATCCAATAGGGAGGGCAGGAGGCTCATTATCATCCAGAGAACAGTGAGATTATGGAACTTGCTACCACAGGGAGTGGTTGAGACAAATAGCATGGATAGGCTAAACGCATGAGGGAGACAGGGATACAAGGGTACGTTGATAGGATGAGGTGCAGTAGGCTGGGAAGAGACTCGTGTGGACCATAAAGATAAATGGACCATTGCTCTGAATATCCTTTTCCTATGTAATTCTCTGCTGTTCTGAACAAAATGCTCACTGTTACTCAGAGTTTCCTGTCTGGTGCTGTAATTCCCTGAAAAAGTAATTTTCTCAGATATGCCAATTACTGTGTCAGAAAGCTGAGAGTCAGTTTTGGAAGCACTTGACTGGAAGTTCAATTATATGGTTTGCTGGCTATATTTTCTGCGAATCAGTTCCTTCTGATTATCTACTTCTAATGTCAATAACAGCAAACTGCATTGTTGCTCCAGAATATAGGTGCAGGATGATTCCGTTCGGAGTTTCGTTAACAGTTAAGGTCAGCCTTGTTATGGACATGTAATATTGAACTCCAGGCGTAGTTTGGCAGCTTTGCGATATTTTTCCCACTGCTCAGACAGAATCATCCCACGATTCAGTCTATCACTAGTCTTGATTCGTGCATTGTAACTGTCTGCAATCAAATTTTCTGGAGGTTCAGGAAAATGTTACGGTTGGAAACACATCTATCCATTCTGTTTTTGTACCCATTCTTGAACCAGGGAAACCTTTGAGCAGCACTGATTTCAAAGTGGAATCTTTCCATTTTAAATTGAGTTCCGACTGGTTCCAACAGTTTCCTGCCTTTTGCTTATCCTGACAAATCAAAAACAACCATTGTTCAAATGAAAAGATCTCTTCATATAATAGCAGTCTCTGTTCATTTATCAAACTGCAGCGAGTAAGAATTAAAAAAACTTATTTACCAGGAGCACCAGTTATATTAAAACAAATTACATCACTCTGTCAGAGGAAATCATTCACAAATTTCTTAGACTGGATTCTCTGTTTCACGATGCCGGCAGGGCCATTCACGATCGGGCGGAGAATCCAGCGTCGAGCAATATTCTCCAAGACCACCTGATTCTACGGTCCTCTGGGCTGGGAACACGTGGGCGAGAATTGGCGCTGGTCCTGACAAGCATGACCCTGAGGCAATGGACCTCAGTGGGTCAAGGGGTTTAAGTTGGCCCCAAAGTCCATTGGAAGGCTACCCTCCCCCCACAATGCAACACCTGCCCACTCCACCCCCACCAGACCCCCCACCCTCCTCACCAGAGACCTCCAGCAGAGACCCCTCAATTAGATGGAACCCCCCAGCAGAACCCCCCAATTACAGACACCCCCTGATTAGAGAGATTCCCACTAGAGAGCCCCCACCCAATTGCCGAGACCACCCACCAGAGACTCTTTCCAGGAATTGACAGGTGCTGCTTCCTCTGCCTGAGCCAGCAGCTGTATTGCACAGGTGAGTGTTAAACAGTGATTTGTTTTCATTATGAATTCATCAATTAATCCTATCACGTTGAGCAAAACCAGGTCTCGTATAGCCTGCCCTCTGGTTAACTCCGGAACGTGCTGCTCTCAGAAACTATCCTGAAAACATTCTTTGAACTCTTCATTTAGACTACCTTGGCCCATCTGATTTTTCCATTCTATATTAACATTAAAATCCCCCATGATTATCACCGTGCCTTTCTTACAAGCTCCCATTATCTCATTTATACTCTATCTTACCATGCAGCTACAATTAGTATACCATTCCCACAAGTGACTTCTTACCTTCACCATTTCTCATCTCGACCGACACTACTTTAACATCCCAGATTATCTGAATTTAGGTCATTCCTCTTTAGGCTCTAATATTGTCATTAATTATTAGAGCTACACCGCCACCTTTTCTTAGCTACCTGACCTTCTTAAAAGTCTTTTACTTACTTATTTAATTATTTGTTTATTTATAAATTTAGAATACCCAGTTTTTTTTTCCAATCAAGGGGCAATATAGCATGGCTAATCCACCTACCATGCATATCTTTTGGGTTATGCGGGGTGAGACCCACGCATACATGGGGATAATGCACAAACTCCACACGGACAGTTACCCAGGTCCGGGATCGAACCCGGGTCCTCAGCTTAAAAGTCATGTACCCTTCAATGTTTATGGCCCAACCTATGTCATCTTGCAGCCATGTCTCTGCAAAGTGTATCAGATCACATTTATTTATTTCTATTTGCGCCATCAGCTTATCTGTTTTGTTTCAAATGCTGCCTTCATTCGCGATACCTTGTACTAATTTTGTAACCTTTAGCTTTGACTGCTGTTTTACACTTAGATTTGTACTCACATTCCCTTCCTGTCATATAATTCAAAATGGACTTAAGTAGGTTAATAAAATATTGTTATGCAATGTGTGTTTTGCACGCAACTTCACACAATGGGGTGTTTTCAGCCCATGTTCGATGTCAGGAACATCAGCGATATGGATGGAATATCTGGAGAGAATCGGGAAATGCGATCCTTCCCGGAGAGATTGCGTTTCCCGATTTCCCCCACCCTTTGTCGGTGATCTCATGTGGTTTATGCCTAAAAAGAGTGAGAACCTCATTTTAAGGCATTTAAATAAATCTGAATATGATTAGCCAGCCCCCCACCCCCTCGCTCTCACCCCATGAAACGTTTCCCCTTGGTTGAGGGACCAATGACCAGGGAGCATAGACTTAAAGTAAGGGACAGGAGATTTAGAGGGAATGTGGGATTAGAATACTTAAGTGGTTGTTTTTGACCAGCGCAGATGTGACGGGCCAAGGGACCTTTTCCGTGCTGAATCCATGATTATCCCCTTACTGAATATTCAAAGTCATATTCAATAGGTTTACAACAGCTTTTTAAAAATGAGATTCAGTCAAGGTGATCCCTCCAGGGTCGCAAAGACAATTATAACCCCTGTGGGAGAGGGACATGCCCACCAGGCAGTGCCAACATTTGACGGGGGCAGTGGCAGGGCGGGTCCTCTGACGGGAGCCACATGTAGGGGGTGGTGGGGTGGAATGGTTTCTCATCATTTGTGATGGGGGGGGGGGGAGAGTAGCGAGGCCATTGAGAGTGAAACTTGGGAGTGGGGGGGGGCAGGAAATGGGGAAGAGGAAATGCTGGCGATACCACCACAGTGGAGGTGGGGGAGGTCGGGTGGGGAAGAGAGAGCCCGATGATTGTGGTGGGTCAGTGGGGGGGAGAGACAATGTTCAATTCTCCTTCAAAGGTGAAGTCCTGATCTCTGTGGAACCAGGTGTCAGCTCTATCAGGCCCCTCCCTGCCAGAGTGACAGTGTAAACCCCGCCCACTTGTTTCTTTTCTTCAGAGAGGCTCCAGATCTGGAGTGAAAGATGATCTGTGTAAATGGAGCGCTGGTTTTGAGTCAGAGCCTTACACTTTGAAAAAATATGGTAAGATTCCACCCAACATGTACAGAAAAATCATATAAGTTGGACCACGGAAATAGGCCATTCAGTTCAATCAGACCATGTTCACGTTTCCTTCTACGTTACTGTAATCACATTTACATTCTCAAACCTCGTCATCTGACTTGAGGAATTTCAGGTTCATTTGGTAAATGATGTTAGGAATGTACTAAGGTTCAGAGGAACTGAAGGAGGACCATCAGCCCCATGCCTCTGTTCTGCCATTTGTGGTGAATGTATTACGGCAACCATTCACCACTGTATTGCATTGTACTATGTTGTTGCCCTTGTGGGCTCCATCTATGGACCACTGTATCACATTACACTGCACTGTATTATGTTGATGCCCTTGTGGGCTCTGCCCCTGGCTCCGCCTCCTTGGGGGAGGTATATAGAGCTGCTGCCCTGCAGGCGGCTCTCAGTGCACAGCAGTCGCAGGCAGGCACAGTTCTAGCTGGTTAAAACCACTGTTCACTTCAACTCACCGTCTTGTGTGAATTGTTGGTTGCATCACCATTCATCGAGATCAAGGCTGATCTTCAACTTAACTCGACCTACTGACTTGGTTCCATAAACCCTTTGCCTAAGGAAATGCAAGGATCTCAGTTTTCAAGTGGCTCCCAGTCTCAACAGCTTTTTTGAGGGGGAGAGTTCCGTTTTATCTCTGTGATGACGTATTTTCAGACGTCACCCCTGCACAGTTCAGCTCCAACTTTAATGTTATGCCCTCTTGTTCTGGACTCTCCTACCTGAGGAAAAACCTTCCATCAAACCTAGCAAATGCATGAATCATCTTCTCAGAATCCTCCCACGAGCACTGCCCCTCCCTGTATGCAGGTTCAAATCTTCCCACAGCTCTTATCCTTGCCTGCATAATGGGCTTGAATCCTCGTGAAGCCCTGCCGGTACATTCTGTAGATATTTGGAAAATAAAGGCAACTACAAAAATAGTAGCTGATGTCAGTGTTTAAGGTGTCCAGAATATATCGGTTTCAATTTGTATGTATAAACATATACAAATCTTCCTGTGCTTTAAAGACCTCTCTCATATTCCGGAATCTTTGCTGTCCTTTCAAGGAGTTTTTCAATAGGACCCATTCCTGGCAAAACTTTTGGGAAAATTTATTTTGCAACAAATGCTGGATTTTTATTAAAAAAAAGAATGCAGGCAATAGTATTACTCGTCACCGAAGCAATTGGTAATATATTGGCCATTTTATTTCTGTTGCATTGCTGCATCTCGTGAATTTAATCCAGTAAACGGGCAGCAGGGTAGCATTGTGGATAGCACAATCGCTTCACAGCTCCAGGGTCCCAGGTTCGATTCCGGCTTGGGTCACTGTCTGTGCGGAGTCTGCACATCCTCCCCGTGTGTGCGTGGGTTTCCTCCGGGTGCTCCGGTTTCCTCCCACAGTCCAAAGATGTGCAGGCTAGGTGGATTGGCCATGCTAAATTGCCCTTGGTGTCCAAAATTGCCCTTAGTGTTGTGTGGGGTTACTGGGTTATGGGGTTACTGGGTTATGGGGATAGGGTGGAGGTATTAACCTTGGGTAGGGTGCTCATTCCAGGAGCCGGTGCAGACTCGATGGGCCGAATGGCCTCCTTCTGCGCTGTAAATTCTATGTAAAAATTCTATGTAAACCATCTCCATGTCCGTCAACAGAGTAACTATCAAACAAAATTCAACAACTAGTCACATTAGGAGGTATTAGGTGACCAAAAGATAGGTCAAAATGGGATGATTTAAGGAGCGTTTGAAAGAACGAAAGTGGGGAGGGACTTGGCACTTGAGGGCACACCCGCCTAAGGTGGAACAAGGGAAATCGACTAGGAAGAGGGGAGCCCTGTAAGTTTGAAAGCGAAGGTTGATCTTGACAATGTATGTGAAAACCGCACAAGGAAGACGTTTCTTGGGCGTGTAGCATTTAGAGTGTTAAAGCACTGAACATTTTCCATTATTGATTCTAAGATGAGCTCATCTAGTATAAATATGGAAAATGTCACTACATCAGAGGAGTCTTCACCATTTTCCCTCATTGTATTATGAAGGACCATTAATTTTAAGAACAGGAAATGGTACTAATTCACATTCTTCGAAACAAAATCCATTTGGAGATGGAACTGTGTGTGAGATTAGAAAAATATAATTAAAAATTAACTGAATTAGATGAATAATATACTCTTTTGCAATGTGTGCATTACACGTAACCCCCTCCATTTTACTAGCTTTTGCTCTGTCCATTTTTCTTTTTCAGGAGTTTGAGATAGTTAATATATGTGACTGCAAAGACAATCTAGTCATTCATTAGGAGGTCCAGTCCCCAATGTGTTCAGAAAAGACACTGCTTGATTGAAACTTAAACTGAGCCAAATGTTTAAAACCTGTTTCCAGCAACATAAAATGTTAACTTACCACTGGATGAAATAATGTAGATAGCTGCAAAACTGAAGGAATAATTCAAATATTTAAAATCTTTACATTTTACTTTTATATCACGTTGGTATTAATTGAGCCTCCCTGCCGTCTTACAACATTCAGATGTTTTTCAGACAATATGTGCAGAAATATACACACATATAGGTTACAACACGGAAATAGGTCATTCAGTCCAATCAGTCCATGTTCATGCCCCCCCCCCCCCTCCCCCCTTTAGCTCTAATCGCATTTACATGCTCCATTCTCAACCTTATCTTGAACTTTGGCATTCTGCCTCAACCGCTAGCCCTTAAATGAATTCTACAACCTCTTAACTCTAATTATGAAGAGATTTTGCCTGCTCTCGGTTCTAAGAGATCATTTTTAATGTGGGGTGAGAATCACAGGGTGAGAGTTTGGAAGAGGAGCTGATATATCCAGTCCCCCAAGCTGTGGGGCCCCTGAATCAACCCGTGGTTGAAACGACATGCATGTTCAAATGACATTACCCGATTGCAGCGTTATATTAGTCTCTGTTTGTCCAAGTAAGGAACCATTCCCAAAGCTACAATGTCATCTGTAAAAATGACAAAATGATTCAGGAACTGTGGGGATAACGTTTACAAATCTAATTTTAACGTCCCACCAGCCCTATTCCTGTTAGGGTAAAGTTCAAAATCGATCCTTCAAACTTTCACTTTTTTAAATCCTGCCTCTACAGTGCCTCATTCTGGATCACTTAACCATTGCTTGTATCAACATTGCACAATCCTTTCATAATCTTACATTTTTTATTATTGCCCCACAGTGTATGATATTTGAATGAGCAAAGATCCAATTCTTCAGATTATATAAAGTTGTGCAATCTGGTTCATACTTTGGGCTGAAATTCTGCTTTGCGACAATTGCTTAATGTTGGGTCCTTTGTCTGCAATTTTCATGTAGGAGTTTCCTGTTTAAAATGATATCATGTCTAAAATTTCTATTACCGGGAAGTGCTCCACTCAACAACAAAAAATTGACATTTGGAGGTCTGGGAACCGCTGAGGCCTCCATTGTAAAGAAGGGTATAGAGACACTGGAGAATGTGTAGGAAAAAGATTGACAAAGACGGTCCCAAGACTGTGGAGTTTCAACCATCAAGAAGGACTACACAGACTGGACTCCTCTCCCGAAAAAAACAAAGGCTAAGGACTGATCTGATAGATGTCTTTAAAATTATGAAATGGTTTCCTAGGGCAGATGTAGAAAAGACTTGTGTGTGAGACAAAAACCGGGGGCTAAAAATGGTAGATAGTCACTAATTAGCTGAATAAGATATTCAGGGAAAACCTCTTTCCCCAGTGAGTTGCGAGTATGTGGAACTGTACAATTGGAGTGGTGCAAATGGCATGGAGGCAAAGAGGAAGCTATGTTAGTAAACAAGGGGAAAGAAGTAGAAGGAGATTTTAGCAGATGAGATGAAGGAGGAGGCTTTTGTGGAGCATAAATGTTAGCATAGACCCATTGGAATGATTGGCCCTTAGCTGTGTCTGTGTTGCAATTTGCAATTCTATGTAACAAAAACGACAAAATAAGGGAGTGTTAGGCAGCAATGAAATGTTGACATCCTGCATGGTCAAAGTGCCATGGAATCATTTTTGAACTGAATTTGTGTTTTGACTGGCAGAATTTCCAAATGTTCTGCCACTGACCACAGTAAAGGGCTGCGCTTCATATAGGAAACTATTCCACAGGCCTACAGTACATTTGCTTGGCATTATGTATGATTGGCACCAAATCGGCTGCATAGTTAACACAAGACCAAGGCTGGTGGCTGTTTGGTCCCAGTTTAGTTCTATTTGTTTACCACACAACCTGTGACCTAGCAAATAAAAAATAAACTTGCCTCTAACTTTCTTGCCTCATCCAAGTTTCAGACTCATGCTACGATATAATTCCACAATACTTGCTGAATTAAAATGTCCCAGTGGAAACATCTTTTCTACATCTATCCTACCAAATGACTTCATTACCTTAAACACCTCTCCTCCTAGAATTAAACTGGCAAATCAGTCACCCATTACACAAACTGTCCGATTCTCAGTTCCACTGAAACCAAATGAAATGGTAATTGAGTTTTTTCTCCAATCACCGAATCCACAATGCTAGTTATGTGCCTGGCCGCAAGTGGAAGTATTCTTTTCAGTGCTAGCGAGTACAGTGTCGCTGATTTATCAGAGCCGAGGCTGATTGCCTGATCATCCATATGTGTACACCTTTCAGCATCAGTCACTGCTGGAGTGAAAATCATTGTTGCTCGACCCAAGATGCAGAAGCAAGTCATCAAGATCATCCAACTCAGCACAGATCAAACCAAGACTCCAAGCTAGCACCTACCTGAATTGCCTCAGTTCAACACTGGACATTGCATTGACTGCCTGAAGCACGTTAATGAAAACAGATTATTAGGCGGCACAGTGACGCAGTGGTTAGTACTGCTGCCTCACGGAGCCGAGGACCCGGGTTTGGCTCCAGCCCCGGGTTACTGTCCATGTCAAGTTTGCACATTCTCCCCGTGTCTGTGTGGGTCTCACCCCCACAACCCAAAGATGTGCAGGTTAGGTGGATTGGCCACTCTAAATTGCCCCTTAATTGGAAAAAAAAAGAACTGGGTACTTTAAATTTAAAAAAAATTAGAATGAAAATAGGTTATTGTATTTGTAACTGTGGGATATTCCAATGTGTTTTGCGGCCAAAAAGTAATTTTTAAAATGTAGTTTCTGTTGCAACATAGGAAATGGAAGACAAGAAAAGTAATTTGCACTCAGCAAGATCTCAAAAACAGCAAAACAATAATTGCCTCGTGATCTGTTTTGAGTGATGTTGTTTGAGGGACAAACATTGCCAAGGACACTGGGGCGAACTCCTCCGTTCTCCTTTGAGATATTCGAAAGAGATTTTTTATGGCAACATGCGAGAACAGATGGGGTCTGGGTTCAACATCTCATTCAAGAGACAGCAGTACCTCCCTACAGTGCGGAAGGAGGCCATTTGGCCCATCGAGTATGCAACAACCCTTCGAAAGACCACCCTACCTAGGCCACTTAGGCCCAATCCCCCACAAACCCTCTGAGGGGTTGTCCTAAGGGACAACTTAGCATGGCCAATCAACCTAATCTGCACATCTTTGGACTGAGGGAGGAAACTGGAGCACCCAGAGGAAACCAACTAATGTCAAAAAATTGATTTCTGTGCTCAATTCTCTGGAGTCGAATTTGAACCCACCACTTTCCGACTCAGAAGTGCAAGTGTTCAGTAACTGAGCCACGACTGAATACTGGGATAGCAAATGTGCAGATTAGCGTACTGATGTAGATTCATGATTTATAAGCCTAGCAACCTTTAGGGCGTGATTTAACCAGAAAATAATATATGTCTAGTTTTGGGTGTGTATAGCGGGATGTTTCTTAGTGGCTGCAGTTGCGAGAAACACCCAATTAGTCAATGGCACTTTGCCATTTAATTTTGGCCTCCGGAGTTTCTCTCCACCGAGGCCGCACTTCGAGTCATTTCCCACTGACGAGCCCAGTAGGAAAGACTCCTTGCAGGTTGGATGCCATTTTGTCTGGATGCCCTGATGTTTCCCCCTCCCTTCAGCCCCTCCACTTATGAGCTCCCTCACCCCAACCTCACCCACCCCCCCGCCACTGGTAAGGCCCAACGGGCCCAATCCCTGAAAGTGCCAAACTGTCACCCAGCCACTCTGACACTGCCCCTGCCAGTCTAGCAGTTCCACCAAGTACCCTGGCACCCTGGCAGTGCCCCACCAGCCTGACAGTGCCTCCCTAGCAGTTTCCATGACAACCTGACAGTGCCACCCAGGTACCCCAGCAGTGCCAGTGTGCCACTGCCAGGGTACCAGGCTGGCAATACCAAGGTGCCCGGGTGCCAAGAGGGTGTATCAGGGTGCCATCCTGCCCTGTCCCCGACCACCCAGGGATCTCAAAAAGTTTGGGAGACACCCCCAGGTGCCATTATGACTGGTCTATATTTGTCAAAACCAGTGCTAAATGACGCCTTGGCGAGGCTTGTCATTAGGTCCCAGACACCAGGAGAATCCTGCAAATGCTTATTTAAATGAGCCTAATGGATCGTTTAAATATCCTGATCTGGATCATGCCAGTGAGGGCAAGATCCAGAGCACGACATCTAGCGACACTCCATTAAATCTTGCAAGGTGTCTTAAGTGTTGCAAATTTCACGAGTGGCCTCTCACGAGATTCAACGGCTTCATCCCGACACCAAGTCAGGTGTGAGAAGGCCGTTAAATTAGGCCCATAGTCTTTCATGGCAACACATAGCTGATATTTTCTTTCGTTGAAATTCTATGAAAAACCATCCATTCAAACAAACTTCCGTTTCTGAGACGGCAATGGAGAATCCGTGGACTTTTACGACAGAAATATCGACGCCTCACCTGGAACGATTCCGCTACTGTTGAGGGACCAGCACTGGTGCCGCGTGGAACACAGTCAATTCCCATGAAAAATGGTGCAGGATTGCCCTGGTCCGTGATTGACACTCGGGAGGCTGACAAACTACAGCTACACACTCTCCACGCACACACATATTGAAGCCAAAAAGATGGCACTGATCGTGCTGGAGTGTGCCAATACAGCTAATGGGGCGGCTTGGGCGAAAAGGCACCTAGGGGACTGACCTGGGGGGCCACCTGTACTACCCCCGGCACTAGGTTTAAAGTGGGCTGTTAGCGGTGTTACCAGCTGCATGGCTGTCTTGCTGGTCACGGAAATGGTGCTCCACGTCCGTCCAGCCCAACCACACAGCCCACTTCCTGGCCACCCCCCATTACTGCCCCCGGCCTGGCAGAAGCCCCCCAGCCAGCGGCACAACTGTCAGCAAACTGTGGCGATGTTGGACACTGCCCGTACACCCTCTCTCTCTCTCAGCAGCCACCACGCCAGGTTCACGAGAGACCCACGCCGTCGGGAACTCGGCCCATCGGAGGCGGAGAATCGCGGGTGAGCCCAGTAATGATATGCAAACGATGTTTAAAGTATGCGCGGAGTGAAACAATCACACCGTTTTCGAGGTGACGGAGATTCACCGCCTGTTGCGATTTTGGCGTCGGAAACTATTCTCCGCCCGATTGCACTCCCTGGGCGTGATTCTCCGCTGCCCACGATGGGTCGGGGAATAGAGGGAGGGCCTTCCCGACATTTTCCCCGCCCTCCCGCTATTCTCCCCGTCGCCCACGGCCACCCCACGACACGAATCACTGCTCGCCGTTTTTTTACGGCGAACAGCGATTCTCCCCAGGCCGATGGGCCGAGTTCCCAGGCCTTTACGGCCGTTTTCACGAACGCAATCACACCTGCTCTCACCGTTCGTGAAAACGGCCGCAAAGTGCCGTCCCGGACAACCATGGCACCGATTGGCACGGCCGCACCACGGCTGTGCCAAGGGTGGCATGGGCCTGCGATCGGTGGGCACCGATTGCGGGCAGCGGGTCCGATACCCGCGCACTATTTGTTCTTCCGCCGCCCCGCAGGATCAGGCTGAGGGGCATGACGGCCCGTGCATGCGCGGGTTTGACGCGTCTGCGTGAAGACGTCATCTGCGCATGAGCGGGTTGGAGCCGGCCAACCCGCGCATGTGCGGCTGACGTCATCGTGCGTGTCAGCCGCGCTTCACGGGGCCGCGCTGCTAGCCCCGCCCGGGGGGGAGAATCGGGTCCTGGGAGGGGGCGCGGAGGCTGCCGTGAAACACGGCCAATTTCACGGCAGCCTTTCCGACTCGCCGCATTTGCGGAGAATCGCGCCACCTGTTTTTGCCGTTTATTAATAGAGAATCCCACCTCTCTTCTTCAACATTAAACAGAATCTCCAGGTGATAGAAGAACCTTCAATAAAAAGACCACAATTTCTCACTCTTAAATTTTAATTAAGACCAGGAAGCCAAGCGGTAAGGTGAACATTGTTTTATTACAATCACAGAACTCTGCCTATGGCAGCAAATATATTTACCGAATGCCGTCCCTTTGGGACAATCAACATGCCGGTCCTTGTCCTTTATACAGAGTTCCAGTTGGATATGTGGAAGGGTATCTGTGCCTAGCAGTGCTCAGGGGTGTAGGAATCAGAGTCTCAGAAAACACCACTGTCTGTGCATGTTAAAACTGGGATGTAAGATCGGAGAACTGGTCAATCAAAGGGCCAGATGTGCAAAGGTGGCGGGAATGTCAACAATGTTCATGGGTATGAGGGAGGGAAGTGAGGGGAACAGCAGGGTATGGTGTTGGAGGTGGAGGGTTGAGGGACAAATGGAACTTTTCTGATGATTCCAACTGATATAATTACTGGACAGTCTGTCCCAGAGTGGAACCTTGGCTCAACAGATCCAACTTTTATTTTTTGTTTGGAGATGTGGATGAACAGAGTCCCAGGGGAGAATGTGCAGACTCCACACAGGCAGTGACCCAGGACCAGGATCAAACCTGGGACCTCGGCGCCATAAGGCATCAGTGCTAACCACTGTACGCTCCTTAGTTTATTACCTGTCTGTGCTGGCAGCTTCTGTGTTAAGCCTCTTGCTCCTTGGGTTACTTGTTTCCAACTGAAATCTAATTGCTTCCACTTCTCAGTGTGGGCCGCTTGTTGCTCAGCAACAGCTTAATATTTTTTAAAGCCTCTAATTGCTTTTACATCGTAAAACTTGAGTTACATTGCGGCCAAAGTTTAACATGAAATGAAACTATGCAGGCACTTTTGTTTAACATGAAGCTAAACTAAAATTGTACGGCTTTCTTACAGAAACAGAAATTAAACTTAAATTTATGCCTTATTTCTCATCCACACAATACAAATATAAATTGTTTAAATTATCTTTAGCCTCTAAACACTTCCCCTTTGAAAGAAAGAAAGCTTCAAACCTATAAAGATTCCTTTACAATCATGTTGGAGACACTTCACACAAATTTATCATCATAAATATCTAACAAAATAAACTATCATCTTATTTCATAACTGCAAATATCATATTATATCATTACAATGTTTTGACCAAAACAAAGTCAATGGATGTAACATCATTATCACGTTTTGTACATCAGAGCAGTATGCAACTCAAATGTGTGTTTCCCTTTCTTCTTGTCCCCAGGATAGAAAGTTTAATTTAAGTCTACAGTTCAATCGTTGTTTTGCTTCACTATAGCCATAGTTCCATTTTTAAACTTATTTCATGAACTCCAATGTGGTAAACCATCATTTCAATTTAACAAAGACAAGGTAGCATTTTTGTGCATTAACATCTCATTTCTTCTTTGGTCAAAATCTCTTTTAGCTGTTTCAAGGATGTTGTTAAGGTGCTTCTTATGTTCATTCAAAAAAGTTCTACACTCTTACTTTGTTTGACCGCTAAACATTTTAAGATCTTTTTGTTTCTCCAATCTCAGGTGGTAGATGCTGGATGCCCAACAGAATGCGTGGGGAGATTGGTGGAGATCCCTGAGGGTCTTATGCCATGCTCACTGTCATGGAGAAGTCCATTTGGAGCATGAACACTGCGTTGACCCTGAGCACCGAGCTTACGATCTCCTCCATTCAGACAGGTGCAGCTCCAGAAAAAGAATTAGGTGCTCAGACCAGCCAAGTGCTTACACAGGCAGCGACCTCAGGGGGTAACTGTCAGTGTGAGAGATGAATGAGGCACCTAGTCTCTCTGCTAGGTTCCTGTCCACCAGTGGTGAGTAGGGAGGCACAGACATAACTCATGCTGGTGGATGAGATGCCTGTGTTCTCTGTAGACTCTGCCCACTCTTCCAATCATGCCACCTTCATTGTCCGCGATGCCTGAGCAGTGCCCAGCAATGTCGCTGGACACACCCTCCCTGGCAGAACCTGTTCAGGTCCAACCAAACAGAGGACGGCTGACACGTTAATCAGGGCCAACATGACAGCAGGGTCAACAAACCGTTTTCAATGCCACAGTCAGTGAGGGGGGCACCAAGATGCAGCACTCACAAGTTTAATTTTAAGGCACGGTGAGCACAGGAAGAGGTTTTCACAGGTGATTTTAGTTGTTTTTCTTAATGCAATTTTTTGTCTTGATGTGACTGTCAACCATTTACGTTTTGTCTTTGATTGCATCTATACCATACAGATAAATCAGAATTTTGTGCCAGTGCCCTGAGTTTTCTATCTTTTCCGTTGGTGTAAGCCTCACCAGTGCCATTTGATAGACGGTGGAGGCAGCAAACCTATTACAGGAGTAGTGAGGTCCTGGCATGGTATTGTCTGAAATGTTTGAGAAGTGTTATGAACCCCACTGATAGTCAATGCATGGGCATCCCAAATCCCAGAAGGGAACCTTGGAGTGGCTGCTCTTAACTATTTAATTTTGCGATTTTGAAAATAATGTGAGAAACGAGGTGAAAATTGGTGAGGAAAGGGATCAGTCTTTTTGTGAATTCTTCAACTATCAAACTGTTTATTAAACTTTAAAATGCAACAAGAAAGACAACAGCAAAGAATAACCATTGCAATTAAGTAAAATAATGATTGCCCAGACTGTATACTTAAATTACCCCCCCCCCCCCCCCCGCCCGCAATCTAAATCTATCAACTTTCTAAAACACTGAGAATACATCTTCCCCAAAACAACATTCCATAGGTTTTAACACTATTAGGCCAAATCCAGCAAATATTTACCATACAGGACCTTTCTTCTTGTTTAGAGCAGAGGCTATGGGGTCTCACACGGACAGGTTTCTTCTACTTTTATTTCCAAACCCATTGCTTGATTCTCTGCGAGAGACTTCCTTTGCAATTGAGTATGAAAATGATCTTGATCCCTCGACTGCTAGTTTCCACTTTGCTTAACAAAGTATGTCTTTCACCTTGCTAGTTTAATCTGTGTCTGACAAGTCCAAAGATGTACAGGTTAGGTGGATTGGCCATGCTAAATTGCCCCTTAGTGTCCAAATGGTTAGGTGGGATTACTGGGTCACGGGGATAGGGTGGAGGTATGGGATTATGTAGGATGCTCTTTCAGAAGGTCAGTGCAGACTCGATGGGCCAATTCTGTGATTCTATGAAGTCCTCAGTGCAGACAAGCCCCTATCACTTTCATTTTTATCCAATTCTTTATTTTCATTTCAATCCAGCTTCCTAACAGAAGGTGGCAGCGCCTTTGGACTTAAAAGGAAGACCAGTCTTAGCAGCCTAGCTGAAGGGGTCCACATCAGACGTATTATTGGTCTTATTCCTTTCAGGCGAGTGCACCGACTACTGCGTCCTCTTGGTTCAGTGGTTCCCACCTTGCAAGAGCAAGATTATGCAGACAACAACTATGAGGGACTCGTGCTCTGGCAGATAGTGCAGATTGGAGCGGTCCAGGCATCGGAACCTAATTTTAAGTCGACCTATTGTCCTCTTCACCACTGCTTTCGTGGAGGCATGACAGTAATTGTATATTTCCTCAACCTCTGCCCTCAAGTGCCTGAGTGGCATCATGAGTCATCACCTTTTCAAAGGATATCACTCATCACCCAGCAAACATCCATCAGGCCGAACTGGAGCTTGCCTCAGGGAATATTTTGGGGTGAGAGCGAGGTCTGAATGTCACTAGGCCCCGAGGGGAATGCGCACCCAGTCTGAAGGGGGCTTTCCCCACAATCAATCAATCCGCCTGCCAGCCTATAAATTGAGGCTGGGTGGAAAAATACCGTCAAGTTGCCATTAAGTGGTCAATTATGGGCTGTAATTTAGGCAAGGACGGTATTCCCTTCCAAGGCCCTACACGCCCCAGCGTAAAATCGTGACCAGGTCGGGGAAGGACCGCGGAGTGAATCCCATCTATGCAAATTTACGCACCCCTTCCCCGACTCAGAATCCATCAGGGGTGTGTGTGTGGGGGAGGGCACACAAATCTGGCGTTTGAATGGTCTAACCAAGGTTCTGTGAAAGTTTAACGCAACATCTCCACTTTTCAATTCTATCCCTTCAGAAATAAACCCTGATATTTGGTTTGCCTTTTTATGGAATTGTTAACCTGTGTCGCTACTTTTAGCAATTTGGCATCTGCGTTCCTAAATTCCTTTTCCCCTTTGCCTCATTTGTTCTCTTATTTTCTGAGGACTTTTTGACCATCTTTTTCTTCCTACCAAAATACTCTACCTCACACTTAGCTATATCGAAGTTCATTTACCAATTCTGCAAGTTGCCTTCTTGTATTTTGTCACAGTCCCTCTCAGCATCAATTGCAGCTTCCAGTTTGGTATCATTTGCAAATTCTGAAATTATTCTCCTAATTCCTGAGTCCAAATCATGTATGGTGAATAGTATTCTGAGCTGAGATCCCTGTGGTTTCCTCTTGGATGAGCTTTAACATACGCTTCTCTGAGAGTCTCCCTTCTGATACTTGGCCACAGAGTATTGGGTTACTTTATGGAAAAATGAACAGCATCAGACAGTGTCATCTTTGAAAATCAGATGCTGACAGTCTCCTTCAGAAAGCTGAATGTTTGGTGACCAGAGAAAGCAGATACCTTATGTGATTGGCAAAACAACCCTAGACAACATGAAGAAACTTGTATTTGAATGCCCGGCATGTTGCTGTGATCTGGAATGCACTGCTTGGAAGATTGATGAAAGCAGCTTAAATGGTAACTATCCAAAGTAAATTGGATAAATACTTAAAAGGGAAACAAATTACAGAGGTAGGGGTGGAATTAACTGAAGCCGTCTCCCAAAGACCCGACACAGGAGCCATGAGCTTATGGCTGCCTTCTGTACTGTATCATAACACGATTCTCTGATGTGAAATTCATGCTCATTTGTAAATTGTGCCCAGTGTTTGGATTTTATCATTCTTTATTATTAAAGAGGAGCATTCATGCATGTTAACATTCCTGTTTGGAAAATATTGCTTCATCAACAACAGAGCTGCAATTTGGCATTGCTAGCTCTATTTATATTTAACTCACTTGTGGATGCAGTTTTCAGTGTTTATTAAGACCATCTAAAGCTATGTTAATTGTCAAAAAAAATAATGATTTGGTTACTCAATCTGTCCATTTTAATAATGGGTAGGTTTCAGACTGCTACTCAAACAGTAATGTGATAATGCCTTTGTGAATATAAATTTCTGGTTAGTGAGCCAAGCATTTTGATAGCGAGTTAGGCATTTGGATTAGAAGCTCAGATAGTACAGTTAACAAGCCGGATACCTCACCACACAAGCATAGAAACATAGACAATCGGAGCAGGAGTAGGCCATTTGGCCCTTCATTCATTACGATCATGGCTGATGATCTAACTCAATAACCTGTTCCGATTTTCCCCTATATCCTTTGATCCCTTTAGCCCCAAAAGCAAAATCTAACTCTTTCTTGAAAACATAAAGGGCTCGATCTACCAGCAATGCAGGTGATAGACACCGGGAGATCCCGTTAGCACAGTGGTGGGCAAACTACGGCCCGCGGGCTGCATGCGGCCCGCCAAAGGTCTTTATGCGGCCTACCAAGGTCAAGTCATAAAAAAAAAAATTTTTTTTTTTAAATTTTTTTTTTCTTTTAAATAAGGTTAATGGGGGGGGGGGGGGGGGGGCTGTTGGGTTACTGGTATAGGGTGGATACGTTGACTTGAGTAGGGTGATCATTGCTCGGCACAACATCGAGGGCCGTAGGGCCTGTTTTGTTCTATGTTCTATATGAGGCGCCCAGAATCATAACCGGGTGAAGCGCCATTTTTGAAAAGTAGAGAAAAAGAGGGCTA
This sequence comes from Scyliorhinus canicula, assembly GCF_902713615.1. Classification (NCBI taxonomy): domain Eukaryota; kingdom Metazoa; phylum Chordata; class Chondrichthyes; order Carcharhiniformes; family Scyliorhinidae; genus Scyliorhinus; species Scyliorhinus canicula. The sequence continues at coordinate 214,918,711 of NC_052146.1, forward strand.
AAGGCAGGATGCCGCCGGGGGAAGCGCTGAGGTATATGCCGCACGCTAATTGGTTACAACCGGGACTATTAATTTACTATGTGGCCCTTTAAAATTGTGAATTTCTGAATGTGGCTCTTGCGCGGAAAAGTTTGCCCACCCCTGCTTTAGCAGGTTCTCGGGAGACGTCATGATCTGCATCCTGCCCATTGTGAGAGGGATCAGTATTTGCCAAATCTACATATTAGAGTGAGACAGCTGGTCTCACTGTAAAATGCAGCTTGCCTGATCTAGCAAGGCCCTGGGATCTAACCTCCTCGCCTCGGAGATCTCAGGTGAGCGCTATTCAGTGCTGGTCCCCACAAATGGGGACAAGACAGAACGTCACTTGGGGGGGGGGGTCTCCCAGGGGAGACATCTGGGCAAAGTGGCATTCACACTGGTGCCACCTAGGCACCTTGGCACTGCTGGCCTGCCACTCTGGCACTGCCACCTGGGTACAAGCCTAGCACTGTCAATGTGCCCAGGTGCCACTGTTGGTCAACATGTAATGAATATATTTTTGGGACATGATCAGGTGAGCATGCCCATTTGACTTGACTGACTCTTTTTAGGAAAAGCACTTGATTGTATTGCCTCGGCAACAGGAAATCCACTCCAATGTAATAAAATTTCACACTAGCAGAAGAAAGATAAGAAATAGATGGAAGACTGGACCATTTGGCCCACCGAGCTTGCTCCACCATTCCCTACAATCATAGCTGGCCTTCCACTTCATTTTCCACCCACTCTCCATATCCCTTAATTCCCCAATACACCAAAAAACAATCTATCCCAGTCTTAAATATATTCAACCATGGAATTCCAAAGATTCACAACCCTTTGGGTGAAGTAGTTTCTCCTCACCTCAGTCCTAAATGATCAGCCCCTTATCCCCATGCTATGTTTCCATATTCTAGATTCACTGACCAGCGGAAGCAATCTTTCAGTACTTACTCTGTCAAGCCCCCTCAGAATAGAGTTGTAGAATCATAGATTTTTACAGCATGGAAACAGGCCCTTTGGCCCACTTGTCCATGCCGCCCAGTTTCTATCACTAAGCTGGACCCACTTGTCCGCATTTGGCCCATATCCCTCTATACCCACCCTGCCCATGTAACTGTCTAACTGCTTTTTAAAGGAAAAAATTGTACCCACCTCTACCACTGCCTCTGGCAGCTCCTTCCAGATGCTCACCACCCTCTGTGTGAAGACATTTCCTCTCTGGTGTCTTTTGTATAGCTCCCCTCTCAGCTTAAACCTATGTCCTCTAGATTTAGATCCCCATACCTTTGGCAAAATATGTTGACTACCTTATCTATGCCCCTCATTATTTTACAGACCTCGATAAGATCACCCCTAAGTCTCCTACGCTCCACGGGATACAGTCCCAGCCTCTCCTTATAACTAAGACCATCAAGTCCTGGTAGCATCCTCGTAAATCTCTTTTGCACGCTTTCTAGTTTAATAATATCCTTCCTATAATAGGGTGACCAGAACTGTACACAGTATTCCATGTGTAGTCTTACCAATGTCTTGTACAACCTCAACAAGACGTCCCAACTCCTATATTCAATATTCTGACCAATAAAACCTAGCCTGCTGGATGCTTTCTTCACCACCCTGTCCACCTGCGACTCCACCTTCAAGGAGCTATGAACCTGTATTCCTAGATCCCTTTGTTCTGTAACTCTCCCCAACTCCCTATCATTAAATGAATAGGTCCTGCTTTGATTTACCAAAATGCATCACCTCACATTTATCCAAATTAAACTCCATATTGAATGTTTCAATGAATGTTTCATTCTTCTAAAGTCCAGAGAATATAGGCGCTATTTAGTCAGCCTTTCATCATTGGACACCCCTCCAGGAAGCAATCTAACGAACCTTCGCTGTACTTCCCCCAATACAAGTATACCCTGTCTTAAATATGGAGGCCAAAATTGCACATGCACAATTTTCCAGGTCTGTTCACACCAAAGTCTCAATCATTTGGAGCAAGACTTCTTCATTCTTGTATTTCAATCCTCTTGCAATAAAAAACAACATACTATTTGTTTTCCTAATTGCTTGCTGTACCTGCTCACTAATTATTTATTTGTTCCTTGTATGAGTACATCCAAGTATCTTTAAAATTAAACATTTGCAAGTTTCGTGCATTTTAAAATGTATTCTGTTTTTCTATTCTTACAACCAGTCTGAATAGTCTCATACTTACACATGTTATACAGAATCTGTATCTTATTTTCCACTCACTTAACCTGTCCATATCTCATTGCAGCAACTGGATGTAAGCATTTAGTGTGGCTCAGGGGTTAGCACTCTTCCTCTTGGTCAGAGTGTTATGCAATAAAGTCTCACTTAAGAATTTGGGCATAACAATCCAGGCTGCCAGTCCAGTACAAAACTGAGGGAATGCTGCACTGTCACAGAGTCAGTACTGAGGGAGTGCTGCACTATCAGAGGGTCAATACTGAGGGAGTGCTGTCCTATCAGAGGGCCAGTACTGAGGGAGTGCTGCACTCCCGGAGACTCAGTACTGAGGGAGTGCTGTACTATCAGAGGGCCAGTGCTGAGGGAGTGCTGCACTCTCAGAGAGTCAGTACTGAGGGAGTGCTGTCCTATCAGAGGGCCAGTACTGAGGGAGTGCAGCAGTATCAGAGGGCCAGTACTGAGGGAGTGTTGCACGGTCAGAGGGCCAGTACTGGGAGAATGCTGCACAGTCGGAGGGTCAATACTGAGGGAGTGCTGCACTCTCAGAGAGCCAGTACTGAGGGAGCATTGCATTCTCAGAGTCAGCACTGAGGGAGTGTTTCACTATCAGAGGGCCAGCACTGAGGGAGTGCAGCAGTATGAGAGGGTCAGTCCTGAGGTAGTGTTGCACAGTCAGAGGGCCAGTACTGAGGGAGTGCTGCACTGTCAGAGTGTCAGTACTGAGGGAATGCTGCACTGTCAGAGGGTCAGTACTGCGGAGTGCTGCAATATCGGAGGGTCAGTACTGAGCGAGTGCTGCATTGTCACAGGTCAGTACTGAAGGAGTGCTGCATTGTCAGAGGGTCAATATTGAGGGAATGTTGCATCGTCAGAGGGTCAGTACTGAGGGAGTGCTGCACTGTCAGTGGGTCAGTACAGAGGGAGTTGTGCACTGTCAGAGAGTCAGTGTTGAGAGCGTGCAGCACTGTCAGAGGGTCAGTACTGAGGGAATGTCGCACTGTCAGAGGGTCAGTACTGAGGGAGTGCTGCACTGTCAGAGGGTCAGTGCTGAGGGAGTGCTGCATTGTTCCAGGTCAGTACTGAAGGAGTGCTGCATTGTCAGAGGGTCAATATTGAGGGAATGCTGCATTGTCAGAGGGTCAGTACTGAGGGAGTGCTGCACTGTCAGAGGGTGAGTCCTGAGAAAATGCAGCATTGTCAAAGAGTCAGTGTTGAGAGAGTGCAGCAATGTCAGAGAGTCAGTACTGAGGGAGTTGTGCACTGTCAGAGAGTCAGTGTTGAGAGCGTGCAGCACTGTCAGAGGGCCAGTACTGAGGGAATGTCGCACTGTCAGAGGGTCAGTACTGAGGGAGTGCTGCACTGTCAGAGGGTCAGTACTGAGGGAATGTTGCACTGTCAGAGAGTCAGTACTGAGGGAGTGCCGCATTGTCAGAGGGTCAGTACTGAGGGAGTGCTGCACTGTCAGAGGGTCAGTACTGAGGGAGTGCCGCATTGTCAGAGGGTCAGCACTGAGGGAGTGCCGCATTGTCAGAGGGTCAGTACTGAGGGAATGCTGCACTGTCAGAGGGTCAGTACTGAGGGCTGCACTGTTGTAGCTGCAGCCTTTTGCATGAGATATTAAACTGATGCCTCATTTGCTCTTTCAGATGGATATAAAAGTTCCCTGGGACTACTTTGAAGAAGGGCAGCACGGTGGCACACTGTGGCCTCATAGCGCCAAGGACCCAAGTTCAATTCTGTCCTTGGATGACTCTCTGTGTGGAGTTTGCACGTTCTCTCCATGTCTGCGTGGGTTTCCTCCCACAGTCCAAAGATGCACACATTAGGTGGATTGGCTATGATTAACGTGTGGGGTTACGGGGATGAGATGAGGGTGTGGGCCGAGATAGAGTGTCCGTTCAGAGGGTTGCTGCAGACCCGATGGGCCAATTAGCCTCCTTCTGCACTGTTGGGATTCTATGGAACAAGGGCAGGGGAATTCTCCCAATGTTCTGACCAATATTTATTGCTCAACCAATATGACGAAAACAGGTTATCTGGTCATTATTACATATTCCTCTGTGTAAATTGGTTGCTGCATTTCTTACATTAGACAGTGACTACACTGCATAAAGTACATCACTGACTATAACGTGCTTTGGAATGTCCAGTGGTTGTGAAAGCCACCATATAATGCACGTCTTTCTTTTCACTTTTTCAAATAGCACATGGGGAAACATATCCTCCTTTTTGTAACCGTTATCTATTTTGCTACATTCAAATTTTGGTTCCTATTCTTCCTCTTCCATTTGGTTTTGTACATTTGATTTGCAATACAACCGAATAATGTGTCTCTAATGCAGCATGTAAACGAAATGCTACTGCACTGGATCAGGCATTCATTAAACAGCATTAGAGCTTGCTTCTTCTCAGACTTGATGTCCAACTACATCAACCTAAAATTTGCATTTATCTACGGTGCCCCAGGATGCAAAGAGATTCTGTAATTTTTAACTTTGATTTGCCAAGAAAATTACAGTGCACCGAGGCAAAACACACTTAAAACGACCTCATTAATATGCATTAAGCAGCATGAAAAACTACTTAGTGCCATCAAATAAAACAGGTGAAACAGCCCTTTCGTGTACTGAAATGCAGCCAGCACACTAAAATGAAATAGGGTTTAGCCTATTTTAATAAAAGAGACATCAAGGTCTGAAGATAATCTATGGAAATACAGTTAAAAACAGGCTCATAAATAGATTTAACGGGACAGGGATTATCCGACCAAAAAAAATGGACTTTTATGAAAGCTAACAGGCTACACCCTTGAAACAATTACTGTTGTCTACTAATTATATCAATGAATTGTTGGGGCCCTCAAGCTTATTAAGCTACTCAAGTTGTGCATCGTACTTTAGCTCGCTCTCAATCACCATCATAGCACAAAGCATAATGGGGTACTTTCATTATAGCCATGTTCATTATCACTGAAAGCATTGTCTTTGAGTAAAACGTATCTTATCAGCAATCATGAAAGGTGGTAGCATAGTGATATTGTCATTGGACTAGTAATCCTGATTGACGCTACACTCCTGCATGCTTCACCTGATGTCGGTGTTTATGTAGTTATATTGTGAACCTTGCGTTGTCCTATTATATACTTTCTTTTACTTTTCTTTTTCTTTTCATGCACTTAATGAGCTGTTGAGATGCTCGCAGAAAAATACTTTTCAGTGTACCTCGGTACACGTGACAATAAAGAAAATCCAAATCCAAATCCAAATGCCTGGAATTAAAAGTCTAAAGATGACCGCAAAATCATTGTTGATTGTCGTAAAATTCCATGTGGTTCACTACTCCCCTTTAGGTCAGGAAATCTGGCCAACATGTGACTTCAGACCCACAGCAATGTGGTTAATTCTTAAATGCCCTCTGAAATGGTCTTGTAAGCCATTCAGTTGTATTCAACCCCTAATAATAATAATCATTATTATTGTCACACGTGGGCTAACATTAACACTGCAATGAAGTTACTGTGAAAATCCTCTACTTGCCACATTCCGGCGCCTGTTTGGGCACAAAGAGGGAGAATTCAGAATGTCCAAATTACCTAACAGCATGGGCGAGATTCTCCGCAAATGCGGAGAATCGTAAAGGCTGCCGTGGCACAGGCCGTGACCCACGGCAGCCTTCATGCCCACTTCCGTGGCCGATTCTCGCCCCCGGGCGGGGCTAGGAGCGCGGCCCCGTGCATCACGGCGGCACGGCCTTGACGACGGTTGTCAAGGCCGCACGTCAAGTGTCACGCCGGCTGACGCGGCCGATGACGTCGGTCACGCATGCGTAGGTTGGACAACGCCAACCCGCGCATGCGCAGTTGGCGTCTTTTCCCTCAGCCGCCCCGCAAGACGTGGCGGCTTGATCTTGCGGGGCGGCGGAGGGAAAAGAGTGCGTCCGTTATGGATGCACGGCCCGTGATCGGTGGGCACCGGCCGCGGGACGGCCGTGGTACTGCCATGCCAATCGGGCCCCCAAATGCCCCAAACGGGCATCTGGCGCCCGTTTCACGACGGCAGTGAGCAGGTGTGTTTGCTGCCATGTTGAAACGGGCGTGAAGGCCCAGCCGCTCGGCCCATCGGCCTCGGAGAATCGCCGCTCGCCGTTTTGATTCGTGGCGTGGGTCGGGCGTGGGGGGGGGGGGGGAGAATAGCGGGAGGGCGTGAAAAATGTCGGGAGGCCCGGCATACCCGGAGGAAACCCATGTAGGCACAGGAAGAATGTGCAGACTCCGCACAGACAGTGACCCAAGCTGGGAATCGAACCTGGGACCCTGGAACTATGAAGCAACAGTGCTACGAAGACACAAAAAGGAATGAAACCGGACGGACCACCCAGCATCGAACCAAGCACCGGAAATGACAACGGCAAACCCAGCTCTGTTGACACTGCAAAGTCCTCCTTACTAACATCTGGGGGCTTGTGCCAAAGTGGGGAGAGCTGTCTCAGAGACTAGTTAAGCAATAGCCTGATATAGTCATACTCACAGAATCATACCTTACAGACAATGTCCTCGACACCATGATCACCATTCTTGGGTATGTGCTGTCTCACTGGCAGGACAGATCTAGCAGAGGCGGCAGCACAGTGGTATACAGTCAGGAAGGAGTTGCCCTGGGAGCCCTCAGCATCAACTGCAGACCCCATGAAGTCTCATGGCCTCAGGTTAAACATGGGCAAGGAAACCTCCTGCTGAATACCACGTACCGGCCACCATCAGCTGATGAATCAGTACTCCACGGCAGCACGGTAGCATGGTGGTTAGCATAAATGCTTCACAGCTCCAGGGTCCCAGGTTCGGTTCCCGGCTGGGTCACTGTCTGTGCGGAGTCTGCACGTCCTCCCCGTGTGTCCGTGGGTTTCCTCCGGGTGCTCCGGTTTCCTCCCACAGTCCAAAGATGTGTGGGTTAGGTGATTTGGCCATGCTAAATTGCCCGTAGTGTCCTAAAAAGTAAGGTTAAGGGGGGGGGGGGGGGGTTGCTGGGTTATGGGTATAGGGTGGATACGTGGGTTTGAGTAGGGTGATCATTGCTCAGCACAACATCGAGGGCCGAAGGGCCTGTTCTGTGCTGTACTGTTCTATGTCTATGTTCCTCCATGTTGAACACCACTTGGAGGAAGCACTGAGGTTAGCAAGGGTGCAGAATATGCTCTGGGTGGGGGACTTCAATGCCCATCTCCAAGTGTGGCTCGGTAATACCACCACAGACCGAGCTGGCTGGGTCCTAAAGGACATAGCTGCTAGACTGGGACTGCAGCAAATGGTAAGGGAACCAACAAGAGGGAAAAACATACTTGACCTCATCCTCACCAATCTGCCTGCTGCAGATGCATCTGTCCATGACAGTATCAGTAGACGTGGCCACGTGTACAGCCCCTGAGGAAACAAAGTCCCGTCTTCACATTGAGGATACCCTCCATTGTGTTGTGGGACACCACCACCGTGCTAAATGGGATAGACTTCGAACAGATCTAGCAAATCAAGACTGGGCAACCATGAAGCGCTGTGGGCCATCAGCAGCAGCAGAATTGTATTCAACCAAAATCTGCAACCTTATGGCCCAGCATAACTCCCACTTACCATTACAACCCAGCCAGGGGATTAACCCTGGTTCAATGAAGAGTGCACGAGAGCATGCCAGGAGCAACATCAGGCATACCGAAAAATGAGGTGTCAGCCTGGTGAAGCAACAACACAGGATTACTTGTGTGCCAAACAGCATAAGCAGCAAATCATAGACAGAGCTAAGCGATTCCACAATATACACATCAGATCTAAGCTCTGCAGTCCTGCCACATCCAACCATGAGTAGTGGTGGACAATTAAACAACTCACTGGAGGAGGAGGCTCCACAAATATCCCCATCATCAATGATGGAGGAACCCAGCGCGTATTTGCAAAAGACAAGGCTGAGGCATTCGCAATAATCTTCAGCCAGAAATGCCGAATGGATGATCCATCTCGATCTCCTCCGGAGGCCCCCAGCTTCACAGATGTCAGTCTTCAGCCAATACCATTCACTCCACGTTACATCAAGAAACACTGGATACTACAAAGGCTATGGGCCCTGACAATATTCCAGTAATTGTACTGAAGACTTGTGCTCCAGAATTGCTGCACCCCTAGCCAAGCTGTTCCTGTACAGCACTGGCATCTACTCGGCAATGAGGAAAATTGCCCATGTCATGTACACAAGAAACAGGACAAATGCAATCCAGTCAATCACCACCCTATCAGCCTACTCTCAATCATTAGAAAAGTGATGGAAGGAGTCATTAACAGTGCTATCAAGTGGCACTTATTCAGCAATAACCTGCTCACGGTCGCTCAGTTTGGGTCCGCCAAGGTCACTCAGCTCATGACCTCATTACAACCTTGGTTCAAACATGGAAAGAAGAGCTGAATGCCAGAGGTGAGGTGAGAGTGACTGTCCTTGACATCAAGGCAGCATTTGAGCAAGTACGGAATCAAGGAGCCCAAGGTAAACTGGAGTCAATGGGAATCAGGGAGAAAATTCTCCGCTGGTTGGAGTCATACCTGGCACAAAGAAAGACGGTTGTGGTGGTTGGCGGTCAATCATCTCAGCTCTAGGTCATCACTGTGGGAGTTCCTCAGGGTACTGTCCCAGGCCCAACCATCTCCAACTGCTTCATCAATGGCCTCCCTTCCATCATAAGGCCAGAAGTGGGGATATTTACGGATGAGTGCACAATGTTCAGCACCTTTCACTACTCCTCAGATAATAAAGCAGTCCATGTCCAAATGCAGCAAGACCTGGACAATATCCAGGCTTGGGCTGACAAGTAGCAAGTTACATTCGCGCCACACAAGTGCAAAGCAATTACCATCTCCTACATGAGAGGATCTAACCATTGCACCTTGACATTGAATGGCATTACCATTACGGAATTCCCCACAATCAACATCCTGGGGATTACCATTTATCAGAAACTGAACTGGACTAGCCATATTAATACTGTGGCTACCAGGGCAGGCCAATGGGTAGGAATCCTACAGTGAGTAACTCATCTCCTGACCCCCCAAAAGCCTGTCCGCCATCTACAAGGCACAAGTCAGGAGTGTAATGGAATACTCTCCACTTGCCTGGATGAGTGCAGCTCCAACAACACTCAAGAAGCTCAACACCATCCAGGACAAAGCAGTCCGCTTGATTGCTACCCCTTCCACAAACATTCAAACCCTCCACCACCGATGAACAATGGCAGCCGTGTGTTCCAACTGCAAGATGCACTGCAGTAACTCACCAAGGTTCCTTAGACAGCACTTTTCAAACCCCCAACCACTACCATCCAGAAGGACAAGAGCAGCAAATACCTGGGAGCCCCACCACCTGGAGGTTCCCCTCCAAGACAGTCAACACCCTGAGTTGGAAATATATCGCCGTTCCTTCACTGTCGCTGGGACAAAATATTGGAATTCCCTCTCTCATAGCACAGTGGGTGTACCTGCACTTCAAGGACTGCAGAGGCTCAAGAAGGAAACTCCCAACCACCTTCTGAAGGGCAACTAGGGATGGACAATAAATGCTGGCTTAAGTAGAGACACACACATCCCGTAAGTGAATTGAAAAAACAAACAGTTTACAACACACAGACACACACAATCACAATCCCAGTTGATGATATAACTGGATTGCAGATTCCGGGGTTTAGGTGTTTTAGTAAGCTCAGAGAAGGGGGCAAAAGAGGGGGAGGTGTGGCGCTGCTAGTCAAGGACAGTATTACGGTGGCGGAAAGGATGCTAGATGGGGACTCTTCTTCTGAGGTAGTATGGGCTGAGGTTAGAAACAGGAAAGGAGAGGTCACCCTGTTGGGAGTTTTCTATAGGCCACCTAATAGTTCTAGGGATGTAGAGGAAAGGATGGCGAAGATGATTCTGGAAAAGAGCGAAAGTAACAGGGTAGTTGTTATGGGTGACTTTAACTTTCCAAATATTGACTGGAAAAGATATAATTCGAGTACATTAGATGGGTCATTCTTTGTACAATGTGTGCAGGAGGGTTTCCTGACACAATATGTTGACAGGCCAACAAGAGGCGAGGCCACATTGGATTTGGTTTTGGGTAATGAACCAGGCCAGGTGTTAGATCTGGAGGTAGTCGAGCACTTTGGAAACAGTGACCACAATTCGGTGACCTTTACGTTAGTGATGGAAAGGGATAAGTATACCCCGCAGGACAAGGGTTATAGCTGGGGGAAGGGCAATTATGATGCCATTAGACATGACTTAGGATGTGTTGGTTGGAGAAGTAGGCTGCAAGGGTTGGGCACACTGGATATGTGGAGCTTGTTCAAGGAACAGCTATTGCATGTTCTTGATAAGTATGTACCAGTCAGGCAGGGAGGAAGGGGTCGAGCGAGGGAACCGTGGTTTACCAAAGAAGTGGAATCTCTTGTTAAGAGGAAGAAGGAGGCCTATGTGAAGATGAGGCGTGAAGTTTCAGTTGGGGCGCTTGATAGTTACAAGGAAGCGAGGAAGGATCTAAAGAGAGAGCTGAGACGAGCAAGGAGGGGACATGAGAAGTCTTTGGCAGGTAGGATCAAGGAAAACCCAAAAGCTTTCTATAGGTATGTCAGGAATAAAAGAATGACTAGGGTAAGAGTAGGGCCAGTCAAGGACAGTGGCGGGAAGTTGTGTGTGGAGGCTGAGGAGATAAGCGAGATACTAAATGAATACTTTTCGTCAGTATTCACTCAAGAAAAAGATAATATTGTGGAGGAGAATTCTGAGACCCAGGCTATTAGAATAGATGGCATTGAGGTGCGTAGGGAAGAAGTGTTGGCAATTCTGGACAAGGTGAAAATAGATAAGTCCCCGGGGCCGGATGGGATTTATCCTAGGATTCTCTGGGAAGCCAGGGAAGAGATTGCTGAGCCTTTGGCTTTGATTTTTAGGTCATCATTGGCTACAGGAATAGTGCCAGAGGACTGGAGGATAGCAAATGTGGTCCCTTTGTTCAAGAAGGGGAGTAGAGATAACCCCGGTAACTATAGGCCGGTGAGCCTAACGTCTGTGGTGGGTAAAGTCTTGGAGAGGATTATAAAAGATACGATTTATAATCATCTAGATAGGAATAATATGATTAGGGACAGTCAGCATGGTTTTGTGAAGGGTAGGTCATGCCTCACAAACCTTATCGAGTTCTTTGAGAAGGTGACTGAACAGGTAGACGAGGGTAGAGCAGTTGATGTGGTGTATATGGATTTCAGTAAAGCGTTTGATAAGGTTCCCCACGGTCGGCTATTGCAGAAAATACGGAGGCTGGGGATTGAGGGTGATTTAGAAATGTGGATCAGAAATTGGCTAGTTGAAAGAAGACAGAGAGTGGTAGTTGATGGGAAATGTTCAGAATGGAGTTCAGTTACGAGTGGCGTACCACAAGGATCTGTTCTGGGGCCGTTGCTGTTTGTCATTTTTATAAATGACCTAGAGGAGGGCGCAGAAGGATGGGTGAGTAAATTTGCAGACGACACTAAAGTCGGTGGAGTTGTAGACAGTGCGGAAGGATGTTGCAGGTTACAGAGGGACATAGATAAGCTGCAGAGCTGGGCTGAGAGGTGGCAAATGGAGTTTAATGTGGAGAAGTGTGAGGTGATTCACTTTGGAAAGAATAACAGAAATGCGGAATATTTGGCTAATGGTAAAATTCTTGGTAGTGTGGATGAGCAGAGGGATCTCGGTGTCCATGTACATAGATCCCTGAAAGTTGCCACCCAGGTTGATAGGGTTGTGAAGAAGGCCTATGGTGTGTTGGCCTTTATTGGTAGAGGGATTGAGTTCCGGAGCCATGAGGTCATGTTGCAGTTGTACAAAACTCTAGTACGGCCGCATTTGGAGTATTGCGTACAGTTCTGGTCGCCTCATTATAGGAAGGACGTGGAAGCTTTGGAACGGGTGCAGAGGAGATTTACCAGGATGTTGCCTGGTATGGAGGGAAAATCTTATGAGGAAAGGCTGATGGACTTGAGGTTGTTTTCGTTAGAGAGAAGAAGGTTAAGAGGTGACTTAATAGAGGCATACAAAATGATCAGAGGGTTAGATAGGGTGGACAGCGAGAGCCTTCTCCCGCGGATGGAGGTGGCTAGCACGAGGGGACATAGCCTTAAATTGAGGGGTAATAGATATAGGACAGACGTCAGAGGTGGTTTTTTTACGCAAAGAGTGGTGAGGCCGTGGAATGCCCTACCTGCAACAGTAGTGAACACGCCAACATTGAGGGCATTTAAAAATTTATTGGATAAGCATATGGATGATAAGGGCATAGTGTAGGTTAGATGGCCTTTAGATTTTTTCCATGTCGGTGCAACATCGAGGGCCGAATGGCCTGTAGTGCGCTGTATCGTTCTATGTTCTATGGATGGGAAGATCCCAGAATGGAATCCTGGCTCAAAAGTCTCTAACTTTTATTTTCTTAAATTAAAATATGGAAGAACAGAGTTGCGGGACCACTAATTAATTTTAACAACAAAAAACAATTATTAAATGCGAATAAGGTAACACGGTGGTGCAGTGGTTAGCACTGCTGCCTCAAGGCACTGAGGACCCGGGTTCGATTCCTGCCCTGGATTACTGGGTAGAGTCTGCACATTCTCCCCGTGTCAGCGAGGATCTCACACCCACAACCCAAATATGCACAGGGTCGGTGAATTGGCCACGCTAGGTTCCCCCTTAATTGGAAAAAAAGAATTGGATATTCTAAATTTATTTTTTAAAAATTAAATGTGAAAAAATCAGATTGTGATACATTATGCCTTTACTCCCCATTTATCTTAACAATTACACACAGGTTTTAGGATTAATTTGGATTAGAAATCTTAGACATCAATTAGACATCATAATCCAGTGTTTTTCAAACTTTCTTTCCTGGGACACATTTTTACCAACCGGCGGACCTTCGGGAAGCATGCCGGCCGAAGTTCGCGAGACATGCCGGCTGACGTTAGCGACACACCATTACTGCTCACCTTTATTGCGGCACATGACCCTGCTTGGTCCTCACGATCTCTCTTGCTTCGTCATTCAATGTTACATTTCTGCTCAGGACTTTAGTTAACGATTTAAGTTCTCATTGCATGCTTTGAAATAAAATCAAGAGGTTTGTCCTCAAACTCGCCATGCTTAGTCTTCAAATGCTTTTGAAGATTTGAGTGTTTAAAACTTTCATTTGCCAGTACTTCCCTGCATATAACACACATGGACTTTGCATCCAGATTTGCATTGGCACAATTAAAGCCATAACTCAAGAAATCATCTTTATTCTGCTTTGTTCCCAATTTTAGTATCTTCTTAATTCTTTGTTCACTAGAGGCCCTGGAGCTCTGGGTACAGCTCAGACCAGCACTGCTTTGTCCTCCCGTGGACTTTTCTGAGATTTTCTCTCCAGCAGATTCAGTTGTGAGATCCTGGTTTGTTTGTACCTCTGGCCCACTCTTCCTTATTGCAAAATAACCCATCTTCAGTTCTTCACACAGTCCTGTTGTTTGCTTGCTGGCAGCTACAAAATGGAGGAATCTATCTTCCATGATTTGCCACTCAAAGCATTGACGTATAGGGCATGTCAGTGCCTTGTGTGTGACCTTCTCGCTGCTGCTGCCTCTGGCGGAAAGACTCCATCGTTCATATTTAAAGGTCGGTCGCGGCCGACATTCTTTTTTTTTACTTTGAAACTTTATTTCCAATACCTAATTTTTCCAAGTTTATGACATTTTACTGTTGAAAATTAAAACAATTTCAGTTGAACCTGTGCATCCTTACATTTACACACAAACTTTGATTTAAATATACTCCCATTTATAGAAAAAAGTACAATCTTGTTTTTACTTTACAAGGTATGACTTTAGAGGAGATGAAGTAACTTGTCAAACACACGCAATGTCACACTATTTCTTACTGGTTCCACAGCATTGCACTGTTCAAACATCCAAGTCACCTCCTGCTCCATTCTCACCAAAAGGACTTACTTCCTATTTTCCAGAGAGTTGCGACACAAAGTTATGACTGTGTAGGTTTCTTCCAGTGTTCATATATGTCAGCCCCCTTGACTGACCTCTTCTGATCAGTATTCCTTGCTGACAAACCTGGCCTGGCTTCCCTCTCACTGCATCCACCCAACCACTTCCTGATCAGTACTTACCATCGTGGGCGTGAAGGGGACGTTGTGCCAGCCGTTGAATGGAATGACCATAGAGTCGCTGGTTGCATACTGCCGATCGGTGGCAGGGAACGAGCCGAGCAGCGCGCAAAGAATGAGCACTAGAGCGGAGCTCCAAGCAAGGACCACCACTATTGGATCACGTGTCCACGTGGATGCCCGTCAGCCCCAGTCCATGCCCCCCACACGCATGCGGTGAACAGCACACAGCCCAGCCTCACGTCGCCTACCCCCTCAAACACCGCAACCAATCGGTTGTTCGCGGCCGACATTCTTAAAAGCAGGTTGCGGCAGTTGGGGACTTCTTCCCGCGATCGGGAATGACACAACCGTCCTCTCTGCGGCCCTCCTGACACCTGCCCGCTGTGGTGAATGTGTAACCACCATAAATGCATATTGTACATTACTGTGCCCCTGTGGGCTCCATCTGTGAGCCGTTTTGCGGGTCTGCCCACAGGGGGAGATGAGCAGCATGTACAGGGCTCCTCCCTTGGCTCCGCCCCCAGCAGGAAGTATAAGTGCTGCGGTCCTGCGAATCCGCCCTCAGTTCAGCATAGTCACAGGCAGGCTCAGTTGTAAGACGATTAAAGCCACAGTTTACTTCAACTCGTGTCTCTGAATGAATTGATGGTTGCATCAATTTAATCGGCTTAACCGTACTGGGAAGCTCAATGAGCCCCCAGATGCCCAGTCCCGCGGCACATGCGCCAGCGCGCAAGATGACCAACTACAGGCTATCCACAATGACCTCTGCCATCCGGGGGTCACCCGGCTCGCCCACTACAAGCTGCCCTTCTCGACCGAGGAGGTTAAAGCCGTCACCAGGAATTGCCCGATCTGCGCGGAGTGTAAACCGCACTTCTATAGACCAGACAAGGCCCACCTGGTAAATGCATCCCGGCCCTTTGAACGCCTGAGTATTGATTTCAAAGGGCCCCTCCCTTCGAACAACCATAACATCTACTTTCTTAATATTACAGATGTGTTCTCCTGTTTCTCTTTTGCCATCCCATGCCCCGATATGACCACCCCCACGGTTATCAGAGCCCTGCACAGAGTCTTCACTCTGTTCGGTTTCCCCAGCTATGTCCACAGTGACAGGGGTTCGTCCTTCATGAGCGACGAACTGCGTCAGTACCTGCTCGGCAAGGGCATCGCCTCGAGCAGGACTACCAGCTATAACCCCAGGGGGAACGGGCAGGTGGAGAGGGAGAACGCGACGGTCTGGAAGACCGTCCTACTGACCCTACGGTCCAGGAATCTCCCGACCTCCCACTGGCAAGAGGTTCTTCCCAATGCGCTCCATGCTATTAGGTCCCTCCTTTGTACAGCCACAAACCAGACTCCTCATGATCGATTATTTGTCTTCCCTAGGGGAACTACCACGGGGGCCTCGCTTCCATCCTGGTTGAGGACACCGGGCCCTGTCCTCCTTTGGAAACAAGTCCGGTCACATAAGACAGACCCCCTGGTAGAGAGAGTGCTGCTCCTGCACTCAAACCCCCACTACGTATTTGTCGAACACCCCGATGGCCAACAGGACACCGTTTCCCTCTGGGGCCTGGCACCCGCAGGATCCACTACCACTACAGCCGATGTACCCCCCACACTACACCCCACCCGACCCCCGTGCCCTGCGCCCCTGCACCTATTTGCTTCTCGCGCTCCCTTCCACCCGTCACACTGGTCCGCAGGAACGAAGCTCTGGAAGAACCACCCCTGGAGTCCACCCTCGAACTCGCACCGAACATCCTACCACAGCCATCCGAAACAGCTGCAACACCAGTGCTTCGCCGGTCTCAACGCACGATTCAGGTGCCGGACCGACTGAACTTGTAGACCTGTCACCCCCGCCGGACTTGATTCTTTTAACAGGGGGTGAATGTGGTGAATGTGTAACCACTATAAATTCACACTGTACATTACTGTGTCCCTGTGGGCTCCATTTGTGAGGCGTTGCGCGGCTCTGCCCACAGGGAGAGATGAGGAGCATGTACAGGGCTCTGCCCTTGGCTCCGCCCCCAGCAGGAAGTATAAGTGCTGCGGTCCTGCGAGTCCACCCTCAGTTCAGCCAGTCGCAGACAAGCTCAGTTGTAAGCCGATTAAAGCCACAGTTTACTTCAACTCGTGTCTCCGAATGAATTGATGGACGCATCACCCGCGGCCCTGTGGTCTTAATCTATAATGGTCACATTTAACTTCATTGCAGTGCTGATGTAAGCCTACATGTGGCACTAATCAAGATAATTATTGTTATAAACACAAAGTTCCTTTTCAGCACACAAGATGACTGTGGGCAAAGACACTCTCCACTCTTAACCCTAAGTTAGTATCTGTGGTCGTCTCTGTTGTGTTATGTAATTTGGAATAACACAAGCTGCCACTTGATGCAGTTTTGAGTAAAAGATGCTCCAGACTTTGAAGTGAGTTCAATGTGTTTTATTGAACTATTAGCACAGTTCTCAATGAGTTTAAATCTCTGCTAATCTAAATGTAGTAACTCAGTCTAACTGAACCAGCCTTGCTATAAGCCACGTGCTGGGGTGTGATGCTGAGGATACACCCTGTCTCACTGTGTCGATGTTGGTCTGTGGAAAGAGGCGGGGTGTGAGTGCCTCATCCTTTTTATAGTGAGATACCACCCCTGAGTGTCCTGACTGCTCATTGGTCACGTCCTATTCTATGTGTTAATTCGCTGCATGTTTGCATATCATGACAGTCGCCTCAGAAACCCCCCAGATGATTGTCACATGAGAGATTCCACCTCCACTCCCAAAACACACTTTGAAGTCCTCCCTCATAATTATGCTTTCCCTGAGCAGTTTGAATTCTGAAAACCAGACCAGACTTTCTGTGATGAACAGTATTTATAACTGCTGTAAACGGTACCTGACCTTTAATACCATGCCCCTTTAAAATGCTTGGAACCCTGGGGGACTCCGCCTCTGGCTACGCCCCCAGGAAACGGTATATAGGATAAGGCTCCATGTGGTGAGCACACTTTTCTCGGATGCTGTTCAGTTCTCTGTAGATTAAAGCCTTTTGATTACTGACCTCGCTCTCGCGTCGTAATTGAGGGTGCCTCACTTTCCAAATGACTCTTTTCAACAAATCTCTGCTCCACTTTTAACAGTGAATCCAGTCCAAGATTTTACACTGACATTTGGAGGATTTCTTTGTCCCCACTACTGTGAACACTGCTCACAATAAACTGTTTTAACTCTTGATTCAGCGACTGTATGAAAATTACATCAGGCATTTGTTTTACCTTTGAGGGCTGCCGTCCCACTTTAAATCTGATAACTACAATTCTCTCTTTAACTAAGAACATGCTGTTAATCTTTCTTGAATACTGCTGAACCAGGACGTGGTCTCTGTTTGCCTAACTCCAGACGTCTTTGACACTTCTCTTCATTCCTCTAGTTTTGTTCATGAGCTGGACTTTAAATTTGTGCAGTAAGAAGTCTTACAACACCAGGTTAAAGTCCAACAGGTTTGTTTCAAACACGAGCTTTCGGAGCACGGCTCCTTCTTCAGGTGAAGAAGGAGCCGTGCTCCGAAAGCTCGTGTTTGAAACAAACCTGTTGGACTTTAACCTGGTGTTGTAAGACTTCTTACTGTGCTCACCCCAGTCCAACGCCGGCATCTCCACATCATGGCTTTAAATTTGTGGCAATGGTTTACTTCGGGCCCAATCTAATAAAATGGGAACATAGCGAGCACATTTAGCCATGTGTTTCACGGTTCTCACAGCGCTGTGAAGCACCCCGCTATCTATTGTCCATTCGGTTCGATACGGAACCTCAGCGGGGAACACACGCCTGTGGCTGCAGTCAGCCCCACTTTCTGCATTGAGAAGCTCCGCTTGCCGGAACGTTTTTAAATGGCGTCCTGATCTCTCGAGCTTCTGACGCAACCCCCCCCCCCCCCCCCCCCCAAACTTCCCCCCAAGCCCCAACTCACTATCGGGCTTGCCCAAACCCTCCCCCACACACGCAAAGTGCACCCCCCACCCCGTCCAATCACCGCCTGGAAACTTTGGCAGTGCCAGGGTGCTAGGCTGAGACTAGCTGACTCACTCTAATATGCCGATTTGCCGAAATGTGTACCCACCCTCAACTTGCGGGATTCACATTGTGACCTCCCGCGATGTCTAGCGGGCTGGGTAGATTCTGAGAACAAGGTCTCCCTTCATTGACTGGCCATATTGTGCCACAACGTGCTGCTTTTCGGGTGCAGTGTGCCCGGTAGATCACCCCCTGAACCATGACTCCATGGTATGGTTTTTCTTCCAGCCTTCTAAAACCAACTGCTTCTAGTAGAGCTGTGAGAGCTGCCCTCTCTCACTACATGTCTCCAACCAAAATCAAATTAGCTAAATAAAATTTCTCTATCTTACAAAGCCCTAGTTGCTAAGCAACTGTCACGTGCATTAACCTTTTATTGATTCTTCATGCCATAGCTCTCTCTAAGCACAACAGAAACACAGTTGGACCAACCTCTACACATACAAACACATTTGTCCAGCATGAATTCAACTATACGTTTTAGGCACAGAAATGTTCAATTAAACTCACGTACAACTATACCTTATTTCTAATTTTACCAATAGAAATCCCTTAAAACAACAGACACATACCACCAAGTCATTTGGAATACAGTGCAATGGTAATGGGAACTAACTATAGTCCATTTTCTTCATAAACTGAAATCAATAATCACACACATAATGCAGCAACAAACTGGTTTCTATTGAGACATGTTCTTCTCTGTTCTTCGTTTCAATACCACATGTATATATTCTTTGATCTGAATCCATCACCAAAACTTTAATGTATTGTAGAACAAAATTCTATAACCCTGTCGTGTTGAGGGCGGGGTCTGAAGATGCAGCGAACAGTTTAATAGCCCACTAACTTTCATGGGAGCAGAAAATCACACCAATGGGAGGGATTGTAAAACTCCGCCCACAAAACACAGAAACAGGCCATTCAGCCCTTTCTGGCATTTATACTCCATTCATAGTTTAACATTGAAAGTTAACTGCTGTGATGAAAATGAAGGATGTGATCCGAGGGGAAATTATAGCTTACAAGGGACGTGCGGACAGGAAAGAGTGGGAGGACAGGCAACAACTGATCGACCCCATCTTGTAGGTTGACAGAAAGTACTCCAAGGCCTCGACCGTAGAGCTGCTGGCGGAGAGGAAAAAGCTACAAATGGACTTTAACCTTCCATCCAGCAGGAATGCAGTGCACTAACTTCGCCAGACACTGAGGACCAACACGGGGAAAAGGCTGGCCGCCAACTGGCTCACCAGCTGAGAAAGCAGGCAGTCACAAGGGAAATAGCTCAGGTAATGGATAGCAGAGGCAGACTGGTAGGGGAACAAAAAAAGGTAAATCGAGCATTTTAGACCTTCTGCAGAGGCCTGCATACCTCCAAGCCCCCCCGACGGAGACGTGGGGATGAAACAGTTCCTCGACAGGCTGGGTATGCCAGGTGTGGGGGACGACAGGTGGGGGGAACTGGAAGCACCAATAGATCTGGGAGAAATCATGGAGAGCATCAGCTCCATGCAGGCAGGGAAGGCGCCGGGACCCGACAGTTCCTGGTGGACATCCACAAAAGATTTGCACCAGCCCTGGCTCCACATCTAAGGGATATGTTCGCAGACTTGCTAGCAGGGGGCACCCTGCCTCCCACAGTAGCACAGGCCACAATCCCATTGAAACCCAATAAAGACAAAGACCCTACGGAATGTGGCTCATATAGACCCATTTCGCTACTAAATGCAGACGAAAAGATACTCGCAAAGGTGCTGGCCAAAACACTGGAAGGCTGTGTATCAGAAGTGGTCGCAAAGGCCCAGACAAGATTTTTCAAGGGTAGCCAACTCACTGCGAACATCAGGCGGCTGATGAATATAATAATGACCTCCCCCCCCACGGAGAGAACATCAGAGGTGATCGTATCCCTGGGCGCAGAAAAGGCCTTCGACAGAGTTGAATGGAACTACCTCCTCAAGGTACTGGAACAGTTTGAGTTAGGAGCAGGATTTGCCGCCTGGTTGAAACTCCTGTTCAATACCCCCAAGGTGAGCGTTCGAACCAATACCACCAACTCTGAATACTTCCAGCTACACAGAGCCACAATGCAGGGTTGCCCACTGTCCCGTTCCTGTTTGCCGAGCAATTGAACCCCTGCCAATGAGCTCTGTGAGACGTGAAAAACTAGAAAGGCATCCAAAGGGGAGACAGAGAGCACAGAGACTTACTCTATGCAGATGAGCTGATCCTATTCGCCTCAAAACCACAAAAATGACTGAAAGCCATTCTGCAGATCCTGAAAGAGTTTGGAACCTTCTCAGGTTACAAGCTCAACCTGGGCAAGAGCGAAGCATTCCCAATTAACCCAAATGTGGGCGGGACAGAGCTCGAGTGGCTCCCTTTCAAAATAGCTCAAAATAGATTTAGATACCTGGGGATCCAAGTGTGGTGAACCACTGTGTGCACCTGTATTAGGGGATGTAAGGTAGGACCTGCACTACAGGTTCACCGGTAGCCCCTGCCGGCCAGCTCCGCCCATAAGGAGCCATATAAATATGCGTGTCCTCCTTCTGATCAGCCATTTCGCCAGCTGCAGTAGGAGGCCACGCATCTGACTGTAATAAAGCCACAGTTGTACTAATCTGAGTCTTTCGTGCAATTGATCGTGCATCAATTTATTGCAGTCAGATTTACTCAGAGATGGATATCAGGATCAAACCTGATCGCCTGCAGCTGGATCCGCACTCGCCCGACGCCAGAAAGGACTTTAATCACTGGCTGGCTTGCTTTGAGGCCTACATCAACGCTGCGAACCTGACGCCGACGGAAGCTCAGACGATTCAGGTCTTATACTCCAGGTTGAGCTCCAATGTGTTCCCGTTGATCAAGGAGTTACGCGGAAGTGATGGCACTCCTAAAAGAGAACTACGCACAGAAAGCAAACACGCTCTTTGCCAGGCACGTACTCGCCAATCGCGCTCAACTCCGTGGTGAGTCTATCGAAGACTTCTGGCGGGCTCTAATCCCACTCGTACGGGACTGTGACTGTCAGGCCGTTACGGCCACCGAACATTCCAATCTCCTCATGCGCGACGCGTTTGTAACAGGGATTGCGTCGGACCCCATCCGACAATGACTGCTGGAAGGGGCTACACTCGACCTAACGGAGACAAAAACTTTAGCGCTCTCCATGATTGGATTGGATTGGATTGGATTTGTTTATTGTCACGTGTACCGAGGTATAGTGAAAAGTATTTTTCTGCAAGCAGCTCAACAGATCATTCAGTACATGGGAAGAAAAGGGAATTGAACAGAATTCAAGAAAATACATGAGAATACATAATAGGGCAACACAATATATACAATGTACTACATAAGCATTGGCATCGGATGAAGCAGACAAGGGTGTAGTGTTAATGAGGACAGTCCATAAAAGGGTCATTTAGGAGTCTGGTGACAGTGGGGAAGAAGCTGTTTTTGAGTCTGTTCGTCCGTGTTCTCAGACTTCTGAATCTCCTGCCCGATGGAAGAAGTTGGAAAAGTGAGTAAGCCGGGTGGGAGGGATCCTTGATTATGCTGCCTGCTTTCCCCCGGCAGCGGGAGGTGTAGATGGAATCAATGGATGGGAGGCAGGTTCGTGTGATGGACTGGGCGGTATTCACGACTCTCTGAAGTTCCTTGCGGTCCTGGGCCGAGCAGTTGCCATACCAGGCTGTGATGCAGCCCGAGAGGTTGCTCTCTATAGTGCATCTGTAAAAGTTGGTAAGGGTTAATGTGGACATGCCAAATTTCCTTAGTTTCCTGAGGAAGTAAAGGCGCTGTTGTGCTTTCTTGGTGATAGCGTCGACGTGGGTGGACCAGGATAGATTTTTGGTGATGTGCACCCCTCGGAATTTGAAACTGCTCACCATCTCTACCTCGGCTCCGTTGATGCTGACAGGGGTGTGTACAGTACTATGCTTCCTGAAGTCGATGACCAGCTCTTTAGTTTTGCTGGCATTAAGGGAGATTGTTGTCGTTGCACCACTCCACTAGGTTCTCTATCTCCCTCCTGTATTCAGACTCGTCGTTATTCGAGATCCGGCCCACTATGGTCGTATCGTCAGCAAACTTGTAGATGGAGTTGGAACCAAGTTTTGCCATGCAGTCGTGTGTGTACAGGGAGTAGAGTAGGGGGCTAAGTACGCAGCCTTGCGGGGCACCGGTGTTGAGGGCTATTGTGGAGGAGGTGTTGGTGTTCATTCTTACTGACTGTGGTCTGTTGGTCAGAAAGTCAAGGATCCAGTTGCAGAGTGGAGAGCCAAGTCCTAGGTTTTGGAGCTTTGATATGAGCTTGGCTGGGATTATGGTGTTGAAGGCGGAGCTGTAGTCAATAAATAGGAGTCTGATGTAGGAGTCCTTGTTTTCGAGATGCTCTAGGGATGAGTGTAGGGCCAGGGAAATGGCGTCTGATGTAGACCGGTTGCGATGGTATGCGAATTGAAGTGGGTCAAGGCGTTCCGGGAGTATGGAGGTGATGCGCTTCATGATCAGCCTCTCGAAGCACTTCATTACAACTGACGTCAGGGCCACCGGGCGGTAGTCATTGAGGCACGTTGCCTGGTTCTTCTTTGGTACCGGTATGATGGTGGTCTTCTTGAAGCAGGTGGGGACCTCGGAGTGGAGTAGGGATAGGTTAAAGATGTCTGTGAAAACCTCTGCCAGCTGGTCCGCGCAGGTTCTGAGTGCACGACCAGGGATCCCGTCCGGGCCCATCGCCTTCCGTGGGTTCACTTTCAGGAAGGCCGATCTGACTTCGGAAACTGTGATGGTAGGTAAGGGTGAATTATGGGTTGCTGGGGCACTCGATAGCGGGTTGTTGGTTACCTGCTCAAACCGAGCATAGAATGCATTAAGTTCATCGGGGAGGGGTGCACTGCTGCCAGAGATACTGCTCGGCTTCGCTTTGATGGTCGCAACTCGTAATGTCCAGGCCTACCTGCTCGCCGCGCGGCCCACCCGTCCTACCCCTCCTGGGTCCCGCAAATGACCCCCCCGGCTGGGGCCCTGCCTACTCAATACGCCTGCCCTGCCGGCCAATCCGCGCACCCTGGCTGTCCCCGCTGCTACTTTTGCGGTCAGCAGAAGCACCCCCACCAACGCTGACCGGCCCGTGCCGCCACTTGCACGTCCTGTGGTAAAAAGGGCCACTTTGCAGCTGTGTGCCAGGCCTGTGCAGTCGCCGCTATCGCGCCCGCAATCGCCCCTCCCACCTGCCAAACGCACAATGGCCACTGCCATCTTCCCCTCCCGGGGCCACATGTGACCAGTGGCCGCTGCCATCTTCTCCTCCCAGGTCCACGTGCGGCCAGTGGGCGCCGCCATCTTCTCCTCCCAGGGCCAGGTGCAGCAGTGGGCGGCGCCATCCCCCCTCTCAGTCCACGCGCGGCCCATGGGCGCCACCATCTGGCCCTGCCCCCGCAATGTGCACTCCATGGGCGCCGCCATTTTGTTCCCTACAGGACCCCCGGACACCGCCATCTTGTCTCCCCCACGGAGCTGGAACGCCAGATCTGGGTTGCCGACGCTCTCCGTCTGAAACCTCAGACGACCACCCACAGCTCGCCTCGATGACACTGGACCAGTCTCGTTCTCACAACCTGGCCACTGCTTCGACGAGGGTGAAAATCAACGGCCACACGACCTCTTGCCTGCTGGACCCCGGGAGCACCGAACCTTCATACACCCAGATACGGTAAGGCTCTGTTCCCTCGCGGTCCACCCCGCCAACCAAAGTATCTCCCTGGCCTCCGGATCCCACTCTGTCCCAATCTGAGGGTTCAGCATGGTCACTCTCACTGTCCAGGGTGTAGAATTCAGCAGTTTCCGCCTCTACGTTCTCCCCAACCTCTGTGCTACCCTATTGCTGGGCCTGGATTTCCGGTGCAATCTCCAGAGCCTCACCTTCAAATTCAGAGGGCACCTACCTCCACTCACCGTTTGCGGCCTCGCGACCCTCAAGGTTGACCCACAGTCCCTCTTTGTCAATCTAACTGCGGATTGCAAGCCCGTCGCCATTACGAGCAGACGGTACAGCGCCCAGGACAAGGCCTTCATCAGGTCAGAAATCCAGAGGCTGCTTCAGGAGGGTATCATCGAGGCCAGAAATAGCCCCTGAAGAGCTCAAGTGGTAGCAGTGAAAACGGGGGAGAAACACAGAATGGTTGTGGACTACAGCCAGACCATCAATCGGTGCACGCAGCTCGACGCGTACCCCCTCCCATGCATATCTGAGATGGTCAATCAGATTGCACAGAACCGGGTCTTCTCAATGATCGACCTTAAATCCGCCTACCACTCTAAACCAGGCAGGCAGACTCGTGGCATTCTTTTCCCGCACTCTTCATGCCTCTGAAATTCGACATTCGTCTGTTGAAAAGGAGACCCAGGCTATTGTTGAAGCGGTGCGGCATTGGAGGCATTTCCTGGCCGGCAGGAGATTCACTCTCCTCTCTGACCAACGGTCGGTAGCCTTCATGTTCAACAACACACAGCGGGGCAACATCAAAAATGATAAAACCTTGCGGTGGAGAATCAAGCTCACTACTTACAATTACAAGATTTTGTATCGCCCCGGTAAGTTCAACGAGCCCCCTGACGCCCTCTCTCGAGGTACATGTGCCAGCGCACATGTAAACCAACTCCGTGCCCTGCACGACAGCCTTTGTTACTCGGGGGTCACTCGATTCTACTACCTCATCAAAGCCTGCAATCTGCCCTACTCTGTCGAGGAAGTACGGACAGTCACCAGACACTGCCAGGTCTGTGCGGAGTGCAAGCCGCACTTCTACCAGCCAGACCGCGCGCGCCTGGTGAAAGCATCCCGCCCCTTTGAACGCCTCAGTGTGGATTTTGAAGGGCCCCTCCCCTCCACCGACCGCAACACATATATCCTCAGAGTGGTCGATGAATTCTCCAGGTTCCCCTCCGCCATCCCATGCCCGGATATGACGTCTGCCACCGTCATCAAGGCCCTCAACTCCATCTTCAAGCTGTTCGGTTTCCCCGACTACTTCCACAGTGACAGGGGATCCTCATTCATGAGCGATGAGCTGCGTCAGTTCCTGCTCAGCAGGGGTATCGCCTCCAGCAGGACGACCAGCTACAACCCCCGGGGAATCGGGCAGGTAGAGAGGGAGAACGGGACGGTATGGAGGGCCATCCAGCTGGCCCTACGGTCCAGAAACCTCCCAGCCGCTCGCTGGCAGCAGGTCCTCCCGGATGCACTACACTCCATCCGGTCACTACTGTGCACCGCCACAAATAACACACCCCATGAACATGTTTTTACCTTCCCTAGGAAGTCCACATCCGGGGTGTCGCTCCCGACTTGGCACGCAGCTCCAGGACCGGTCCTTCTACGTAGGCACGTCTGACTCCACAAGGCGGACCCATTGGTGGACAGGGTGCACCTGCTTCACACCAACCCCCAGTATGCCTATGTGGAGTTCCCCGACGGCCGCCAGGATACGGTCTCACTCAGGGACCAGGCTCCCTCAGGTTCCACTCCCACACACTTCCCCACTCACACGCCACCCACCCCTCCCCCAGCGCTCCCAGCATTAGCCGCACCAGATCCATCCCTCCTTCCCCTGCCCACGCTAGAGGACGAGGAAGATTTCGGCATGCTCCCGGAGTCATCCAACTACTGGGCAGCACCAACACCGCCAGCACCGAGGTCGTCGACGCCGACACCGCCAGTACCGACTTCTCCACCACCGCTACATCGCTCCCAGCGAACCGTCAAACCACCGGACAGGCTTAATCTCTGATGGGCACCAGACTACAGGATGGACATATTATTTTTCTCCTCCCCTCTGTAAATTATTCACAAATCTGTATATAGTTGCACGCCACCCCCGCCCGACTCATTTTTAACAGGGGGTGAATGTGGTGATCCATTGTGTTAACTGTGTGCACCTGGATTAGGGGATGTACGGTAGGACCTACACTACAGGTTCGCCGGTAGCCCCTGCCAGCTAGCTCTGCCCACAAGGAGCCGTATAAATATGCGTGACCTCCTCCTGATCTGCCATTTCGCCAGCTGCAGTAGGAGGCCACGCATCTGACTGTAATAAAGCCACAGTTGTACAGTACCAATCTGAGTCTTTCGTGCAATTGATAGTGCATCAAAGAGCGCGAGAGGAGCCAGGAGTTCATAAAGAGCGAGAGAGGAGCCGGGAGATCACATAGAGCGAGACAAGATCCGGGAACTCACACAGAGTGAGAGAGGAGCCGGGAGGTCCCAATGAGTTCAAGAGGAGCGGGAGTTCAAAAAGAGCGAGCGAGGAGCTGGGAGTTTAAAAAGAGCACGAGAGGAGCCGGGAGTTCACCCAGAGTGAGAGAGAATCCGGGAGCTCACACAAAGTGAGAGAGAATCCGGGAGCTCACACAGAGTGAGAGAGGAGCCGGGGGCTGACACAGATTGAGAGAGAATCCGGGAGATCACACAGAGTGAGAGAGGAGCCGGGGGCTCACACAGAGTGAGAGAGAATCCGGGAGCTCACACAGAGTGAGAGAGGAGCCAGGAGTTCACCCAGGGTGAGAGAGAATCCGGGAGCTCACCCAGGGTGAGAGAGAATCCGGGAGCTCACCCAGGGTGAGAGAGAATCCGGGAGCTCACACAGAGTGAGAGAGAATCCGGGAGCTCACCCAGGGTGAGAGAGAATCCGGGAGCTCACACAGAGTGAGAGAGAATCCGGGAGCTCACACAGAGTGAGAGAGCAGCCGGGGGCTCACACAGAGTGAGAGAGGAGCCAGGGGCTCACACAGAATGAGAGAGAATCAGTGAGCTCACACTGAGCAAGAGTGAATCCGGGAGCTCACAGAGAGAGAAAGAGGAGCCGGGAGCTCACACAGAGTGAGAGAGAATCCGGGAGCTCACACAGAGTGAGAGAGGAGCCAGGGGCTCACACAGAGTGAGAGAGAATCAGTGAGCTCACACTGAGCGAGAGTGAATCCGGGAGCTCACAGAGAGAGAAAGAGGAGCCGGGAGCTCACACAGAGTGAGAGAGAATCCGGGAGCTCACACAGAGCGAGAGAGGAGCCAGGGGCTCACACAGAGTGAGAGAGAATCAGTGAGCTCACACTGAGCGAGAGTGAATCCGGGAGCTCACAGAGAGAGAAAGAGGAGCCGGGAGCTCACGCAGAGCGAGACTGTATCCGGGAGCTCACACAGAGCGAGAGAGAATCCGGGAGCTGACACAGAGGGCGCGATTCTCCGCACTCACGACGGGGCGGAGAATAGCGGGCGGCGCCAATTTTTACGGCGACGCTGGTCCGACACCCTCCCGCTATTCTCCCCCCCCCCCCCACGCCCGGCCCCCGACACGAATCGCTGCTCGCCGTTTTTTTACGGCAAGCAGCGATTCTCCCCTGGCCGATGGGCCAATTTCCAAGGCCTTTACGGCCGTTTTCACGATTGTTAATACACCTGCTATACCAGTTCGTGAAAACGGCCGCAAAGTGCCGCTCTGCACAACCATGCCACCGATTGGCACGGCCGCACCACGGTGCCCACCGATTGCGGGCCGCGGGTTCGATTCCCGCGCACTCTTTCTCCCTCCGCCGCCCCGCAGGATAAGTCCACGGGGCGGCTGAGGGGCATTACAGACCGCGCATGCGCGGTTCTGACGCATATGCGCGGATGACGTCGTCCGCGCATGCGCGGGTTGGGAGTCGTCCAATCTGCGCATGCGCGGCTGATGTCATCATATGCGTCAGCCGTCGCTAACTTTGGCGCGCGGGCTTAGCGAAATTCGTTAAGCCCACGATGCCGGAGTTCACGGGGCCGCGATGCTAGCCCCGACCAGGGAGCAGAATCGGGCCCCGGGAGGGGGCGCGGAGGCTGCCGTGAAACACGGCCGGTTTCGTGGCAGCCTTCACGACTCTCCGCCTTTGCGGAGAATCGCGCCCAGAGTGAGAAGGATCCGGGAACTCACACAGTGTGAGAGAGAATCCTGCAGCTCACACAGAGTGAGAGAAAATCTGGGAGCTCACACAGAGTGAGAGAGAATCTGGGAACTCACACAGAGTAAGAGTGGAGCCGGGAGCTCACACAGAGTGAGACAGAATCCGTGAGCACACACTGAGCGAGAGTAAATCCGGGAGCTCACACAGAGAGAGAGAGGAGCCGGGAGCTCACTGATGTGCCATCAATTGTACGAGAGACGAGTGCTTTACAAAAGTCAGGCTTTAATAGACTAGAACATAGCTCTGCGATCGTCTACAATGGAATGGACGATCGCCGGGCGTTTGTCCATTTATACCTTGTTAATGGAGGCATGGTTAACTCAGCCTCTCGGCCAATCAGTCGAGAGGCACATGACCGACCAGGGCCAATGGTAAGCCGGTGTTCTGCCCCAATGGCAGACAGGTATGCAAATCATATCACCACATTCACCCCTTGCGGAGAAGGAAGCCGGGGAGGGGGGGGGGGTATGAACGAGAGCCGGGGTGGGGGGGGTGGGGAGGGGGGGAGAGAACTAGTGATATGAGTAGCAGCCGGGAGGATAAAATTTTCTCTCCTTTCTCTTATCGAATTTGGGGGCTTCCCACTGGCCCAGACAAGAAGCGATATGTACACAAAATTCCATGGAGCTGTAGAACTTTAGAAAGATTAGATCAGTCTTTTTGTGGCCCGTGACGTTCTGGCAAACCGCCGCAGTGGAGGAGTTGACGTCGGGTCGGCCGATGGTTCCGCTGACGTCCTGGAGTCCGGGAGCGATGGTCCTTGAATAGTCTCCGTCACCTGAGCTGGCCGTGGAGATGCCATGGATGTGGAATGGGGAACCTGAGTGGGGTGCTGGGGGGAAAAAAAACAGAGGGGGGGTCTGTGGTGGGAGGGGGGGGGGGGGGGGGGGAAGGCCGCACGCCGGCGGGTGCCAGGTCCCGGAGGGAGACCGTGTCCTGTCGACCGTCGGGGTACTCCACATACGCGTACTGCGGGTTAGCGTGGAGTAACTGGACTTGTTCCACTAACGGGTCGGACTTGTGCACCTGCACATGCTTCCGGAGCAAGATGGGTCCGGGGGTGACCAGCCACGTCGGGAGAGGGGATCTGGAGGATGACTTCCTGGGGAAAACAAGAGGACGTTCATGAGATGTCTGATTTGTTGTGGTACAGAGGAGTGAGCGGATAGAATGTAGGGCATCGGGGATCACCTCTTGCCATCGGGAAATAGGGAGATCTCTGGACCTGAGGGTCAGTAGTATGGTCTTCCAGATGGTACCATTCTCCCGCTCGACTTGTCCGTTACCCCGGGGGTTATAGCTGGTCGTCCTGCTAGAGGCAATGCCCCTGTCGAGCAGGAATTGACGCAGCTCGTCGCTCATAAAGGAGGACCCCCGATCGCTGTGAATGTACGTGGGGTAGCCGAACAGGGAGAAGATGGAGAGTAGGGCCTTAATGACGGTCGATGTGGTCATGTCGGGGCAGGGAATGGCGAAGGGGAAGCGGGAGAATTCGTCAATCACCGCCAGGAAGTAAATGTTGCGGTTGTTAGAGGGAAGGGGCCCCTTGAAGTCAATGCTAAGACGTTCGAAGGGGCGGGATGCTTTGATCAGGTGTGCGCGCTCGGGGCGGTAGAAGTGCGGTTTGCACTCTGCGCAGATGTGGCAGTCACGGGTTACTGACCTGACTTCCGCGATGGAGAAAGGCAGGTTGCGGGCCTTAATGAAATGGTAGAGGCGGGTCACCCCTGGATGGCAGAGGTCTGCGTGGAGGGAGTGGAGGCGGTCTATCTGCGCGCTGGCGCAGGTACCGCGGGACAGGGCATCAGGAGGCTCATTGAGCTTCCCAGGATGATACAAGATATCATAGTTGTACGTGGACAACTCGATCCACCACCGTAAGATCTTGTCATTCTTAATCTTGCCCCTTTGTGCATTATCAAACATGAAGGCTACTGACCGTTGGTCTGTGAGGAGGGTAAACCTCCTACCGGCCAAATAGTGCCTCCAATGTCACACTGCTTCGACTATGGCCTGGGCTTCCTTTTCCACAGAGGGGTGGCGGAGTTCGGAAGCCTGGAGAGTTCTGGAGAAGAAGGCCACGGGTCTGCCCACTTGGTTTTAAGGTGGCCGCCAGAGCAACTTCTGATGCGTCGCTCTCGACCTGGAAGGGGAGGGACTCGTCGATGGCGTGTATCGTGGCCTTTGCGATGTCCGCTTTGATGCGGCTAAAAGCCTGGCAGGCCTCTGTCGATGGCGGGAAGGTCGTGGTTTGAATGAGGGGACGGGCCCTGTCGGCGTAATTGGGAACCCATTGGGCGTAGTACGCGAAGAACCCCAGGCAGCGTTTGAGGGATTTTGGGGTATTGGGGAGAGGGAGTTCCATTAGGGGGCGCATGCGTTCGGGGTCGGGGCCTATCACTCCTTTACGCACTACGTAGCCGAGGATGGCTAGACAGTTGGTGCTAAACATGCACTTATCCTTATTGTATGTGAGGTTAAGGAGTTTTGCGGTTTGGAGGAATTTCTGTAGGTTGGCGTCATGGTCCTGCTGGTCGTGGCCGCAGATGGTGACATTATCAAGATACGGGAAGGTAGCCCGTAATCCATACTTGTCGACCATTCGGTCCATCTCCCGTTGGAAGACCGAGACCCCATTTGTGACACCAAACGGAACCTTAAGGAAGTGGTAGAGGCGCCCATCAGCCTTGAACGCGGTGTACTTGCGGTCACTCGTGCGGATGGGGAGCTGGTGATAAGCGGACTTAAGGTCCACAGTGGAGAAGATCTTGTATTTTGCGATCTCGTTTACCATGGTGGAAATACGGGGGAGAGGATACGCGTCCAGTTGCGTAAACCGGTTGATGCTCTGGCTATAGTCGATGACCATCTGATTTTTCTCCCCAGTCTACCAGCACTTGGGCTCGCCAGGGACTGTTGCTGCCCTCGATGACCCCTTCCGTCAGCAACCTCTGGACCTCGGACCTGATGAAGGACCGGTCCTGGGCGCTGTACCGTCTGCTCCGTGTCGCGACGGGTTTGCAATCAGGGGTGAGATTGGCAAACAAGGAGGGGGGGTCCACTTTGAGGGATGCGAGGCTGCAGACAGTGAGGGGGGGTATAGGGCCGCCGAATTGGAAGGTCAAGCTCTGCAGGTTGCACTGGAAGTCCAGTCCTAGGAGTGCCGGTGCGCAAAGGTCGGGGAGGATAAGGAGTTTATAATTTTTAAAAACCTTCCCCTGGACCGTGAGGTCCGCGATGCAGCACCCGGTGATGCGGATGGAGTGCGAACCTGAGGCTAACCCGATTTTGTGTTTTACAGGATGGACAGGGAGCGCGCAGCGTCTTACCGTGTCAGGATGAACGAAGCTTTCCGTGATCCCGGAGTCCAGCAGGCAGCCCGTCTCGTACCGTTGAGGTGGATCAGCGTTGTCGTTTTGGCAAGCGTGCGTGGACGTGACTGGTCGAGCTGAACGGCCGCGAGCCGTGGAGAAAATCCGTGTTCCGTCGTCGCCGTCCGAGTCGATGCTGGAGGAACCTTGAGTGCCAGTCCCAGAAGGCGGTGGCCAGGACCCGCACATGGAGTCGGCGCCCCAAGATGGCGGCGCCCAGGACCTGCACGTGGAGTCGGGGCTCCAAGATGGCGGCGCCCAGGACCCGCACGTGGAGTCGGCGCCCCAAGATGGCGGCGCCCAGGACCCGCACGTGGGGTCGGCGCCCCAAGATGGCGGTGCCCAGGACCCGCACGTGGGGTCGGCGCCCCAAGATGGCGGCTCCCGTGAGGCCCTCGTGGTCGCTGGGGGCGGGGCTAGCGGTGCCGGCGAGCCGAGTGGAGCGGCTGTGAGCGGGGGAGGTGAGGCGCGCAGGCCAGACGCAGGAGCCCGGGGGCGGGGGGGAGACTCGCGCGGCGGGCAGGCAGGGACCGGGGGGGCCCGGAGAGGCGTGCAAGCCGGGTCCCGGGGGCGGCGGTTTGGGAGGAGCGGCCCCGGGGAAGGGAGGGAAATGAGCAGGCCAGGCGCGGGGACCCGGGAGGAGGGGGGGTGGGAGACTCGCGCGGCGCGCAGGCAGGGACCGGGAGGGCCCAGAGAGGCGCGCTCCTCGACGCGCAATTCCTCCCCAGGGTATGGAGGGACTCACCGGGGAGCTGCCGTCTGGTGGCCAGCAGATATCGGGCGAATACCCTGTTGACTGGTTTGATGAATTGTCCCTTTAGCTTTAGTATTGCTTCATCATAAGTCGTTTCTTCTTTGATTATTGCGTAGGCGTCGATACCCACGCTGGAGTGGAAGACGTGCAGCTTCTGTGCCCCGGTGGGGGGGGATGGTTGTAGATGCTAGGAACCCTTCGAGGCATGTCAGCCAGAGTTGGAAAAGTTCTGCAGAGTTCGGAGTTTGCGGGCTGATGCGGAGGCATTCGGGCTTGATCCGGAACTCCATCTTCAAAGTCTTAGTCTATTAAATTGATGTACAGTAGTCCCCCATTATACCGCGCTCCGCAATACCGCGGTTCGCGGGTCTGACCTCTCCCCCCGCCCCCCGTAGACTCTCAATGGGAAGCGCTAGCATAGATTTTAAAATAAATTTAAAACCCCCATCGTGGATATCCGCGGCTCGGTTGCAACGCGGGTGGCTGTCTTGGACCCCAACACCCGCGTTATAAAGGGGGACTACTGTACTATCAATTGTACGAGAGACGAGTGCTTTACAAAAGTCAGGCTTTAATAGACTAGAACATAGCTCTGCGATCGTCTACAATGGAATGGACGATCGCCGGGCGTTTGTCCATTTATACCTCGTTAATGGAGGCGTGGTTAACTCAGCCTCTTGGCCAATCAGTCAAGAGGCACATGACCGACCAGGGCCAATGGTAAGCCGGTGTTCTGACCCAAAGGCAGACAGGTATGCAAATCATATCACCACACTCACACAGAGCGAGAGTGTATCCGGGAGCTCACACAGAGTGAGAGAGAATCCGGGAACTCACACAGAGTGAGAGAGGAACCAGGAGCTCACACAGAGTGAGAGAGAATCCAGGAGCTCACACAGAGTGAGCAAGAATCTGGGAGCTCACACAGAGTGAGAGAGGAACCAGGAGCTCACACAGAGTGAGAGAGAATCCAGGAGCTCACACAGAGTGAGAGAGAATCTGGAACTCACACAGAGTGAGAGAGGAGCCGGGAGCTCACACAGAGTGAGAGAGAATCTGGAACTCACACAGAGTGAGAGAGGAGCCGGGAGCTCACACAGAGTGAGACAGAATCCGTGAGCTCACACTGAGCGAGAGTGAATCCGGGAGCTCACACAGAGAGAGAGAGAATCCAGAAGCTCACACAGAGTGAGCGAGAATCCGGGAGCTCACACAGAGTGAAAGAGAATCCGGGAACTCACACAGAGCGAGAGAGAATCCGGGAACTCACACAGAGTGAGAGAGAATCCTGGAACTCACACAGAGTGAGAGAGGAGGTCGGATTTCACAAAGAGGATGAGAAGATCAGGACATCACAATGAGTGCGAAAGAAGTGGGAAATTTAATAAGAGTGTGGCTGATTGGTGAGTAGGTCCTGGTGGGTATTTGTCAAACTGCATTAACTCGTTCGTCATTGTTTTAGCAAGATACTCAGTTGATATTCAAAAAATATATGTCTTCTATAGTTTTAAATTCAAAGTGTTTAGTCATGGCAGGAGATCTCAAATCCATGACAGGATGTTTAGGCGGGATATGACGAAGAACATTTTCACTCAGAGGGTGGTGATAGGCTGGCGTGCACCGCCTGTGAGGGTGATAGAGGCGGATTCCCTCACCTCCTTTAAAAAGTACCTGGATGGCATTCAAGGCTATGGGCCACGTGCTGGCAAATGGGAGAAGGAAGGTCGGTCAGGTGTTTTTCATGTGTTGGTGCAGACCCAATGGGCCGAATAGCTTCTTCGGCACTGTTTTATTCTGTGACTCTGTCAATGATTGCAGTTCACTATTTCACATAAAGCAGGGGAGTTCTCCCCATTGTCCTGGCCAATATTTATCACTAAATCAACAACATTACAACAGATTATGTGATTTTTCACTTAATCCTTTGGTTGTGTTCAAATTGGCTGCCGGCTTCCGATGTTACAATAGTGACTCTGCATCAAAAGTATTTCATTTGCTGTAAAGCCCTTTGGGATATTCTGAGGTTGTGAAAGGTCCTCTGTAAATGCAAGTTTTGTTTTCTTTCTTCCACACATTCCTTTCCATTAGGGTCTGTACACAGGCAAACTAAGTGATGCGCATTAGAGATTATCAACCCACCAACTCCTGTTTAATAAAAATTGGTCTGCCCCTGATATTCAACAGAGCTAGGGAGACAGCAAGGCCAGTCAGTGCCCTGGGCTCTTTCAGGAGCACAACCAGGGTGAGATGATACAGGAAAAATGAAAGACCTTATTTACTGACCCCTTGGAGATACTTGTGCTCCTTCTGGCCCAGCTCTTGAGGCGGCACAGTGGCACGTATTGCTGCCTCACAGCACCAGAGACGCAGGTTCAATTCCCGCCTTGGGTCACTGTCTGTGTGGAGTTTGCACGTTCTCCCTGTGTCTGTGTGGTGTGTTGTTCCTCGTGTCTTAATAAAGCTCGTAGTCTCAAAGGTGGAGAAGATGCTTTATTGTGAATTCGTTCTCTCTTCAGACCTTAACTTACGGCTACCTCAAATGCTGCCTGCATGTGTCTGTGTCCTGCTACGAGTTCTGCCTTCCGTGAAGTGTGTCCTCACTTCCTGTCCCGGTGTATTTATAGCTCTCCCGTGCTCCCTCTAGTGCTTGCTCAGTTGTATTACATCTACTCAGATCTACAATCACCACATGTGGGTTTCCTCCGGGTGCTCTGGTGTCCATCCACAGTCCAAAGATGCGCAGGTTAGGTGGCATTAGGGTGGGGGTGACCCCCTGGCTACTGAAGCCACCAGCAACCCACCCCCTGGGCTGCATGGATCGGACTGTCTAACACTGCATTTTCTGTCACCGCCCCCCCCACCAAGGAGAAGGCCTCCCATACCCACCAGGAGTGGGAGACCTTGGCGCGATCGGTGGGCCCAAGGAAAGGCCAGTCGCCAGGGTGGGGATCAGCCTTGGGCGAGGAAGTGAGACCCTGCTGAGTTGTGATTCCACGTCCCATGCATGTCAGCCCTGCCCACACATCACCCTCAATCCCACACTCATCACCCCACCACCCTCAACCCCCTCGACTCTCACACCACTCTCACCTCTACCCCACTCTCATTCCACATCACCCTCAACCCCACACCACCCTCACACCACTCCCACACCACCCCTCACCCCCGCTCCACAGACCCCCACCACCCCCACTCCCCACCGGTCCGTGATCTAATCTTGTGTCCTGTCTGGTGTCTTGCCTGATCTGCTGGTATTGGGCTTGGTCCATCTGGTGTCCCCCACCGCTAGCCAGAGCCAGAACCCCGAGTGCCGAGCAGCGACAAGGACACTGTCTCGGAAGCGAGCCATCAACCCGATACCCGGGCACCCCGGAGCTCAAGTCCGATGATGACAGTGATTTCCCGTCACAGCTGTCTCCAACGCCCTCCACCATCCCAGAGACACTCACCTCGGTTGGCCACTTTTGTGTCTCCTGGGACACAATCTGGTGCTCACCACACAAATGCTCCAGTACATCAGCCATGATGTGGTGATGCCGGCATTGGACTGGGGTGAGCACAGTGAGAAGTTTTACAACACCAGGTTAAAATCCAACAGGTTTGTTTCAAACACTAGCTTTCAAAGAGCTGCTCCTTCCTCAGGTGAATGAAGAGGTGGGTTCCAGAAACATATATATAGACAAAGTTAAAGATGCAATACGATAATTTGAATGCGAGCCTTTGCAGGTGATTAAGTCTACAGGTCCAGACGGGAGTGACTGGAGAGAGGGATAATCCCAGGTCAAAGAGGTGTGAATTGTCCCAAGCCAGGATAGTTGGTAGGATTTTGCAAGCCCAGGCCAGATGGTGGGGGGGTGAATGTAATGCGACAAGTATCTAAGGTCCCAGTTGAGGCTGCACTCATATGTGCGGAACTTGGCTATACGTTTCTGCTCGGCGATTCTGCATTGCCGCGCATCCTAAAGGCCGCCTTGGAGAACGCTTACCCGGAGATCAGAGACTGAATGCCGTTTACTGCTGAAGTGTTCCCCGACTGGAAGGGAACATACCTGCCTGGAAATTGTTCCGCAATGTCCATTCATCCGTTCTCGCAGCGTCTGCATGGTCTCGCCAATGTACCACGCTTTGGGACATCCTTTATTGCGGTGTATGAGGTAGATGACGTTGGCCGAGTCGTACGAGTATGTACCATGTACCTGGTGGGTGGTGTTCTCACGTGTAATGGTAGTATCCATGTCAATGATCTGGCACGTCTTGCAGAGATTGCCATGGCAGGGTTGTGTGGTGTCGTGATCGCTGTTCTGAAGGCTGGGTAGTTTGCTGCAAACAATGGTTTGTTTGAGGTTGCGCGGTTGTTTGAAAGCAAGTAGTGGGGGTGTGGGGATGACCTTGGCAAGGTGTTCATCTTCATCGATGACATGTTGAAGGCTGCGAAGAAGATGTTGTAGTTTCTCCGCTCCGGGAAAGTACTGGACCTTAATACGTCTGAGTCCTTAATACGTCTTCTCCTTTCCGTGACGGGAATGTGCTGAGAAGTCGTACATCAGGTGGCTCTTCTCCCATGAACCTGGAAAATATGCTTGTTATCCCAGAAATAGCCCACTAAACCTAGGAAAAACAACTCCATACCTCCACTAACAAAATGAAGAGAAGAACATTCCAAATAGCAGCCATTCCAGAGGCCAGGTAGAACCCAGGAGCGGGCAAGCAAATGACTGAGCTGGCCATGCACGAGGCGGCGGAGCTCAGGCCTCGCCAGAGAGAGAGGGACAGGCTCACCGTGCAAGAATCCCCTCCACACCAGGGGATGGGTGTAGGCGTTTCTCTCAAGAGAGTTGACAGAACATCGGGAAAGGACAAAATCAGATATCCAATCTGCTGTCAGGGATGCGATTGCAGAAGCTGTGGCGAGCACGCAGGTGACTCTAGACAAGGCAGAGAGGTGACTGGAAGTCTAGGAAAATACGATTAAAGAACTGGAAAAGGCCGCAACAGACCAGGGTGACCGGATCATCGCCCTGGAGAAAGAGATGGCAAGGCTGGTCGCAACGCAGGGGGGTTTGAAGGGGAAAATCGAAGACTAAGAGAACCGGTCGAGGTGTCAAAGCCTACTGGAGGGGATCGAAGGTAGGAACCCCACAGACTCTGTGGCCTAAATGCTGGACAACCTGGTGGGAAGGGATAGATTCCCCAACCCACCAGAAATAGACAAAGCACACCGGTCGCTTCGCCCAAAGCCGAGGAACAATGGAGGGCGATAATTACCAAAGTGCACCGGTACCAGGACCGGGAACGAATCCTGTGCTGAGCTAGACAAACTTAAGAACTGTAACTGGGAAGGTCACCGGATTCAGATCTACCAGGACATTGCGGATGACCTGGCCAAGCGCCGGGAAGAATTCAATAGGAGAAGTCCGCGCTGTATAAAAACAGAGTAAAGTTTGGAATACTGTACCCGGCCAAGCTCTGATCACATTCCAAGGCTGGGAGGACTTTTTCACGGCCCTTGCACATGCGGACAAGTTCATCTTGGAGAACGGACTAGAAAAGCGGTAACAGGGACAGCGGTGAAGAGCTCACAGAACGAGACTTTTATTTTTATGTTTTATGTTCTACTTTCTGAATTGCCAATTGTGAACCACCATGTTGAACATTTTGCGCAGGATTGTACTGCCTCGTTCTGTGGGCGAGGGAGGAAAGAGAGGAAGGTAGGAACCTGAACAACAGAGCGCAGGACAAGGTGAGCGGATTGGCAGATAAGAAGGTCAGGGAACAGGCGATAGGAGGATTCACAACTCGCCCCGGGAGGGGGGGGGGGGCACCACACTAGCGGGGTAGCTAGCACCGGGAAGCGTGCAGGAGAGAGAGGGTGCGGCGCATCTCCCACAAGGGGGACTGGGGAAAGAATAATAAATAATAATAATAAATAATAAAACAGAGGGAAGGGAGAAGGAGAGGGGAAAGAAGGGGTTTTGGGGGGAAGAAGACACCACAAGGAGAGTCTGGGTAAAGAGGGAACGAGGGCATTAGGCTGGCTAAAACAGACTACACGTGGTGACTTGGAACAAAATGGCACCGCAAGCAACCACTTTGGAGGGTCCCTGAACAAAGGGAAACCCCGGATTGCAGGGGTGCACCCACATGAGGTACACACAGTTGGTGGCCATCTTGGGTGCCCCTGGACAAAGGGTAATCCCGGAACATAGAGGCCCGGCCTCATGGGGAGAACGGTGACCACGGCCATTTTGTATGGGCCCCACAAAGGGAAACCCCGGACTACAGGGGCGCATCCACCAGGTAAGTATGGTGGATCCCGCAGGAGCTGGGGGACAAAACCCCCCCATCAGGATAATCACCTGGAATGTCAGGGGACTTAACAGCCCAATGAAAAAATCCAGAGTCTTCACCCACCTGAAAAGTATGAAAGTCGAGAGTCTTCCTCCAAGAGACGCACCTGAGGGAGAAGGACTGACTGTGGGTAAGGAAAGGCTGGGTGGGACAGACCTACCATTCCTGCTATGGGATGAGGGTAGGGGGGTAGCCATGCTGTTAAATAAGAGGACAATGTTTACTGCGACAAGGACGGTTCCGGACCCAGGGGGACGTCATGTCATGGTCAGCGGTGTCCTGGACAGGGCACCGGTAGTCCTGGTGAACGTGTACGCTCCCAACTGGGACGACACGGAATTTACAAAAAAGACCATGGCAGAAATCCCCGACATAGATACACACCAACTGATCACAGGGGGAGACTTTAATTGTATACAGGACCCATGGACGGCCAGGTCAAATTCCAAAACGGGGAAGACCTCCGACATGGCGAAAGAACTCGGTATATTCATGGAGCAGATGGGGACTGTGGACTCATAGTGGTTCACCCACCCAGGTACACAACGTATATTCACAGATCAAATTCTTTGTAGTGGGGAAATCAATGCTCCTAGGGCGAGTAAGAGCGGAATATTCCACAATTGTCATTTCCGATCACGCTCCACATGGATGTGAGGTTGGAGAAGGGCCGTGCCCAATGCCCCCCATGGAGGTTGGACACGGCCCGCCTGGCCGATATGGCCTTCTGCGAGAAGGTATCACAGGTCATAGACAAATATATTACCAGAATGGGGAGGTCTCACTCTCCATGTTTTGGGAGGCCTGAAGGCTGTGAGCAAGGGAGAAATTATCGTGTATAAGGCACGGAGAGATATGGAAGAGAGGGTGGCTAGGCAACAGCTAATCAACTCCATACTGGAAGTAGACTGGTGATATTCCGAGGCCCGACTACTGGAGAGAGGAAAAAGGTGGTCCACTGCATTCGCTGCTCCCATTGTGGTCTCCTCTATATCGGAGAGACCAAATGCAGACTGGGTGATCGCTTTGCTGAGCATCTTTGGTCTGTGCACATTCAGGATCCTGACCTTCCCATTGCTTGCCATTTTAACACACGACCCTGCTCCCAGGCCCACATGTCTGTTCTTGGCCTGCTGCAATGTTCCAGTGAAGCACAACGCAAACTGGAGGAACAACATCTCACCTTCCGGTTAGGCACGCTACAGCCTTCCGGCCTGAACATCGAATTCAACAACTTCAGATGATCAGCTCTACCCCACCTCGACCCATTTGTTTTCATTTAATTTTAACTGTCTTTTACCATTTCTTTCTTTCTTAATATACATTTAATTTCCCCCCCCCCCAATCTTATCCACCTTTCCTGCACCTTTCTCCTCTTTCCCTCCCCCTACACCGACAGTTCATCCTCTGATGTTAGTTTCCCTGCAGTTTGACCTTTCACATCTTTTGTTCTCTCTGGCACTGCCATTCGCACCCTTTCCCCTTGGTTTCCGTGGCTACTAGCACCCGGTTTCCCTGGGTTTCTGTGGCTATGACTCATCTTTCATTCTCACTCCACAGTATAAATATTTCCCACTCTCTCTGTCTGTTAGCTTTGACAAAGAGTCATCGGACTCGAAGCATTAGGTCTTTTCTCTCCCTACAGATGCTGCCAGACTTGCTGAGACTTTCCAGCATTTTCTCTTTCGCGCTCTTGAAAGAGTTTGGAACCTTCTCGAGCTACAACCTTAACCTGAGCAAAAGCGAGATCTTGCCGGTGAATTTGCAAGGGGGATGGGCAGAGCTGGAGGGACTGCCATTTAAACAGGCCCGGCACAAATTCCGCTACCTGGGGATCCAAATTGCTCATGACTGGACCGAGATCCACAAATTGAACCTGACCAGCCTGATGGAGGAAGTATAAAAGGGCCTGTAGAGATGGAACACACTCCCACTCTCCCTGGCAGGGACTACTAGGGAGGGCTAGCACTCAACTGGATGAGGGAGAAGTGGGAGGAGGACTTGGGGTTTGAAATAGAGTGGGGATTCTGGAGCGAAGCAAGGCACAGGGTCAACTACATCTCCACTTGCTCACAGCTAAGCCTAATGCAGGAAGAAAAGAGGGAAGGGGGAATAGGGGACCCAGCCAGAATCAAAAATCTACTGGAAAACGATAAACAGGAAATTGTAACTGATGTAAATAACGTAAGATGGCTCATGTAAACAACAGAAACAGACCGATGTCTAAATATTTCTCTTTATCCTTTTTCGTCTTTTTTCTGTTTGTTTCCAAATAAATGTACACGCTTACCCTTGCTCTGTATACCACAAAAATCTCCATTAAAACATTTTTTTTAAATTCTCCCCCTGCAGCTTAACCTGCTGGGTTTTTTCAATTGATGTTTCTTTTAGCTTTCTATTTAATGTAGATTTAGATAGTCAGATAACATTACATAAAGGGGTGGCACAGTGGTTAGCACTGTTGCCTCACAGCTCCAGAGTCCCAGGTTCGATTCCCCGCTGGGTCACTGTCTGTGTGGAGTTTGCACTTTCTCCCTGTGTCTGCGTGGGTTTCCTCCGGGTGCTCCGGTTTCCTCCCACAGTCCAAAGATGTGCAGGTTAGGTGAATTGGCCATGATAAATTGTCCCTTAGGGTTCAAATATGTGTAGGTTAGGTGGATTGGCCATACTAAATTGCCCCTTGGTGTGCAGGGATGTGCAGGGTAGGTTATAGGGATAGGGTAATGTGGACGGGGAGTGAAAATGGCTCAAATGCTCATTCAAAGGGTTGGTGCAGGATCAATGGGCCAAATGGCCTCCTTCTGCACTGTTGGGATTCTGGTCTATGATTCTATAACTAAATGCTAATACTAGTTTGCATGGTACTTCAAATGTGGAGAATTTACCTCCAATTTAATTAGGCATATATTCCTCAAAGTTTCTTTCAGTCTGAAGCTCAAGCATAGGATTAAAATATCTCCTCAAATTAATTTACTGTCCACAAAACTGGGCTTTAACTGTGAATGTTACAACATTACATCTGTTCACATTTACAGCAGGGTAGGCAAAATAATCTGCAGAACTCCTGCTTCAGCCCCAGCAAAAACCTATTACCACCGACCATACCTCCTGCTTTCCATTAGTACTGCCATTGTCAAATGAGTAAACTAATTTGTCATTAATTTCACAAGCCTTTAATTTTCTTTAAAAAAATTAAATGCGGAAACCTCCAGGTTCTGTGAAATCAGTGGTTATCCTGTTTACTTATACCCGATGAAACATTGCAGGATTTGGTGCGCGGGCACACGTTTCGAGTTTATTTTGAAGCAGTTATTTGCCATTCTATCTATTCATAAGATTTTTCCATAACCAATTTACCGATTTATTTTACCCCATGCAAAGCACAAATAAATTTGGCCTCTGTTAAAATATCGACCATGGATATGAAAGAAAGCGATATTGGGGTAGCATGCTTGATGGGGCGGCACGGTGGCACAATGGTTAGCACTACTGTCTCACAGCGCCAGGGGCCCGGGTTCAATTCCGGCTTCGTGTGACAGTCTGTGTGGAGTTTGCACTTTCTCCCCGTGTCTGCCTGGGTTATCCCCGGGTCCTCCGGTTTCCTCCCACAGTCCAAACATTCTATGATACTATGATTGCTTGTTCTGGGAGAACTCAACATTACAATGGCTTGCAGACCTTTGTGAGCCTGCCCATCTTGATAAATTTGCCCATTGCCACACAGGCTTTATGTAATTATCGATTGAAATGTGGCTTCTTATTCACCAGATCCGCTAATTCTGTAATGTTACTTATGATTGATTTTGTGTGTTACTGTTGAGCGAGTGTACAGTTTGATGATTAAGTGACACCAACTATTCCCTGACATTTGGGTTGCTTTTTTGTAATTAAAGCTTCATGACGTTCGATGAACAATACACATCATTTCTAATATAAATAGTATGTTCAAACACCCATGTGTAATAACTGCCAATGATTCCTATTTTACCAGCTGTGTGTAGTCATTCTTCACAAGAGTGATGTATCTCTTTGTAATTGTTTGAGATACAGAGATATCTCAGCTGAATACTGGGGTAGGAGATTCAAAAGATGCCACGTTTTGCTAGTCTCTCATTAACAAACACTCACTTTCAGCCGCTTCCCGTGTAAGTAATTATAAAGGCATTAAATGACTTCAAACATCATGGTACAGAGTGATATTTAAACATTGGAACAGAAAGAAGAATATCTTTGGCAGAAACATCCTCGGATTTAGAGAGCGTCCTAATGCCATTTCTTGAACAATGTTATTTGTAGAATACAATCGGTGAATCATAGAAAATTAAAACACAGAAGGCCACTCCGCCCATCTTGGGCGAAATTCTCTGACCCCCAGCAGGGTCGGAGAATCGCCTGGGGCCGCCGGAAATCCGGCCCCCGCCGTGGCAGAGATTCTCCGCCACCCGGGAAGTGGCGGTGGTGGGAATCTCGCCACTCCGATTGGCGAGGCCCCTGCGGCGATTCTCCGGCCCGTGATGGGCCAAAGTCCTGCCGCTGGGAGGCCTCTCCCGCCGCCGAGGTTTGAACCACCTCTGGTAAAGGCGGGATCAGCGGCGCGTGCAAGCCCCCCGGGGGGGGGGGGGGGGGGGGGCGGGGGGCAATCGGACCCCAGGGGTGCCCCCACGGTGGCCAGGCCCGTGATCGGGGCCCCCCCGCTCAGACTCCGGGCCAGTGCCCTAGGTGCACTATTTCTCTTCCGCGGCTGCCACGGCCTCCGCCATGGCGGAAGCGGAAGAGAAACCCACATCGCGCATGCGCTGGTGGTGACGTCAG
Organism: Scyliorhinus canicula; assembly: GCF_902713615.1. Taxonomy (NCBI): domain Eukaryota; kingdom Metazoa; phylum Chordata; class Chondrichthyes; order Carcharhiniformes; family Scyliorhinidae; genus Scyliorhinus; species Scyliorhinus canicula. The sequence continues at coordinate 214,962,500 of NC_052146.1, forward strand.
CGGCAGCTGGCCGCTGACGTCACCGCCGGTGCATGCGCTGACCGGCGAAAGCCTTTCGGCCAGCCCTTCTGCCGGGGGCGCCGGTTTTTTGCGCCAGTCTTCTGGTGCCAACCGCTCCGGGGCGGGGCTGGCCCCCAAAGGTGCGGAGAATTCCCCACCTTTGGGGAGGCCCGACCCCTGAGTGGTTGGCGCCACTCCCCTACGCCGGGACCCCCGTCACGCCGGGTAGGGGAGAATCCCGGCCCTTGTCTGTTCTCACTCTTTGAAAGAGACCCACACTCCTGCTGTAATCTTGTAAATTCCTCATCTTCAAGAACCTGTCCAACTGCTTTTTAAAACTATGGATAGAATCAGCTTCCATGTCCCTTTTCAAGTTGAACGTTTCTAATCCTGCCAAGTGAATTAAATCTTTTCTCTTTATCATCCCTTTTTCCAATGATTTTACATCTACCATCTCTATCATCTTCTAAATCACTGTGCAGTCATCTCTCAACCTTTTCTGTTCCAAGGAGAGTAGTCCAAACATTTTCAACCTCTCCTCATAACCAAGCTCCCTCATTCATAAAATCATAGAATTTACAGCGCAGAAGGAGGCTATTCGGCCCATCGTGTCTGCACCGGTCCTTGGAAAGATCACCACACTTAAGGCCACGCCTCCACCCTTTCCCTGTAATCCCGTAACACCACCCAACCTTTTTGGACACAAGGGGGCAATTTAGCGTGGCCAATCCACCTAACCTGCACATCTTTGGACTGTGGGAGGAAAACGGAGCACCCGGAGGAAATCCACGCAGACACGTTCCAGGGGAGAACGTGCAGACTCCGCACAGACAGTGACTCCTGGTGACATTCTTGGTGACATCCTTGGAAACCTACTCTTTTTGAAAGACTTTCCATCTTTCTTGAAGCCTAAAATTGTCTGCAGCTCACTAGCTAAGGCCACACTAGTGATTTATAAAGTTTCAGCATGATCTCTTTGCTTTTATATTCGAAAGGTTGTTATGGTACTTTTGTTTACACAGTCAATAACAGCGATAAATGGATTAACTATTAATCCTCTACCCAAATCTTCCCCTTTCAATTTCCCTTCCAAATTTGAAACGTTATATTTCAGAATAAAAATGAAACCCTCCATTCTGAGTACCGATTTGAAATGGACCAGTGATGGTCCAGTGTAATTCACTAATGATCACTCCCTTGTAGCACTTTCCAGATCTCAACCAGACCGAGTGAGGCAGCCAACATAGGTCAAGTCCTTCTCTCCTCTGGGGATGGAGAAAGAATTGTCAGGTAATCCTACACCTCTCTCTCAGCAGCCAGTTCAATGGCAACAGTAGCCATGATGTGGAGATGCTGGCGTTGGACTGGGGTGAGCACAGTAAGAAGTCTTACAACACCAGGTTAAAGTCCAACAGGTTTGTTTCAAACACGAGCTTTCGGAGCACGGCTCCTTCTTCAGGTGAATTCAGGTGAATGTACACTTCTTCACCTGAAGAAGGAGCCGTGCTCCGAAAGCTCGTGTTTGAAACAAACCTGTTGGACTTTAACCTGGTGTTGTAAGACTTCTTAATGGCAACAGGAACAGAGATGTGAAAATGGAATTTGTAATGGAAGAACCCTAAAGAATAGGGAGGTATGAAACTCACAATACAGGGAAAAATCTAAATGGAAGAAATTGGACTAATTAGTTACAGTCAATAAAATCCAGGGGGTAGATTTTTAGTTTATGCAATGGTATAAAAGAGGTGTTCAATGGAAGGTGAAGTGGCGTGAGATGTGTACCAGTCTTTTACCCCCTTTAAACTATTTCAGAGAGTGAAGGTTCCGCCCCCTGTGATTGTAAACACAACATACAAAGTAGAAGTGCACATTAAAGAACTGAGCGCACTGACATATTAGATGAGCTGTCCCTATAGTCAGGAATTCCTTCTCTGTCTGAAGGACAACGCACCTCTGACAAAACATTAGAGTAAAAGAAATATGAGGGTCGATAATTCAGCTTACCGCCTCAGCGTAAAAATGGCAGTTTTATACCCCAGCGATAAGTTAAGATCTCCCCTGTTACCTCATATGAATTTTGAACAAAGGAATCCTTTCACTTTTGTGTTTGCTGCTCCCATTACAGAAGCTGTATATCAAAAACATTCAGAGACCTAATCAATATTCTTACCAGCAACTATTTAAAAGCTTCATATTCTTTCTATTTTACCTTCTTTATTTATAGAGCTTGAACTGAACCCATCGTTTTACATTTTGCTGAGTGAGAGGAATAAGACGATACAGAGACAGTGGTTTCACAAGGGTTTGTATACAGCACAAGGCTATGACAGCTCCCCATGCTGGCACTGTTAGTTGAGTATGAGGACAGCATGACTCAACATTACTTGCGCAAAGTTGAGGTAATAGGGCAGCTCGAATTAGCTGTCCACAACATAGATTTGAATTTTGACCCATCTGCCTCTCAGTACTGACCTGCTGCTGCAAGTTATTTACAATTAAACTCCATCGGAAAGGAAAACGAAACCAATGTCAGCTCATACTAATGGGTCTTAACTTCAGCCACAATCATTCAAACCTCCTTTATATAATTTCTGTGGTAATTGTGCAAATGTCTGTAAGGTACATTTGAATTGTTGTCTCGATTTCAGTGATATAAAGTCTTCAGCTGCATCAAGTCTACAGCACTAATTAGGACATTCAATCCAACAAGCCCATATTGGCAGCAAAGTTCAATACGAGTTTCCTCTCACTCCTCCATCCAACCTCATTAATATGTTCTCATTAATATGTATTTATACCATGCACTTCAACCAATCCCTGTGGCAGTAAGTTTCACATTCTCACGACTAAAGTTTTTTCTGAATTCCTATTGGATTTATTTGTGACTAGTTCTGGTCTCTCCCATAAGTAGATGTATTGTCAAACACTTTGATATTTTCAAAGACCCTTCAGCCTTCTCTTTCCTGGAGAAAAGGCCGATGGACTGCCAGCCTTTCCTGACCAGTACAACCTGGCACTTCGTAATCCACAATATACGTTTTTTTAAAATGCTTTTATTCGGGCAACATTCTTGTCTACCTCCTTATTTTCCTTTAATTCGCATTCACGCAGTAATTCAGTAAGCCTCTGAAAAAAAATGCACCCAAATGAAAGTGAATTAGGTGAAAGGGTGGTCAGTATAATTGCCACGATTTGTAATGCTGCGAGTCAATAAGAATCTCCAACAAGGTACGTTTGTTGGAGTTATCACACTTTATTGTGTGGCTGGGAATGTTTTATAAATGCTGACAATATTTACCCACCGTCTATAGAGAGATAAAGATCAGATACAATGAGATTACAACGCCTGCCATTAACACAACAATTACAGGAATGGACTAATCAGGAACCACTAGGTACAAGTCAATTAGCTGCTAAATTAATGCTTCCTTCGGAGCTGTGGAGCCATTACTTTTAAACGTTTTCCACCACATGCATTGTGCTGCCTTATTTGATTTCTGCTGTCGTATGATAAAAAAATACAGGTGTTCTGCGAAGGTGTGATAGCAAACAGACAGATTGTGATTATCACCCCCCCCCCCCCCCCCAAAACAAATTCCAGTCTGTAGAGATTAGCACTGTAATATGAAATCTAACACAGTGTCAAGTGATGCAAAGTTCAGGTCTTGGGGTAAATCTGACTGTTAGAGTGATTCGGAGTGTCCCGATTCAGATCAATCTGTCCTTTGAAGTATTTAGAACCAAGAATAGGTTGATGTTTGGTGTCCGTATCTGTGCATTGTGGTATGACACCCTGAGCTAGTGCGCGACCAATTCCAGCCCCACTTGACCTGGAGTCACAACACAAGTAAATAAATCAATAATTATTTGAAAAACACCAAAGTCTTTGTTTCTCAGCCACCCAATAATTACAGTCACCAGGTTTGTAAACGTAAACACAATTCCTGTTTATTTCTAACAAGAGTTATAATGAAATATGGAGCAAATACAACTGGCGAACTATCACCTAATTCCTAATCCCCCCACTTTAACTTGTCCCCCCTGCCTGCTACACACACAAGATAGACAAACACAGAAGGGAAGAAAAGGGTTTTAAAAAATCACAATTAAAAAGGAAAAATAGTCTTTGTTTATGATGGTTACCACCCTTCTCTTCAAACTCTACTTTCAGTCTGAAGCTTTACTATAGATTCATTCAGACCTCTGTAGTTTCAGAAATGCAGCACCTACAGCCTTTCTGAGAGATAGAAAGGGCCCTGGTATTTGTTTGCAGCCTGTAGTGTTTTTTTCCTGCAGATTTATTCATTCAGGTTCCCTATAGTTCCAGCCTTTCTGGAAAAGGAGAGAGAGAGAGAATCCTTGCCCTGTGCTTCCAGGAGTCAAACTGAGCTTCCTGGGATTCTGAAAATCATTTCACTGGGCTAGGATAGAATCACCACCTGTTGCCGGGCAGAGTACAGCCTTTTGGCCAATTTGCCACCAGCCAATCAAACAAATCCCATCTCTCTCTCCCTCTGGTGCCAAAACGTCTGATGCCGCCTGTTCAAACTAGCAGAGACTAGCAAAGTGTTCTTTCCTGTAACTCTGAATTTCTCATTCTATCTGCTGCTTGACTTAAAGATACATGCCCGTTAATCACCCATGGATCAAAAATGGTAACGGCAAAATAAAAAAAAGTGAAAACAAAGGAACAAACATAAAGAACCCTTACAATTGTGATCCCGTTTTGTAAGTTGCGCATAATCAACAAACCAGAGTTGGCAGTTGGACAGGAATAACTGAAACCTGGAAGAAACTAACAATATTAATGTGTATGTGAACTCAAATTGAGAAAATGCTTGACAGTTAGCCTACCAGAGAAGAAAAGGCATGTTTATATATCTTTTTATTTTAAAAAGACTATTTTACAGTCATAGTCATAGAAGTTTACAGCATGGAAACAGGCCCTTTGGCCCAATCCGTTCTGGTCTCTTTTGTGTCCGTACAGCAACTTTTGTGTTGTAAAACCAAGGTGTTTTCTTGTGTCTGTGTTCATATGTGTTTATGTCTCTGAGTTTATACTCAAAAAATTTTAGGTCTTCGCATTTGGGTGAAAGTCCTAATTTACCAGGAGTAGCAATCAGTCTCTCTGCATTAAAAATGTGACTTGCTGAACATCACCTTTAAAGAAATAAACACAGCTCCATGCTTTTGAATTCTTTACATTATGTGCCACTGTTAATAATCTGAAATATTATTCCAAATCTTTCAGTGATGCTGACAGCCCTGGATGATCTGTCTCATCGTTGGCGAATTTGTGTGTCCAGTGCTTGAAGCTAGTCTGAGCCTCACTTCCTTGGCAACAGTCGGTGTCTGGCTTTTCTGTTAGCAGTTGGAGTGCTGCTGTCTGAATTTTGTGGTCTGGAGAAGGATCTTTCCACTACATGTATAGCTGGTCGGTTTACCCCACTTCTAGATAATCAAAATATCCAACGATTTTAATCCAAATTCCTCGGCAGAGTTGGACCTACCATGCAGTAAGCTAACTCCTTGGTGAATTCAAAAAAATTAAAGGAAAATAAAAGAAAAGAGTATCCATGGTAAGAAATGAATTAATCTAGACTTTGCATTACAGGAATACATTATTTAAAGGGCGCAATTCACTGGAAAAATTTCAAAGTGCGGTTTCAGGCACCTTTGGTGATGTGTTTCATGATGGCTGCAATGCCAAGAATGAGACTGCTATTTAACACCACCAATTTTGGGTCTTGGGGAGTTTTTCCCCGTTCAAGGCCACACTTTGAAATTTTTCCTGCACTGGGGAGCTGAGCGGCTAACAGATCGGGGCGCCATTTTGAAAGGCTGCCCAGATCACTGCACCACCCTCCTTTCAGGACCCCCCTTCACCCCGTCCAACCTTTCTGTGGCCCCCTCTAACCCCCTGCCCTCCCCTCACCCCTCATTTCATGGGCATGCCCCCCCCCCCCAGGCTCTGACTCTTGGAAGTGCCAACCTGGCAGCTGGGAAATCTGGCAAAGCCAGTGTGCCTGGGTGGCACTGCCAGGGTGCCAATGTGCCGGGGGAGTGCCAGGGTATTGCCCAGCCATGTCCTCAGCCACCTGGGTGACTCTGAGACCCACCGAGACACCATCACACCAAGTACACACTTGTGGAAACCAAATTTAATCGGCGCTCGGTTGAAGCCTTGCAGATGCGGCTGTGGACTCCTACGTGGCAGGGTGAATGCAGCATCAGGATATTTAAATGAGGGTTAAATAATATTCTTCCGTGATCCAGATCATGCTGGGCGTAGCGAGCCAGGTGACTCACAATTGGCTCAGCGTCCACCCAAAGCCTAATTTTTGAGCTCACCCAGGATTCACCAGTCGGGTTCAGCTCCGCTCCAGGTGCAACAAGGTGGTTGAATCGTGGCCAAAGTGTATGGCACAAACACAACCCACTTGCTCCAACCAAGAGCATGTTTATCCTTCACTCAAATCTCCTCATGTAACTGCATTAACATATCTTTCTATTCCTCTCTCCCTCTTGCATTTTTCCAGCCTCCCTTAAATGTGTCTGTATTATTCACCTCAAAACACTCCCTGCGAAAGTGAGTTCCACATCCTCACCACCCTCTGGGGTAAAGAGGTTTCTTCAAAGTTCCTCATTTTATTTCTTGTTGATTATTTTATAATGATGATCTTTCTCACAAGTGGAAACACTCTCCCCCGTGACCAATCCACCTAACCTGCACATCTTTTGGTTGTGGGGGCGAAACCCACGCAAACACGGGGAGAATGTGCAAACTCTGCACGGAAAGTGACCCAGAGCCGGGATCGAACCTGGGACCTCGGCGTCGTGAGACAGCAGTGCTAACCACTGCGCCACCGTGCTGCCCAAATCAAAAGCATCTTGACAATCAACAGGGAAACTTCGTTCAGAATTGTTTCATAGCGCATAGTAGAAATTCCGATTCACTGCCAAATTTCATCTTAGTATTTTTGAATAGCACACTGGTCTAATCAGTTGTGTAAAATATTCCGGTTGCTAAGTGTTTTTCTGTTATTTTTATTTAGACTGCACTGCTGAATGAATAATTAAGTTGGCTGTGGTACAAAGATTTCTAAATTAGTTATTTTTATCTGCAGCTGATTGAGTTCCTGATCTAAGCACAATTTTAACCAAGCCTAATGGTTCTCAGCAAATTAGTTCTTGATCAAGATTCCATGATGTATGTTTTATACTTTGCAGTTAGGCCTTAAATTGATGTAAACAACCGCCAGTTGTGTTAAAAATTAGGGCAGCACAGTGGCGCAGTGGGTTAGCTTTAGATATGGGCTCAACCACATTATATGTTAGTGCAATTTAAAACTGGCATAGTATCTTACAGAATGAGCAGGTTATTGTTAGAAAATAAGTTGCTGGGGCAGCACGGTGGCGCAGTGGTTAGCCCTGCTGCCACACGACGCCGAGGTCCCAGGTTCGATCCCGGCTCTGGGTCACTGTCCATGTGGAGTTTGCACATTCTCCCAGTGTCTGCGTGGGTTTCGCCCCCACAACCCAAAAATGTGCAGGTTAGGTGGATTGGCCATGCTAAATTAACCCTTAATTGGAAAGAATGAATTGGGTACTCTGAATTTAAAAAAAATAAAAAATTACGTCCCGTGTGATTACCCCCTCAAACACTGAAAGGCTTTTGCAAGATTTCATGCTCTGACTTCTTTCCGAAATAATTTGTCGAATTGTTTTCTGCATGACGAAAGGTAGAAATGTATAAAGCCACAAAGTGATTTGAACAATTCAGATAAAAGTAACTTTGTATTATTTCCGTCAAGAGTGGGGATGCCAGATGAGGACAGTGAGGGAGAGGTTAACTTTGCTCTCCTCATTGTGTACTAACAGCAAGGAACTTTGCCTTTGGGAAATACAATTCAGGAAATTGTAAACGTGCTGCCTTCACATTTTTGGACGGATCTGAACTCTGCCCCAAATTCTGGCTCTCCTATTGCAAATCGCTTCACTTTCGCCCAGTCATTTGAATTAATCATAGAATTTACAGTGCAGAAGGAGGCCATTCGGCCCATTGAGTCTGCACCGGCTCTTTGAAAGAGCACCCGACCCAATCCTACACCTCCACCGTATCTCCATAACCCAGTAACCCGACCCAACACTAAGGGCAATTTTGGACACTAAGGGCAATTTATCATGGCCAATCCACCTAACCCGCACATCTTTGGACTGTGGAGGAAACCGGAGCACCCGGAGGAAACCCACGCACACACGGGGAGGACGTGCAGACTCCGCACAGACAGTGAACCAAGAGGGGAATCGAACCTGGGACCCTGGAGCTGTGAAGCAATTGTGCTAACCACCATGCTACCGTGCTGCCCAAATGGTTATGGTTGCTTGATCTTTCCGAATATATATGTATATAAATATATATCTATATTTGTGTGTGCAAATGAATACGTATATATTCGGAGCCATATAACACAGACAGAAGCCCGTCACTATTTGTGAACTGTAGCCAGACCCCTTTCAATCAGTATCAGATGAATTATATATAAAAATGAAACATAATGAAATATATAAATGAAACATAATGAAATATAAAAATGAAACAGGACACTGTGACACAGTGGTTAGCACTGCTGCCTCACAGCTCCAGGGTCCCAGGTTAGCATCTGACCTTGGGTGATTGTCTGTGTGGAGTTTACATTTCTCCCCATGTCTGCGTGGGTTTCCTCTGGATGATCCGGTTTCCACCCACAGTCCAAAGATGTGCAGGCTAGGTGGATTGGCCATGCTAAATTGCCCCTTAGTGTTCAAAGGTTAGGTGGAGTTACTGGGCTACGGAGATAGGGTAGAGGCGTGGGCATAAGTATGGTGCTCTTTCCAAGGGCTTGTGCAGACTCGATGGGCTGAATGGCCTCCTTCTGCACTGTCAATTCTATGCTAATGAAAAAATCCACACTTCAATGACATTACAAACAATTAGCCAATTTTCTGCAGTTTTAGTGGCAACTAACAAGCCTCCACTCGGAATCCAACCCAAATGGTTTTAAACAACAAGCTTTATTCGTCATTGACTAACAACAGTATTGGTTTTACACAAATATCCTGCGCTTTTACATTAAATGCTAAGCAAGTGAGACAACCTGTTGATCTTTCCACAAAGTCTCATTCAAGCTAATTTGATTTATTTTTATGGAAGCAGCAGGGCATCATGGCAGAATGCAGAGGCCAAAAGCAGTTCGCCAGTCAGAGGGACACAGAAATGGTCTTGTCGGTGCTGCCGTCCCTATTGAGGATTGTGGACCCTTTCCCCACAAGAGATGCCAGCCCACTCAAGGGGAGCAGCAGACACAGCATCGCCACCACTAGCGGTGGCCATGGGCGCAATTCTCCCCCCCCCCACGCCGGGTGGGAGAATCGCGGGGGCGCCGGGCGAGTCCCGCCACGCCACCCCGGCACCCGCACGCGATTCTCCCACCCCCCCCCCCAAACTGGCGGGCCGAGATTTACGGCTGGCCGCTCGGAGAACTGCCGCTCGCCGTTTGTAACGGGTGAGAATCGGCCCCGAAAGTGGGCGTAAAGGCTGCCGTGGGTCACGGCCTGTCCCACGGCAGCCTTTACGATTCTCCACAGAGTCATAGAGTCGTACAGCACAGAAAAGGCCCTTCGGCCCATCAAGTCTGTGCCAGTCAAAAACAACCACCTAACTATTCTAATCCTGCTTCTCAGCACTTGACTCATAATCTTTCACGCCTTAGGATCGCAAATGCACGTATAAATATTTCTTATATGTTATCAGGGTCTCTGCCTCCATCACCCTTTCAGGCAGCAAGTTCCAAACTCCCACCACCCTCTAGGTAAAAAAGGTTTTCCTAAAATCCCCTCTAAAACTCCGGTCCCTTAAATTAAATCTATGCCCGCTGGTCATTGACCCCTCCAACATGGTGAAAAATGCGTACTTTATCTAGGCCCCTCATACTTTTACACATCTCAATCATGTCACCCCTCAGCCTCCTTTGCTCCAAGGAAAACAATCATGTCTATCCAATCTCTCTTCATAACTAACATTTTCTGGCCCAGGCCACATACTCATAAATCTCCTCTGCACCCTTTCCAGTGCTATCACATCCCTCCTGTAATGTGGATCCAAGAACTGCACTTTAGCTGTGGCCTAACCAATGTTTTATATAGTTTCAGCATAACCTCCCTGCTCTTAAATTCTATGCCTGATACTATATATCTTCTTAACCACTGTATCCACCTGCTCTGCTACCTTAAGGGACCAGTGTACATGCACACCAAGATCCTTCTGATCCTGGGTGCTTCCCAGGGTCCTGCCGTTTATCATATATTCCTTTGCCTTGTTTGTCCTTCCCAAGTGCATCACCTCACGGATTGAATTCCATTTGCCACTGATCAGTCCATCTGGCCAGCCCGTATATATCCTCTGGTAATCGAAGACTATCCTCCTGACTATTTACCACCCCACCAATTTTCGTATCATCCGCAAACTTATTGATCAACCCTCCTAAATTCATATCTAAATGATTTATATAAACTGCAAACAGCAAGGGCTCCAACACTGATCTCTGTGGTACCCTACTGGACACAGGCTTCCAGTCAGAAAAACATCCTTCAACAATCACCTTCTGCTTCCTGCCACTCAACTACTTATGGATCGAATTTTGCCAAATTTCCTTGAATCCCATGGACTCTTATTCTTGCTGTCTGTCTTCCATGTGGGGCCTTATCAAAAGCCTTGCTGAAGTCCAAGTAGACTACGTCAAATGCAGTTCCCTCATCTACACATTTGGTCAGCTCTTTGAAAAGTTCAATCAGGTTGGTCAGACATGACTTCCCCTCAACAAAACCTTGCTGACTTGATTAACCCCTGCCTCTCTAAATGCAGATTAATTCTGTCTCTCAGAATTGCTTCCAATAGTTTCCCCGCCATGGAGGTTAGACTGTCTGGCCTGTAGATTCCTGGTTTATCCCTTCCTCCCTCCTTGAATAATGGTACCACATTGGCTATCCTCCAGTCCTCTGGCCCCTCTCCTATGGCCAGAGAGGAATTGAAAATTATTGCCAGCGCTCCTGCAATTTTCTTCCTTGCCTCCGGGGATGTATTTCATCTGGCCCTGGAAATTTGTCCACCATTAAGCCTGCCAGACCACTCAGAACCTCCTCTCATTTTATGTTAATTTCTTTAATTTTATTACAGTCCTTCTCCCTGATTTCTATACCTTCTCTCTCACGAGTGAACACTGACACAAAGTATTCATTTAGAACCCTATCTACATCCTTAATGGGCCCTACTCTTTCCCTAGTTATCCTTTTACCCTTAATGTACTTATAAAACAACTTAGAATTGTTATTTATTTTACCAGCCAGTATCCTTTCACGTCCCCTTTTTGCTCTTTTAATTTCCTTTTTAAGGTCCCTCCTGCACATTCTATACACCTCTAGGGCTTCTGCTGTTTTTGAGCCTCAATATCTGCGATAAGCTTCCCTTTTTCTCCTGATCCAATGTTGTATATCCCTTGATATTCAGGGTTCATTGGATTTGTTGGTCTCAACCTTTTTCTTGATTGGGACACGTTGACCCTGTTCTCCCTATTTCCTTCTTGAATGTGTCCCACTGTTCTATCACAGATTTACAGAAAAGTGTCTGCTCCTAGTCCACTCTGGGCAAATCTGTATATGAAACTCAGCTGTCCTCCGTTCCTGCCTGGACTGAGACTGAACTCCACACTCAGTCTCTTCAGTTTTACCTTTTCCCAGTTTCACCTAACTTTTTCACCCAACTCCAAAAGCACTCTGTCAGCCAAGCATCTACTCACAGTGCAGACAAGCAGGCCACTGAGTAAAATCTCAATTTATAGGCTTCAAATTACAACGAACAAAGAGCGATAGAGCGCAGGAACAGACCCTTTGGCCCTCCAAACCAGCGCCTATCATGATGCCTGTCTAAACTAAAACCTTCTGCACATCCGGGGTCCATACCTCTCTATTGCCATCCTATTCATGTAGATTCATCAAGGCAGGATTGAACAATTGTTGCAGTTCTGCCATGCGCTCATTGAATGTTTGCAATTGCCTATCCACCGTCATGTCTTTAACCAACATTCCCTAACCCTTCAATGCTAACTCGCGCCTCATACAATCATATTTCGATTCAGGACACTAGTATCAGAACCAACTACATCACTCTCCATCTTGATGAAGAATTCTATTATGTTTTAGTCACTCATCCCCAAAGGACTTCACACAACTAGTTTGCCAATTATTAATTTCTCATTACACAATACCCAGCCTGTTGTCTAGTTGGTTCCTCAATGTATTTGTCCAGAAACCTATCCCGTATACACTCCAGAAATTCCTCCTCTCCGGTACTATTACTAATTTAATTTGCCCAATCGATATGCAGATTAACGTCACCCATAATTACAGATGTTCCTTTATCGTATGCATCTCTAATTTCCTGATTAATGCCATTCCCAACATCACCACTACAGTTTGGAGGTCTATATGCAACCCCCACTAATGCTTTTTGCCTCTTTCACATCGAGGAGCTGGGCGGGATTCTCCCATCGGGCGGCTAAGTGTCGATGCCGGCGTAAAAACACGAGTGTTTTACTCCGGCGTCGGCGCCCGTTCCGGGACCCCATTCTCTGGCCCACAGGGGGCTAGTACAGCACTGGAGCGGCCCAGCCATTCCAGCTGCCTTTTTTGGCGTAAACCCGACGACGCGGGGTCCGCGCATGCGCAGTTGGGCCGGCGCCAACTAGCGCATGCGCAGTGGCTTTCTTCCCCAAATGGCGCAGGGCTCCAGGAGCCGGCACGGAGGAAAGGAGGCCCCCAGTCAGAGATGCCAGCCCGCCGATTGGTGGGCCCTGATCGCGGGCCAGGCCACTACGGAGGCCCCCCCCCGGGGTCGGACCCCCCTTCCCCCACCCCCCACCCCCCCTCCCCCACAGGTCGCCCCCAGACCCTTCAACAGCTAGGTCCCACTGGCCCTGAGGGTGTTAGAACTGCGCCGGCGGGACTCGATTTATTGTGATGGCCGCTCGGCCCATTTGGGCCGGAGAGTCGGCGCATACCCAGACCAGCACTGCAGCAGCCATTGGCGCCGATTCTCCACTCTGCAGAGAATTGCGTCCCGGCGTTGGGGCAGCGTGGCGCGATTCGCGCTGCACCGTGCCAATTCTCCGACCCGGCGGGGAGTCGGAGAATTCCGCCCAGTATCTTTTCTCACTATTATGTTAATGTCCTCTTTAACCAGCAATGTAACTCCACCTAAATGCTGACAACCCCCTGGATGTTTCGTTTCCAGCTCTGGTCACGCTGCAGCTATGTCTCCATAATCCCAACTATATAATACACATATACATTTGTGTGCATGATTAATTCATCTTTTTGATTGCAAATGCTCCACGCATTAAGGCACAAGGCTTTAAGGCTTGTCTTTTTAACATTCCCTGTCCTATTCCCATTAGTTTTCACTGTGACCCTCTTTTATTCTGGCCCTTGTGTCCTTTGTCTATCACTTTTATTATTCCCCTTTCTGTCTTTTAATCTTGTCTTGTTTCCCCCTCCTCTGACTCCTTGCAAAAATTCCCATCCTCCTGCCATTTTAATTTAAACCCACGGGTGGCATGGTGGTGCACTGGTTGGCACTGCTGCCTCCCATCGCTGAGGTCCCAGGTTTGATCCCGGCCCTGGGTCACTGTCTGTGTGGAGTTTGCACATTGTCCCCGTGTTTGCGTGGATCTCACCCCCACAACCCAAGGCGAAATTCTCCGACCCCCAGCAGGGTCGGAGAATCGCCTGGGGCCGCCAAAAATCCCGCCCCCGCCGTGGCAGAGATTCTCCGCCACCCAGGAAGAGGCGGCGGCGGAATCTCGCCACTCCAATCGGAGAGGCCTCTGCGGTGATTCTCCGGCCCGGATGGGCCGAAGTCCCGCCGCTGGGAGGCCTTTCCCGCCACCACGGCGGAAGCGGAAGAGAAACCCACATCGCGCAGGAGCCGGCAGTGACGTCAGCGGCCAGCTGCCGCTGACGCCACTGCCGGCGCATGCGCGGACCGGCGAAAGCCTTTCGGCCAGCCCCGCTGCTGGGGGCGCCGGTTTTTTGCGCCAGTCTTCTGGTGTAAACCGCTCCAGCGCGCGGCTGGCCCCCAAAGGTGGGGAGAATTCCTCACGTTTGGGGAGGCCCGACCCCTGAGTGGTTGACGCTATTCCCCTACGCCGGCACCCTCCGTCACGCCGGGTAGGGGACAATGCCACCCATGGTCAGGGTAGGAGAATTGGCCCCTTAATTGGAAAAAGAAAGAATTGGTAATTTAAAAAAAAAGTGATATTCCTTCATTTTAATTTTAACCCATCTCAACAAATCGAACAGATACTCCCGCGAAGACATCAGACCGGGTCCTGCCCGGATGTAGCCCGTCCAGTTTGTACTGGTCCCACCTTCACCCTTCTGTAGTGAAGAGAATCTATGAAACAAGGAAAAGGAGAATTGCTGTGGCCAGCACGGTAGCACAGTGGGCAGCACAGTAGCACAGTGGGCAGCATGGTAACACAGTGGGCAGCACGGCAGCACAGTGGGCAGCACGGTAGCACATTGGGCAGCACGGTAGCACAGTGGGCGGCACGGTAGCACAGTGGGCGGCACGGTAGCACAGTGGGCAGCACGGTAGCACAGTGGGCAGCACGGTAGCACAGTGTGCAGCACGGTAGCACAGTGGGCAGCATGGTAGCACAGTGGGCAGCACGGTAGCACAGTGGGCAGCACGGTAGCACAGTGGGCAGCATGGTAGCACAGTGGGCAGTAAGGTAGCACAGTGGGCAGCACGGTAGCACAGTGGGCAGTAAGGTAGCACAGTGGGCAGCACGGTAGCACAGTGGGCAGTAAGGGAACACAGTGGGCAGCACGGTAGCACAGTGGGCAGCACAGTAGCACAGTGGGCAGTAAGGTAGCACAATGGGCAGCACGGTAGCACATTGGGCAGCACGGTAGCACAGTGGGCAGTACAGTAGCACAGTGGGCAGCACGGTAGCACAGTGGGCAGCTCGGTAGCACAGTGGGCAGCACGGTAGCACAGTGGGCAGCACGGTAGCACAGTGGGCAGCACGGTAGCACAGTGGGCAGCACGGTAGCACAGTGGGTAGCACGGTAGCACAGTGGGCAGCACGGTAGCACAGTGGGTAGCACGGTAGCACAGTGTGCAGCACGGTAGCACAATGGGCAGCACAGTAGCACAGTGGGCAGCACGGTAGCACATTGGGGAGCACGGTAGCACAGTGGGCAGCACGGTAGCACATTGGGGAGCACGGTAGCACAGTGTGCAGCACAGTAGCACAGTGGGCAGCACGGTGGCATAGTGGGCGGCACAGTAGCACAGTGGGCAGCACAGTAGCACAGTGGGCAGCACGGTAGCACAGTGTGCAGCACGGTAGCATGGTGGGCAGCACGGTAGCACAGTGGGGGCAGCACGGTAGCACAGTGGGCAGCACAGTGGGCAGCACGGTAGCACAGTGGGCAGCACGGTAGCACAGTTGGCAGCATGGTAGCATGGTGGGCAGCACGGTAGCACAGTGGGCAGCACAGTAGCACATTGGGCTGCACGGTAGTACAGTGGGCAGCACTGTAGCACAGTGGGCAGCACAGTAGCACATTGGGCAGCACGGTAGCACATTGGGCAGCACGATAGCACAGTGGGCAGCACGGTAGCACAGTGGGCAGCACGGTAGCACAGTGGGCAGCACGGTTGCACAGTGGGCAGCACGGTAGCACAGTGGGCAGCACGGTAGCATAGTGGGCAGCACGGTAGCACAGTGGGCAGCACGGTAGCACATTGGGCAGCACGGTAGCACAATGGGCAGTAATGTAGCACAGTGGGCAGCACGGTAGTACAGTGGGTCAGCACGGTAGCACAGTGGGTCAGCACGGTAGCACAGTAGGCAGCATGGTAGCACATTGCGCAGCACGGTAGCACATTGGGCAGCACAGTAGCACAGTGGGCAGCATGGTAGCACAGTGGGCAGCACGGTAGCACATTGGGCAGCACGGTAGCACATTGGGCAGCACAGTAGCACAGTGGGCTGCACTGTAGTACAGTGGGCAGCACGGTTGCACAGTGGGCAGCACGGTAGCACATTGGGCAGCACGGCAGCAGAGTGGGCAGCACGGTAGCACAGTGGGACGCACGGTAGCACAGTGGGCAGCACGGTAGCACTGTGGGCAGCACGGTAGCACAGTGGGCAGCACGGTAGCACTGTGGGCAGCACGGTAGCACATTGGGCAGCACGGCAGCAGAGTGGGCAGCACGGTAGCACAGTGGGCAGCACGGTAGCACTGTGGGCAGCACGGTAGCATATTGGGCAGCACGGCAGCAGAGTGGGCAGCACGGTAGCACAGTGTGCAGCACGGTAGCACTGTGGGCAGCACGGTAGCACAGTGGGCAGCACGGTAGCACTGTGGGCAGCACGGTAGCACAGTGGGCAGCACGGTAGCACAGTGGGACGCACGGTAGCACAGTGGGACGCACGGTAGCACAGTGGGCAGCACGGTAGCACAGTGGGCTGCACGGTAGCACATTGGGCAGCACGGTAGCACAGTGGGCAGCACTGTAGCACTGTGGGCAGCACGGTAGCACTGTGGGCAGCACGGTAGCACAGTGGGCAGCACGGTAGCACAGTGGGACACACGGTAGCACAGTGGGCAGCACGGTGGCACGGTGGGCAGCACGGTACCACAGTGGGTAGCATGGTAGCACCGTGGGCAGCACGGTGGCACATTGGGCAGCACGGTGGCACAGTGGGCAGCACGGTAGCACAGTGGGCTGCACGGTAGCACAGTAGACAGCACAGTAGCACAGTGGGCAGCACGGTAACACATTGGGCAGCACGGTAGCACAGTGGGCAGCACGGTAGCACAGTGGGCAGCACGGTAGCACAGTTGGGGCAGCACGGTATCACAGTGGGCAGCACGGTAGCACAGTTGGGGCAGCACGGTAGCACAGTGGGCAGCACAGTAGCACAGTGGGTAGCACTGTAGCACAGTGAGCTGCACGGTGGTACAGTGGGCGGCACGGTAGCACAATGGGCAGCACGGTAGCACAGTGGGCAGCACGGTAGCAAAGTGAGCAGCACGGTAGCACAGTGGGCAGCACGGTGGCACAGTGGGCTTCATGATAGCACAATGGGCAGCACGGTAGCACATTGGGCAGCACAGTAGCACAGTGAGCAGCACGGTAGCACAGTGGGCAGCACGGTAGCACAGTGAGCAGCACGGTAGCACAGTGGGCAGCACAGTAGCACAGTGGGCAGCATGGTAGCACAGTGGGCAGCACGGTAGCACAGTGGGCAGCACGGTAGCAGAGTGGGCAGCACAGTGGCACATTGGGCAGCACGGTAGCACAGAGGGCAGCACGGTAGCACAGTGGGACAGCACTGTAGCACATTGGGCAGCACAGTAGCACATTGGGCAGCACGGTAGCACAGTGGACAGCACGGTAGCACAGTGGGCAGCACGGTAGCACAGTGGGCAGCACGGTAGCACAGTGGGCTGCACGGTAGCACAGTGGGTAGCACGGTAGCACAGTGGGCTGCACGGTAGCACAGTGGGCTGCATGGTAGCACAGTGGGCAGCACGGTAGCACAGTGGGCAGCACAGTAGCACAGTGGGCAGCACGGTAGCACAGTGGGGGCAGCACGGTAGCACAGTGGGCAACACGGTAGCACAGTGGGCAGCACGGTAGCACAGTGGGCAGCATGGTAGCACAGTGGGCTGCACGGTAGCACAGTGTGTAGCACGGTAGCACAGTGGGCTGCACGGTAGCACAGTGGGCTGCACGGTAGCACAGTGGGCAGCACGGTAGCACAGTGGGCAGCACGGTAGCATGGTGGGCAGCACGGTAGCACAGTGGGGGCAGCACGGTAGCACAGTGGGCAGCACAGTGGGCAGCACGGTAGCACAGTGGGCTGCACGGTGGCACAGCGGGCAGGCCGGTAGCACAGTGGGCAGCACGGTAGCACAGTGGGCAGCACGGTAGCACAGTGGGCAGCTCGGTAGCACAGTGGGCAGCACGGTAGCACAGTGGGCAGCTCGGTAGCACAATGGGCAGCACAGTAGCACAGTGGGCAGCACGGTGGCACAGCGGGCAGGCCGGTAGCACAGTGGGCAGCACGGTAGCACAGTGGGCAACACAGTAGCACAGTGGATAGCACGGTTGCTTCACAGCTCCAGGGCCCCAGGTTCGATTCCCGGCTTCGGTTACTGTCTGTGTGGAGTCTGCACGTTTTCCCCATGATTGCGTGGGTTTCCTGCGGGTACTCCGGTTTCCTCCCACAATCCAAAGATGTGCAGGTTAGGTGGATTGGCCATGACAAATTGCCCTTAGTGTCCAAAAAGGTTAGGTTGGATTACTGGGATAGGGTAGAGACATGGGGTTTAAGTAGGGTGCTCTTTCCAAGAGCTGATGCCGACTCGATGGGCCAAATGATCTTCTTCTGCACTGTAAATGTTATGATTCCATGATTCTATGCTGCTGATTTGCGCTCCTGCTGAAATTCATGCAAATTTATGCATGGCGGACAAATAATGGATTCGAACTAACGGGCCACCATTTTGAGCAGGTGGCCAGATAGCAACGTCCCGTGGCCGGCCAACAACCTCCTCCTCCCCCCCCCCCCCCCCCCCCCCCACCACACTGCAAATCAGCCCCCCTCCCCACATTGCAAAGCAGTCATAATGTTTAAAAACATCAACCACTTTACAGGACAGGACAGTGTTCATGAACTGCAATGTTAGCAGCCTCACTTTCAAAAGTGAAAGAGAGATTCTAAGATGCAGACAGAGTGAGATGAAATAATTTGGGGGAGGTTTGTTTGGAACATAAACTCAACACAGGCCATTTGGTTTGAATGGTCTGTTTCTGTGCAGCAAGTTCTATGTAATTCTACAGGAAACATTTCTTCTTTAAATCCTGGATTTCAAGAGGCATTGTCATTTGGTCACAAAGCCCGACAACATTCTTGCAACCCCATGATTGCAATTCAGACTAGAAGGGGATGGTAATATTATATGTGCAGGCTTTCTGCCATCCATGAACAACTTGGTTTCAATTTGTTGGGTTGCTAAAGCTGTATTAATAAGTGGGCAGTTGCCTCTGCCAAACATTCTTTTCTATGTTAAGTTCCTTCATAAAGTATTTTGACCGATTTGATGAGAGAGTTGCATATATTTATATCTACAGTATATCACTAGCAGGATGACTACAATGCTGACAGAAAGCCAAATGAGGAACTTATTTTTCTAATTTACATTGAACAGTTGTAAGCCCTCCAAGAAATGTTTCTGTTAAACTATATCCAGCTGCGCTCGGGGTGGAACACTATAAAAATCTTGGACGGTATTCTCTGTTGGCCGACGTCAAAATCGGGAAAGGCGATTGGGCGGAAAATCGGTTCCAACAGTGAAAATGCGGTGGGCACCGATTTGCCGGCAGATCGCAATTCTCCATCCCCTCGACAACGGCGTCAATGCATTCCGGAACGCACGTACAGTAGATACCGTTTGCATGTCATTAGCGGGCCTACCCGGTATTCTCTGGGGACGCCGCGATTCTCCTCCTCCGATGGGTCGAGTTCCCAAGGGCGCGGTTCATGTGCGCTTTTAAAAATTGTGAAACCGACGTTGTGGCTGCTGAGGGAGAGAGAGAGAGGAGGTCGGATCCAGAGAAGAGCGACTGCGACTGCCAGGCCGGACACTGCCCGTGCAGGCTGGGGTGGAGGGGGCCCTGCCAGGGCCCGAGGAGGGGCGGAACTGGCCAAGTGGCCGGGATGACCCCCCTCCCCCCACGGGACTGGGGCGGTATCCAGGCCCAGGCCACCATTACGGTAGCCATCTTGCTGCCCACCCACTGATCACCCACCCCCTGGCCTCTGGTTCTGCAGAATGACACTGATCGTATGAATGCCCCCCCCCCCACCTATCCTTGCACCCCACCCCCCTGCCACACCACCCCCAACCGCTCCAACCCTCCCCAACCCGCCCAACACCCATCGGCGGCCCACCCAGGGCAACACCCACTGTAGCCCCTGGCGAGGGCAGTGCCAGCCAATGGGAGCCCTGGCATCAGGGACAGGCACCAGGGTAGAGGCACCCACAGTGCCGGGCACCAACGGGGCCAGGGATGTGGGGATGGTGGGAGGAAAGGGATATGCAGGGGCAGATCCTCAGTGCCAACCGGGGTCACCGTCTAGTCCGGTGGACCTGGTTGGGCACGGAGGTACGCATCATGCTAACATGTTAACCTTTCACACCCTGCAGACAATGGATATTGGAATACAACCAGCAGTGGTGGTCTTCCTCCTAGTTGCCGCAGCCCTGGAGGTTGCCCTGCGACTGTACGAGCAGGAGCTACTTGAAGAAGAGGAGGAAGCTGCATCAGCGGAGCACGCAGCAGCGCAGCACGCAGCAGCGCAGCACGCAGCAGCGCAGCACGCAGCAGCGGTGCATGGACAGGTGGCAGCTGCCCAGGTTGGAGATCCAGCTGCCCAACAGGTTGAGGATCAGGCAGTGCCAAGAAGACGCCACATGAGGTCTCGTGTGCCTGTCATTCGAGAACCTGCCGGACAAGGCATGCCGTCATACATGTCTGTGCCTGGTACCCGGGCAGTGTGCACAACACCTTCATCCTGGTACACTCGACGATTTCTGACATATTTGAGACGCCCCCTCCCCGGCTAAGTGGTTGGCTCCTGGGTGAAAGGGATTACCCGCTGTGGTGGTGGCTGCCTTCGCCTATCCAGAGGCCCCAGACCAATGTGGAGACCCGCTTCAACGATGCCCACGCAGCGTCCAGGGGTGTGATGGAGCGGTGCTTCGGCCTCCTGAAGATGCGGTTCAGGTGCCTGGACCATTCTGGAGGGGCCCTCCAGTCTGATACTGAGAGGACTGCCCACATCATGGCGGCCTGCTGCGTCATCCACAACATCGCACAGCAGAGGATGACGTGCTGCCCGCACAACGTGTGACCCAAGGCCAATGCGCTCGGAGAACTCTGATCGCCTCCAAGTTCACTGACTAGGAGGGGGGTAGAGTGGGGGGGACTGGCCAGGGGCAGGGGCACCGCATCATAACCCCACACCCCCTCACTCTCCCCACCCCCCTCCCCCCACTGGCCACACCCTGCCTGCAACCCTCTCCATGATACACACCTGCCGCACTACGGGGTGGGGGCCCTGGGTTGACAGGAACACCGGGTCTGGCCCCCCGACCAGCCCAGACAAGCCCACTCCTCACACCCATCTGACAGAGCACCAGGGCAGGTTGTAACAGTGGTAGCAGGTGTTTATTGTGAACAAATATTTGTGCCCTAGCCCCTATAACTAAACTGCGCTCTGCACCCTGGCCAAATTAACTGGTGTCTACTTTTCTGGCCTTACAGGCCCTAATGCTACATCTAGGTTGTTCCCTGGATGGTACAGCAGGAGTGGAGGCAGCCTGCTGTGATTCCCGACCTGCAACCAGGGTCCCCGTTGGCGGGCATGTTCTGGGGCGTCCGGTCCTGGATGCTGCTCAGGTGTCTCAGGTGGTGTGGTGACACCCTGTAATGCGGCTATCAACCAGATGTGCCAGGGACAGGAAGGGGTCTGAGGTGCTGTGGTGTTTCGGCACCTTCACTGTGGGAGTCATCGGTACGGACACAATTGCCTCCTCCTCCCTCAGGGTGCCGATGGCCCCTGGGATACTCCACGGGATGGGAATGCGAACTGAGCTATTTCCAAGGTTCCCACACCACCCGTCACTGCCAGTCCTGGAGGTCCACTCTGGTCTCGACCAGGGTCTGCAAGCTCACGGCCATGGAGCACAGGGAGTGGACCATCTCCGTCTGGGACTGCACCGCATCACCCATTGACTGTGCCATCACCTTCTGGGTTTGTGGCACATCAGCCAGTGACTGCGCCATTTGCCTCTGGGACTGGGCCACCTCCTTCTGTGTCTGCGCCCCATTGACCAGCGCCTGGCCAATGCTACTGAAGTTCCCAGCCATGGCCTGCTGTGACTGGACCACGCTCAGGAGCGCTGCTGCCATTTCTAGGTGGCTCTGAGACGTGGTCGCCTGTGAGGTGGCAATCCTGTCCTGGGCCTCGGCCAGCACCTGCACAGAATGCCCCAGGTCTAGGACATGCTGATTCAGTCAAAACCATCACCCCAATGTCTCCACTGCGCACGGCACCCGTGCAGTTGGCCTGGGTGCCACACATGGTCGACAGCACCTCCTCCTCCTGCACCCAGTTGGACTCCTCCAACTGTGCCTGCAAGTGCTGGATGCTTGCCGATAACCCCTACATCTCCATAATCGATGGGGCTGTCTATTCCCGACGCCCAAGATCGATCTGGACGGCGGCTAGTCCCTAGGTTCTGCCTGCCCTCTGACCTTCCGCCCCCTCAGGAGTTCCTACCTCCACCTGCTGTACCGGAGCAGCTGTGTGATGCGCACCAGATAGTGTCCCAGGAGCCTCTTCAATAAAGTGCCCAACCGAGGTGAATTTCTCTGGGATGGTGGAGGGTGTTGGAGTCAGCTGTGATGGGAAATCACTGTCATCCTCCAACCCGAGCTCTGGGGTCTCCTGGGTCTCGGGCTGGTGTCTGAGCTGCTCCCATCGCTGCTCGGCTCAGGGGGGGCTCTGGCTGTGGCACTGGATGGGGTCGGGAGATGGCAGATGGACCCGCCCCATCTCCAGCAGGTCCTGCAAAACACAAGACAAGACGCATGATTAGACCGCGGGCTGGCGTGGCGGGGGGGGGGGGGGGGTGGCACACGTGTCACAGGGAACCGCAACTGAGTGGGGTCTCACTTCCTTGCCCGCAGCTGAGCTCCACCTTGGTGACCTCCCTTTCCTCTGCGCTGCCAACCACATCCAGGGTCCTCTGCTCTGCCACAGTGAGGGACCGAAGGTCCTGTGGCCCCCCCCCTCCTGTCTCCTCCCGCTCCCGGCGGTTGGACAAGGCCTATCTCCTGGGGGGTGACACACATAAATCCGACGGTGTCAGACAATCCAATACATGCAGCCCAGAGGATGTGAGAGGGGTTCACTCACATCCCCTCAGTGGCCAGGGCACCCAGCCATGGCAGCCCATATGGGTACCCGCATGTGGTGTAGGGTAGGGGTTGGGCCGTCCTCCGGGGGGGGCGGGGGTTACGGAGATGCGAGAGGGATTAGTACCAGGGGTACAGTGCTGCCTACTTACCCTTGCCGCCCTGACAAGGTTGTGCAGTTTTTGTCCTGCACTGCTGGCCCGTCCGGATGGTGTTACTCACGGCCTGTGCCATCTGTGCCCAGGTGCAGCAAACGGCTGCGGCTGGCAGCCTCCATTCTGGGCCGGGGTACAATGTGCTGCTCCTCCACTGCGTCCAACAGAGTCTCCAGCTCGGTGTTTGTGAACCTCGGGGCTGCTCTCATCGCTGCCATCTTGTGTGTGGGGGGAGAATTGTTTATGTGCGGCTGCAGCTTGTCAGCCTTTGGGTGTCAATCGCGAAACTGGCGAATCCAGCACCATTCCTCATTAGAATTGATTGCGCCAGTGTAGCCCCTTAACAATAGCAAAATCGGTCCAGATGCAACGCCGGTTTTTCTGTCGTGAAAGTCCATGGATTCTGCGTCGGCATCTACACAGTCTCAGAAATGGAGAATCCCACCCATTATCTACTGGGTGAGAAAATTAACCGATATCCAGTTGATGGAGTCAGACCTTAGGGAGAAAGAAGAATTTTTTTTTACTTTTCCAAAGCCAGGAGCAGTTTGTATCAATAATTTGAACACAGACAGAAGTTAACAGAAAATTCACCACCTCCTGACCTTCCAAACTGTGGGGATTTAATTTGAGATTTGGCTACTTCATGCAGCCAATCTAAGTTGAAATCAATTTCTGTATTGCAACTGTGCATTGTTACTTATGATAAAACAAGAATGTTCAGATTTGGGTACTGGTGCGAAGAAGTAATATTTTGTCTTTGACCTAATAATATAACTGCATTGCTTCCTGTATTTGTGCAGAACCATTGTCCAGTATGCTCGGGTTTCTGCATTAAGAATAACAGTCAGCATTATCATTATTATGGGGTAAATTGTACGGCAGCTTCGAAAATCTTGAATTAAATAGATAAACATGGAAATCAGAAAGTTGCGGTCAAGGTTACGTCGCTTGCCCACGGACTATACCAGTCTCATGCTGATAGACTCACAAATAAAATCCATGTACAGGCGTGAGCTTGAACTACTTACCCAGGAGAAATCCACTAAATATGGCAGTAAAAATTAGGGCTGATATCGTGAACAAGAAGTGAAATATTAACAGTGCAGTAAGACTTATTTGCTGCCAACAACCTCTTTGGTCTGGAAAAATTAATTTGACAAGATTAGAAATTCAATTCTTCAGAATTATTTTTGAAGATTTAAAAAAAATGAAATACCACTTTCTGTCTCAAAGAACAAAGAACAAAGAAAAGTACAGCACAGGAACAGGCCATTCGGCCCTCCAAGCCTGTGCCGACCATGATGCCTGTCTAAACTAAAATCTTCTGCACTTCCGGGGTCCGTATCCCTTTATTCCCATCCTATTCATGTATTAATCAAGAACTCACTTAAACGTCACTATTGTCTCTGCTTCCATCATCTCCTCCGGCAGTGAGTTCCAGGCACCCACTACCCTCTGTATAAAAAACAGTGTATTAAAAGGTCTCTTTAATCTTCCTTAATCCTATCTTTCTTCCCCTCTGATGTGTTGGGTACTCTGGATCTGTGGAGACTGCATTTACCTTAGCAGTAACATAGACAGGCTACCAACACTTGTAATAGTACAACACTATTGCATTAAGCTAGGAACTGTTGAACATACTTGCACTGTGGGTCGACACTATGTTAGATTAAACTGAAGACTTATGCCTATCCTGACCAGTCTAAACTGTTAGAACATGGTGAAGATCTGTGCTACAAGCTGCGAGCTCTGTCCTTCTCAGAGGCTGCATCCCGAATGAGCGGGAAAACTAGTGCCCTCTGGCTTTATAGTGAGCGTGCCCTAACTGGTGATTGGCTGCTGTGTTGTGTGTGTTGATTAGTCTTGCAGTGTGTCAGTCAGTGTGTGTCTGCATTATTATATACTGATGTGTATATTATGACACCCTCTTTCTTTCACCTTCTAAACTTGAATTTACATTGAATTAAATATTCTGATTTGCACTCACTGGTTTATAGTCTGCAGTTTGAATTTTCACACAGGAGAGCCTCTCCGTTTGCACAAAAATGGCAGCAGAAACCAATTCTGGGGGACCTGCCCCTGAACTCAGCAACCCAGCCTCTGCATTCTTGTGTGTGTGTGGGGGGGGGGGGGGGGGGCAGTGGGGTAGAGGTGTGGGAGTAAATTGGGGTGAGTTCTAAATAGCACATTTAGAGAGACAGCTGCCCATATAAATCAGCAGCTTCCTCCACTTATGTGTGATTTTGATGCGGTAGGTATCTGAAATTCGATGTGTGCCAATTAGACCTGGTCCGAAGCTTGTGGATTCACTTGGATAGCTAAGGTGCCCTTTTGGAGAGATAAAGTACCCCTTTGGTTGTGGTCCCAGGACACCTTTGGGAGAGGTAAGGCACCCTTTGGGACAGGTCAGGTGCCATTCGGGATTGTTAAAAGTAAACGTGATTGGTGTAAAAAGGGCATAAAAGTTTTGGAGCTATCTAAGATATCAAAGAACTGTCAACACTGTCAAAGAACTGTCAAAACTCTTTGAAACTGGCAAAGCTGTTGAAGGATATATCTCTGCTGGGCTTTAAGTTTGAAAAAAGTGCCGAGTTTAAAAAAAAATCAGTGTTTGATATTTCATGATCTGTTGACTTAAGCCTCAGGGCTATCATTTTAATACTTGTGCTGCAAGACTAATTTTATAACCTAACATTAACATATTGGGACCTCTGCTAAGTGGGCTGTTTGATCGACAGCTATAAGTGGTTATAGAATAGAAATGTTTGTTTTCACAAGAGATTAGTTGAAGGAGTTTCAATATATTGAATGTTTTTATCAATGAAAGTTTTGTTTTTAAATAGTGACATCATCAATAGACACATAACTTTATTTTATGTCAGCCTGGCCCCTGAGGTTTGCTCATGGTGATATGGGTGAGTTGGAATGCAGGAGGTAAGGGCAAAGATTGGTGGGTGGGGGCATGGGTTGGCACTAAGTTGACATGGGACCATAAAGGGCACTGGGACTGAGTGGGGCATGGGTTGAACGTGCTGGAAAGGGTCTCTGGTCGCTATAATGCTGCTGCCCAAAAGCTGTCAGTGTAATAACAGCGAGGGCAGTGACTTCGCCACTGACTGCAAAATCCAGGCCAATGTTTATTGCTTTGTTAACAGAAAGAAAGTAATAAAAAATGTCTCTTTATTATGCTTCACCTAGACTTTCGATTCAGTAAGCTCAATGGCCCTCTTCTGTCTCAACGTTCCAATGTTATGCCCTCAGAAAGTACGACATTTGAAAAATACCAAATGCTACATTATAAAAATGGTCAAACTTGCTGTTACCTATAGTATCCCCAGGACAATCCCGAAATATTATGTAGGATCTGTGTATTTAGCCAGTTGTAGTAATCTCAATATTCGCCGTTGATCCCTGCAACTGTGTGACTAAGATTTCTCTTGCCAGTGGGCCTGTTTATTCAGGAGCTGTAGGTTAAGTGAAAACCAAATTTAGACAAGCACACATGGGATTGTCAGTATAAATGGAGTTAAGGTGCAGACCTGCTAATAGTGGTATTCTGCCCCAATGACCCAGAAATATGCAGCAACAGTGCCTTCAGAATTCCTAGTCATGCCCTGCTGACTTACTGTGAAGTCACTTTGAATTAACAATGGGAGCATTAATGAGTGCAAACTAAATTAAATGACAAAGGGCCCAATGAAAAAACATCAGTCGTATCATTTGTATGGGTACAAAATTGTGGCAGTTATTTTTTTTTTGTCCCACTGGATTTATCACTATAGGCTAACCATTAATAATATTATTGTTTATTTAACTTTTACATCAACTCCCAGAGGTTTGAAAATGCTGCTGTTAGTTGCATTTACTCTGTTCAAGCCTCTGCAACAACAGCGCCATTCTGGGTTGGACACGTTGTCCAAACTGGCAGAAAGCAAACTATTACTCCAAGTAGATGTTACGGTGGGTGTGTCACTCTATAGGCCCGCCCAGATTTCAGGTGCTGGGATCATACACTAGCTCAAATGCTGGCTTTAAAGTTTCGGATGATCGAAGTAGGATGATAGGCAGATAGCGGGAAAAGCCAAGTGCAGTGGATTAGAGTGCAATGGCCAGGAATGCGGAGGTGTCAAGCTCCAACCTGCGTCAGAGCTTTGCACAGAGAACCTTTGTCCTTAAGATAGCTACTGACTGAATGTCAGCATCCAGGAGATAGTGTCACTTTTTTCCTGTCTCTGAAATGCCAAGTGAGATTTTCCCCTCAGTCATTCCAAAGGTCGTCCCACTCTGCCTGCAGATACATATCTATACAGTTCCAGTAGTTTCCTGCTGGGTCTTCTCTAGTCACTGCCTTACTGGTGACTTTATTTACAAAGCCAAAGCGAATTTTGTTCAGGGCCCCCCGCCCCAACCCCATATCGGGGGAGCTCATATTCTGCAAGCTCCATGCAGTAGTGAATCATCCCTACCCCATATGACCTGTGCGGATTATAACTCATATCTATGTTGAATAGCAGGTGTGGACAGCCATTCTCAGGAGTAATTTCATTTCACTGGTTTAACCCCCCCCCCCCCCTTTCCTCGTTCACCTCCAAAAATACTCAACATTGAGAGAGTCCTGTTGAAGTGCACATGCTGTCAATAGCAGACATTATCTCAGCCAAAACTCTCGTATGTCTAACAGATACCATTAATTCCTCCACATTGTAACCATCTTCACTATCTGGATTGAAGTTCCAACAACCAGGAAAATAGCTCCTATCTTTAAGTTTCCCTGTTTTGTTATGCTCTTGACGTAGTATAAGCTACTTCCTTGATGTGCACTCTGACAAAGGAAGGTTCAGACTTGGAGATAGCTTTAACACATTTATTAAACTCCTAACGATTCTCTGACTTGGATTTGACTCTCCTGTTAATCCTGCTATAGCTACTCAGACTGACGAACCAGTCTGCTACAATCCACGTGGTGGGTGTGATGTATTCCAAATCAACCCTGTCTACTCACTAAGTGTCTCCACTGGAAAGAGGCTGAGCATGTGTGCTGTGTCCTTTTATATGGGTTGGTGTAATGCCCTCCCGTGGTTGTGTCACCTCTGTGCGTGTCGTGAATGCCCATTGGTCGTGTCCTATCTTACTGGCCTATTGGTTAAATGTCTGTGTGTCATGTCTCTGGTGCTTCCTCTAGTGTCAAGCTAGTCTATGTGTATTTACATTAACCCCTTGTGTATTTACAGTGATGCATATCACCACATTTCCTGCAACAGTCTTTTCCAACCTTCCACAGATAGCACTAGTTGCATTAGGTTCACTGTCCATTGCTACAAGTGTAATCTTCTAACTGGAACTAACATTCCATGGTGTGCATTCATAAATATGGAGCAAAAAATAATATACCTTTTGCTAGCATATGTTTTGGCTGTGCAATGTGGCATTGGGAGTTTAAACAGAAGATGAAAATGATATTCACCCAGTAAGTTTGCAAGGTTTTGACTTCTAAAACATTTGACGATGCTGCACTGTTCTGTGATAAGACTTGAAATTCTGTTTGTTTGAATTGGAAAGTTATGTAGGTGTGACAATAGATGTGTAAATAATTCAACCATTCCCTTTTCTATTACTTAATGTATTTTCACAAAAGAATTGTGCTTAATGGAACGATTGGTATGGTCCACAGAAATGCCTACATCACCACTATGCATAATTCATTCAAGGAGAGATGATTTTGAATTTAAACACAACTCAATGAATAGCAAAGCCACACAGTAAGAACGGAAAGCATGTAGCAGTGGTGAAAACTTACTTCAAGCTTTTAAACTTCTTTATACTGATCCACCAGCCAGTTTTAGAAAGCTTTCTGGAGACAGTGGTGAAGAAGACTAACTTTGTTTTCTGAATGTGGGTTTAATGTTAATCCAATCGGAACCACAGTTCTTCCTTGAGACAACAAATCCAACCGCCTACAAGCCTTTTAAAATAAAATCCAGGCTAGGCATCGCTTAAACACTACCCCTTTATTTACCTCATTTTCTCTCTCATCTTTTTCAACCTTAGTCATGCCCGATCTGTGACCTTTCACCTGTGTGTGTCAATGAAAAAGGGTCTTTCTGTAACACAGAATCCATATAAAACACTCTGGGGTGGATTTAAAATCTTTAGCCATTCCAGTGTAAAGCTCTATGCTGGGAGCACTAAAGAAAAATATTTGTCTAGCAATACATTTTTTTTTATTATAATAAATTAGTATACCGAGACAGATGACACAGCTGACATTGCTTATTGCTCCTACTGGCCACATAAAATCTCCAGCTAACATAGCCCAACCACAGATGCTGTTTTTGAGCGCCTAAGTATGTTTCTCCCAGTGTTAACAGTTAACAGCATTCCTCAAACAAAGAATCTAGATTTTATGGATGGATTTTAGTTGGCATTCTGGTCTGTAATCTGATCAATCATCTCCCTCTGTGGCAAGTTAAATAAAGTGAGTCAGTCCAGTCCATCGCCATGCTTGCAATCAGATCATAGAAATCATAGAACTTACAATGCAGCAGGAGGCCATTCGGCCCATTGAGTCCACACCAGCCCTTGGAAAGAGCAACCCACCCAAGTCCAAAGCTCCACCCCATCTCCGTAACCCAGTCTAAGCATTTGGACACTTAGGGCAATTTTTCGCACGGCCAATCCACCTAACATACATATCCTTAGACTGTGGGAGGAAACCCACGCAGCCACGGGGAGAACGTGCAGACTCCGCACAGACAGTGACCCCAGCTGGGAATTGAACCTGGGACCCTGGAGTTATGAAGCGACGGTGCTAACAATTGTGCTACCGTGCCGCCCCATGCAAACCTGCAGAGCGATGCAAGAATATTGGGTGACAGGACAAGCTCAGTCACAAAAATGTTTTTCAAGTGGTTCTTCACTTCACTGTTGGAAGATATGCAGAGCAACCAGAAGCAGCAAATTCAGATGCAATGTAAAGAACAAAAAACTTGCAGTCATGCAGTGCCGTTCACAGACTCATGATGCCCCCAAAGTATCTTGCAGCCAATTATGTACTTTTGAAAGGCAGTAATTGTCACAATGTCGAAAATATCAAGAAAGTTCTTTTTAATCGCACCAGTTTTCAAGATACTCTGTGCTCGGCTCAGGTAGAAAACCCCATGCATGACCAGAATAAATGATCCTTGTATTTCTAACAGCCCTGCAAAAGAGGCTGCCTTAGCACTCAGCAGCCTGACTCACAACAATAACAACTTGATTTATATGGCACCTTTAACTTAGTAAAACATTCCAAAACACTTTGCAGAAGTGATTATTGTAGTATAAGGGGCTGGCATATATAGGGTTAATGTGAAGCTGTGTACAATACTGCCCACACAGTGATGTAAGAAGATACATGACCCAAACTTCGGGTCTTTGTGGTAAGACCCAGAAATGGAGGTAGCTCCTAGTCTGTACCCTTTACTGTCCATGTGTACGTAGATCTAGTTGTTAGTACATGTAACAAACAGGAGGAATTCCAAAGCTTCGGGCACAGGCGGCTGAAGGCATGGCCTTCACCAATGGTGAAGTGACTGAAATTCAGAAAGAGCGAGGGGGCTGAATTGAAGAAACGCAAGAGATATAGAAGCGGTTGGGGTTGGAGGAAGTTAGAGAGATAGGGATGGGTGAAGCCTTGGAGGCATTTGGACACAGGGATGAGAAGGCAAAGTTCAGGTTCAAAGCAAGGACACAATCCAGGCTGCTGTTCCCCTGCAGTACTGAGGAGGTGTTACGTTGTCTCTCAGTTCGATTACATGTTGAATCGATGCTCTGATTTTTGGGTGATTCAGGTGGAAGTTAAATGTCCCATTTACCTGTGGGACCTTGCTGGCAACAAAATGAGCATAACTTTGTCCATATAGGAACAGTCCTTGCATCTGAAAATAATTCATTGCATTTTTGGCATTTCTAAAAGATGCAATAAGGTGTAATATCAGGTACACTGTGAAGCCTCCATTTGAACATGAGCTGACGTATGGGAATTTCCAGAGTTAGCATTAATTACCTCGATGTGACAAAACCCTAGCAAGCCTGATACTGGGAGTTCTAAAGTGGGATGTGTATCTCAATTATCCTTAACTCTAAAATTACACGGTTGCAGAAGTTTAATGGGAAGTAGCTGCACATGGAGAAAAATCTTTGTGAAAGTATATTTCTGCCTTTCCATAAATGTATTTGACAAAAAAATTGTTTAGCAAGAATCAGTGACTTGCAAAATAACTGTGCAAGTGGGAAATGAAATGTGTAGACGGCTGATTGAGGACACGGCATCCAGATTCCTGCTTGATTGCTGGCAAAGTGTTGCAAGAACTGCTAAATGAGGCAGTATTGGGGAAAATAGGGAGAGGAGGAGGCCATACATCACATTCAGCCTGTTCCACAATTCCTTGAGATCATGTTGGGATTGTGACCTAACTCCATATGCCCGCCTTCATCTCATAGCTTTTAATAGCTTTGGTTAACAAAAGCTAACAATCACAGTATCAGATTAACTGCCGGGGTGCCTGGGTGGCACTGACAGGGTATGAGACTGGTGGTGCCAAGATGCCAGGGGAGTGCCAGGCTGCCATGCTGCCCTGTCCCCGACCACCTTGAGTACTGCAATGGCCTAGAAACCTCCCAGGTAGCTTTACTTTTTTTTTAAAAAGTATTTTTGTTCAACAAATTTTCAACAGTTTTTCAATGCAAAACAATCCCACAAAAACTACCCAGCCCACCCAAACATCTCCGCCCTCAACAGTCAACGGTAACCAACTCCCAAAATGAACAAACCCCAACAATTGTAGAACCCATCCCCTGCTCCCCTCAGAGCAAACGTTACCTTTTCCAAGGTCAGAAACTCCAGCAGGTCCTCCCCTGCCCCGCCGAGGCGCAGGGTGGAGAAGCCGACCTCCACCCCAACAAGACCCGCCTACGAGCAATCAGCGAGGCTAAAACATCTGCCCCCGCACCTGCTTGCAGTCCGGCTGATCCAACACTCCACATATGGCTTCTCGGGGACCGGGCTCCATGTCCACATGCAGAACCCCCGAGATGGTGCTGAACACCGTCCTCCAAAACCTTTCCAGCTTCGGGCAGGACTAAAACGAGGCATTTACCCTCCGTAGCACCTCACACCACAAACCCTCTACCAGCACCACCCACAACTCTTTGCTTTTACCCCCTCCATGGATACCCTGCTCTCCTCCAAGATCCTCCCGTAAATTACCGAAACAACCCCCTCTTCAAACCCCCTGCCGACAGCACCGCTTCAATAACAAGGAGGAAGACGTTATCGGGAAGGTCAGAAAGACCTTCCTTACAAAATCCCGCATCAGCATAACCTGAAGCTTTTGCCGCGCTCCAGCCCAAACTTCTCACCCAACTCCTCCAGATTTGCAAATCTCCCTCCCACGAACAAATCCTTCTTTTCCTTAATCCCACTCTATTCCCATCCCTGAAACCTTGTATCCATTCTCCCTGTCCCGAACGCATGATTCCCCCGATTGGCATTCCCCCCCCCCCCCCCCCCCCCCCCCCCCAACCCAGCTTCCAACCAAATCCTCAACGTGGCCACCACCGAACTCACCGTATACTTCGGTGGGGCCATCGGGAGCGGCACTGTTGTCAGCACATGCAACCCCAACCCCCTGCAAGAACCCGCCTCCATCCTCACCTACAAAGCACCTCCCTCCTTTCTCCAACCCAGAACTTTCTCTGCATTAGCCACCCAATAATAATACAACAAATTTAGGAGGCCTAGCCCTCCTGCCTGCCGTCACCTCTGCAGTATCACCCTTCTAATCTTGGCCATCTTCCCAGCTGAAACAAACGAGGAGACCAGCCTGCCCCTCCCCCACCCCCCACCCAATGCTCCCATTCCTGGAGGGGAGACCACAAAATACTCACTTTTCCCTTAATTAAATTTGCATCCTGAAAACGTCCCAAATCTCTGGAGCAACCCCATTATCCTCCCCTCCGGGAGATCAGCTCCGGAATATAAAATCGCAAATCATCTGCATAAGGACACCCTGGGTGGGGTTCTCCGACCCCCGGGCCAGGTCGGACAATCGCCAGGGCGGGGGGGTTTCACACAACGCCACCTCGACGCCGGTCCACCGATTCTCCAGTAACCGGAGAATCGCCACCATTGGCCCGGGCGCAGTTGGCGCGCGACAGTCAGGGGCCACTCTACCCGGCGATTCCCCGCACACGATGGGCCGAGTGCCCGGCGAGATAGGCCAAGTCCTACCAGCACCATTCACGTGTGGTCCTACCCGGCAGGACCTCGGAGTTCATGTTGCGGGTGGGGGCCTGGTGGGGGCGAGTGGGGATCCGACCCCGGGGGGGGGGGGGGGGGGGGTGGGGGGGGGGGGGGGGTCCTCCACCGATCGGTGGACGGGCATCTCCTGGTGGAGGTCTATGTTCCTCCACACCGGGCCCCTGTAGCTCTCCACCAGGTTGCGTCGGGGCCAGCGTGGAGAAGGCAACTAGCGCAAATGCACAAATTCGCGCCAGACGTAGTATGCATGCGCGGACCCGCGGCGCTCGTTCTGACGCCGGTATCGGCACCTGGAGCTGTGTGAAGCACTCCGGTGCCGTGCTGGACCCCTGTAGGGTGCAGGATCGCTGCTCCTAGGGGCCTGTTGACGCCGTCGTAAAACGCAACGGCGTTTACGACGGCGTCAACACTTAGCCTCAGGATCAGATTATCCCGCCCATTACGTTCCACCTCCCCCCGCCACCCCCCCACTATCCCTTTCCACAACCCCGAGCTCCTCAGCACAATAGCCAAGGGCTCTATAGCCAGTGCAAACAGAAGGGGGGACATGGGGCATCCCTGCCTCATACCCCGATGTAATGCTAAATACCCTGCATTCATATTATTTGTGCGCAAGCTCGCCATCAGCTCCTTATAAAGCAACTGCACCCACGCCCCAAACTTTGGCCCAATCCCAAATTTCTCCAGTACCGCCATCAAATAACTCCACTCCACCCGATCGAATGCCTTCTCCGCATCCAGCGCCACCACCATTTCCATCTCCCTCCCCTCGGCTGGATAAAGTGCCATGTTCAACAACCTCCTCACATTCGAGGACAACTGTCTCCTCTTCACAAACCCCATCTGGCTCTTCCCAATCACCTTCGGAAGGCATCCTTCCAACCTTAATGCCACCACCTTTACCAATACATTGGCCTATACGACTCACACTCCACCGGAACCTTGTCCTTCTTTAACAACAGCGAGATGGAAACCTGCCCCATTGGTTGCAGTAAGAAACCCCTAACCATTGTGTCCTCAAAGATTCCCATCATCAACGGCGCTAGCCTATTCCTAAATCTTTTATAAAATTCGATCGGAAACCCATCAGGCCCTGCCGCCTTCCCTGCCTGCATCCTCCTCATCGCCACCTTCACCTCCTCCATCCCCATCAGCTGCTCCGCCTCTCCCAACCTCGAACACCCCAGCCCACCCAGAAACTCTCTCATCTCCCTCTCCTCCTCCAGTGGCTCCGACCTATACAGGTCCCGACAGAACTTCTTGAACACCTTATTAATCTGTTCCAGAGCCACCACCAACTTGCCCGTCTTATCCCACACCCAAACAATCTCCCCCGCCACAGCTTCCCTCGGAGCTGAATTGCCAACATAGGCCCTGCCTTCTCCCAGTACTCATAGGCAGCTCCCCTCACCCTTCTCAGCTGATGAACCGTTTACCCCATGGACAATAGGTCAAACCTTGCCTGCAACTCCTTCCTCTTTGCCAGGAGATCCGGGTCTGGGTCCCCCACGTACCTCCCATCCGCCTCCAAAATCTCTCTACCAGCCATTGGCATTCCTCCCTCTCCTCCCTAGCCACTTTAGCCTTAAACAAGATCACCCTCCTCACCCTCACCACTGTCTTCAGAGCTTCCCAGATCATCGACTGTAAGACCTCCCCTGTGCAATTGAACCCCACATACTCCTCAATCACCTTCCCCATCTTGTCACAGAAACCCCGATCCACCAATAACCTCACATCCATTCTCCAACCCGGCCTCTGGGCTTCTCCCTTCTCCAGAACCACATCCATCCAATGCGGAGTGTGATCCAAGATCACAATCGACAAGTAATCTGACTTCTTAACCCCAGCCAGGAACGTCTTTCCCACCACAAAAAAGTAAATCCTCGAAAACACCTTGTGCCCCAGGGAGAAAAATGAATATTCCCGATCCCTTGGGTGTAAAAACATCCACAGATCCACTCCCCCCATCTCCCTCATGGGCTTAGCCACCCCAACCCCCACCCCCACCGACCGGGTCAGCGAGCGAGACTGGGACCTGTCCACTTTCGGTTCCAACACCCATGTTCCAATCCCCCTCTACTATCAAGTCATGGGCAGCACGGTAGCATGGTGGTTAGCATAAATGCTTCACAGCTCCAGGGTCCCAGGTTCGATTCCCAGCTGGGTCACTGTCTGTGTGGAGTCTGCACGTCCTCCCCGTGTGTGTGTGGGTTTCCTCCGGGTGCTCTGGTTTCCTCCCACAGTCCAAAGATGTGCGGGTTAGGTGGATTGGCCATGCTAAATTGCCCGTAGTGTCCTAAAAAGTAAGGTTAAGGGGGGGGGGGTTGTTGGGTTACGGGTATAGGGTGGATACGTGGGTTTGAGTAGGGTGATCATTGCTCGGCACAACATCGAGGGCCGAAGGGCATGTTCTGTGCTGTACTGTTCTATGTTCTATGGGTAACCAGATCCGGCATGGCACCCAACTGTGGAGACCTACCAGGGCCTAAATTTTAGGCTTGATTAAAATTGGGTAATTTAAATTAAAGAATTGGACACTTTAAAACATGTCACAGTCACTCCAGCACACAGCCCCATGGGAATTTGAACTGGCCACGCTCCAATACAATAAAGGTCAGATAGGCTGCCAAGACATGTCCGGACCTGCCCTGTCAATCGGCCAACAAGAGATAATCGATCTGATTGATGTGCGCCAATCTATTGTTTCAAACCCAGGTCGGGCCAGACTCTCGGGCGCTTAGAGTCCCTGCCGTCACCTTATTTGTTAAAGGTGTGAAAAACCTGGGACGGGCCCAGTTGCCCTGTCTATCGGGCATCAACCGGATCATTGGACACTGAAACCCCATCTCGATACACCATTGGCAAAACGCTACAGGAAGTGGGAAAGGGGCATGAAGCTTGGTCCGTTCCCACTGTGAATTTCGGCAGGCTGTAAATGTAGTCATGAAACTTGACTATTCCTGTCAGGAGACCCAGACACTCATTTTCAATCTGGATATACCATTGCTCAGTGGGCGTCATGGTCCTGGAGGCATATGCCACTGGAGCCCAGGATGAGGAGTCATCTCGCTGGAGGAGCACCACCCCAATGCCGTCCTGGCTTGCATCAGTTGATATCTTGGTTTCCTTTGTTGGGTCGACGAACGCTGGAACTGGGGCTGTGGTGAGCGTTGCCTTCAGCTCACGCCATTCCGCTTCATGTGTGGGCAGCCACTGGAATTCCGTTGTCTTCTTGACGAGATGGCGGAGGGCCGTGGTGTGGGATGCCATGTTGGCAATGTATTTCCCGAGAAAGTTGACCATCTCGAGGAAGTGGAGGACCCCTTCTTGTCCTCTGGGGTCTTCATGGCGTTGATCATCAAGACCTTGTCGTCGTCTGGCCGCACACCCTGCTGCGAGATGTGGTCACCTAGAAACATAATATCTGATTGACCAAATGAGCACTTGGCCCTGTTGAGCTGGAGACTATGTTCATGAATTCGCTGGAAGACCTGCTTGAGGCAAGCGATGTGATCCTGGGGCGTTGTGGACCAGATAATCACATCGTCCACGTATACTCACACCCCCTCGATGCCCTCCATCATCTGCTCCATGACGCGGTGAAACACTTCAGAGGCAGATATGATGCCGAAAGGCATGCGGTTGTAGCAGTATCGACCGAACGGGGTGTTGAATGTGCACAGCTTGCGACTGGATGCGTCCAGCTGTATTTGCCAAAAGCCCCGGGAGGCGTCCAGCTTAGTGAAGAATTTGGCATGAGCCATCTCACTGGTCAACTCTTCATGTTTCGGTATCGGGTAACGCTCCCGCAGTTGCGGTTTAGATCCTTAGGATCAATACAAATGCGAAGCTCCCCTGATGGCTTCTTTACGCAGACCATGGAGCTGACCCAGTCTGTTGGCTCTGTGACCTTTGAGTTGATGCCCTGGTCTTGGAGGTCCTGTAGTTGCTTTTTCAGACGATCCTTGAGGGGTGCCGGCACCCGGCGTGGTGCAGGAATTACAGGGGTGGCGTTTGGCTTGAGCAGGATTTTATATCGGTACGGGAGCGTGCCATTCCATTGAATACGCTGTGGTACTGCGTGATAATGTCGTCTATGTTGGCTTGTACATTTCCATCCGGCGAGGCCATCGCCGGTGAAGGTGACAAAGTGTGGATTCGCTGGACCAGGTTCAGGAGTGTGCACGCGCGAGCACCGAGCAGGAACGCCCTGTCAGGCCTGATGATTTCAAACCGTAATGTTGCTTTGATCGCCTTGTTGGATACCCCTCATTGACACAACCCACTGGCAGCTATGGCATTGCCATTGTAGTCAATGAGCTAGCAGGCCGGTGGAAGAATGCTTGGTCGGGCCTGGATGGTGTCGAGGTCGGATTGTGAGATGAGGTTTGCAGACGAGCCGGTGTCAAGTTTAAATCGGATTAAACTTGTTAACTGTGAGGACAGCACACCACTCGTCGTCTGGATCCACACTGAGGATCGAGAGGCATTGCGCAGGTGTGGTGGAGGCCAGCTCATGTGTGGATATGGTGCCCACCTGATATGGAGACTTGAGGCACTCAGCATCAGGGTCCGTTGGGCTGTCGGGATCGGAATCTGGCATGCCTTGCTGCATTGAGCGGACAATTCTGCGCCGCAGCTGGGATTGCTGGCTGCTGAGCGGTGGAGCAGGTCAGCAAAGGGCTGCGTAGTGGCCAAGCTTGCCACACTGGAGACATCGTCGTCCTTTTGCCAGACATTGCCGCTTTAAGTGGGCAGAGCCACAATTCGGACACGTCATGACGCTGACGTCAGCGCGTTCCGTGCGCCATCGCGCATGCGCAGTGCGGTCGGTCGACGTACGCACCTGCACAGTCAGGTTGTCGGTCTCATCGTCCACTTGGTTGTGGCGCGCATGCGCAGGGATCCAGGAAAAGCGCGCGAAACGGCCACTCTCTCGATGCTCAGGCCCTGCATCTGTGCAATGGCCTGCACCCGTTCCGCCTCATGGGAGGCCAGCTTTGCAGTTTCTGCCACCCTGATGTGGGAGTAACGATTCTTGGCATGCTCATGGACAACGCACATCTCGATAGCGACAGGGAGGGTCAACTGTTTGATTTTAAGGAGCTGCTGCCGCAGGGAGTCAGAATGGACCCCGAAAACGATCTGATCCCGGATCATGGAATCAGATGTTGAGTCATAGTTACATGACTGCGTAGGATGTGGGGATGGGTCAAGAAAAAGTGAAAATGAGTGAAAAGGTTCATCCTTACTCTGAAGCCTCTGGGCTGGAAGATGTACCGTCAAAGCTCTCATTCACCTCAATGTCGCAGTGGCTGTCGGACTTCAGCAGGACTGTCTTGAATTTTGTTCCATCACTGCGTTCCTCTGGTCCATCATTGCAAAGGTGGTTCTCGCTGGCAGTACCTTCCCTTCCCATCCCTTTCCTTCCCTTCCCTTGTCTTTCCTTGATTTACCTCGCCTTGTCTTGCCTTGCCTTCCCTTGCCTTGCCATGCCTTCCATTTCCTCCCACTGTTGAGGTATCCGGAGTGTCTATTTCTATCCCCCTTTTGCTTCATGCCGTCAATGTTGTATTCTCTATTCTGCTTTACCTGAATGGCTCGGATGAGTAGTGTTGAATAAAGAATACAAAGCTTTGTTAACAAAGAAAACTATAAATTTATTTACACTACTAACTAAGGGGTGGGATTCTCCCCTAACCGGTGGGGTGGGACGCACCGGTGGAGAGGCGTGGTGTGAACCACTCCGGCGTCGGGCCACTCAAAAGGTGCGGAAACCGCCACACCTTCAGGGGCTAGCCCGGCGCCGGAGGGATTGGTGCCAGGCCAGCCGGCGGCGAAGGGCTTGGTGGCGCGCCAACTGGCGCCGAAGGGCCTCCGCCAGCCGGCACGAGTTGGCGCATGTGCAGGAGCACCAGCGTGTGCTGGCATCATTCCAGTGCATGCACAGGGGGGTTCAATTCCGCACAGGCCATGGCGGACCGTTACACCTGCGCGGAGGGAAATAGTGCCCCCACGGCACAGGCCCTCCCGCGGATCGGTGGGCCCCGATCGTGGGCCAGGCCACTGTGGGCCCCCCCCCCCGCCCCCCCCCCCCCCGCCCCCCCCCCCCCCCCCAGGGCCAGATCCCCCAGCACCCCCCCCCCCCGAAGACTCCGCAGTTCGCCCACAGAGCCAGGTCCTGCTGTTATGGACGTGGTGTATTTTACGGCGGTGGGACCCGCCAAAAAATGGGCGGCCACTCGGCCCATCGCAGGCCGGAGAATTGCCGGGTGGGCTGCTGCCAACGGCCCCCGACCGGCGCGATGCGATTTCCGCCCCCGCCGAAAAATCAGCGCCGGAGAATCCGGCAGCCGGCGCGAGGCGGTGGGGCGGCGGGCGGAATTCACACCGCCCCACGGCGATTCTCCGGCCCGGTGGGGGGTTGGAGAATCCCGCCCAAGATTCATTCACTTTCCTAATGCAGAAGGTTATTATATAAAGCTATGCTATCTCTAACTTACAGAACTCTCAAGTATACAACTGCTTTTTATGCCTGACATTCTTCCAGCTCTCTCCTAACTCTCAACTCCCAGAATCCCCAAAGTCACAGGATATATATGACTGTTCTGTGGTTCTCTCTAGTGGTATCAATCATTATTATTAACTTGTTAACTCTTTACATCCCAGTCAATACACATATCATGACAGTCAGGTCTTGGTATATTTGTACATCAATGCCTTCCCACTTCACCTTCCATCATCTCTGCTTCGCCCAGATCAAGACCATCTCCTTCACGTGGAACATGTGAAACAAACTATAGTTGCCCTTGGTGTCTCGTTCTTTTTAGGCTTGGGCCTGAGCGACCGATGTGCCCTATCCAACCCATAGCGGTAGATTCTTCCCCCTCGCCCATCACTCTGTAAACATCTTTGCAAAGTACTCGGTCGGCTTCAGGCCCTCCACACCCTCAGGCAGGCCCACGGTTGTCAGATTTTGCCTCCTTGAACTATTCTCCAGGACCACCTTAGCTCTGAGCTCTTCGTTGGCCTCCGCCACCCTCTGCAGCCCCTCAAGCATCGAGATTAAATGGTGACTATGTTGCGACAATGCCTCCTCCACCCCCTTCAACTTCTTTCCTTACTCCCGCACCTCGACCGACACCTTCATCACCTGCCGCCTTTACCGGGGCCTCCTCCACTCATTCATTCATCACAGTCATCAGCTCCCTCCGAAGCATCTCCATATGCTTGGCAAACAGCCTCTCGAATTCTACCGATATCACCTCGGTCAGAGTCTCCACCATGAGGGGAACGGCCCCACCCGTCGACCCAACCCCCACCATCTTTCTTCCTGCAGGACTCAAAGCCAGACTCAACAGCTGACATTCGCTCGCCCCCTTCTTTCCAGCACCCTTCTTCTGGGTCTTCGACACTTCATGTCTTCCTTAGAACTTTGCACACCAACTCATTTACAAACTATCCCTGAAAGTGGGCAAAAAGTCTAAAAACCAGAAACTCTAGTAGGAGCTATCTAACGTGCAACCTCCACTGACCTGTCGCCACCGGAATTCGTACCCCAGGTACCGTTACGATTGGTGCATGTTTGTGTGGCTCATTTAAATATGCAGATCTGGGTGTCGCCCAGCGAGAGCGAAATCCAGATTGAGCCAGATGGAGCGAGTTGGTAGCTGGACGCGGAGCCCGATTTTGGCCTTGTGCGCAATTCACCTGTTGCACCCGAATTTACATGGGTGCAACTGGGTTACGGAATCACGCCCGAGAGAGTTGAATACAAAAATCTAGCCTGACGTTCCCATTGTGGGTGTGCCGCACTGTCAGAAGTTTCATCTGTCCTCTTGGATGGATATTCGGGGCTGGATTCTCCGCTCCCCAATTCCGAAATCGTGTTCGGCGAGGGGGCGGAGAATTTCCAATAATGGCAAAATCGGGGGGGGGCGCCACTACCGCGATGCACTGTCCCCTGAAAAGCAGCAAATTCCATTAGTACGCCGCACCACGTATCCACGGGCTCAGGCCATTTCCTGAGGCCTGCCCCGCGATGCTCCGTCCCCGACCGTCCGAGTTCCTATGGCGTGGAATACGTGTGGTCTCACCCGTTGTGAACCTAGCATGGCAGCTGCGGATTCAGTCCAGCGCAACTATAGTCGGGGGAGGGCTGATCCGCGGGCAGAGGTAGCTGGGGGCACTGTGGGCGGGAGGTCAGGCTGTGCGAGCGGCCTAAGGGAGGGACTATTTTTGCGGTCCGGTCCGTGGGCTGAGTCCTCTGTCATAATATGCACCCATGCACATCATGAGGTAAAAGCAGGCAGTGACAGACACCCAGGTTAGCCAATCAACATACAGGACAGAACACGACCAATCACAAGACAGGATACAAGAGGGGGCTTCCACCTATAAAACACACGAGGCATCAGCACTCTGCCTCTTTCCACTGGTGATAGCTGTAGTGACAGT
The DNA here is from genome assembly GCF_902713615.1 of Scyliorhinus canicula. Classification (NCBI taxonomy): domain Eukaryota; kingdom Metazoa; phylum Chordata; class Chondrichthyes; order Carcharhiniformes; family Scyliorhinidae; genus Scyliorhinus; species Scyliorhinus canicula. The sequence continues at coordinate 215,004,522 of NC_052146.1, forward strand.
CAGGGTGTACAAATCATTCAACACCTTCTACACGTGGATCAGAGCTAGCCTGGTCTAGATAGTTAACTTTAGTTTACTTAGAGTAGTAGAGAGTCAACCCACAGGCAGCTGTGTTTCGTTACTGGAGTTCAATAAATCCCACGGTTGGTGTAAACTTGATCAGTTAATTGCATCATGTGCAATCCGTGTTACCCCAGGGTGAACAACACGACATCCGCCATGAAGCATGGCACGGCCATTGCAGGCCGCTGCTGTGCGCATGCACGGCCACAGATCCCAAAATGCTCAGGGCCGTATCGGCAGCTAAAGCTGGGAACTCTATGCTGCTGGCTGCTAGCTTCCAGCAAAACAGCGAATCGGTGGCCGTTTTGCACCAGTTTTCCTAGCGTAAAACACCACCGTTTTCACGCCGGCGTGGGGACTTAGTCTCCCAGACGAAGAATCCAGCCCAAGAGGTTCCACAGTCACCACACTGAGGAAGAACGGAGGGAAATTCTCCTCGGTGTTTTAGGGCCAAAATGTATCTGTCAATCAACATCACAAAATCAGGTTATCTGGTCATCGTCACATTGCTGTGTGTGGGAGCTTGCTGTGCACTAATCAGCTCTGGTGTTTCCTATATTGCAATAGTGACAATACTTCAAGAGTACTTAATTAATTGTAAAATGCTTCTTCAGGATCTCCTGAATCTGGGGCTGGTTTAGCACACTGGGCTAAATCGCTGGCTTTTAAAGCAGATCAAGGCAGGCCAGCAGCACGGTTCAATTCCCGTACCAGCCTCCCTGAACAGGCGCTGGAATGTGGCGACTAGGAGGCTTTTCACAGTAACTTCATTGAAGCCTACTTGTGACAATAAGCGATTTTCATTTCATTCATTTCAAGTCATGAAAGGCATGATATAAATGCAAGTCTTTTTTCTTTGACAATGTTGTCTCTATGATGGGACGTGACTGCAGGTATCAATCAGCAACGGTTTGTGTGTTGTCCCAGCCACATGGAGACCTGTTCTTCATGGGCTTCAGCAGGTAGATATGCCTGGATACTGCAAATGTGTGTGTTGGCTAAGTGTCCCATCAGCTGGGCTGCCAGCCACTCCCCAATGCCTTTACTCCATGTTATTTTATCTGTGACACAATAAATTGTGGTTTTTCAACCCAACTTAAATGACAAGGAAGCCTGTTCAGTGGATGAGGGATAAGAATAAGAAGGAATAGAAGTGAGACGGATATGCTGATGGGCTTTGATGAAGAGTTAGAAGGACGTTCATGTAGAGCAGCGTGGACCAGTTAGGCAGAATGTTCCGACTCTTTTAAAGTGCCAATTAGAATGAGGTGTACTCTCTGCAAATCAAATGAACAAAAGAGCACATTTTAAAAACAAATCTTCATATTGAAATGAAAGCAAAAGAAAATTTACCAAATCAAGATGCTGTTGCCAATGTCAACTGTGTAATCCAGTGCACCCAACTCCCTTAAGGAGGCCTCAAGAGTGGAGAGAAATCACAAGGTCCCTCTGTAGGGTCATAGCCTTGGTAATTGATAATAATCTTTATTAATGTCACAAATAGGCTTGCATTAACGCTGTAATGAAGTTACTGTGAAAATCCCCTATTTGCCACACTCCAGCACCTGTTCAACATTGAGGCAGAATTCAGAATGTCCAAATGACCTAACATGCACATCTTTGTGACTGTGGGAGGAAACCGGAGCATCCGGAGGAAACCCACGCAGACACAGGGAGAACATGCAGACTCTGCACAAACAACGACCCAGGCCGGGAATCGAACCTGGGACCCTGGCGCTGTGAAGCAACAGTGCTAACCACTGTGCTACCATGCCGCCATACAGTAGAGTAGCAGGTCTGTTTCTATAAATCCTCTATTGCAGTTAAGCAATATAAAGTCAACTTGCTGACCCCTATGGGATTCTTGCAGCCGATCCTTTTTGCATCCCATCTTTCTTCTTTACATTGTTTAAGAGCTTACTTCAAATGTTTGGCTCCCTGTGAATGAGCAGATGACAGGACTTTCATTATTCCTTCACAGTGCTACATGTTGCTGAGAAGGCCGGCCTTAACTGTCCATAATTGCCTTTAACTGAGTACCTCGGTCATTTCAGAGGGCAGTCAACAGTCACATGCAGGCCAGGCCAGGTAAGGAGGGCAGACTGCCTTCCCGAAAGAATATTATTGGGCCAGATGGATTTTACAGCAATCTGATGGTTACATCATTACCATTACTGATACAAGCTCTTTATTCCAGATTTATGTAGCAAACTAAATTTAAATTCCCAGGTTGCCTTGATGGGATTTGAACTTGTATCTCAAGATCATTATTCCAGTCCTCTGGATTACGAGTAATACAACCACCCTGCTACCACTCCCTAGCCTTTTTGATGTTATATGTCGAATTAAAGGACAAAGCTAACAAAAAAGACAGTTTACTCATCAAGATTAGGTGCAGACGTCTGTACTAAATGTTTTATAAAATTTGCTGTTGGCTGATTGAACAATCCTTTTTTTTTTAAATTAAGGGGCAATTTAGTGTGGCCAATTCACCTACTCTGCACATTTTTGGGTTGTGGGGGCAAAACCCACGCAGACACGGGGAGAATGTGCAAACTCCACACGGACAGTGACCCAGAGCCGGGATCGAACCTGGGACCTCAGCGTCGTGAGGCGGTTGTGCTAACCACTAGGCCACCGTGCTGCTCAGGCTGATTGAACAATCCTGATGGAAAATCATAAATCAGCACTGAAATGGTGCTGATCCAGCTATATGAATCCTCCATTGCCTGCTCGGTTCCTGGGGTTTATGACCGAAAAATGTCCCCTCATATAAACACAAGTTCTTTTCTTTCCTTCTCAAAGGAAAGGAGCAGCAGATTTAAATCTAATAACAGGCGAGCAACACAACAAGATCGCATTGACACTGCTCTCCCAGGGTATTGAACTGCTGCAAACGTAATACTGCCTAATGTGCTCCTTGTGTGGGTCTGAGAATCAGCTTTATTATCCTGGAAATCGCTATTTATGTACTAATTGGAGGGTAACTTTGGACGATTAAACATTTCTTGGAGTGTGTGTACCCCTCTGGTTAATGTAGAATTTACTGTTTTCAGCCTTGGTCTCAAATGTGAATAATCATCCTTGCAAGGCAAGCCAGCCAACGAGAAAAAACAGCATTAACAACCTTTTAAATCAGTGGTAAGCTGAAATTAGAAATTGGTTAAGTACCTGAAATAGCACTCGAGCGAGAATAACTGGTTGCTTCACAGATTGCTAGAGACCTGAGTTCGACTGACTGAAAACAGACAACTTGTTGAGATCCCCGTAGAGACCGCAAATATTATAAAAAGAAATTCAAACTTCCAGTGACTGACTGAAAGGATCACATGGCAACATTTCAAGCTTTAAAACTTTTACTGCAGCAAACAAACTAAAAACAATATTGCCTGGGCACTATTTCCGTACACTGAAAACTACATAAAAGTTTCCCATTAACTTTTTAAACAGCCAATGATTTCCCACCATGGTTATGCTTCACTCAGTATCTTAAGTGGACACTTTGTCCTCCAGGAACCAGCCCAACATTATTCCTAACTCCTGTGCGCTTCCATCCTTACTTTTCTTTTCCCAGCCGCACAACCCCCAATCCCAGAACTGACTTTAACTGTGATGGATGAAATAGGGATTCCTCCCGCAAAGCAAAGTTAGGCGACTCTTCCAGCCTCATTTAAATCCTCACAAACCCGGTTGCTTCAGACTAGGGTTTGGATACTAACAATCTATCCAATGTCAGCACAGCTGCCCTGGTTATCATTTGCAGCTGAGAATTTCTTCAACAACAAAGCCTGCTGTCGGGAAAAATTCAGAACTGGTCATTCCTTTGTTTTATCCTAACTTACACAGACAGTCCCAAAACATAATAAACTAGATTTATTAGAGCCTGGATTCAAGAAGTGAAAGGTGATGTCCGGCATTTTCCACACCCGTTCGCAACAAGCATGAATGGGAATGGGCACTAAATATCGCTTGAGGCTAAAAACGTGATTTACGCCGATGTGATTTCCCATGCAATTGTCGCCACTCCCCCCCAACCCCCCCCCCCGCGCCCCCCCCACCGCCCCCTCCCCACGCCCCCCCACCGCCCCGCCCCCCCACCCCCACCAATAATATACCATTCGACATTATGAAACCCATGTCAATAAATTTAGCATTTCTATATCAGGCCTCTATGCTTGCTAATCTTCCCATTACATCATCCATTCATGTCAGCGTGAGGGTATGCTGCCATGAATTATCACAAGTTTCCCATGCCGTGCACCTGGCACGTAGGATCCGCCAGAAGACTTCAGGTGAGTGCATCACTCGGGGGGGGGGGGGGGGGGGGGGGGGGGGGGGGGGGGTCATGCCTGGACACTGCCCCCTGGGGGAAATGCTGGGGAGGGTGTTCCAGGGGTTGAAGTGGTATGCTGGAGGGTTGGGGGGGGGGGGTCCTTTGGAGGTGGGTGGTTGTTCAGGAGGAGGAGTGGGTGTTCAGTGGGATGTGTGCCCAGGGGGGGAGGGAGATGTTCGCGTTGAGGGGGGGGGTGTTCAATTTTAATTTTTGATTTCCAGGAGCCCTTCAAAAAGGGCGCCCCTATCCTTTAAAACCTCTGTTGCTGGGCCAACCCTTTCACTTCTTTCCGGCTATCAGATGAACAGTACAGGAGAGAAAGCTGTCGTTGGGGCCGACGGTTTCCATGGCGTTTTACCAACTGGCTGTGCCACTCTGCCAAATAATGGGGAAATTCTGCCCAATGGAACTGATACTCAGTGCCTCCCCCATGTTCATGTGGTACATGGGCTCTGGATGGAGATAACTTAAAGCAACCAGTCCCTGGTAGTCACCACAGATCCAGAAGTGGCTGGCTTATATACTGGAAACTAGCAGCGCACTGACCAGGAAAGGTTGTTGGGGCTGTTGAATGAAGTACTGCAGCCAGACAACACGCCTCTTCCATAATAGAATCAGTCAGATGAAATGAAAGGTTATAGCTTCATCCAACTAAAAGGATGCATAAATAGCAAAGGGGCAATGCCATGTTAACTGTGCAGAGAGAGATGGGGTCGAGTAAGAGAATCTCCTTTTGGGACTGTTTCTGGGCTTGGGAAAGGAAATTAAAGTGTCAGCTGGCTGTCATTAGACCAACAGCTCATTACCCCAATAACGCATTAACTCAATAGCTTATTGCCCCAATAATGCAATCCCCAAAAGCCCATTAACCCAAAAGCCCATTAACCCAAAAGCATATTACCCCAAAGTGCATCACCCTAATCGTGCATTACCCCAATAGTGCATTACACCAAAAACCCATTACGTAAAATGCTCATTGCCCCAATAGCTCATTACCTCAATAGTGCATTGCTCCAACAGCTCATTACCCCCAATAGTCCTTAACCCCAATAGTGCACTACCCCAATAGCTCATTACCCCAATAATTAATTACTCCAGTAACACATTACCCCAATAGTGTATGACCCCAATAGTTCAACTTACAAACCAGGGGCTGGATTCTCCGTTTGCCGACGCCAAAATTGTGAAATGCTTCTGACACCGAAATCGCGGTAGATGCCGGTTTGACGCCAAATCGAATGCTCCGGCATCCCTAAAATGGCGTAAATGCAGCACTCACCGTGCGGGCTGAACATGCAGTAGGTATATTATTAGCGGGCCTGACGCCCGATGCTCCAGGGCCCCCGCGATTTAGCGCCTCCGATGGGTTGAATTCCCGACACCATGGTTCACTTACTGTTATGGGATTTGAGATATTTGTTGTTGGTTATTGATTGTTGTTGGGTATAAATTCGGGAGAAAAATTGTGAAAAAGGAGGAGAATAAAAATATTTTTTTAAAAACCTGGCGTCGTGGCTACTGAGCGAGAGAGAGGAGGTAGGAAATGGCGTGGAGTGACAGCGGGCTGCTGGCCCAGACACCGGCCATGCTGGCTGTGATGGGGGGGGGGGGGGGCTCTGACAGAGCCAGGGGAGGGGAAGGGGAAGGGGTGGAGGGTAGATCGAGCAGCCGGGGAGCCCTCCCACAGGATTGGGCAGTGCCCAGGCACCGACCGTAATTACAATGGCCACATTGCTAACCACCCAGCCTGCCCCTGGTTCTACACAGTGACACTGTATAGGTAAACCCACCCGCGCACCCCCCACCCCGCATCCACCCACCGGGGGACTACTCAGGGTCACACCCGTGGCAGCCCCCAGTGAGGACAGTACCAGCCAACGGTGCCCCTTGCAACAGGGATGGGCGCCAGGATCAGGGGCGCCGGCGGGGCCGGAGTGCGGGGCTGGGGGGGGCGGGGCAGGTGTGGGGGGGGGCCCGCAGTGCCAACCGGGGCCACCATGTTGCCCATGGCACCTAGTTGGGCACGGGAGTATGTGCCATGCTAACATGTTGGCCTTTGATCCCCTGCAGACAACGGCATTCGGACACCAACTTGCGATGCTGGCTGGCGTGGCGATGACTGCAGATCTGCATGATGCCCTGTGGCAGCGTGAGCAGAGGCCACTCAGAGAGGCCACCCTCCAGGCCGAGGAGGAGGGGGTGCCAAGGGGGCACCAGATGAGGCCCGCGTGTAATGCAACCACATGTTGTTTGAGGACCTGCCGGTCCGGGCATGCCAGCAGAAAGTGCAGACGAGCAGAAAGACTGTCAGACACATCTGCCAGATCAAGGCGCACCTGGCACCGCGAGGGTATGGGGGAGGACACCCGCTCCGGTGACTGTCAAGGTGACGGTCGCCTCACCTTTTATGCCACGGGGTGCTTCCAATCGCCGAGTGGGGACCTGTTCGGGATTTCACAGACATCGGCGCTCAGGTGCTGTAACGGACCCCCTATAAGCCCAGGCGTCCCAGTACATCCAGTACCATGTCGATCGCGCCCACAAGGATGCCCGGGTAGCGGGGTTCGCTGCCGTCGCCGGGATGCCCCGGGTCCAGGAGGTGATCGACGGAATGCATTTCGTGCTATAGTTACCGGCGAATCACAGGCCGCTACACTTAAACAGGAAGGGCTACCATTCCATGGACATCCAGCTGGTCTGCGACCAACAGATGCGCATTATGCACATTGGCGCCCGATACCCCGGCAGTGTGCACAATTCATTCATACTGGCACACTCGGTGATCCCCGACATGTTTGAGGGGCACTCCACCGGCTGGGGGGCTGGCTGCTGGTGACAGCGGTTACCCGCTACGGTTATGGCTGATGACGCCTATCTGGAGGCCACAGACCGACGCAGTGACCCGCTACAATGGCGTCCATACAGCGACCAGGAGTGTGGTTCGAGAGGTTTATCGGAGTCCTGAAGATGCACTTCAGGTGCCTTGACCGCTCTGGAGGGGTCCTCCAGTACGAGGCTAGGAGGGTCGCCCGCATCGTGGTGGTCTGCTGCATCCTGCACAATATAGCCCAGCAGGGGGGCGATGTGCTCGAGGAGAATGAAGAGGGAGGCCAGGCCTCGTTCGATGAGGAGGATGAGGAGGAGGGGGACAATGAGTGGCCTGGGCAGGCACAGGAGGCTGCACAACGCCATCGCCAGGACTAGCGCACACGGGACACCCTCGTCCCCTCACCTTTCACCGACTAGGGAGGAAGGGGGGATGCTGGCCAGGGACACGGACGCCACCAACCCAGACCCACACCCCCTCACCTCCCACACCACCAAACCACCCGCATGCACATCCCCTCCATGACGCATACCTGCAGCACAACGAGTTGGGAGCATTGGCTTGGCAGTGACAGCGGGTCTGGTCCATGGGATGGAGGATGATGACAGCCCGCTCTGCGATGATCCCCGCACTCCACATCGTACGACAATGTCTGACTCTTGTCACAGTAGCACCTTCCACCTGCATGCGAATCCCTGGGTAGGGGTACTGTCGACGGCCGGGTCGGAGGTGGGTGGGGCAGCACGATCCACACACAGGGCCTTCACTCATCCTCCACCCCCCACTCCCACTGGCCAGTACTGACCGCCCCACCTCCACACCCATCACATGGAGCACCGAGGCAGATTTGAATAGTGTTAACAGGTGTTTATTGTGAACAAATCTACACAGTCTGAGCCCTCACACCTATAACTCAACTGTGCCCTGCACCCATGCCAACTTAACTGGTGTCTAACTTTCTGGCCTTACGGGCCCTAACACTACACCTAGGTGGTTCCCCAGACGGTACAGCAGGAGTGGAGGCAGCCTGCTGTGACTCCTGCCCTGCGCTGTTCTGTCACCTCCTCTGTGGGAGTTACTGGCATGGGCCCCAGCACCTCCTCCTCCCTCGGTGTGCCCAATGGCTCCCGGGCTACTCCATGGCATGGGGGTGCAAGTGGGGGTGCAAGTGGGGCTTTCCCCTCAGCCCCCCCCCCCCCCCCCCCCCCCCCCGACACTTGGCGCTGCCAGTCTTGGAGGCCTGCTCTGGTCTCGACAAGGGTCTGCAAGTTCGTGGCCATGGGGCACAGGGAGTGGCCCATCTCTGCCTAGGACGGTGCCACCACACTAGGGGTCTGAGCCACATCAGCCAGTAACTGGGCCATGTACCTCTGGGTGTGGGTCACGTTGGCCAGTGTCCGGGATCTCATCCCCCTGGGTGTGGGCTGTGGTGATATGCATCACTGCAGATACACAAGGGGTTAATGTAAGTACACGTAGACTAGCTAGACACTAGAGGGAGCACCAGAGACATGACACACAGACACTCACCCATTATGTCAGTAAGATAGGACACGGCCAATGGGCATTCACGATACACACAGAGGTGACACTACCACAGGGGGCATTACACCAACCCATATATAAAGGACACAGCACACATGATCTTCCTCTTTCCAGTGGAGACACTCAGTGAGTACAGACACAGGGTTGATTCAACATCACACCCACCATGTGGATTGTAGCAGACTGGTTCGTCAGTCTGAGTAGCTATAGAAGGATTAACAGTAGAGGCGAATCCGAGTAGGAGAATTGTTAATAGTTAATAAACGTGTTGAAGTTATCTTCACATCTGAACCTTCCTTTGTCAGAGTGAACATCAAGGAAGCAGCTTATGCTACGCCAAGAACATAACAAAATATGGTACCCAGGAGTGACCGTTTAAATCCATATAGTTACAACTCAGCAAACAGTGAGAACCAGCAACAGCACCCAGGCAAGACGATGTTCGGGATTCCGGTTCTGCAGCAGCTCAGGTACCAAGGGAATCTCAGTGAAAACTGGCGTTGGTTCAGGCAGGGATTTGAGATCTACCTGGTAGCGTCCGACCTTGATGGCGTGGCGGATGCAAAGAAAATAAAGCTTCTACTTACCATCGCGGGTCCAGAAGCAGCTGAAATCTTCCAGACCTTCAAATACTCAAAGGGGCAAAACAAGGGCGATTTCCAGGCAGTCCTGGACAAATTCCAAGAATTCTGCGATGGACATATAAGAAAAAATGGTAAAAGAGCTGCCACAACTCACCACGAGGTAGGCTTGCAGCAGAAATCTGCAGTTTTGAATTGCAGCCATCTTGATAAAGGTGCTGCACATGCGCAGTGGAGAAAAGGCCCCAAGTAAAGGAACAGCGATCTGAGCATGCCCAATCGCTTCCTACGACCTATGTCACACGCTTTGTGACGTCAGAGGCCCCAGACCACGCCTACTTAAAGGGGAATTGTCCCAAAACACGGGAAAAACATTAAAGCTGAAAAACCTGAGTCTTTCACCTGGAACGACAGCACAATGCCTGAAATTCAACCAGTAGCTGAAAGTAACCCTTGCAGAAACCTGCAACAAGCAGTTAGCACCGTCCAAAGGGATGATACAGTTCTTGAATACTACGACTCCGACCTTGATTTCTTCTTTGGACATCACAAGCCCAATGCCACCTCCGACACAAAAAGTGATGATATGGTCCTAGAAGACTACGATTCAGACGAAGGTTTCATCATTCGAGATGGCGACCCCAGTACCAAATCCAAACTGCAATGAGATGTGTTCTACAGTGAAGACTCCGACACAGACACGGATGTGATCTTCGGATTTGAGCATCTTCAGCCCAGCATATATGACATCCCAACTTGTGAGTGCAGGATTATGCTGCAGCCTGACACCAAGAGACAGAGAGTGATACAAGCCAACAGAGAGCGGCCTGCTGCCACACAGAGAGTGGTCCACGCACCATAAAGGGTCCCAGCCTCTCCACAGGAAGCGATGAAAGACTCAACAGCGAGACAACTGCACATCTCCACACAAGTGACTCGAGTGACACAAGCCTCCACAGCGAGCTTGTGGACAGACTCCACAATAGAAGAATCACAAGACTCTAAAGCGCTGTCCTTGCACGAACAAGACCATGAGGGTCTAGCAACCTCCTCTGAGCAACCAGCAGCAGACGATGCAAGTCTGACACGCTCAAGTGAACAACAGAAAGACTATGACAGTCTGCCATGCTCAAGTGCACAGCAAGAAGACTATGACAGTCTACCACGCTCCAGTGAACAACAAAGCAACTATGACAATCCAACCAGATTGTTTGAGCCACAAGAAGAAGACTCTGACAGTCTACCCAGCTCAAATGAATAACAAGAAGCTACTGAGGCTCTAGCCACTGTATGTGAGACAAGTGACGACAGCATCACACTTCCCATACAAGATGTGCAATGTGACAGACCTCAGCTAGAATGTACAGAGGCACTCGACGATCATAGTGAGACTACTGGTGACTCCGGTGACACCACGTTACTTCAAACCTCATTCGCTCGAGCCTCTCCACAAGCAAATGCATTCCTGAATGTTTTGACTCCAGACGTGAAGCATCAAGAACCCTCAGCTGATTCCAGTGAACCTGCTATGACTCCAGACGGGGAGCATTGACAAACCAAAACTGACTCAGGTGAAACAGACCAGACTCCAGGTGGGGAGCGACCAAACGCCAAAGCTGGTTCAAGTAAGCCGGACATGACTCCGGACGGGGAGCGCCGGAACTCAGTGATGGCACGCTCAAGAAAACAGCAGATGCCACAAAGCACGCTGACACGAGTAACTGTGTGAAGGACTCGTATTATCCACAGAGTGTGGTCCTTGAGCGCAGCGAACACAACAACAAAACCAACCAACACAACATATGAAAACCATATCAAAGACAACAACACGACGCGTACCAAAGGCAACATCATCGACAGCAAGCACGACAAAGACTACACAAATGGAACTACGACTGGTACGACATGGTACAACTCTGCCCATGAGGGACACTGTTACTGCTCAGCTCAGTACAATGACATACCATGACAGGACGATGCATCTTCCCAATTCACGTGTGCTGCACCACCAACAGCCAACCTGGCTTTCAGGACAGATGCCATCCAACATCGCTATCACAGGCATCGGGAAACAAAAAGACTCCAAATCAGACAACAAAGCGATTTGACCACTTCTTGGTTCCTGATGCACAGGGACACTGGCGTTCACAAGGACATGCCACCATCAAAATCACCAACTCATCAACCCAACAAGGAAGACATTCGACCATGGTAATTGATGGGTTTTGGACTCATACATATGTGTTGGACTTATTGTTTAATGATCACTGTTACCATAACTTGTTCAGAGCATCACTTATCTACCTGTTTTTTGTTCAATTTTCTTCAACAGTGTACAGAAAATATGTAACATGAAAAAAGGGGAGATGTGGTGACATGCATCACTGTAGATATACAAGTGGTTAATGTAAGTACACGTAGACTAGCTAGACACTAGAGGGAGCACCAGAGACATGACACACAGACACTCAACCAATAGGTCAGTAAGATAGGACACGGCCAATGGGCATTCACGATACACACAGAGGTGACACTACTACAGGGGGGCATTACATCATCCCATATATAAAGGACACAGCACACATGATCTTCCTCTTTCCAGTGGAGACACTCAGTGAGTACAGCCACAGGGTTGATTGAACATCAAACCCACCACGTGGATTGTAGCAGACTAATTCGTCAGTCTGAGTAGCTATAGAAGGATTAACAGTAGAGGAGAATCCAAGTAGGAGAATTGCTAATAGTTCAATAAATGTGTTAAAGCTATCTTCAAGTCTGAAACTTCCATCACGGCGCTGAGGTCACAGGTTCGATCCCGGCTCTGGGTCACTGTCCGTGTGGAGTTTGCACATTCTCCCCGTGTCTGCGTGGGTTTCGCCCCCACAACCCAAAAAATGTGCAGAGTTTGTGGATTGGCCATGCTAAATTGCCCCTTAATTGGAAAAAAATAATTGGGTAATCTAAATTTTAAAAAAAAGTCTGAAACCTCCTTTGTCAGAGTGCACATCAAGGAAGCAGCTTATGCTATGTCAAGAGCATAACAAAACATGCGCTGGGCGAGCAAGTGAGATCCCCGCTTAGACCCCCCTCTCACCCCTCACCCCCCACCCCCTCCCACATCCCCCGCTCTCCCCCTCACCCCTTTCACATCCCACACGCCGTCCCGCTGTCTAATCATACATGCCATCTTGTGTCTTACAGGACCTGCCGGAGATGGTCCCGGTCCTTCCAGAGACCCCTGCCCCCAGCCAGTGCCAGAGCTGTTGCCCCTCAGGCAGCCGAGAACTGACTCCAGTCCTCTGCCCAAGTTCGGGTTTGAGGAGGACACGGACTTTCCGTCACAGCTGTCTCCAACATCCTCCATCTCAGAGACACTCACCTCGGTTGGGCACTTTAGTGAAGAGGCCCCTGGGATACTGTCTGGTGCGCATCACACAGCTGCTTCGGTACAGCAGGTGGAGGTAGGAGCAGCTGAGGGGCAGGGCGGTCGGAGGGCAGGCCGGCCCCAGGAACCAGCTGCTGCCCAGACGGGTCCTGGGGTCCTGGAACATCCAGTCCCATCCATAGTGCAGGCACATCAGAGACCCATGGACTCAAGAGGGGATGGCGGCCAGCTTGCAGCACCTGAAGGCGCAGCTGGACGCTGGCCGTCATCGCCATCCGCGTGAATGAGCAGGGAGTGGTGCCAGTCATGCGTGCCACCCAAGCCGACACCGCACAGGTGGCATCTGCGGTGGAGGCAATGGGGGAGACGGTGTCGGATACGGGTCAGCGTGTACAAGGCCTGGGGCATTCTGTGCAGGTGGGAGCCCAGGGCAGGGCTGCCCTTTCACAGGCAGCTATTTGCCAGAGCCACCTGGACATTGCAGCAGGGCTTCTCAACGCGGCCCAGTTACGGCATTGCCCAGGCGCTGGCCGGTGTGGCGCAGACTCTGAAGGAGGTGGCCACACCCCGAGGGATGTGGCCCATGTCTTGTTATGCTCTTCGTGTAGCATAAGCTGCTTCCTTGATGTTCACTCTGACAAAGGAAGGTTCAGACGTGGAGATAACTTCAACACGTTTATTAACTATTAACAATTCTCCTACTCGGATTCGCCTCTACTGTTAATCCTTCTATAGCTACTCAGACTGACGAACTAGTCTGCTACAATCCACGTGATGGGTTTGATGTTCAATCAACCCTGTGTCTGTACTCACTAAGTGTCTCCACTGGAAAGAGGAAGATCATGTGTGCTGTGTCCTTTATATATGGGTTGGTGTAATGCCCCCCTGTAGTAGTGTCACCTCTGTGTGTATCGTGAATGCCCATTGGCCGTGTCCTATCTTACTGACCTATTGGTTGAGTGTCTGTGTGTCATGTCTCTGGTCCTCCCTCTAGTGTCTAGCTAGTCTACGTGTACTTACATTAACCCCTTGTATATCTACAGTGATGCATGTCACCACATTCCCCCTTTTATCGTGTTACATATTTTCTGTACACTGTTGAAGAAAATTGAACAAAAAACAGGTAGATAAGTGATGCTCTGAACAAATTATGATAACAGTGATCATTAAACAATAAGTCCAACACATATGTATGAGTCCAAAACCCATCAATTATCATGGTCGAATGTCTTTCTTGTTGGGTTGATGAGTTGGTGATTTTTATAGTGGCATGTCCTTGTGAACGCCATCAGTGTCCCTGTGCATAAGGAACCAAGAAGTGGTCAAATCACTTTGTTGTCTGATTTGGAGTCTTTTTTTTCTTTCGATGCCTGTGATAGCGAATGTTGGATGGCATCCGTCCTGAAAGCCAGGTTGGCTGTTGGTAGTGCAGCACACGTGAATTGGGAAGATGCATCGTCCTGCCATGGTATGTCATTGTACTGAGCTGAGCAGTAACAGTGTCCCTCATGGGCAGAGTTGTACCATGTCGTACCAGTCGTAGTTCCATTGGTGTAGTCTTTGTTGTGCTTGCTGTCGACGATGTTGCCTTTGGTACGCGTCGTGTTGTTGTCTTTGATATGGTTTTCATAGGTTGTGATGTTGTGTTGGATGGTTCTGTTGTCGTGCTTGCTGCGCTCAAGGCCCACACACTGTGGATAATACGAGTCCTTCACACAGTTACCCGTGTCAGCGTGCTTTGTGGCATCTGCTGTTTTCTTGGGCGTGCTGTTACTGAGTTTGCGGCACTCCCCGTCTGGAGTCAGGTCCGGCTTACTTGAATCAGCTTTAGCTTGTGGTTGCTCCCCATCTGGAGTCTGGTCTGTTTCACCTGAGTCAGTTTTGGTTTGTCGATGCTCCCCGTCTGGATTCTGGACTGTTTCACCTGAGTCAGTTTTGGTTTGTCGATGCTCACCGTCTGGAGTCATAGCAGGTTCACTGGAAACAGCTGAGATTTCTTGATGCTCCACGTCTGGAGTCAAAACATTCAGGAATGCATTTGCTTGTGGAGAGGCTCGAGCGAATGAGGTTTGAAGTAACGTGGTGTCACCGGAGTCACCAGTGGTCTCACTGTGATCGTTGAGTGCCTCTGTACACACTAGCTGAGGTCTGTCATATTGCACATCTTGCATGGGAAGTGGGATGCAGTTGTCACTTGTCGCACATACAGTGGGTAGAGCCTCAGTAGCTTCTTATTGTTCATTTGAGCTGGGTAGACTGTCAGAGTCTTCTTCTTGTGGCTCAAACAATGTGGGTGGACTGACATAGTCGCTTTGTTGTTCACTGGAGCATGGTAGACTGTCATAGTCTTCTTGCTGTGCACTTGAGCATGGCAGACTGTCATAATCTTTCTGTTGTTCACTTGATCGTGGCAGACTTGCATCGTCTGCTGCTGGTTGCTCAGAGGAGGTTGCTAGACCCTCATGGTCTTGTTCCTGCAAGGACTGCGCTCTGGAGTCTTGCATTGCTTCTATCGTGGAGGCTGTCCACGAGTTCGCTGTGGAGGCTTGTGTCACTGGAGTCACTTGTTCATGCAGGGACTGCCGTGTGGAATCTTGCATCGCTTTCTGTGCGGAGGCTGGGACCCTTCCTAGTGCGTGGACCACTCTCTGTGTGGCAGCAGGCCGCTCTCTGTGGGCTTGTACCGCTCTCTGTCTCTTGGTGTCAGGCCGCAGCATAATCCTGCACTCACGAGTCGGGATGTCATATATGCTGGGCTGAAGATCCTCAAATCCAAAGATCACATCCGCGTCTGTGTCGGATTCTTCACTGTGGAACACATCTTGTTGCAGTTTGGGTTTGGTACTGAAACAGTCACTCACTCGTACCATGTCTAGTTATGCTCTTGACGTAGCATAATTAGCATCTCGAATTATGAAATCTTGGTCTGAATCGTAGTCTTCTGGGACCATATCATCACTTATTGTGTCGGAGCTGGCATTGGGCTTGTGATGTCCAAAGAGGAAATCCAGGTTGGAGTCGTAGTCTTCAAGGACTGTACCATCTCTTTGGGTGGTGCTAACTGCTTGTTGCAGGGTTCTGCGGAGGTTACTTTCAGCTACTGGTTGAATTTCAGGCATTGTGCTGTCGTTCCAGGTGAAAGAATCGGGTTTTACGGCTTGAAAGTTTTTTTTCTTGTTTTGGGACATTTCCCCTTTAAGTAAGCGTGGTCCGGGGCCTCTGACGTCACGAAGCCTGTGACGTTGTGCGTAGGAAGCGATTGCGCATGCGCAGATCGCTGCTCCTTTACTCTCCGCATTTCTCTCAACTGCGCATGTGCAGCACCTTTTTCAAGATGGCCACCGATCAAAATTGTCGTTCTCTGCTCCGGGACCTCAGCCTCGTGGTGAGTACTGGCACCTTTCTTACCGTTTTCTGTTGGTTTGATAGTGTTTTTCTCGCAGTATTGTTCGAATTTGTCCAGGACTGCCTGGAAGTCGCTCCTGCTTTGCTCTTTGAAGAACTTGAATGTTTTGAAGATTTTGTCTGCTCTGGCACCGGCGATGGTGAGCAGAAGCTCTGTCTTTTCAGCATTGGCCACGTCTTGTAGGTCGGCTGCTACCAGGAAGATCTCAAACCTTTGCCTGAATGCCCGCCAGTTTTCACTGAGATTGCCGTGGCACGTGAGCAGCTGTGGAACTGGAATCTCGATAATCTTGCCTGGGTGTTGTTGCTGGTTGTCACTGTTTGCTGAGTTGTAACTATATGGATTGAAACAGTCACTCACTCGTACCATGTCTAGTTATGCTCTTGACGTAGCATAAGTTGCTTCCTTGATGTGCACTCTGACAAAGGAAGGTTCAGACTTGGAGAGAGCTTTAACACATTTATTGAACTATTAGCAATTCTCCTACTTGGATTCGACTCTACTGTTAATCCTTCTATACTTACATTAACCCCATGTGTATTCACAGTGATGTGCATGGCCTTCTCCTGAGGTGGGTGGGGGCAAACACAAATAATGACAATGTTAGACATTCCGACGCATGCAGTCAGGGGTTGGGTAGATGATGTCATCAGTGGTCACGGCATCCGACTACTGAGGCTGGCATGCGTGTTGGCATGTGGGGCAGGGTGGGGGTTCGGCCATCCCGGGGGGTGGGTCCGAATTATGGGTATGTGGGCGGGGGGGGGGCAGAGTTAGTACCAGGTGCACAGCATTGCCTACTCACCCTGGCCGCCCTGAGGAGATCATGGAGTTTCTTCCCGCAACGTAGCCAACGGCACTAACCGTGTCTGCCAACGGCGCCTAGGCATGGCGAACGATGGCGCCTGACCACCTTCCTCCCGGGCCGGGGTACAGGATCATCCTTCTCTCCTCCACGGTGTCCAGGAAGGTGTCCAGCTCAGCGTCCCTGAACCGTGACGCTGCTCTCCTTCCAGCCATCTTGTTGACTGGGACGGTGTGTGTATGGGGGAGGGGGGGGGGGGGGGGGGGGGGGGGAGGATCGTTTAAGTGCGGCTGCGGAGTGTGGGACTTATGTGTGCCAATTATGGACCCGGCGAATCCGGCGCGATTTTGCTTGGAACCGGTTGCGTCCACGTGGCGATGATGCTCACCCATTTCGAGTTGCTGAATCGGTGCACCTGTTGCACCGTTTTGCCTGTCGTAAAACACCACGCCGGTGTCAGCACTTAGTCTCAAAATCGGAGAATCCAGCCCCAGAGCTTCCTATTTGTAACCAAAAAGTGACTGAAGAATCAGATTGAACAGTGTGATCTGTCGGCCCTTTAATTGTCCGACAGCTTATTATTAATTGGGGACTCACAATCCTGCTGAACTGCTGACTGTGTTACTGTGCCCTGAACTAACAGACTCTGCTTCAAAAGGTTGTGAATGCCCTCTTCTGGCTGACCTGGGTCAGCAGGCAGGATAAACCCAATTATTACAATCAGCAACCCTTTAACAAACCTGCCATCAATGGTAACTCAACTTTCTTTGTTGTGTGGAGTGTCCTTCATTATTTTCTGAGCAGCTATATATGTACATGATATCTTAAAAGGGACAGTACTGTCTTGTGAACGGACTGCTCAGTACAATTGTGCATGTGCAAGTCCCACTTAAGACTTAAGTATAAAAATCAGGACTGACAGTCCAGTGCAGTGCTGAGGGAGATCAGAGGTTATGGGGAGAAGGCAGGAGAATGGTGATGAGGAACATATCTGTCATGATCGAATGGTGGAGCAAACCCAATGGGCCAAATGGCCTAATTCTGCTCCTTTATCTTAAGATCTGATGGTCAAAGCATAGAGAGATAATTTCCCTGCCTTCTTACGAGCTTTCAAGTTTACAGACTGGACAGCAGAGCTCTGAAATGGAATATTGCCAAACAGCAATGCAAGCTTACTACACATGCCGAAAGAGTAATTGATGGCTCAGTTGGTAGCACACTTGTCCCTGAATTGCAAGGATCTAGATTCAAGTCCCACTTCAAGCCTGAAGCATAAAAATCAGGACTGACAGCCAAGTGCAGTACTGAGAGAGCATCAGGGGTTCCGTTTTGTGAATGAGATATTGCATTGAAACTTTGTCTCACTACATATGAACAGGAGCAGGCCATTCAGCCCCTCAAGCCTGTCCCGCCATTCAATAAGTTCATGGCTGATCTGTGCCTGACTCCATATACCTGCCTTTTGCCCATATCCCTTAATATCTTTGCTTAACAAAAGAGAGCTTCAAACCTCTATCACTCCTTGTGTGTAGAAGTGCTTCGTAACAGCTCTTCTGAATGATTTGGCTCTACGTTTTACACGATGCCCACTAGATCTAGAATCTCTACCCAGTGGAAACAGTTTATCTTGGGTGGGTGTTGAAGATCGCATGGTACTAAGAGCATCCCTGGCATCTTGGCTAACATTTATACCTTTAATCAACATCACAAAAACAGATTATTTGGTCCTTTTCACACTGCTATGTATGGGAGCTTACTGTGTGCAAATTGGCAACTGAATTTCCTGTATTACAACACTGAATGCACTTCAAACAATCGACAGGATTCTCCGTTTCCACTACAGTGAATGGAGTATTGGCTGAGCGTTAAATTTCCTGTTCTCACTGGCAGCGTAGCGGGGAATCCCAGCAATATTTCTTTGGCCACAAAATATATCAGAAAAGGATGTCTATTCTCTGCAAGCAATTCCTTCCTTTACTCAGGTATAACAACAGCTTGGCCTTGTCACGCTCGATTTGGTTGACACAACGAGCCTGTTGAATTTCGCTAGAGGACTCTTTTAAATATGTCTGCGTTAGATTTACCAGGCGCCCGGGACCTAACAATCTCATCTGGGAGAACACGCCAGGGCGCCGTTTAGCACAGGTCCACACAAACATGGACCAGGCGTAACGGTACCTGGTGGGGGAGGGGGATCTCCCAGACCATTAGAGACCCCTGCGTGGTCTGCCTCTGGGCAGGGTGGTACCCTGGAACACCCACTGGCACCAAGGCACTTTCGCACTGCCACTTGGGTACCATGGCAGTGCTACCCTGGAAATGCCCGGGAGCTGATGTGGCAGTGCCAGGCTGGCAGGGGCACTGCCAAGTATCAGGCAGGCAGTGCCATGTTACCAGGTTGCTCATGCCAGGGGTGGAGCCTGGTGTGCCATGCCCATAAGAGGTGGGATGAGGGGGGACTTGAAGATCCTGTTGGATGCAGTGGAGGTGGGGGGGGGGGGGATCCGGAGGCCGTGGTGGGGTAAATGAAGGTGGGAGTGGGCCGTCGAAAGATCAGGGTGGCCTTTACAAATGGTTTCCTGATCTGTGAGAACTCTTCCTGCACTGGCGAGCTGAGCTTGCCAGTGGAGGAAATGATGTAAGTGTGGCCTCAGCTGGGTGATCCCGACCGGGGCCTAAAAAAAAGAGTCCCGTTAGATAGCCGGGTCATTCCCGGCGCTGCAGCCGCCAAGAAACACCCTACTCCCTGCACCCGAAAGGGACTCTCTTTTGGTCCCGTTGAATCGCGCCAATTTACCCGAGGCGGGATTCGCCAGCTTTCCAATGGTGGAGGCAGCGCACCATTAGCCACTGGCGGTACTTCCGATTCCGCCGAAGCCAATGGCGATTTATATTCCTCGTCTATGCTGCCATCGGGAAGCTACATCAGGGGTTGTCTGCAGCGGGATTGGAAGATCCCACCGGCAGGAAGAGTTGGAGAATTCCACCCAACTGCTTTCAACAGGACATTACCGCTATATTTTAATTCAGCCGATCTATCACCTGCTGTAAATATTTCTGGGAGTGGGGGCCTCATTAAGCTATATAATAGAGGTTCTATGACCTTGAACAATGGCGGACAGTGTTGCACATACACTCTCCACACCATTTGCATAGATTGCATAAGAACTGCAGGACAGTTGCACTAAAATTAAGTAATTAAATTTTATAAAATAAAAGAGCAGAATTAGATGCCAGAAGTATAACAGAGTCACTGATTGATCCAGCAGGGGATGTAGGAATAATTCAGAGACTAATGTGGAACCCATTACCAACAGGGAGTAGTTGAAGCAACAAGTATTAGTGAGAAAAGGAATTGAAGAATATGCTGAGGTATAAAAGTCTGGTAGGAGGCCTGTGTGGAGCCTAATCCAGCATTGACCTGTTGGGCCCAATGGCCTATCCCAGTTCTGTAAATTCTATCTATTTCGTGAGTGTTGGTTTCATAAAATTCTTTCCACCCTCTGTCATTACAATTGCAGAACATTATCTGGATTTAGTTCAAGCAAGCACGGTATCAAATCCATAATTAAAGTGCCACAGAACATATTGTACAAGTTATTTTTCATATAAAAGAGGATAATAATTAACTGCCCTGGTTTAGTGAATTGATTGAAAGTACACTCTTGAAACTTCCTCGACTCATGGTGGTTTTAGTTTCAGAGTATTTACTTCTCTGAATTGTCATCCAATTCCTCTTCCTGTTATTCTATTTCTTTACATTTTGTGGAGTTCAACAACAGCAAAATGACTATTTTCTTCCACCCTTCTGTTTCTCTTTAAAACTTTTGATATTTTCCTGACTTTTCTAGGTTCTATTTCTAGCATCACAGCCTCTTTTTGCTCTTGTCCAAATGATCTCATTAATTCCATTATTCAGTTAAGACTCACACCCACTGTCGCCAGATTAAAAAAACAAACAGAAGTTCAAGTGCTAAACAAACATCAGCCACGAGGCCTAAACCGAATCCTCTCCTTGCCTATCTCAAGATTAGGAACTCCTTTCTTTAAAAAAAAAATTCTTTCCCAGTTTTGGGCCCTTTGACTTTTGGCTCATTTAGACTCGTGCTTCAAATGTTTATGGAATGATAGAGCACAGCTGGAGGCCATTCAGCCAATCATACCCATGCGGGTGTTTGAGATATTTGCCCCATCAGTCCCACACTCTTGCTATTTTCTCGAAGCACTTCTTAAGACTTGGGTTTATTGTCAACAAATTTCTAGCTTCCACTTAGAATCCCGACAGTGCAGAAGGAGACCATTTGGTTCATTGAGTCTACACTGGCCCTCCGAAAGAGCACCCACCCTCGGTTCAATCCCATGCCCTATACCAGCACATTGATCATGACCAAGCCACCTAACCTGCGCACCTTTGGACTATGGGAGGAAACTGGAGCACCCGAAGGAAACCCACGCAGACACGGGGAGAACGTGCAGACTCCACACAGACAGTCACCCAAGGCTGGAATCGAACCTGGGACCCTGGCGCTTTGAGGCAGTGGTGCTAACCACCGTGCGGTCACAAGCAGATAAAGATCCTCTTGTCCATAATCGTGATACCTTTTGTGTCATATCTGTACTTTCCACACCACCCAAAACAATGCCATCTCCCGGAAGAATGTAAAACCAGGCAAAAACCCAAGCCAATGTGCGTAAAACCTAGGAAATTCCTCTCCAATTCTGATAGGTGAACAAAACCAGTCCAGGAGATCAAGACTGAGACAGTTTTATGATGAGTTTTTATCTCCACTGAAACCTTAAAACTGTCTCTTGGTCATTATAGTAATTGTTTAGATCTAAAGTTCTGTCCTTAGTGTTCTTCTGGTAGCTGAGGCAATAAATAGCAGGTACAAAGGGTATTTCTATATTAAAGATGCAAAAGCAAAAGTCTTTCGTCTTCTTAGCACAAAGGACTTTAAACATATGTCTGATTTGCATTTTCCAAAACCCTACACCAAGACTATAGAAAGAAAAATTACATAATTGGAATGATTCCAAGATATGTGTGGTAAAATCATAAACACATTTACAAGCAATAGCTTTTCAATTCTGTTACACATAGAAGAGGAATGTCTTCCATTGGGGGTGAATATGAAACTTCCGAAATTGACCCAAGCAGCAGATATCAGCATGTCAAACTGACACTCAGAGTTTTGGGAATTCAGCTTGTGTGCCAATATTTGCCAACAAAAAGTTACTTAGACAATGACACTCCAGGAATCTCTGGCTAGATGAAATGGATCCCAGCTTTATAGGTGAGAACTCCTGGTGTAGCTCCTGAGAATTTCTGCTTCCATCTGTCAGAGACTATTCTTTTCCGGAAGAAGACACCAAAAAGAAACAGGGAAATGGACAGTACTGAGGGAAAGATGGGAATTGGATTACTATAGAAAGGTTATAACCCCCACAAGACCCACGTGGTCAACCCAATTAATCACCCTGTGAGTCCCATGGAGTACAAGATACCTCGCTGAAAGGAGAAGGCTCATTAGCAGGATTGTTAATTCATTGCCATAAAAGGTGAGGAAGGAGAAAGGAAGGCATTAACACGTGTGGGAGATTACAACGTGAGGCAGGAGAACTTGTGAGTGGGGACAGCTTGGGGGAAGAGTGTCAGCAGATGATGGACTAAAATAGGGAGGGAGAGTGGCAACATTAAATAGGGAGGAAATGCAAGAGAGTGCCAGTTTGAATAGTGAGGGTGAAAGAAGAGTACCAGATTGAATTAGGGGAGGGTGAAATCCCAGGTTGAATTGAGTAAAGATGGAGGACACTTAAAGGACAAAGTATCCACCTGAGAGGGTGGGAAATTGTATGGAATACAACTTAATTTGGATGGCGAGTGTTGGGTGAATGGTGAGATCATTTTGGGGGAATATAGGTTTTATTGAAAACCCAGTCATCATTTTTTAAGAACATAACATTGATCTATTATGAAGTGTAAATATGAAATTCACCAGAATGCATCACATTTTATGTAAAATTTCTAAATTTTGCAGTGAAGTGTGGTCCCATGGCCCTCCCCCAGAAATGCATGATCGATTTTGTACTTTCAACATCTGTGGTTGTACCTTCTGGGTTCCACATGCTTTAATTTTGTTCTGAAAAAGAGTAAAGTCATACTGGGAATATCTGACATTAAATGTACAAAGCTCCAGTAAACTATTAGTTTACACATGTCACAACCTTGTAAATTAGAGCACTGCCTGAGGGGTCGGTTTTCTGGGGATTCCTTCAACCTACATTGCAGTTATTTCCCAGGACAGTGTACAAGACTAGGGGAGAACACGGACAAGCCATTGATTGCAATAGTTTTATATTTGCCTACATTCAGTTTTAGATATGGGCTCAACCACATTATACGTTAGTGCAATTTAAAACTGACGTAGTACCTTAGAGAACGAGCAGGTCATTGTTAGAAAATACGTTGCTGGGGCAGCAGGGTGGTGTAGTGGGTTAGCCCTTCTGCCACACGACGCTGAGGTCCCAGGTTTGATCCCGGCTCTGGGTCACTGTCTGTGTGGAGTTTGCACATTCTCTCCGTGTTTGTGTGGGTTTCGCCCCCACAACCCAAAGATGTGCAGGGTAGGTGGATTGAACACGCTAAATTGCCCCTAAATTGGAAAAAAAATGAATTGGGTACACTAAATGTGTAAA
This sequence comes from Scyliorhinus canicula, assembly GCF_902713615.1. NCBI lineage: Eukaryota > Metazoa > Chordata > Chondrichthyes > Carcharhiniformes > Scyliorhinidae > Scyliorhinus > Scyliorhinus canicula. The sequence goes on from NC_052146.1 coordinate 215,028,163, forward strand.
AAAAAAGAAAAGAAGTTGATGTTCACTTTGGGACTTCCAGCAAATACCCCTTATTCTCTGTCTTGGAAGATTCATGCCAATATTTTTAGTGCAATTTGAATAACAGAACATTCGTTTGTGATGAAAGAACACAACAGCTGACCTGTGAAGTTGAGCTATGCAGGAATGCTGTGAGTTGTTAAGGAGTAGATCTGCCGATCTGGCTTTACATTTGGAATTTCGTAAGATATTCTAAAATGGGAAAGTACAATGTAAAACAATAGCGAGAAATATTCAGTAACTAGAAACAAACCTGTGACACAAGGTCAAACATACAGTAACAAAGTATAAAAGAAAATTACTGCAGATGCTGGAATCATGAAACGAAAGAGGAAATGCTGGAAAATCTCAGCAAGTCTGGCAACATCTGTAGGGAGAGAAAAGAGCTAACGTTTCGAGTCCAATGACTTTGACAAAGAGTCATCGGACTCGAAACGTTAGCTCTTTTCTCTCCCGACAGATGCTGCCAGACTTGCTGATTTTCCAGCATTTTCTCTTTCGATACAATAACAAAGTGATGCTTCTAAAATATATCATGGGCGGGATGATCCGTTTCTGAGACTAAGGGCGGGATTCACAGTTCCCCGTCTCAGATGATCGGGCAGAGAATCCCTTCCGACGCCGAAATCGTTGGCGGCGGAGGTTTTCTGTCCTCCACCACCAAATTTCAGGAACCTTGGATAATGAGAGATATTGTAGGCCTCGTCAGAAAGAAAAGGGAGGCATTTGTCAGGGCTAGAAGGCTGGGAACAGACGAAGCCTGTGTGGAATATAAGGAAAGTAGGAAGGAACTGAAGCAAGGAGTCAGGAGGATGACAAGGGGTCACGGAAAGTCATTGGCAAATCGGGTTAAGGAAAGTCCCAAGGCTTTTTACATGTACATAAAAAGCAAGAGGGTAGCCAGGGAAAGGGTTGGCCCACAGAAGGACAGGCGAAGGAAACTATGTGTGGAGCCAGAGGAAATGGGTGAGGTACTAAATGAATACTTTGCATTCGTATTCACCAAAGAGAAGGAATTGGTAGATGTTGAGTCTGGAGAAGGGCATGTAGATAGCCTGGGTCATATTAAGGTCCAAAAAGACGAGGTGCTGGGCATCTTGAAAAATATTAAGGTAGATAAGTCCCCAGGGCCTGATGGGAATCTACCCCAGAATACTGAAGGAGGCTAGAAAGGAAATTGCTGAGGCCTTGACAGAAATCTTTGGATCCTTACTGTCTTCAGGTGATGTCCCGGAGGACTGGAGAATAGCCAATGTTGTTCCTTTGTTTAAGAAGGGTAGCAAAGATAATCCAGGGAACTACAGGCCGGTGAGCCTTATGTCAGTGGTAGGGAAAATTACTGGAGAGAATTCTTCGAGACAGGATCTACTCCCATTTGGAAGCAAATGGACGTATTAGCGAGAGGCAGCACGGTTTTGTGAAGGGGAGGTTGTGTCTCACTAACTTGATAGAGGTTTTCGAGGAGGTCACAAAGATGACTGATGCGGGTAGGGCAGTGGATGTTGTCGATATAGACTTCAGTAAGGCCTTCAACAAGGTCCCTCGTGGCAGACTGGTACAAAGGATGAAGTCACACGGAATCAGAGGTGAGCTGGAAAGATGGATACAGAACTGGCTAGGTCATAGAAGGCAGAGAGTAGGGTTAGGGTGATGCAAGGGTGCTTTTTAGATTGGAGGGCTGTGACTAGTGGTGTTCCGGAGGGATCAGTGCTGGGACCTTGGCTGTACATAGTATATATAAAAGATTTGGAGGAAAATGTAACTGGTCTGATTAGTAAGTTTGGGGACGACACAAAGGTTGGTGGAATTGCGGTTAGCGATGAGGACTGTCAGAGGATACAGCATGATTTAGATCGTTTGGAGACTTGGGCATAGAGATGGCAGATGGAGTTTTACCCGGACAAATGTGAGGTAATGCATTTTGGAAGGTCTGATGCAGGTAGGGAATATACAGTGAATGGTAGAACCCCCAGGAGCATTGGCAGTCAGAGAGATCTCGGTGTACAGGTCCAAAGGTCACTGAAAGGGGCAACACAGGTGGAGAAGGTAGTCAAGAAGGCATATGGCGGGGGCAGCATGGTGGCACAGTGGTTAGCCTTGTTGCCTATGGCACTGAGGGCCCGGGTTCAAATCCCGGCCCTGGGTCACTGTCCGTGTGAAGTTGGCACATTGTCCCTGTGTCTGCGTGGGTTTCGGCCCCACAACCCAAAAGATGTGCAGGATAGGTGAATTGGCCAAGCTAAATTGCCCCTTAATTGGAAAAAAATAATTGGGTACTCTAAATTTATTAAAAAAAAGAAGGCATATGGCATGCTTGCCTTCATTGGCCGAGGCATTGAGTATAAGAATTGGCAAGTCATGTTGCAGCTGTATAGATCGTTAGTTGGGCCACACTTGGAGTACAGTGTTCAATTCTGGTCACCACACTACCAGAAGGATGTGGAGGCTTTAGAGAGGGTGCAGGAGAGTTTACCAGGATGTTGCCTGGTATGGAGGGCATTAGCTTTGAGGAGAGGTTGAATAAACTCGGTTTGTTCTCACTGGAACGACGGAGATTGAGGGACAACCTGATAGATGTCTACAGAATTATGAGGGGCATAGACAGAGTAGATAGTCAGAGGCTTTTCCCAGGGTAGAGGGGTCAATTACTAGGGGGGTCAATTAAACATAGGTTTAAGGTGCGAGGGGCAAAGTTTAGAGGAGATTTACAAGGCAAGTTTTTTACACAGAGGGTAGTGGGTGCCTGGAACTCGCTGCCGGAGGAGGTGGTGGAAGCAGGGACGATAGTGACATTTAAGGGGCATCTTGACAAATACATGAATAGGATGGGAATAGAGGGATACGGACCCAGGAAGTGTAGAAGATTTTAGTTTAGATGGACAGCATGGTTGGCACAGGCTTGGAGGGCCGAAGTGCCTGTTCCTGTGCTATACTTTTCTTTGTTCTTTGTCCTTTGTTCTCTGAAATGGCATCATCGTGTCCCGCGCCGCACGCCATTGGAACAGCGATGGCGCGTCACCTGAAGGCCCATCCCTGATGGGCCGAGTTCCTGACCACGTGGCGGATGTGTGGACTCAGTGGTTGAGAAGCCGGTGTGGCAGCTGCGAATGTGTCCAATGGCACCACAGTCGGTCAGGCGCTGTGCTGCTGGCTGGGGGGCTTCCGCAAGGGCTGGGGGGGAACTGGTGGGAATTGGTCAAGGGGTGGCCAGGGGGTGGCAGGTCTGTTCCACGCACGGCTGGCACCATGTTTTATGGCGCGACCGCTGCAGTTCGTCACCGTGCACACGCCTGGTCACGGACCCAGCCATTCTCCAGCCGTTAATATTGTGGGAGTCGGAGTTTTACTCGACACGGCTGCTAACCCCTCACCGGTCGTAGGATCGGTGAGGGTTCGGCGCCAATTTTGGCTTCGTAAAACGCCACAGTTCCCATGCCGGCGTCGGCAGTTAGCCTGAAAAATGATGAATCCAGCCCTATGTGTTGAAGCCGGAGCAGAATTCGTGAACTTTCATGACAGCAAAACTGCCGCTGAACCTGGACCAATTCAGCGACTGTGGAACGGTTAGCACCAGCGCCAAATGGAACACAATCGATTCCAATGAAAAACGGTGCGGGCTTTGCCAGGTTCGTGATTGACACTCGGGAGGCCGACAAGCTGCAGCTGCATATACATATTACACTCCCCATACACACCATCCCAGCCAACAGGATAGCACAGGTTGACCTGGAGCGCGCCCATACAGCTGATGAGTCGGCTGCGGCCAGAGGGCACCTCAGGGAGTGGCTTGGGGGGTAACCATACGGCCCATAGCCCTAACTTCACAGTGGACTGTCATCGGCGTGCGCAGCTGCATGGCTGCCTTTCCTTCTGCGGCAATGGTGTTCCGTGCCTGTCCACCCTGACCTCACAGCCCACCTTCTGGCTACCTCTCGCTACTACCCCTGGTCCTGGCAGAACCCTCTGGCCAGCGGCACAACTGTCAGCAAACTCTGGTGATGTTGGACACTTTCCGTACCCACCCTCTCCCTCAGCAGCCAGGATGCCGGTTTTACAATTTTCAAAAGTACAAGGGAACACGGGAACCCGGCTCATCGGAGGTGGAAAATCGCGGAGTCCCCGGAAAATACTGGGTCAGGCCCGCTAATGATATGCAAAATGTGTTTACTGTACGTGCATTCCAGACTGCATTGACGCCGCTGTCGAGGTGACGGAGAATTGTGATTTGGCGTCAAATCGGCGCCCTGCCACAATTTTAGCGTTGGAAGCTGTTCTCCGCCCAATCGCGTTCCCGATTTCGACTCAGCCAAGGGAGAATCCCGCCCACAACTTTCAATCTCATCAGTTCCCCTGATTATGTTTCTTGGAAAAAGGGCTTTTAGCAAGTAGGAAAAGTGACAGCATTGCCGTCCAGATGTAAAGGATAGACAGATGTTCTTTTTTCCCAGTGATATGCAAAGACAGCAGTGATGAAGTTGCTAAGTTTTACGATTGTGGTTGACCTGCTCAGTAGGTATATAACAATTCTTCTGCTTGTATTCTGTGGGTACCATTGATTTGAAATACATTTAGTTTCCTGAGTGCAAAATCCTCAACTTTCTTTTGAAATCCTTTCATGGCCTCACCCTTGTCGAATTCTCATTTATATGGCTCATTTAAGTGTGCGGATCTGGATCTCACCCAATTAATGTTGTTGCGATATGGAGTGGTTTCCTGTCAGCCTCTGCTGCAGGTGACACTCCATGTTCCCGCCCCCGCTACAGGACCTACTCTCAAAATGGGAACATTTCTCCCCTCATTCTAGATTTTCCCACAATGGGAAACATCCTCTCCACATCCACCGTGTCAAGACCCCTCAGGATCTTAAAGATTTCAATCAAGTTACCTCTTAGCCTGTCCAACCTTTCCTCATATGACAATCCACCCATTCCATGTATTAGTCCAGTAAACCTTCTCTGAACTTATACTAATGCATTCACATCCTTCTTTAAATAAGGGGATCAGTACTGTACACAGTGGTCTCATCAATATCCTGTACAACTGAAGCATAAACCCCCTACTATTGAATTAAATTCCCTTCCCAATAAATAACAACATTCTATTAGCTTTCCTAATTACTTGCTGTACCTGTATATTAGCCTTTAGTGATTTATGCACTAAGACACCCAGGTCCCTCTGAATCTCAAAGCTCTGTAATCGCTTACCATTTAGATAATAAGTGTTGTTTTAATTCTGCCTGAAAAAATGGACAATTTCACATTTGCCCATATTATACTCTATTTGCCAGATCTTTGACCACTCATATAACCAATCTATATCCTTTTTATAGCCTCCTTATGTCCTCCTCACAACTTACTTTCCTACCTATCTTTGTGTCTGTCATAATATCCACTCATGGATATAATGAGATGCAGACAGGCAGTGATTGACACACAGGAATGGCCTCCTTCTGTACTGTAAATTCTGTACTGTACAAGTTCAATAAAACAGTTTTGGACCATCTCCTGTGTAGGAAGCCTGATTCGAGTCTCACTGCATCCAGTTGCAGTCGATGTTAGACCAACTCAGATAACACATCAGTGTCATCAGCAAATTTACAACAACACCGCTGGTTTCTTCATCAATCTAATTCATTATCATGGATTTCACTCAAGCCACTTAATATACAGAGTCAGCAAGCAAAAATTCCAAAATATTTGTCCAATATTCCACTTTAATTATTTAACTTCATAGAATTTACAGTACAGAAGGAGGCCATTCGGCCCATCGAGTCTGCACCGGCCCTTGGAAAGAGCACCACACCCAAGCCCACACCTCCACTCTATCTCCGTAACCCAGTAGCCCAACCTAACGTTTTTTGGACACTAAGGGCAATTTAGCATGGTCAATCACCTAGCCTGCACATCTTTGGACCGTGGGAGGGAACCGGAGCACCCAGAGGAAACCCACTCAGACAGGAGGAGAACGTGCAGACTCCGCACAGATGGTGACCCAAGCCTGGAATCGAACCTGGGACCCTGGTGTTGTGAAGCAACTGTGCTAACCACTGTGCTACCGTGCTGCCCCTGCTAACCTTCCTTGGCATGACATGTCTGTCATATTTGTAGAACCTAGGTTCATTTGTCTCTGTATTCCTCCTTGGAAATTCAATCCCATTCCTAACTAGATATTCATGCAGCAAGATTTTTAAAATATATTAATCAGTGCAGCATTGCGTTTAGGTTCAATATCCAAGATTGTTTATTTTGTCGTTTGCTAAACTCCCAAAATTCATCAACTTATTTTTGAAGTGCCTAAAACTACATAGTATTCCAAACTCTATGATCGATATAATATTGGAATAACTTGCTTTAATTTACAGCCAGATGTTTTAGAGATGCACTACAAGATTGATTAACCTTGCAGTTAATCTCACATTGAATGGAGATTAGGTGAATAAGAGAAATATTAAGAGGACAATCAATTGCAATCTGGTATTACAATGTGTCCTAATATTCAATGAAATCTGTCAATTTAAGTGAATTGGCAACTTGAAAAACAGTGAATCTGCCAAGAATGTTTTGATTGTGGAGAAGTGTTGACGCTGTATTTTGTTCATACACTCTGTTTTGACATGTTACTGTACACAAAAGATAAAATGAGGTTGCATAAATTTGAAGTTGCCACAGACATCTACTTTAACCTTAAATTATGTTGTGCAGAAAATTTTAATCCTCCACCTGTCATCCTTCAATGACAAGAAGTGCATAATGTCATTTATTTTTCCTTCAGAAAGATGTTTTGAGTGTTTAGTTTAGAATGTCCACAATCTAACACATCAATTGAAAGGGGCAAGGAAAAGCTTCAAAATAAATAGCATGAAACACGTGCAAATGAGAAAGCTAGCATAACAAGGTTGTTATAATATGCCTTTAGCAATATCATAGTTGGAAGGTGTGCGACCTCCACCCAGCAGGTGGCGGTACAGATACGCCATGCGGTCTCCAGACTAAGGTCATCTGACCTGTGACTGATTTAAAGGGAGACACATCCGGCTATCTTCAGAAGAAGATTGAGTGGGTAATAAGATGTATAAGTGTATGGTCAGTGCTCGGTGCAAGTTCCAGAGGAGTAGTTAGCAGACTCCATGATAATGTGCTCTGTATCAGATTGCGACCTTACCACACAAAACCAATAAAAGATTCCGGTTTGGACAAGTCAAAGTGTTTGGTGAGTTCCTTCGTGAAATACAAAGGACCAAACACAACACTGGTTAACCTGGCAATGCCAGACTAACAGCCTGCTACACTGGCAGTGCCAATGTGCCCAGCTACTATGGGAGTGTCATGGTGCCACCCTGCCCTGTCCCCGACCACCCAGGAGTATTCAATGGCATGGGAAATTCCGCCAGGTGCCGTTATGACTGGTCCACATTTGTACAGACCAGTACTAAACGGCACCCCGGCAAGGTCTCCCAGGCATGGCCGGTGAGTCCAGGGCGCTAGATAAATCTGGCGTCTTGGTATTTTAATGAGCCGCAAGGCTTGGATCTCATCCAGCGAGATCCAGATCCAGATCGCGCCATGTGTTACGTGTTGGGTAACTCACACATGGGGCGGGTTTCTCTGGCCCCACCGCAGCGGCCCCCCTGGCGATTCTCCGGCCCTCAATGGGCCGAATGGCCGCCTGTTTTTTTGCCGCTCCCGCCAGCGGAAATTAGAGTAGGTCTTTACCGGCAGGACCTGGCGGCATGCGCAGCCTCCGGGGTCCTCGGGGGGGGGGGGGGGGGGCACGGGGGGGATCTGGCCCCAGGAGGTGCCCCCACGGTCCCACGATTGGGGTCCACAGATCTGCGGGCAGGCCTGTGCCGTGGGGGCACTCTATTATTCCGCGTCGGCAGCTGTGGTCCTCCGCGATGGCCAACACGGAGATGAACTCCCCTGCGCATGCGCTGGGATGACGCCAGCACACACTGGCGCACCCGCGCATGCGCCAACTTGCGCCAGTCGGCGGAGGCCCTTCGGCACCGGTTGGCATGGCGCCAAGCCCCTTCCCAGATGGCTGGCACGCGCAAACCACTCCAGTGCCGACCTGGCCCCTGAAGGTGCGGAGGATTCCGCACCTTTGGGGCGGCCCGACGCTGATATGGCTCACGTCACTCCTCGGCACCGGGACCACCTGCCCCGCCGGGTAGGGGAGAGTCCACCCAAGGTTTTGCACCTGGTGCGGAGCCCAATTCAGCCATTGTACTTGGATCCACGGCAGGTGCAACAAGATTGCTGAATCGCACCGCGGGGCGGGATTCTCTGTTCCACCAGCCCCGTTTTCCAGAGCAGCGTGCCCCCGCCGGCAGCAGGATCTTTGTTCCTGCAGTCGGCCAATGGGGTTTCCCATTGTGGGCCACTCCACGTCGTCGGAAAATGCATGGACATGGGTGCGCTGCCCGGTGGGGGGGGGGGGGGGGGGGGGGGGGGGGGGGGGGGGGGGGGGGGAGGATCCTGACAACAGAGAATCCCGCAGTAGGTTCATTCAGCAGCCACCTTCTTAGCTTGAATGACAGTCTGAGCTGAATGCAGCATTTAAACACTTCTTCAGCTTGCTAGGCTCAGAAAGCAAATCCTGACTCAGGCGAATCAGATGCCAGCAGAGCTGGGATTCTGGCTGCTGATTATTCTTATTATTATGGGCTGTACGCTGCACATTTCCATGACTTGAATCACTCCTCGCCAGTGCTCCTGGCGGAAGCACGCAGTTACCACCATTCTCCACCAGTGGCAGCACTTAGTCTATGGAATGGAGAATCCAGCCCCAAACCTTTTCCAGCAAGGTTTATGTACAATGGGCGCGATTCACCGATCGCGGGACTAAGTGTCCGTGCCGCCGTCAATGCCGTCGCGTTTCACGACGGCGCAAAACGGGCGCAGGCAGTAGCAATTCTGGCCCCCACAGGGGACAGCACAGCGCTGGAGGGGTTCATGCCGCTCCAGCCTTACATCCTGGCATGGACTGGGGGTGGCGCCAACCCGCGCATGCGCAGTGTCGAAGCGCCAACTGACGCATACACGGTAGACTCACGGAACGCTCCGGCCTCGACGCAACGTGGCGCGGGGGTTCAGGGGCCGGAAGCGCAACAAAGTAGGCCCGGGGGACGGGGGGGTGGGCCAATCGGTGAGCCCTAATAGCGGGCCAGACCCCAACAGAGGACCCCCCTGGGGACGGAGCACGCCTCACCCCCCCCCCTCACTAGCCGCCCCCACGACACTTCGTGCAGAGTTCCCGCCGGCAGTGACCAGGTGTGCACGCTGCCGGCGGGACCGCTTTTTCCGCGCGGCTGCTCGACCCATCCGCGCGCCGGCGTCGGGGCGGCACAGCGCGGTTGCGGCCATTCTCCGGCCCGACGCGGGGCTGGGAGAATCCCGCCCAATATAAACGCTTAATGCAAATATTTTCTATTTAGAACAACTTTGGGACAAAGTTACAGATTAAGAGAAACTGTTTTGGGGGTAACCTTGGCAAGTGGTCCACAAAACCATCTTTCAGCCGAGGTGATAAACCAAAACCCACTCTGCCCTCTTGGTGAGACACAAAATATCCCATGACAGTATTTTGAAAGTGAGCAAGAGTAGTCTCTCTGTCCTGGTCAATATTTATCCCTCAATCAAGATCACAAAAACAGATCATCTGGCATTTATCACAATGCTGCATATGGGAGCTTGCTGTGTGCTAATTGGTTGCCAGGTTTCCTGCAATATAACAGTGACTACACTTCAAAAAGTGCTTGATTAGTCCCACTACTCCCTCTCTCCCCCCTCCCACTTCTCCCTCCCCCCCCCCCACTTCTCCCTCTCTCCCCCCTCCCACTTCTCCTCTCCCCCTCCCACTTCTCCCTCTCCCCTCTCCCCCCCCACTTCTCCCTCTCTCCCCCACACTTCTCCCTCTCCCCCTCCACTTCTCCCTCTCCCCCCCACTTCTCCCTCTCCCCCCCCCTCCCACTTCTCCCCTCTCCCCCCCCACTTCTCCCTCTCCCCTCTACCCCCCCCCACTTCTCCCTCTCCCCTCTCCCACCCCTCCCACTTCTCCCTCTCCCCTCTCCCCCCCACTTCTCCCTCTCCCACCCACTTCTCCCCCTCTTCCCCCACTTCTCCTCTCCCCCCCTCCCCCCCACTTCTCCCTCTCCCCTCTCCCCCCCCACTTCGCACTTTCTCCCCCTCCCACTTCTCCCTCTCTCCGCCTCCCACACCTCCCTCTCCCCCGCTTCTCCCTCTCCCCCTCCCCCCCACGACTCGCTCTCCCCCCCACTTCTCCCTCTCCCCCCCACTTCTCCCTCCCCCCACTTCTTCCTCTCTCCCCCTCCCACTTCTCCCTCTCCCCCACTTCTCCCTCTCCCCCCACTTCTCCCTCCCCTTCTCCCCCACTTTTTCCCTCTCCCTCTCCCCCCACTTCTCCCTCTCCCCTCTCCCCCCAACTTCTCCCTCTCCTCCCCTCTCCCCTCTCCCCCCACTTCGTCCTCTCTCGTCCCCCCCATCTTCTCCCTCTCCCCCCTCCACTTCTTCCCTCTCCCTCCCTCTCCCCCCACTTCGCCCATCTCCCCCCCACGGGTTCTCCCTCCCCCACTTCTTCCTCTCTCCCCCTCCCACTTCTCCCTCTCCCCCCCCTCTCCCTCTCCCCTCCCCTCTCCCCCACTTCCTCCCTCTCCCCCCCACTCCTCCTCGTCCCTTCCTCCCCCCCACTTCTTCCTTCTCCTCTCCCGCTCGCCCCCCCAACTTTCTCCCTCTCGCCCCTCTCCTCCCACTTCTCCCTCTCCCCTCCCCCCCCCCACTTCTCCCTCTCCCTCTCCCCCCACTTCTCCCTCTCCCTTCTCCCCCCCACTTCTCCCTCTCCCCTCTCCCCCCACTTCTCCCTCTCCCCTCTCCCCTCTCCCCCCACTTCTCCCCTCTCTCCCCCCCACTTCTCCCCTCTCCCCCCCCACTTCTCCCTCTCCCCCCCACTTCTCCCTCTCCCCCCACTTCTCCCTCCCCCACTTATTCCTCTCTCCCCCTCCCACTTCTCCCTCTCCCCCACTTCTCCCTCTCCCCTCTCCCCCCCACTTCTCCCTCTCCCCCCACTTCTCCCTCTCTCCCCTCTCCCCCCACCCCACTTCTCCCTCTCCCCTCCCCCCCCCCCACTTCTTCCTCTCCCCCCCCCCCCACTTCTCCCTCTCCCCTCCCCCCCCACTTCTCCCTCTCCCCTCTCCCCCCCAGCACCAGCTGGGTCCCCCCCCCCCCCCCCCCCCCCCCCCCCCTCCCCCCGCCCCAACGCCGCCTTTCCTTTCCCCAGCGCACCTCACCACAGATCCCGCTCCAGGACGATCCGACCTCTCCTTGGTCCCACCCAGGGATGAAGATGAGGTCCACACGCTCCCGGAGACACCGGCGACTGAGCCGACACCTGCATCACCCCCGGGACTGCTGCGCTCACAACGGAGGATCAGGGCTGAATTTGTGAACTTTTTGTGACTTTGTAAATAGTTTTCCACCACCCCTGCTGGACTCTTTTTTAACAGGGGGTGAATGTGGTAGTCACCACTGCTGTATATATCACATACGAGATCTATTACAGTAAGGCCCGTGTACTACAGGTACGGTGGTGGATCCCTGCCTGCTGGCTCCGCCCAGTAGGTGGAGTATAAATGTGTGTGCTCACCGAGCTGTGGCCATTTTGGCAGCAGCTGCAGGAGGACACACATCTCAGCGTAATAAAGCCTCGAATACTCTCTACTCTCGTCTCGTCGTAATTGATAGTGCATCAACCAGTGATGCCCAGATCCTGTAAACTGAATTTAAAATATACATTCAGCATTGAATTAGTTCCCCGTTGTTCTCACTGGATAATGCTATCTAAGTTGTTAAGTAACTTAAGTGTTAAGCTGTGAAGAGTAAAATGAAAATTGCCTGTCAGCAGCTTGGCAGGAATTCAATGTTAATGCCCACTTGCCACTCAAAAACGTCTTTACATTTCTGCTATGGAGACTCTGATAAGTCCGGCACTTTAATCTTGTTCCTTTGCTCTGTCTCTCATTGTCTAGGTAAAAGGGACTTGCTTGAAGTATCAGCACAGACGTTGCACACCTAATTGGACCAAAGGGATGGCGGTAGACTCAATGACACGAGGCAGCTGTTGCTGAATTAGAAAGTGAAGACAAACAGACTGAATTATTCAGGGAAGAGCAAACCCCAGTGTTTCAATCGAAGCTGAAAGCAGACACACCGAGAAAGGAATCGGAGGCAAGCTCACTGGAGGGTACAGTTAGCTGACAGAGGAGCAGAGCAACATTTAAATCTGTGGATCTAATAAATGGGAAGAAATTAAAACCTGGCAGTGCTATTGACTGAGTAATTCAGCCAGACTTAGGCAAAGAGCTGGAATGTACCATTTTGCAGCATGTAAACAAGCCCTTCAGCCCAGCTTGTACACACTTTGATCCTTGTTAAACATATGACTGGCATGTAACTGCTTTGAGATATAAAATCATACAATCATATTTACTTTTTCATATCCTATGTTTTAATGTTTGTCAGAGTCACTGAAGTTTGTAACTGATAAACAATTAGGTCTGTGCCTTGAATGTTAGGGGTGGGAATGATGTTTATAGTTAACATGCATCATAATTTATTTCTTGTGATGTGGTGAATGTATAAGTACTATTAATTCACCAGTATATTGTGTTGCATTATACCATGCTATTAACCCTGTGGGCTCCATCTATGGGCCACTGTGTGGCTTCACCCACAGGGGGAGATATGGAGCATGTATGGGCTCCGTCCATGGCTCCACCCCTTATAGGAAGTATAAGAGCAGCTGACCTGCAGGACCGCCTTCAGTAATGTACCGGTCGCAGGCAGGCAAAGTTGTAAGCTGATTAAAACCACTGTTTACTTCGACTCGAGTCTCCGAGTGAATTGATCGTCGCATCAATTTAATCAGCTTAGAGAACTACAATGGAGTCAGCCATCAAACCTGACAGACTGGAACTTGATCCACAGGCCGCGGACACAAAATAAATTTTTTCACATTGGCTTCGGTGTTTCAAGGCCTACTTGGCCGCATCGTCGACATCATCCGTCACGGACGAACAGAAATTGAGTCTTCTCCACGCACGAGTGAGCCATCGCATTTCTGCCAAACTCGACGAAGCCACCTCCTATACTGAGGCTTTCGCGACACTCGAACGCATCTACGTGTGGCCTGTGAACTACTCGCCGCCAGCGCCCCGGGGAGTTGCTAGATGACTATCTGCGTGACCTCAAGGCCCTCGCATGCGACTGTAACTATCAGGCCACTACAGCCACCCAGTACATGGAACTCGCCGTCTGAGACGTTTACGTTGCGGGTGTCCGATCGAACTATGTGAGGCAGCATCTGCTCGAAAAAGGAGCCCAGAACCTGGAGGACACGGTAAAACTGGGGACCTCACTGGAGGTCGCTTTTCAGAGCCTCACTGCGTTCCCAACTGATCACGCGACCCCCTCGTGGGCCCCCGACCAGAGACTACCCCAGGCCTGTGCCGTGCGGCCGCCCGCCCACCACGGGGGAATATCTGGCCATTTTTGCGGCCAGCCTCAACACCCCGGCAACAATACCCGGCCCGCAACACGAACTGCAGCAGCTGCGGGCGAAAAGGACACTTCGCAAGGGTCAGCCTGGCCAAGCCTAAACACTCGAACTTGAACGCACAAACTCGATCCACCGACTCTCAGGCCCGCAGACCCCATAATGTGGCAGCGCGTCTGCCGACCCCGACTCCGCACAACACGTGCGATTCATGGGGGCCGCCATCTTAGCCATCCTCCCCCACGCGGCCAGCCACGTGCGATCCATGGGGGCCACCATCTTGGGTGCCATCTCCCTCGCTGCCCGCCGCGTGCAATCAACGGGGGCCACCATCTTGGCCATCACCCGCTACGCCGCTTGATGCCTGCGACCTGCATGGACAGTCATTGCGGGGCCTTCCCAGCACCGCCGACCACGCCGCCGACTACCCTCAACTCAGTACAGTCACCTTGGACCAGTCAAGATCCAAGCACCTTAAGAGCTCCATGATGGCCGTCCGGGATAACGGATACAAGACACCTTGCCTGTTCGACTCTGGGAGCACCGAGAGCTTTGTCCACCCGGACCTGGTAAGACGCTGTTCGCTCCCGATATTCCCGACGCAACAAACAATCTCCCTCGCATCTGGGTCACACTCAGTACAAATCCAAGGGCGCACTACAGCAACCTTAACAATACAGGGCGCCGAGTACACCAATTTTCAATTGTACATGGTCCCAGACCTCTGCGCTTGTCTCCTCTTAGGACTTGATTTTCAGTGCAATCTCAGGAGCCTAACTCTTAGTTTTGGCAGACCCCTGCCCCCGTTCACTATATGCAGCCTCGCAACCCTAAAAATCAACCCCCCCTCCCCTCTTTGCTAACCTCACCGCGGACTGCAAGCCAGTTGCTACTCGAAGCAGGCGGTATAGTCTGCAGGACAGGGCATCGCTGGCTTTGAAAGCAGACCAAGCAGGCCAGCAGCACGGTTCGATTCCCGTAACAGCCTCCCCGAACAGGCGCCGAAATGTGGCGACTAGGGGCTTTTCACAGTAACTTCATTGAAGCCTACTTGTGACAATAAGCGATTTTCATTTCATTTCATTTTCATGTCATTTATTAGGTCCGAGGTCCGGCGTCTCTTGCGGGAAGGAGTCATAGGAGCCAGTAATAGCCCCTGGAGAGCCCAGGTGGTGGTCGTCAAGACCGGGGAAAAGTTCCGGATGGTGGTTGATTACAGCCAGACCATTAACCGGTTTACGCACCATGATGCGTACCCCCTGCCCCGGATTGTAGACATGGTGAATCAGATCGTGCACTACCGCGTGTTCTCCATGGTGGATCTGAAGTCTGCTTACCACCAGCTCCCAATCCACCCGGAGGACCGCCACTACACAGCGTTTGAAGCAGACGGCTGACTCTTTCATTTCCCCCGGGTCCCCTTTGGCGCCACAAATGGGGTTTCGGTGTTCCAACGAGCGATGGACCGAATGGTGGACCAGTACGGGCTGCGGGCCACTTTTCCGTACTTGGACAATGTCACCATCTGCGGCCATGATCAGCAGGACCACGACGCCAACCTCCATCGATTTCTCCAAACCGCCCAAAAACTTAACCTCACTTACAACAAGGAGAAATGCGTTTTCCGCACTACCAGGCTAGCCATCCTCGCCTACGTCGTGGAAAACAGGGTCCTAGGGCCCAGACCCGGACAGTATGCGCCCCCTCCTACAACTCCCCCTCCCTCACTGTCCCAAGGCCCTCAAGAGGTGCCTTGGGTTTTCTCCTATTATGCCCAGTGGGTCCCCCAGTATGCGGACAAAGCCCGCCCACTATTTAAAGCCACCCTTTTCCCACTGTCAGCCGAGGCTCGCCAGGCCTTCAACTGCATCAAGGCGGACATCGCCAAAGCCGCCATGAGTGTGGTGGACGAGTCTGTCCCCTTCCAGGTGGAGAGCGATGCTTCCGAGGTCACTCTCGCTGCCACCCTGAACCAAGCAGGCAGGCCGGCAGCGTTTTTTTCATGCACCCTCTCCACCTCTGAACTTCGACACTCCTCGGTCGAAAAGGATTCTCAAGCTATCGTGGAAGCCATGCGGCACTGGAGGCACTACCTCACTGGTAGGAGGTTCACCGACCAAAGATTGGTTGCCTTCATGTTTGATCATTCGTAGCGGGGCAAAATCAAAAATGATAAGATATTGAGGTGGAGGATCAAACTCTCCACCTATAATTACGATATAGTATATGGTCCTGGGAAGCTCAATGAGCCCCCAGATGCCCTGTCCCGCCGCACATGCGCCGGCGCACAAGACGACCGACTACAGGCTATCCACGATGACCTCTGCCACCCGGGGATCACCCGGCTCGCCCATTACATCAAGGCCCGCAACCTGCCCTTCTCCACCGAGGAGGTCAAAGCTGTAACCAGGAATTGCCAAATCTGTGCGGAGTGTAAACCGCACTTCTATCGACCAGATAAGACCCACCTGGTAAAGGCTTCCTGGCCCTTTGAACGCCTCAGTATTGATTTCAAAGGGCCCCTCCCCTCAAATAATCGCAATACCTATTTCCTTAACATTATAGACGGGTTCTCCCGTTCTCCCGAGTTCTCCCGTGTGTGGCTTCACCCACAGGGGCAGATGTCGAGCATGTACGGGCTCCGCCCATGGCTCCGCCCCTCGTAGGAAGTATAAGAGCAGCTGACCTTCAGTAATGTACCGGTCGCAGGCAGGCAAAGTTGTAAGCTGATTAAAACCACTGTTTACTTCGACTGGAGTCTCCGAGTGAATTGATGGTCGCATCATGTGATTCAAGTTGTTTTAACAGAACTGTCGTCTAAAGCAGGTGATATATACGTTAATTAATTCTGACTGTTGATGTTGGACTTTATTTGGTGGAAGGTGGTGGTTGGTAATAAATAAATATATTTGCATAACAAATCAGGAAAAATAATAATGGGCTTAAATTTCATGGTTATCTGCAGCAGGCAGATCGGTGAGGATGAGGTCAAGGACGCCCACTCAACACAACCCTTAATTCCTTTACTGTTCAAAAATCTATCTATCTTTGTCTTAAAAACATTCAACAAAGTAGCCTCAACTGCTTCACTGGGAAGGGAATTCCACAGATTTACAACCCTTTGTGTGAGGAAGTTCCTCCTCAACTCAGTCCTAAATCTGCTCCCCCTTATTTTGAGACTATGCCCCCTAGTTCTAGTTTCACCTCCAGTGGAAACAACCTCCCAGCTCTATCTTAACTATTCCCTTCATAATTTTATCTGTTTCTTTCAGATCCTCCCTCATTCTTCTAAATTCCAATGAGTTTAGTCCCAGTCTACTCAGTGTCTCCTCATAAGCCAATCTTCTCAACTCTGGAATCAACCGAGTGAATCTCCTCTGCAGCCCCTCTGGTGCCAGTACATCTTTTCACAAGTGAGGAGACTAAAACTGTACACAGTACTCCAGGTGTGGCCTCACCGGCACCCTATACAGCTGCGACATAACCTCCCTGTTTTTAAACTCCATCCCTCTAGCAATGACGGATAACATTTCATTTAATAATTATTATAATGATGATAATCTTTCTAAGTGTCACAAGTAGGCTTACATTAACACTGCAATGAAGTTACTGAGAAATCCCCTTATCGCCACACTCCGGTGCCTTTTCAGGTACACGGTGGGGGAATTCAGAACGCCCAGTTCACCTAACAAGCACGTCTTTCGGGACTTGTGGGAGGAATCCGGAGCACCCAGAGGAAACCCACGCAGACACGGGGAGAATGTGCAGACTCCACACAGACAGTGACCCAAGCCGAGAATCAAACCCGGGTCCCTGGCACTGTGAAGCAAGAGTGCTGACTAATTTGCCTCCTAATTATCTACTGCACCTGCAAACCAACTTTTTGTGATTCATGCACAAGGACACCCAGATCCCTCTGCATAGCAGCATGCTGCAATTTTTACCATTTAAATAATAGTCAATTTTGCTGTTATTCCTACCAAAATGGATGACCTCACATTTAACAATATTTTACTCCATCTGCCAGACCCTTACTCACTTACTTAAACTATCTATATCCCTCTGTAGACGTTCAGTGTTCTCTGCACACTTGGCTCGCCAACTCACCTTAGTGTCATCTGCGAACTTTGACACATTACACTTGGTCCCCAACTCCAAATCATCTATGTAAATTGCGGTCCCAAAACTGATCCCTGAGGCACACCACTCGCCATCGATCACCAACCAGAAAAACATCCTTTTATTCCCACTCTTTGCTTTCTGTTAGTTTACCAATCCTCTATCCATGCTAATACATTACCTGTAATGCTGTGCAACCTTATTTTATGCAACAACCTTTTGTCCAGCACCTTGTCAAATGCCTTCTGGAAATCCAGATACATCACATCCACTGGTTCCCTGTTGTCCACTGTGCTCATAATGTCCTCAAATTATTACACAAAATTAGTTAAACATGACCTGCCTTTCATGAACCCATGCTGCATCTGCCCACTGGGACAATTTCTATCCAGATCCTTTGCTATTTCTTCCTTAACGATAGATTCAAGCATTTTCCCCACTACAGAAGTTAAGCTAACCTGTCTATAGTTAACCACCTTTTGTCTACCTCATTTTTTTTTTTTTATAAATGTTTTTATTCAGTTTTCATATTTTATATTGAACAAATTACAAATTGTTAGGAGAGAAAAAAAACAAACAAAAAAAAAAAACAAACAAACACGCAAAAATTAACATACATATTTACAGGTAAGCATCTTCGTAGTGGTAACTGCGCCCGCCCCCCCCCCCCCCCCCCCCCCCCCTCAACATGTTTATTTAGTTTGGTTTTGGGCCTTAGCTAGCCATCGAACCCCCGTACCGAACCTGTAGGCCCCCCCCCCTCCCGCCACCTTCCCCCGACTATTCTTCCTCTTGTACATTGGCCACAAATAGGTCCCGGAACAGTTGCATGAATGGCTCCCACGTTCTGTGGAAGCCGTCGTCCGACCCTCGGATGGCAAATTTGATTTTCTCCATTTGGAGAGATTCCGAGAGGTCGGACAGCCAGTCCGCAGCTCTGGGCGGTGCTGCTGACCGCCAGCCAAACAGGATTCTACGGCGGGCGATCAGGGAGGCAAAGGCAAGGGCGTCCGCCCTCCTCCCCAGGAATAGATCTGGCTGTTCTGAAACCCCGAAGACCGCCTCTACCTCATTTTTTAAGCAGTTGCATCACATTTGCTGTTTTCCAATCTGTTGGAACTGCCACAGAGACCAAAGAATTTTGGTAAATTGCCACGAGCATTTGCTATTTCCCCGCCATCTCTTTGAGTACCCTTGGATGCATTTGAACAGGGCCAGGGGACTTGTCTACCTTTAGCCCCATTAGCTTGTCCAACATTACCTTCTTAGTGATAATGATTGTTTTTAAATCCTCACCTGCCATAGCCTCCTTGCCATCAATTATCGGCATGTTATTTGTGTCTTCCACTGTGAAGACCGACACAAAATTGCTTCGGCCGTTTCCTCGTTTCCCATTATTAAATCCCCCCTTCTTATCCACTAAAGGGCCAATGCTTACCTTAGCCACTCTTCTTTGTTTTACATATTTATAGAAATGTTTGCTATCTGTTTTTATATTATGAGCTAGTTTACTCTCATAACCTATGTTACTTTTCTTTGTAGCTTCCTGCTTTTGTAAGCTATGCCTCGATTGATAAAACCGAGTGTCCCTTTGTTCTTCAGAACTTCTCAGTGTCAGACCTTTCATAGTATACTTCCTTGTTAAATTACTCCTTCCAAAGTGTATCACCTCACACTTGTGTAGTTCATTGTCTTGTCTCTACACCCTTTCTTAAATAGTGGGGCCACATTAGCTGTTCTCCAGTCCCCAGGCACCTCCGCCATGGTCAGACAGGAATAAAAAATTTGGATCAGATCTCCTCCCTCGCCTCCCACAGCAGCCTGGGACACAATTCATCTGGACCACTTTTAAGCCCGCCAATGCCTCCAATATGTTGTCACTCCCAACGACAAATTGCTCAATAACCTCACAATCTCTCTCCCAGAGTTCCATAACGACCTCCTCATTCTCTTGGGTGAAGACAGATGTGAAATATTTGTTCAACACCCTACCAATGTCCTCTGGCTCGCCCCACAGATTTCCCCCTTGTTCCTTAATGGGCCCTACTCTTTCCGTGGTTATCCTCTTCTCATTGATATACTTATCAAATATCTTGGGATTTTCCCTACTTTTACCAGCCAGAGCTTTCTTATATCCCCTCTTTGCTGTCCTAATTGATTTCTTAAGCTCCACCCTGCACTTGCTGTACTCCACTAATGCATCTGCAGACTTGCTCCCCTTAAACTTGTTAAAAGCCTCTCATTTCCTTCTCATCGCATCTTGAATGTCTCTGGTCATCCATGGTTCTCTGGACTTGGGAGGTAACCCCCCCCCCCCCCCCCCCCCCCCCCCCCCCACCAGGATTGTTACCTGGAATGTAAGGGGACTTAATGGCCCGGTGAAATGATCCAGAGTCTTTGCCCACTTAAGAAACCTAAGCGCCGACATAATCTACCTACAAGAGACGCACCTGAGGGAGAAGGACCGACTGCTGGTAAGGAAGGGCTGGGTGGGACAGACGGACCATTCATGTTACGGGATGAGAGCTAAGGGAGTAGCCATACTGATCAGCAAGAGGACGAGGTTTACGGAGACCAAGACGATTATGGACCCAGAGGGACGGTACGTCATAGTCAGGCGTGTCTTGGAAGGGGCACCGGTCGTACTCTCAACTGGGATGACACAGAATTCATAAAGAAGACCATGGTGGAAATCCCCGACTTTGACACACACTGACTGATTATGGTGGGCGACGTTAACTGCGAGCAGGACCCACTGACCAACCAACCAAACCCCAGTACAGGGAAAAAGACTGGCATGGCTAGGGAACTGGTAGCAATTATGGAGCAGATGGGGTCAGTGGACCCGTGGAGGTTTCTACGCCTGGGAGAAAAGGAGTTTTTGTTCTTTTCACAAGTGCACAAGATGTACACTTGCAGCAACCTCTTTGCAGTGGGGAAATCAGTGCTTCAAGGGATCATAGGAGCGGAATATTCCACGATCGTCATCTCCGACCATGCTCCACATTACATGGATGTGAGGTTGGAGACGGCCGTGCCCACTGCCCTGCGTGAAGGCTGGATACGGACCTCCTGGCCGACAAAGTCTTCTGCCAAAAAACATCGCGGGCTATTGCCGATTACGTTAGTAACAACCAAAGCGGGGAGGTCTCACCCTCCATGTTTTGGGAGGCACTAAAGGCCGTGATTAGAGGCGAGATCATAGCCTACAAGGCAAGCAGAGATAGGGAAAAGAGGGTGGCCAGGCTGCAGCTAGTGGACTCCATTCTGGAAGTCGACAGAAAGTATTCCGAGGCGCCGACTGTAGAAAGGGGGGGGGGAACACAAGGTGGAGGGGAGCGGGGGCAGGGAGGGAGTGGATGGGCGAGGGGGAGTGGGAGGGATCACAAGTCGAACCAGAGGGCGGCAAAATGTACAGAGGGTAAATTAAGGGAAGGACAAGATAAGGTGGCTAACAATGTATATAACTGTTTATAAATTTGGAATATGTCAATAAAAAGATTTGAAAAAAAAACATATGTTCAAATTATAATTGATGAAAGTTAGAAAGGCTTACCGACCTTGTCCACTACTTACCAATCAGCTCTCTCCCTTGTATCCTCATCTACAGCAGGGCAAGGCCACTCTGAAAATTTGAAAGCTACAAAGCCAGGAGAAAAAGCAAATAGTACCTCTTCCCGCTCTGCAATGAATTCTCGCTCTGCTTCAAATTCTCAAGTTTAAAGCTTAAAACCCACTCTGCCTATGGCCTCACTCCAGATGTGACCTCTCTCTCACTGCTTGTGTGCAAAGCATTCCTTTGGTCAGTGGGCATTATTGAAGCGTGACAGGTGATTGCCAGCTACTTGGAAGGTTGATACGCAGAGTGAAGGCAACCATTGTGGAGGATGACTCCCTCAGCTGGACTTTCAGGTAAGAGGGAGAAAAACCCAAGGAAAATACCCAGGTCACTTCTCAATTACTATGATTGCTGTGGCCTCAACAATCTAACTGTTGGTGAGATTCTCTGAACATGGTTCTGTTCAGCAGAAATCCTTCCTCTGGTGAAATGGCTATATCATTCCACTAGCCTTGCCAGTTGGTCAGGGCACCCTTTGACATGGTAGACCTTGGAAAGAGCAACTGGATGACCTGCCGCTCCTATGTTTGTGTACCTGATCAGAAAATGGCCCGAACACACTACCAAATATTAAGGTGGTAAGATTCCGTCCTTATGCACAGAAGTCCAGGCCTGCGCTCTAGTGCAGACTGGAGGGAGTGCCACACTGGCAGAAGTGCCAGCTTTTGGGTGCGATGTTAAACTAAGGTTCCCACTGCCCTCTGAGGGATATGTGAGAAATTCCCTAGGTATTATTTCAAAGAAGAGCAGGAGATTTCACCCTGGTGTCTTGGATAATATTTCACCCTCAATCAATATCGTAAAAAAACAGATTATCCACTCATTAAGACATTGCTATCTGTGGGAGCTTGCCGTGAGAAATTAGCTGCTGCACAGTGGAAAATGCAATGGTGATAACACTGCAAAAGTACGTGATTGGCTGTAAAGTGCTTTGGAACATCCTGAGGTCGTGAAAGCCGCTATATAAATGCAAGGCTGTTTGGCTTCCAGCTTTTTAACTTGAGACTAATTTAATGAGGCCCACCTCACGATGGCCCTGCACGATGGCACTGAGATGATGAGATGATCCACAGACTCCTCATTAAAGGGTCTCACAAAAATCTCCTTGGAGTGGTTGGAGATGAGGGGGGGAGGGGGTTTGAGTTGGGGATCTAGCCTGATCTCTTTGAGTGTAATAAATCTTGAACTAAAAAATAAACAAATGAGTAAAAAGATATCGAAAAGGATCAGTATTTTCACAGTCTGAAGAGCAGTGAACAAAGGAAGCATGAGGACGTGAGGGATATATCTGAGGTAGGCTGTTCGACACGTTAAAACAGTTAACATGTTATTGATCTAAATCAGCATGCCTCAGTTTGAGTTCAATTAATTTCTTAAATCAAACTTTTAAATTTTTATTCTGCCAAAAAGCTCTTGTTTGACTGACAACAGAGCAAATTCTCACAGGAATACCAATTGATTTGATTTACTGTCACTGGAGCAAATTAAGGGATTGCAACAGAAATTGCATCAAATTCCCCATTCCTCATCAAAAATAATGTCAGAATATTAGCAGTACCATCTGTGAAGCCATTGCCATTGCAAATAGATTGAGTCATTAATTTGTGTGTTCCGCTGCCCAGTTCATCATTCCCCTGGTTCGAAACTGTGAACAGGACTCTCTGTATGAAAAGACTTTTATCCAAAGATTTTTCAGAAATACAGGGTGGCACGGTGGCACAGTGGTTAACACTGCTGCTTCACAGCGCTAGGGTCCCGGGTTCAATTCCGACCTCGGGTGGTTGCCTGTGTAGTTTGCACGTTCTCCCATGTCTGCATGGGTTTCCTCCAGGTGCTCCGGTTTCCTCCCACAGTCCAAAGATGTGTAGGTCAGGTGGATTGGCCAAGTTATATTTCTCCTTAGTGTCCAAAGGTTAGTTGGGGTTATAGAACATAGAACATAGAACACTACATAGAACACTACAGCGCAGTACGGGCCCTTCGGCCCTCGATGTTGCGCCGACCTGTGAAACCATCTGAAGCCGATCTGACCTACACTATTCCATTTTCATCCATATGTCTATCCAGTGACCACTTAAATGCCCTTAAAGTTGGCGAGTCTACTACTGTTGCAGGCAGGGCGTTCCACACCCCGACTACTCTCTGAGTAAAGAAACTGCCTTATGGGGATAGGGTGGGGAAGTTGGCCTAGGTAGGGTGCTCTTTCAGAGGGCCGATGCAGACTCGGTGGGCCGAATGGTCTCCGACTGCACTGCAGGGATTCTATAACAAACCCATATATCAGATTAAAATAAAAGCAAATGACCGCGGATGCTGGAATCTGAAACGAAAGGGAAAATGCTGGAAAATCTCAGCAAGTCTGGCAGCATCTGTAGGGAGAGAAAAGAGCTAACGTTTAGAGTCTGATGACTCTTTGTCAAAGCTAACAGACAGAGAGAGTGGGAAATATTTATACTGTTGAGTGAGAATGAAAGATGAGTCATAGCCACAGAAACCCAGGGAAACCGGGTGCTAATGGCCACAGATACCAAGAGGAAAGAGTGCTAATGGCAGTCCCCAGAAAGGACAAAAGATGTGAAAGGTCAAACAGCAGGGAAACTAACATCAGAGGATGAACTGTAGGTGTGGGGGGAGGGGAAGGGGGAAGCAACGAGGAGAAAGGTGCAGGAAAGGTGCAGGAAAGAAAGAAATGGTAAAAGACAGTTAAAATGAAATGAAAACAAATGGGTCGAGGTGGAGTAGAGCTGATCATCTGAAGTTGTTGAATTCGACGTTCAGGCCGGAAGGCTGTAGTGTGCCTAACCGGAAGATGAGATGTTGATATCAGATTGTTGTTGTTAATGTGACGAGAAAAATATAACTCGTTTAGTGAGGGCAAGAGGAGAGGGAAACCTTTACATATAACCCATACATTGGGAACTGGCGCCAAGTATTCCCCACGTCTAAGCTGCATCAACCGGCTCGGGAGGCTAAGGAAACAACGCAGTTTTTATGTAAAGCTAATTGTTTGGGCCATTTACCAATTAATGATGAGTCAACGTTGACCTGAATTTGGGGGTATTAGTGGAAGTGAGTCACAACAGCAGCTTCAGTGTATCAGAATCTGAGAAGTTCAGAAGATAATTTTCTTCCTTAGATGAATCATTGGCTAGTTGAAGATGGGCCAAGGTTTAAATTTACTGTTGTGCTGGAGGTAGGAATGATGATTTTAGTGATTTTGGATTTTACTTCTATTGGCCTGGACCTGGCTCCCAGTTATTCGTTCCTATTGCTTGTAATGCAAACTGAATTGTTTCTTTAAAGAGTCATTTATGACATAGCTGCAATCGGGAAAGTCTGGTGTTCCAGGGGGAAAGCTGTCAGAAAAGTCATTTGATCCATTTTTTTCCCCTCAGGATTTTCTTCTGAGTGGATCAAACTCAGAAAGCTTAAGTCTGCATCTGAATGTGGTGAACGTATTGCAGTAACCATTCACCACTGTCCTATATTGTATCACGCTGTTGCCAATGTGGGCTCCACCTATGGACCACTGTACTGTACTACACGAAATGTATCATGTTGGTGCCCTTGTGGGCTCCGCCCCTGGCTCCGCCCCCTTGAGGGGAGGTATAAAGAGCAGTAGCCCTGTAGGCGGCTCTCAGTAGCAGAGCAGTCGCAGGCAGGCACTGTTCTAGTCGATTAAAGCCACTTCAACTCTCTGTCTCGCATGAATTGATGGTCGCATCACTGAACAGTGCTCAAAAGATTGGATTAAATTTCACTAATTTCTAGCTGCCAACATGGGTAAATTGTATGATCTTATCCCAGCTCCAATCACCTGAAGAAAAGAGCCCATTTCCATCGGGTACAATAACCCAAAAAGTATTTCTTGGGGTTTTATGTTGAAACCAATCACCACCATGTCCCAAACCCACTATCAGTGAGGCTATTCTGTAACTTCCAATTTATCTGGTATTGGCTTCACCAATAAAACAATGGTGTGCAGTGATAATATTACTGGACTAGAGTAACCAGAGGCCCAAGCTAATGTTCTGCCAGCATGGGTTCCAAACCTGCCATGGCCAGGGCCGGCACAAGGTACCGGCAACTCGGGCAGTCGCCCAGGGCGCCATGTGCTAGGGGCGCCGCGTAAAAGTCTCGGGCTCCACACATGCGCAGTTGGGCCGGTGCCAACCAGCGCATGCGCGGTGGCCGCCCTCCCTCAGGCCGCCCTGCACAAACATGGCGGATGGCTCCAGGCTCGCCGGTGGTCACTCCGCCCCCCCCCCTCGGGCTCACTCCGCCCCCCCCCCTCGGGCCCCCTCCAGCCCCCCAGGCCCTCCCCCACCCCCCCAGCCCCCCCCGTAAAATTGAATTACATTCAATTGCAGAAATGCAGCATTAAATTATTGTTGTTAAAAATCCACCTGGTCCCTTTATCATGGAATCATAGAATCCCTACAACGCAGAAGGAGGCCATTTGGCCCATCGAGTCTACACCAACCCTCTGAAAGAACACCCAACCTAGGCCCACTCCTCCGCCCTATCCCTGTAACCCCATAATCCCACCTTACCTATTGGACACTAAGAGGCAATTTATCATGGCCACTCCACCTAACCGGCACACCTTTGAACTGTGGGAGGAAACTGGAGCACCTGGAGGAAACCCACGCAGACACGGGGATAAAGAGCAAACTCCACACCGACATTCGCCTGAGGCCGGAATTGAACCCGGGTCCCTGACGCTGTGAAGCGACAGTGCTAACCACTATGCTATTATTATTTAATTTACTCAGCCTCCCACCTTTCCATGGTTCACTTGGGTCACTGTCTCTGCAGAGTCTGCATGTTCTCCCCCGTGTCTCTATGGGTTTCCTCCCACAAGACGTGCTTGTTAGGTGAATTGGACATTCTGAATTCTCCCTCTGTGTACCCGAGCAGGCGCTAGAGTGTAGCGACTAGGGGAGTTTCATCATTGCTCGGCACAACATCGAGGGCCGAAGGGCCTGTTCTGTGCTGTACTGTTCTATGTTCTATGTTCACTGCGGTGTTAATGTAAGCCTACTTGTGACATTGAGAAAGATTATTATTATTAGATTATTATAAAACCAACAAGACAAATAAAGAGATATTAGATCAGATAACCAAGGCTTGGTCAGAGAGGTCAGTTTGAGGAGTGTCTTGATAGAGGTGGAGAGGTTTAGGGAGGAAATTCCAAGGCTTACGGCCCAGGCAGCTGAACGCAAAGCCACCAAAGGTGAAGCGATTAAACTCGGGGATACTCAAGAGGCCAGAACTAAAGGAGTGCAGTTATCTTGGAAATGTGGGTCTGGAGGAGATTACAGAGATAGGGAAGAGTGAGTGAAGAATGAAATTGAAAACACGGGTGAGAATTGTAAACTGATTAACCAGGAGCCAATCTAGGTCAGTGTTCATGGACAGAACTAGGTGTGAGTAAGAACACGAGGAGCAGAGCTTTGGATGTGGCAGGCTAACCAGGAAAGGTTTGGAATAGTTAAGTCCGTAGGTGACCAATGCATTGATGAGGGCCTTGCTGGCAGATGAGGGTGGAGTCAGGCAATGATTCAGAGATGCAAACAGTGATGACGCAATCTCAGTGATGACAATGATATGTGGCTGGAAGCTCATCCCAGCATCAAGTATGAACACAAGGTTGCGACAATCTGGTACAGCTTCAAAAATTTGCAATGGTGAGGGATGGGGGTGGTGGCTATAGAACATGGAGTTTGCAGTGGGAAAGCATACATTATCCAGTACTGGATGAGAAACTGGGATGGTGGACGGTGCTGGATGCGGATGAATTGGGAGAGATGGTGGTGAGGTAGAGCTGAGTGTTGTCAGTCTGTAAGTGTGAAAACTGATGCTGTGTTTTTGGATGATTTCATCAAGGGGCAGTAAGTAAATGATAAATAGGAGGGGGCCAATGATAGATCTTGAGGTGACACCAGAGGCAATGAGTCATAGAGTCATAGATAATTACAGCATGGAAAAGGCCCTTCAGCCCAACTGGTCCATGCCGCCCAGTTTCTATCACTAACCTAGTCCCACTTGCCTGCATTTGGCCCGTAACCCTTCTATACCCACCCTGCCCATGTAACTGTCTAACTGCTTTTTAAAGGACAAAATTGTACCTGCCTCTATCACTGTCTCTGGCAGCTCATTCCAGATGCTCACCACCCTCTGTGAAGAAATTTTCCCTCTGGTCTCTTTTGTATCTCTCTCCCCTCACCTTAAACCTATGCCTCTAGTTCTAGACTCCACTACCTTTGGGAAAGATGTCGACTATCTACCTTATCGATGCTCCTCATTATTTTATGGATCTCTATAAGATCACCCCTAAGCCACCTATGTTCCAGGGGAAAAAAATCCCACCTATCTAGCCTCTCCTTATAACTCAGACCATCATGTCCTGGTAGTATCCTTGTAAATGGTACGGGAGTGGGGGGTCAGTGGAGTTTCCTGAACCCTCTTATTTTTAAAAGGATCTGCTTTGGTCTAAATAGGCCTTGCAATCCTTCCATGTTTACAGCCTGCGTATGGTACCTGGATTAATTTAAAATAGTTATAGGAAATGCCTACATTACTTCCATTTCAACCAGATGTAGTGACAAAAGCTTGCTGCAGAAATGCAAATGTTTAACTAGAATATAGGATGCATCCACCTGAAGGGAGTGTTGTTGCAGACTTTGCATTTCATAAGAGAATGTAACAACAATACTCTACGTGTAAAGGTCTCATCTGTTTTAAATATTATCCCAGCATTTGCAACAAGCAGTAATTGGATTTATCAAATACTGGTGTTTGATTTACTGAGAAACCTCATGGGCTGCACTTCAGATTCATCAATGATGATTCAAGCCGCAGTCTTTTATATGGGAAAATCAAGGTTTCAATTGCTTGGAGCACTGCGAGAGCCACCACAGTGATTAACTCTCCATGTAAGTCATTATCCAAAGGCATCCCTACTGTGCAAGGTATAAAAAGAGGCAATAACACAGTAATTGGCATCAGTAGCCAACTGAGAAATTCTCCATAATTACCAGCTAAAACAAGGGTGCACGGTTTGTAATGTTCCACGTTATCTGTCTTCACAAAGCTTCTTTTAACCCTTCCTTTTCTCACCCAGGCGTTCCTTTTAAAGGGAACATTTAAAATGTTTTTTTTTCACTGAAGGAACAAGAGTGACTTTTGATTAATTTACTGATTCTGCAATTAGAGGAGGGTTGAGTGCACTGTTGGACTTAAAGAGCCCTTGGAACTACAGGCCTTTTCCAAACCTTTCCTCGCTTGTGGAAGGCCAGTGTCCAAAAAGAAAAGTATTCTTAAATAATGCTGCCTGCAAGGCGTTGCAATAATATGATCTGGTGCAATTTTAGTCCCCATGTTGTGTCTTTGTGGAGGAACCAAAAGTTTTCAAACATTTTTGCAGTATTAAGTTATCCTTTAAAATTTGCCTAATTTTGTTTATATCTCCCAAAATTTGAAACTGTTCTTACTTCCTTGACACAAGCATGTTTTTTTCTACAATATGGCAAAGTTGATTTTAAAATAAAATCCATACAGAGACATCTCATTAATGTTGATTCAGTATCAGAGATAATTAGCTGTGATTATTCTCAGGCAATGTTTCTGACCTTATATTAATCCAGGGTGCAAGTACAGACAGAAACTGGTAATTTAAAAGAAGCAGTTAAATAGCATTGTTCATTCCCGTACCAATGTTCTGTTCGGTGAATTTACAACAAAAGAGAGTTTATACGTCAGGTCCTCGTGTGCTGAGATCTTGATCTTTGCCAGGTCTCGAGTGATGTGTCATCCAATCTAAATATCCTTACGTTTGAAGAGAGTTAATCAAAGCAAGAGACTGACAATAGTAACCTGCATTTAAATGAAGCATTTAATGTAAAAAAAAATCCCAAGGTAATTAACAGGTGGCATGACACAAGGAAACAGATGCTGTAACATGGATTCCTAGATTAACAGGTTTTTGGTTTTTAAAAGATACTTCAAGGTGTAGAAAAAATGGTACTCGTCAGAAAGTAAAAGGGAGGCATTTGTCAGGGCGAGAAGGCTGGGAACAGACGAAGCCTGTGTGGAATATAAGGAAAGTAGGAAGGAACTTAAGCAAGGAGTCGGGAGGGCTAAAAGGGTCACGCAAAGTCATTGACAAATAGGGTTAAGGAAAATCCCAAGGCTTTCTACACGTACATAAAAAGCAAGAGGATAGCCAGGGAATGGGTCATTTTTACTGAAGGACAGGGGAAAGAATCTATGTGTGGAGCCAGAGGAAATGGGTGAGATACTAAATGAATACTTTACATCAGTATTCACCAAAGGGAAGGAATTGGTGGATGTTGAGTCTGGTGAAGCGTGTGTAGATAGCCTGGGTCACATTGAGATCCAAAAAGACGAGGTGTTGGGTGTCTTGAAAAATATTAAGGTGGATAAATCTCCAGGGCCTGCTGGGATCTACCACAGAATACTGGAGGAGGCAAGAGAGGAAATTGCTGAGTCCTTGACAGAAATCTTTGGATCCTCACTGTCTTCAGGTGATGTCCCGGAGGACTGGAGAATAGCCAATGTTGTTCCTTTGTTTAAGAAGGGTAGCAAGGATGGTGCTATGTCTTTTCGTCCGACGTCATTTCGTCCAACGACACTTCGTCCACGTCTTTTGGTCCAACGTCTTTTTGTCCGCCCGTCTTTTGGTCCAACGTCACTTTGTTCAATTATCCAATTACAAATTAACTCCGTATAAAACCATTTAATTGATAAAATGCAAGTACAATACAGCAAGTGAATTTAATTGCTAAAATGCAAGTAATTGATAAAATGCAAGTAAAATGCAAGTTGAAAAATGCAGTTAAAAAGTTAAAAAATCTAAAAATGCAGTTAAAAAATCTAAAAGTTTACTAATTACTTAAAATTCCCGAAATTACTTAAAATTGATGTAAATTGTAAATCCGCACTGATCATAGCCTTCTTTTCTCACATCTCCAGTATTCTTTTCCTAGGTTTGCACTGCTCGATTTGTTGAGGAATGTTGCTTACAATTTACATCAATTTTAAGTAATTTCGGGAATTTACAATTTACATCAATTTTAAGTAATTTCGGGAATTTTAAGTAATTAGTAAACTTTTAGATTTTTTAGCTGCATTTTTAGATTTTTTAACTTTTTAACTGCATTTTTCAACTTGCATTTTACTTGCATTTTATCAATTACTTGCATTTTAGCAATTAAATTCACTTGCTGTATTGTACTTGCATTTTATCAATTAAATGGTTTTATACGGAATTAATTTGTAATTGGATAATTGGACGAAGTGACGTTGGACCAAAAGACGGGCGGACAAAAAGACATTGGACCAAAAGACGTGGACGAAGTGTCGTTGGACGAAGTGACGTCGGACGAAAAGACGCGACACGAGCAAGGATAATCCAGGGAACTACAGGCCGGTGAGCCTTACGTCAGTGGTAGGGAAATTACTGGAGAGAATTCTTCGAGACAGGATCTACTCCCATTTGGAAGCAAATGGACGTATTAGCGAGAGGCAGCATGGTTTTGTGAAGGGGAGGACGTGTCTCACTAACTTGATAGAGTTTTTCGAGGAGGTCACAAAGATGACTGATGCGGGTAGGGCAGTGGATGTTGTCTATATTGACTTCAGTAAGGCCTTTAACAAGGTCCCTCATGGCAGACTGGTACAAAAGGTGAAGTCACACGGGATCAGAGGTGAGCTGGAAAGATTGATACAGAACTGGCTAGGTCATAGAAGGCAGAGAGTGGCAATGGAAGGGTGCTTTTCTGATTGGAGGGCTGTGACTAGTGGTGTTCCGCAGTGATCAGTGCTGGGACCTTTGCTGTTCGTAGTATATAGAAATGATTTGGAGAAAAATGTAACTGGTCTGATTAGTAAATTTGCAGACGACACAAAGGTTGGTGGAATTGCGGATAGCGATGAGGACTGTCAAAGGACACAGCAGGATTTAGATCGTTTGGAGACTTGGGCGGAGAGATGGCAGATGGAGTTTAATCCGGCCAAATGTGAGGTAATACATTTGGAAGGTTTAATACAGGTAGGGAATATACAGTGAATGGCAGAATCCTTAAGAGTATTGACAGTCAGATAGATCTAGGTGTACAGGTCTACAGGTCACTGAAAGGGGCAACACATGTGGAGAAGGTAGCCAAGAAGGCATACGGCATGCTTGCCTTCATTGGCCGGGGCACTGAGTATAAAAATTGGCAAGCCATGTTGCAGCTGTATAGAACCTTAGTTAGGCCACACTTGGAGTATAGTGTTCAATTCTGGTTGCCACACTACCAGAAGGATGTGGAGGCTTTGGAGAGGGTGCAGACAGATTTACCAGGATGTTGCCTGGTATGGAGGGCATTAGCTATGAGGAGAGGTTGAATAAACCTGGTTTGTTCTCACTGGAATGAAGGAGGTTGAGGGACGACCTGATAGAGGTCTACAAAATTATGAGGGGCATCGACAGAGTAGATAGTCAGAGACTTTTTCTCAGGGTAGAGGGGTCAATTACTAGGGGAATAGGTTTAAGGTGCGAGGGGCAAGGTTTAGAGGGGATGTACGAGGCAAGTATTTTCCACAGAGGTTAGTGGGTACCTGGAACTCGCTGTCGGAGGAGGTGGTGGAAGCAGGGACAACAGTGACATTTAAGGGGCATCTTGACAAATACATAAAGAGGTTTGGAATAGAGGGATACGGAATCTGGAAGTGTAGAAGATTTTAGTTTAGATGGGCAGCAAGATCGACGCAGATGTGGAGGGCCGATGGGCCTGTTCCTGTGCTGTACTTTTCTTTGTTCTTTGTTCTTTGAGAGTCCCAGAGAATTAGGACTCAGTGCAGCAGCCTTGGCAATGGGGGCAGCACTCTTGCCTCTGAGTCAGAAGGTTGATGTGTTATGATACCAATTAATGTTATAACTGGATGGGAAGATCCCAGAATGGAACCCTGGCTCAAAAGATTGTAACATATTTTGTTTTTATAATACGTGGAAGAACAGTCACAGGGCTGCTAATTCACTTTTAACAACAAAATAATTAAACATGGGAAATTTAACAATAATATAATACTCATGCCCTCCCAATTATTTTTACAAACATACACAAATTTAAAGGGTATCATGGGTTACAAAATATATTTCATGCTATAATGGTTTCAGTAAACACACGGACCCTTTAATCCCACAGGCTGACTGTGGTCAGACACACCCCACTCTAAAACCCAGTTGCAAATGCCATTTAATCGATCTTACATGGATCTCTTCTCAAATTCCCCCGATGATTGTTACACAAGTATTTCCAAATTTTATTCTCAAAGAGCTTTAAAATCTTCTTTCAACCAATGCTTTCCATCAGCTGTCTTCATCAAGGATCCAGCTTTCTCTCCGCTGTTTAACAAGGATCCACATCCAGGTTTTC
The DNA here is from genome assembly GCF_902713615.1 of Scyliorhinus canicula. Lineage (NCBI taxonomy): Eukaryota > Metazoa > Chordata > Chondrichthyes > Carcharhiniformes > Scyliorhinidae > Scyliorhinus > Scyliorhinus canicula. The sequence continues at coordinate 215,060,953 of NC_052146.1, forward strand.
CAACTCTCCGTTCAGTATTCCTTTGCCTTGAATTGCCACTGCACCCAAATTTCTGCACAAGAACTGAGGTACTCAGTCCCCTATTGTTTCCAAAGGCTGGAAATAAGGACACCAAACTTATGATTGATTCTGATCTCTGGCTTTTCTCTTGTCAATTTCCCCAAGTCTGCACTTCCAGCTCTGTCTTTAACTTCAGTATTCCAATGCTCTGTTCCAATGGCATGTCCTCTTTGTTCCTTTAACTTCAAACTTCCTGGAAACTTTGAACTTCTAGACCTAACTTCTAGACTTCAGCTTCTCTGGAGATGGCTTTCATGCACATTACTCTATTCTATAGTTTTCCTGCTCACCGAGTGATATTCTAAAGCTGCCTGAATAGTGCAGGAGGAGGCCATTCGGCCCATCGAGACTGCACCGGCCCTTGGAATGAGCACCCCACTTAAGCCCACAACTCCGCCCCATACCCGTAACCCAGCAACCTCTTTGGACACTAAGGGCACTTTATCATGGCCAATCCACTTAACCTGCACATCTTTGGACTGTGGGAGGAAACCGGAGCACCCGGAGGAAACACACGCAGACAAGGCGAGAACGTGCAGACTCCACACACACAAGTGACCAATCCGGGAATCGAACCTGGCACCCTGGCGCTGTGAAGCAACAAGGCTAACCACTGTGCTACCGTGCTGCCCAATTCCTGTTGTTCATCTATCGCTGCTATTTTTAAGATAATCTCTATTTCTCCATCAATGCGGGAATTCATGAATCGCAAAGTTCCATCCATTACTGCCACTGTGACGTGCCAATCAATAGCCTGCTTAGTTTTACCAATGTCAGTGTATTTAACTCAGGCACCGCAAAATGATAATTACCTTAACCTTACAGTTAAAAATTTAAACAAAGCTCCCGAGAGCAAAAAATTTGTTATGACTTTTATGCCAGGAACCTTCTTCCAAATGACTGTTGTAACTTCAGCAGAAAATTTAAAATTGTCCTAAACCCTGTTCAGGCATGTGCCCAAGGTTTCAGCCAATCATCCTTTGAAATTACAAACTGACACCAGTCACTAAATTGCACCTCCCCAGGAACATTCTGACATCATTCCCCAACAGCATTTGCACCCTGGTGATGTGTAATGGGAGAGGTACCAGTTACAATCTTGGAGTATCATATTCCTTAACTGCACAGTAGGTTATCTTATTGTTAAGCCACGCATATCAGGGCCTTTGTTATACTAGAGGTTTTCAGAGAGATGCTAACAAAGGTTGAATCACCAATGGATTGATTTGCAGATAGAAACCTGCCAGAGTTGCCACTCCTAATTGTTACTTAGTGACCCCACAAGAACATGTGGTAGCTCAAAGGAAGCTGGAGGAACATTACCTCATCTTTCAACTTGGACTTTTACAATCTTATGGCTTCAACATTGTCGTGCTGGTAATGATTCCACTGTTTCAATTCATAAACCCAGGAGATTGCACACCTCCTCTAGACTCTGCAAATTACACCTCCTCTAGACTCTGCCAATCACAGCTCCTCTACACCCTGCCATTCACAGCTCCTCTACACCCTGCCATTCACACCTCCTCTACACCCTGCCATTCACACCTCTTCTACACCCTGCCATTCACACCTCCTCTACACCCTGCCATTCACACCTCTTCTACACCCTGCCAATCACACATCCTCTACACCCTGCCATTCACAGCTCCTCTACACCCTGCCATTCACACCTCCTCTACACCCTGCCATTCACACCTCTTCTACACCCTGCCAATCACACCTCCACTACACCCTGCCATTCACACCTCCACTACACCCTGCCATTCACACCTCTTCTACACCCTGCCTCTCACACCTCTTCTACACCCTGCCAATCACACCTCCACTACACCCTGCCATTCAAACCTCCTCTACACCCTGCCATTCACACCTCCTCGACACCCTGCCAATCACACCTCCTCTACACCCTGCCATTCACACCTCCTCTACACCCTGCCATTCACACCTGCTCTACACCCTGCCATTCACACCTCCTCTACACCCTGACATTCACACCTCCTCTACATCCTGCCATTCACACCTCCTCTAGATTCTGACAATTACACCTCCTCGACACACTGCCAATCACATCTGCCCTACACCCTGCCATTCACACTTCCTCTACACCCTGCCATTCACACCTCCCCTACACCCTGCCTTTCACACCTCCTCTACACCCTGCCATTCACACCTCCTCTCCACCCTGCCATTCACACTTCCTCTACACCCTGCCATTCACACCTCCTCTACACCCTGCCATTCACACCTCCTCAACACCCTGCCATTCACACCTCCTCTACAACCTGCCATTCACACCTCCTCTACACCCTGCCATTCACACCTCCTCAACACCCTGCCATTCACACCTCCTCTACACCCTGCCATTCACACCTCCTCTAAACCCTGCCAATCACACCTCCTCTACAACCTGCCATTCACACCTCCTCTACACCCTGCCATTCACACCTCCTCTACAACCTGCCATTCACATCTCCTCCCGGTCCTGCCATTCACACCTCCTCTACAACCTGACAATCACACCTCCGCTACACCCTGCCAATCACATCTCCCCTACACCCTGACAATCACACCTCCTCTACACCCTGCCAATCACACCTCCTCTAGATTCTGACAATCACACCTCCTCTACACCCTGCCATTCACAACTCATCTACACCCTGCCATTCACACCTCCTCTGCACTCTGCCATTCACACCTCCTCTACACCCTGCCATTCACACTTCCTCTACACCCTGCCATTCACACCTCATCTACACCCTGCCATTCACACCTCCTCTGCACCCTGCCATTCACACTTCCTCTACACCCTGCCATTCACACCTCCTCTACACCCTGCCATTCACACCTCTTCTACACCCTGTCAATCACACCTCCACTACACCCTGCCTATCACACCTCATCTACACCCTGCCGTTCACACCTCCTCTGCACCCTGCCAATCACAGCTCCTCTACACCCTGCCATTCACAGCTCCTCTACACCCTGCCATTCACACCTCCTCTACACCCTGCCATTCACACCTCCTCTACACCCTGACATTCACACCTCCACTACACCCTGCCAATTACACCTCCACTACACCCTGCCATTCACACCTCCTCTACACCCTGCCATTCACATCTCCTCTAAACCCTGCCATTCACACCTCCCCTACACCATGCCATTCACACCTCCCCTGCACCCTGCCAATCACATCTCCTCGACACCCTGCCATTCACACCTCCCCTGCACCCTGCCAATCACAGCTCCCCTACACCCTGCCAATCACACCTCCCCTACACCGTGCCATTCACACATCCTCTACAACCTGCCATTCACACCTCCTCTGCACCCTGCCAATCACACCTCCTCGACACCCTGCCAGTCACATCTCCTCTACACCCTGCCAATCACACCTCCTCTACAACCTGCCATTCACACCTCCTCTGCACCCTGCCAGTCACATCTCCTCTACACCCTGCCATTCACATCTCCTGCCGGTCCTGCCATTCACAACTCTTCTAGATGCTGCCTTTCATACCTCCTCTAGACTCTGCAATTCACACCTCCTCTAGAATCCGCAGTTTACACCTCCCTTTGACTTTGCCATCCACACCTCCTCTAGACTCTGCCACAGCATCAGAGAGTGTAAAAATGCAGCTTGGTGACTGTGCAGAAAGACTTTGAAGCCACAATGTTGAGATAAAGCTGGTAAGCAGGCAGATCCCTTGTGGTCAGATCGCAAAGCATATCCTATCAGTTCAGTGAGTGTGATAGTGTCTCTGGAGGACCAGCAACTGGTTAGCTCAGTCGGGAACGGCGAGTGACCAGGTGTGGGCCAGATTGAGAGTGAGCGAAGGAGCTTTGAAAAAAAATCATATAAATCAGGCCAGAGATGGTTGCAATATAACAGTCGGCACTTTGGAAAACCGTGTGGAAGTGACACTTATCTCAGGTACTATAGGAGAAGGAAGATCAAAGTTATTTCAATAGAATGCCCACAAAATTCTCCAGTTTGATTTCTGATGTAGCTGGTCTACTATTTGAATTCTGAATGTTTAAGCAGCATACAGAACAATGCGGCTAGATTCTCTGTTCCTGAGGCTAAGTGTTGATGTCGGGGCAGGATTAATGGAGTTCTATGACAACAAAACCTGCACCTCAGCTGGACCAATTCACCGACTGTTGAGGGGCTAGCACTGGCGCCACATGGAACATGATAGATTGCAATGAGAAATGGTGCCAGATTCACCGAGTTCAGGATTATTTCTCAGGAGTCCAACAAGCTGCAGCCGCATATGCACACATCACTCCCCACAAACACCATCCCAGCCAACAAGATGGCAGCAAGGAGAGTGGCACCCCTTTCAGAGACACATAACTCGAGATCGTGCTGGACGTCATGCAGGAGCTGCAGTACTCCGGGGTGGAAAGGATGCTGCCAGCCGCCACCTTTCTTCGGGCCTGGGCGCAGGTAGCACTGGTCATCAGAGACGTGGGCAACACCACCAGGATCAGCCAGCAGGACCGAAAGAAACTACACAACCACCTCAGGGTGGCCAGGGTGAGTAAACAGCACTGTACCCTGGCACTAACCCCCGTTCCCCCCCCCCCCCCCCCACTGAACCCTCACCCGGCATCACACACCGGCACCCATGACGACCACCATGACCAGGTGTCCTGGCCACTGAATCCACCAGTTATCTACCCCCTGGATGCATGAGTCAGACTGTCAAACACTGTGCATTTTCTGTTTCCCCGGTCCCCCTTGAGAAGGCTGAACATGATCACCGTGGACCGGAGAAGACTGGAGGGGGACCACCGGACCCGCAGCCCCTCACCGCAGCAGAACAGAGGACACTGAAAATGGTCAGAGGGCCCATAGAAAGGGCAGTCACCAGGGCGGAACTCGGCATCGGGCGAGGAAACGAGACCCAGCTGAGTTGCTGTACCCCATGGCACGTGTCACTCCCCCTCACTACCACCCACCCCATACCCACACCACACCAACCACCAGCCCATCACCCTCCCAACCACCACTCCCACACCCACCAACACCAGCACGCACACCATTGCCCCCCCCCCCCCCAACAATCCTCCATACATACATCACATCCACCACCAGCACACTATATGATGTCGGACACTTTCCATACCCCTCACTCTCCCTCAGCAGCCACGGTGCCTGTTTCATGATTTTTTAAAACACAAGTGAACCTCGCCGTCGGGAATTCCCCCCCCCCCCCCCCCCCCCCCCCCCCCCCCATGGAATTGCGGAGGCCCAGGAGCATTGTGATTTGGCTTGAACCTGGCACCCGCCAAGATTTCGGTGTCAAGACCGATTCTCCGCCCAGTCGCTTTTCCCGATTTCAGTATCGGCCAACGGAGAATCCCTCCCATGGACAATGTTGGAACAGGTTAATCTTCCTTAATCGTAGAATTCACGTCATTTCGAGAAGAGCCTGCAGAACCTGTGACCAATTTGTTCTGCAATGGAGAGAAAATGGAAAGAACGCAAAACTAGCAGATGGAATTGCTGAGTTGGTGATTGCATCCACTCCCATGGATGCCTTCCAGAAAGATCTGCTAGACACGCTCAAAATATAGAGCATCAAAGAGTTACTCAAGGACGGACGTACAAAGTGATCCTCTTAGGTTGATGCACCTACAGGTCTTAATGAAAACCCAATCGTTGATGCACTCATTAGAATACCCAAATCTAGAAGAGATATGAAGATATGGCTTTCTGCTTGCTCAATCCTGCAAGGTATGGCAATGGCAGTGCATGAGAGCAAAGGCTGATGCAGCTACAAAGAGCCATGCACTGATCCATACAGACCATACACAACCTTCCAGCATGAAGAATGACCATCCACTATCCTGTCAGAAACATATACAAACCAGATTGACAAACCAGAAAATACCACAATGTGCATAAACAGATGATAAGCGGTGAACACATGTTCACACTCAATTTTGTTGAAAACATAGACAATGCTGCACATCCAAAGCATTTGTCAAGATTGGAATTATTTGTCCTCAGAAATTTATTCATTACTGACCAAGATTGACACAGGGGCAAATGGCAACATGTTACCACTGCGGAGTCTAAAGAAAATGTATTCACAGACATGGAAGACCATGGTAAAACCTATTACTCCACAGGTCCTATGATTTCATTACACATAAAGGCACACAGTGAAGTGTAACTGAGGAAAGGTCTGATCTATTGCAGCTCCACAACAATCGTACAGTCCTATCGCATCGAGGACAAGATCCCAACTGCAACCAGGAACAGAATCCAAGAATTTCAATCCCACAGATCCATGCGAGCAAATACAAAAAACCTCCAGACAAGGTCACCATTACAAAATCTGGGTGTGCCTCTTTGCATTAGAGACTCATACATTAACCTGTCCTATACACTTATTGAATGAACATGTATTGTCAGTACTTTATATTCTTTGAAAAGGGGGGGGGGAGTATCTTTAAAAAGATAAGGGATGTGGTAATATGCTTTTAAGGGATAGCAACTTGACATCGCTAGAAGGAAAATGTGTCATGTGATTCAGTCTTAGTTTCACATTTGCTTTTGGGCAGAGCACATTTGCACACGCGTACACACACACAGCTCTGCGACTGATGTCTTCAACCTTTAAGTAAATTTTCTGATGCGCCTCATATAAATGAACAAACCCACAACATGTTTACGTAATCCCGTATAAGTAACTGATGCCTATATATCAGTATAACAATACAGCAAGAGCAACCTATAAGCTTTCCTGTGATTGACACATACAACTGCCAGGTTATTAGCAGGTTTCTTCAAAGGAAAAGGGATATAAAGTGGAAAAAAAACTGCGGATTCAAGAAGAGATATAACCAAGGGCAGAAGAATTGAAGAGACAGAGAAGTAACAAGAATAAATGTGAGTAATATGAGAAATGTGTACGCCCCATTACAGATGCTCTAATTAAAGCATAATGGTCTTAATGTATTATTCATTTATGCAAACACAAATATAGTTTATGTCTTTGGAAGTGTAAAATTACAGATGCACTATATTTGTATTTGGATCTGGTTTTAAATTTGATCATTTGCATCTGATTTGGGGGCTTGTCTTGTCTCTGATTTGTTGAATAGGCTGGACAGACCAGAGCAGAGGCATCTCATTAGAAGCCTGATTATTCTAGTTTAGATATATTTTATATACTCATTCCTCCAGATGTGACTGTTACATCATCCTCCTGGCTGATCTCTGGAATTCTACAAATTCCAGGTCATATTAAACCCCGCCCAATGGTGGGATTTTCCACCCATGGCATGTTTTGTGGCAGCAGGGGCGGCCCACAATTGGCCGGTGGTAGGATCTTCTGGTCCCGCCGCTGTCAACAGCGTTTCCTATTTTTCGCACCCTCCGCTGCCAGGGGACTTGCGTCGGGGGCTTGCCTTCGGCAGAACTGGACAATCCCGCTGGCCGGAATGGCCATAAAATCCCTCCCCGTGTCTTAACTGGAACCAAGACCCATTCACCTCTCATCCCTACAATCGCTGACCTACATTGTCTCCCTGGTTTTCAAATCCCTATAACCCCCAGAGATATCGATGTTCCTCTAATTCCGGTTCCTTCAACATCCTCAATTTTAATCATTCCTACATTGTTGGCCGTACCCTCAACAGCCTTGGCCCTATATTCTGAAATTCCCTCTGTACGACTCCCCACGTCTCAGTTTTCTCCTTTAAGATGCTCCTTAAGAACTACCTCTTTAGCCAATCCTTTGTTCATCCGACCCAATATCGCTTTATGTGACTCAATGTCATATTTTGTTTTTAAATGTTTGTGTGTTGGAATATTTTATTATACATAATCTGTTAGATTTTATGGAGGAGGTGGAGGGAAAGTTGACCCCAAAACGGCCAACTTTATAAAAAGCCACACCTTCGTGATATCATGTTCCAGGCGACCTAAATGAGCTGAGAGTCAGATCTCTGCTCCTTCGAGGAGCAAGTCCCATTCTCGAGACCTACCGGACAATCTGATTGGCCAGCAGCTCTAGCCATCCCAGCAGCAGCAGAACTCAGTAGTGAACACTGCCGGGAATGGGGCCAAGCATGCTGGGGGTGGGAGAACAATCCCAACCTCTCCAATCTATCCTCATAATTGCCCTTATTTAAGTTTAAAATACTCGTCTTGGAACCAATCTTCTCTCCTTCAAACTGAATGTAAAATTCATCATATTATGATCACTGCTACCTAGGGGTGCCTTCACTATGAGGTCATTTATTAATCCGATCTCATTGCACAATACCGGGTCTATTATAGCCTGCTCGCTGGTGAGCTCCAGAATGTGCTGTTCTCAGAGACTATCCCAAAAACATGCAATGAAATCTTCATCTCCTCTTCCTTTGTCCATCAGATTTTTCCAGTCTATAAGTAGATTTAAATCCCCCATGATTATCGCTGTAGCTTTCCAACAAGCTCCTATTATTTATTCCTTTATTCTCCACCTGGCCATGTGGGTACTGTTAGGGGACCAGTCTTGCAGATCCCACAGGTGAATTCTTGCCGTATCATTTTTCATCACTACCCAAACCGTTTCTACAGCCTCGTTATCTAAACTTCGGTCATCCCTCCCTATTATGCTAATACCACCCCATGAGCATTATCCACTCAGGTAAGGCACAATATATAGATTTTGGCAAACGTTATTAAAATGAAGGAACCCCCCCCCCCCTTTATATTAATACTGGCTCAGGATTATGGGACAATATCTCTGGCCCCATTCCCTCGGGTGCCTGACAACCTCCCCACTCAAATCACAGACATACACTCTAATGTGGCCATTTCCTCTTCATCCTGGGGCCTCCTTAAAAGTCCCGGCAGTGTTCACTACTGGATTTTCAGAATAATAATTTTGATTGTCACAAGTAGGCTTACATTGCAATGAAGTTACTGTGAAAAGCCCCTAGTCGCCACAATCCGGCGCCTGTTTGGGTACACAGAGGGTGAATTCAGAGTGTCCAAATTACCTAACAGCACATCTTTTGGGACTTGTGGGAGGAAACTGGAGCACCCGGAAGAAACCCACGCAGACACGGGGAGAACATGCAGACTCCGCACAGACAGTGCCCTGGCTGGGAATCGTACTGGGACCCTGGCGCTGTGAAGCCACAGTGCTAACCACTGTGCTAACGTGCTGCCCTAGTTCTGCTATTGCTGGGATGGCTCAAGCTGCTGGCCAATCAAATTGTCCGGTAGCTCCCGAGAATGGGTCTTGCTCCCTATAAGGATCAGAGGTCCAACCCTCAATTGAAATGAATGGTTGATGCTCTATGTATTTTGACAAATGTGTTACTTTCCCCTTGTCTAAATCTGGTCAATTCAGATTCAAGTTAACAAGTGGTTGGCATTCTGGCTCAAATTGATGTGTAACTTTATTTTTGAGCCTCTGTCTGAAAGAACTGCGAAGACTGTCACATTTTACTGAGTTCCTATGTATATTTACTGTGATGTTAAATCCTAAATATTGTCCCAGTTCCCATTTTCTTGCAGGAGAATTGAAAGGTATGTGGCCTGCTGTTGATTTTTCCTCACAATGTAAGGCATCACTCCCTCGTGGAATCTACTTCCATACAGACAGAGACTTGTTAAATTTGCATTTTTATCAGCACATCCTCTCCTGTGTCACCACAGACTTCAATACATTAACAAAAGAAAGCATATTTTTTAAGTGCACTCTACATAAATAAAATAAGAATTCATTTCAAAGACATTTTACAACTATGTGAATCTCCTGGAGTTTATCAGATAGCTGCTGGATGACTATCAGTCTTGCTTCATAAAATGTAAATCCCACTGCTGAGGATTACATATTAGCTAAATTTTTGATATAGAGTTACATGAGAGAAGAGGAAACCCAGGTTCCTGTTTCAAAACAGCACAACATTGATTAAAACGTAATAGAACGAGAATTTGAAGTTGAACTCTTGTCGTAACTTCATTGAAGCCTACTCGTGACAATAAGCGATTTTCATTTCATTTCATTTCATACTCTTGCTCTCTTGCTGGTTAGCACCAAATTAAGAACGTGAAAGATGAAATGATACAGTTCTAATCATGCCCTGTGTGGATCCTGGGGACCGAGGGAAAATGGTTTATCCAGGTACATTTTATTCCTGATAAACTTGTAACTCATTTGCCAAGAAATGTTATACTTGGCAAAGGATAACAAAGCGCAGATCAAATAAGCCAATTTGAACATCTTTGATTCACATCCTGTTTAATTGTTAATTCATCAACTCCAACAAAATTCAAACCCCAATTGGAAACACTTATGGAATTGGTGAATGCAATGAGTCATCGTGCTGCCTCAGCTCAGTTGGTTGGACAGCTCTTCCGTGATGCAGAGTCACGGCAACAGTGCTGGTTCAATTCCTGTACTGGCTGAAAGCCCCGCCTTCTCAACCTTGCCCCTCACCTGAGGTGTGTTGACCCTCAGGTGAAATCACCACCAGTCAGCCCTCTCAGAAAAGGGGCGAGCAGCCTATGGTCCTCTGGAACTCTGGCGACTTTCACTTGGGGCTGGTTCAGCTCATTTGGCTCACTCCAGCTGTCTAGGTCCGACATGAAAAGTGGCAAGGTGTCCAATTCATACCAGCCCCTGATCTCAGGAACATGGTGCAAAACCACTTTTCAGATGGCAAGGTCTGCTTCACAGGTGCCACAAGTAGGACCAGTGGAAGATATATTCATGCCACACTTAGGTGCTCTAGGTGGTTACTGTTCATGGTTTCTGGGCACAGGCACATGACCCGACCAAGTGGAGATAGTTTTATTCTGCAGTGACTTTCTAGATTTGAGAGCAGATATCTCAAAGATGCCCAGCAACAATATATTCCAGCTCATTCAGCATACTGAAGAAAAAATTCTTTACAGCAAAGTAGTTTGGCTTTTAGAAACCCACAATTTAACCATCACGGTCTCTCCTGGTTGGTGGTCAGCAAATCAAATGTAGTTATTTCTTCATCGACATCAACAACATCAACTTGTGTTTATATAAAGCCTTTTGTGTAATAAAACAGCCCAAGATGCTTCACAGGAGGGTTATAAAACAAAATATGACAACAGGCCAGTGAGAGTTCGGGGCAGATAGCCAGACGATTGGTCAGAGAGATAACTTTTAAGGGGTATCTTTTAAAGGAAGAGAGTGAGGTGGAGAGGTTTTGGAGAGGGAATATCAGAGAGGGAATTTTAGAGAGGGAATTCCACAGCTTAGGATCCAGGGGCGGGATTCTCCAACCCCTCGCCGGGTCGGAGAATCGCCGGGGGGCTGGCGTGAATCCCGCCCCTGCTGTCTCCCGAAGTCTCCGGCACCAGAGATTCGGAGGGGGCGGGAATCCTGCCGTGCTTGTCGGTGCACCCCCCCCCCCCCCCCTCCCCCTGGCGATTCTCCGGCCCGCGATGGGCTGAAGTCCCGCTGCTGTCATGCCGGTCCCGCCGGCGGGAATCAAACCACCTACCTTGCCGGCAGGACCAGGCAGCGCGGGCGGGCTCCGGGGTCCTGGGGGGGGGGAGCGGGGTGATCTGGCCCCGGGGGGTGCCCCCACAGTGGCCTGGCCCGCGACCGGGGCCCACCGATCGGCGGGCGGGCCTGTGCCGTGGGGGCACTCTTTTCCTTCCGCATTCGCCATAGCCTTCACGATGGTGGACGTGGAAGTGACCCCTACCCTGCGAATGCGCGGGGATGACGTTAGCAGCCGCTGACGCTCCGGCGCATGCGCGGACTTCCGCCGGCCAGCGAAGTCCCTTCGGCTCCAGCTGGCGCCAAAGGTCTTTCCCGCTGGTCGGCGGGGCGCCAATCACTCCGGCGCAGGCCTAGCCCCTCAAGGTTAGGGCTTGGCCCCTAAAGGTGTGGGGAAGTCCGCACCTTTGGGGCAGCCCGACACCGGAGTGGTTCACGCCACTCCATCCCGCCGGGACTCCCTGCCCCGCCGGGTAGGGGAGAATCCCGGCCCAGGTAAAGGAAGGCACAACCACCAATATTGGATCGTTTGAGATCGGGGATTCTCAAGAGAGCAGGATTAGGAAAATGCAGAGATCTCAGAGGGTGTTGGGCTGTAGGGGGTCATAGAGGTAGGTTCAGGCCCTGGAGAGATTGGAGAACAAGGATGAGAATTTTAAAATCGAGACATTGCTGAACTAGGAGTCAATATAGGTCACTGAGCTCAGGGTGATAAGTGAACAGGATTTAGAGTGAGTTAAGACGCAGGCAGCAGAGCTTTGGATGATGTCAAGTTTATGGAGGGCTGAATTGGGAGGCCGGCCTGGGCTGCATCAGTGGAATAGTCTGATCTCGAGGTAACAGAGACATGGATGAGGATTTAGCAACAGATAAGCTAAAGCAACACACAATGCTACCAAGCTAAGTTTTACATGTGGATTTGTGTTCATTTGATCATAGTTCCACTTAATTTGGTTAATTGTGGACCAACAAGCATTATTCAATTTAAGTTGTAATCTGTTCAAAGTTCTTCCAGCTGAGAGAGCTGAATGTTAGACGTACAATCAGTACTAAATCTGTCCACATTGATACCATCAATCCAGACTGAGTTTTGACAGTGTGCATAAGCTTCACTGATAATCCACATTTTCATCAGCTACCTCCAATATGACGGTATTGTGATATAGAAATTAAGTCAGGAGTTAGGGGCAAAAGTATAAAGCTTTTCCACTTAGCGCCTGGAGTAAAAATCTCAGAATTGGGCAAGTCTTAAAATTGGAGAAAATAAATTGTGAATAAATCATTTCATTTTTATCATGTTAATCTGAAAGGTAAAACATTCAAATTGTTAATTTTCCTTCACATTTCCAAATTATTTATGTTAAACATAAGAACCTTAGTTAGACGTAACTGAGATGATTGTGTAGTCTGTCTCTCGGCCCATATTTTGTTTTGTTCCTTGTCCCTTTTCATCTCTTTGTGCTTTACATCATCACCCATTTTGTCATTCACTCTCTCCTGCCTTCCACCTCATTACGGACATTCCCTTTTGCTCTTTCCTTCTCTCGGGGGCGGAATTCTCCGCTCCCGCGATAAATCAGGAAAGCCATCGTGAACTCGGCCAAGTTTCATGTCGGCCTCGGAGGCCGCTCCTCTCACCTTATTCACCCCCACCTGGGGGGCCAGGAGCGGCCCTCCGTAAATCTCGGCCGCCGGGCCTTGACGCTTGCGTCAAGGCGGCGCGCCGAGAATGACGCGATGGCAGCGCCTAAGTGACGTCAGCCACGCATGCGCAAGTTGGCCGGCTCCAACCCGCGCATGCGCGGCTGACGTCACGACGGCTGACGGCTCAAACCTGCGCATGCGCGGTTGCCATCTTCCCCTCCGCTGCCCCGCAAGACGTGGCAGCTTGATCTTGCGGGGCGGCGGAGGGGAAAGAGTACTTCCCTTTGAGACACCGGCCCGACGATCGGTGGGCACCGATCGCGGTCCAGTCCCCTCCCGAGCACGGCCGTGGTGCTCACTCCCGTCTCCGCCCCCCACAAGCTTCAAACCAGCTTTTGGCGCCATGTTCACGACGGCAGCGACCAGGTGTGGTTGCCGCCATCGTGAACCGGTCGCGAACGGCAGGCCGCTCGGCCCATCCGGGTCGGAGAATCGCTGGTCACCGTGAAAAACGGCGAGCGCCGATTCTTCCAAGAGGGGGGTGGGAGAATCGCGGGGGGCACTAGGTGGGCGTGCCGTGAGTCGCCCGGCCCTCCCGCGATTCCCCACCCGGCATGGGGAGCGGAGAACTGGTCTCAGTTCACCTAAAACATGCAACCCCCGCCCCCCCAAACAGCGTGTTGTCTGGCGATGGAGGCGGCTTTCCATTGGTGCTGGCAGGATGTTCCGGTCCAACTAATGTTTTCCATGGCTCATCTATTTTGCCTCCAGGGAATCTGCCACAGTGGGGGGTGGTGAGCCGCCTTCGGCCGGACCTCGAAATGCAGGAAAATCCCGCCCCGTGTTACATCTCTATTTTTTCCCAATTCTAAAAAATGATCATCGGCCGCAATTATTAACTGTGTTTCTCTCTCCACAGGAGCTGCCTGACCTGCTGAATATTTCCAGCATTTCTACATCTCCAGTGTCTGCAGCATTTTTACGCATGAAAGACTGGAGAAGGGAAAGGATAGTTAGTAAACTGTATGTAATGGACCAATCCTCTTGATACCAGCGATAGGGAGCATACAGTCTCCAAGAGGATTCTGTTAGCTTTGGTTCACAGAGTGTATCAGTTCCACGACCCATTAAGGTTTATTAAAAAGCAAGAAGTGGATGGGGGCAAGTACTTACAGCTGAAAATAATCACTAAAAGTCGTCTTTCTCTTTAATGAGAAAAGGATCTCAAAGATGCTTATTACGATATGCCCTTTCTTTAGCTTGTTCTTTGTGTGGTAGTGAGATGGTGTACTGTATAGCTGAGGTCTGCAAATCCATAGATCACTGTCATATTTTGACTAGTGAATACAAGCAATCAACTAGTAAAGTGCAGCAGTGAGTAAAAGCTATTGAGGATACTAAACTCTGTGAGAGAATCAATGGTTCCTGTCACTCTGCCATAAAGAAAATGAGGTAGGTGTCCTTGACCTGTTTGCTGTGTCAATTCAACACTGAAAATATTTGACAATTCACTTAACAATTGTGGCAGTTGCACTTCCCCCTGCCTCGTTAGTGTATAATAAGTGTAATGCAGTTGGGAGCTGTTGAAAGCTCAGTGCTGTCTGAAATGGACAGAATGCCACTGTGGAAAAATAGCTGCCCATTCTGAACATTGACCATCCACTTCTTCCTACATTCCACAGTATTAAAATAATGAATGGTTTGCACAGCACAAGAAACTACAGATTGCTCTCTAACTGCTGTACTCGAAGCCAAGAGACACATTTGCCGTTTGCTTTGTAAAACCGAGAGCCTTCCTTTTAGGTGGAATCATGGAACCGAACAGCAAAGGAGGAGTGCATTCAACTCTTTGGGTCTGTGCCAACCTTTAAGAAGAACTCTACTGAAAACCCAAAGAACAAATAATAAACATTATGCCCTTTCTTATCCTGACTAATTTTTAAATGAGTATTTATTAACTGCTGTCGTTTTTAAAAGAAAAATGGGCACCTAGTTCTTGTTTTGTTGTTGTTTTTTAATATTTTACAATACCACACATTGTTATTCTATAAGTTGATGGTAGGACGGAGCCTTGTTCCTGGTTCCACCAACGCTACTTTTTGAAGGGCATGTTAAGCATTCCAAAGGTCTACGTGACTCTTCCAAATAAGCTGTTAATAATTTGTTATTCGAGTAACTCCACTTGGGTGGCAAAATAAATAAATAAAGGTACACGTAACAGTTCTTCCAGAAATCTGTAATGCAGCCATTGAAGTGAGCAAAAACTGTCTCCCAAATTTCCAAAGATACAGCCAAGCTTTTTGCTGGTCAGAATCATACAAACACGACAATGCAGAAGGAGGCCATTCGGCCCCACCCCCTGAAAGAGCACGCTACTTATGCCCGCTCCCCTGTTACTCCACCTAACCTTTGGACACTAAGGGACAACTTAGCATGGGCAATCCACCTAACTTGCACATCTTTGGACTGTGGGAGGAAACCGGAGCATCCGGAGAAAGCTCACACAGACACTGGGAGAATGTACAAACTCTACACAGAGGTTGGAATTGAACCCGTATCCCTGGTGCTGTGAGACAGCAGTGCTAACTACTGGGCCACCGTGTAGCCCCCTATGCCACCATCCTGCCCCAAGTAAATCCCACATTGGTCAGAGCGGTGATTCAGAGTGCACACTATGACAGGAACCTGTCTGATTTTCAGATCCAGTGTGTCTGGAAGTGGACCAAGTAAAATACACCCCACACATTCTCAAAATAATCTGTCACAGAATTTATGAGCATTTCCAGCAGATTTTCATGATGAATGTCTCAAGTTTGTAATATTGCATGACTGAGACAGCTGGAGTTGCTGGGTGAAATATTCTAGTTAGATGAGGGTATGAGAAGAAAGGAAACTTTTTGTACTGAATGCACAATCCCAATCAAACCTCCGAGTTTGATTGGGGGCAAGCACACCCTTCAAAAGTTTATCATAAGCAAATGCCTTGTTGATTGTAATTGGACAACAACATTGGTGCTGCTAAGAATGGACAGTAGCACATTTTTTCACTCATGAGTGCTCCAATTGAAATTAAAGCATTCTACTGATTGGTACATGAAGATTATCAGCATTACTAGTATACCAATGTTTATTCTCCACACGAGCCTCCTCCCATTCAACTACCTAATCTCATTGGAGGGGAAGATTTAGAGGGCAAATTTACAAAAGATGGCGTTGAAGCGTGGCGACTCTGTGCGAGCTCTCCCAAACAGATCCTCTTTTTACTTATCTCATAATAGTACTAATCTTTTCTTTTTGTTTCCTTTTCTTTTCATGTACTTAACGATCTGTTGAGCTGCTCACAGCAAAATACTCTTCACTGTACCTCGGTACACGTGACAATAAACCAATCCAGATTAATGGAAAATATAGGAGAGGGAAGCAGAGGAGAAAATGGATGATGGATATAGTGGACTGGGTGCAGTTGGCCAATGTGGAGTTTGCAAGGACAGCACAAGACAGACAGAGGTGAAGGTCCATGTTAGTCAACTATCTGGGAAGAAGAAGACACCAACAAACAAATTAATTGTCTGGAGCAAAGTGAGGGATTTGGGCACTAAACCCTTTTCAAATGGTTGACTCTTAATGAACCTCAGAAATGGCCTCACAAGTCACTCAGTTATAGCTCAAGGGCAATTAGGAATGAGCAATAAAATGCTGGCCTTGTCACCAAATCCCACATCCAAAGAATGAATTGAAATAACACCTGGCTTTATTTCAATTCATTCTCTGGATGTGGGCATTGCTAACAAGGCCAGCATGTTATTGCTCATTCCTAATTGCCCTTGAGATATAACTGAGTGACTTGTGAGGCCATTTCTGAGGTTCATTAAGAGTCAACCGCATTACTGTGGGTCTGAAGTCATGTATAGGCCAGACTGGCTAAGAACAGCAGTTTTCCTTTCCAAAAGGACATTAGTGAACCAGTTGGGTTTTTATGACAATTTGGTAGTGTTATTGTCACCGTTACAAGGAATAGCTTTTCATTCAAGATGTTATCTAATTAACTGAATGTAAATTCCACAGAAGCTGTGGTGGGATTTGAACTTATGTCTCTGGAGCATTATCCAGGCTTCTGGATTACCAGTCGAGTAACATAAACGCTCTGCTGCTGTGCCCCAGAATGGTGTCAATAGTCCTGTGAGTCTCTCGGTGCCATTTCAAGGCCATTACCACCTTTGTAACACCAGGCAAAGAGTTTTGTGTCAGCATCAGCAGATGAAAGAGTTATCCAGATACTGTGTCCACGTAATCAGCTTCATAGCACTAGAACAATGAGCCTTATAAAACACAAAGTTGAACATAGCATTCTAGAACTAATGTCGAGACATGGAATTCTATCATTCTTGAAACAGACTTTTAAAAAATGCAGCTTTTCAAAGGATTGGCTCTGGACTAAAGATGTTGCTGTAACCCTTGTGAACTAAACAGGCAAAGCTGAAATTGAAGCAGTTTCCACTATCGTTCTTATAACCTCCGAGGTCCTTAACAGCAGAGTTCAGATGTAGTATTGCATTCCCTTGCTGTTCTAGAAATTTAACAAACATTCCTGCAACTTCAAAACATTTAAAAAGTCTGTGTGCAGCCACGTGCAAGAAAAAACACCGAGGAGTTTCAGTTGATTGTGTACAAGCGACATTTGGCCAACAATCAGATTAACAATGAATGTTCATTTGGAAAGGTTCTGTCTGAGTGTTTGAGATATGAGAAAACCAGTGTTTTGTTTCCTGCAAGTTTTCTTTTAATGCTAGCAATGAATGCCACTGTCACACTCCAAAGTGCTGAACACTTTCTGCTTAACTGATCACAGTGAATAAAGTAAGTAAGACAGGCCCTTGCAAGTTCTAAAATAAATAAATTTAATAAAGCAAACATAATTACTGGCACTGGCAGTGCAGATTTGCTCAGCAGTATTGCACCAGCCTATATTATTTATTAAAAAGGCAATGTCTGAATTATGAAGAACTTTTATGATTTGAAGGAAAATCGTACTTTGTAGGCATATTATCCCTTCAGACTGCCTTTAAAGATGAATGTTTCAACATGTTCCAAATTACAACCATGTCAGGACGATGTTAGTCCCATAAATTACCATAAAGAAATTAAAAGCAATGTTTAAAGCAATAATGTAAATACCGTCTGATTCGAAATTTCAGTGGGGCTGTTACAACCAATTATTTGGGGTGGTACGGTGGCACAGTGGTTAATACTTTTGCCTCATAGCGCCAGGGACCCGGGTTCAATACCGGCCTTGGGTGACTGTGCGGAGTTTGCATGTTCTCCCCGTGTCTGCATGGGTTTCCTCCGGGTACTCGCGTTTCCTCTCACAGCCCAAAAATGTGCAGGTTAGATGGATTGGCCATGCTAAATTTCCCCTTAGTGATCAAGAGGTTAGGTCAGAATAATAATCTTTTATTGCCACAAGTATGAAGTTATTGTGAAAAGCCCCTAGTCGCCACATTCCGGTGCCTGTTCGGGTAAGCTGCTATGGGAATTGAACCCACGCTGCTGGCCTTGCTCGGCATTACAAACCAGCTGTCTAGATTATGGGGAGAGGGCGAGGAAGTGGGTTGAGATAGAGTGCTCTTTCAAAGGGTTGGTGAGAATCGATGGGTGATGGCCTTTTTCTGCACTGTAGGGATTCTATATTTCTATCAAATTACATGGGATTACAGAGATCATACAGCTGAGAAACAGATTATTTGGCCGAATTAGTCTGTGCTGGTGTTTATATTTCACACCAGACTCCCCCAACCCCATCTACCTGACCTCGGGCTGGGATATTCTGCGTCGTCCTGCCTCCAGGATCTTCCAATCCCACTGAAAGTGGGCAGAATTTTACCTTTTTTTGTGACAGCGGGAGGGAAAAGCAGTGTTGAAGCTGTTAGTGCAAACGGCAGCTTTCTCTGCCACATTGTTAGAAACATATGATGCAAAGAACTTCAATGGGGTAGTCTCACAACATCATGCTGGAGAGGCAAGCTCTGATTGTGCCCTCCTCATCATCAACTTAATTTTTAAAGCCATTTTTAAAGGCTGTCATAGTGCACAAAAGTTAAAATGGAAGCCCTCCCCTCCCTCGCACATACCCCCACACAATCCCACCCCCGGCACTGCCTCTGGCACTGGCCTGTGACGCTGACCGAGCACTACCCCATGCACGTCCTGGGCACTGCTCCCTGTCACTGCCCCTTGGCATTGACCACTGGCATTGTCCGGGCTTGACCCTCTCCTGCAATGCATGGTGCACTCACCTGAGTGAGACCTCTGAGAGGTCTGCTCACTGATTCAAATTGATTATCTCACCGTGGCCTCTGAGAAGAAGCCTCATAGAATCCCTACAGTGCAGAAGGAGGCCATTCTGGCCATTGTGTCTGCACTGGCCCTCTGAAAGAGCACCTTACCTAGGCCCACTCTCCCGTCCTATCCCCATAACCACACCTAACCTGCACATCCTTGGACACCAAGGGGCAATTTAGCATGACCAATCCATCTAACCTTCCCATCTTTGGACTGTGGGAGGAAACCGGAGCACCCGGAGGAAACCCACGCAAACACGAGGAAAACGTGAAAACTCCGCACAGTCAGCCAAGGTCTCCCTGGTGCTGTGAGGCAGCTGTGCTAACCGCTGTACCACCATGCTGCCCCGGGGGGGGGGGGGGGGTGATGATCAGGCATAGAAGCCTGATAATGAGATTCAAATTTATTATTTTGATGTTCCCGACGTTGATCATAGGGATTCCCGTTATGTCACGGGTGGGGGAGAATGAACAATCGTGGAGAGACTTCCCATCGATGTAAAACACAATTTGGGCCTCTCATGAGATTTTCTGTCCCGTCACCAAACCCACCCTAAAGAAATGAGATCACAAAATCTCAGCCAATGGCTGGCTGGCTTGCCGCATCCCATGCAGTGGGTCCTACCCCGTGGTGATCGGGAGCCCCAGCCTCGGTCTTTCAGAAAATCTTTCTATTCCCTTTTCTCTCACATACCCGTCTAGTTTCCTTTTGAAAGTAGCTAAGCTACTTGCCTCAATAATTTCCACATTCTAATCACTCTGAATAAAGAAATGTCTCGATATTTCCCGGCTGTATTTATTAGTAACTGCCTTGTATTTATGGCCCCCAGTTTAGATTCTCTCAAAGTAGAAACAGTCTCTCGATTATCGACCCTGTACCATTAGAATTTTAAAGACCTCAAACAGGCCAAATATAAGTCTTTGTTCTTTTAAATACAAAAAAAACTCTATTATTCCTCAATACTGTAAATTTCCACGTTCTATCAAAATAAGTCTGGGCACCTTCTATTACCACAAAAAAATCCTAACCTAACAGCACGGCTTTGTGATCAGATGAGTCTTTGTGTTTTGTACAAAGCTGGTTGCATCATGATGGTTACACCCTTGTTCATGTGGATTATAGAGACATGCATCCTCCCTTTGCCTGCCCTTCAGTGAATAAAATGTGTTGTATCTTATTATGGTTCTACAAGGATACTTCTGACCAAACAGGCAAGTGAGGGATCTATGCGATACTGTAGTGATCAAATTAGCAAGCTCAATGTCAAGCTGATTAATTGATTTAATTTACCGATTATGATTACACAGCGCAAGCTGCATTTTTAAACCTGTGAGCTGAAAACTCATACACACAACGGTTCTGTTACCTGTTGCCAAGTTCTACTGCTGTCTTTGCAAAAGGTTTTCCATTTTCCCCAATCGCAACCATTTTACAAAAGGAGCTCATGTCACAATTTTCAGCCGGAGTAAACAACAGCTTATTAGTAGTCGTAAGGGCAGAAATAAAAAGACTGGGAAGAAATATCATTTCAAGGAGAGACAGTGGTATAATGCTCATGTCACTGGGTGAGTAATCAACTCTTAAGTGCCCTCTGAAATAGCCCCGCCAGCCACTCAGCCCAAGGGCAATTAGGAGTGGGGAGCAAATGCTGGCCTTGCCAGTGACATCGAATCCTGTAAAAAGAATATATTATTTCCTTTAACAGTGCTGCGAAAAAATATAAATATTATGGTCCAAAAGCATTTTACAGTGAAAGAAGTACTTTTAAAGTGTAGTCACTGTTTGCAACCAATTTGCACGCAGCAAGCTCACTTGCATCGCAAAGTGATAATGACCAGATACATTTTTTAGGTGATGTTGATTGACGAATCAATATTGACCAGGTCGTGAAAGGTGCCTCTCTTGTTCTTCTTTGAAATATGACCATTTGGGCTGGTTTAGCACAGGGTTAAATCGCTGGCTTTTAAAGCAGACCATGGTAGGCCAGCAGCACGGGTTCAATTCCCATACCATATGTGGCAACTAGGGGCTTTTCACAGTAACTTCATTTGAAGCCTACTTGTGACAATAAGTGATTTTCATTTCATTTTCATTCATTTTTGATTTGGTCTTTCATGTCTACCTAAGAAAGCATATAGGATCCCTTAGTTTTAACATCTCCGGCTGAAAAACAACACCTTTGACAGTGCAGTTCTCTCTCAATGCACCTCAGCCTAGATTCCCGTTCTCCAGTTGCTGGGGCAGGACTTAGGCCCACGACCATCTGACTCAGTGGTACATGCACAACCCACTGGAGGATTAGATTTGTGGATTAGCACAATTTACCTTTGGAGCTTTTCAGATTCAGCCTA
This sequence comes from Scyliorhinus canicula, assembly GCF_902713615.1. Taxonomy (NCBI): domain Eukaryota; kingdom Metazoa; phylum Chordata; class Chondrichthyes; order Carcharhiniformes; family Scyliorhinidae; genus Scyliorhinus; species Scyliorhinus canicula. Next base: position 215,082,851 of record NC_052146.1, read on the forward strand.
AACTGCTAGATAAAACTGTTTTTTAACTGCTGGCTGTTAGGGATCCATTTCAAATGTGACTATGATTTCTGTACAACGCTGAGTGGATGTGAGGGCTTTCCCTCAACCTGTGCATCACTCAATACAAAATGCCATTGAGTGCAATGTGGAATTGGCTAAATATTGAAAGGAGGAAACATTCTGAGGCTCTGGGGAAAAGTTGGGAAATGGGCCTAATCGGATAGCTTAAAGTTAGCACAAACACGATAGGCCGAAGGGCAGCTCTGTTTCTTTCTATGATTCCATGAATTGACAGCATTTCTTAGAGCTTGGCCATTCGGGGCTGATATAAGGAAGTACCTCTTCACAGATAGGGTAGTGGAAACATCCGGAGCTCTCTGTTGGAAAAGGCTGAGGGTGGGGAAAGGAGGCTGGAGTTGGAGTTTAATTAAATATTTCAAGATTGATAGATTTCTATTGGGTGAGGGTATTAAGGACTACAGGACAGAGGTACATTTGAAGTGTTGCTATGTCATGAATACCGAGTCCCTTACCTTTCTGAGCACCAAATTCACTATCGGAAAACTAAAGGAAAAATGCATTTGTTGATGGAATTACCACGACTGGGAACAGCATCCCATAACGAGTCCATTGAGCTGGATGGTTCCCGGTGCTCAGCGTGCCGAGAAACCCCGCGGTATCACACAGAACTCTGTTCTTATTCGGGTAGGTTTGGGGCCTCAGCAGGCAACACGTTGAGGAGGCCACGCTTAGTCCTGTTTTCTTCACTGAAGAGTTCCGTTCGCCAGTCCTCCTCAGTGCAGAGGAAGATCGGAATACCATGGGCCCCCAAACACCCAACTCACTTATAGGCCCCCCCCCCCCTCCCCCCCCCCTCCCCCCCCCCCCCCCCCCCCCCCGGCACCCCCCGGCACCCACGCAGGGCCCAATATCTGGCGTGGGAAAAATGGCAGCTTGGCACCTTGACACAGTCAGACTGGCTCCCTGGCAGTGCCACCTGGGCACCTTGGCAGTGTCAGGCTGGCACCCAGGTGGCAGTACCAGGGTGCCAGTTTGGCAGTGCCATATTGCCACCCTGCCCAGAGGGCAAGCATCTGGGAGCTTCTAATCCCCTGGGAGACCCCACATGTGCCATTCCATCTGGTTCCCGTTTGTGTAGACCAGCACTGAACTGTGCTCGCCCGAGGTCTCCGAGGTTAAATCCCAACACTTTTGTTAGATCATGGGAGAGCATATTCGAGTGAGACTAGCTATCTCACTCTAATATGCATATTTACTACAAACTGATCCACCCACAATAGGTGGAATTCACATCGCGACATCTCGCAAGATCACGTTAGATCTCGCGAGGTGTGCCGAGCTGGGCAGATCCCGGAGAAGGGATCACCTGGCGTTTTCCGGGCGTGTCGTACCACCTTTTTGGCGCAACGCGGCTGGTAGATCATGCCTCTGTCTTTTCTTTCTCACGATGCTAACTAGATTGTTGTCTATTTCCAGCATCTTTTATCGTTCAATCACCTCACTTTCACTGATAAAAAAACTATTCACATGTATTGATTTTTAAGAATAAAATATTGAGGTTGAAATTAAATACTTGTCATTGAGTGGCGTCAGAACAGGAGAATGGCGAAACTTCCAACTTCAGCAGTGTTGCGAAAAGGGTAATATTGGATTGTCAGGCAGTTACACAGCCATTCTGACTTTTATGCATTTGATAGTTCCAGAACCACAACTCTTGTTCATTTTTGACTAAGTTGGGAATGTCCAGGTTTAATTTGGGATGAGGGGTTGGCCTTTGATGAGAAGCTGAGTAAATTGGACCTATATTCCCTGGAATTTAGAGGAATGAGAGGCAATCTCATTGAAATGTATTAGATTCTGAGGGGTTTTGACAGGGTGGACACAGAGATTGTTTCCACTGATCAGGGAACCTAAAACATGGGAGCAGAGTCTCAGGATAAGGGGCCGATCATTTCGGACTGAGATTAGTCAAGACCAAGGCAGACCAAGGCAGGCCAGAAGCACGGTTCAATTGCCATACCAGCCTCCCCGAACAGGTGCCGGAATGTGGCGACTGGGGGCTTTTCACAGTAACTTCATTTGAAGCTGACTTGTGACAATAAGCGATTTTCATTTCATTTCATTTTGTTTCAAAGGGTTGTGGATCTTTGGAATTCTCTACCCCCAGTGGGTTGTGGATGTTCCACCATTAAATGCATTTAAGGTTGGGCTCAGCAGACTTTTGGACTCTCTGGGAATTAAGGGAACAGAGATGGGCAGGAAAGTGGGGTTGAAGCCCAAGATCAAATATGATTGTTCTGAATGGTGGAACAGGCTCAATGGGCCAAATGCTCCTACTTCTTATGGTGTTATGACAAAACATCAAGGCTTGGATTTTCTACATGCATGCAGTCTGCCCAAATCTGTTCAAACTAATGTAACAAATCAAGGAATTTCTACTGTAAATTACATATGTTATGTTACAACTTCTCCGCTCCCCATGCCGGGTGGGAGAATCGTGGGAGGGCCGGGCGACTCATGACACGCCGCCCTGGCACCCCCCGCGATTCTCCCACCCCCCGCTCGGCTGAATCGCCTCTCGCCGTTTTTCACGGCGACCGGCGATTCTCCGGCCCGGATGGGCCGAGCGGCCTGACGTTCCTGACCGGTTCACGACGGCGGCAACCACACCTGGTCGCTGCTGGCGTGAACATGGCGCCAAAGTTTTGTTTGTGGCTTGTGGGGGGCGGAGAGGGGAGTGAGCACCACGGCCGTGCTCGGGAGGGGACTGGCCCGCGATCGGTGCCCACCGATCGTCGGGCCGGCGTCTCCAAGAGACGCACTCTTTCCCCTCCGCCGCCCCGCAAGATCAAGCCACCACGTCTTGCGGGGCAGCAGAGGGGAAGACGGCAACCTCGCATGCGCGGGTTGGAGCCGGCAGCCATCGTGACAGCCGCGCATGCGCGGGTTGGAGCTGGCCAACCTGCGCATGCGCGGCTGACGTCACTTAGGCGCCGCCGTCACGTCATTCTCGGCGCGCCGCCTTGACCCAAGCGTCAAGGCCCGGCGGCCGAGATTTACGGAGCGCCAACATGTCGAGTTCACGATGGCCTTACCGATGCCACGCGGGAGCGGAGAATTCTGCCCCAAGTCACATGATCTTTTGCATGGGTATAAAAAATATTGGACAGGATTCTCCGATGGGGCAGGGGCCGGTTTCACACTAAATCACAATTCTCCAGTGCCTCGACAGCAGTGTCAATGTGTTCCACTCCGCATGTACAGTAAACGCGTTGGCATATCATTAATGGGCCTGACCCGGTATTACCCTGGGCCTCCATGATTCTCCACCTCTACGGGGGGGGGGGTTTCACAGTGGTGAGATCCACTTGTGCTTTTAAAAATCGTGAAAAAGGGACCGTGGCTGATAAGGGAGAGAGAGGTGGTACGGAAAGGGTCCAACATGCCATAGTTTGCTGACAGTTGTGCCGCTGGCCATCGCCGGGGGGAGTACTCGGGGTGGCCAGGAGGTGGGCTGTGGGGTTGGGGTGGACAGGCGGACACAGAACAACTTTGCCGCAGCCTGCCAGGCAGCCATGTGGCTGGCCATGCTGCTGACTGCTCACTGTGAACTTAGTGCTATGGGTCGTATGGTTGTTCCCCCAGGGCACACTCCGAGATGCCCTATTGCCCCAGCTGACCTATCAGCGGGATGAGCTCGCTGCAGCGCAACCAGTGCCATATCATTGGCTGGAATGAGTGTGTGTGGGGAGTGGAGTGCTAATATGCAGCTTGTCAGCCTTCTGAGTGTCAATCCCAACCCCAGAGAATCCGACATCATTTTCCATTGGAATCGACCATGTTCTACGTTGCACTGGTTCCCCTCAACGGTGACTGATTCGGTCCAGGTGCGACGCCAGTTTGCTGGCATAGAAGTGCACGAATCCTGCCCTCCGTCAACACTTGGAGAATCCCACCAATTACTTTTGAAATATGACCCTTTTTTAAACTGAATTAGATCTCCCCCAATGGAACTTATAAATGAGTCTATGCGTCGTTCAGTTAACTTCAATTTCAATGATTTTAATTTGGGTTACTCACAAGTGGTGGGTTGCTACTCTGATTAAAAATGCTTATTTTTTACGATGAACCTTTTTCAGCTCTATCAATCAAACTGCACCAAGTTACCATCCTCAAATATATTAAAGAGCATATTTTAATAACATTTGAAAATAAAGAATATATTTCAATGCAAAACTTTTAAAAAATGGGCGGGATTCTCTGACCCACAGCCAGGTTGGAGAATCGCCGGAGGTCGGCGTGAATCCCGCACGCGTCAACTGCCGAATTCTCCGGCCCTCCAAACGTCGGCGAGGCATGAGTCGCGCCGCCCGCTCCAGAATGGCGGGGACCGGTGCGACTCAATGGGTCCCGGGGCTGCCCGAATTCTCCGGCCCACGATGGGCCGAAGTCCCGCTGGTTTTTTGCCTGTCCCGCCAGCATTGATCAGACTAGGTCCCTTACCGGTGGGACCTGGTGGCGCGGGCGTGCTCCGGGGTCCTGGGGGGGGGGGCGCGGGGTGATCTGGCCCTGGGGGATGCCCCTCCTGGCCTGTGATCAGGGCCCACCGATTGGCGGGTGGGCCTGTGCCGTGGGGGCACTCTTTTACTACGCGTCGGCCGTGTCAGCCTCCACGATGGCCGACGCGTAGGTGATCCCCGCCCTGCACATTCGCGGGGATGATATCAGCAGCCGCTGACGCACCCGCGCATGCGTGGACTCTCGCCGGCCGGCGGAGACCCTTCGGCCCTGGCTGGCGCAGCGCCAAAGGCCTTCCACACCGGCAGGCGGAGCGTAAACCACTCTGGCGCCGGCCTAGCCCCTGAAGGTGCAGAGGATTCCGCACCTTTGGGGCAGGCCGACGCCGGAGTGGTTTACGCCACTACGTCCCGCCGGGACCCCCTGCCCCACCGGGTACGGGAGAATCCTGCCCCTTATGTTTGAAGATGGTGGTTCGTGGAAGCCGATTTCACTCGTGCTATTTAGTACGCGAATGAGCTTCAACAGAAACTTTAGCGAAACTTTCATTTTTTTTTCCATAGATTTTACAGTGCAGAAGGAGGCCATTCGGCCAATCGAGTCTGCACCGGCTCTTGGAAAGAGCACCCTACCCAAGGTCAACACCTCCACCCCATCCCCATAACCCCATAACCCAGTAACCCCACCCAACATTAAGGGCAATTTTGGACACTAAGGGCAATTTATCATGGCCAATCCACCTAACCTGCACATCTTTGTGACTGTGGGAGGAAACCGGAGCACCCGGAGGAAACCCACGCACACACGGGGAGGATGTGCAGACTCCGCACAGACAGTGACCCAAGCCGGAATCGAACCTGGGACCCTGGAGCTGTGAAGCAATTGTGCTATCCACAATGCTACCGTGCTGCCCCATTTGTGAAAGTTAGTGCTGCTTTGGGTCAATTTGCGCTTCAATTGTTAATTTCACTCAAAGCCAAAGTCATTCCTTTCCAACAGGTCAGAATCAAAATCTGCAGGTTTCATAGCAAACTCTCTGGTATGAAGGAGAGTGTGAGTTGTTCATATGCTGACCATCTGCTGCTGCTAAAAATGACTTGGTACTTCTAAGATTTCCATGTAATTGCAGCTAGCAGTAAGTGGTGTGGCCCATCAGCTTGCCGTGGAACTGCAAGCAATCACTCTGAACAGCTAATGGCCGCCTTCAGTAACTGGAGACTTTGAAACCTGTTTCTGCTCTGTCGATGAAATGATAAAAGTAAATCAGTAGTAGGGTTTAAATACTACGGGAGCTTGAAGTGCATTGAATGGAAGTTGTGTCGGTACCTGGAGTTTTCTTTTAACTTTACAGATCGCCGTGTGACTGGAAGACTGTGTAATGGTCTCTGTTTTGTTTGTATGACTGCCTGTTGTTAACAGCTAAGGAATGGAACATTTCTCTACTTTGCTCCTGGTGATAACATCAAGCTCAAGATCCTGCATGGGTCAGATACAATGCAAAGTTTCCCCTAGCTCAGTTTAACAAAGTACCCACCTGAAGAATATACTAACTATGCTGTATTTCCAACTGAAGCTCAGCTTTTGGGGCTTCTTAAAGCTTGGTTAACAATTTAGTGTAATTTGCTGCCAGATATGAACAAAATTATATTATGTACCGTATTGTGTATTCTCTGGCAAACTAGAATTAAGATAACTATTCATTTTCACGAGGGAATGTACAAAAGTCCATAATTTTTTAAAATGAATTTAGAGTATCCAATTATTTTTTTTCCAATTAAGGAGCAAATTAGCGTGGCCAATCCACCTATCCTCCACATCTTTGGGTTGTGGGGGTGAAAGTACAAACTCCACACAGACAGTGACCCGGGGCCAGGATCAAACCAGGGAAAAGTCCATAATTTATGTTAATGATTGGATAATTCAAACTGTTAATTACTTGACACAATACATGTATTCAAATCACAGGCTTGTTTGTTGTCTAAATTACCATAGAATGATGCGGCACAGAAGTAGGCCATTTGGCCCATCATGAATATGCTAGCTCTTTAAAAGATCTATCCAATTAGTCCCATTGCCTTGCTCTGTCCCCATTGCACTGCTGTTTTTTTATTCTTCTTCAAGCATTTAACCAATTCCCTCTCTAAAGTTCCAATTGAGTCTACTTTCCTTGTCCTTTTGGGCACTGCATTCCTAAGCACAACAAATTACTGCAAAGAAATATCTTCCTCGTGACCCATCTGGTTCCTTTACGAATAATAACCTTAAATCTCTCCCCTCTAGATATCAACTTTCCTGCAAAATGTCAGCCGTCTGAGTTAAGGAACTTGGAGTTTTAGAACTGGAAGGGAAACATCTTGCAAGTGATCTTCTCAAGATGTTGAAGGTATCAAATGGCATGGGAAGGTTAATGGGCAGGATTTACTGACCAGCCCGCCCCACGTGTGTTTTCCGGCGGTAGAGGCGGCCCGCCAACAGGATTTATCGACCCCGCTTTTGTCAACGGGATTTCCCGGTGACTGCACCACTCATCGACGGGAAACCCGTGCGCTGGCATGGGATCGAAGCAGCTGGTAGATCGCGCCCAATGAGAAATATCACTTCAAATGAAAGGAGGGGATTTTCCTGTCATGTCCAGTCCCAGCAAAAATCAATGGACTTTTGGCTGGGCCACCGAATCTCCCGTGGCGGGTCCCACCATGACGGGGCTGGAAGATCCCTGCCAAAATGTGGGAGTAGAACATTCGGAAAAGTTCAAATAGCGAACAGTAACTGCTACCAATACATTCTTCATCCAGAAAATGATGAAGACAGTGGGACCAACTCTCGGGGCAAAGTGGCCGAGGTAGAAACCCTGGAAATGGGAGACAATTATCGGGGGAGCGTGGGGTTTTTCTGGATATACTAATTAAGTTGTGCAGTTGGATTCTGCATTGGGAGGCTATGGGTGGGATTCTCCATCCTGGCACACCCATTTTCTGGTGTGCCCCCCCCCCCCCCCCCCCCCCCACCGGCAGCGGGATTCTCCACCCCGGCAGCCAGCCAATGGGATTTCCATTGTGGGCACCCCCACACCATTGAAATATCCGCGGGTGTGCGTGCTGCCAGCGAAACGGAGTATCCCGCCGACGGAAAGTCCCATGTTCTCCAACCAGAGCTGAATTGATCCCCCTTAGTCGTAAAGCAGGGTGGAATTCAGTGTTCCTTGTCATGCAAATTTATGTATGGCATGGAATACAGGGGATTCCCAGGGAATCCCGCTATAGGGCTGCCATCTTGAGTGAGCGACCCAATAACAAGGTCCTGCGGCAGGCCACCTCCCCCCCCCCGGCACGGCAAATCGGTCCTGAACCCCTCCCACCATGAATCAGCCTCGATGCCCCCCCTCCACAAATCAGCCCTGACACCCGCCCCCCCCCCCCCTCTCACCCATTGCCCAGCAGCTCCCCACCCCCAGATTTCCCATTCCAAGCACTAAGTGCATTCCAATCACTGAAGCCTGTGATTTCACTAGACTTGACTCTCTTTGACGTGGTCAATGTTTATAAATATTGGGGTTCCACCAGTTCGGCCACTGAAGCGTCAAAGGATATGAACGGATCAAAGCTGCAGATGGTTTTTCGAAGCTGTCAATCACAGACCACTAATCAAAAGCTCTGAATCGCTTGCAGACATTGGATCTGTGGGAACCAGACGCAGACGGAGTTGTTCTCCATCGAGGAATAGACACGTGGAGCTGCAAGGTAAATATTACATAATGCTTCCCACAGCCCCTGTCTGAGCTGCTCTCTAGCTTCCAGATCGGGGTCTCTTTTCTGGTGGGGGGGTGGGAGTCTGTGGGGCACACCCCCCTGCCACAGGACCCCCCACAGGACATCCCTTAGCAAGGGGGGGTCCTGTGGGGGTCTCCCAATTACAGTGTCCCTGTGGGGGGGTCCCCCTGTCATAGTGGTCCCTTTGGGTGTCACTCTAGCACAGGAGTCTATGTGGGGGGGTCCCACTATTACAAGGGTCCCTGTGGGAAAACTTCCATTACAGGGATCCCTGACGAGGTCTCCCTATTATAGGGGTCCCTTTGAGGGGTCTCCCTATGACAGGGATCCCTGAGGGGGGCAGGACGGGGTGTACTTGGGGATGGGAGGGATGGTGTTTGGGCCAATTTGCGGTGCCGGGGGGGGGGGGGGTGGTGTTGGGCTGCTCTGACGGTCTCTACCATCGTGACACTTAGAAACCTTTCCGTTAGCTCGCGCCCTCGAAGACTCATTTGTGGCTGGTTGTTCTGGGAGTTCCATCCCAGCTCTGTCAGTGAGTTCCCCACCATTAGTCACTTTTTTGGCCCAGGGAATCTTCTCCCTGGTCAAGCCCACACTTAGGGCGCGATTTAACGGAATGGGAACAATGTCCCGTAGCGAGCACGATTAGCTGTGTGTTTCCTGGCACTCGCAACGCCGAGAAACACAAGGCTATAAAACGTGACGTGCATTTGATAAAGGACCTCAAAGGACCTCAAAGACAACTAGTCTTTGGACTGCCAGGGTGCCAGGCTGCCCAAAGACTAGTTGTCTCGCTTTAATATGCAGATTTGCCCCACATCCCCCGAAGTGATGTTGCCCCACTATGGGGTCGTTGAGGCCCAGGCACCCCCCCCCCCCCCCCCCCCCATCCCCGTTTTCAGGCCTTCCCACACCCACTTTGGGCAAAACCCCACTTCCAGGACCCATACCCTTTATCCCCTCAAACCTTCCAGAGGCCTCTTCATACCCGCCCAACAACCCCCCCCACCCTTCACACCCTCCTCCATCCTCCTTGGCAGTGCCACCTTCGCACGTGGGCACCAGGGTGCCAGGGTGCAGTGCCAAGGTGCCAGGCTGGCAGTGCTAAGGTTTCCACTTTTAAGGGGGGGGGCAGGAGACTCTCTGGGTGCCATTCCGCCTGATCCATATTTGTGTGGACAAGTACAGCCCGGCTGGGGACTCCCTGGAGAGGTCGGTAGATGCTGTAGGCCCAAGAGATCCTGGGTCAGCATGCCTAAGCCTAAGTGGGTTTTAAACCTACTTAGGCGTGTGAGGCTTGATCCCTACCCATTGTGGGGGGAGCCTGATCATGAAGCCTTGCAAATCTGGGTAGATCTCGCAAGGCAACTGCTGTTGGGAAGCCCGTGAATGGCCTCTCCTGGCATCTACCAGCCACCTTGCACTCCCATTCAGGCGTAATATGGCTAGTAGATCGCGCCTTGAAATTTTTTCAGCAGTGAGGAACTGAACTCACTGGTGAGACCTGGTCCTCAGAGGTCGGGCCGCCATTTTGAAAGGGTTCCCCAATCTCTAAGTCAACTTGAGGTTCCCCCACACCCCCCTCCCATGGGCAATGTCCCCCCCCCCCCCCCCCCCCCCCCCCCCACACATGGGCATTACCCCAAACCCCCACCAAGTGAGGAAATCCCACTATTGAGTCACTGAGGGACCACTTTTCAGGCTTCCCCAACCCTCATTTCAGCTCCCCCTTTCAGGACCCCCACTCTTCTTCCCCCAACGTGATCTCTCCGGCCCCAAATACCCCTTTCAGGGGATGCAGTTAATCACTTGTAGTTCTTTCAATTTAGTCGACTGCATTCGCTGCTCACAATGCGGCTTCCTTTACTTTGGGAGGCCAAATGTAGGCTGGGTGGTGACCACAATGCAGAAAAACTTTGCTCAGTCCATAAGCCTGATCCTGACTTTCGGGTTATTTGGAATATCAGTTCACCATTTGGCGATCATGCCCACATTTCTATCCTAGATCGACTGCAATGCTCCAGTGAAGCCCAACGGAAGCTGGAGGAAGAGCATTGCATCTTCTGATGAGGCACATTATAATCTCTGGTCTCCATATTGAGTTCAACAACTTCAGGTCATGAGCACTATCCTCCATTTTGAATTATTTTCCCCCAAGTGGCAATCAATGTTCGCGATTCAGCGCAAAAAAGGTAAAGTCTGCTTGCGGGCGCGTTTGGCCGGATGTTTTTCGGTGGCTGACGACATAGGCAGGAAGAGCGATAAGGTCCTGCAGAAGGAGTTCAGGGAGTTAGGCAGTGAGCTAAAAAGCAGGACCTCTAGGGTTGTAATCTCAGGATAACACCCTGTGCCACGTGCCAGTGAGGCTAGAAATAGGAGGACAGTACAGCTAAACACGTAGCTAAACCAGTGGGTAGGAGGGAGGGTTTCAAATTTCTGGACCATTGGGATCTCTTCTGGGGCAGGTGGGACCTGTACAAGAAGGACGGGTTGCATCGAAACTCGAGGGGCACCAATATCCTGTCTGGGAGGTTTGCTGGTGTCACTCGGGAGGATTTAAACTAATATGGCAGAGTGGTAGGAACCAGAGCATTAGCTTGGAAGGTGTAATAACTGAAGGGGAAATAGAGAACAAAAATAAGAGAACAACATCACCCTCAGGCAGAACAAAAAAGGTGACAAGTGTGAGAAAGGAGGTGGTCAATGCAGGACTGAGGGTATTGTACCTTAATGTGCGTATAATACGGAACAAGGTAAATGAGCTTGTTGTGCACATTGAAATTAGCCGGTACAACGCTGTGGGCATCACAGAGGCGTGGCTGCAAGGGGGACAGGGCTGGGATCTAAATATACAAGGATATATGTCCTATCGAAAGGACAGGCAGATGGGCAAATGGGGCGGGGTTGCATTGTTAGTAAGGAATGAAGTTAAATCGATAGCAAGTAGCGATATAGCTTCAGAAGGTATAGAATCTCTGTGGGTAGAGTTAAGGAATCGCAATGTTAAAACAACCCTGATGGGAACTATGTGCAGGCCCCCCCAGCAATAGTCAGGATGTGGAGGATGTGGGGCAGAAAATAAATCGGGACATAGAAAAGACATGTGAAAAAGACAACATTACAATAATCATGAGGGACTTCAATATGCAGATGGACTGGGAAAATCAGGTTGAAAGTGGATCCCAAGGAAAGGAATTTGTGGAATGTCTAAGAGATGTTTTTTGGAGCAGCTTGTGACAGAGCCTACTAGGGAACAGGCAATTCTAGATTTGGTGATGTGCAATGAGGCAGACTTGATTAGGGAACTTAAAGGAAGGAACCCTGAGGGAGCAGTGACCACAATATGGTAGAATTTACCCTGCAGTTTGAGAGGGAGAAGCTGGAATCAGATATGATGATATTACAATTAAAAAAGAGTAACGACAAAGACATGAGGGAGGAGTTGGCCAGAGTTGACTAGAAAAGAAGCCTAACAGGGAAGACAGTGGAACAGCAATGGCAGAAGAGTTTGGGGGTTATTCAGGAGGTACAGCAGAAATTCATCCCAAGGAGGAGGAAACATGCTAAGGGGAGGACAAGGCATCCATGGTTGACAAGGGAAGTCAATGACAGCATAAAAGCAAAAGAAAAAGCAGACAAAGTGGTGAGGATTAGTGAGAAGCCAGAGGATTGAGAAGTCTTTAAAAGCGAGCAGAGGACAACTGAAAAAACAATAAGGGGAGCGAAGATGAAATATGAGTGCAAGCTAGCTAGTAATAGAAAAGAAGATAGGAAGAGTTTTTTTCAATGTATAAAAGGTAAGCGAGAGGCAAAAATAGACATTGGGCCACTGGAAAATGTAGCTGGAGAAGTAATAATAGGAAACAAAGAAGTGGCAGATGAACTGAATAGTTACTTTGCATCAGTCTTCATGGTGGAAGACACCAGTGGGATGTCAGAGCTCCAGGAGAATCAGGGGGCAGAGGTGTGTGTAGTGGCCACCACTAAGGAGAAGGTTCTGGGGAAACGGAAAGGTCTGAAGGTGGATACGTCACCTGGACCGGATGGACTACACCCCAGGGTTCTAGAAGAGATAGCTGAGGAGATTGTGGAGGCATTGCTGGTGATCTTTCAGGAATCACTAGAGGCAGTAAGGGTCCCAGAGGACTGGAAAGTGGCTAATGTAACACCCCTGTTTAAGAAGGGAGGGAGGCAGAAGATGGGAAATTATAGGTTAGCCTGACTTCGGTAATTGGTAAGATTTTAGAGTCCGTTATTAAAGATGAGATCGTGGAGTACTTAGAAGTGCATGATAAAATAGGACTGAGTCAGCACGGCTTTGTCAAAGGGAGGTCATCTCTTCAATTCCGAACAAGAGTCATATTAAACTCGAAACTTTAACGCTGTTTCTTTCTCCATAGATGCTGCCCGACATGCTGAGTTTTCCCAGCACTTCCTGTTTTTATTTCAGATCTCCTGTATCCGCAGTATTTTGCTTCCCTTATAGCATTGGAATTTCAGGGTTTATTCCAAACTCCACGGCTGATATGATGGATCGGCAGTGATCTTAAGTCGTTGCTGTAAATTCCCATGTCTCCTTTTTTCAACCCAGCAGTTATTAATATTTCAGTGTCGACACTACGTGAGAAACCATTGATGATATTCCCAGGTAACAACATGGAAACAGTAATTATACCAGGAGACTAGAAAGCTACTATTGGAGCTGGTGGGGAGGGGGTTGGGGGTGGGGGGGGTGGGGGATCCTACCTGTAAGGGAAATGGCAATGAGAAAACAGAAAGAGTTCGGTATTTTCTTGCTTTACTTTCTAGCACTGCCGTATTGGAAACAAGCAGGGAATCATTTTTGCAGATGTTCTATTACAGAAAACATGACAATATTATAGAAGTTTCAAAGGTCACCAGACATCCAGAAGTTTAAATATGGTGCGGAGAACATAAATAGCTACAGTGCTTTGAAAGGTACAAATCCACAATGAAATTTCGGAAACTTGTGGAGACTGGTGAAATTAGCAAGTCAAAGGGGTGAATTCAATGTCTCTCGTTAGGCTGAGGGTGATTTTGTTTACGATATGTTTACATTTCTTTTCGAAATGACATCTCAATAGCTGGTGCTGAATGACCTGCGATTGAATTCTGTTCTCAGTCTTCTTGTCCGTCCCTTGGAGGCGAGCTTCACAGAACGATCACAATCAAATCTGTGTCCCGTCTCCCCCCCCCCCCCCCCCCCCCAACCTGCCCCATCATCTCACTGAAGTTGGCTTTGTCGAAATTTTTTTTGAAAATAAAATGGCTGAAACCAGGGCAGCAACAACGTAACTGGTTTGAGACAGTACTTAAAGATTCTGCTGTCAGCTGTGGACTTGAAAATGCCAACAAAATTGCTGGCATCGCATTCAGCAGGGGTTTTGTACGACACATCACTGATGGCTCTTAAATTGGTCTGTGCGATGAGGCATAATGCATTTTCTAAAAACCCAAGTCTGCTAGAATGTTTTTTTTTTGACGTAAAGGTAACACTTATTTTGTTGCAAAGCACAGCACTGGCCAATTACCAGTTTATCTTATGGAGATTTTATGCAGTGTCTGCCTCAGAAGGCAGTTCACAAAAAAAAACATGTCTGCGCGCTGAAGTCGACCGGCCTGCTGCAAATAAAGAGTTAAGGAGTTAGACTAAAACTGTGCAGCATTTCAGTTGCCGTGAAATTGACTTTGGCCCAGTAAGGCTGATGCTCAGATAGGAAGTTTATACAAGGCATTGTATGCATTGTTTTGAAGCCAGGCATTCACTATTCAGACCTGACCATTCCAAGTACGGCTCCTCTCCATGGCAATCCACAATAGCTGTGTCGGATAGTCCTGGCAACGGGAAAATCAAGACCTCACTCCCTTTCGGTGCCACTCAATGATCAAAGCAAGAAGGCATTCTGTGTTCCAGAACTCACAAAACAGGGAGCATTTTTCATGGTTCAGTGTAGGCTGTGAAAACAAGGAGATTGTCCCTGGCATGATCACTAAAGCATTGGAGCTGAACAAAAGAGGTCCAAAGCATATGCACTGCAGTTTAGAGGGAAAAAAAACTTTTAATACATGAGTGGAATCTGGGACAGGGTGGAAAAATAATGAAGCATCTTAAGAGGAGGTGACAATCATCCCGTTGTGTTTCATCACCGGTGGGGGCCGGTTTAGCTCACTTGGCTGTTCAGCTGGTTCGTGATGCAGGGCGAGGCCAACAGCGCGGGTTCAAATTCCTGTACCGGCTGAGGTCATTCATGAAGCCCCGCCTTCTCAACCTTCCCCTTGTCTAAGGTGTGGCGATCCTCAGGTTAAATCACCACCATTCAGCTCTCCCCGCTCAAAGGGGAAAGCAGCCTATGGTCATTTGGGACTATGGCGATCTTACCTGTGTTCCAACAGACCTATGACCATAATCTACAGTTTCTGCTACTTTAATTATAACTTTCACTGGAAAGGTGTATGGTTATGGTGATAGGGTGCGGGGTCAACTTGTTTTTATATAGCACCTCTACCATAATAAAACATCCAAAGGTGCCTCACAGGAAGTTTAACAAATACATTTTAACAGCGAGTGACTGAAGAAGATATAATTTTATTGTATTTACACCACTGATTGGTAATATGTAGAATAGAACTGATTTTTATTTTACATTCAATTGATAACTCTTTTGCAGAGAAATTGAACATTCTAATCAAATTAGATATTTACTGGTCAAAGTGAATGACACTTTTGACTTATCTCCATTCCCACCCTCTCATGTACATTTTAAAATACAGTCTTTCCTCGATCTCCCCTTTTTACTTACGTCATGATTTTGCTCAGGATGCTACCTTTGCAGTTTGACGTTGTGCTCATTTGCAGCCTTTGCACTTAAATATCTGCAGTTCCCGTTTCCTGTTTCTGCTGAACTTTTGCTATTTCAGTTTATTTTTCATGTTCTCCTTTCTCCTCTGAATTTTAAAAAATGTACCTGATAATGGGATATGGGCGTCGCTGGCTGCACCATCCCTAATTTCCCTTGAGGAGATAGTGGTCCGCTGTAATAATAATAATAATCGCTTATTGTCACAAGTAGGCTTCAATGAAGTTACTGTGAAAAGCCCCTAGTCGCCACATTCCGGAGCCTGTTCGGGGAGGCTGGAACGGGAATTGAACCCGCGCTGCTGGTCTTGTTCTGCATTAAAAGCCAGCTTTCTTAGCCCACTCCATGTTAAGTAAATGTTAACTTTCTTAACAATCGCATATTGCAAGAGTTTGGCTTGATGGCAATATTTTGCAGACTTACAATCTAAGTCCTCCATTTCTTTTCAAATACCACAACAAAGTATCTGCATGAAGATGCATTAAATCAGTGTTCTAAGAACTTCAGCAAACACACACCTTAAAGTGAACACAAAGTTTCAATGTAACATTCAAAAGGAAATTTGCAGAGGTGAAATTTGCAGGGCTTTGGGATAAGAATGGAGGAGTGGGTTTAATTGGATATTTCTCTCAAAGAGCTGGCATGAGCACGATGGGCTGAATGGCCTCCTACTGCATTATTCCATTCTGTGACTGTCTGATTTTAATTCAATCGCTGAATTTATTGTAGGCTATCATTTGCTATTCATAATCTGCCATCTAGGTGTCCCTCTGAGACAAAGTAATAAGAGCCACCATGTTAACCATAAAATATGAGGCACGATTTAGTGGCCACATGACGTTTAAGCGAGAGGGTGACAAAGCCGTTAAATCCCATGTGCAGGGCCCTGCCCCACAGCCTGAGGAAGGATCCGGCTGCCCATCAAGCCAGGGAGGTCCCAGAGGGGAACGCGGACGATCACCCAAGTTTGCTGGTTTTCAAACAGATGATAGACAATGTGTGCCGCAGGAAGCTCTGCCTCAAGAAGGAGACAGTGCGGCATCTGTGCCATGTCCGTGCAGAATTGGCAGCACGTGGAGGGGAGGATACCCACTCCCCGCAGCCGTCAAGGTCACCGCAACCCTGAACGTTTACGCCTCAGGATCATTCCAGGGCTCGAGCGGGGACTTGTACAGTATCTCATAAGCTACAGCCCACAAGTTCTTCCATGATACCCTGCTTGCCGGGCAGCGAACTATATAAACTTTGACATGGACCAAGCCTAACTGGATGCCCGAGCAGCTGTTTTTTTCACCATAGACGGGATGTCCCAGGTCCAGGGGCTAATAGATGCCACGCATGTTGTCTTGTGCTCACCGGGCCATCAGGCCGAGTCATACGTTAACATGAAGGGTCCACTCCCTGAACATACAGCTCGTGTAGGACCATCACATGAAGATAATGCACGTGTGTGCACACTTCCCAGGGAGCGTGCACGACAGCTACATCCTGGGGCATTCGGACATGCCTACCTCTTTCAGGACCACCCTTGATGGCCAGTTATTTCTTGGGGGATAAGGGGTACCGCTAAGAACCTGGCTAATGACGCCAGTATGGAGGCTGACGACTGATACGGGGACCCGATACAACGAGGCCCATGTGGCCACCTGGTGCATCAGACTCCTCAAGATGCAGTTCCGATGCCTCGATCACTCTGGTGGTGCACTGCAGTACACCCCCCCCCCCCCCCCTCCCTCCAACCCCCAGAGGGTCAGCCACTTTGTAGTGGTCTGCTGCGTGCTTCACAAGCTGGCACAGCAGCGGGCCAACGTGCTGGAGTTGGAGGGGGAGGAACATGTGGCCACGGTTGAGGAGGAGGACAATGAAGCATCGGACCTGGAGGGGCTAGAGGACGACCCCATGGAGAACCTGCAGGTGCAGTTGGAGGATGGAGGACAGGCGGCGAGGGCCTGGCAAGTCTGGAGGGGAGGGGATGCCCTCATATTCGCCCGTTTCACATAGGATGTGGCCTCGTCTGTTATTTCTCCTCTTCCCAACCTCCCCTTCCTGCCCCCCACCACCCATTCCTCATCCTTCTCCCAAAAATGCCTAGTCCACTGCAATTCGCATACAGCCACAACCAGTGCACAGCAGACGCAATCTCTCTGGCCCTACACTCATCCCTGGAGCATCTCGACAACAAGGACTCCTACGTCAGACTCCTATCACTGACTACATCTGTAACTTCAACACTATAATCCCAGCCAAGTTCATGTGAAAACTCCTCGGACTTGGCTCCCCACTCTGCAACTGGAATCTCGACTTTCTGACCCTGACCCATAGGCCATAATCAGTAAGGATAAATAACAACACCTCCTCCACAATAGTCCTCAATACCGGGGACGACACAACCATAGTGGGTCGGATTTTGAACAACGATGAGTCAGAGTACAGGAGGAAGATAGAGAACCTACTGGCGTGGTGTAATGACAACAATGTCAGAAAAACTAAAGAGCTGGTCATTGACTTCAGGAAGCAAAGTATGTCAAACACCCCTGTTTGCATCAATGGGGCCGACGTTGAGATGGTTGACAGCTTCAAATTCCAAGGTGTGCATATCAGCAACAATCTGTCCTGGTCCACCCACGTCGATGCTACGACCAAGAAAACACAACAGCGCCTATACTTTCTCAGCATAGAAAGCATCCTATCTGGTTGCATCACAGCCGATTATGGCAACTGCTGGGCCCAAGACTGGAAGAAACTACAGAGAGTTGTGAACACAGTCCAGTCCATCACACGAACCTGGCTCCCATCCATTGACTCTGTTTACACCTCCTGCAGCCTTGGGAAATCAGACAGCATAATCAAAGACCCCTCCCACCCGGCTTACTCACTCTTCCAGCTTCTTCCATCGGGCAAGAGGTACAAAAGTCTGAGAACATGCACGAACAGATTCAAAACCAGCTTTTTCCCTGCTGTTACCAGGCTCGTAAACGACCTTCTGATGGACTGATCTTATCTCTTCACACATCTTCTCGACTGAGTAGTGCTACACTCCTGTATGCTTCACCCAATGACTGTGCCTATGTATCTACATTGTGTATTTATGTTTGCCCTATGTTTTTTTTCATGTATGGAATGATCTACGGAACTGTATGCAGAACAATACTTTTCAATGTACCTCGGCACACATGACAATAAAGAAATCCAACCATCCAACCATCCAACGCCCCCTTTACACCCCCTTCACCCTCCTCCCTCACCCCCTCACCATTTCCCACCCTCCCACTGCCTGTGTAACATCACTCCAGAGTGCTGTGACTGTCGGCAATGTCAGCGGATCACTGTCGAGGGCAGGGTGGTGATCTTAACCCACAAAAAGTTGAGCGCCGGTGCACCTTAATCTGTGTAATAGTCTGACTTCTACCAGTCTGCTGAGTGCTCGCTCGCACCCATCACCTGCACACAGTGTGCTCGGGGTGGGGGGGCTGGAAGAGGCAACCAGGACCTCCTTGGTAAGGCCACATTTGGAGTACTGTGTGCAGTTCTGGTCACCTCATTTTAGGAAGGATGTGGAAGCTTTGGAAAAGGTGCAAAGGAGATTTACCAGGATGTTGCCTGGAATGGAGAATAGGTCTTACGAGGTAAGGTTGAGGGTGCTCGGCCTTTTCTCATTAGAACGGAGAAGGATGAGGGGCGACTTGATAGAGGTTTATAAGATGATCAGGGGAATAGATAGAGTAGACAGTCAGAGACTTTTTCCCCGGGTGGAACAAATAATTTAAGGTGAATGGTGGAAGATATAGGGGGGATGTCAGAGGTAGGTTCTTTACTCAGAGGGTAGTGGGGGCATGGAATGCACTGCCTGTGGAAGTAGTTGAGTCGGAAACATTAGGGACCTTCAAGCGGCTATTGGATAGGTACATGGATTACGGTAGAATGATGGGGTGTTGATTAATTTGTTCTTAATCTTGGACAAAAGTTCGGCACAACATCGTGGACCGAAGGGCCTGTTCTGTGCTGTATTTTCTATGATTTGTCTTCTATGTTCTGTCTGGGTAGATAGGGCATGGGATTGGTGCTTGGCCCACATTGCATAATAGGTACCAGAGGCGTCATGTTGGTCGAAGTCAACAATTTTTCTCAGGTACCAAATGTACCTCACTGCCCAATCCTCTCGATGTTGCCACTCCACATTCCCCACCCCTCCCAGATCTCCCCCACCCCTACCCCCCACACAATGCATCCAACCCCCCCCCCTCAGTCATTCCCCCTACCCCTCCCCCCTAGTGTCCTCTCAGTGGTACTCAACATGCTTAGCCTTCCGTGCTCTACAACTACATCTAGGTGTGTCACCAGCATGTACATCAGAGGTGGAGGCAGCCTGCTGCCTTTGTTGCTCCTGGCGGATGTCTTCTGGGGGCTCTAGGGCCAGGGGCCTTGGCGCACTTGCTGGCAACACATGCACCGTCGTGTCACCCTGTTCCGGGTGCTGCCTCCAACTTGTGCCATTGTCAGTGGAGTGGGTCTTGGGGAAGTGGTTGGCCACCGTTGTGACTCAGTCAGGTGGCTCTGGGTTGGCCCTGCATCATCTGGCTCTGCCAGGCCTGGTGGTTCTCCAATGTCTGCAGCACGGTGTTGACGCCCTCGGTGATGCTCCTCAGTGACTGGGACATGCTCTGGACTGCCAGGCAATGCCCATCTTCGACTGGGATATGTCCCTAGTGACCGGGAAATACTCGACAGTCCGTTGACCATGTCCACATGGGACTGGGAGAAGCCCCCTAGCGATCAAGATGTGCTCTGGAGGGCCTTGGCAAGAACAACCTGAGACTGGGACATACCCTACAGCACCTCATCAAGGTCCACCTGGTATTGGGTCACGCCCACCAGTGACTGGGACACGATTTGAAGTGCATAGCCATGGCTGTCACTGACTGAGCCATGCCTTGGACACCTCCACTGAGGCTGCTGACGTCATGCACCAGGCTCTTCACTGTGGTCGCCACTCTAGCAGTGTTGGCCTCGGTGCCACGCATTGCGGACACCATCTCCTGCACCATAGCCTCTGGGACTCCTCCAGTCGGCTTGGGAACTGCTGGAGTGTCGCTGATATCTCCCTCTGAATGTCCCGGCCGCTCCCTAATGTCTCCATTAGTTCCGGGGTGGCCTCTTCCACAGGCTCAGGATCTGGTTGGGACCCAGCTGAATCCTGGGATCCAGGAGACTGACTGTTGTCTCGCCTGGAGGTTCCTGCCTCCACCGGAAAATGAAATGAATTGAAAATCGCTTATTGTCACGAATAGGCTTCAAATGAAGTTACTGTGAAAAGCCCCTAGTCGCCACATTCCGGCGCCTGTCCAGGGAGGCTGGTACGGGAATCGAACCGTGCTGCTAGCCTGCTTGGTCTGCTTTAAAAGCCAGCGATTTAGCCCAGTGAGCTAAACCAGCCCCTGATGTGCATCAGCAACTGTGTGGTGCTCACCAGATTGGGCCCCAGAAGCCTACCCACTAACATTTCCCGAAAAAGTGCGTGTATCTGCGCTTGTGGAGGGTGGGGATGTCAGCTGTGATGCCTTGATAGTATTTTACTGGGATCTCTTCTCCGAGGTGTTCTCCTGGGAGGCTGGAGAGGGGGCCACCCAGGATGGGCCGTCGCCGTCGGCTGGAGTTCCTGTGGGAGAATGGACATGTGGTCAATGGGAGGGATGGCAATAACAACTCATATTTAATAGGTCATTTGGCAGGGGCCTAGTGATTCCTCACCTCTGCGGCATCCGCCAGCCTCCACTGTGTCCTCGGCCACCCCAGTCACCTCCAGGGCCCGCTCCGAAAAGGTGGTGAGCATTCTTATGCCGCGCACCCCACGGCCATTCTGGGCCCTCTTCAGGCGATTGTGGGATAGTTTTTCCTGAGGACACACAGAGGGCATCGTGGTGGGAGGGGGGCATGAAGGAAGAGTTGCGGGGGTTGAAAGAAGAGAGTGTTGGAGGGAGGGTTGGGGTTTGCATGAAAAGTCGGGAAGGTGGATACTTACATGGGGGAGGAAAGTTCTTGGGGCGGGGGGGGGGGGGGGGGGGGGGGACGGGGGTGGTAGCATGGCTGTCTATTCACTTTTGCTACCCAGTGTAGGTCATTGACCTTTTTCCAGCACTGGAGGCCAGTGTCCTGGTCACACTCCCAGCGCTCACAACCACCGCCACCTCATCCCAGGCAGCACTGGCTACCCTATGGCTAATGCTCCAGGACCCTCGGGTTAATGGGACATCTCTCCTGGCCCCGACTGTGTCTAGGAGCATGGCCGGATCCGCATTCCCGAATCTTAGGGCCGGTCCCCTGGGCTCCATGTTTGCGAGCTGGCTGGGGTTGGCTGAGCAAGGAGCTGTTTAAGTGCTGCTCGACCTTGTTAGTGGGAGGCTGGCAAATCGGCTGGCAAGTCTTCATTTGCGGTGAGAAGCCCTTGAGGCCTCGTTAAGTGGACCAATTAACGTTGAATAGTGTAGCTGGCCTTGTTGGGCCGAGTGCCAGGAAGCTCGCTCGCTACCACACTTAGAAATCTTTCCAGAGAATCGCGCCCTATTTACATTGAAACTCCTTTCACCTAACTTGTCTAGTGGAAAATCAATCAAAACGTTAAAGTCTAAATACCAAGCTAACACTTTTGTAACCAATTATTACATTGCAATACTGCCTTTTAAAATTTATTTTCACAGCAGGAAGATTAGTGGACAGGTATGATCTATGTCCTACTCTAACAGAGGCATAAACCCCTTTCGTTTTGCTGCCAGAGGAATATCATACAGGTGTTAAGTGTTTGCACATTAGAATCACAGTACTCTGATTTTATTGGTCCCAGGCTTGGGACTACACAGGTGTTATAAGATCCAAGCAGCACAGCTTGTAATGGTGTGTTATTGCGTTTTGGAGTGGAGCATGTGAGCCACACATGTGCTTAATAATAACTGGTTGTCACAGGTATGATTTAAGATCCTACAACACAAAGAATTCTCTTATTCGTGAAACTTTCTGTAAGATTTTGTTGGCAGCAACTTCTCACTATGAAGTATTTTAAGTAGTTAAGTGAAATTGGATTTTGTTTTGATGTATAATAGGATGTCTGCATTAAATCCCTTTAGTAAGGTTGGAAACATTGAGGACTGTGCAATCCCAAGAGGCACCAGTTACAAAGATTGTAGCAGCTGCTGACGAACGATAAGCCTTGAAATTTACCCTGCTGCTCTAATAACGCGATGGAATAGTTAAATATTTTAAACATTATTATTTTCAATAATTGTTCTGTCCATTGGAGATTGTAAAGATGAAAAAGCTTCAACCCACAATGACAACATTGCAACTTTAAACATAATACACACCCAAAGGCATTTCCCAGCAGCATTATCAAACAGAATATAACAGTATGATACATAAGGAGACATTAGCTCCAGTGGTCAAAAGTTGGGTCAGTGAGGCAGGTTTTCATAGAATCATAGAATTTACAGTGCAGAAGGAGGCCATTCGGCCCATCGAGTCTGCACCAGCTCCTGGAAAGAGCACCCTACCCAAGGTTAACACCTCCACCCTATCCCCATAACCCAATAACCCCACCCAACACTAAGGGCAATTTTGGACACTAAGGGCAATTTATCATGGCCAATCCACCTAATTTGCACATCTTTGGACTGTGGGAGGAAACCGGAGCACCCGGAGGAAACCCACGCACGTACAGGGACGAAATGCAGACTCTGCACAGGCAGTGACCCAAGCCGGAATTGAACCTGGGACCCTGGAGCTGTGAAGCGATTGTGCTATCCACAATGCTACCGTGCTGCCTTTGAGACGTGGAAATATAATGGTCCATCAACTGTTTGTCCATGCTGTCAGGTTGGTACGGGAATTCAAACCGCTCTGCTGACATTGTTCTGCATTGCAAGTCAGCTATTTAGCCCACTGTGCTAAACCAGCCCTGAACCAGATCTGAACCTCAACATTAAAAGAGAACATTATCCCACACCAAAAAGGGAGCAAATAACATGCGAGATGGCAGGAGAAACTTGCTTCAGTAAGTAAGACGCTTCACAAGGCTTCTGGCAGCTTAAATTAGACAAAGAAATCACAAAGCTCTGTACGTTCAACACACTTTTCGGAAAATATGGCTTTTTAAGGATGCCATTTGGCATAATTTCTGCTTCAGACATTTTTCATCGTGCCAAAGAGCACGTAGTCTAGAGGATTCCAGGAGTCAGAGTTTATGGTGATAACATAATCATTTGGGATCAACACAGGAAGAATATGACAAAAGGCTTGTCAGGGTCCTGAAGAGCATTAAAAAGAATGGCTTAAAGTTGAACAAGACTAAATGTCAAATTGGTGTGGACAGCAACATCATCTTAGGAGATCAGGGGCTGGATTCTCCGTTATTGGGACTAATGTACCTATGCCGATGTCAGAACTATGGACTTTCACGCCAGAAAAACTGGCATGTAAGGGCCATATATTCTTCGCCCTGCAGGGGGCTAGCAGGGAACCAGCAGAGATCTAGCAGCTCTTGCTGCCGATATGGGCCCCCGCACGTCCGGGTCGGAGGCCGCACATGCGCATGGCGGCGGCATCGAGTGGCCGCACCATGTTCTGTGGCGGACTTGAACCGCGGAGCTGGACCCTGAAAATAAACTCCCCAATTGGCTGCTTGCCCGACCCTTAATGCCCACACAAACCTCTTCTGGCCACCTGCCCTCCAATCGGCCCGGCCCCAACCACGGCGGCCACGGACTGAGTCCCAAGCCGCCACGTGAGTATCCCGACCGGCTGGGCCATATTAGATCCATGCCGTCAGGACTTCAACCGGTCAGGGGTGGAGAAATGCGGAGCAGGCCTCCATCAATGGCCCCAGGTAGGTGCTGGGCGGTGCGGCCTACTGTCTGAGTACGCTGCTTTTCCGGGCTCGCGGAATCGGGGAGCCGGTGCCAGTTCCAATTCCGTGCTGGGAAATGGATTCTCTGCCCCCGTACCGGCCGCGATTCCTCCATCAGGGTGTGGAGAATCCATCCCAAGCTCTCTGCACAAGCTGGTCAGCCTGATCAAGATAGAATAAATGCAATCTTGCAGGTGCCACATCATCATGATAAAAAAGGTATATTACGAATGTTAGGGATGATAAATTTTGTTGGAAAATTCATTCCCAATCTTGCAGCTAAAGCTGCACACCTCCGAGAAACTATCAAGAAAGACACAATTTTCCAATGGTCTACTAGCCATGGACAGGAATGGCAAGTATAGCAAGTATCATTGAAAACAGCGCCAGACCTGACATTTTTTGACTCAGTGAAAAAGATGAAAGTTTTGACAGATGCATCAAAGAATGGTTTGGGAGCAGTCCTACAGCAACAAGGCATGGATGGAAACTGGCTTCCAGTAGCATATGCATCCAGATCAATGTCAGATATGGAACGCAGGTATGCACAAATTCAAAAGGAATGCCTCGGTTTAATTAATGGTCTTATTAAGTTCCATGATTATGTATATGGTCTTCCAATGTTTGCAGTGGAAACTGACCACAGACCACTGGTCGCAATAGAACATAGAACATAGAACAGTACAGCACAGAACAGGCCCTTCGGCCCTCAATGTTGTGCCGAGCCATGATCACCCTACTCAAACCCACCCTATACCCGTAACCCAACAACCCCCCCCTAACCTTACTTTTATTAGGACACTACGGGCAATTTAGCATGGCCAATCCACCTAACCCGCACATCTTTGGACTGTGGGAGGAAACCGGAGCACCCGGAGGAAACCCACGCACACAGGGGGAGGACGTGCAGACTCCACAAAACAGTGACCCAGCCGGGAATCGAACTTGGGACCCTGGAGCTGTGAAGCATTTATGCTAACCACCATGCTACCCTGCTGCATTTAAGAAAAATCTTAATGAGATGTCCCCGAGGTTTCAGCAAATGATCATGAAGCTGCAACGGTACCACTTTGAGCTGACCTACGCATTGCCAAGCATCTCATTGTTTCTGATACACAATCTCAAGACACAGGCTTAGAAGAGACACATCAGTTGGATGAGGACGTATAAGTCCATGTGAACCTTTTCACTGAGTCTCTGCTGGTATCTGATGTTAAGTCAAGATTAATAAAGGAAGAAATCACCAAAGACACGGCCCTGGAAAAGGTGATAATACATTGTCCATGAGGGATGGCTCATGGTGGACTTCAAGAGGACTCGAGGTGGTGTGTTTGAAACCGTACTGATGTGCAAACTCTGTCCACTCATAACTATCGAAACAGGAACCAATGTCACTCATGACTATATTCGGTATCCCATGGCGTGCAAAAATCTCTTTAACATGCTTTATCACACATCGAGCAGTGGAATTTGCTAGCTGTGCTATTTCTGGATAATTGGAAAAGTAGTCAAAGAGTGGCTCAATGATTGGTGTAGGAGAAATGGGTTTCATTTCACTGAGCACTGGCGTCAGTACTGGGGAAAGATGGAGCTAAGCCACCTGAACTGTGCGATCAGTGTTCTGGTGATTTGTATAATTAGGGCAATAGAGAGGGTTTTAAATTAAGTAGTGGACGCGAGGGATCAACTTTGGGAAGATGTGATGATTTAACAAAAGAAAACAAGGCAAGAGAGCAAGGTAGGAATCAGTGAAATTATGAATAGTGCATGGCAGGAAAGGACAGAGTGTACAAACTTAAGAGTGCATCCTAGTGGATAAGGCTAGAGGCTACCACAACAATAAAGACTGAACTAACCACTCTTTATCTGAACGTACAAAACATTTGCAATTCATAACAAAACAGATGAATTGGCAGCATAAATAAAAATAAATATATGTAATTGGATAGCAATCATAGAGACATAACTGCAAGATAACAAAAACTGGGACCTGAATATTCAAGGACACATGATATTTAGGAAGGTCAGGAAATTAGGGAAAGATGGAGGGATAGCTCTGTTAATTAAGGGTGACACTGGTATGATAGAGAGAAATAGCACCTTAGTTCTGGAGATCAATAGGTAGAGATGAGAAATAGGAATCACTTGTGGGAGTGGTTTGTGGGTTCCTGAACAGTAACCACACTTAGGACGGGTCTACAGGAAGAAATAATGGGGCCTTTGAGAAAAGTATGGTGATAATCACAGGTGATTTTCATCTATATATAGATTGGACACATCAAATTGACAAAATAGCCTGGATGATCAGTTCATAGATCTAAGACAAGTGTTACCAGTCTGATTCTTGGAATGGTGAGACTGATGTATGAGGAGAGATTGAGTCGGTTAGGAATATATTCGTTGGAGTTTAGATAAATGATGGGGTCTCATAGAAACCTATACAATTTGAACAGGACTAGACAGGTACATACAGGAAGGATGTCCCCAATAGTGGGGGATTCCAGAACCAGGATATATCTGAGGATATGGGGTAAACCATTTAGGACAGAGATGAGGAGAAATGTCTTCACCCAGATTGGGATTGGAGAATGCCGTCCTGTGGGATTTCAAGAAGGAGCTAGATGTAGCCTTTGGGGCTAAAGGGATCAAAGAATTGGGGGGGGGGGGGAGTGGGAACAGGTTACTGTGTTGGATGATCAACAGCGATCATGAAGAATGGCAGAGCAAACTCGAAGGGCCGAATGGCCTCCTCGTGCTCCTACTTTCTATGTTTCTATTAGTGTTTTCAACTTAAGCAATGGAAATTATGAGGGCAGAAACACAGAGCTGGCTAAGGTGAACTGGGAAATTAGGTTCAGGGATAGTTCAATAGAGATATCGTGGCAGGCATTTAAGCAGTTATTTCAGAATACCAGCATATTCAACATTCAAACATAGAACTATAGCAGACGTACAGCAAAGAAGGAGGTTATTTAGCCCATCATGACAGTACCATGTTCGGTGGAATGAATGCACTCTTGTTTTGTGCTGTTGTTAAGCCTATAAGGATGGTCCTGGCATAAACACTGAGAATGTTCATTATGTTCATTGCAATGCAGAGTTACAATGCTGACTGAAAGACTAATTATCCTGATCTTTAACAGTTGTGGGAGACGGTGCCACAGTGATAATGTCACTGGACTGGTAATGCAAGGGCCCATGTTAATGCTCTGGGGACATGGGTTCAAATCCCACCATGGCAGCTGGTAGAATTTAAATCCAATTAATAAATCTAGAATATAAAGCTAGCCTCAGTAATGGTGACCATGAAACTATCGTTGATTGTTGTAAAAACCCATCTGATTCACTTCAAAGAAGAAAATCTGCCATCCTTAAGCCTGCATGTGACTCCAGACCCACAGCAATGGGTGTTTGACTCATAACTCCCCTCTAAAGTGGCCAAGCAAACCACATGAGCAAACAAAGGGCAATTAGGGATGGGCAACAAATGCTGACTTGGCCAGTGGTGCTCACCAGCCACCATCCGACATCCACATTCCTTTGGTTATAATGTCTTTTCTTGGTAGTGCCAGCAAGCAGGTTATTTCACTGGGTAAATGACGATACAGTTAGTGATGGGAGAAGGTGGGTAAAGTGGGGGAAGGGGATGTACTAATTCTCTAGCAAGCTGGTGAATTTCTTGCAAGTTGCAGAAAGTTGCATTCCTTGCTCAGTAGTGTTGTCTCAATACCTGGCCTCCTGTTTTTGGGAGCAAGATCCATTTGATCTGAACGTTCGTTCCCAATATCAAGTCCAGGAGGTTGGTTGTGATATTGTATTGAACCCTATCTTAGATTGCCAGAGGCTTCATAACAATTGGATTTAATTTTTAACACTGGAAACCTTAGGTAGCAGGTCAGACATCCAGAATTTTAAAAATAATCCCTACCTTAGCTGATTCAATGTGATAACTGTTGACAATCACAATGTCAGATTCTGTGGACGTGTGTGGAACGCTGTCAAACTAAAAAATGCCTCTCTTTGACATTTAAGGTTGAGGCTTCAGACAGCTTATCGAGTATGAGTGGGTGGAGGCAGCGAACTCCACTCATATAAACACAAATCAGACTAATTAGCTTGTTAAAACCTAATTAAACCAGAGCGAATACGTTTGATGGAAGAGTACAGTGATTTCTGGGAATCACAGAAATTAGCATGTTAGAGCAATGTCCTCTATCTGCTATTTGTAGCATTGTAAATATGTCCTTTATAAGTAGAGAACAGAGAAAATGTACCCCTGTGTTTAGTCGCAGCTCTTTGTGAAGCACCAAGTCATAGCAGAGGACTTGTCATGTACACTTCAATAGTAATAAGGATTGGGTTCTGCCTTAAATTAATATTTGGAAACTTGAGCATCTTCTATGCAGGTTATATCCTAAACTCATTTACATCTTGAAATCCTGGGTAATAAAGAAAAGGAGGAGATTACTGAATTAATTATACCAAGATGACCCCCTCTCTTGCGTTGGGCGATAACCCTGCTGAATATTCCTGCGATAGGATTACATTTATCCATTGCGATCATCATTGCTTTAATTTTCTCTGTAACCAAAGGGAAACTGGGTGATTTTGAACACAATGTATTGTTCTTGTTTTCACAAAATGTCCATTTGCTTTCTCATATCACACTCACAAGTTAAAAATTTTTTTAAAAGTAGATGTAGGTCTTACTTTTGACATCAGGCAGAAGGCGAATCAGGTCTCCCACCTCTAAAGGGAAACAGAGCACAAATAACATGGCTCCAGCAAGAATAATTGAAAACAGCAGCCACTCTTGGGGTTTGCCTCTGTGAAAATACTCACTACCAAATTGTCAGTTCCAAATAAAAAAAATGGGTGAATGTGCTCATGATCCTAAGGTTAAACTAGCCATAGTAAATCAGCAAGGTCGTCTTAAACCCCAACCAATTTTCTTCCCGATTGGAATCCAATGAAACAGAATACCTGTTGGAGTGTAAAATGGGCCTGTGATTCGCGATTGCATGATCTTGGTTTTTGTTGAAGAGGTATGTGACCCCCTTCAGGCTTTACCAAGAAGCAAATAAATATAATGGTAAATTCGACAAGTCTGCTGTCCCAAAATAGTATGAATCACGGAATTATTAGGGTGCAGAAGGAGTCCATTCAGCCATTGTGTCTGTAGCAGATCTCTGAATGAGCATTTCATCCATTCTCCCCATTACCCCGCACATTCTTCCATTTCAGATAACAGTCTAATTCCCTTTAGGATGCCTTGATTGAACCTGCAGCCACCCCATTCTCAGGCAGTGGATTCCAGCTCCTAAACTCCTCGCTGCATGAAAATGCTTTTCCTCCTGTCATGAGCACAGAGCGGCTTCCAATAATGCCTTTATGGACCACTGGTTAGTCCATTAACTGCTTGCTGTAAGTGGATGGGGAGTTGTTCAGAGCTGACTGACAGCATCTCAATGATGGGAAGGGGTGGGGCAGAAGAAACAATCAAATGGGAACTTGATGAACCAATACCTACTCTGTGGGCTTAGGGATACTGCTTAAAAAAAAAACCCTCTTTTTATTCCTGGATTGTTTTATGAGCAGAGTCCCATTAAGGAACACTGTCCTCTCATCCCCCTGTAATGCAAATGGGCAGAGAGTGCATGACACACACTCCGGTTATTTGCACTTACAATTACAATTGGAGTCCTTTACAGCACGTAGTCTAATGAGGATCCTGCATGATGCTGGTGGATGTATGGGACATCCAAGAAATTCCCTGGGCGAAATAGTTGTGATGGGGATTGGAGCCAGGAATGAGAACAGAGTGAGTAAATACAGCATTCCAATTTTAGTACTGTTGTCTCCAAATTCCCGTGGGCAGAATTGATTTAATGTCGTCCCATTAAATATGGGATAAGAATATGGGAATGCTCGAAACCACTTGGCCGTCAGGCATATTTCACTATTCAATATATCACTGACTTGCATTTATATAGTGCCTTTCACAACTTCAGGACACAGCAAAGCTTTTTGCAGCCAATAAAATACTTTTGAAGTATAGTCACTGTTGCAATGTAGGAAACACAGAAGCCAATTTGTACAAAGCAAGCTCCCACAAACAGCAGTGTGATAATGACCCAGATAATCGTTTTTTGTAATGTTGGTTGAGGGATAAATATTGGCCCCAGGGCACCTGAAGAACTCCACTCCTCTTCTCCAAAATAGCATCACAAGATCTTCAAAGCCCAGCTGAGAAGTCAGATAGGGCCTTGTTGTAATGTCTCATCCTGAAGGCGGCACTTCTGACGTGCAGCGCTCCCTCAGTACTGCACTAGAATGGCAGCTAGTCTTTTGTGCTTATGTTCCTGGTTAAAACCCCGTAACACCCGTAGCTGGCAAAAAAAAATCAATCAATCCTGGATTTTAGATGATTACTTGAATTAACATCTACTGCTTTTCATGGGAGAGTATTCTACACTTCTACATCCTTTGCTTTGAGTTGACTCTGACTGACTCAGTCTGAAGTGGGTTTATATGAACGAGAAGCAGGAGTAGACCATTCAGCCCCTCAAGCTAGCTCTGTCTTTTGATAAGATCTTGACTGATCTGATTATGGCCTCATCTTGACTTCACTGATTTCCCCCCATAACCTTTGCCGCCTTGTCAATTTATTTACCTTTAAGCATTACAAGCATACATCTCCTAACTCAACCACACCACAATTTCAATAAGTGTCTCTTCGCACATGCTCAAATGAGCCCCCAGTCAATGCCTATCATGTTAAAACATACAGTTAGAACAACTGATATACAATTAACATTGAGGTCCTTTCCCAACATGATTATTGATAGAATTGTGTCAGTCAATAAACTGGAGGAGGAGTGGGATTTACAGAAGCCCCAATTTAGAAACAGCCACAAACTGTTGAGTTGCGAAAAGCTGTAATTATTACCCCCTCAACATCTGACTTGTTAACTGCCCCTCCCAGATTAGAATCAACTCCCTGTTTGGATTGAGTCTATTCCCTCAATTAAGGAGTTTTCACTACAATTGGCTTCCGAGTCCCTTGTTGGTAGAGCCCCCGTTTCCCTCCACTGACCATGATCCACAGCAGGTTCAGAACAAAAGAGAAAGTAACTCCCCTCCCCCCATCCTGAGGTTCAATTCTCCAGCCTCATTCATAGTCAAGCCTTTCGTACAAGGTGCCGATTTTTGTGAAAGTAAATCGCAGCTCGACTCTATGCACTCAGTGCAATGGGAGAAATGTTATTTTAACCAAAATCTTGTCAACTTAATGCAAAATCATCAAAATGATGACCACCAGAGGTGTCGCTGATACTATTTTCCATCACATTTTGATATGGATGACCTATTGCAAAAGAGCTTGACTCCAAGAGCCTATAGCCATGCAATATAAAACTTCGTACACACCAGGCTGTAGCACAGAAGTCACGTGCAATGGATTTTCACCAGAAAGACACAAGAATACAACAGCAACCAAAGACATCCCACTTCCAGCTAAAGATCATCGTTTTTTAAAAATAATGCAAAAATTGAAGCAATTTTATTAACATTCACTGCAAGCAGATTATATATTTTAATGCAGACATGTACTTACATCTCACTTAAAATAACAAATCGTTTGTAGATATGTTAGATATATTTTTTGTTCATTCCCTTCATCAGTTAATCTAAATATATACAAAATTAGCACTGAAATTAAAGTATATATAAAGAAAACGTCAGCAGGGGAAGAGATAAACTGTGTGCTCATTAAGGAAAGCAAGCTGCAGTCTACGACATAAGTGCTTTGTGTGCCCCAGTGTGACTTTAAACTAAAGGTGATTTTGTCTATGGCATTCAGATTATGCGCTGCTTAATTATCTACCAACTAATTGCTCTTGTCTTCCTTCAATGTCCTCAGGTAATAAGAGGACAAGTTTCTCCCTATGTTCACTGGCCCTTGAAGAGGAGATGCTCAGTAACTCATCCTTTCCTCTACCTCTCAGACAAAGGAGCTTTACTGAAGCAAAATCTGTGCTCACGAGAGAGAGAGGAGGAGAGAGGGAGCAGGAGAGAAAATATACTACATAAAAGTAAATGAAAAATAACTATGAGGTACACAATGTCCTTGGCTCTTATCCAAAGGCAATGAATATTGCTGGTGAACTTGTGTTTATCTTAGTAATTCTGCAATGACCTTGCTGAAAACAGAAACCCACAAGACTGACTGCACTCGAATGGTATGAAAATACCTACCCATTCTCTCCAAAAAGATAAAGACATTTTTCAAAGGAAGTTTTACGGTAAATTGTTCTCATGAAGAGAAAGGAACTGCAAACCACGCAAAATGCTGCTTTTAGTTACATAGGTGTATCTTTATTAGGTCACAGAAACACCTTGGTGATTATTAAATGAAATCAGGTTCAGAGTGTGGCGACCTTACAGACGTAGAGACAGGCAGCATGGATATGTGGCCAGAATCTCGTCTCAATGTCAACCCCAGAGTTGCAAATGATCCCGCTCAGTTTAAGTTAAGTCATCAGGGATGGAATTAGTGGACAGCGAATAGAATTTGTGGAAGGAACCAAATACAATGGCTTCAGTCTTCCCAATATTTCAGAGCTCATCAAAAGTTGAGAGCAACCCACAAATCGGGTGGGCACTACTGCCTCAAACCGCCAGGGACCTTAGGTCACTGTCTGTGTGGAGTTTGCACGTTCTCCCCGTGTCTGCGTGGGTTTCCTCTGGGTTCTCTGGTTTCCTCCTACAGTCCAAAGATGCGCGGGTTAGGTGTATCGGCCATGCTAAATTGCCCCTTAGTGTCCAGGGATGTGCAGGTTAGGTTATGGGGATAGTGTAGACATGGGTACAATGCTCATTCAAAGGGTTGGTGCAGACTCCATGGGCTGAATGGCCTCCTTCTGCACTGTAGGGATACTATGGATCTATCATTCTATGAAATACAACTCAATACTTCACAGCCCATTTTGCAGCTGCTGTGAAACACCTCCATTTATATTGCCTGACTATTTCATTCGCAGCCGGTTGAGAATCACAACCAGTTTGATACAATAATGACGAGCTTGGATATTAAAATGCTTCACTGCACTGCCTATTGCTTGTGTGGAGCTAAGTAGCAATTGAACGTGTGGGGCTGACAAGAGCAATTGGGGTGAAACTGTTCCCTCTGGCAAATAGGTCGGTAACCAGAGGTCATAGATTTAAAATAATTGGCACAAGAAGTAGAAGAGAATTAATGAAGGGAAATTTCTCCACAGAGAGGGTTTGTAAAGATCTGGAATGCACTATCTGGAATCAGATTCCATCACAACTTTTTAAAAGGCAACTGTATGTATACATGAAGAGAATTAATTTGTAATGTTATGGGGAAAGTTGGGATAAGAGTATAAATTCAACTGCTCTTTCAAAGAGCCAGCGCAGGTGCAATTTGGGCAACAAAGTCTCAAACACTATTGTACGATTCTTTTGGGGAAATGTCAGATAAGACCCAAAAACAGGTGCATGGATTGCAAAGCCTGATTAACTCGCCCTTCATGTGGCCAGCTCGTTTAAAGGCAGTAGCGAGTAGACCAGTGTTAAACAAGTTGCTGAGTGACTGCACATCTCAGCAGGGGCAACAAAGTTTGCGCCTTGATAGCACCACTTAAAACAGAGCCTGATATGTTTAAAACCACCCTTTAAAGGGGTCGTGCACACTGACTGCAAAAGATGCTGGAGCTACCTGGGGAAGAGTGCCTGACCAGCAAGAAAAGCAAATATGGGGCAAAGGAGCAGAGATGATGCTCCAAGGTTCTCAGACACAGCAGTTGATGCCTTAATGCAGGAATTGGACAGGAGGAGAGATTTAATAAGATGGAGTCTAAGGTTCAAATACTGTGTCCATTGCGGATGGGGGGGGGGGGGGGGTCAAAGTTACCCGGATCCTTTGTTCCAGGAGCAGTCACATCTCTGAGGTAATCTTTAGACCTGCTCTATGGTCAAGAACAGGATAGCGTGACAGTAAGAGGAGAAGGAATGGAAATCCAGAAGGTCTCGGCCTTTGCAATTGCCCAACAGATTTGAGGTGCTTGACGATTGTGTGAATGAGGGCAGGGATTGTTGTGTGGGTGAATAAACTGACCGCAGCACCATGGTTCAGGGAACCATTCAAGTGGAGGTAGTAAAAGGGAATGTAGTTGTACGCTGTTAGGGTCGAGATACTATTCTCAGCAATCAAGAGCGAGAATTCTGTGTTGCTAACATGGTGCCAAGGCCAAGGCTATATCCTCACAGCTGGAGAGAAACCTGGATTGGGAGGGAAAGGAGTTGGTTGTCGCAGACCACATGGGTACCAACAACATAAGTGGGACCAAGAAAAATGTTCTGCTGAGGGAGTATGAGCAGCTCAGGATGAAGTAAAAAATCCGAACCACAAAGGTAAAAATCTCTGGATTGCTACCTGAGCTATGAGTGGATTGGCACAGGGTAAATCAGATCAGAGAGTTGAAAGAATGACACATGTGTGGGAGAAATGGCTTTCGATTCATGGGACACTGGGGGAGAATGGTAGCCGGGCAGTTGGAATGACTTCACCTGAACCATGCTGGGACCACTGTCCTGATGAATCCTATAACTAGGACAACAGACAGGGCTTTGAACTAAAGTGTGAGGGAGAAAGTTTACATGAGGGGAAATTTGGAAAGTCAAAGGGAAAGGACAACATTACAGTGCATGGTAGCAATGTGGGTCACGATAACACGAGTGTGACAAGTAGGGACAGAGCAAGCAACCATAAACGTGCACCAGTAAATAAAGTCACAGCAGGGGAATATGTTAAAAGACTGAGTTAAAGGTTCTTTATCTGAACACACAGTATTTGTAACAAGATGGGTTAATTGACAACACAAGTGGAAATAAATGAGCATGGCATTACAGAGAGGTTGCAAAGTGACATTACATGGGGACTGAATACTTAAGGGTTTCTGACATTTCAGAAGGAAAAGAAGAATTTGTTATGGGCCAGGGTTTAGAGAGCCCCAAAGTGTATCATGGAGTTCACCTGATCCACAACTTTTAATAGATTGTGGTTATGGGGAGCACACGGGCCTACCTTACAGGTGGGATGTAACAGAGATTTACAGTACTTTGAATTTAAAACACTGTTTATTTATGAAACCAGTTAACACTTTATAAACCCATAGTAAACATCTTAACAACTATCAACACCAATAAATCCCCCAAAGAATACAGTGCCCTATAAGTAACTCTTAATCTTTCCTCAAAACATCCATAAGACAAAAAAAAGAACCCTTTTACAAAAATACATCAGGTTTAACTTCTCTACTGAGACAAGTACCACTTTGAAATCCCCATTTAAGCTGAAGTCAGTCTGTAGCCCGCAGAGAGAGATCTTTACAGCTGCTTGCTTTGCCTGCAGCTATCCAGCTCTCAAAACAAAACTAAAACATACCTTATAGCTGTAAGTCCAAAG
Source organism: Scyliorhinus canicula (assembly GCF_902713615.1). Taxonomy (NCBI): domain Eukaryota; kingdom Metazoa; phylum Chordata; class Chondrichthyes; order Carcharhiniformes; family Scyliorhinidae; genus Scyliorhinus; species Scyliorhinus canicula. The sequence goes on from NC_052146.1 coordinate 215,118,422, forward strand.
CGAAAGTAAAAGCAGACAGACCGCCCAGCTGCACCCACATTCTGACATCACTGCAGTAATAAACACCCATTTCTTAAAGGTACACCCACTACAGCTATTCTATAAAAACACCCACTTCTTAAAGGTACTCTCACATGACAAAAGGAAAAGGCGGTGGGGTAGTTCTGTTAATCAGTATAGTCGTGTGAAATTAACTTGGTGTAGAGGTTCAAAATGTAGAATCAGCTTGGTTGGAGATAAGAAATAACAAACAAAATAAATCACTAATGGGAGTGGGTTATATGATTCCTAACAGTAGCTACACTGTAAGACAGAGTATAAATCAAGAAATAATGAAGTCTTCTAAAAAAGAACTGCAAAAAATGTGGGAGATTTTAATAATCATGTAGATTGGATGAATCAAATTGGCAAAGATAGCCGAGAGAATGCATTCTTAGCATTTTGGGGACCATTTCTTTACATCCTGGAGTCAACCAGGAACAGGTTAATTTAGATCTGCTATTGTGTAATGAGACAGGATTAATAAATTACTTCATAAAGTATCTTCTTGGTAAGAGTGATCATAACATGGTAGAATTTCACATTCATTCTGAGGACGAAAAATATGGACACCCTCAGATGGACTTTAGGGGCAACTCCCTTAAAGAGTTACATCCTTGGCCCACCCAGAGGTCCATCGTGTCAGGTGCATGCTTGTCAAGACTTGCACTAATTCCTGCCCACGTGATTCCCAGCCCAGAGAACTGGAAAATCACACAGGCCTGGAGAATATGGGGCAGGATTGTCCAAGCCGAACCGAGTCGGAGAATCACCGGGGGGGCGTTGAAAGCGGCCTCCATGGCAATTCTGCGTGCTCGGCGGGTTCCGCCAAGACCCGCTGCCATTGTTCGCGTATGGTCATATCTTGCGGGACCTCAGCATTCTGGCTGCAGGGCCCGTCCTGGTGCAGGGGCGGGCAGAGCCGACTCTGGGGGTGGGGGCCTCCACAGTGGCCAGGCCCGCGGTCGAGGACAACTGATCGGCGGGATCGCTAATTCCGGGGGGGTCTATGCTCCTCTGCGCCAGGCCTCTGTAGGGCTCCGCCATGTTGCCCGCGAGCCGGCGTGGAGACAGCCATGGTGTGTATAGGACTATAGAGTATAGGACTGGCTATCGGCGCCAGAGCAGCGCACAGCACTCCGGCGTCATTTTAGCCCCCGAGGAAGGGGAGAATGATTGGGCCTGGAGGCCCGTTGATGCCGGCGTCAATCGCGCCTGTTTTGACGCCGACATCAACATTGGGCGGGATTTCAGAGAATCCTGGTCACGGTGTCCAGCCTTTAATGGGATGCTAATGGGTCATTAAGACCCATCTTCCCATTGGCACGGCGTGCAAAGTTCGATTCTGATACCAGTGGGGGAGCAAAGCATCAGAAATTGATCATGTTTTTTTCGTGACGCAAGATTCCCCGTTGCATCGGGAACTCCACTACCAGCGGTGAGCGGCGGTGAATCCAACCTGGGGTTTCAAGAAGGTCAAAGCTCGGAACTAAATATTCTGGGGGATGTGACTTTTTGTAAGGAGAAGTAGGAAGGAAAGGGCGGTGAGGTAGCTTTGTTCCTCGGGATGGAATAAGTACAGCAGCAAGAAAAGATTTTGTTTCGGAAGATGTTGAATCCTGATGGGTGGAGTTAAGACATTACAAGGGGAAGAAGATACTGGTGGGAGTAGTCTATAGGCCCCCTACCAGTAGTTAAATTGTAGGCTGGCGAATGAGTCAGGAGATAATGGATGGGATTCCACGATGCCCCGCCGGGTCGGAGAATTGCTGGGGGGCGGCGTGAATCCTGCCCCGCCTCTCCGACGCCGGCTGCCATATTCTTCGGCACCGGTTTGCGAGCGGGGGCGGAGATCGTGCCACGCCAGTCAAGGGCCGTTATCAGCGGTGCCCCCCCCCCCCCGGCGATTCTCCGGGCCCCGATGGGCCAAGTGGCCACCCGTTTTCAGCCAGTCCCGCCGGCGTGAAATGGGCATGGTGCATCCCGGCGGGACCTGGCGTGGAGAGCGGTTAGCGGGGTCCTCAGGGGGGCACGGGGGATCCGGCCTGGGGGGGTGACCCCACAGTGGCATGGCCCACGATCGGGGCCCACCGATCTGCGGGTGGGCCTGTGCCGTGGTGGCACTCTTTCCCTCTGCGCCAGCCTCTGTAGGGCTCCGCCATGGCCAGCACGGAGAAGAAACCATCTGCGCTTGCGCGGGAAACACACCGGTGGTTCTGCGCATGCGCCAGAACACGCTGGCAGTCCTGAGCATGCACCAACTCGCACCAGCCGGCAGAGGCCCTTCGGCACCGGTTGGCGCGGCGCCAACCCATCCAGCGCCGGCCTAGCCCCTGGACATGCGGAGGATTCCGCAACTTCCGGGCGGCCTGATGCCGGAGTGGTTCACGATGCTCTTGGCGCCGGTATGGCCCCGTCGATTGCGGGAGAATCCCGTGCAAGATGCTCCTGTAAAAAAAGTCTCTGGCACCTCCCCTCACCACAATGCAGGCACAATCCCCCCTTCACCATCGCTCCCCAACATAGTGAGAACCCCATAGTGGGTTCCCTGGAGTACCTGCCCCCTGACCCCACACCTGGCAGGTTGGCACTGCCAGGGGCTGTGCCAATGCACTGTGCCAGGGCACTGCCTGACTGCGTCCCTCACCACCCGGGGGCTTTATGCATCTCTGAGCCCCCGACGTGGTCATGTTGACTGGTTTCCATTTTGGGGTAGGCAGGCAGGAAAGTGAAGTTGAGAGCACAATCATACCAGCCATCTTATTTAATGGTAGTCCAGGCTCAATGGGCTGAATGGCCTACTCCCGCTCTTAATCTTTATGATCTTATAAAAATGCACCATGTAAATGAATCGATCTTTTCTTTTCTCTCCAAGACAGATTTCTGTGCATTTAACTGTGATGTTGCTGCAAGTTGTTGCCCAATTTTCATATTAAAAATGATGAATGCTATTATTCACACTGTTATTTCCAAAGCAAAATCCAGCCTCTTGGCCATGCAACAGCAGAAGATTTCTTCAATCTGCTCTTCCATTCAATGTTTATTGAAATTCGCTTTTCAATTAACGATTCATTTTTATAACCTGAAATGAGTTGGCTGAGATTTATATTCCTCGAATCTCCTTCACACACTTCCTCAGTGCAGTGACAACTTGTGACAGCAGAGTAGAGACAAAGCCTGGTATGGAAGTACACATCTTTAAGTACAGATTAGAGCAGTGATTTTCAAACATTTTTTGCCCGTGGCCCACTTTTACCAACCAGCTGACCCTTGAGACCCATGTAGCCGACCTTCACAACCCACGCCAGCCGACCTTCGCGATCCACGCCGGCTGACTTTGTGACATACCTTTAATGCGACTGGTGAGTCAGCTTGGTCCTCACGATCAGTGCCATTCAGTGTTACATTTCTGCGAAGGGCTTCAGCTGACGATGTAAATTCTCGCTGCATCCTTTGAAAAAAATCAAGAGGTTTGTCCTCGAACTCTCCATGCTAAGACTTCAAATGCCTTTGCGGGTTTTAAACTTTGATTTGCCAGTACTTCCCTGCATAGGACACACATGGACTTTGGCAAAATTAACAATGCCATACCTCAATAAATCATTTTTATAATGCTTTGTTCCCAATTTCAGTTTGTTGTGAATGAGATGTTCACCAGGGGCACTGGAGCTCTGGATACTGCTCAGAGCAGCACTGCTTTGTCCTAATGTGGACTCTCCTGGCAGCTCTCTCCACCAGATTCAATTGTGAGATCCTGGCCCGTTTGTGTCTCTGACCCTCTCTTCCTTATTACAAAACAATCCATCATCAGTTCTTCACGCATTCCTGTTGCTTGCTTGCTGGCAGCTACAAATGGGAGGGATCTCTCCCCCGTGATTTTGTGTCCAAAGCATGGACGTACAGGGCACGTGACGGCAGTGTATGTGGCGGGTGCGTGCTCTCTGCCGTGGCTTCTGGCAGGAAGACTCCAGCATTCACATTTAAATGTCGGTGACAGCCGGCATTCTAAAAAGCCGGTTGCAGCTGTTAGGCACTTCTCCCGCGATGGGGAATGCCATGACCGATTGCTCCGCGACCCGCCCGCCATCCGCCCGTGACCTACCCGCGCAGCATGACCCTGAGTTTGGAAAACCCTGGTTTAGAGGATAATCATTCGTCCAAGACTTTCTGCATCGCTATCTATTTATTCTGCGAGGAGATCGACTCGTCACGTGACATGTTTCAGCTCCATAAGCATTGCATCTGTACTCAATCATGTATGGCAAGCACTGGGCTTTGCACATGCAGATGAATTGGCTTCAAAAAATGGGGATTATCTTTGAATTTCAACCTATAGGAAGTTATCATAGAATCATAGAATTTACAGTGCAGAAGGAGGCCATTCAGCCATCGAGTCTGCACCGGTGATGTGACCATCAATTCACTCGGAACACGATTGGAAGTAAACTGTGGTTTTAATAGTCTTACAACTGAGCCTGCCTGTGACCAGAAGAACTGAGGGCAAGCTCACACAGCTGCAGCACTTTATACTTCCGGTAGCGGGAGGGGCCATGGGCGGAGCCGAGGGTGGAGCCCTGTACAAGCTCCTCATCTCCCCCTATGGGCAGAGCCGCGCAACGGCTCACAGACAGAGCCCACAAGGACATAATACAATACAATACAATACAGTGTGAATTACATTCACCACAACCGGCTCTTGGAAAGAGCACCCTACGTAAGCCCCACGCCCTATCCCTCTTTATCCCCATAACCCAGTAACCCCACCTAACCTTTTTTTGGACACTGAGGGCAATTTAGAATGGACAATCAACCTAACCTGCACATCTTTGGACTGTGGGAAGACACATATGGCAAGTAGAAATTTGCTGCAGAATTTGTTCAAGAAACATCACGTCCAAATTAAGAGACCTAAATTGGAAAAAAATAGTAGTGTTGTAATCAGCCTGAAGGCATCTCCTGTGCAAGTTTGCTGAGAAATATTCATACAAGCGTTTCCCAGTGAATCGTGATTCAGAAGCTTCCAAATGAAAACTTGCTCTAAAATGGGATGCATGGACCACAACAAACTCTGTAAAATCTTAAAGTTCATCCCTGGAAATCTCCCTCTGGTCCCCAAAATATGTTTGTGATATATTCCAAGTTATTTCAGTGATGCAGAATGTTTCCTGTTGTTGCCTGGAATGAGGTTATTCCGGCTTGAAGTTTCCATGTTGTATACAATCGGTGGCCTTCGACTAATTTGGTCTCAAAACTCTCCTAGTTTTGAGAAGTATTGCTTTTCCTCCCATTTCTATTCAAACTCGTCAGCATACCATCAAACATAAAATCTGATTTGAACCAGCAGATATAGACACAGACAAAAATGCATCACCCTTACATTGTCCCCCTTAGTGGTGGAGGTTGCAGGTTTGGGATGTTGCGCCTGACACCCTAAGCGAGTTGCATTCTGATGCTCTGCCCCACAGACTTTCAAGTTTTTTCCCTTTGAGTATTTATCCAATTCCCTTTTGAAAGTTCCTATTGAATCTGCTTCCACCGTCCTTTCAGGCAGTGCCTCCTGCATCCTAACAAACTGCTGCATAAAAAAATGTTTCCTCATATTGCTTCTGGTTCCTTTACCAATCACCGTAAATCGGTGCCCTCGAGTTACCGACCCTTCTGCCGCTGGAAACTATTTCTCCTTATCTACCATAAACATAACAAACACATAACTCAATAACTACTCCACCAGTCTAACTGACAGCTCGTTAAAGTCCAGGAACACACTTTGCAGTCGATAGATGTTATATTCATGAAAAATGACCCAAAGTGCACATCCGAATTTAGATGGCAAGTTCAAGGTATGTCTGAAATAATCTGTGGTTCTTTTGCAGTCATTTGGTGTTGAGTGAGCAATCAGTTTGTCAGAAAATGTTGTTCACTCACAAGAATATTCGCTGAACAAGAATTTACAATGGATCATACCAGGCCTTTAAGCATGATCAGCATTGCCAGTTTGCTGGAATGGACAGGAGGATAGATTGAAAGAGCACATGGGATGCAATCAATTGGCTTAAAACTTGTTGGAAGCTTGGAACGCAATTGTTGAATTTTACAACTCCCCATTTACCAACACACTGTTATTTTCTATAATCTTTATGCTGGCTATATAATTTTGGTATTTTATCAATAGTTGCAGTGCTAGGGCTGGGAACTCTGCCATTTTTTGAGTCATAACAGTCTACTGAAGTACTGATTTCACGCGGTTGGAACTGCAGTGTGCAACACATAATGAAATGGTTTATATCAGATCACTGACAATTAGAGGCAATGATAGAGGCCATTTTCTTCTGAGATAATGGAAAATAGCAGATTATAAAGTTTTGATTCAAATTTTAATTACAATTTGTGTTTAAGTGAGAAGTGCATGACACTAGGCTGACATGCCTACTGCCAGTACTGAGGGAGTGCTGCTCTGTCAGTACTTTTGGATGAGACATAAGGGGCTGGATTCTCCGTCGGCGGGATCGTCCACTTCACCAGCAACGTATCCACACCCGCGGATTTCCTGACAGCGTGAAAGTGCCCATAATGGGAAACCCCATTGGCAGATTGCCAGGACAGAGGTTCCCACTGCCACTAGGGGCACGCCGCACCGGAAAACAGATGTAGCGGGACGGAGAATCCCACCCAAGACCTTTCTGCTCTTTAAGGTGAATGTAAATAATCCTATGGCATTATACAAGGAAGAGCAGGGAGATTCCCCCAACCGTGTTGGCCAATATTTATAACTCAACTAACATCACTAAAACAGTTGATCTGATTATTAATCACATTGCTATTTGTGGGGCCTTGCTGTACACAGATTGGTGCTCATATTTCCTACATTTCCAGCAGTGACCATACTTCTGGAATTAGTATGGTTTTATTTTTATTTATTTTTAAATAAATTTAGAGTAGCCAATTCATTTTTTCCAATTATGGGGCAATTTAGCGTGGCCAATCCACCTACCCTGCACATCTTTGGGTTGTGGGGGCGAATCTCACGAAAACACGGGGAGAATGTGCAAACTCAACATGGACAGTCACCCAGAGCCGGGATCGAATCTGGGACCTCAGCGCCGTGAGGTAGCAATGCTAACCACTGTGCCACCGTGCTGCCCCTACTATGGTTTTATGAAGGGCAAATCATGTCTGATTAATTTGCTCGAGTTCCTTAAAGATGTAACAAGCAAAGTGGATAAAGGGGATCCTGTAGATGTAGTATATCTGGACTTCCGGGAGGTGTTTGATAAGGTGCCACACAGAAGGTCAATTCACAAGGTCAGGTCACATGGGATTAGGGGTACTTTATTAGCTCGGATAGAAGACTGGTTGAGGGACAGAAGACAGAAAGTCGGGATAAATGGATCTTTTTCTGGATGACAAGATGTAACTAGTGGGATGCCATAGAGTTCGGTCCTTGGGCCCCATCTATTTACAATCTATATTAACGACTTGGATACAGGGATAAAAGGTTCTATAGCCAAATTTGCAGATGTCTCAAAAATGGGTGGGACAGTAAGTTGCAATGAGGAAATAAGAACCTTACAAATGGATATAGATAGGTTAGGAGAGTGGGCCAAAATGTGGCAGATGGAGTTTAAAGCGGATAAGTGTGAGGTCATGCATTTTGGTCAGGAAAATAGGAAAACAATTTATTCTTTAAATGGGGAAAGACTTCGGGGCACTCTGTTGCAGAGGGACCTGGGTGTCCTCGTGCATGAGTCACAGAAAATGAGCATGCAGGTACAGCCAAGTAATAAGGAAAGCAAATGGAATGTTGACATTTATAGCAACAGGAATGGAGTATAAAGATAAGGAAGCATTGTTGCAACTATACAAGGCATTGGTAAGACCACACCTGGAATATTGTGCACAGTTTTGGTCCCCTTATTTGAGAAAAGACGTTATGGTATTAGAGTCTGTTCAGAGGAGGTTCACTCGATTGATTCGAGAGATGAGGGGTCTGTCGTATGAAGAGAGATTGAACAGTTTAGGCCTATACTATCTAGAATTTGGAAGAATGAGGGGAGATCAAATTGAGGTATACAAGATGATAAAAGGTATGGATAAAGTAGACGTGGACAGCGTGCTTCCTCTTGTGGGTGTTCTAGAATGAGAGGTCATAATTTTAGGATGAGGGGTAGCAAATTTAAAATAGAGTTAAGGAGAAACTATTTCTCCCAAAGGGCCGTGAATCAGTGGAATTTGCTACCCCAGAGTGCGGTGGATGCCAGGACAGTGAGTAAATTTAAGGAGGAGTTAGACAGATTATTAATTAGTAATGGATTGAAGGGTTATGGAGAACAGACAGGACAGTGGAGTTAAGACCAGGATGAGATCAGCCACGATCGAATGGTGGAGCAGACTCGATGGGCCAAATGGTCTAATTCTGCTCCTATATATCTTATAATACATTCGCTGTAAAGCACTTTGGGATGTCATGAAGTCCTGAAAGGCTGTATGATTGTAAATTCTCCATTTCCGAGGGAAGCACAATAAAATGGGACTGTGCTGTAGACAAAACTAGCTTCTTAGACTGAGTACTGGGTCGGCAAGTAATGGGCACAGAAAAAACTAATTAAGAATGTTAACTAGAAGTCAAGCTCTTTGCAGTCATGAAGCGCATTCATTCAATATCACTGTAGCCATACACTGACACCAAATTTAATTTCAACAACATAACTTGCATGTATTATTTCCCACCTTGATTACAATATTAACCATTGTTTCTTCAAATAAGCTATTTGAAACTGGAGGAGTTTTTAATGATTCAGAATGAGAGGGACCACATCATGATATTGCTCATTTTACAGCCCTATTGTGCGAACAGAATTGAAAACATTTGTCATACATATTACAATCCCAGATCAGACCCCACCAGTCGCTAGGATGTTGGACAGAAGCCACAATATTTAATTTCATTTGGAAGACTGAGGAAAGGATACTTGGCTCCAGGAGTGATTCCATGTACAAATAGGGATATGGTATATTAAAGTAAATTTTACTACTAGCACAGTATTGCTAACATTAAGATCATAAAGACAATGGGCAGGATTCACCGCAATCGGTGAATTGGCCCGACGCCAGTGCCAGGAATGGCACAAACCACTCCGGCATCAGGCCAACTGGAAGTTGCGGACTTCTCCTCACTTCCAGGGGCTAGGCCGGCGGCTGAGGGGTTGGTGCCATGCCAGTGGGCACCAAAGGGACTGCGCGAGTTAGCGCATGCACAGAACTGCCGCCGTGGTTTAGCGCATGCGCAGACCGGCTGGCATATTCTGGCACATGCACAGGGGGGGTGTCTTCTCTGCGTCGGCCATGGTGGAGCTCCGATCATGGGCCAGACAACCGTGGGACCCGCCCCCCCGGGCCAGATCGCATTGTGCCCCCCCCCCCCCCCCCGATGACCGTACCAGCCAGGTCCCGTAGTGTGGGACCATGTCCAATCCACACTGGCGGGACTAGGCAGGAACCAACGGCCACTCAACCCATCGGAGCCTGGAGAATTTGCCAAGGTGGCTGCTGCCAACGGCCCCCGACCGATCTGGCGTTATCCCCATCCCCGCCCAAAAACCAGTGCCAGAGAATACAGCAGTCGGCGTCGGAATTCGCGCCCCCCCCCCCCCCCCCCCCCCCCCCCCCCCCGCCCCCCCCCCCTCCCTCCGGGATCCTTCGACCCGGCGGGGGGTCGGAGAATCCTGCCCAATAGCTTACAATTTCTAGTTAAACAATGCTTAATAATGACCACTCCACTCAAGCAAAACCCATCACAGGTCAAAATTTACTTTTAAATACATTTAGCAAACCAAGGATTATTTTCCAATCATTGACGAGAGATTTTTTTGAGACTTTTTGATGAGAGAGATCTAAACCCTGTCAGATTAAAGCAGAATCCCCGGGAGTATTCTTCAGAAACTGTTCTCCGACCCCTAGCCGGGTGGCAGAATCACCGAGGGTCGGTGAGAATCCCGCCCCCATCGTCCTCCCAATTCTCCCGCCCCCCCCCAAAAACTGGTCCAGTGTGAGTCACGCTGCCCACCTTGGAGAATGGCGTGGTCCGGCATGACTCAATGGGCACCAGGGCCGCCCAAATTCTTCAGCCCACGATGGGCCGAAGTCCCGCCCGCCTGTAGCCCGTCCCACCGGCGTAAATGAGAGTAGGTCCCTTACCGGCGGGACCTGGTGGTGCGGGTGGGCTCCGGGGTTCCTGGGGGGTCGTGGGGGATCTGGCCCTGGGAGGTGCCCCCACAGTGGCCTGGCCCGCGGTCAGGGCCAACAGATCTGCGGGCAGGCCTGTGCCATGGGGCACTCTATTTTTCCGTATCGGCTGCTGTGGTCCTCCGCGATGGCCGATGCAGAGATGAACCCTCCTGCGCATGCACGGGGATGACGCCAGCACGCGCTTGCGCTCCCGCACATACGCCGACTCGTGCTGGCTGGCGGTGGCCCTTAGGCGCCAGTTGGCATGGCGCCAAGGCTCTATCACTCCGGGGCGGGCCTCGCCCCTGAAGCTGCGGAGGATTCCTTCCCGCGATTCTCCCACCCGGCGTGGGAGCAGAGAATCGCGCCCCCCCGTGTCTGCGTGGGTTTCACCCTCACAACCCAAAGATGTGCAGGTTAGGTGGATTGGCCACGCTAAATTGCCCCTTAATTGGGGAAAAAACAATTGGGTACTCTGAATTTAAAAAAAAGTATTTACAAATGGGACCTGGGTGCCATGGTTGTGGAGGGGGAGTGAGAGGTTAAAAAAACTGTGGAAAAACCCTCAAAAATTGTCAGGCTTGCTCAGGGGTTGGTTCCTTGGCCGGGGGCTGTAGCGGAGAGCAACTTGGTGCCAAGTCTGTGAACTCGGAGAGTTCCCCTCGGGATCGGGGTGGTCTGGCTCAGGTTGCATTTGTTGCAGTCTGTGTTTTAAACACATTCCTTTGGTGCACCTTACAGGCCCCTGGCCGTTCACTCTGCTGAGTGCTGTCCATGTCCTTTAAATGCTCAGAAGGTCTCTGGTCATTTAGGAGCCCACCCAGGTCACCCCTCTGGACATCCTCCTGGGGATGGGCGTGGCCAAGCTCAATCAGGAGCCCACCAGGTGTTGGCACTTCTCAGAAGCGCTGCCCCATTGCAGAAGAAGCAGGGGATCATCAGAGCTCACCAGAACCAGGGGACACCTGCATCATTGCCTTTGAAATCCTCCCTGGCTCTCTGCCCTTTGCAGAGAAGAGGCCTCACCTGGACTCTCCAGATCATCAGCGCTCTCCTCCTGGTGAGACAGTTGGCACTGACTGCCTCTGCTACCACCTCCAAGGCAATGTTCAGGAGGGCAGGCTTGAGTCTATGGTCCACGCAGGAGAGGAGGGTTTCCCTCCTCTCCTCACTGGCATGGAGCTGGGTATCTAACTTAGACTCCTGATGTCAGGAGGGCAGGTCTTCTCTGAGCCACCTTGATGGCTGCAGTGAGTGTGTGGTAAGTGGAGTGCTTAAAAACAGCTCCAGCTGTCAGGCTCTTTGGCACTAACTCCAGTCCCAGCAGTCAGAGTGCCCATTGGGCCGAGAATTGCTCTGAATTCGCTCCGGGAGAATGCGAGCCCTCATTAGCATGTTCTGACTCGCTTTCTGAATAGCCCGCCCAACGGGTAACTCATGCAATCCAGTACCGGCGGCAACACTTAGGGTATGATTCCGTAGCAAAAATCAAAGTCTGATTTTGGATGCATTTGGCCAGGTGTTTTTCAGCGGCTGCAGTGTTGGAGCTCATCCTGCTGCTGACCGGCACTTGCCGGATGTTTGGGCCTGGGGGATGTTCTCCCTTCGAAGCCACACTAAAGCAGATTTCCTTCACTGGGGAGCTGAGCAGATTGAGGCGCCATTTTGAACGGCAGCCCCGATCTTTTCACTGCCCTCCCTTTTAGGCCCCCTCCCACCATTTGTACCCCACCCCCCAAACCTTCTCAGTGCCCCTTGGATATTCCTTCATCCTCCCTTCTAATGGGAAAAGCCACCCAAGGCCCGACCCCTTCCAGCACCAACCTGGAACCCAGGCACCTTGCCACTGTCAGCCTGGCACCTTGGCATTGCCATCTGTAAGGGTGCCCACTTCCAGGGTGCCAGGTTGGCAGTGTCAGGGTGCCTGGGTGCCAGGTTACCACTCTGCCCTGTCCATGACCACCTGGAGATCTCTAATAGCCTGCAAGAAACCCTGAGGTGTCAACCTGCCTAGTCCACATTTGTGGAAACCAATGCTAAACGGTGCCCATTGACTCCCAGGTGCCAGATGAAAGGGGCGCCTGGGTATTTAAGTGAACCTGATAGTTAATTTAAATATGCTGATCTGGATCACACCCAGAGAGGGCGAGATCCAGATTGCGGCAGGTGGAGCGAGTCAAATGGCTGCCAATCGACCCGACGGGGAGTCGACTGTTAAGCCCGACAGCTGAATCGAGCCCTTTATTTCCCAAATGGGGAATCCTGCCCAGTGATTGTCCTTTAAACCAGGATTTTTAAAAAACATGACTACAGCAGTCTCGCACACTAATCCACGCTTTAACCATTACTGCACCAAATACATATAATACATCTGATATATCTGAAATTCCGACATTCATCACACACTTGTGATTGATAGCATGTATTATTCATAGAATTTACAGTACAGAAGAAGGCCATTCGGCCTATCAAGTCTGCACCGGCCCTTACAAAAGGCACCCTACTAAGCCCACGTATCTACCCTATCCCCGTAACCCAGTAACACCCACTTAACATTTTTTGGACACTAAGGGCAATTTAGCATGGCCAATCCACCTAACCTGCACATCTTTTGGACTGTGGGAGGAAACCGGAGCACCCACGCAGACATGGGGAGAATGTGCAGATTCCGCACAGAAAGTAACCCAGCCGGAATCGAACCTGGGACCCTGGAGCTGTGAAGCAACTGTGCCAACCACTATGCTACTATGCCGTGATGTTACCACAAAGACATAAACATGCTGTATGATTGGATGATTAATAATTGCAAACCTATTGGAGGTGCTGTGTTTTGTGCAACATAGTTATGACTTTTGTTTTACCAAATGGAAGGTCGGGACAGATAATGGACCTGAGAAAATGTATTAAGATCAAATATGGAAGTCTTATTTGGTAGAGTTTACCCTTGGTTTGTTATTTTATCTTTAAATAAGTATAAAAGAGCATTTGCCACAAGAGGCATGGGATATAATAAACAGTCAGTCACCCACAATTACTGGCTCACTCTCATTGTTCGAGCCGTACTCCAGGAATTCCCTCCTGGGATCTTGTGATCAACCACCACAGCTTCGGCAGATGATGGTCGGGAACTCCATGTGCTTGGTTATATCTGAGGTTTTCCACTTCTGCCAGCTGATCAGAAAATTTGTGGCAGTAGAATCATGAACATTAAAGAACAGTAACTTGCCAGTTTGGTGTCACCTAGCTCCATTCTTCCAACTTTTCAAGTTTTTGTTTTACAAGTATGTACCCACTTCCTTTTTGCAAAACTATAAAGAACTTTGGGAACAGAAAGAGACCGTTGGGCCCTCCAGCCTGTTCGCCATAGCCGAACTGTATCTTAACCCCATTTGCCCACGTTGATCACTTATCCCTTAAACACCATTGCCGAACACAACTCTGTCAATCTCAGTTTTGGAAAGTTTCAATTGACTGACGCAAGCCTCAGCAGTTTTTGGGGAAGAAAGTTCTAGATTTTCATGACTGTGTGAAGAAGTGCTTCTTGACATCACCCTTGATCAGCCCAGCTCTCAATTTGCCTTTTCATTCTCATAATATTAATCATCTAAAAAGCAGTCCATTTTGCCTCGTCTCTGCTCAAAACTGGAGCCTCTCGTCCCTGGTAGAATCTTACGAAAAGGCTCTGTACTTTTTCCATGAATGTGAATTCCTCAGTAGTACAGGAACACGCAGAACATAACATAATATTCTTGCTGCAGCCTAAGCAAATCATAGAATCCCTACAGTGTAGAAACTCACGCAGATACAGGGAGAATGTGCAAATTCCACACAGTCACCCAAGGCTCCGAACACAGGTCCCTGGCGCTGTCAGGCAACAGTGCTAACCACTATGCCACCATGTAGGTTTAGAATTGCCTCATTGTTATTGTATTCCATGTTTCTTTCAGAAAATCTAGGGTCCCGTTAGTTTCTTCTTATGCCTTTATCAACTTGTCCTCTGCCCTGAAGGACTGGTACATGAACCATCAGTACATAAGTTCATAAGATAAAGGAGCAGAGTTAGGCCAATCGACCCATCGAGTTTGCTCCACCATTCTATCATGGCTGATATGTTCCTCAGCTGCTGCCTACAATGTTACAGGCCAAGAGCTGCATTCTGAAATCAGCCAGAGCATCTCCTCCCGATAACACATGGCCTAGGAGCAGGAGTAGGCAATTTAGCCTCCTGAGCCCAACACTCTCATGGCTGATCCCATCCTGGCCTCAACTCCACCATCCTGCCTGTTCTCAATAACCCTTCAACCCATTACCAATTAAAAATCTGTCTAACTCCTCCTTAAATTTACTCACTGTCCCTGCATCCACCGCACTCTGGGGTAGCGAATCGCACTGATTCCATGTGGACAGTAGAAGCGGGAGTAAACCATCCAGTGCCTTGAACCTGCTCTGCCATTCAATAGGTCCCAGGTGGAAATTGGACATCAATTTCACCTTCCTACCCTCTCCCCATATTTTTTGATACTGTTGTAATCCATCCCTACTATTCCAGACTAAGTTCGACAATATGATGGAAATGGATATTAACTAAGAGGTTGGTGGTTTTCTGCAGATTTACTTTGAGGAAATTATTTGTCAGTCTAATAACTCTCCTGGATTCAGTCTACGTCAGTGTGGATTTGATGTACAATCTCAATAATCTCAATCCCAGTTTTTTTTAGTAACTTTATTGTCAAAACTAGACTTAAATCAACACTGCAATGAAGTTACTGTGAAAATCCCCCAGTCGTCACATTCCGGCGCCTGTTCTGGTTCACAGAGGGAGAATTCAGAATATCCACTTCACCTAACAGCACATATTTCAGGACTTGTGGGAGGAAACCGGAGCACCCGGAGGAACCCCACGCAGACAAAGGGAGAACGTGCAGCCTCCACACAGACAGTGACCCAAGTGGGAATCGAACCTGGGACCTTAGAGCTGTGAAGCAACAGTGCTACCCACTAGCTACCGTGCCTCCCAGTTGAACATAAAAATGACCCCTTCAATCCTTTGGGCGCGATTCCCCGCAAATGCGGAGAGTCGTAAAGGCTGCCGTGAAACTGGCCGTGTTTCACGGCAGCCTCCGCGCCCCCTCCCGGGACCCGATTCTCCCCACCGGGCGGGGCTAGCAGCGCGGCCCTGTGAAGCACAGCATCGCGGGCTTAGCGACCGTCGCTAAGCCCACGCGCCAAGCGTCACGGCGGCTGACGCGCACGATGACGTCAGCCGCGCATGTGCGGGTTGGACGGCTCCAACCCGCGCATGCGCGGATGACGTCATCACGCATATGCGTCAAACCCGCGCATGCGCGGGCCGTCATGCCCCTCAGCCGCCCCGCGGACTGATCCTGCTGGGCGGCGGAGGAACAAATAGCGCACGGGTATCGGACCCGCTGCCCGCGATCGGTGCCCACTGATCGCAGGCCCATGCCACCCTTGGCACGGCCATGCCAATTGGTGCCATGGTTGTCCGGGACAGCACTTTGCGGCCATTTTCACGACCTGTGAGAGCAGGTGTGTTTGCGTTCGTGAAAACGGCCGTAAAGGCCTGGGAACTCGGCCCATCGGCCTGGGGAGAATCGCTGTTCGCCGTAAAAAACGGCGAGCAGCGATGATTCGTGTCGTGGGGCGGCCGTGGGGGTGGGGGTGGGGGGGGGGGAGGAGAATAGCGGGAGGGCGGGAAAAATGTCGGGAAGGCCCTCCCGCTATTCTCCGACCCGTCGTGGGCAGCGGAGAATCGCGCCCACAGTGTTCACAATAAGGGCCAGTAGGGATGATGGGCAATGTTGATGTTCAGGGCAATCAAAATAAAATATAATTACATGCAGATCACGTCCTCCTGTTTTGACCCAACAATTAGAGTTCCCCCATAACGGAGAATGATTAATGAATACAGCTGGCCCTTTGTTGGCCATAAAATTAACTGCAATAAAAGCAAGACCTGGCCTCTGATGAGATGAATGCGGGACAGATTTTATTCCTGCTTCTGATTTTATTAGATGGAGAAGGCACTCCATTACCATGGGATCAATACTCCTCAATCGACAGATAGTTTCTTCACAGAAAACCACTGGCCGTACTAACCTCCTGAAAATGAACTTTCAGCCGCACATCTATTATCTCCTTCAGGTGATCCTGCACCTCATTCCCCTGACAATTGCCAGGAATCTGGAAAGGAGAATCACACGTCTTATTTGAAGAAGAAAGAAGCCATGGGATTGATTTAAAGCATTTCAATTGCTTTAAGTTTATTGAGGTTCGAAGCTTCTATTGTTTTGTCAGCCATAACGCACCATGGCAGGGAACAACAACATTCCCAGCTGGGCATTTTGTGGCTGAACCTATAAAGTGCAGTAAACCCTGCTCTTGTTCATAAACCTTCTATCTAATGCCCTCAGCTGGTTGCGACTGAGTATATGGCGTATTTTGCACTGTATATTTTCCAATGAATTACTGGACTGCATGTGTGGGGACAGATTATAACTAAAGAGAGGATAATTAGTATGCAGAAAGTAATAAAGAACGTAAGACCATAAGACATAGGAGCAGAAGTTGCCATCTGGCCCTTTGAACCTGCTCCGCTATTCAATGAGATCATGGGCTGGATTCTCCAGTTCGCCAGCCACATGATCTTAGTGGCACGCCGCTTGTCAATAAGATTTCCCAATGGGATTCCGCCACTGTAAACCCCACAAGTGGGGGTGCGCCGCCGGTGGGAAAAGAGATTCGCAATGACCGGAGAATTCTGGCCCATGGCTGATCTGATGTGATAATCCTCTGCTACAAAGGAAAGTTTTCCCCTCTTTCGAATCGCCTCCTGTCATGGCAGCTGCATTGCCACAGTCACTGGGTAGTGATCATGAGTCAATGCTTGTGGTCTGATTCACTTCCCTGGCCCAGAGCTGCTGAGGCCACAGCTTAGACCCTGTACTTTTCCCCTTCTCCTGATGTTTAAGAAGAGATTTGATAAAGTTGTTCAAATCGTAAGCAAGGAGAAATGGTTTCCATTAGCAGAAGGTTCAGTAAACAGAGAACACAAATTTGATTGTCAAAAGAAGCAGGGGTGACATGGAGGAAACAATTTTTAATGCATAGGTTTTCTTTGCTTTGGAATGCATTGGCTGAAAGGGAGGTGGAAGATGATTCAATAGGAGCTTTCGAAAGGGAATTGGATTAATATTTAAAATGGCAGGAGAAATTAGAACATTTATTTCATTCATTTATGAGATGTGAGCGTCGCTGGCTATGCCAGCATTTATTGCCCATTCTGAATTGCCCTATAGAAGGTGGTGTTGGTGAACTACCGTCTTGAACCGTTGCAATCCATGAGGTGTAGGTACACCCATAGTGCTGTCAGGGAGGAAGTTTGAGGATTTTGACCCAAAGGCAGTGAAGAAATGGTGATATATTTCCAAGTCAGGATGGTGTGTTGCTTGGACGAGAACCTAGGGCAGCATAGTAGCACAGTGGTTAGCACTGTTTCCTCACAGCGTCAGGGTCCCAGGTTCGATTCCCGGCTTGGGTCACTATTTGTGCGGAGTCTGCACATTCTCCCTGTGTCTGTGTGGGTTTCCTCCAGGTGCTCCGGTTTCCTCCCACAAGCCCCGAAAGACGTGCTGTTAGGTAATTTGGATATTCTGAATTCTCCCTCTATGTACCCGAACAGGCCCTGGAGTGTTGCGACTGGGGGCTTTTCACAATAACCTCATTGCAGTGCTAATGTAAGCCTACTTTTGACAATAATAAAGATTATTATTATTATTATTCCAGGTGGTGGTGCTCCCAAATATCTGCTGCCCATGCCCTTCTAGATGATAGAGGTGACAAGATTTGAAGGTTCTGTTGAAGGAGCCTTGGTGAGTACCTATAGTGCTTCTTGTAGATGGTATACACTGCTGCTACTGTGCATCGGTGGTGTAGGGAATGAATGTTAAGTGGTGGAAATTATGCCAATCAAGCGGGTTGCTTTTTCCTGGATGGTGTTGAGATTTTAGAGTATTGTTGGAGTTGCATTCATCCAGGCAAGTGGAGAGTGTTCCATCACACTCCTGACTTGCACCTTGTAGATGGCGGACAGGCTTTGGACAGAGAGGAGGTTAGTTACTTGCTGCAGAATTCCCAGCCTCTGACCTGCTCTGATAGCCACAATATTTATATGACTAGTCCAGTTCAATTTCTGATTAATGGTAACCCCTGGGATGTTGATTGTAAGGGATTCAGCGATAGTAATGCCATTGAATGCCAAGGGGCAATGGCTAGATTCTCTTTTGTTGGAGATGGTCATTCCCTGGCACTTGTGTGGCATGAACATTACTTGCCACTTGTCAGCCTACCCTGAATGTTGTCCAGCACTTGTTGCATTTGAACATGGACTACTTCATTATCTGAGGAGTCGTGAATGGTGCTGAACATTGTGTAGTCCTCTGCGAACATGACCTCATGATGGAGGGAAGGTCATTGATGAAGCAGTTGAAGATGTTTGGGCCCAGGATACTTCCCTAACTGGATAACACTTACAAAGAGCTGGATCAGGCTTCATGGATTGATTGGCCCTCATGTATTTTCCGTCACTTTAGGATTCTTTGACAGTATCAACTAACGCAGCTCAGCCAGAGGATTGAATTTGGGATCTTTGAAGTCTGAACATCTCAATTGTACCTTGCCCTGAACAATAAATTGAAATGAACCATCGGGGGAGCTATCTTTCTTTGCTTTTTTTTAATTATGTCAGCGGATGGCTGCCTAATCTGAATGTAAATCCTATTTAATTAAATTAAGAACCCATTGGTTCTGAGAAAAATCATCCACTTAGAGCAGATGCTTGTTTAACAGAGGTGGCCAAAAGGACAGGTTTTATTGGATTGTAATGTTAACGTTCATGCTCAGTCAGAACATTCAACAAAGAAGACCGTTGTTTTATAAAGCACATTTCCATTATCCCACAAAATTGCCTCAATTATCTCACAAAAATTGCAAAAAAAAACAGTGGAATAATGGAACAAAAATAGAAACATTACTTTTATGATTATCAGAAAATGAATCAATTTTATCTCTTAATTTGTCAATCATAAAACTGCTGCAGCCGTAATTACTAATCATATTGTCATTCTCTTTTCTACACTAATCACACATCAATATCCAGGCAACCAGCTTCCACCAGAATTAATCTACATGCAGATGAATTAATTTTACTTTGCTGCTAATCAAATTACCCTACTCAACTGTATCCTCTTGGCCAGGCAATTTACTTTTCACGCTGGAAATTTGCGATTACAATTCAAAAACACTTAGGGCTGACAATGCAAGCAACTAAAATTGGACCCTTTTCACTTAAGCTAGATTTGATCTACCAAAATGTTAGCACTCTTCTGATCCAATGCTTGCAGCAGGCAGAGACTGAAATCTGTCCCAATTCCTCGGAAATGCTGGCATTTTGCTACCAACCTGGAACAAAGGATTTTTCTTCAAGTAGTGACTGGACTACTTTGTGAACGTGCTCTTTTCTGGGGCACAGTTTAAAGGTAAGGGGTCACATATTAAAGATAGAGATGAGGAGGAATGTCTTCTCTCAGGGAGTCGTTGGTCCGCAAAGTTCGCTACCCCTGAGAGCTGTCGGGGACAGGGTCATTAAATAGATTCAAGACTGAGTTAACAGATTTTTGATTGCCAAAGGCGCCAAAGGTTATGTGGGGAGATACATTAAGACCACAACCAGATCAAACACAGCCTAATTGAAAGGCTTGATTGATGCAGAACCAGTCAGCTGCTCAATGTTGAAACTAATGGTTTGGTGGGGGAGCGGGGTGGGGGAGGGGGGGAGTGGGGGGGGGGGGTGGTTGGTGACTGGGATACCATAAGGGGGCTCCTTCAGAATCCTTTAATCTTCACTTGGAATTCAGCATGCTGGTGGGATCATTTGATTCCCCAGGGATGCTTGGGTACTGACAGACGTAGGGGGAATGAGAATGTTGATCTACTGGCCCTCAACAGCAGCGAAGGCCAAATGTGGGGCGCTACTGGTGCCACAGCACTGCGGAGTTCAGCACTTGCCCTATCATATGGTGACATGGTGGCACAGTGGTTAAGCAAGGACCCAAGTTTGATTCCGTCCTTGGGTGACTCTGTGGAGCTTGCACGTTCTTCCCAAATTTGTGTGGGTTTTGGATGTTCCAGTTTCCTCCCACAGTCCAAAGATGTGCAGGTTAGTGATGGATTTGCCATGCTAAATTATCCCCTAGTGTCCAAAGGTATGCAGGTTAGGTGGGTTATGGGAATAGGGTGGGTGAGTGGGCCTAGCTGGTGTGCTCTTTCAGAGGGTTGGTGCAGATTCGATGGGCTGAATGGCCTTATTCTGCACTGTAGGAATTCTATGGATGCTTTGTAGCAGATACTGTGCACCACCTAGCAAAGGTGATCACACATACACACACACGTCTGGTTAACACAAAATTGAATTCAACAATGTGGATCATAATTGTTCAACACCCACCCTCTGGCATTCTGTCCTGACAAAGATCTCTCCCCAACACATCCGCTGACTGACAAAAACCCACAAACAGGTTGAAACCATCCATTCTGCACCTCACTTCCCACTCTATGACGACCTGTTCAACCTACCTACTGCCTGCCTTCCATCTCAGTGTCCTTCCTGAGCAAGATCCATCAGCAGATCCTTTTGGATCAAAGAAAGTGAAACATGGGAAGTCAGCAACAAGTTTATTGTGACAAATCCCATCTGTCACATAGCTTTGAACTATCACAGTGACAGTGGTGTGTGATGAAAGTAAAAAATTGTCGTATTGTGTTTCACATATTTTGCAGTAAGGTTGCTAAAACCTGGCATACAGACGGTATTACTGCTGGAGCTGTCATTAAGGTGTCGTAAACATGAGGTATCATTGATTTGCAGGTATAGTGTTCTGCTAATAGATCTTGAGAACCATTTTCTTGTTTACAAATAGCTAGCTAATGGAGTATTGTTTAGGTGCAGAGGAAGCTTGAGGTGTAGCTAATTTATGAGGGGCATTCTGTTTGGTCCTTGCTAAACAAGATGTGGAGATGCCTGCGTTGGACTGGGGTGAGCACAGTAAGAAGTCTTACAACACCAGGTTAAAGTCCAACTTTAAAGTCCACCTGAGGAAGGAGCAGTGCTCCGAAAGCTCGTGTTTGAAACAAACCTGTTGGACTTTAACCTGGTGTTGTAAGACTTCTTACCTTGCTGAACAAGTCAAGGGACATCTTGTAAGAAGAGACAAAAGAATGCCTTCTACTTTGGATAAAGATGATGCCATTAATGGGAGGAACCAAGTTTGTTTGAAAGGTCAGTTGTCCCAAGAACTCTCATCTGAACAGAGGTTTCAGTTTAGTTCTGAGAGGCTCTCTCTCCAAAGTTTGAACAGAGAAAATAAAGTGGAAACTTAGTTGTTAACTTTATGAGTGGTATTTAAAAATATTGGTTTGCTTAATTGGAATATAGTGGCAGGTTTAGGAGGTAAGTTGATGTTTTTTTCTCTTTTAATTAAAAACTTTTTTTTAACTGCAAAGCTTTTTCTTTGTTGCTAATGTGGTCAATTCTATGATTAAATTAAAGTTTATTTCAACATAAAATATACCTATTGGTCAGTGTTGTCACTCCTGTGGGGCAGTAACATTTCCTCACAGTTTTAGAAGTTGAGTTCTCATCCAGGGTCCTCACAGGTCCTTGTTAAGCAGGGCCAGCCAGGGTTCCTGTGCTGCCAATGCAGCCAATCTCCATCACTAATGCCTCAGTATGAACCACTTATGTACCTTGTGGAGAGACACAACAAATGTTGTCCGTTGCCAATGAGTCTCCCCTCCACAGACTAAGTGACAAATTAATCACCTTGAACGCAGTAAATAAGGAAGTTATTGCTTGACTTTGGAGACTGCTGTAAGGAACAGTGCTGCTGGTGGGGAAGCGGCGGTCATACCTCCAGTCATTTATTTGCTAAGTAAATAAAAATAGTTCATATTCAAGCCCAAATAATAGAATAAATCAGTGAAAAGTTTGTTTGATGCAAAGGATTAAGCATCAAGATAAATGGGGTTTGGTTTGGAAAGCAGGGCAAATTCACAATCTGGAGCCAACTGTAAAATGAGGGAGTGCTGCACTCTCAGAAATGCTGGCTTTCTGGATAGACATGAATGTGCTCAGGTGGCTTGCACTTTTAGTCCATCTGTTAGTCAAACTTATACTTCCTGATTTAGACTCTGGTCAGTTGGTGGGGTGGGTGAAGGGGGATTTTTAAAAAAAATTCCCCTGTGACTCGGAGTCATGGCAGGAAAATCACGGAGAAAGATGGACATGCCGATTTCACAACATGTTCCCATTTCCTCATGCTATTCCCAGAGGGGGAAGCCACTTAAGGTGCAGCAATTTTTTGGTGTAGCCTAGATTTTACTGGCCTCGGACAGGACCCCTGCTGAGTCTGCAATGCGTCAGCTAACAGGAAGCGGGGACAGAGGGGCAAGCTGGAATGCCATGAGAAACAATTTAAGTTTTTAAAGTTTTAAAAATTATTTCACAGGATGTGGGTGTTGCTGTCTAGACAGTATACACTACGGCCACTATGCATTGGTATTGGAGGGAGTGAATGCTTAAGGTAGTGCATTGGGTGCTAATCTAGTGGGTTGCATTGTCCTACACGGTGTTGAGCTTGTTGGGTGTTGTTGGAGCTGCACTTATCCAGGCAAGTGGAGAATATTCCATTACACTCCTGACTTATGCCTTGAAATAAGCAAGCCTGAAGTTCCCTGAAGGGGAGGTGGTGCCTCACAATTTGATCGAGTTTTTCGAGGAAGTGACAAAGATGATAGATGAGGCACAGGCACTAGATGTTGTACACAAGGACTTCAGTAAAGCCTTTGACACGGCACCTGATGGTAGATTGGTGCAAAAGGTAAAGTCACATGGGATCAGAGGAGAGCTGGCAAGTTGGATACAGAACTGGCTCGGGCACAGAATACAGAGGATAGAAGTAGAAGGGTGCTTCTTTGAATGGAAGGCTGTGACTAGTGGCGTTCCACAGGGATCAGTTCTGTAGTCTTTGTTGTTCGTGGTGTATATAAATGATTTGGAAGAAAATGTAGCTGGTTTGATTAGTAAGTTCGCAAACAACACAAAAATTAGTGGAGTTGCGGATAGTGAAGACATTGTCAGAGGATACAGCAGGATATAAACTGATTGGAGTCTTGGGCGGAGAAATGGCAGATGGCATTTAATCCAGACTTGTGTGAGGTAATGCATTTTGGAAGGTCCAATGCATGTAGGAATTACATAATAAATAGCAGAACTCTTGCAAGTACTGACAGGTAGAGAGATCTGGGCGTACATGTCCACCAATCAGTGAAAGTGGCAATGCATGTGGATAAGGTGGTCAAGAAGGCATACGGCATGATGGCCTTCATCGGTCGGGGCATTGAATATAAAAATTGGTAAGTCATGTTGAAGCTGTAGAGGACCTTAGTTAGGCCTCATTTGGAATATTGTGTATAATTCTGGTCGCCATACTACCTGAAGGATGTGGGTGCTTTGGAGAGGGTGTCAAAGCGGTTTACTAGAATGTTGCCTGGTATGGAGGGCATTCACTATGAGGAGAGGTTAGATAAACTCGGTCTGTTCTCACTGGAACGACAGAGGTTGAGAGGCGACCTGTTAGAGGTCGACAAGATTATGAGTGGCATGGACAGAGTGGATAGTCAGATGCTCTTTCCTAGGGTAGGAGAGTCAAATACTAGGGGACATAGATTTGAAGTGCGTGGGGAAAAGTTTAGAACAAATGTGCGGGGCAAGTTTTTTACACAGAGAGTGGTAAATATATGGGGCGCGATTCTCCGCTCCCACGCCGGGTGGGAGAATTGCGGGAGGTCATACCTCCAGTCATTTCATTCTTTTGGCTCTCTTGCATTCTATGGATACCAACAACACTCTTCCTGCCTACACAGTGAAGGCTGCTGGATGGCTTTGCCAACTCACATACTGCCTCAAGCTCCTGGCTCTACAGCCTGTCCCCCATCCCTCATTGAAGACATTTTAAAGGTTACCTCTTAATTGGGTGCCAAGCTCCCATAAGATTACTCCAGGAGGCATGTTGCAGCTGCCGATGAGGCCACGACCCAAAAGTGGACCGATTGACAAAAGTTTCCTATGGTAGGACAATTCAACCGTGCAAATGCTATGAAGGATCCTTTAATCTGACTCATTAAAAGGCCATGCTAGTGGTTGTCTTGCTCATCATAGATACCACAGATCCCCTGTATAAAAGACTCCTGATGACAGCGAATCTCCACTCAGAAGCTTGTGAAGGGTCTGAGTGCAGCTGCCAACATGGTGAAAAGAGAGTGTCATGACTTTCTCAGTCTATGAACGTTCAGACCAATATCATGACCAGGGTACTCCTGGAATCCCACTTCTCCCCTATTTGAAAGATGTGTGTCAACGCCATCTATAACCTTCCCTCCAGCAACAACCTGTTCTTAAAAAATATAATAGCGTTGCGTTATGTGAAACTTTCCAATTGTTTTGTTTTTCTCAGTTTCTTCCCTTTGCTTGGTAGATGCCT
This sequence comes from Scyliorhinus canicula, assembly GCF_902713615.1. NCBI lineage: Eukaryota > Metazoa > Chordata > Chondrichthyes > Carcharhiniformes > Scyliorhinidae > Scyliorhinus > Scyliorhinus canicula. The sequence continues at coordinate 215,143,303 of NC_052146.1, forward strand.
CAGCCGACAGGTCTGATACCGAATAACAAATACTGTTATTGGGTTAACTCATCTAAATTGACATCGCAAGTAAAATTAAGTACTTGTTTAAATCCCTGCTGTGTATTCTCCTCAACAGCTTCCCATGTCATTAAGCCCAATTAAGCAGGAAAACCTTGTATTTTCATGGGACTTCAATTTTCCTGCGCTTTTAACGGCTTGTTACTTTTTCGAGGCATTTCGCAATTTGTGACATTTAATTTCTTTGCACACACCTTGTACCAACTTCTACCAAGCGTGTACCAGGTAATAACTAACCGATGGGAGCCATTAGGATGAGATGGAACTCTGTATTTGTTCAATGTGTGCATTAAATAGGCGTTAATCTTGCTTCTCCTTTGATTGCTTCTGATGGCTTTAGGTCCTTGGGTTTAAGCAGTGACGTGGAGAGGTGGAGAGGTTAAGGAAGGTATTCCAGAATTTAGGGCCGAGCCAGCTGACGACACAACCACCAAAGGTGGAACGATTAAAACCAGGGGAAGCATCAGAAGCCCCCGAAACCCTTTCGAGAAGGCAATAATCTCTGGCTGGGATTTTACAGGTCCTTGCGGCATGTTTTCCAGCGGCGGAAATGACTCCAATGGCCACTGGTGTGATCTTCCAGTCCCATCGAAGCCTGCACTACTTTGCCAGGTGTACCCATCAGCCGCCAGGGATCATGCTGGCAGGAATAGCTGGAAACACACACCCCTACGTCAGAAGCTAGGAGTCCAAGACACCCACCTGTTGAAGGAGACAAATATTCTCTCATCAGTTTGCACGATGATAATTACATATATTAATTGTGCTGATGAATTTGTAAAGCAGCATATGCTGATTAGTAAATTATTAGAAGATATCTCTGAGTTTATGGGCGGGATTCTCCCCTACCCGGCGGGACGGGGGGGGTCCCGGCGTAGCGGAGTAGCGCCAACAACTCCGGCGTCGTGCCTCCCCAAAGGTGCGGAATTCTCCGCACCTTTGGGGGCTAGGCCCGCGCCAGAGTTGTTGGCGCCACGCCAACTGGCGCCAAAACCGGCGCCAGCGGCCTTTGACGCCCGCCGCCGGGGATGCCCGAAAGGCCATCGCCAGTTCGCGCATGCGGCGGTGTGTCGGCTGCCGCTGATGTCACCACCGGCGCATGCGCGCTGGGGGATCCTCTTCTGCCTCCGCCATGGTGGAGGCCGTGGCGGCAGCAGAAGAAAAAGTGTGCCCCCATGGCACTGGCCCCGATCGCAGGCCTGGCCACCGTGGGGGCACCCCCTGGGGTCCGATCGACCTCGCGCGCCGCCCCCCCCCCCCCCCCCCCCCCCCCCAGGACCCCGGGGGAGGCCTCTCAGCGGCGGGACTTCGGCCTATCGCGGGCCGGAGAATCGCCGCAGGGGGCTCGCCGATCGGCACGGAGGGCACTGCGGGGGGTGGGTCGGAGAATTTCGCCCCAGGTGTGGCAACATCGTGATTATGTTAATGGACAAATGATCCTGATAAACAAGTTCAAATCCTTACAGGATAGGTGGAAAATTTAAATTTAATTAAATTAATTTTGAATAAAAAACTAATATAAGCAACGTTGACCATGAAATTCATGTCCTTTTCGGGAAGGCAATCTGCTGTCCTTTTTGGTTTGGCCTACATATGAATCTAGGCCGAGAGCAATGCTGTTGACTCTTAACTGTCCTCTGAAATGGCCTCACAAATTGTGTCAAACCCCCACTGTTACAGGGAACAAAGAACAAAGAAAAGTACAGCACAAGAACAGGCCCTTCGGCTCTCCAAGCTGCGCCGGCCATACTGCCCGTCTAAACTAAAATCTTCTACACTTCTGGGGTCTGTATCCCTCTATTCCCATCCTACTCATGTATTTGTAAAGATGCCCCTTAAAGTGCTGTCAAGATACCCCTTAAAGTGGTTCAAAATGGTGTTTCACCATCCACTTCTCAAGGGCAATTAGGACTCGGCAACCACAGTTGGCATTGCCAGCAATTCCCACACCCTGAGAATGAAGAAAACAAACTATCTCTTTGGCTGAATTTGCTCCATGATAATAATAATAATAATAATAATCGCTTATTGTCACAAGTCGGCTTCAATGAAGTTACTGTGAAAAGCCCCATGATGCCTTCTGTTAGACAATGGGAACCATGTCCTTCTTATCCATGGAATTAGTAATCTATTTTTATATTCGTTCATGGAATGTGAGCATCCCTGGCTAAGCCAGCATTTATTGCCGATCCCTAATTGCCCCTTGAGAAGGTGATGGTGAACTGCCTACTTGAACCGCTGCTGTCCATATGGTGTAGATAAGCCCACAGTGAAAGAACAGCATTATAGTTCCAATTAGTTCTATCTTCACAAATGAGAATACAAGTCGGGCACGATTCTCCGCCCCCCACGACGGGTCGGAGAATAGCGGGAGGGCCTTCCCGACATTTTTCCCGACCTCCCGCTATTCTCTCCCCCCCCCCCCCCCCCCCCCCCATGGCCGCCCCACGATACGAATCGCTGTTCGCCGTTTTTTACGGCGAACAGCGATTCTCCCCTGGCCGATGGGCCGAGTTCCCAGGCCTTTACGGCCATTTTCACGAACGCAAACATACCTGCTCTCACCGTTCGTGAAAACGGCCGCAAAGTTCCGTTCCTGACAACCATGGCACCGATTGCCATGGCCGTGCCAAGGGTGGCATGGGCCCGCGATCAGTGGGCACCGATCGCGGCCAGCGGGTCCGAAACCCGCGCACTCTTTGTTCCTCCGCCGCCCCGCTGGATCAGTCCGCAGGGCGGCTGAGGGGCATGACACCCCGCGCATGCGCGGGTTTGACGCATATGCATGATGACGTCATCCGCGCATGCGCGGGTTGGAGCCGTCCAATCCGCGCATGTGCAGCTGATGTCATCGTGCGCATCAGCCGCCGTTACCCTTGGCGTGCAGGCTTAGCGATGGTCGCTAAGCCTGCGATGCCGTGGTTCACGGGGCCGCGCTGCTAGCCCCGACCGGGGGGGGAGAATCGGGTCCCGGGAGGGGGCGCGGAGGCTGCCGTGAAACACTTTACTACCCACTTCGGTAGTAAATATAAAAATTATTATCTGAATGGCCATAAATTAGGAGAGGGGAATGTGAAGCGAGACCTGGGTGTCCTCATACCAGTCACTGAAAGTTAGCATGCATGCACAGCAGGTGGTAAAGAAGGCAAATGTTATGTTGGTCTTCACAGTGAGAGGACCATACAGGATCAGGGATGTCTTGCTGTAATTATACAGGGCCTTGGTGAGGCGACACCTGGAATATTGTGTGCAGTTTTGTTCTCCTTATCTGAGGAACAATGGCCTGGTTTCTTCCCTACCCGACGGGGCAGGGGGTCCCAGCGTAGTGGTGTGGCGCCAACCACTCTGGCTTCGGGCCTCCCCAAAGGTGTGGAATTCTCCGCACCTGTAGGGGCTAGGCCCGCGCCAGAATGGTTTCCGCTCCGCCGGCCGGCGCCAAAACTGCGCCAATGGCCTTTGGCGCTATGCCACCCGGTGTCGGGGCTGGTCGAAAGATCTTCGCCGGTCGCTGACGCACCAGCGCATGCGCGGTAGGGGGGGTCACTTCCACCTCTGCCATGGTGGAGGCCGTGGCGGCGGCGGAAGAAAAAGAGTGCCCCCACAGCACTGGCCCGCCCACCAATCAGTGGGCCCCGATCGCGGGCCAGGCCACCGTGGGGGCACCCCCCGGGGTCCGATCGCCCCGCACCCCCCCGCCCCAGGACACCGGGGGCCCGCTCACGCCGCCAATCCCACCGGCACCAGAGGTGGTTTAAACCACGTCAGCGGGATTGGCCTGACTTCAGCTCATCGCGGGCCGGAGAATTGCCGTGGGGGGCCCGCCGACTGGCGGGGCATGACTCCCGCTCCCGCCGATTCCCGGGTGGCGGAGAATTCCAGCCACGGCGGGGGGGGGGGGGGGATTTATGCCGGCCCCGGGTGGTTCCCCGACCGTGCGGGGGGGGTTGGAGAGGTGCTATGTCTTTTCGTCCGACGTCATTTCGTCCAACGACACTTCGTCCACGTCTTTTGGTCCAACGTCTTTTTGTCCGCACGTCTTTTGGTCCAACGTCTTTTTGTCCGATGATTTCTTTCGTCAAAGACTTTTTGTGACTTGTTACGTTTTTTTGTCGGATGATTTTTTTTGTCAAAGACTTTTTGTAACTTGTCTTTTTGTAACTTGTAGCACTCCACTCCACTCCCCACATTAACTTTTTGTAAATAGAAATCTTCTCTAATGCACATAGCAAGGTATAATATGCAATAAAGGATTTTTATTACCGGTCTCTTTCCTTTAACGAGCCTCGTTAAAGGATAGTTATTACCGGTCTCTTTCCTTTAACGAGCCTCGTTAAAGGATAGATATTATCGTTCTCTTTCTTAATTCGCCCATCCCGAAATGGCAAAGTTCATTGTGTCAACGAAGAGTAAACGGAAAGTAGCTGATGGAAATAACTATATCTACGATTTTCATTCGAGCAATCCAAACCTAGGAAAAGAATACTGGAGATGTGAGAAAAGAAGCGTTCGGCAGGTGGAGCTCATTTGAATATCTGGAATTTAATCAAAACTCTGAAGGAAGAGGAAGGGTTCATAATAGGCAAAAAGGCTCAAATTCTTCAGGGAGATTAGTCGACTTCATGTACGCGATATAAGAAAATAACTGAACGCATCAAAAGATTGGTCGTTGAATATGATTCTACAACAAAAATTGATTTCTTGAGGAATGTTGCTTAGAATTTACATCAATTTTAAGTAATTTCGGGAATTTTAAGTAATTAGTAAACTTTTAGATTTTTTAACTGCATTTTTAGATTTTTAAACTGCATTTTTCAACTTGCATTTTACTTGCATTTTATCAATTAATTTTAGATTTTTTAACTGCATTTTTAGATTTTTAAATTGCATTTTTCAACTTTCATTTTACTTGCATTTTATCAATTACTTGCATTTTAGCAATTAAATTCACTTGCTGTATTGTACTTGAATTTTATCAATTAAATGGTTTTATACGGAGCTAATTTGTAATTGGATAATTGGACGAAGTGACGTTGGACCAAAAGACGGGCGGACAAAAAGACGTTGGACCAAAAGACGTGGACGAAGTGTCGTTGGACGAAGTGACGTTGGACGAAAAGACGCGACACGGGTTGGAGAACTCCGCCCAATGATCTTGCTCTAGAGGGAGTGCAGCAAAGATTTACCAGACTGATTCCTGGGATAATGGGACTGACATATGGGACGGCATTCTCCCCTACCCGGCGTGATGGAGGGTCCCGGAGTAGGGGAGTGGCGCAAACCACTCAGGGGTCGGCCTCCCCAAAGGTGGGGAATTCTCCCCACCTTTGGGGGCCAGACCTGCGCCGGAGCGTTTGCCACCAGAAGACTGGCGCAAAACACCGGCACCCCCGGCAGCGGGGCTGGCCGAAAGGCTTTCGCTGGTCCGCGCATGCGCCGGCAGTGACGTCAGCGGCAGCTGGCCGCTGACATCACTTCCGGCACATGCGCGATGTGGGGTTCTCTTCCGCTTCCGCCATGGCGGAGGCCGTGGCGGCCGCGGAGGAGAAATAGTGCAGCCAGGGCGCTGGCCCGGAGTCTGAGCGGGGGGCCCCGATCGCGGGTCAGGCCACCGTGGGGGCACCCCCCGGGGTACGATCGCCCCCCCCCCGCCCCCCCAGGACCCCGGGGCCCGCTTGTGCCGCTGATCCCGCCGTTACAGAGGTGGTTCAAACCTCGGCGGCAGGAGAGGCCTCCCAGCGGCGGGACTTCGGCCCATCTGGGCCGGAGAATTGCCGCAGGGGCCTCTCCGATCGGCGGGGCGAGATTCCTGCCCCCGCCACTTCCCGGGTGGCGGAGAATCTCTGCCACGGCGGGGGCGGGATTTTAGGCACCCCCAGGCGATTCTCCGACCCTGCTGGGGGTCGGAGAATTTCGCCCATGAAGAGAGACCTAATTGGTTAGGATTGCACTGACTCTTTGGGGGGGTTTAAACTAATTCAGCAGGGGCATGGGAACCTGGATTGTAGTTTTGGGGTACGGGAGATTGAGAGTATAGAGGTCAGGAGCACAGATTTGACTTCGCAGGAGGGTGCCAGTGTTCAGGTAGGTGGTTTGAAGTGTGTCTACTTCAATGCATGGCAGCATGGGTTGGTACCTGGGACTTTGATGTTGTGGCCATTTCAGAGACATGGATAGAGCAGGGACAGGAATGGTTGTTGCAGGTTCCGGGGTTTAGGTGTTTTAGTAAGCTCAGAGAAGGGGGCAAAAGAGGGGGAGGTGTGGCGCTGCTAGTCAAGGACAGTATTACGGTGGCGGAAAGGATGCTAGATGGGGACTCTTCTTCCGAGGTAGTATGGGCTGAGGTTAGAAACAGGAAAGGAGAGGTCACCCTGTTGGGAGTTTTCTATAGGCCACCTAATAGTTCTAGGGATGTAGAGGAAAGGATGGCGAAGATGATTCTGGAAAAGAGCGAAAGTAACAGGGTAGTTGTTATGGCAGACTTTAACTTTCTAAATATTGACTGGAAAAGATATAGTTCGAGTACATTAGATGGGTCGTTCTTTGTACAATGTGTGCAGGAGGGTTTCCTGACACAATATGTTGACAGGCCAACAAGAGGCGAGGCCACATTGGATTTGGTTTTGGGTAATGAACCAGGCCAGGTGTTAGATCTGGAGGTAGGTGAGCACTTTGGAAACAGTGACCACAATTCGGTGACCTTTACGTTAGTGATGGAAAGGGATAAGTATACCCCGCAGGGCAAGAGTTATAGCTGGGGGAAGGGCAATTATGATGCCATTAGACATGACTTAGGATGTGTAGGTTGGAGAAGTAGGCTGCAAGGGTTAGGCACACTGGATATGTGGAGCTTGTTCAAGGAACAGCTATTGCATGTTCTTGATAAGTACGTACCAGTCAGGCAGGGAGGAAGGGGTCGAGCGAGGGAACCGTGGTTTACCAAAGAAGTGGAATCTCTTGTTAAGAGGAAGAAGGAGGCTATGTGAAGATGAGGCGTGAAGTTTCAGTTGGGGCGCTTGATAGTTACAAGGAAGCGAGGAAGGATATAAAGAGAGAGCTAAGACGAGCAAGAAGGGGACATGAGAAGTCTTTGGCAGGTAGGATCAAGGAAAACCCAAAAGCTTTCTATAGGTATGTCAGGAATAAAAGAATGATTAGGGTAAGAGTAGGGCCAGTCAAGGACAGTGGTGGGAAGTTGTGTGTGGAGGCTGAGGAGATAAGCGAGATACTAAATGAATACTTTTCGTCAGTATTCACTCAGGAAAAAGATAATATTGTGGAGGAGAATGCTGAGACCCAGGCTATTAGAATAGATGGCATTGAGGTGTGTAGGGAAGAAGTGTTGGCAATTCTGGACAAGGTGAAAATAGATAAGTCCCCGGGGCCTGATGGGATTTATCCTAGGATTCTCTGGGAAACCAGGGAAGAGATTGCTGAGCCTTTGGCTTTGATTTTTAGGTCATCATTGGCTACAGGAATAGTGCCAGAGGACTGGAGGATAGCAATTGTGGTCCCTTTGTTCAAGAAGGGGAGTAGAGATAACCCTGGTAACTATAGGCCGGTGTGCCTAACGTCTGTGGTGGATAAAGTCTTGGAGAGGATTATAAAAGATACGATTTATAATCATCTAGATAGGAATAATATGATTAGGGATAGTCAGCATGGTTTTGTGAAGGGTAGGTCATGCCTCACAAACCTTATCGAGTTCTTTGAGAAGGTGACTGAACAGGTAGACGAGGGTAGAGCAGTTGATGTGGTGTATATGGATTTCAGTAAAGCGTTTGATAAGGTTCCCCACGGTCGGCTATTGCAGAAAATACGGAGGCTGGGGATTGAGTGTGATTTAGAGATGTGGATCAGAAATTGGCTAGTTGAAAGAAGACAGAGAGTGGTAGTTGATGGGAAATGTTCAGAATGGAGTTCAGTTACGAGTGGCGTACCACAAGGATCTGTTCTGGGGCCGTTGCTGTTTGTCATTTTTATAAATGACCTAGAGGAGGGCGCTGAAGGTTGGGTGAGTAAATTTGCAGACGACACTAAAGTCGGTGGAGTTGTAGACAGTGCGGAAGGATGTTGCAGGTTACAGAGGGACATAGATAAGCTGCAGAGCTGGGCTGAGAGGTGGCAAATGGAGTTTAATGTGGAGAAGTGTGAGGTGATTCACTTTGGAAAGAATAACAGGAATGCGGAATATTTGGCTAATGGTAAAATTCTTGGTAGTGTGGATGAGCAGAGGGATCTCGGTGTCCATGTACATAGATCCCTGAAAGTTGCCACCCAGGTTGATAGGGTTGTGAAGAAGGCCTATGGTGTGTTGGCCTTTATTGGTAGAGGGATTGAGTTCCGGAGCCATGAGGTCATGTTGCAGTTGTACAAAACTCTAGTACGGCCGCATTTGGAGTATTGCGTACAGTTCTGGTCGCCTCATTATAGGAAGGACGTGGAAGCTTTGGAACGGGTGCAGAGGAGATTTACCAGGATGTTGCCTGGTATGGAGGGAAAATCTTATGAGGAAAGGCTGATGGACTTGAGGTTGTTTTCGTTAGAGAGAAGAAGGTTAAGAGGTGACTTAATAGAGACATACAAAATGATCAGAGGGTTAGATAGGGTGGACAGCGAGAGCCTTCTCCCGCGGATGGCGGTGGCTAGCACGAGGGGACATAGCCTTAAATTGAGGGGTAATAGATATAGGACAGAGGTCAGAGGTGGGTTTTTTACGCAAAGAGTGGTGAGGCCGTGGAATGCCCTACCTGCAACAGTAGTGAACTCGCCAACATGGAGGCCATTTAAAAGTTTATTGGATAAGCATATGGATGATAAGGGCATAGTGTAGGCTAGATGGCCTTTAGTTTTTTTCCATGTCGGTGCAACATCGAGGGCCGAAGGGCCTGTACTGCGCTGTATCGTTCTATGTTCTATGACTGGAGTTCAGAAAAATGACGGGGGATCTCATAGAAACTTATAAAATTCTAACAGCTGGACAGCGTAGTTGCAAGAAGGCTGTTCCCAATGGTGGGTCTGTCTAAATGAGGGTTTACAGTCTGAGGATACTGGGTAGACCATTTAGGACAGAGATGAGGAGACATGCCTTCACCCAAAGAGTGGTGAGCCTGTGGAATTTGTTACCACAGGAAGTAGTTGAAGCCAAAACATTGTGGGCGCAATTCTCCGCACTCACGACGGTGCGGAGAATAGCGGGGGTCGTAAAATTTTACGCCCACGCTAGTCCGACGCCCTCCCGCTATTCTCCCCCCCCCCACGCCCGACTCCCGATACGAATCGCTGCCGCCGTTTTTTTTACGGCCAGCAGCGATTCTCAGCTGTCCGATGGGCCGAGTTCCCAGCCCTTTATGGCTGTTTTTACGAACGGCAAACACACCTGGTCTGGCCGTTCGTAAAAACGGCCGTAAAGTGCCGATTTTTAAAACCATGGCACCGATTGGCACGGCAGTACCACGGCCGTGCCAAGGGTGCCATGGGCCCGCGATCGGTGGGCACCGATCGCGGGCAGCGGGTCCGATACCCGCGCACTCTTTGTCCTTCCGCCGCCCCGCTGTATTACTTCGCGGGGCGGCTGAGGGGCATCCCGGCCCGCGCATGCGCGGGTTTCGCGCAAATGCGCGATTACGTGATCCGCGCATGCGCGGGTTGGAGTCTTCCAATCCGCGCATGCGCGGCTGACGTCATGTGACGCGTCAGCCGGCGCAAACTCTGGCAAGCGGGCTTAACGAAATTCGTTAAGCCCGCGATGCCGGAGTTTACGGCGGCGGCATGCTAGCCCCGACCGGGGACCAGAATCGGTTCCCGGTCGGGGAGGGGGGGCTGGCGTCAAAACCGCCCGGATTTGACGCCAGCCTTACGATTTCTCCCTGTGTGGGAGAATCGCGCCCTGTGTGTTTTCACGAAGCAGTTAAATATAGTACTTAGGGTGAAATGGATCAAATAATGTGGGGGAAAGAGACATTAGGCTATTGAGTTGGATGATCAGCCATGATCATAATGAATGGTGGAGCAGGCTCGAAGGACCAAATGGTCTCCTCCTGCTCCTATTTTTTGTTTCTATGTCAGGATGTTGAGTGACTTGAAGGGAAACGTACAGGTGCTGATGTCCCCATGAATCTGCTGCCTTTGCCGTTCCAGTTGATAGAGGTCACTGCTTTGGAAAAGCAGCATGTGGGCCCAGTGGTTAGCACTGCTGTCTCACAACTCCAGGGTCCTGGGTTCAATTCCAGCCTTGGGTGACCGTCTGTGTGGAGTCTGCACGTTCTCCCCGTGCCTGCGTGGGTTTCCTCCGGGTGTTTAGGTTTCCTCCCACACACCAAAGATGTGCAGGTTAGGTGGATTAGCCATGCTAAAGTTGCCTCTTTGTGTTCAAAATGTTAGACAAGGTTACTGGGTTATGGGGACAGGATGGAGGCATGGGCTTAAGTAGTATGCTCTTTCCAAGGGCCGGGGCAGACTCGATGGGCCGAGTGGCCTCCTTCTGCACTGTAGGGATTCTATGATTCTATAAGATGCTGTCAAAGGAGCCCATACAGGTTGCTGCAGTGCATCTTGTAGATGGTACATACGGATGCCACTGCGCATCGATGGTGGAGGGAGTGAATGTTGAAAGCATTGGGCGGGGTGCCAATCAAGAGGGCTGTTTTGTCCTGGATTGTGTTGAGTTTCTTGTATTTTGTAGATTGTGGGCAAACATGTGTCAGGCAATGAGTTACTTGCCACAGGATTCCGATCCTCTCACCTCTTCTTGTAACCACAGTATTTATATGGAGAGTCCAGTTCAGTTTCTGGTCGATGGTAACCTCCAGGACGTTGATTGTGGGGCATTAAGCGATGGTAATGCCATTAAGCGTCAAGGGGCGAGAGTTAGATTTTCTCTTCTTAGAGATGATCATTGCCTGGTACTTGTGTGCCATGAATATTACTTGCCATTTTTCAGCCTAACATTAAATGTTCTATGCAAACATGGACTGCTTCAGTCTCTGGGCAGCCGTGAATTATGCAGTCATCGGCGAACATCCACACTTCTGATGGAAGAAAGGTCAGTGATGGAACAGCTGAAGATGGTTGCGCTTCGGACACTACCATGAGCAACTCCTGCAATGATGTGCTGGGACTGAGATGATTGACTTCCAACAGCCACAACCATCTCCCTTTGTGTTTGTACCAGGCATGAGTCCAACCATTGGAGTTTCCCCCTTGATTCCCAGTGACTCCACTCTTGCCGAGACTCCTTAGGGGCGCGATTCTCCGCTGCCCACGATGGGTCGGAGAATAGCGGGAGGGCCTTCCCGACATTTTTCCCGCCCTCCCGCTTTCTCCCCCCCCCCCCCCCCCCCCAACACGGCCGCCCCACGACACAAATCGCTGCTCGCCGTTTTTTACGGCGAACAGCGATTCTCCCCAGGCCGAAGGGCCGAGTTCCCAGGCCTTTACGGCCGTTTTCATGAACACAATCACACCTGCTCTCACCGTTCGTGAAAACGGCCGCAAAGTGCCACACCACGGCCGTGCCAAGGGTGGCATGGGCCTGCGATCGGTGGGCACCGATCGCGGGCAGCGGGTCCGATACCCGCGCACTATTTGTTCCTCCGCCGCCCCGCAGGATCAGTCCGCGGGGCGGCTGAGAGGCATGACGGCCCGCGCATGCGCGGGTTTGACGCATCTGCATGATGACGTCATCCGCGCATGCGCGGCTGAGGTCATCGTGCGCGTCAGCCGCCGTGACGCTTGCTGCGCGGGCTTAGCGACGGTCGCTAAGCCCACGATGCTGTGCTTCACGGGGCCGCGCTGCTAGCCCCACCCGGGGGGGAGAATCGGGTCCCAGGAGGGGGCGCGGAGGCTGCCGTGAAACACGGCCAGTTTCACGGTAGCCGTAGCCTTTACGACTCGCTGCATTTGTGGAGAATCGCGCCCTTAAGTTAAGAGCTGACATAAATTTGAATTATAAAGATTACAAAGTTTGGGAAACTGTCACTCTGTGCAATCTTCATGGAGGTGACCACTTATAGGCGTGGAGGCAGGATCCCTGTCCAACTAGGGAAAATGGGCTGGCTCGCGAAACTGGAAGGCCAATCTGCGGCCTTGCAGCTTGAGAGGAGTTGTAGGCTGTGATGGCAGGTAGGTAAGATGTGGAAGGCGGTGGGGGGGGGGGGGGGGGGGGGGGAGTGGGTGGCGGGCGAGTGGTGACTGGACACTACAACATCAAGATGTCCTCTCACCAATATTTTTAAATCTTTGATTAAAAACTGGTTCTTGCAGCCAGGTTACCAGAGTGGGTGTGGAGCGAGGTGTGTTGGTGGAACTCCTGCAGTGATCTATAGGTGCTCTCCCGCGAAGATCGGAAGGTAGCCACAAGGCAATGCTGCCTGGAGTGCTGACCCTTGGCCTGGCCTATCGTCAGGCACCTGATCAGGAACCGGGAAGGTGTTTAAGAAATGGCACAAGACTAGCTGCAACATTGTCAAGCTCCATATTCCTCTGTGAAGACTCACACTGGAGTCAAAACATTAAGTTGTTTCTCTCTCCACATTTGTTTCCAAACCTACTGGGTTTTTCCAGCATTTTCTTTATATTCCCAAATCCTTTTCCTGTGACCTTAGACTTCCCTGACCTTCCAATCCTTCGACTCCTAGCCTTTTCCTCTGACCTGACCAACATACAGAAATTTGCTCCTGCATCTGTACTATGCTTACTGAATTTAATGCGTGTCACCTGCATAATGAACCCAAATTCTGGTTGTAAGCTGTGAAACGATCTCTCATCTGGAACTCTCAATTTGTTACAAATGCTCTCAACCCTGGCAAATCGCTCTTTCGGCAGTGAAATGCACTGTTTGGGAACCGTTCCCAATAAACAGTAGGGCATAAACTGAAGAAAACATCTAAGCCGAAGATTCTGTGCTACCACATGTCCATGTATACACCACAAACTGGGAGATCAAGGATTGAGTCAAAGCCTCGCCTTTGTATAACATTCACACATAGGCTTCCTCCCACTGCGCTGCCCATCTCAGAGATGACTTTAAGTAGCCGCTCCACCAAGTGAAGCTAAGTCGTCTCTCAAATTGCCAAAAAAAATGATATTAGAAATTATCTTGGAGTTACCCATGGTCACCCATACATCATCTCTGCTGGAGGCATGAGTGGAAAACTGAGAGAGAGTATGAACAAATATAGTGGAATTAAACTAAGCACCAATATTGAAAGGGCTCGGGTAATGTTACACATGCCTATTCAGTGAGATCATGCTTTAGCCGGACATGTCAGTCTGTGTTTCTTGGCAAGAATACAAGTGTTAATGAATGAATTGTGGTCAGCCATACACACTGGGTTCCTGCTGTCAATAAATATTAATTTGCATCGATCTTCAGCAGTCCTTTCTCTCAGTACATTATATGTTTCAGTTGGATGTCACGGAATAAATCTGCAGCAGAAATAGCAGAAGAATGATTTTTGAAAATATTAACAATTATTTTAGAACTTTTCGTTCATTAGATTAATGATATTTAAGATTTTAACTATTTTTAAAATCCCTTTTTGAAACATTTGTGGATTGCTATGTGTTGGCAACAGTATGTGTGCCACTTTAAAACTATTATCAATAATCTAACAACCTTGTTTTAGTTACCTTATTACTTGTTACAAGTTATGTGTGTGCATGTGTGTGTGTTTGCGTGTGTATATGTGAATGTGCTTGTGTGCCTGAATGCAAGTGTGGGTGTACATGTGTGTGATATCTCGAGCGTGATCGAGAGCATGAACCATGGCTGATTTTCTCCCTGGCATGTTCTTCTAAGGTTGATTGTTACGAGCCCCACCACTGCCCCATCAGCGATCAGCTAATTAATTTCAGACCAGATACTGAATTAATCTTGGTCTGCATCATATAGTACTGTGTGTGTCTCTCTGTCACAGAGCTGTGTGAATACGACTGTACCTTATGCTAGTTCAGTGATCATACAGAATGGAGAGGCTGTTCTTCCAAACAAGAGGGGGTTAGGAGTAGGCAGACATGGTTTTGAGTGGGAAGTGGAATTTTCTTGCCTTTGCGTTATTCAATCTCACTTATTTGATATTCTGTAAATTTGAGTCTAATTAAAAGTTCCCAACCACCACCACCAAATATTGTAATCCACTGAGCTATTGAGGCAGGTCTGCGACATATACCACTCGCGCTGAGAAACATACACTCGCTCTGAGAAATATACCACTAGCGCTGAGCATATACCACTCGCTCTGAGAAATATACCACCCACTCTGTGAAATATACCACTCACTCTGAGAAATACACCACTCACTCTCAGAAATATACCACTCACTCTCAGAAATATACCACTCGCTCTGAGAAATATACCACTCACTCTGAGAAATACACCACTCACTCTGAGAAATATACCACTCACTCTGTGACATATACCACTTGCTCTGCAACATATACCACTCACTCTGAGACATATACCACTCACTCTCAGAAATATACCACTCACTCTGAGAAATACACCACTCACTCTGAGAAATATACCACTCACTCTCAGAAATATACCACTCGCTCTGAGAAATATACCACTCACTCTGAGAAATACACCACTCACTCTGAGAAATATACCACTCACTCTGAGAAATATACCACTGACTCTGAGAAATATACCACTGACTCTGTGACATATACCACTTGCTCTGCAACATATACCACTCACTCTCAGAAATATACCACTCGTTCTGAGAAATATACCACTCGTTCTGAGAAATACACCACTCACTCTAGGAAATATACCACTCACTCTCAGAAATATACCACTCGCTCTGAGAAATATACCACTCACTCTGAGAAATACACCACTCACTCTGAGAAATATACCACTCACTCTGAGAAATATACCACTGACTCTGAGAAATATACCAGTCACTCTGAGAAATATACCACTCACTCTGTGACATATACCACTTGCTCTGCAACATATACCACTCACTCTGAGACATATACCACTCACTCTCAGAAATATACCACTCACTCTGAGAAATACACCACTCACTCTGAGAAATATACCACTCACTCTGAGAAATATACCACTCACTCAGAAATACACCACTCACTCTCAGAAATATACCACTCAAACTGAAAAATATATATGGGCGTGATTCTCCACAAATGCGGCGAGTTGTAAAGGCTGCCGTGAAACTGGCCATGTTTCACTGCAGCCTCCGCGCCCCCTCCCGGGACCCGATTCTCCCCCCCGGGGGGGGGCTAGCAGCGCAGCCCCGTGAAGCACGGCATCGCGGGCTTAGCGACCGTCGCTAAGGCTGCGTGCCAAGCGTCACGGCGGCTGACGCGCACGATGACGTCAGCCGCGCATGCGCGGGTTGGTCAGCTCCAACCCGCGCATGCGCGGATGACGTCATCACGCATATGCGTCAAACCCAGCGCATGCGCGGGCCGTCATGCCCCTCAGCCGCCCCACGGAGTGATCCAGCGGGGCGGCGGAGGAAAAAGTAGTGCGCGGGTATCGGACCCGCTGTCCGCGATCGGTGCCCACCGATCGCAGGCCCATGCCACCCTTGACACGGCCGTGGTGCGTGGGGAGAATCGCTGTTCGCCATAAAAAACAGCGAGCAGCAATTCGTGCTGTGGGGCGGCCGTGGGGGGGGGGGGGGGGGGGAGAACAGCGGGTGGTCGGGAAAAATGTCGGGAAGGCCCTCCCGCTATTCTTCGACCCGTCGTGGGCAGTGGAGAAACACGCCCACACCACTCTCTCTGAGAAATATACCACTCACTCTGAAAAATATACCACTCACTCTGAAAAATATACCACTCACTCTGAGAAATATACCACTTGCTCTGTGACATATACCACTCGCTCTGCAACATATACCACTCGCTCTGTGACATATACCACTCGCTCTGCAACATATACCACACGCTCTGCGACGTATACCACTCACTCTGAGAAATACACCACTCACTCTGCAAAATATACCACTTTTTCGCTGAAATATACCACGCACTCAGAAATATACCACTCACTCTGAGAAATACACCACTTTCTTTGAGAAATACACCACTTGCTCTGTGACATATACCACTCGCTCTGCAACATATACCACTTGCTCTGCAACATATACCACTTCCTCTGCAACATATACCACTCACTCTGAGAAATACACCACTCACTCTGAGAAATATACCACTCACTCTGAGAAATATACCACTTGCTCTGTGACATATACCACTCGCTCTGCAACATATAGCACTCGCTCTGTGACATATACCACTCGCTCTACAACATATTCCACTCGCTCTGCGACATATACCACTCACTCTGAGAAATACACCACTCACTCTCAGAAATATACCACTCACTCTGAGAAATATACCACTCACTCTGTAAATTATACCACTTTCTCGCTGAAATATACCACTCACTCAGAAATATAGCACTCACTCTGAGAAATATACCACTCGCTTTGAGAAATATACACTCACACTGAGAAATACACCACTCACTCTGAGAAATATACAACTCACTCTGAAAAATATATACACTCACACTGAGAAATATACCACTCACTCTGAGAAATATACCACTCACTCTGAGAAATATACACTCACACTGAGAAATACACCACTCACTCTGAGAAATATACTACTCACTCTGAAAAATATACCACTCTCTCAGAGAAATATACCACTCACTCAGAAATATCCCACTCACTCTGAGAAATATACCACTTGCTCTGTGACATATACCACTCGCTCTGCAACATTTACCACTCGCTCTGCGACGTATAGCACTCACTGTGAGAATTATACACTCACTCTGAGAAATACACCACTTTCTTTGAGAAATACACCACTTGCTCTGTGACATATACCACTCGCTCTGCAACATATACCACTTGCTCTGCAACATATACCACTTCCGCTGCAACATATACCACTCACTCTGAGAAATACACCACTCACTCTGAGAAATATACTACTCACTCTGAGAAATATACCACTCACTCTGATAAATATACCACTCACTCTGAGAAATACACCACTCACTCTGAGAAATATACCAGTCACTCTGAGAAATATACCACTCACTCTGAGAAATATACCACTCACTCTGATAAATATACCACTCACTCTGAGAAATATACCACTCACTCTGAGAAATATACGACTTGCTCTGTGACATATACCACTCGCTCTGCAACATATAGCACTCGCTCTGTGACATATACCACTCGCTCTACAACATATTCCACTTGCTCTGCGACATATACCACTCACTCTGAGAAATACACCACTCACTCTCAGAAATAGACCACTCACTCTGAGAAATATACCACTCACTCTGTAAAATTTACCACTTTCTCGCTGAAATATACCACTCACTCAGAAATATAGCACTCACTCTGAGAAATATACCACTCACTCTGAGAAATATACACTCACACTGAGAAATACACCACTCACTCTGAGAAATATACCACTCACTCAGAAATATAACACACACTCTGAGAAATATACTACTCACTCTGCAACATATACCACTCTCTCAGAGAAATATACCACTCACTCAGAAATATCCCACTCACTCTGAGAAATATACCACTCGCTCTGTGACATATACCACTCGCTCTGCAACATATAGCACTCGCTCTGCGACATACACCACTCGCTCTGCAACATATACCACTCGCTCTGCAACATATACCACTTGCTCTGTGACATATACCACTCGCTCTGCAACATATAGCACTTGCTCTGTGGAATATACCACTCACTCTGCAACATATACCACTCGCTCTGCGACGTATACCACTCACTGTGAGAAATATACACTCACTCTGAGAAATACACCACTTTCTTTGAGAAATACACCACTTGCTCTGTGACATATACCACTCGCTCTGCAACATATACCACTTGCTCTGCAACATATACCACTTCCTCTGCAACATATACCACTCACTCTGAGAAATACACCACTCACTCTGAGAAATATACCACTCACTCTGAGAAATATACCACTCACTCTGAGAAATACACCACTCACTCTGAGAAATATCCCACTCACTCTGAGAAATATACCACTCACTCTGAGAAGTATACCACTCACTCAGAAATATACCAATCACTCTGAGAAATATACCACTCACTCTGAGAAATATACCACTCACTCCGTGAAATATACCACTCACTCTGAGAAATAGACCACTCACTCAGAAAGATACCTCTCACTCTGAGAAATATACCACTCACTCCGTGAAATATACCACTCACTCTGAGAAATAGACCACTCACTCAGAAAGATACCTCTCACTCTGAGAAATATACCTCTCGCTGAGAAATACACCACTCAGTCTGAGAAATATACCACTCGCTGAGAAATATACCACTCATTCTCAGAAATATACCACTCACTGTGAGAAATATACCACACACTCTGAGAAATAGACCACTCACTCTGAGAAATATACCACTCACAGTATATTTATCACAGTGAGTGGTATATTTCTGAGAATGAGTGGTATATTTCTCGGAGTGAGTGGTATATTTCTCAGAGTGAGTAGTATATTTCTCAGAGTGAGTGGGGTATTTATCAGAGTGAGTGATATATTTCAGCGTGCAAGTTGTATATTTCGCAGAGTGAGTGGTATATTTCTCAGAGAGAATGGTATATTTCTCAGAGTGAGTGGTATATTTCAGCGGGCATGTGGTTAATTTCGCAGAGTGAGTGGTATATTTCTCGGAGTGAGTGGTATATTTCTCAGAGTGAGTGGTCTATTCCTCAGAGTGAGTGGTCTATTCCTCAGAGTGAGTGGTTTATTTCTCACAGTGAGTGGTATATTTGTGAGTGAGTTGTAAATTTCTCAGAGTGAGTGGTATATTTCTCAGAGTGAGTGGTATCTTTATCAGAGTGCGTGGTCTATTTCTCAGAGTGAGTGGTATATTTCTCAGAGTGAGTGGTATATTTCAGCGGGCAAGTGGTATATTTCTCAGAGTGAATGGTATATTTCTCAGAGTGAGTGGTATATTTCTCAGAGTTAGTGGTATATTTCTCAGAGTGAGTGGTATATTTCACAGAGTGGGTGGTATATTTCGCAGAGTGAGTGGTATATTTCTCAGAGTGAGTGTTATTTTTCAGCGTGTAAGTGGTATATGTCGCAGAGAAAGTGGTATATTTCTCAGAGTGAGTGGTATATTTCTGAGTGAGTGGTATATTTCTCAGAGTGAGTGGTATATTTCTCAGAGTGAGTGGTATATTTCTCAGAGTGAGTGGTATATTTCGCAAAGTGAGTGGTATATTTCTCAGAGTGAGTGGTATATTTCGCAGAGTGAGTGGTATATTTCTCAGAGTGAGTGGTATATTTCAGTGGGTAAGTGGTGTATGTCGCAGAGCAAGTGGTATATTTCTCAGAGTGAGTGGTATATTTCTGAGTGAGTGGTACATTTCTCTGAGTGAGTGGTATATTTCTCAGAGTGAGTGGTGTATTTCTCAGAGTGAGTGGTATATTTCTCAGAGTGAGTGGTATATTTCTCAGAGTGAGTGGTATATTTCTCAGAGTGAGAGGTATATTTCTCAGAGTGAGTGGTATATTTCAGCGGGCAAGTGGTATATTTCGCAGAGTGAGTGGTATGTTTCTCAGGTGAGTGGTATATTTCTCAGAGTAAGTTGTATATTTCAGTGGGCAAGTGGTATATTTCGCAGAGTGAGTGGTATGTTTCTCAGCGATGGTATATTTCTCAGTGAGTGGTATATTCCTCAGAGTGGTATATTTCTCAGAGTGAGTGGTATATTTCTCAGAGTGAGTGGTATATTTCCCAGAGTGAGTGGTATATTTCGCAGAGTGAGTGGTATATTTCTCAGAGTGAGTGGTATATATCAGCTGGCAAGTGGTATATTTCGCAGAGTGAGTGGTATATTTCTCAAAGTGAGTGGTATATTTCTCAGACTGAGTGGTGTATTTCTCAGCGAGAGGTATATTTCTCAGAGTGAGAGGTATCTTTCTGAGACTGAGTGGTCTATTTCTCAGAGTGTGTGGTTTATTTCTCGGAGTGAGTGGTATATTTCTCAGAGTGAGTGGTATATTTCTCAGAGTGATTGGTATATTTCTGAGTGAGTGGTATATTTTTCAGAGTGATTGGTATATTTCAGCGGGTAAGTGGTATATGTCGCAGACCAAGTGGTATATTTCTCAGAGTGAGTGGTCTATTCCTCAGAGTGAGTGGTCTATTCAGCGGGCAAGTGGTTAATTTCGCAGAGTGAGTGGTATATTTCTCGGAGTGAGTGGTATATTTCTCAGAGTGAGTGGTCTATTCCTCAGAGTGAGTGGTCTATTCCTCAGAGTGAGTGGTTTATTTCTCAGAGTGAGTGGTATATTTCTGAGTGAGTGGTAAATTTCTCAGAGTGAATGGTATATTTCTCAAAGTGAGTGGTATATTTCTCAAAGTGAGAGGTATATTTCTCAGAGTGAGTGGTATATTTCACAGAGTGAGTGGTATATTTCGCAGAGTGAGTGGTATATTACTCAGAGTCAGTGGTATCTTTCTCCGAGTGAGTGGTCTATTTCTCAGAGTGAGTGGTATATTTCTCAGAGTCAGTGGTATATTTCTCAGAGTCAGTGGTATCTTTCTCAGAGTGAGTGGTCTATTTCTCAGAGTGAGTGGTATATTTCTCAGAGTGAGTGGTATATTTCAGCGGGCAAGTGGTATATTTCTCAGAGTGAGTGGTATATTTCTCAGAGTGAGTGGTATAATTCTCAGAGTGAGTGGTATATTTCTCAGAGTTAGTGGTATATTTCTCAGAGTGGGTGGTATATTTCGCAGAGTGGGTGGTATATTTCGCAGAGTGAGTGGTATATTTCTTAGATTGTGTGGTATATTTCAGCGGGCAAGTGGTATATTTCGCAGAATGAGTGGTATATTTCTCAGGTGAGTGGTATATTTCTCAGAGTAAGTGGTATATTTCAGTGGGCAAGTGGTATATTTCGCAGAGTGAGTAGTATATTTCTGAGTGAGTGGTATATTTCTCTGAGTGAGTGGTATATTTCTCAGAGTGAGTGGTATATTTCTCAGAGTGAGTGGTATATTTCAGCGGGCAAGTGGTATATTTCTCAGAGTGAGTGGTATATTTCTCAGAGTTCGTGGTATATTTTTCAGAGTGAGCAGTATATTTCAGCGGGCAAGTGGTATATTTCTCAGAGTGAGTGGTATATTTCTCAGAGTGAGTGGAATATTTCTCAGAGTGAGTGGTATATTTCTCAGAGTGAGTGGTATATTTCTCAGAGTGAGTGGTATATTTCACAGAGTGAGTGGTATATTTCGCAGAGTGAGTGGTATATTTCTCAGAGTGAATAGTATATTTCAGCGGATAAGTGGTATATGTCGCAGAGCAAGTGGTATATTTCTCAGAGTGAGTGGTATATTTCTGAGTGAGTGGTATATTTCTCAGAGTGAGTGGTATATTTCTCAGAGTGAGTGGTATATTTCTGTGTGAGTGGTATATTTCTCCTAGTGAGTGGTATATTTCACAGAGTGAGTGGTATATTTCGCAGAGTGAGTGGTATATTACTCAGAGTGAGTGGTATATTTCTCAGAGTGAGTGGTATATTTCTCATAGTGAGTGGTATATTTCTCAGAGTGAGTGGTCTATTTCTCAGAGTGAGTGGTATATTCTCACAGTGAGTGGTATATTTCTGAGAATGAGTGGTATATTTCTCAGCGAGTGGTATATTTCTCAGACTGAGTGGTGTATTTCTCAGCGAGAGGTATATTTCTCAGAGTGAGAGGTATCTTTCTGAGACTGAGTGGTCTATTTCTCAGAGTGAGTGGTATATTTCTGCGGGCAAGTGGTATATTTCAGCGGGTAAGTGGTATATGTCGCAGACCAAGTGGTATATTTCTCAGAGTGAGTAGTATATTTCTGAGTGAGTGGTCTATTTCTCAGAGTGAGTGGCATATTTCTCGGAGTGAGTGGTATATTTCTCAGAGTGAGTGGTATATTTCTCAGAGTGATTGGTATATTTCTGAGTGAGTGGTATATTTTTCAGAGTGATTGGTATATTTCTCAGAGTGAGTGGTATATTTCTGAGTGAGTGGTATATTTCTCAGAGTGAGTGGTATATTTCAGCGGGTTAGTGGTATATGTCGCAGAGCAAGTGGTATATTTCTCAGAGTGCGTGGTCTATTCCTCAGAGTGAGTGGTCTATTCAGCGGGCAAGTGGTTAATTTCGCAGAGTCAGTGGTATATTTGTCGGAGTGAGTGGTATATTTCTCAGAGTGAGTCGTCTATTCCTCAGAGTGAGTCGTCTATTCCTCAGAGTGAGTGGTTTATTTCTCAGAGTGAATGGTATATTTCTCAAAGTGAGAGGTATATTTCTCAGAGTGAGTGGTATATTTCACAGAGTGAGTGGTATATTTCGCAGAGTGAGTGGTATATTACTCAGAGTGAGTGGTATATTTCTCAGAGTCAGTGGTATCTTTCTCAGAGTCAGTGGTCTATTTCTCAGAGTGAGTGGTATATTTCTCAGAGTGAGTGGTATATTTCTCAGAGTTAGTGGTATCTTTCTCTGAGTGGGTGGTATATTTCGCAGAGTGAGTGGTATATTTCTTAGATTGTGTGGTATATTTCAGCGGGCAAGTGGTATATTTCGCAGAATGAGTGGTATATTTCTCAGGTGAGTGGTATATTTCTCAGAGTAAGTGGTATATTTCAGTGGGCAAGTGGTATATTTCGCAGAGTGAGTGGTATGTTTCTCAGCGATGGTATATTTCTCAGTGAGTGGTATATTTCTCAGAGTGGTCTATTTCTCAGAGTGAGTGGTATATTTCTCAGAGTGAGTGGTATATATTAGCTGGCAAGTGGTATATTTCGCAGAGTGAGTGGTATATTTCTCAAAGTGAGTGGTATATTTCTCAGAGTTAGTGGTAAATTTCTCAGAGTGAATGGTATATTTCTCAGAGTGAGTGGTATATTTTTGAAATATACCACTCACTCTGAGAAATATACCGCTCACTCTGAGAAATATACCCCTCACTCTGAGAAATATACCACTCACTCTGAGAAATACACCACTATCTGCGAAATATACCTCTCACTCGGAGAAATACACTACTCACTCTGAGAAATATACCACTCTGAGAAATATACCACTCACTGAGAAATATACCACTCGTTGTGAAACATACCACTCACTCTGAGAAATATACCACTTGCTCTGATTCTAGAACCCATTCAGATTAAGACCTAAGGAAAGGGATCAAAAACAAAGAAAATGCGGTCAACCGAACCTCCAACATGCCCCTTAATATACCACTCACTCTGAGAAATATACCACTCACTCTGAGAAATATATCACTCAATCTGCGAAACATACCACTCACTCTGAGAAATATACCACTCACTGAGAGAAATATACCACTCACTCTGAGAAATATCCCACTCACTGTGAGAAATATACCACTCACACTGAGAGATATACCACTCACTCTGAGAAATATACCACTCACTCTGAGAGATATACCACTCACTCTGAGAAATTCACCACTAACTGCGAAATATACCACTCACTCGGAGAAATACACCACTCACTCTGAGAAATGTACCACTCTGAGAAATATACCACTCACTGAGAAATATACCACTCGCTGTGAAATATACCACTCACTCTGAGAAATATACCACTTGCTCTGCGACATATGCCACTTACCCGCTGAAATATACCACTCACTCTGAGAAATATACCACTCACTCTGAGAAATACACCACTCACTGCGAAATTTACCACTCACTCGGAGAAATTCACCACTCACTCTGAGAAATACACCACTCACTCTGCAAAATATACCACTTGCCCGATGAAATATCCCCCTTGCTCTGTGACATATACAAATAACTCTCCAACATATACCACTCGTTCTGTGACATACATCACTCGTTCTGTGACGTATATCACTCGTTCTGTGACCTATACTACTCGTTCTGAAATATACCACTTGCTCTGTGACAAGTTTGAATAGCATTACTTTAACCCATTTCAACCATTTCTTTGATGGTCAATTGGACAAAGAAGGAGACAGAAGAAACCAATTGTCTTTTATTAAATACGGGTAAAGCAAATACAATTTTGCCATAACTCAAATGGAAATTGCATTTTGTCATATGCTTTAAAAAGGTAGCCAATTCTCTGCCTCTGGACAAGTGCACAGGTTGACGGCAATCTTAGGATTGCTAAGACGCAATGAACTGATCTGTCTTCCTCTGCTCTTCACCATATTTTCAATATATCCAAAGACAATCTGGTACAATGTTGTATGATGTACCGTTCAGAGCTTGGGCCCGAGCCAGTTTGGAAACAGTTCAAAAAGGAAAAGATCAGTAAAAAAGTGAAACAGATTGGTAAACATGGGGACACTGAAACCCTTTGAAATTCATGCTCAAAACAGGGTGAATAATTGGGTCTTTCTCTTTATGTATTCCATTTTTGTATTCTTCTTATTAGTGTCTCTTAAACTAAAGTAGCTTTCTCTCCCATGATATATCGCTGTAAATGTAAATCTTTCCTATGGCCTAACAAGAAGACATGATTAAAAATGAAACCATGGACACAATTCAGCGGCCTTGTCATGCCTGATGTGATGTTGGGACGAGGTCTATGAATCTCGCGATATGCCTCTGGTGAGATTTGCGATGCTTGAAATGTCTTGCGAGATTCAATAGGGTCTGGTGAGATGTCACAACCTAGACCTCTCCCTCATTAGCTGTGGTCCAGATCAGCATATTTAAATGAGCCGTCCAGTTCATCTAAATATACATTTGCCCGATTCACGAGGCGCCCGGGACACAACCATCGCATCTGGGAGACCTCGTCAAAATGTCCTTGAATACTAGTCCACACAAGCCATGGACCAGGCCCAGCGACACGTGCAGGGGTCTCCCAGGCCATTGGAGACCCCTCTCGTGGTCAAGGACAGGGAAGGGTAACTCCCCCTCTGGCACCCGGGCACCTTGACACTACAAGCCTGGCACCCTGGCAATGCCACCTGGGCAGCCTGGCAATGCCAGGGTCACAGTGCCAGGGTTCCTGGGTGCCAGGTTGGGAACTGCCAGGGATCGGGCCCTGGGTGGGGGACCTTATCAGGTAGCGGGATCAAATGTGAAGGGGGCCTGAATGGGCTGTAGGGGAGGGGGGGGATAGATCGGGGCAGCCTCCCAAAATGGTACCTTGATTTGTGAGGAACTGAAGGCCATCAGCAGGAAATCCCTTTAAATGCGGTCTCGTTGGAAAGAATCTCCCCATGGCCAAAAAAAACAGCAGAGTGCCTTCGTAATGTTTTTCTGCGCCTGCACCCTGTTAGACACACCATTTAGCGGACTTCAACTCAGGTCCACTGCATCGCGCCCCAAATGTTACCCCTGGCCAAGTTAATCTTCTCCCACAATACATAGAAATTATGTAAGATCATTTCTACATGAAAGTAAATGGGTGTTAACTTTTCAATCGTTACAGTCAAATACTTGCCCCACAACTAAAAAATAAAACATTGCTTCTTGAACTAACCTATATTTTGTCGTATTTATTGTTTAGCATTCAACCATACATTAAAAAAAAATTTTGAGTACCCAATTGTTGTTTCCAATTAAGGGGCAATTTAGCGTGGCCAATCCACCTACCCTGCACAGCTTTGGGTTGTGGGGGCGAAACCCATGCAGACACGGGGAGAATGTGCAAACTCCACACGGACAGTGACCCAGAGCTGGGACCGAACCTGGGACCTCGACGGTGTGAGGCAGCAGGGCTAACCCACTGTGCCACTGTGCTGCCCTCAACCATATATTTTCAAGCAAATAGATTTTGTGTTAGTTTTATGAAGTAGCTCAGAATGTAATCTGATTCTAGAACCCATTCAGATTAAGAGCTAAGGAAAGGGATCAAAAACAAAGAAAATGCGGTCAACCGAACGCCCAACATGCCCCCCAATATCTCTGCCCCAAATCCGAACAGATACTCCAATGCACCAATCCAAACCAAAACTCCCAAGCACTATAGTTAGAAGAATCTGCGACTCTGATTTCAACAAAATTAGAAAATCAGAATTTATGCATGTGCCTGTTTACAACATGGAGTTTTTCAGAAAAGTGAGCCTTAAAATGCTTCTCACGTAATACCTATACTGAAGAATGAGGCCATATCAAAAATGTCATCTGCAAAGAGTTAGATTCAGAAAGAAGTATACATTAAATATGAATTCATTTTGCCAGCTAAGCCCACAGCCGACATCACAGGAGCTGACAATAAATGATATATGTAAAAAAAAATGATAACAGCTTGTGTTTTTTGAATAAAAAGTTACAGAATATTAATTTATTTTGCTGTGACCTTTCTTCTCTTTGTGTGCCTGGGACACTACAAGGGAAGGTGATAATTCTTGAGTATAGAGTCATCACTTCACCTGGTCAATGAGATTTATATTTGAAGGACAGCTCGTAGGCTTTCTGCAGTCTTTCGTCAGTGTAAGGCTCAATTGTTTTCTGAGGGAAGTGAGGATCTCTTCCTGAAGAACCTTCCAGTCAGAGCGGTGAGCGTCTCACTGTCATATTTTAATTGAACGCAGCTAATATTCAGAGATTCCATTTTGGATAAAATCCA
This sequence comes from Scyliorhinus canicula, assembly GCF_902713615.1. Taxonomy (NCBI): domain Eukaryota; kingdom Metazoa; phylum Chordata; class Chondrichthyes; order Carcharhiniformes; family Scyliorhinidae; genus Scyliorhinus; species Scyliorhinus canicula. The sequence continues at coordinate 215,170,005 of NC_052146.1, forward strand.
CAATAAAATATGAGCTGGGAGATTTTTGGAAAGAAAAATCATAAATTCCTCCTCTCCCAGGACAGTGTGATCTTAATAAGCTTATGTCCTTCCTGCTGAAGACAGGATCACATCTAGCTTTCTTTGAGTCTTGCATTTGCGTCTTGACTGCCCTCACTCACTCTCATCCTCCTTTTAATTCCAATCAAGGTCCAAGATTTATCCTCTTTTCCTGTCTCTTGACTCCATTGCTCTTTACAGAACTACTGTGTATTTTCTCTAACAAAGATAACACAGATATTCCATTATTATCACAAGATGCTTTGTATAAAGGAAATTATGACACTGGAGTGACTGGGGGAAAAAAAAAACTGTGATTGGCCCTTAAATAATTTGCTGTCGATTGCTCATCAATGCAAATCAGCACACACAAGTAAAACACCATTCCCTGTCTGTGATAAATGGTATAGGTGAGTGTGACCATCCAAATACAGAGCAGTGATTTTTTTTTTTGTTTGTTCATGGGTTGTGGGTGTCGCGGGCTGGACCAGCATTTATTGCCCATCCCTGAGGGCATTTAAAAGTCAAAACATTGCTGTGGATCATGTTGCTCGTTTTACTGGAGTGTATTAACATGCCTCCGTTTAAAGGCCGTGTGCTTAACACTACTATGGCTCTGTGTATGTAATTATGCTCAGGAGTCACCAGGTGCCGTATTTAGACACCTCACAAGTATATCAAGGTCAGGTTCAAAGTAATAAATCTGTACACCGATTAGTAAGTCCAAACGATTGATATTTATTATGACAAATATAATAAATACACATGCATACACTAAAGAGACTAACTTACTTCTAATACTAAACAACTAAAATACTTATCTAGACAGGAACAGGCAAGGTCAATGAGCAAGGCCTTCGTCCCGTTCTTGGTCTGCAACTCTCAGGTACTTAAAGTTGTCAGGATCTAGCAAGGTCTGGATCACGTAGCGATCGTTGTATTGGCACTTACAGTTCGATGGCTGATGGCTCAACGGCTGGCGATGGAACTGGAGTCAGGATGCGATGTATCAGCAAAGCAGAGCCGGAGCGACAAAACAGAGAGCCGGAGCCAAACAGACCGAACCATGTGCGGGGATCTACTTTTATAGTTCCTAGAAGTCCGTGCCCCTTTGGGGCGTGCCTTTTACCTGCCATGTATCGATTGGGCCTTTCCCAATCGATATCTTCGAAACCCCCCAATCTGAGGGTCGTTCCTCGATGGGTAGGGCGGTCCCTATGGTTCTTTGTGTTGGATACTGTGGTGCCGTTCTGTCTGGGCGTCTACTCAAAAGTATCCATTCATACTTAAATGTTTCTATTGTGCGGGGTCCGGATCTGGATCACCTCATTACTATGTAGATCTTGTTGCCATTTACACCTTTGGCTGAAACTCTGCACCTGGCCACAAACTGGTTTCTGTACGTGCAGAATGCTAATGAGTCTTCTGCAAACTGCTTGTCCTTGCTAAGACTGTTTTTTCCCTGCAGCCTTAGCAGTTCTCCATTTTGTAGCCCAGTGTCCATCTTAGGTGGCTACATTCCCTTCTTGTGATCCTCACAAGAAATTGTGAAGTATCACCTATGCACGTTTCTTCGAGTGCCTTTGGGTGCCCTCTTTGTGTTCCCTGACCTCAGCAAGTTCCTGGGCGTCTACGCTGTCTTTAACTATGGCAAAAAAAAATTTATCTGACATTTCTACTTGGCGCTATGTCAAAGGGGAAATGCATTACCAATAACTGGGAACCTCTACCTATCACAAGTACTATCCTTATCTTACTTTAAACATTTTATTACAGTCTAAAAACCTTATCCATTCACACCACATTACATATCACTTTCTGACTCGGCAGTCGAGTTCAGAACAATATAATACATTGGTATCCTTTATTAACATAGTGCTTTATTCATCAAGGGGCAAGGGGGATTGATGAAACCGAAAAATAGGGGATCGAACTCCGTAAACAGTTGAGGGGCAGGAACGGGAGGCTCTCCTTTTCCACTTCCTCAACCTGAGGGTCTGTACAATTACGCAGAGAATTGCAATCACCAACAGTGATTCAATCACGTATGACATTGAATACCATGTCATAAATTTTGTGCACCAGGTCTGAACTTCGCTGATCAGAGCTGAGCACGGGGAAGTTGGTGTGAGGGAAACATTGACGGCGGGGGTTGTGGGGGAAACGTGACTTGCTTCCACATATACAAATACAACATTTAACAGTAATAGGTAGGCTTCCATCATGGTCTTCTCTTCGTTCTCTTTCTCTTCCTCCTGTATGGCCGATCCTTGCTGTGAACCCTCTTTCGACTCTTCGAAAGCTATGGGATCAAGCACAGTATCTGTCAATACACAGTTTAATATCCGTACTTGCTAGTGTATCTGTCCTCTCATTCCAATTGACCCATTAAATGACTGGCCAAGTCACACCCTCTGACTCCCCTCATTTTTTTTTTCAAAAGCGAATTTAGGAGCAGAATACACATAACAACGTTCCTCCTGCGAGCCGTCTCGCAGGCTTTGCCAATTTACCATCCGAATATTCCTGGATGTAAATAGCATGTGGGATGGCGGCCTAAGGGCTACCTAACGAAAAATGAAAACAAATTTTGAAACAAAAGGTCGAATGTGTTGCGTATGGGCCGCTACTGGTAAGATTTGGATGGGATCCCCGGGTAAGGCTTGCTGTGCCGTACCCGAGCTTGGCTGACCAAAGTGGGTTCTCAGACAGGGCGGGTCCTCAGTGCCGTTTGTCCACTGCCTGAGTAACCTGGAATAAACGGGCAAGAATGTGTTAACCGTGGGTTTGCAGCCTCTATTCGCCGAATAGAGGGGCACCTAAAAAACAAGGGAGGAGCCAAGATGCTCCAACATCTAAAAACAGGGAACAAGTCGTGAACCATGTTGGTTCACCAGAGGATACAACTGAAGTTCTCAAAGGTTTCTGCGGAGAAACTAGTGTGCGTGTAAGGTGGTCACAATCTTTTCAGCTGAAAAGATCTGCAATCGAACCCTTAACATATCAACAAGCAAACAAACATAAACTAACAAACAAAACATACGTGCAGGTTCCATCAGAAAGGATATCGCTTCCCTCAAGCGGTTCCTATTTTACATCATCTGGACACCTCACTTTTCCTCTGTCTCTGTGAACAGGGTCACAAAGGGGTTGCCGTATCGGGAGTCAGACACCGTGTCGTCCTGCTCTCCCGGATCCCACACCCTTGTGTGGATCAGGCATGCAATTTTTGAATTATGTGACCGGGGGTCACTTTCATCGTTATGGACAAGTCTGTATGAATTGTCCCTGTGCCATAGTGTGGGGTCTAAACTTGAATGGGCATTGTCGGGGTAGTCGGGGTCGGGTGGTGGGTCTGGATATTTAATATAGGTGACTTCCATGGGGTCACTGGAGTCGGGGGTCATAGTCGCTACAGTGTGGGCTGTAGGGTTGAGTGCTGTGGCTGTCCTCAAAGTTAGTGTCAGTATCGCTGTCTCTGCTGTGGCAGCTTGTGGGCGTTTCGGGGCGTGGTCTGTTGTGGTCAGTGGGCGGAGTCGTGGGCGAGTCCGATGATGAACTGGTCTGTGAGGGGGATGGTGGAAACGTGTCTCTAGTGGGCGGGGCGAGGTGTTCTGCTGCGTCTAGCAGTGCGTGGTTAGACTGTGTTCCATATGCCTTCAGTTGGTTAATATGGAACCATGCAGTCTTTCCATTGGGGTATTTTATCCTGTAAACTGAGGGGCTAATTTTGTCCGAAATTGAATATGGGCCTGAAAGTTTTGGTGCCAAAAAACTGCTGGGGTTATACACAGATAGCATTACCTGTTGCCCAACCTGGAATTCTGTGGTGTGTACGTTCTTATTAAAGCAGGCTGTGCTTTGTCTGCGGCGTTTTCCTAGTTGAACTGCGGCTGCGATCTGTGCAGACCTCACAGTCTCAACTAGTTCTTTAACAGCTTTCTCGTGCGTGAGGGCCGTTATTTCGGGGCTAGTCATGTCCAGTCCTAAAAGGAATTCTGTACCTTTCATAGGGCGTCCGGTCATGAGTGTGTGTGGGGTGAAACCTGTAGATGTGGAAACCGTATTTCGGATAAACATTAGTGCAAATGGGAGTACTGAATCCCATGTAGAATTGTTTTCCTGGACCATTTTTCTAAGGGTCGATTTTAGGGTCCGATTCATGCGCTCTACAATCCCGCTGGACTGTGGGTGATACGCAATGTGAAAATTTTGTTTAATGCCGAATATGGTCAGGACGTTCTTCATGACACGTCCTGTGAAGTGAGATCCCTGGTCCGAATCTATACTTCTAGGTAAACCCCATCTCGTGAAGATGTGGTGGGTCAGGATCTTTGCAGCTGTCTTAGCTGTATTCGTTCGTGAGGGGAATGCCTCTACCCACTTGGTAAAGGTATCGATTACAACCAATACGTATTTATAGCCATTCCAACAAGGGGACAATGGTCCTATAAAGTCAATCTGGAGGTTTGTCCAGGGGCCATTAACTGGTCGAGTATGCCGAAGCTGTGCCTTTTTGGAATACCTCTCCGGGTTATTCTGGGCGCAAATAAGGCAATTCTCAATGTAATGGGTTACATCGGTCCTTAAGTTAGGCCACCAACAGAGTTGCCTGAGGTGCCTCGTGGTCGTGTCGATTCCTTGATGTCCATGCCCGTCATGGAACAAGGCAATCATTTGGTTTCTGTCCTGCTGCGGGACCACATAAAGCTGGTCCTTGATGATCACACCCTCATGTGTGGTCAGAGCGTGTCGGAACTTATCATACTGAGGCACAAAATTGCCTTTAAAAATCTCCCTGAGATCCTCATCCTGCTTCTGTGTCTCTGCTAAATCTTTAATGTCTGTCTGTGAGACTTGAACTGCACTCACAGGGGCGCTAGCTGGTGCGCTAGCTGGGGGTGTCCAAAAGTGTCCTCGCCTGGAACCTGCTTTAGCCAGTGCGTCGGCTTTTACATTTCCAGGGGGGGATGACCTATGGTGGCTTCTAACTTTTATAATGCCAAAGGTCCTATCCTTCGCTTTGTCTAGGATGTGGCAGAGTAAAAGGGCTGATGGAAGGGGTTTCCCGTCTGCGGAGACAAAATCTCGTGTCCTCCATAGGGGTAGAAAATCCGTTAAGCTGTTGCAGACATATAGACTGTCCGAATATATGTCTGCCGGGCTGGGGAAAGAATCGGGGTGGTCCACTATGTAAGCTATGGCCACGAGCTCTGCTGCCTGCGCGCCTAAGTGACCTGGCAATTTTAGTGCTATTTCTTCGAGTGCGCGACCCTGCGCGTCCTCGACATAGATGCCGCATCCAGTGATACGCTCACCATCCAAAACCATGGATGAACCGTCCACGTATATCTTTAGTGGGCCACACGTGTCTGTGTGTTGGGGGCTTTGTCTTGGGTTCCCTATCTTCCTGGGGGGGTGTCTTCTCTCTGAAGGGTCCTGTGTTGTGTAGGGGTGCTACAATTTCACATTCATGGGGCTGTCCTGGATATTGGAGGTTGTCGGCTAAAAATGTGTGTGTCCGGGTCCGTTGTACCGTAATGTCGCGTCCTTGTAAAAGTAGTGTCCACCTAGCTGCCCTAATCTGGCTAACTGAACCGTCCTTCAGTCGACCGTCTAGGAGTAACTGTGTGGGGGTGTGCTCGGTCAAAATGGTGATGGGGTTGAGTCCGGTAATGTAGGAGAAGTATTGAACTGCCCAGAAAACTGCTAGGAGGTGCCTCTCGCAGGCTGAGAATCCTTGTTCTACTGGGTCTAAAAGTCGGGAGGCATAAGCCACTGGTCTTAGCTGCTCGTGCCGTTCCTGAAGTAACACGGCCGAGAGGGTCAGATCTGTGCTCGCTACCTCTATTGCATAGAGGGAAAGTTGGTCTGGGACTTGTAGCGCGGGTGCTGTGCTAAGGGCTCTCTTTAACTCTTCCACAGCCTCTGTATGCTGCGGAAGCCATTCCCAACGGGCTCCTTTCTTAAGGAGGTCTGAGAGTGGGGCTGCCTTTGTCGCGAATCCATATGGTTCCGACAATAACCAACCAGTCCTAAGAACGACCGGAGGGCTGAAACATTCTGGGGAAGGGGCAATTTGACAATCGAATCAATCCTTTTGAATTCGATCTCGCGTTTGCCGTGCGTGATGACTGTACCCAAATACATCACTTTGTTTTCCAATATCTGGGCCTTTCTGGGGTTAACTTTACATCCAATCGTGGTTAAAAGTTCCAGGAGCTCAGCCAGAAGCGTAATGTGCTCTGCCTTTGTGTCTGTCTGCAGTAATAGGTCGTCCACATACTGTACCAGACATTCGGGGCGGGAAAATTTTTCTAAACCATTCGCCAGCTGTCGGTGGAAAATGGAGGGGGAATTGTGGAATCCTTGTGGAAGGCATGTCCACGTATACTGCTGTGTTTTGAACGTGAAGGCAAATTTGTACTGGCACGCCTTTGCCAATGGGATTGACCAGAAGCCATTGCTAATGTCCAATACCGTGAAGAATTTGGAGTTGAGTCCCTGTTTGAGCATGGTCTCGGGACTTGTTGCTACCGTGGGGGCTACTGCTGGGGTTACTTTATTGAGCTCCCGATAATCAATGGTCAGACGCCATGATCCGTCGGGCTTTCTCACTGGCCAAATAGGGGCATTATTGGTCGAGGCTACTGTCCTAAGTACCCCTTGCTCCAATAAGCTACCTATTACTTTCTCTATTTCTCCCTCTGCTTCTAGGGGAAATCTGTATTGTTTCTGTGGTCGGGGGTCAGGTCCGGTAACGTGAACTTGTCCAGTCATTCTGCCGCAGTCGTGCCGGTGACTGGCAAATGCTGTCCTGTGTGTGTTTAAAACTGCTCTCACTTGTCTGTCCGTGTTTAGTGTAGTCAGGTCAAAAGAATATTCGCCTACTGCGCTAATCCGATTAGCGTACTCTCCTACTGTGAGAGTAGCGGGTGCTCTGTCTGACCTTGCCATTCGCCAGACACACTGGTTTACTGGGTCGAACGACAGGCTATGGGCATTCATAAAATCTATATCCAATGTGTGTTCTGCTGAACGGGGAAGATTTACTAAAACGACGGGGTGTTTGGTGGAAATGTTCCCTAGCTGGATTGCTACGGGTGCTGTAATGTGTCCCTGATGCGAGTGTCCTGTGAAACCGCTAAGTGTGATGGTGGAGGTGGTCGGCCACGTGTCTGCCTGTGCCGTGGTGGTGGAATTAATTGTGGTGCGGGACCCTCCTGTGTCCCAAAGTAACTCTACGGGCTTCCCTCTAACCTTAGCTGTGACTACCGGTCTTCCGGATTGATCCCAAAGAGTGTCACAGACCCAAGTGGGGGAGCCCGAACACCGTCAGTCCATCCCGTCCACATTGGTCTGTCCTGACTGTATCCCTATACTATGAATCGGTTTTGTTTTGTTTCTATTCAGAGTGCCTGTCTGCTGGCCTCTCTGTGATCTTTGGGGTGCATTGCATTCCTTAGCCCAATGTCCTAATTGGCCACAGTTGTAGCATTCGAGCGACTTCTGTGGAGGGCTGTTCTTTCCTTCATTTACCCATGCGGGGCTTTGGTGTGCTCTCACTGCCTGAATGTCCGCTGCAGCCTGAGCTTCCTCTGGGGACTTTACTTTGCCTTTGCCCTGAACTGATTGCTCCCAAGCACGGGACAATCTTTTCAGGACCCATTTCTCATTGTGGGCCTCTTCTGAGGGGTCATAACTGTTGCAAGCACTCTGTCCTGCATAGGTGGTATGGGAAATTATGGTGCGCGTCCATTTAACCATGTTTTCACGGTTCAAATGTGCTCTATTTAAATCGCCGAAAACTGCGTTAAAATGGATCCACAGCCTTCCTGCAAATGCTGTGGGATGCTCTGTTTTCTTTTGTCGGCACTGGTTAAGTCCTTCTACTGGGTCACCTCGGTTATACCCTATGGCATCTAAAATGGAGGTGTGTATTTCCTCTAGGGTGCCTCCTCCAACGTTCTGTGGGTCGGGGAGGGCTGCTACAACAGACTGGTCTAAGCTCAGAACCGTGAGCTTAACCTGCTCTCTCTCGTCCAGGCCGTACATGGTTGCCTGTTGTTTCACTTTCGCAAAAAATTGGTGGGGGTCTGCGGTGGGGAGAAACGGAGTGATTTTCTCACACGCGTCCCTGAGTTGGGTTACAGTTAAGGGGGTAGTGTAGGTAATATCGGGTGCGCCTTCTGTGGTTGCTTTCCTTTGGGTGGTGACTGGATTCATGGGTGCGGTAGTTATTTGATCTGTGGGGGGTTGGGGTGCTTTTCTTTTCTGCTGCGCTGCTGGCGCACATGTTCCTTGAACATAGCGCTGCGCTGTCTCACTTAATTCCTGCCAGTCTGGGGCATTCTCCTCATCTAGCTGTGTTCCAAAAGTACTTTGGAACCCATTCTGCACTGAAAGCAGAGATTGCAGCTCCGCAATCTGCTTCCTACACTTGGCATGATCCACTGTGCTTTGTCTTTGTTCTGTGGTGGCAGCATGGAGTGCTCTTAAAGCTGCCTTAAGGTCAGAGCATTGCCTCTGCAATGCCTCTACCTGCTTCTCTGATTCTTCTCTTATCAGGACGGCACGTTGCACGTCCTGATAGGCCTTTTCATACTGGGTCTGGGAACTGCTGAGATGGGCTAGACATGACTGATGTGCCCTCTTGGCATCATCCACCTCGCTACCCTTCTCTGCCAGCTTCCCTCTAAGTTCCATATTCTCCTTCTCGATGTCGCTGACATCCACTTTGCTCATCCTATTTTGTTCTTCTAATTCTGCGTCTGAACGACCTCCTCAGTGCCTCGCAACTGTGCCAAACAGGACACGATTGCCATCGGCTTGCGTGATTTACTAAGGTTTTTCTTATGAATTTGAGAGAGGTTCTCCCACCAAGTATGTCCTATACTTCCGGGACCTGTCTCCTCATTCATACAGAACTCTTTCCAAAGGGGCCATCCCTTTCCTTGCAGATACTTGCGGAGTTCCAGCTCCCACACGGGACACTGACCTACTCGGCTACTGCTGGTCGCTGCGACCACAAACCGTTCTGGGTTCATGAGGCGTTCCATTGCCTGCATGGCCATTTTGTCTTTCTCTTAAATTTGGAACAGGGGGTGTTGAGGTTATGTTTTACAAGACGGGTAAGGCTTACGCTATGTTCCACTCACAAAACTCCCGACAGTTCGTCGCAACAAAGCTCTCAGGTTTTCCTTACAACCCTGTTAGGACGCATGCACAAAACACACTTCCGAATTATCTTTATTGGTTTGAACACCTTGATTACTTGTGATTTTTCCTTTTTCTTTACTCAGATTTCTAATTCAAATTTCTGGGTCCTCGACGGAGTGGGGGTGCCACTTGTAACCGCGTCCCGTCAGGATGTCGCCACTAAATGTTGCTCGTTTTACTGGAGTGTATTAACACGCCTCCGTTTAAAGGCCGTGTGCTTAACACTACTATGGCTCTGTGTATGTAATTATGCTCAGGAGTCGCCAGGTGCCGTATTTAGACACCTCACAAGTATATCAAGGTCAGGTTCAAAGTAATAAATCTATACACCGATTAGTAAGTCCAAACGATTGATATTTATTATGACAAATATAATAAATACACACGTGAATACGCTAAAGAGACTAACTTACTTCTAATACTAAACAACTAAAATACTTATCTAGACAGGAACAGGCAAGGTCAGGGAGCAAGGCCTTCGTCCCGTTCTTGGTCTGCAACTCTCAGGTACTTAAAGTTGTCAGGATCTAGCAAGGTCTGGATCACGTAGCGATCGTTGTATTGGCACTTACAGTTCGATGGTTGATGGCTCAACGGCTGGAGATGGAATTGGAGTCAGGATGCGATGTATCAGCAAAGCAGAGCCGGAGCGACAAAACAGAGAGCCGGAGCCAAACAGACCGAACCATGTGCGGGGTCTACTTTTATAGTCCCTAGAAGTCCGTGCCCCTTCGGGGCGGGCCTTTTACCTGCCATGTATCGATTGGGCCTTTCCCAATCGATATCTTCTAAACCCCCCAATCTGAGGGTCGTTTCTCGATGGGTGGGCTGTCCCTATGGTTATTTGTGTTGGATACAGTGGTGCCGTTCTGTCTGGGCGTCTACTCAAAAGTATCCATTCATACTTAAATGTTTCTATTGTGCGGGGTCTGGATCTGGATCACCTCATTATTATGTAGATCTTGTTGCCATTTACACCTTTGGCTGAAACTCTGCACCTGGCCACAAACTGGTTTCTGTACGTGCAGAATGCTAATTAGTCTTCTGCAAACTGCTTGTCCTTGCTAAGACTGTTTTTTCCCTGCAGCCTTAGCAGTTCTCCATTTTGTAGCCCAGTGTCCATCTTAGGTGGCTACAATCAGGAGTCACATGTAGGTCAGACCAGGTAAGGATGGCAGATTTCCTTCCCTAAAGAACATTAGTGAACCAGATGGATTTCTACGACAATTGACAATGGTTTCATGGTCATCATTAGACTTTTATTTCCAATTTTTTATTGAATTAAAATTCCACCAACTGCCGAGTGGGATTCAAACCCAGATCCCCAGAACATTACCCTGGCTCTCTAGATCACTAGCCCAGTGATCATACCACTTGTAATGTTATTTGATTGGGTTGATGTTGCATCTTGATATTGTAGTGTGAACAAAGAACATTAGACATTGTTTTATAAACAAAGTTATTTATTAATAGCACTACACTAACAAATTACGAAAATGTCTAAGGTTAATACAGTTGGAAATAACGGTTTAACACAAAACTACACTAAGATACTACAGAGCTACTCTAATATCCAACTGCTACAAATTTCTGACTAATACCTTGCCCATGGTGTTTCTGGGTCACGTGTCTGCATACTCACACCACCTGGTGGCCGGATGCTGGAAATACAACAGTTATACATATATTATTATTTGCATAGAGATGATAATATACATGACTTACTTAACATCATACCACTATGCCACTGCCTTCCCCACCACAGAATTGAGAGATTTAGTTCAGTATTAAGAATAATGAAATTGTATTTTTGCAGGTTCCACGAACAGAAATGCCTTCCTAGAATCATGAATGCATGTTTGGAAAAGTACATAGGGAGATGTCCAGTTAATTCCAAAAGTGGACATTATTTTTATTGCAGTTATGTCAACAGCATAGATTTCTGTGAGAATTACGAACCTTGAATATTCGATAGATAAAAATCACCAGTAATATTATTTTGCCAGAAACATTTTATAGTGATTTAACAAAACTAAAAGTTCCATTTTGGATGGGATTAGTGGGGTTGTTCTCAGCACTTGTAGTGCTGGGACTAACCCTACTTTCTAGTGGGACTCCGATATTTTTTTGGGCCTCAGTGAGAAACGCCCTGCTGAGGTCACACTCGGTCGCATTTCCTACACTGAGGAGCTACACTCAGCAGTGCAGGAGGAAATTGGGGCACCATTTTTATGAGGGCACCTCACCTCATAGGCCCAATCCCCAACATGGGCAAAATGCCACCTGTGCTCTTTGGCACTGTCAGCCTGGCACCCAGGCAGTATCATGATACCCAGGTGGCATCAGCAGAGGCAGAGTGCCACCTTGACCAGAGGCCAACCATCCAAGGTCCTCTGATAACCTGAGGGACCCACAACATCTACAGGAATAAAATATGTCGGAGTATTATTCTGCAGGAGAGCAGTGGTGTTTCCTCTTGTTTCCTGGCCAATATTTATCCCTCAATGAATATCTCAAAATGTCAGATTATCTGGTCATTATTGCTGTTTGTGGAAGATTGCTGTGGATGGAATGGTTGCCACGATTCACATATTAAAATGGTGACTATATTTCAAACGTTTCTTGCGTGTAAAGCAGTTTGGGACATGAAAGGAACCATCCAGTAACAGCAGATTTTAAAATCTAGCTTCTGGGGAAGGGCTTCCTGCTTTCATACATTTCTTTTTCCAATTAAGGGGCAATTTAGCGTGGCCAATCCACCTAACCTGCGCACCTTTGGGTTGTGGGGGTGAAACCCACGCAGACACGGGGAGAATGTGCTAACTCCACACGGACAGTGACCCAGGGCAGAATTCAAACCGGGGTCCTCAGCGCCATGGTCCCAGTGCTAACCACTGTGCCACATGCCGTCTTCCTAGTTTCATACTTTTTTTAAAAAATAATTTTTATTGGAATTTTTTACAGAAAATATAAAAATATAACAACAAGTATAGCAACAAGCGGTAATATGCAACTAACAGCTCCATAACACCCACAATTCCCCCCAAACCGTAACATCACATGTATCACACGCCCCCCCCCCCCCCCCCCCCCCCAAGAGAATTTAACCATAAATTAAAATTAAATAAATCAAATTTAGGTAAAATAACAAACATAATCAACGTCTCCCCCCCCCCCCCCCCCCCGGGTTGCTGCTGCTACTGTCCCTGTACCCTATCGTTGAGCCAGAAAGTCGAGGAAAGGTTGCCACCGCCTAAAGAACCCTTGCACCGATCCTCTCAGGGCGAATTTGACCTTCTCAAGCTTAATGAAGCCCGCCATGTCATTGATCCAGGTCTCCACGCTTGGGGGCCTCGCGTCCTTCCATTGTAGCAAAATCCTTCGCCGGGCTACTAGGGATGCAAAGGCCAGCACACCGGCCTCTTTCGCCTCCTGCACTCCCGGCTCTACCCCAACCCCAAAGATCGCGAGTCCCCATCCTGGCTTGACCCTGGATCCCACCACCCTTGACACCATCCTCGCCACCCCCTTCCAGAAATCCTCCAATGCCGGGCATGCCCAGAACATATGGGCATGGTTCGCTGGACTCCCCGAGCACCTGACACACCTATCTTCACCCCCAAAGAACCTACTCATCCTCGTCCCAGTCATGTGGGCCCTATGCAGCACCTTGAATTGAATGAGGCTAAGCCACGCACACGAGGAGGAAGAATTTACCCTCTCCAGGGCATCAGCCCATGTCCCGTCTTCGATCTGTTCCCCCAGTTCCCCCTCCCACTTTGTTTTCAGCTCCTCTACTGACGCCTCTTCCACCTCCTGCATAACCTTGTAGATATCGGATATCTTCCCCTCCCCGACCCAGACCCCCGAGAGCACCCTGTCACTCACCCCCCTCGTGGGGAGCGCAGGGAATCCCTCCACCTGCCGTCTAGTAAATGCCTTTACCTGCAGATATCTAAACATGTTTCCCGGCGGGAGCCCAAATTTCTCCTCCAACTCCCCCAGGCTCGCAAACCTTCCGTCGATAAACAGGTCCCTCAGCTGTCTAATGCCCGCTCTATACCATCCCTGAAATCCCCCATCCATGTTCCCTGGGACGAACCTATGGTTCCCCCTTAACGAAGCCTCCATCGAGCCCCCCACTTCTCCCCTATGTCGCATCCACTGCCCCCAAGTCTTGAGGGTAGCCGCCACCACCGGACTCGTGGTATACCTCGTAGGAGGGAGCGGCCACGGCGCCATTACCAGGGCCCCCAGGCTTGTATCCCCACAGGACGCCCTCTCCATCCGTTTCCATGCTGCCCTCTCCCCCTCCATCACCCACTTACGCATCATCGACACGTTGGCCGCCCAGTAGTACCCCGAGAGGTTGGGCAACGCCAGCCCCCCCCACATCTCTACTCCGCTCCAAGAAGACCCTCTTCACCCTCGTGGTGCCATGCGCCCAAACAAATCCCATGATGCTGCTGGTCACCCTTTTAAAAAAGGCCCTAGGGATAAAGATGGGCAAGCACTGGAAGAGGAACAAGAACCTCGGGAGAACCGTCATTTTGACGGACTGCACTCTGCCCGCCAGCGATAGCGGCACCATGTCCCACCTTTTAAATTTCTCCTCCATCTGTTCAACTAGTCTGGTAAAGCTAAGCTTATGAAGAGCCCCCCAACTCCTGGCCACCTGCATCCCCAGGTACCTGAAACTCTTCACTGCCCTCCTGAAGGGGAGCCTCCCAATTCCCTCCTGATCTCCCGGGTGCACTACAAATACCTCGCTCTTTCCTAAGTTTAGCTTATAGCCCGAGAAGCCCCCAAATTCCGCTAACAGCTCCATCACCCCCGGCATTCCCCCCTCTGGGTCTGCCACATATAACAGCAGGTCGTCCGCATACAACGATACCCGGTGCTCCTCCCCACCCTGCACCAGACCCCTCCATTTCCCTGACTCCCTCAACGCCACGGCCAGCGGTTCAATCGCCAGTGCAAAGAGCAGGGGGGACAGGGGACACCCCTGCCTGGTCCCACGATAGAGCCTAAAATACTCCAATCTCCTTCCATTTGTGACTACACTCGCCATCGGCGCCGTGTAAAGCAGCCTCACCCATTTGATGAATCCCTCGCCAAATCCCTAGTTTCATACATGACGCCATGTCCAAGTTGGGGGTATTTCAGAAGCACATCTCAGGCACCATACACAAAATATTGTTTCCAAGGCAACATTTATACCATGGTCAAAATTCTACTGACTTCCAATAGAATATAGAACATACAGTGCAGTAGGAGGCCATTCAGCCCATCGAGTCTGCACTGACCCACTTGAGCCCTCATTTCCACCTTATCCCCTTAACCCAATAACCCCTCCTAACATTCTTTGGACACTAAGGTCAATTTAGCATGCCCAATCCACCTAACCTGCACATCTTTGGACTGTGGGAGGAAACCGGAGCACCCGGAGGAAACCCACCCAGATAGGGGGAGAACGTGCAGACAGTGACCCAGCAGGGAATCGAACTTGGGACCCTGGTGCTGTGAAGCCACAGTGTTAACCACTATGCTACCGTGCTGCCCCCTATTTATTCTTATCGGGACGCCATTTTCAAATGGCACCCCGATCTCCGAGGACCCCGAAGCAACCCCCCCCAACCTGAACATCCCATGGAAGGGTCCCCAGCTCTCACCCACACACCCCAATGTTGCAATGCCAACCTGGTACCCCAGCGGTGTCCATGCCAGCTGGCAGTGTCACCTGAGCCCAGGTGGGCACCAGCAGTGCCAGGGCACAACCCTGCCCAAAGGGCATGCAGCCAGGGGCCTCCAATCCCCTGGAAGACCCCCATGAGTGCCATTCCATCTGGTCCCCATTTATGGAGACCAGTACAAACAGCATTTGCCCAAGGTCTCCATGATATCACTCTCTGCCATGCTGCCCGCTGTAAGTCCATCCTCAGCATTAATATCTTCCTGCAATTTTTGTTTAACTGTTCCTCTTTTGTCTGACCATTTCCAACTACAATGCCCACTAATTCCCAGGAAGTTTCGAGGTGATTTCACCTCCTACCGTGGATAAACTCACATATAATAAACACTGGGGTAATTTGGAGTTTGAAGAATAGTGGTAAAGCAGTCTCTGTTCAGAATCAACCAAATTGAAATTATTGACTGAGAAAGACATACCGGCTCACTCATATGATAATACCAGTTTTGTAACATGAACCAAAGGCAGCACTATCCCTGTGTAATACTTCTGTGTATATCACTACAGGACTCCAATTAACACCACTGATATATAAAATCTCTCTACTCAGTTTCTTCCCTGAGTTCCAGCCATTCTGAACCTATTAGTGAAAGAAAGAAAGGCTTGCATTTATATAGCCTTTTTCGAAACCTCAGAATTCCCCAAAGTCAATGAAGTACTTTGCCGAGTATAATTATTGTGATAATATGGGAAACAAGTCAGCCAGTTAGGACATAGCAAGTTCCGACAAATAGCAATGCTATAATGACCATATCACTGTTTGTTTCAGTGATGTTGGTTGAGGGATAAATATTGGCCAGGGCACTGGGGAGGTCAAACTCCACTTCTCTTCTTCAAGATAATACCGTGGGATCTTGTACACCCCCCTCACAGGGCAGCCAGGGCCTCACTTTAACGTCTGATCTGAACTGGTGTTAAAAAATCAGAAGTGAGAATATTTGCTTATTCCAAGGTTACCGCGTTTCCAAGCATCACATCCGTGGCAAAGGATACCATATGTGCGAGGATATCATTGTATTAAGAGACTTGAGGAATTAGCCCTGATGGGACTGGGGCAGAAAAGGTTAAGGGGAATCTAGTAGAAGGTGTCAAAATTCAGAAAGGTTTTACGAAGGTAAATATCAAGGGAATCTTTTCACAGATGGGCGAATTGTTAAGTTTATGACTGCTATTCAAAGAATAAGGAGGAATCCGCTCATACAATGGGTTATTATAATATGGAACGCATTACACAGGTAACTACTGAAGTTGAGTCAATCACGGCATTCAAGAGGAAATTAATGTTTCAAGAAGAAAAATGATTAATGGATCGGGGAGTGAGCAGGAAAAATTGGATTGAAGTAGTTAAGACCCATGTGGAGCTCACACTGGCACATGCATTGGGGGACCAAGTGGCTTCTTTCTCTGATCTAACCTCTGATTCAATAATAAAAGAACAATGTGTGACTGAAGCTTCCCTAAACTGAGGTGCCCAACAGATATATAACTGTGGATCATACCAGTGTAATAAGTGCCTTTGTGTTGACCTTAACTCTTTCAAAAGCACATGCGGCATGTATGAGTTCTCAGGACCACTGTGCGCAGATAAAATTTGGGAGCAGCAAGATTTAACAGCTGAAAGAATATCTCAGTGAACCTTAGGAACCTTTGAAAGACTTTCTTTTAACAAACACTTAAATCCCTTCACAGCTATCAAACATAGTGTTTCAAATCATTCATTATAATAACTGTGTCTCCGTCCAGACATTTAACAAACATTATATTCCGCACTGGCACTTGATCATGTTTTTATGACCTTTTATGAGTATCAAAGATCGTTGTAAATGGAAAAGCTGACAGTTTTAATTAGACTTTTAAAAAGACTCATTATGCTCTGTGCAATTTGACATCAAAAAAAGTTATTAGTGATTGCTGTAACCCATGTAAATTCACTGGTGTAATGTTCCATTTCTTCAGGAATTTCTTGAGGAAACTGGACCAGATGGCAGGTCATGGAGGTAGACAAGTATTTCCCCACAAATTCATCAGCTCGGGAAAATCAAGAAGTGGAAACACAAATGTTCACCCTGTTTCAATTCCTTTGTTTCTTTTAAAACTCTTTAAAAACTAACCATATTAAAGTTACGCACTGACCTCTGATGTTAACATAGAACTCATATACAAGAGTAAAAATCCATTAAAATGAGGATCTATGTTAAATACCCAGCTCAGGAATACAAACTAGGTTTCACCTATTTACACTGTGTGTCCATATAATTCTCATAAACTCAGAATACTCTTAAATTACTCCAGTTTTACAAACTGACTGACACTCCCCTCTTTACACAAACCAATGCAGCCTTTACTATTCCCACTATTACAAGGACTTACTGTTGTAAAAGTCTGTTAAAAAAAAAATCTTGTATAGCCCCTTGCTGGCTACATAAGGAATATTTATATTGCAAACACTAGTGAGATTGAAATACGGCCAAAATATGACATGAGTTATACTGCCATTTCTACAGAGCAGAAGTTAATTTGTTTAATTGTTTTATTTCACAGCATGGTGACTTGTGCCTTAAGAATACCTGAAAAACATTATTGTCACTGGGTGATATCCTGAATGTCCAATAATGATCATCCCCAACCCCACCTCCCACTGTCATCCTCCCCACACATGCCACTCTAGACTTACTTATGGGCTACTGCAGTACCAAAATTTATTTGCTTCATTTTTCGTTGCTCCTCCAGAAGCAGTGCACCTAAAATATTGCAATGAGACCCAATGCCCATTCCAGACCAGTGTCAGGCCTTCCTCATGGGGCATTTGCTCCGGAAATGGGCCAAAACCAATTTTCACCCACGCTGGCGATGGGCAATGGAAGAATATGATAATCTACTCTATTCATTAATGTTCAAGAGCCAATTACATTTGTAAAGAGTCATTAAAAGAGGAACTAAGGGGCAGCACGGTGGCACAGTAGTTAGCATTGCTGCCTACGACGCTGAGGACCCGGGTTCGAATCCTGATCCTGGATCACTGTCCGTGTGGAGTTTGGACATTTTCCCCGTGTCTGCGGGGGTTTCACCCCCACAACCCAAAAAGATGTGCAGGATAGGTGGATTGACCAT
The DNA here is from genome assembly GCF_902713615.1 of Scyliorhinus canicula. Lineage (NCBI taxonomy): Eukaryota > Metazoa > Chordata > Chondrichthyes > Carcharhiniformes > Scyliorhinidae > Scyliorhinus > Scyliorhinus canicula. The sequence goes on from NC_052146.1 coordinate 215,188,123, forward strand.
GCTAAATTGCCCTTTAATTGGAAAAAATAACTGGGTACTCTAAATTTTTTTAAGAAGAGGAACTAAAAGTGTGAACAATGAAGTTTAAGAAGTTGCCTGGTAGCCCAATGATCACTGGTTAACTCTTTAACGCTTACAGTGCACCAATTGCAAACATTGTAAGATCAATCTTATGTGTTTTACCTTAATCCTTTTTTAATAGTGGTGTTGACTGCACTGGGAAACTCAGCTGGGAATTTTGGAAGTTCCTGTCCACCCTCATCACCCCAGCAACACTAGATGGGGAGGACATAGCTACAGTTCAACATCCAGAATTGCTAAGTGTGTAAACGGTGGGGGGGGGGCCAGTAAACCATTTGGCGTGGTTCACGTTGGACTAAAATATGCCTTGATTGGTCTGTGTGAGTATTTTACAGGAAGCTGGAATTGGGTAAAGAAAGGGAGGGGACAATAATCCGAATCCAAATTTTGGGATCTTCGCCCCTCAAAACTTTTGTTCTGTGAATCTCCTTACCGGCCATCACAACCATTGTCTTTATTACTGTTCCTGTTCCTTGGTGCTGTCTTTGTTTCTTATTGTAGAATCATAGAATCCCTACAGTGCAGAAGTAGGTGATTTGGTGCATCGAGTCCTCATTGACCCTCCAAAAGAGCACTGTACCCAGGCCCACTTCCCGACCTCTACCACAGTCCCACCTTTGAATACTAAGGGGCAATTGAATATGACCAATTCATCTAACCTTCACATCTTCGGAATGTGAGAGGAAACCTATGCAGACAGGGGGAGAACGTGCAAACCCCACACAGACAGAGACGCAAGATCGGAATCGAACCCAGATCCCTGGTGCTGTGAGGCAGCAGTGCTAACCACTATACCACCCTACCAGTTCTTTCTCCTCTTTGCAACATTGTTGTTCTCAGGTCAAGTTGCACCATTCCCTAATCAGGTTCATCTGCGGGATTCTCCATCAGCACAATCCTCCGCTTTGCTGGCAGCGCACCCATGCCCTCACTGCGTGGGGTGGGCACAATGGGAAACCCCATTGGCCGGCTGTGGGAATGGAGAATCCAACTGCCAGCAGGGGGGCGCCACTCCGGAAAACAGGGCTGGCGGGATGGAGAATCCTTCCCCATATCTTTCCTGCAACCCAAAGATGGAATTCCTAATGTCCTTTACCGTTCCTTTCCACTTATAATCTACAACCTTTGTGGCACTTGGCAATGTCAAATTAGTATTTTGATTTATTTTGTTTCAGTGTCCTTTTTTCAACCTTACAGTTGTCTTCTACTGTAAATCTTGGCTTCTCATAGAGGATTGTCAATTATGAATTGTCCACAATCATTTTCTTTATGAAGGGGCATCCTGAAATGCATGAAGAAAGCAATAATTTTGCTAATAAGCATGCTTATCTAATCATAGAATGGTTACACACAGAAGCCGGGCATTTGCCCATCACTGCCAACACTCATAGAACCATAGAATTCCTACAGTGCAGAAGGCGGCCATTCGGCCTCTCAAGCCTGCACCTACCCTCTGAAACAGCACCCCACCTAGGCCCATTCCCAGCCCTATCCCCATAATTCCACCTAAACCTGCATATCCGTGGACATGTAGGAGAAATTTAGCATGGCTAATCCATCTAACCTGCACATCTTTGGAAATTCTTTTCCCAAAGGGCAGTATTCCGAAGCTAGAATGGTTGAAATTCCATTCGCTCAGGAGGGGAATCTTTGCACTGTGTCAGAAACCACCATAATAACAAATGCTATTGAGTGGTGAAAACATTACTGTCTCCAAGAGTAATTCAAATAGTCCAACTGTGTGAATCCCACCCACTCCCGCTCCCCCTGTAACCCTGCAAATCTTTCCCCTTCAGATAATTACTCAGTTCTCTTTTGAAGTCGGTGATTATATTTGTCTCCAGTGTACTGACCACCCCCACATTGACCCCCAACCTCCCCCAACCAACCAAACCCCCGCCAACTGACGCTCCCCACCCCCCAATCCTACCAACTTATCTTACAAACTCACCCTCTCCCTTGCTTCTGAAAGCAGTTGGACCTTTAAACTCACATGCTTTATGGCAGCCAGTGTTGTAAAGGAGATGAAATGGCTTCCTTGCCTCCATCTCCTCAGCCTTCGACACAAGACCTCAGGCTGCACCAGACAGTTCTCACCTGGCTGGATTTTCAATTTACTCTGAGTACCGCTCCATGTAACTACAGGCCCAATAAACAATTGTGGCCAATTCAGTGTTTTCTAATGGTTCATCATAATCTTCTTGCTTTTGTATGTCTCTCAATTTCCCCTGTGGTTTAATGCAAGCTATGTCTGTGAATGAGGTGGCTTATCTGGTAAGTACCTTAGTTTTACTGCAGTGTTTAGAGTTCAGCCGCCATGATGGATGTGCTACTCTAATTAAATGAATCCATTCTTCCATTGAAATCCATTCTAGGAATATGATTAATAATACTGAAAAAAAAAATACAAATGATTCCAATTTGTTGAACTATCTGGAGGAGGTGAATATCCTCTTCTGATTACTTTTATTTTGAAACTTATGTATCTAGGTTTTGGAATAAGTAACAAGGATATGGCATTGAACTAGGCATTGCAAATCTTTCATTTATTTTGCTATCAATGATCTCCTTCGGCATTCTCCTCAATTGCTCACGGTATGATTATCATTGTTTGGTTCCGTTTTTACCCATCTGATTGTAGCTAGCGTTGGGCTTCTCTTCCCACACCCACACCATTACCTTGGAGTTCCCAAGGATTTGTCGTTGATACCATACTCACCAGCATACTGTTGCCTCATAACATCGTTCCTGGTGTCCTGGCCAAGATTCATTCATCACTAGAACAGGTTATCTGATATCACATCGCTGTGTGTGAGAGCTTGCTGTGTGCAAATTGGCCGCCGTGTTTCCAAAATTACGACTTCAAAAATATTTAATTGGCGGTACAGCACTTTGGGATGTCCTGAGATCATGAAAGGTGCTATATAAATGCAAATTCTTTCCAACAGAAAGCCACTCATAACCAAGTACAGAGTTTTATTTCTAAAAAAGGGGCAAACAATATTCCACCCAACACCAAAGCAGGCATCATAGATTCAACAATTCACAAAGAAAGTGAAGGAAGGCTAACAGCATAGCTAAAGCCAAAGACCTCCTTCCTGACTCCATTAATTTATGTAACAACATATTAAAGATGATAAAAGCAAGCACAATCATATGACAAAGTTAAACAGGCCGGACAGGAACTTAGTACTCGTATTTGCAAACCAGCGCACAGGCATATCATTTATAATGTCACATTCGAATGGACTTTCATGTTTTAAATTCTTTGAGAGGTGCAATCCTGCTTTTGTATCAAAATAAAACAACAGGTTTCGATTTGTCAGAGTGACTCTTCTCACATGTAAAATAGATCCTATTGTCATGAACATATCTCTTGGACAGCACGGTGGCGCAGTGGGTTAGCCCTGCAGCCTCACGGCGCCGAGGTCCCAGGTTCGATCCCGGCTCTGGGTCACTGTCCGTATGGAGTTTGCACATTCTCCCCGTGTTTGCGTGGGTTTTGCCCCCACAACCCAAAGATGTGCAGAGTAGGTGGATTGGCCACGCTAAATTGCCCCTTAATTGGAAAAAATGAATTGGGTTCTCTAAATTTATTTTTAAAAAGTGAAAAGAGATGAACGTATCTCTTTATACAATCCTCGGGCTGAGAATTTTCAGAAAATCTTTCTTCACAGGGCTTATATGAGGTGGAAAGGTTCCTAATTTGAAAAGTTCAAGGAACACCAAGCACACTGTGAGTTAATACATTTCCTCTTCATTTGTAGTCAATGGCTCAGTCTGTTCCTGATGGCTGTTTATCCCAGATGTCAATGCTCTGGATGTGGTTTGCTGCCACAGCCCCATGTATACACACTTGTGTGCACACACACACACACACACATTCTCAGCTCACACATACACGCACACACATCCTTTTGGACAAAAGCGGCGTTGAGCGTAATTAAAACAAAAGCAAAATGCTGCGGATGCTGGAATAAAAACAGTGTGCTAAATAAAATCAGCAGGTCTGGTAGCATCTGTGGAGAGGGAAGCAGACTAAACGCTTCGAGTCGAATAAGATTCTTCTTTGGAACTGTCTGTGGGGGGGGGAGGGGGGATCCTGGGGGGGGGGGGAGTATAATTAATGTTTCTTAAAGCTTGTGCAAACCTTCATCTCATTCCTAATTGCAACGTGTACTAATTATAATTGTAATGATGTGGAGATGCCGGCGTTGGACTGGGGTGAGCACAGTAAGAAGTCTTACAACACCAGGTTAAAGTCCAACATGTTTGTTCCAAACACTAGCTTTCGGAGCCCCGGGGGGCTAGGAGCAGCGCCGCGTCATTTACATGCGCCGAGCCTTGGCGCCGCGTAAAAGCAGCGGCATGTAAATTACGCGGCGACGTCACCCGCGCATGCGCGGTTGCCGTCCTCCCCGTGGCCGCCCCGCAAGAAATGTCGGATGGATCTTGCGGGGCGACGGAGGAAAGAAGTTCCTCCTTCAGAGAGGCCGGCCTGCCAATCGGTGGGCACCGATCATGGGCCAGACACCTTTTGAGGCCCCCCCCCCCCCCCAGGATCCCCCCTCCCCCCCACAGGCCTCCCCCCAGCGTTCCCACGCTGTTCCTGCCGGCAGCGTTCAGGTGTGGACGGCGCCGGCGGGGACCTGTCATATTGGGCAGGCCGCTCGGCCCATCCGGGCTGGAGAATCGCCGCTCGCCCATTACAAATGGCGAGCGGCGATTCTCCCAGCGGCCAGCCGTAAATCTCGCCGCGCCGGTTTGGGGGGGTGGGAGAATCCTGTGCGGGTGCCGGGGCGGCGTGGCAGGACTCGCACGGCGCCCCGGCGATTCTCCCACCCGGCATGGCGGGGGTGGGGGGGGGGGAGAATTCCGCCCCTTAACTCTGTTTTTCTCTCTCTGTAGATGCTGTCAGACCTGCTGAGTTTATATCGTATTTTCTGTTCATATTTCAGCTGGTCTGATACTTAGCGTTCCGGTACCGATGGCAGACCCCATCTGATTAATCATTTGGAGTTTGACATTATGGTGTAAAGTGGGATTTTTGTTTACAAATGAGACAGATTATAGGCCTGTTAAGAAATAAAACTAAGCTGTGATTTATTCACCAAAGAATTAGACATGTCACTAGTTCTGGCTAAGTAAAGACACAGCAGTGTAATCAACTGGCTTTTTTGACTATGCAAGTGCTTCTGTAAAGTACACAAAGGCCTGGTAAGAAGAACTCTTGTTTGAAATGTTCCGCTGTGGAGGCAAGCATTTCCATGGGCTCATGATTAATATTATTTCTGTCTGTCCAGTTGATTTTAAGACTAAGCGTTGATGACACCATTGGAGAAACTGTGTCTGGTCGGGTTAATACTCTGTGCTGGTTGGAGCAAAATCATTAAACTCATTTTTAATGGCATGTTTACAAGTTGGAACAGCACATGCACAGGGAAAATATTTCTCTTAGCTCTATCACGCCTGAAAATATATCTCAGGCGTGATAGAGCTAAAGGGAAACAAAAGTCAAACACAGCAGAGGCTTGAAATCTGAAGTGGCAATCATGAAATTCTGGAATACCCAGCAGGTCAAGCAGCATCCATAGACACAGAAAGAGAGTTAACGGAAAGATCATCAACCAGGAACGTTTACTCTGTTTCTGACTCCACAAATTCTATCTGACACACTGGGCATTTCTACAGTTTTACATGTCGTCACTTGAGCTGAACTAACATCAGTAGGAATAATTGTTCAACCGAATGAAGATATCCTCTGATCACTATTCTATCTGAAATTGCAAGTGTGGATTTTTAGAAATACTGAATACACGGGTTTCCAAAAAAAATCAGTCACGGTGTTACTGTGCAGAGGGGAAACCAAGAAATCCTTCACCTTGTGTCATTTTATGTCTGTGTCTGTACGTGATTGCACATTCCTTCTGGGTACTAAGTGAGGAAAGCAAATACCCTTGATGACACCTTCAATAATCACGGTTTAAACAAAACAACAGAGGCTATTGTTGACTTCGATAAAAAGCAAATTACTGCGGATGCTGGAATCCGAAACAAAAAAATACTGGACAATTTCAGCATTTGTGGAGGGAAAAGGGAGCTAATGTTTCGAGTCTAGATGAGTCTTTGTCAAAGCTACTGTCGACATAATTCTTTTGAATGGCTTGATTATTTTAAAAGAAGGTACTGACGGTGAGCATCCATTTCAGCAACTGTGATGTTTAGCGCAGAGATAAGGGGCAGGATTCTGCAGGAATCGGCGGGCAGGCAACTCCGGCACAGAGGAGTGGTGTGAACCACTCCAGCGTCGGGCCGTCCCAACGATGCGGAATCCTTCACACCTTCAGGGGCGAGGTCGGTGCCAGAGTGGTTTGCGCCACGCTGGCCGGCGGGAAAGGGGCTTGGTGCCATGCCAACTGGCGCCGAAGGGCCTTCGCCGGCTGGTGCGAGTTGGCGCATGCGCGAGAGCGCCAGCGTGTGCTGGCGTCATCCCAGCGCATGCACAGGGGGTGGTTCATCTCCATGTCGGCCATGGTGGAGGACCACAGCGACCGACGCGGAAGAATAGATTGCCCCCACGGCACAGGCCTGCCCGCGGATCGGTGGGCCCTGATCGCGGGCCAGGCCACCATGGGAGCACCTCCTGGGGCCAGATCCCCCCCCCCCCCCCCCCCACCCCTACCCCCGAGGCCGCGCAGCCAGGTCCCACCGGTAAGTACCTACTCTAATTTACGCCAGCAGGTCCGGCCGAAAACATCGCGGGCCGGAGTATCGGCGGGAATGCCGCTGCCAGCGGCCGCCGTCCGGCGCGACGCAATTCCCGCCCCCGCCAAATCCCCGGCGGATGGTCAGAGAATCCCGCCCAAGATGACAATTATAAAAAGTGGCCGGAACTGAAAGTTCAGGTACGGAAAACGGAACGCAGGGAACAAATCTTACCGATTGAAGCTTTCAGTTGGCTAATGGTAATTTGAAAAGGATGATGTACCAGTGAAAGCCTGAAAGATGGCAAACCTTCTGGCTTCATTAATGCAGATGGAGTTTCCAAGGCCACCTGCTGCGAGTAGATGTAATAGAAGAGGTTTAGCATCTCTTTAATGGATTATGAAGGAAGATTATTGTCATATTACAGAGAAACAATATTTGAGCAGGCCCTGGTTCAATATTAGTTCATTTACTCAACACAGATTCCTTCCTATCACGTGCCTGCTCTGTAGTATCAGCTCCCTTTGTAAAAACACTGCAACCATACTTTCTGTTTTCATTAGAATGACGGAGGGTGAGGGTTGATCTGATCGAGGTCTACAAGATTATGAGGGGCGTGGATAGAGTGGATGGGCAGGCACTCTTTCCCAGGGTAGAGGGGTCAGTGACCAGGGGGCATAAGTTGAAGGTCCATGGGGCAAAGTTTAGAGGAGATGTGCGAGGCAGGTTTTTTGCGCAGAGGGTGGTAAATGCCTGGAACGCATTGTGGAGGTTGTGGAAGTAGATACATTAATGGCGGTCAAAAGGCGCTATGACAAATACATGGCTAGGATGGGTATAGAGGGGTACGGCACAAGGAAGTGCTGAGGGTTTTGGCGAAGGTTGGTATCATGACGAGTATAGGCTTGGAGGGCCGAAGGGCCTGTTCCTGTGCTGTATTCTTCTTTGTTCTTTGTACATTCGCAAACTGGCAGGAATCAGCAGCAGCTAAAGACAAACCAAAGAAAGGAAAAGTGAAGTAAACAATTAAAGTGAAGAAAGTATAAAAAACAATTGAGAAAATGTTAAAGATGACACCACATTCTGGGGTTACCCAGTGAATCAGACAAGCTAGATTCATACAGTTCATAATGTATTGGGTGCAGTCCCACCTTTTGCTCCCTGTCTTATACTGGATTATGGATTTAATGATAAAAAGGTCAACATTAAATACTGAACTATTTTACAGTCACCACAGCCAAAAGATTGCGTTACAGACACATTCATTGCATCATTTATTTTGTGTGATCCATTATTGTCCCATATTTTTTCAAGTGCCGATTCCGGTATGAAAGCCGGGGAGAATCATGCGGACAGCGCGGTGGGAAGACTGACTGTACATTTAGACTCGTTAACAACATGTTTTTCCCATGTCTTTCATGCCGCGCTCGTGACAGTTTGCCTCTGATACCCTTGCCCATGAAAAACTAGGGCCGGAGGAATAGATAGTACTGAGGAAGCAGGGGGGCTGCAGAAGGACCTGGGCAGGCTAGGAGAGTGGGCAAAGAAGTGGCAGATGGAATACAATGTGGAAAAGTGTGAGTTATGAACTTTGGTAGAAAGAATAGATGCATGGAATTTCTTCAGCCAGAGGGTGGTGAATCTGTGGAACTCTTTGCCGCAGAAGGCTGCGGAGGCCAAGTCACTGAGTGTCTTTAAGACAGAGATAGATAGGTTCTTGATTAATAAGGGGATCAAGGGTTATGGGGAGAAGGCAGGAGAATGGAGATGTGAAACATCAGCCATGATTAAATGGCAAAGCAGACTAGATGGGCCAAATGGCCTAATTCTGCTCCTGTGTCTTATGGTCTGTGAATTCTCCATTTCAGAGACTAAGTGCTGACACCAGGGCTGAATCGGTGGTGTTCTGCGACCCTGAAAGCGGCGCCAGTCCTGGAGCAATTCAGGATCTGTTAATGGGCTAGCACCGGCACTACATTGCAATTCCAATGGAAAATGGTGTCTGATTGCTGGGCTGGGATTGGCAGTCGAGAGACTGACAAGCTGCATCCCCATGGTGTCCCTCTTCCAGGTGTGGAGCTCAAGACCGTGCTAGATACGGTAGAGGTGAGGTGGGGCACCCGGTCCCCCACGCTGCACACACCAGGCCACTGCCAGGCTACCCCCTGTGCTGCCCACATCCAACTGCCTCACACTGTGCATTTTCTGTGCCTCCCCCTCCCATCCCACAGGAGAAGGCGGCCTTCGACCGCAGAGTGAGAGAGAGCAGACTGAAGGGGGGTTCCGGATCTGTGGACACTCACCACCATGGAGGGCGGTCATTGGACCTGGTCGGTGGGTTCGGAGACCGGGCAGTCGCTGAGGAAGAGGTCTGGAACCAAGTGAGCCCCCGCTAAGTGGCGGTGTCCCTATGACACATGTGGCGCCACCTCCACCCCACCCCACCACCCCCACACCACCTACCACCGCCGAACCCCAGCACCTCCACATGATCCCTTCACCACCCCCTCCCCAGCATCCCTACCCCAGCAACGTACAAGCTCCACACCACTCCTCCACCACCCCCATGGAGGACATGGAAGGGGCTGGTGGGGGGCGGGGGTGGTGGTTGTGGGGGTGGGACAGGATGTTTGTGCCACTGGCCAGGCACCTAGCCGGTGGACCTGGAGGTGATTAGAGCGCCCGTGCATGGCGGCCATGTGACCTTCAGGCACTTGAACCACATTTTCAGGATGCCGATGCATCATTCGGTCATGGCCCTGGTCGCGGCATAGTGTCGTTGTAGCGGGTCTCTGCCTTGGTCTATGGCCTCTGGATAGGCATCATCAGCCACGACCGCAGTGGGTAACCCTTGTTACCCAAGAGCCAACATTCATCCAGGGGGGCACCTCGAATGTGTCGGGAACTGTTGAGTGTGCCAGGATGAAGATATTGTGAATGCTGCCTGGGTATCAGGCACAGACAGGCATGAAATGCATCTCGTGGTCACACACCAACTAAACGTTCATGGACTGGTACCCCTTTCGGTTTATGAAGGCCACACCTTAATGCGCCAGTGCTTGCGTCCTGTTGATCACTCCTGAACCTGGGGCATCCCCTCAATGGTGGTGAACCCCGCTGCTCAGGCAACCTGGTGGGCTCGGTCCACATTGAAGCTGATATGTTGTGCTGACGGCATATCGGGCCTCCATGATAGCACGGATTCACCTTTGCCCCGAGGTCTTTGAGATCTCAGACAGGTCCCACTAAGCCTCTGGAAAGATCCCCTGGCGAAATCGTTCAGGCGACTCTTGACAGCCACCGGGAACGGTGACCGCCCTCATACCCCTGCGGTTCCAGGTGTCCCATTCTCTGGCACGATACGTTCGGTCTGGCAGGTCCCTGAATGACAGATGCTACCAGTATACACGAGGCCTAATGCAGTGAGCTTTCCATCCTCACTGGCTGCCTCCTCTTTCTCTGGGGCAGGCCCCGCTGCTGCAGAGCCCTTCCCAAGCACCCATACTACTGGTGTCGCTCTGCGGAATCACGGGCCACGGCGCGCAGCAAGATGGCTGCTTTGCAGGTGGTGAAAATGGGGATCCGTGCCTTGACTTTCTGGTCCCAGGGGGACACTCCAACCCACACCCCATCCCCTGGTCACCCTCCACTACTCCACTCGGCCAGGGCAGCTGCAACAACCCCACCCCTCCCTCCCCCCTTCACCCCCCCCAGCCAGCCCTGCCAGTGGCAGGACCAGCAGTCCGCAGCTATGCCATTGGGAACATGTCCCACCTCCTTTCTCTACCTCAACAGACATGCTGCCTGTTTCCCAATTTTAAAACCCACAACTAAACCTCACCGTCGGCAATTCCTGCTGGTGGAGGATACCGGGGCAGGCCGGTTAATGATATGCCAATGGTGTTTACTGTACTTGCGAGGTAGAATGCATTCACTCCGCTGTTGAGGTACCGGAGTACGGCACCGGCTCTAATTTTCAGCTGACACATGATTCTCCGCCTGATCGTGCTTCGCGATTCCGGCACAGCTTGACTGAGAATCCCTGCCTTCATCTCTGTGTAGGGGCTCCTTTTGAACAGTTCCCCAATACCTTTTCCATGTCCAGTCGGGGAAACGGCTGCCAGGAAGACACCACCACGTTTGACAGAGGGAGTTCTCACCAAAATTCTCAATGGGTTCACGCAGAAACGAGAAACCCAATCCCCACGATCGAGCCGACGCCCAGCCAGTAATGTGACCAACCTCGCCTGGGAAGCTGTGGCCACAGTTGTGAGCGCCACCTCACTCCAACAGAAGGCGGGGCTGCAGTGGCGGATGAAAATGATGACCTTCTTCATTGAGCCAGGGTAACCTCATGTCTCCCTCAGCCCATCCACCTCGCGGAGTCACTCAAATACCCGCTTCCACTCACCTCCCACGCATGCCAGACTTCATCCCCATCTGAAGTGGCGTAACTCCCACCCACACTCTTCCCACCTGTCTCATTGCAAGACAAACCTGAGCAGAATAGGCGTGAGCGGGAACAGCCAGCTGGAGTGACGCCGGAGCTCGAGACCCTTACCCTATTTGTGGAATGACCCCTTGAGCTGTCTGGCGAGGAGCAGGACTGCTCCTGTGCAGAGGACGAGGCTGGGGCCAAAGATAGTGAGAACTCTCAACACATCCAGCCATGGCAAAAACCTCATGTGAGTGACCTTCCTCCTATTAGTCCTGTCCCACAGTAATGTCATCTCCCTTCCATTGCAGGTCAATCAGGGACCAGCCTGGACCATCCTCGCAGCCCCCGGATGCCACGTATCTGAGCAGCTCCGAGGGAGACATTTCAGAGACTAGTATTGAAGAGATGTCACATCTGTCACCCGCAGCCTCTGCCAGCACACATGGCCACACCTCAGTGGGAAAAACTAGTATGCAGGCTTCTGGATCACACACTGGTGAGCACCTCACACCTGATGATCCACAACAGGTGGAGGCAGTGACATCCCAGGGATCTGCCACTCGGTGGGATGCCGCAGCCCAGGGCTTTGCTGAGCCTCTGGCCGATGATGCTCCTGGGTACATGATGTACCATCAATTGGACGCGAGACACGATGAAGATCCAAACTGTGGCTTTAATCAGCTAGTTGTTAGCCCGGTGGTCGACTACAGAGAAAGGCCGACCGCCTGGAAACCTGGGTACTTATACCCCGCCTCGGAGGCGGGGTCTACTTGCATCTCGACCAATTGGTGAGCAGTCACATGACTAGTCCCAGCCAATCAGACGAGAGGCACATGACCAGCCAGAGCCAATGGGAAACCAATGCTCTGCACCAATGGCAGTGTTCCCACTCATATCACCACATTCACCCCTTGTGGAGAAAGATGGCGGTGGGGGGGGGGGTGAGGGTAAGAGAGAGGGGGGGGTCCGAGGACTGGTGGTATGAGTAGAGATAATCGAAGATATGGGCTGCCCACTGGCCCGTGGCAAAATAAACAATACTAAATACTACATTAGGATGCAGAAAAATTACAATAGAGTCCAATAAGGTCCCATGGTTGCATCAGATGGTCGTGTCAGCCTGTCGGGAGCCCGTGATGTTCTGGTGGACGTCCCGTCGCAGTGGAGCCGGTGACGTCGGGCCGATGGTCGTCCTTGCCTCCGGGAGTGCCGGTCCTAGGTGTGTCTCCGTACCCCGGGCCGGTGGTGGAGACGCTGTAATCAGGGAAGGGGGGGTATATACACTTGGTCGTGGGGGCGCGGGGTGGGCTGGGGGGAATTGGGGTTGGGGGGAGGTGTTGATGGAAGAGGAGAGGGCTGCATGCCGGCGGGTGCCAGGTCCCGAAGCGAGACCGTATCCTGCCGACCGTCGGGATACTCCACGTACGCATACTGCGGGTTAGCGTGGAGTAACTGGACTCGCTCAACCAACGGGTCAGACTTGTGCACCCGCACATGCTTCCGGAGCAAGCTGGGCCCGGGGTGGCCAGCCAGGTCGGGAGAAGGGATCCTGAGGACGACTTCCTAGGGAAAACAAGAAGACGTTCATGAGATGTTTGATTAGTGGTAGTACAGAGGAGAGACCGGATTGAATGAAGGGTGTCGGGGATGACCTCTTGCCAACGGGGGATAGGGATACCTCTGGACCATAGGGCCAGCAGGATGGTCTTCCAAATGGTGCCATTCTCCCGCTCGACCTGACCGTTACCCCGGGGGTTATAACTGGTCGTCCTGCTAGAGGCTATGCCCCTGCTGAGCAGGAATTGACGCAGTTCGTCACTCATAAAGGAGGACCCCGGTCGCTGTGGATGTACGCGGGGTAACTGACCAGGGGGAAGATGGATAGGAGGGTCTTTATGACGGTTGTTGTGGTCATGTCGGGAAAGGGAATGGCGAAAGGGAAGTGGGAGTACTCGTCAATCACACTCAAGAAGTATGTGTTACGGTTGTTGGAGGGGAGGGGACCCTTGAAGTCTATACTGAGACGTTCAAAGGGGCGGGATGCCTTGATCAGATGCGCTCGTTCGGGGCGGTTTAGCACACTGGAGGGGCTGTTTAGCACACTGGGCTAAATCGCTGGCTTCAAAAGCAGACCAAGCAGGCCAGCAGCACGGTTCGATTCCCGTAACAGCCTCCCCAAACAGGCGCCAGAATGTGGCGACTAGGGGCTTTTCACAGTAACTTCATTGAAGTCTACTCGTGACAATAAGCGATTTTCATTTCATTTCATAGAAGTGCGGTTTGCACTCGGCGCAGACGTGGCAGTCCCTGGTGACGGTCCTGACTTCCTCAACGGAGTAGGGCAGGTTGCGGGTCTTAAAAAATGGTAGAAACGGGTGACCCCTGGATGGCAGAGGTCCGTGTGGAGGGAGCGGAGGCAGTGAATCTGCGCGCTGGCGCAGGTACCGCGGGATAGGGCATCGGAAGGCTCGTTGAGCTTCCCAGGACGATACAAGATATCGTAGTTGTACATGGACAACTCGATCCGCCACCGCAAGATCTTGTCGTTCTTGATCTTGCCCCTCTGTGCATTATCGAACATGAAAGCTACTGACCATTGGTCTGTGAGGAGGGTAAACTTCGTGCCGGCCAGATAGTGCCTCCAGTATCGCACAGCTTCGACTATGGCCTGTGCCTCCTTTTCCACCGAGGAATGGCGGAGTTCGGAAGCGTGGACGGTTCGTGAGAAGAAGGCCACGGGTCTGCCTGCTTGGTTCAGGGTGGCCGCCAGAGCTACGTCAGACGCGTCGCTCTCGACCTGGAATGGGAGGGACTCGTCGATAGCACGCATCGTGGCCTTTGCGATATCCGCTTTGATGCGGCTAAAGGCCTGGCAGGCCTCCATCAACAGGGGAAAAGAGGTGGACTGGATGAGGGGGCGGGCTTTGTCGGCGTAATTGGGGACCCACTGGGCGTAATAGGAGAAGAGGCCCAGGCAGCGTTTGAGGGCTTTGAGGGAGTTGGGGAGAGGGAGTTCCATTAGGGGGCGCATGCGTTCGGGATCGGGGCCCATCACTCCATTACGCACTACGTAGCCGAGGATGGCTAGACGGTCGGTGCTAAACACACACGTATCCTTATTGTAAGTTAAATTAAGGAGTTTCGCAGTTCGGAGGAATTTTTGAAGGTTGATGTCATGGTCCTGCTGGTCGTGGCCGCAGGTGGTGACGTTATCGAGGTACGGGAAGGTAGCCTGTAACCCATGCTTGTCGACCATTCGGTCCATCTCCCGTTGGAAGACCAAGACCCCATTTGTGACACCAAATGGAACACTGAGGAAGTGTTAGAGGCGCCCATCTGCCTCAAACGCGGTGTACTTGCGGTCACTCGAGCGGATGGGGAGCTGGTGGTAGGCGGACTTAAGGTCCAACGTGGAAAAGACTTTGTATTTCGCGATCCTGTTAACCAGGTCGGAAATACGGGGGAGAGGGTACGCGTCCAGCTGCGTAAACCTGTTGATGGTCTGACTGTAATCAATGACCATCCGGTTTTTCTCCCCAGTCCGAACTACCAGCACTTGGGCTCCCCAGGGGCTGTTGTTGGCCTCGATGACTCCTTCCTTTATTAGCCTCTGGACCTCGGACCCGATGAAGGTCCAGTCCTGGGCACTGTATCGTCTGCTCCTAGTGTCGACAGGTTTACAATCTGGGGTGAGATTAGCAAACAAGGAAGGGGGGTCCACTTTGAGGGACGCGAGGCTGCAGACAGTAAGGGGGGGATAGGACCGCCGAATTGGAAGTTTAAGCTCTGCAGGTTGCACTGGAAATCCAGGCCCAAGAGTGCAGGAGCGCATAGACGGGGGAGAATGAGGAGTTTGAAGTTTTTGAAAACCCTCCCCGGACCGTGAGGTCCGCTATGCAGCACCCGGTGATTTGGACGGAGTGCGAACCCGAGGCCAATTCGATTTTATGCTTAACTGGGTGGATGGGGAGCGCGTAGGGTCTTACCGTGTCGGGGTGGACGAAACTTTCCGTGCTCCCGGAGTCCAGTAGGCATTTCGTCTTGTGTCCGTTGAGCTGGATCGTTGTCGTAGTCTTGGCGAGCGAGCGTGGTCGCGACTGGTCGAGTGTGATGGAAGCAAGTCGTGGCGAGAGTTCCAGGTCATCCTCGGTGGCAGAGTAATCGCTTGCAGGGCCCAAGATGGCGGCGCCCAGGACCCACACGTGGAATCGGGGTCCCAAGATGACGGCGCCCAGGACCCGCATGTGGCGTCCAGGACCCAAGATGGCGGCGCCCGTGGGAACCTCGTGGCAGCTAAAGGCAGTGTCAGTGGCATCTGCGGGCCAGTCGGGGCAGCCGGGAGGGAGGTTGCAAGTGTCCGTGCCTCAGCTAGGCTGAGGGCGTTTTTCTCCAGCAATCGTTGGCGGATAGAGGAGGATTGCATGCCGACAACATAAGCGTCTCTAATTAAAAGTTCCATGTGCTCTGTCGCAGAAACTTGGGGACAAACGCACATTCTCCCCAGAGCCGCGAGGGCCTGGTAGAACTCGTCGAGTGAGTCACCAGGGAACTGCTGTCTAGTCATCAGGAGATGCCGTGCGTATACTTCGTTGACCGGCCGGAGAAAGTGTCCTTTCAGGATATCCATGGCCGCATCGTAATCGCTTTCGTCCTCAATCATTGAATATACCGCCGTGCCCACGCACGAGTGGAGGATGTGGAGTTTCTGCTCCTTGGTGGGCTTGCTGGCTGCAGTTGTCAGGTAACTGTTGAAACACGCCTGCAAATGTTTAAAGATTGCAGGTGCATTTGAGGCATGTGGGCTGGTGCGGAGGCAGTCAGGCTTGATGCGTAGCTACATTCCAAAATTTTAGCTGATTAAATTGATGTACCATCAATTGGACGTGAGACACGATGAAGATCCAAACTGTGGCTTTAATTAGCTAGTTGTTAGCCCGGTAGTCGACCACAGAGAAAGGCCGACCGCCGGGAAACCTGGGTACTTATACCCCGCCTCGGAGGTGGGGTCTACTTGCCTCTCGACCAATTGGTGAGCAGTCACATGACTAGTCCCAGCCAATCAGACAAGAGGCACATGACCAGCCAGAGCCAATGGGAAACCAATGCTCTGCACCAATGGCAGTGCTCCCACTCATATCACCACAGTACAGTTCTCCTGGAGCTGCTGAAACTGCAAAGGCAGAGTCACGAGGATCAGGAAGGGAAGACAGCATCTCTCCTCGGAGTGCAAGGCCGACTGGAGGAGTCACATCGCCTTCTGTCCGAGGCGATGGTACCATCACTATAACGCAACGAGACCAACACTGCAAAGGTGATAGTGGTGACCTTGGCACACTCCATGTCAAGGGATATCCGCTCCATAGTTCAGGTCATGACCTCCATGGCTGAGGGCATGAGGTCCAATGTGCAGGTCTCCAACTGCATGGTGCAGGCACTGGTGGGAATTCACGGGTGTCGGTGCCAGAGGTCGGCGGGGCATCTGGATTTCATTCCAGCTGCTCTCTATCCACAGGAGGAACACAGGGACCTCTGGGCATCTGAAGGGAAGAGGATCAGCAGGAGCACTGCACGGGGCCCTCCACCCAGGTGATCCTGAGGGTGTCCAGCCCATCTGTTGTTAGACACCTCAATCTGTGCAGCACTGCAAAACCCATGCTGCCAGGAGGCAGGCAGGTCCCTGATGGTCCTGGCCCCCCCACTGGATGCTCAACAAGGTCACCTCAGGAAACAAAGTGTGAAAGTCTGCAGGCCGCCTCCCACCCCACCTCCCGAGGTGCCGACACTGAACACCCAGCTCCAAATTGAACTTATCTTGGTACCCCTCAGCATCTCTGATGCCCCCTTGGTGACTGGCACCCTGGAGGGTGATGGCGACCTGAGTGCTCACCTACAAAATCCCCATCGGTGGTGAGGTAGCCAGGTTCTCGTTTTTAAACAGCTGTTGTAAATCGCATTAGCGTGACGTCACACCTGCAACCGGTGAATTTCAGTGAGGGGGTGTGGGGGGGGGGGGTCGTCTCGGTGGGAGGACTCACTAATGATATGCTAATGCAATTTAAATGACGTTCCGACCTTCCATGGTGGATTTCCCGTTGTACCGCCGGCGAAGGGTCTGGACAATTGGAAATTGGAATCTCGCTGGCGAGAATTGCATTTCCCGATTCTTGCCGTATTTTCGGCCAGAGTGGCCTTTCTTGCTGACAAGCTAACACGGTTCAAAGTTCCACCCTTTATTTCGGAACATTATCAATGTGCTTTGTAACCCTTCGGTGCTGCTGTGTTGGGCAATGTTATGCCCCTCTATCATTGTCACGTGTCAGTGTTATTGCTCCAGTTCTGTTGTCTCTTAACGCTGAGTTAGTCCGATAGGTGTGTTGCAGCCTTGAAGCTGCATAATGGGTGAAAACAAAGGGATTTGCAGGTGAACAATGGGATTGATTTTTCTCCCCATTTGTTGGGTATGAATAGGAGATAGGAATGGCAGTAAAGGAAAAGCAGAAAACTGAATCTCCTGCCAAAGTTTAATCCTTCGCCACCTGAAATGCAGATTTGAATGTGGCAGGCTTGAGACAAAGAAGGAAAGTATAGCCACGGTGATCAAAAGTAAGGGCAGGGGGCAGCACTCAGTGGGATTCTGAAACGACTCAACTTCCCATCTGAGAAAATGATTTTAGTCTCAAATAATGAAATAAAGACTACTGTAAAGTTCTAGTGCTGGAGCGCAAGATTAGGGGAACCTGGAAACAGAAGAATATTGTTTCGTCTTTGGCAGTATTGTGAGCACGACAGGTCGCAAAAGACCAGCTGGTCCATCCAGAGCATCATGAACAGAGACATCCTTACCCCGCCTCGAGTCAAACCCCACCCCCTTTACCCCCTGCTGCTCATCCACAATTAGAGTCTCCTCGAAGAGGAAAATAAAACCCAGAGCCAACAACAACATCTTGCTTTAGCGCAACACAATGTCCCAGGGTGCTCCCCAGCAGAATTATCAAACACAATTTGAGACTGAGCCACATTTGGAGATAGGCTGTTAATTGTAGCAATTGAAGTTAAGTACATATACGTGGAGGGCATTGACTGGATGCTTACTTGAACACTTATTAAAGACACTAACTGACACAGAAGTGGAGTCAGGAGGTATTTCCCTGCAATGTTTCACTCTGTGAATGAATCTGTCCCAAGTAAAGACTGGCTATCTGGAGACTTTCGGTGATGGGGATGTGCTAAGAAGTCTCACACCAGTTGGCTCTCCTCCTACGAACATGAAAAATAGGCTCTTTTCACCCGAAATTGCCCGCTAACACAAAGGAAATGTCATGATATGCAGACATGCACATAATGAGATACAGACAGGCAGCTAATGAACACAAAGAACAGGACATAACCAATCAGCAGGCAGAACACTTGGGGGTGGTTTCCCACTATAAAAGGCACGAGGCACTCACACTCCGCCTCTTTCCACTAGGGACATCTGCAGAGTGAGTCCGGTGTATATATCACGTAACGCATACAGCACGTGGCTAAGAGCTAGTCTGGTTCAGTCAGACAGAGAGATCACACTTAGGTTATCACAGAGTCGAACTCACAGTGAACTGTGCTAACTGTGTGACAGGTTCATTAAACCAAATTGAACTAACTTCAAGGTCTGTAGTCTATGTCAGCCATAGCTGCATCCAGTTGCTGCCCGTGTTATCTCAGTGTGCTTAACACGACAGGAAAAACATCCCCACACCCCCACACCTCTACCAGCAACATTACTGAGGAAAATGCCAAACAGCAGCCACTCGAGAGGCTGCGTGGAAACCAGGAGCAGAAAAAGTCTAGAGAAACAAACGGTCAAGCCGGCCGACACACGAGGAGGCGAAGCACGAGCCTTGCCAGAGCGAGAAGGACTGACCCACCGCTTAAGGAACCCACGCACACCTGGGGATGGATGGAGGATATTTTTTTCAAGAGAGTTGAGAGAACATCGAGAAGAGAGAAAAACAGATATTCAAGCTGCGGTCAAGGGTCCGATTGCGGAATCTCTGGCGACCAAGCAGGTGGCCCGAGGCAAGGCGGACAGGTGACTGGAAGCCCAGGAGAAAATGATCAAAGTACTGGAAAATGCCGCAACAGACCAGGGCGACCAGATCATCGCCCTGGAGAAAGAGGTGGCAAGGCTCGTTGTGACACAGGGGAGCCTGAAAGGGAAAATCGATGACCTAGAGAACCGGTCGAGGAGTCAACATCTACAGATCATGGGCCTGTTAGAGGGGATCGAAGGTAGGAACCCGACCGTAGGTGGCCCAAGTGCTGGGCAACCTGGTGGGAAGGGATAGCTTCCCTAACCTACCAGAAATTGTCAGAGCCCACCGGTCACTTTGTCCAAGGTCCAGAGCTGGGGAACAGCCAAGGGCGATAATCGTCAAAATGCACCAGTACCAAGACGGGAATGAATCCTGCGCTGGACAAGACAAACTAAGAACTGTAACTGGGAAGGTGACCGCATTCGGATCTACCAGAACATTGGGGCTGACCTAACCAAGCGGTGTCATGATAAGCAAACATGCAACTAATGAACACATAGAACAGGAGACGACCAATGAGCAGTCAGGACACTCAGGGGTGGTATCTCACTATAAAAGGGATGAGGCACTCACACCCCGCCTCTTTCCACAGACCAACATCTACAGAGTGAGACAGGGTGTATCCTCAGCATCACACCCCAGCACGTGGCTTAGAGCAAGGCTGGTTCAGTTAGACTGAGTTACTACATTTAGATTAGCAGAGAGTCGAACCCATTGAGAACTGTGCTAATAGTTCAATAAAACACATTGAACTCACTTCAAAGTCTGGAGCATCTTTTACTCAAAACTGCCTCAAGTGGCAGCTTGTGTTATTCCAAATGACGTAACACAACAAGCAGCAGGCAAAATTCAATAGGGCAAAGGGCGCTCTCTACAAAGCTGCGTGAAGTTTGGGATGCTGTACCCAGCCAAACTCTGGGTCACATTCCAAGGCAGGGAGAACTTTCTCACGGCCCCTGCAGAGGCTGACAAGTTTGTCTCGGAGACCGGACTAGAAAAACAGCAGCAGAGACAGCGATGAAGAGTCCTTCAGAGGGGACTTTTACTTTCTGAATTGGCAACTATGAACCACCATGCCGATCACTGCACGAGATTGTCCTGCCTCGTTCTGGGGCAAGGAAGGAAAGAGAGGAAGGAAGGAGCAAGGAAAGCACCGCAGGAGAAGGTGAGGGGAACGGCAGATAAGAAGCTTAGAGAATGGGCGACGGGAGGCGGCACGGCAAGCCCCGGGAGGGGGGCCACCACACTAGCGGGGAAGTTAGCACTGGGAAGCGTGCAGGAGAAAGGGGTTGTGGCGCATCTCCAGCAAGGGAGAGAGCACCTGGCAAGGGAGGGGGGGAGGGGGGGGGGGGGGGGGGGGGGGGTCAGACATCGGCAAGAGGGGGGCGACTGGGGGAAGAAACAGATAGAAGGGGGGGACAGCTACAGGGGGCGGGTGGGGGGACACCACAAGGGGAACACTGGATCAGAGAGAATGAGGTCATTAGACTAGCTACAGAAGGTCATACGCGGCGACTTGTAACAAAATGGCAGCCACTTTGGAGGGTCCTGAACAAAGCCCGGAGTGCAGGGGCGCACCCACACGGCATGCTCACAGTTGGCGACCATGTTGGGTGTACCTTGAACAAAGGGGAACCCCGGAGCGCTGGGGCACAACCACCAGGTAAGTATGGTTGATCCTGTAGGAGGGGGGGGGCGGGGAACCCACATCAGAATAGTCACTTGGAACATCAGGGGATTTAACAGCACAGGGAAAAGATCCAGAGTCTTCACTCACCTGAAAAGTTTGAAAGCCGACATAGTCTTCCTCCAAGAGACGCACCTGAGGGAGAAGGATCGACTGCGGGTAAGGAAGGGCTGGGTGGGACAGACCTACCATTCCTGCTATGGGATGAGAGCTGGAGGGGGCGGGTAGCCATGCTGCTAAATAAGAGGACAACCCAGGGGGATGGTAGGTTATGGTCAGCGGTGTCCTAGATGGGGCACCGGTAGTCCTGGTCAACGTGTACGCTGTCAGCTGGGCCGACACAGAGTTTATTACAAAGACCATAGTGGAAATCCCTGACATAGACACACATCGGGGGGAGGACTACAGATCGATCTTGCTGCTAAACGCAGACGCAAAAATCAAGCGTAGACAGCTAACATCGAACATCAGGGGCTGGATTCTCCCCTACCCAGTGGGGCGGGGGGTCCCGTTGGAATGGAGTGTCGTGAACCACTCCGGCGTTGGGCCGCCCCAAAGGTGCGGAATCCTCCACACCTTTAGGGGCCAAGCCCTCACCTTTAGGGGCTAGGCCCGTGCCGGAGTGGTTGTCGCGCCGCCGGACGGCGGGAAAGGCCTTCGGCGCCACGCCAGCCGGGGCCGAAGGGACTGCGCCGGCCGCCAGAAGTCCGCGCATGCGCAGGAGCATCAGCAGCTGCTGACGTCATCCCAGCGCATGCCTGGGGGGGTGTGGGTGGGGGGGGGTGGTTATCTCCGCGTCGGCCATCAGTGAGGCTGATGCGCGACGCGGAAGGAAAAGATTGCCCCCATGGCACTGGCCCGCCCGCGGATCGGTGGGCCCCGATCGCAGGTCAGGCCACCGTGGGGGCACCTTCCGGGGCCAGATTGCTCCGCGCCCCCCCAGGACCCCGGAGTCCACCCGCACCGCCAGTCCCGCCGGTAAAGGAGGTGTTTTGATCCATGCCGGCAGGACCGGCATTACAGCAGCGGGACTTCGGGCCATCACGGGCCAGAGAATCGCCGGGGGGGCCCGCCGACCGGCGCGGCACGATTCCCGCCCCCGCCGAATATCCAGTGCCGGAGAATTCGGCGGCCGGCAGGGGCGGGATTCACGCTGGCCCCTGCTGATTCTCCGCCACAGCAGGGGGTCGGAGAATCCAGCCCCAGGTGCCTGCTGAACATGATCATGATCCCAACCATGGAGAGAACACCTGAGGACACGGAAAAGGCCTTCAACAAAGTCGAATGGAAGTACCTCATAGAGGTACTCAGGCAGTTAGGGCTTGGAGCAGGGTTCACTGCCTGGGTGAAACTCCTGTACAGTGTTACCATAGCAAGCGTATGGACAAATACCACCATTTCCAAATACATCCAGCTGCACAGAGGCACACAGCAAGGATGCCCGTTGTCCCCGCTGCTGTTTGCCCTCGCGATCAAACCACTGCCGATCACACTTGGGACGGCAAAGGACTGGAAGAGGATCCGGAGAGGAGGCAGAGAGCACAGAGTTTTGCTCCATGCAGATGATCTGCTCCTCTACATCTCGGACCATGCAAAGCAGCTTGGAAGGAATCATGGCGCTCTTGAAAGATATTGAAGCCTTCTTGGGCTACAAACTCAACATGAGCAAAAGCGAGATCTTCCCGGTGAACCCGCAAGGGGGAGGAGCAGAGGCGGAGGGACTGCCATTTAAACAGGCCAAATTCCGCTACCTGGGGATCCAAATCGCTCACGACTGGACAGGGATCCACAAATAGAATCTGACCAACTTGATGGAGGAAGTAAAAAAGGACCTGCAGAGATGGAACACACTCCTACTCTCCCTGGCAGATGATCAAGATGAACGTACTGCCCAGGTTCCTCTTCCTGTTCAGATCCATCCCAATCAACATCGCCAAGGCCTTCTTCAACTCACTGGAAGAACTGCTTGTGGCGTTTTTGTGTGGGGAGGGGGAAGAACGCAAGGATCCCAAAAACTGTACTGCAGAGAGCGAGAACCATGGGGGGCCTAGCCCTCTCAAACCTGCAATATTATCACTGGGCAGTGGGGTGGCTATAGGAGACAGAAGTAGAGTGAGTGCTTATGGAGGAGAGCTCCTGCAGAGGAATCTCCCTCCGGACCCTAGCCATGGCGGCACTTCCATCCCCACCGAATAAATACTCAACGAGCCCAGTGGTGGCAGCAACACTCCGGTCGTGGAACCAACTGCAACAGCACTTCGGATTAACCAAAATGTCCGACAAGGCTCCCATCTGCAGCAACCACAGGTTCACGCCAGCCATAATGGACGCAAAAGGTGGAGACAGGCCGGCGGGATGCTGACAGTTAGGGACTTCTACAGAGACAACAGACTGACAACACTCGAGGAACTAACAGAGAAGTTCCAGCTGGCAGGGGGGGGTCACAAACTAACATACATGCAGGTCAAAAACTTCTTACGTAGGGAAACGAGGATGTACCCACGGTCACCACAACCCACGGCCGCTAGAGGACCTACTGAACGCGGACATCCTGGGGAAATGGAATTGCGGCAACATGTATGGGCGACTACTAAGGAGGGTCAGTACCCAACTGGATGAGACAAAAGAAAAGTGGGAGGAGGGCTTGGGCTTTGATAGAGTGTGGGGTGTCTGGAGCGAAGCATTGTACAAGGTCAACTCCACCTCCACTTGCGGAAGGCTAAGTCTAATGCAGCTGAAAGTGGTACACAGAGCTCACTTAACCAGAACCCAAATGAGTAGGTTTTTCCCCCGAGTGAAGGACAAATGCGAACGGTGCCAAGGACGCCCGACCAATCACAACCACATGTTCTGGCCCTGCCCCAGACTTGCCGGGTTATGGACAGCCTTCTTTAAGGCAATGTCCAAGGTGGCGGGGATGAGGGTGAATGAATGCCCGAGAGTGGCAGTCTTCGGGGTCACAGACAAGCTAGATCTATTCATGGAGAGGGGTCGCCGACGCCCTTGCCTTTGCCTCCCTAATCGCCCACCAGAGAATCCTGCTGGGCTGGCGATCAGCAGCACCACCCACAGCTGCAGACTGGAATTTTCCCAATTGGAGAAAATTAAATTCGCCATCCAAGAGTCAGGAGAGGGCTTCCACGCCATTCACCCTGTTTGTAGGCAACAGCCAATAAGCCAGAGAAAAGGAATAGGAAGGGGAGAGGGGAGAGGGGAGGGGGGGAAACAAAGAGTCATGAAACCCAACTATGCCCAACAAATAGCAAGATATATGGCATCACACCAAGGCAACTGGAGCAGGACACAAGAGCAGACGAGGGACGAAGGCACATTAGACGGCCAAAGGGGTGGAGGCCAGGAAGAAAAGGGGGAGAGGAGAGCAAGGGACCCAGCCAGAATCAAAAACCTACTGGAAAATAAAAAAGAGGAAGCTGTAACCATTGTAAATAACAGAAACATAGAACATAGAACAGTACACCACAGAACAGGCCCTTCGGCCCTCGATGTTGTGCTGCGCATTGTCCGAAACCAACTGATGTGTAAAGATTTCTCTTTATTTTGTCTTCAAATGTATGTCCACGCTTATCCTTGATTTGGAGATGCCAGCATTGGACTGGGCTGGTGCACAATAAGAAGCCTTACAACACCAGGTTAAAGTCCAACAGGTGAATCTGATGAAGGAGCAGTGCTCCGAAAGCTAGTGATTCGAAACAAACCTGTTGGACTTTAACCTGGTATTGTAAGACTTCTTACCACGCTGTATTACAAAAACATCAATCAAAACATTTTATTTTAAATGGATACCTGGAGTAGAACATTGGTGGCCAAAAACGTGCTCAAAAGATGATCTTATAGGAGGAGAGAGAGTGGGGGAACAGAGAGATTTAGGGAGGGAATTGCAGAGCTTGGGACCCAGGCAGTTGAAAGCACAGCAATCAGCGGTGGTGTGATTAGAATTGGCAATGCTCGGGAGGAGTGCAGAGATCCCGAAGGATTAGGGGGGCCGGAGGAGATTACAGGGATGCAAGGCCATGGAGGGATTTGAGATCACGGCATCAAACATTCAGCAAAATTCTGACCCGTCCATATTTGAAAATGTGTCGTCTGATTCCTTTGTGGCTTACCGAGCAACAGTTAAATATCTCACTCTGAAGGGTTAAATCTGTATCTATTCCAGGCAGTGAAAAGTATGAAATTAGCAAGTGGAAGGGTCAGAATAGCAGCAGTTCGCCTCCCACACATACACACAGCATCGAATCAAAGATTGAAGCCGGAATAGTACGGTGGCCAGCAGTTCAGATTGTTCCAATATAAAGGAATATCAGCCTCTGCTTTCATGTCAAGTCACAATACTTCATCAGTTAGTGAATCATTAAACATGTTCAGACCTCGAGAGGGCAAGTAGGAGAAGGGGCGGGGGGGGGGGGGGGGGGGGGGGGTGTACGGAGCGGGGCGGAGGGGGGCAACTAAAAGGTACAACATGTAAACTGTTAACGCCTCATCCAAATTTTTTTTTCTTTGTGCGTACAGTGTAAAAATACAAACTTTAATAAAAATATATATTTTTCAGTGAATTTAAATACAGAGGGATTGATTTTCAATCTGCATTTGGTACCAAGTGTTGCTCTGCTGGCCTCACTTTGCATCGAATCGGATTTGTTTAAAATACTTCAGCTCCAACTTGCCAACATATTTAAATTGACCGGTGACAAGATGTTGCTGTTCAGGCTTTAGTGTATATGGTATTGTGTGTGTGTGTGTTGAATCATAGAATCACTACAGTACAGCAAGAGACCATTTGGCACATCAAATCTGCACTGACCCTCTGAAAGAGCACTCTACCTAATCCAACTCTCCCACCCTATTCCTTAATCCTAACCTCTCTAACATCCCTGGACACTAAGGGAGAATTTCATAGCATGGCCAATCTACCTTACCTGTACATCTTTGGACTGTGGGAGGAAACCAAAGCACCCGGAGGAAACCCAGCAGACATGGGGAGAAACCGCAAGCTCCACACTGACAGTGACTCAAGGCCAGAATTGAACCCTGTGGTCCCTGGCGATGTGAGGCAGCAGTGCTAACCACTGTGACACATGTGGGTTTGGTGCCAATGGCGAAGCACATCCCCCACTCAAATGCCTTGCTGAGCCGATCTCACACCATGGCAAATACATCGTTGAAGATTGGTGTCGAACCAATTAAGGCCAAAGACCCCATTAGTTTCTCATCCACTGTTGTTGGGCAGCCATAACAGAGCTGGAAGGTGTCATTCTTTTCACAGGTAGTTTCAATCCTGTCCAACCCAGTATTCTAAATGTTGCTTTAACAAAAATAAAATTAGATGCGTGGCAATGTCTTTAATATCTGGGAGTAAGAGTCCATGATTACGGTAAAGGATGATTTTCAGCCTGTAGAGCCCATGCCATTCGAAGGACGGCATCAGATGATTGACCCCTTCTAATCTGCATAAATCAGCTGTAGCACAGCCAGATGAGCATAAAACCCGTTGCACTCTCTATCATCAACGTAGCTTGGGTATAACCCCACAAGAGCCTTTGTTGGACGATTAACAACTCACAGCTACAACTTTCCTGACTTCTCTGAAGTATAATTTATAATTTCATGCAGTTTTTGCGTGTCAGTTTTACATTGTGGACCAGCATTTGCAATGTCTCAGTTTAAACTGCTCAAACGCATGTCACGAGCTTGGGCTCCTGAGTTGAGTTTACAGTGTGCTAGCTCACCGCACAACGCAAACCCTCTTTAAATCAGTTTCGAACAATGAGCACTGATGTCAAGCAGTTTAGTTGCCATTCACATGTATAACTTCAAGTTTTGGAATTTCAAACGTGTGAAATAATCCTGGCGACGGTGAAAACGCCAGTCACGCCCAAGGAATAAACCTTTATCCTGTTCAGTGATCATGATAGCTCCCAGCAGAATTCTAGCCATTAAAGTGAAGTCTGGGAAACTGAGGTGCAATTATACTTCAAATAATTTTCCAGATGTATAACCACTGTAAGATTGCATAATTCCTTTCAAATTGACAGAGCGATTCCCAGGTAATCTCATACCAGACCAGCAGAATCTGATTATTTTGCTTGTTTTGTTAAGTCTTCACTGTGCACACGAATATTAATCCACAAAAAAGATCTATTGGAATTTGACAGATGACAGAATAAAAGCTTTACTTGGGCAAATAAATATTCCAAGGGAGAAGACGAGTGGGTTTATGAAAGGGGAATATATCAATGGTATATGGCCTCATCAAATGCAGCATAGCTTTCCTCTGGCTCTCTGCTGCTGTTTATCAATGAGATTTATTTTTATATTTCACTAAATCTATTGAGCATATTTTCACAAACCAGCCAGCATGCCAACATGTGGTAAATTCCCACTGAGATTGTGAAACCACATTTCAGTGTGCACACTTACACGAGCACTCTCTCATTCACTCTTTCACACACACAGGGTGGGATTCTCCCATCGGGCGGCTAAGTGTTGACGCTGGCGTAAAAATGGGAGTGTTTTACTCCGGCGTCGGCGCCCATTCTGAGACTCGATTCTCCGGGCCACAGTGGGGTAGCATGGCGCTGGAGCGGCGCACGGCAGCCCCGACACCAAATGGCACAGGGCTACAGGGGTCGGCGCGGAGGAAAGGAGGCCCACCGATAGAGAGGCCGGCCCACCGATTGGTGGGCCCCGATTGTGGGCCAGGCCACTACGGAGCCCCCCCCCCCTCCCCCCCCCCCAACCCGGGGTCGGAACCCCACCCCCTACAGGCCGCCCCCGGACCCTTCAACACCGAGGTCCCACCGGCTCAGAGGATGTTAGAGCAGCGCCGGCGGGACTCGGCTTTTTGTTGACAGCCGCTCGGCCCCTCCGGGCCTGAGAATTGGCACGCCGGCCCGGGCCGGATAGTCGGTGCATACCCCGACCAGCGCCGCTCCGACCACGCCGGCCCCAGTGGCGCCGATTCTCTGCTCTGCGGAAAATCGCGTCCCGGCATCGGGGCGGCGTGGTGCGATTCGCGTGACCCACCGACGATTCTCCGAACCAGCAGGAGGTCGGAGAATTCCGCCCCCTCTCTCTTGCACACTCTCACATACTCTCTCACACTACTCACCAAACTGGTCCGCCAGGCTGAGTAGGATGGGAAGGCAGGTCAATGCAAGCCACCTCCCTCTGCCAACATGGGCGAACCTGACAGGGAGGGGGAAATTGTCTCCGCTGGGAATCCAGAACTTAACCTGAAAATTGAAGCTAGAATTCTCAGGTTGATGGTAGGAATACAGTGGGAACCGGAAATTACCTCATCAAAAAAGTTTTTGCAGTTGAGGGGCTGTTGAAAAGCTATGATCGATAGACTTTTGATGAACACAATGGGAGGAATTTTGAGCCCACATTAAGCGCCAGCAAGAAAGCATGGTGAGAATCTGAAAATGTGACCTGGATGGTGGCATAACGTGAATCCTGCCACAGGAGGTCAGGAACCTCATTTAAATATATTATAATATCATTAACGAGCCCTCCCGCCGGGACCACCCCCCTCACTGAATATTCAGCGGCCAATTTACAATAACTATACATAAACAGGAACCTGGGGACCTCTCTCCTGAAGGGGAGATCGGAGGTGAGCACTCAGGTTGCCATTACTGGACACTGAAGAGGACACGGGAACACCGATATAGTCAATTCAGGGCCTGGGGGGGAAGGGGTTCAGTCTCAGAATCTTAGGGGGTGTGGTCGCTCACAGACCTTAGCGGCCCTTCAGTCTGTGATCCTCTGGGTGTAAAGGGGTCTGGTGGCTAGTTTAGAAGCAGCACTTCCCTTTGTTCTCCTTGCTGGGCCTGTGGCCATATCACCGCTGAGGGAATCTAGAGCGTTGGCACTGGGGTGACTGTAAGGTCCTTGGGTGGGATCCTATGAGAGGCCAGGCTGCATGAACAGAGTGGAGAAATCTGACAGGTGTTTTCAGACTCATGGGGCCTGAGGACCCTCAGAAGGGGGAGGGGGGACAACTTTAGTGAGAATGAATCCCACATTCAGGTTGCACTTTGAAACCTGAGGGCATGAGATGTCTGGAAGTTCAAGGCCACTGTTTATGAAGACCAGGCTATCAGGGTTTAGTGTGGCTGATTGCGACCAGTTCGAAGGCTTGTTAAATCCACAGCCCATATGAGCCGGGGGCATAAGGATGAAGTTGACATGCTAATTTCAGTCTTCACATGCATCAGGTGTGCCTCGCCTGCCACAAGAGGAAGCCAGTTGCCTAATCAGGATGCTGATGCTTCCTTAATGAGTCAATTGTCCCAATTCAGTCATCATTGTAATGCTTGAGTGTGCCACTGATTGGCGTCCAATTTGTAACCCTTTGACTGTTAGTCAGGGTTTCTCGTGATGCAGTGGGTAGCATCCTTGTGTCTGAGTCTTTAGCACCGGGTTCAAGTCCCACCCCAGAACATGATGGCCAAGGTGGTGACAAGCTATCAACCTGTTAAGGACATTTTAAGCCCTTGGTTAGGTCAGTTGGCTGGACAGCTGGTTTGTGATGCAGAGCGATGTCAACAGGGTGGGTTCAATTCCCGTACCGGCTGAGGTTACTGATGAAGGCCCTGCCTTCTCAACCTTGCCCCTCACCTGAGGCTTGGTGGCCCTCAGGTTAACTCACCATCAGTCAGCTCTCTCTCAAAGTGGAGAGCAACCTCTGGGAATATGGATCAACGTATTTGGAAGCCTAGCCCCAAGCATTCAACTCCAAAGCTCATACTCATTTCTACATAAGGAGAGGTGCCACAGATGTAATAATAATAATAATAATTACTTATTGTCACAAGTAGGCTTCAATGAAGTTACTGTGAAAAGCCCCTAGTCGCCACATTCCAGCGCCTGTTCGGGGAGGCCAGTACGGGTATTGAACCCGCGCTGCTGGCATTGTTCTGCATTACAGGCCAGCTGTTTAGCCCACTGTGCCCAGATGTGGCCTCCAATGCAAGGCATTATGGTGAATTCACTCATTAGTCACTCCAATCAAGGGAAGAATAGAGTGGGGGCAGCACGATGGCGCAATGGTTAGCAGAGTGGCAGCAGCATGTTCCATGATGAAGTCAGAACACAGGTCCATTGAATGCACTCAACTGCCCTCACTCCTCACCTTTTGGGGAAGTAATGTGACCCACTGGGTAGAAGAGCTTCATACAGGTGGAGTTGAGAGGGACAACTGTGCTGAAGAAGCAATTGTGTGACAGGAGAGGAAGTGAGGCTCATTGGAAAGGGGCTCACATAGGGGGACCTGCATGGTGGGTGTCCCACATCCTCGGAGGGCTGAGGGTCTGGGCATTATCAGGACTCCTCATCACTCACTTTGATATTCATTTCCTTTCAGTTTTTGATTCTGGAGCATCATGAAGCCATGTGATTTGGCAATTCTATTGATTACGATCGACCAGCAGTAGTACCATCGATGTGATTCTCTTCTGTTGGAGAGGTTCATTACCTGGTACTTGCGTGGTGTGACTGTTACTTGCCACTTGTCAGCCCAAGCCTGAATATTGTCTAAGTCTTGTTGAATATGGATGTCGACTGCTTCAATAGCTGAGGAGTCGTGAATAGTGCTGAACATTGTGCAGTCATCAGTGAACATCCACACTTCTGACCTTACGATGGAATGAAGGTCATTAATTAAACAGCTAAAGATGGTTGGACCCGAGGCACTACCCTGCTGTGATGACCAGGGACTGGAATGATTGACCTCTAACATCACAACTATCTTCCTTTGTGCCAGGTATAACTCCAACCAGTGGAGGGATATGCCCGATATCAATTGATTTCCGATTTGCTCAGGCACCTTGATATCAGGGCAATCACTCTCACCTCACTTTCTTGAGTTCAGCTCATTTGTCCACATTTAGACTAAGACTGAAATGAAGTCAGGAACTGAGTGGCCCTGGTAAAAACACAAGCTGAACATCAGTGAGCAGGGAGTAAGTACTGCTTGATAGCACTGTCGACGGCCCCTTTCATCATTTTGTTGATGGTTGAGAGTAAACTGATGGGGCGGAAATAGGTCAAGTTGGATTTGTGTGAGTAATTTTCCACATTGCTGGGTAGATGCCAGTGTTGTAGCTGTGATCAGCTTCGTCAGAGGAATGACGAATTCTGGAGCATAAGACTATTACCGCAATATTGTCAGGGCCCATAGCCTTTACAGTATTCAATGCCTTCAGCCGTTTCTTGATATCACGTGGAATTAATCAAATTGGTTGAAGACTGTCATCTGTGATCCTAATGACCTGAGGAGGAGTTCGTAATGGATCATCCACTCTACTCATCTTTTAAAAAAAATAAATTTAGAGTACCCAATTAATTTTTTCTAATTAAAGGGCAATTTTGCGTGGCCAGTCCACCTACGCTGCACATCTTTGGTTGTAGGGGCGAAACCCACGCAAACACAGAGAGAATGTGCAAACTCCACATGGACAATGACCCAGAGCCGGGATCGAACCTGGGACCTCGGCGCCATGAGACTGCAGTGCTACCACTGCGCCACCGTGCTGCCCCCACTCTACTCTTCTGGCTGAAGATGGTTGTAAATGCTTCAGCCTTATGTATTCCACTGCTTTGCTGGGCTCTCCATTGTTGAGGATGGGGATATTTGTGGAGCTTCCTCTCCCAGTGAGTTGTTTAATTGTCCACCACCATTCACAACTGGATTTTGCAGGACTGTTGGTTGTGGGAAACATAGAGAACATAATTTTCTAGGGGGGGAGGAATTATATGTGAAAACCAAGTGTGTAACTTTTCGAGTGTTGCTGGATTATTTGTATATGTCAGCTATCAGCATTCATTTTAATGAGGCATGAATGGGAGCAGAAGTGACTGGCATTGAACAGAGGAGGTGTGATGATTGTCCATTTAAGGGCAGCACAGCAGAGTAAGGGTCACCTAGCCTGGGGGACCAATTGGGACTCAGAGTCAGTAATTATTCCAGGGGTTGAGCCTCTTAGGCAGGAGACGCGTAGGGAGCATGATGCAGCTATCAGGCTGCTGAACAATTCTTATTAATAAATCCTTTTTGTGTTTCCTAATGGAGTCTCTGAAAGGGCATGATTACAAGAGCCAACTGCTGCATTGTAGGCATTTACACAACTGACTAGAACTGGTTTTAACTGGCTGCATTGGTCAAATATTGAAATTCTATCATGGATTTGACTTTTGTGGATTGCCACTCAAAGTCAAAGTGGTAATCATGAAACGCTGACCTCATAATGCTGCAGGAACAACTCTTGGACCAAATTTACACTGAATAAATATCAATAGGGTGAGTTTTCTATCTTACGGCCAAAGAATGAACTGTCAAGAACTATATTTTTGAAGTGGCAAATACCTATGGGTTTCCGTGTACCTCAGTGGGCCTTTCATCTCTTTTGACTCACAAGATTCCAGGTTCAAATCCTACTCCAGGACCTGAAGGGACGGTATACACCATATCAAGTCATCTCCATATCATCCAGCTACGGATTGATTGGCTGAACATTTTCTGCAAACTGTAAAGCATTCTATCAAAATATTGAAGGATCAGGAATTATTGAGAACAGTAAACAAATTTCTAATATCTTACTGGAACATTGTACTTGCAAATCTTACCGGCAATGCTTAAGAGGAAACCACGAACACAGTTTGATTTGTTAACTCCACTTGATACTTCAGAGATTATCAAATTACAATTACAACAAACACAAATTGCTAGGAGGGAGTAAATCTCTAAAAGACGAATATTTAACCAGGGAGAGAGAGTGCTAGCTCACACACTATATAGACGGATGATGAAAGAGATTGGTGACATCGTGCTGATCAGTTACCTGCTGCACAAAGTGAGTTTGCAGAAACTTTTCAAGATGTTCTACCTTGAGAAGATCTGGCGAGCTATACTTTGGAAGAGAGACCAGAGACAGTGCCAAGTTCAGGGATGCTGAATTCTACCAAAAAGGGATTAGAGGTCCACCACAGAGACTATCTCATTGAATTGTATTTATGTATAGAAACACCATACTAGGGTATCTGTTGTCTAAATGTTAATTCTTATCATTGCACAAATGAAGTAAAGGGGGAGGGCTGTTATGTATCTGGGAATACATTTCTGCTGGTTCTGCATCACGTAATGTGTAGTGACATCAGCAGAGTATTTGTGCGGGTTGAGCAGAGCACCATTTTGATTGTATAAACAACGCCCTTAATAAACCTCTCATCATGTTTTACAAGAATCCAGAGTGTGGGCATCTCCATACCTTTTCCTCTTTGCCTCAACAAAGAAATATAACAAATACCAAATGTCTTACATTCTCATTAGAGTTCCAGAAGCTTTGTTTACTCTCTTTACGATCTTGTATGTACAGTTCATAGAAACGATAACTTATTACGTGATAAGCACAACCTAGCATTGTGAACAGCTTGTCCTGTGAGGAGGTCTAGATACAGAGATATACACTGCTGCTGCCTCTGGGCTGCCTAGGGGAATCTTTGATCCCAAAGACTTGACGAAAAACATTTTTGAAACAGGTCCAGCCACAGGGCAGATTATAGGCCTGTTTACGCTCCTAATTTCTAGCCGTTGGGCAATCCGAATCCCAGCAGGAAGTGTCTTTGGAGCCTATGGGTAGAATACATTAATGCTCAGCCTGCTACACAAATGGTGCTGGAATGCTAATCAATATCTTTTCATACTCGCTATTAGAATTTAATCCACGCACCGTCTCTCTGCTGATGAAGGAGATTTTCCTTTGTGTCTCCCTAAACATCCCTATCCTAAGTGTAGAACTGTTAATTCCACTTAAGTGAGGGCTCATAATAATAATACGCACTGAATGGTGTGGCTTATCGCTAATATTATCTGCTGTATTCAATCGTATTAACCGAAGCAACATGATTTTCAGAAAGCTTTAGATGAAGTCCCATGCACAGCAAAGGGTCAGGGCCTGAGGGGGCCATGCCCATGAAGGGTGGGGGAGTGCAAGGCGGGTACGAAAGGGCCTCTCTCAGTAATGTTTTGGGAGGTGAAGGGTGGGGGTCCTGGAGGGAGGCGGGCCCGAAAGGGGGTGTGGGAAGGCCTGAAAAGGGGGGCCCTCAGAGATCCCAGAGCGGGGTGTCATCACTTGGGGTGTGTGAGGTAATGCCTATATGTGTGGGGATGACATTGCCAGTGGATGGAGAAAGTGTGGCCCTCAAACTCACTTAGGAATCAGGGCCCCCTTTCAAAATGGTGGGCCGATTTCCAAGGAGTCTGCCCAGTGAGTTCAGCTCCCCATTGATGTAAAAGGGCAGAATTTACCAGCTGTTCCTGCTGGCGGGATCCTCCAGTCCCACCGTGGGTGCACCCTTGTCCCGGGTTTCCCGGCGATGAAGGGTGCAGTCAATAGGAAATCCAATTGGACCAGAAGATCCTGCTGCAGGACCAACACCACCGCCGCAAAACACGCAGCGGGTTGTGCAGAAAACCCTGCCCTAAGTGTGGGCTAGCCCAGTGAGAAACTCCCCAGGGCACGAAAGAGTGACTATGTGTGATTAAATAGCGGTGGGGAACTTGACACCAGAGCCAGGGAGAAACTAGCACCAAATTCCGCCACAATTGATACTTGGGGCATGATTTAACGGAAAGGTTTCGAAGTGTGGTAGCGAGCAGTTGACCAGCAAGGTTGTCACAGGTATCAAACATTAATTGGGCCTCTTAACAAGGCCCCATGGGCTTCAGACTGCAAATGATTGTCCCACCTGCTGATTCGCCAGGACCGCACCCACCAGCTTCCAGCCGGGACAGTCTGGTGAATACAAGCACCTCTCTATTCTAATCCTATTTTCCAGCACTTGGCCCATAGCCTTGTATGCTATGGGATTTCATTTGCTCATCTGATTGCTTCTTAAAGGTTGTGAGGGTTCCCACAGCTACCATCCTTCCAGGCAGTGAGTTCTAGATTCCCACCCCCTCTGGGTGAGAATGTTTTTTCTCACATCCCCTCTAAATCTCCTGCCCCTTACCTTAAATCTATGTCCCCTGGTCATTGACTCCTTTAGTAAAGGGAAGGATTTCTTCTAATCTACCTCTCTATGTACCTCATAATTTTGTACACCTTAATCAGTCTTCTCTGCTCTAAGTGAATGCAAAATGCTTTCATTTTGTGTCACTTTTCTTTGCAGATTTTGGTTTAGCCTCGATTTTCTCGTTTTTGCTCCCAGATGGCAAGCTGCTGAGCATTTTCTGTTTTTGTTTCAGATTCCAGTATCTGCATTAATTTGCTTTTTATCTTTTGTTCCTTTACCGATCTCATTACTACTCCTGTTGCCGCACCAACTCTTTTGTCATTTAATTTGTTTTATTCTATCCTATCACTGACCTTCCTTTAAATCTTTTTCCCGCCCTTCCCCTTTCTCTTGTTTGAAACCTACTACATTCCTGATGCTTTTTCCCAGGTCTGATGAGAGCTCATTGACCTGAAATGTGTCTCCACGGATGCTGCCTGAGACGCTGAGTACTTCCAGCATATTCTCATTCATTAGCAAAGCTGGGTTTGATTTAGGGCATCAATCACCGTAGAATAAGCTGCAGATGACTCTGAAGGTGCCACGCTCTCCCTGGTAGCCTGCAATTGGATTAGGAACTCATGCATTACTGCACTAATAAAGGTAATGGACTCCTCCAGAGATGCCACTGGACTTCATGGTGAGATTGGCAGACTTTCAGATCAATGTATTGTGATGATGTCGCAATTCATATCCTAAAATTCTCCATACTTTTTAAACAACTATTTATGTGATCTGGCTGGTCACCGGAAAATCATTTACTCCATGCTGGGAGTAAATCCTTCCATTCCTCTCTCTCTGCTGACTTGATTACCATATGCCAGATAAATCTCACTGTCTGCCATGCAAAACGTCACTTCAAAGGCATTATTCTAATGCAAACAAATTTGACTGCAAAGTACGAAGAAGCCACATAACACAGACCAGTTCCTGTGCCCAGAAAACAATCAGTGCTGAAGGTGAAAGGAACTGTAACGTGTGCAAATTAGCTTTAAGTCAGCAAAAACCTTGTGCTTTTTATTACTTTTGTAACTGAGAAGGTAAAGTTAAAAGCCCTGTAATCAAATGAAATTTACTGTGTTGACATCATGAGACCGTTTAACTTTTAACAAAGCTGATTCATGGCTCTTGATTTAAGTTACACAGTCTGATCGGCCATTTTAGTGACCGAAATGCAGTTACAAGTAACGGACCTTTACAGCCTGCATTGAAAGATCCCACCAGCGTGAAGGGCTGGAGCTTACAGTGTGCATATTTGGGCCTCTGAAAAGCGGGTCCAATTTTCCTTTCTTGTATCCAGAATACTGTTAGTCTTCTTACCTAAGGGTATGTCTGTCTTAGGAGGGGTGCAATCAAGGTTGGTTCATTCCTGTGATGAGAGGATTGTCCTAGGCGGACAGGCTGACTAGAATGGGCCAATATCCCGCATGTTTAGAAGAATGAGATGTG
Source organism: Scyliorhinus canicula (assembly GCF_902713615.1). Lineage (NCBI taxonomy): Eukaryota > Metazoa > Chordata > Chondrichthyes > Carcharhiniformes > Scyliorhinidae > Scyliorhinus > Scyliorhinus canicula. The sequence continues at coordinate 215,224,631 of NC_052146.1, forward strand.
ATCTCATTGAAACAGATCACATTCTTGGAGGGTTTGACAGGGTCCATGGTGAGAAACTTTCACCTGGTCGAGAACACGGGGTGCTACTGCTGGAATAATAGAGAGCAGCCATTTAGGACTCAGATGAGGAGAAATTTATTCACACATACATTTGTGAATCTCTACCTCACAGTGCTGTGAGTGCTCAGTCATTGAATACATTCAGGATTAAAATCAACATATTTCTGGACCTTAAGGGGTTCAGAGGATTTGGAGATAGAACCAAAAGCTGAGTTAAGGTAAAAGATCAGCTATGATCTGATTGAATAGTGGAGCAGGCTAGAGGGTTTGAACGGCCCACTCCTGCTCCTGAAGCTCTAATGTTTCCATAACAGAGAAGAACCCATTTTAAAGATCAACCTCTGTTTTGTGTTTATAAAACAAAAATATTTGTTTCCTGTCATGATGTAGAATGAATGGCGAACAAATTAACAGCAAAATTAAAACAGGAGAGTAATGCGGATACTATGAGCTGCAGATGTGTCCCACATGCCTATCTCACAGGCAATCGGGAAATGCAGGCCAAGGCTAAGTCCCCTTCTTATACATTTCCACCCAGTCATGTTATTAAAATTATTAAAATTAGCAGCTTACACTGTGCAGGGCAAAAGCGATTCCCTGGAAAACATTCCACGTACATTTTCTACCTTACAGGGACCAATAATTAAGTCTACAATGTATCATTGCTTTCTTCAGTTATTCATTTTCTGCTATTAAATCTGTTTTGCCATTTACAGTCTAAACCACGGTCTAGAGAAATGTTTATTTTATGATGCTCTGAAGTCTAAGATGATCCTGTGAGGCAGAATGATATAATCAGTAGCCTAAATGCAGTAATGAGAGTTTACTGTTCAAACCCCGAACATGCTATTTCAATATTGAGCAATTAAAGATGTATTCTAGCCAATAGGAAACACTCAATAAAGGGAGTGCCGGAAGATACTGAACTGCAGAAAATATTAAGAGTGAGACCATCAGAATGTAACAAAGCTTGTGGTTGAATTTGGGTACTTAATGATGTCATCATACACATTGAAAATTGACGCAGCCAAATATAAATGTATCTAGAATCATAGAATTTACAGTGCAGAAGGAGGCCATTCGGCCCATCGAGTCTGCACTGTGGGAGGAAACCGGAGCACCCGGAGGAAACCCATGCAGACACGGGGAGAATGTGCAGACTCCTCACAGACAGTGACCCACGCCGCGAATTGAACCTGGGGCCCTGGAGCTGTGAAGCAACTATGCTAACCACTGTACTACTGTACTGCCCACTAATCTCTTACCTTCCTGTCTTTCTCTCCCCTCCCTTTCTACATATGCTGACTCTGGGTGAGGGTAGCGCTCAGCGATTCTCTGATACCTCCCCCAGCGACCACTCTTCCAGTTAAAGTTCAAACAGTGAGCCTGTATTGTCACCGACAGAGGTGGCAACCCCAATCCTCACCTCAGCGTGCGTGTGCACGTATGGAATCCTTTGAGAGTTCCAGAATGGTGACAAGGGGCGGGGTTCTCCAACCCCCCGCCGGATAGGAGAATCGCCCGGGGCCGGCGTCAATCCCGCCCCCGCCGTGTCCCGAATTCTCCGCCCTCCCCGAGATTCAGCGGGGGCGGGAATCGCGCCGCGCCGGTCAGCGGGCCCCCCACGGCGGTCGGTGGGCCACCCGCAGCGATTTTCCGGCCTGTGATTGGCCGAAGTCCCTCCACTGACAAGCCTCTCCCGCCGGCGTGGATTAAACCACCTACCCTACCGGTGGGAGCAGGCGGCGCGGGCGGGCGCCAGGGTCCTGGGGGGACACAGGGCGATCTGACCCCGGGGGGTGCCCCCACGGTGGCCTGGCCTGCGATCGGGGCCCACCGATCGGTGGGCAAGCCTGTGCTGTGGGGGCACTCTTTTTCTTCCGCCTTCGCCATGGTCTTCACCATGGCGGAGGCGGAGGAGACCCCCTCTCCTGCGCATGCGCCGGTATGACGTCATCAGCTGCTGACGCTCTGGCGCATAAGTGGACTTACGCCGGCCAGCGAAGTCCTTTCGGCCCCGGCTGGCATGGCGCCAAAGGCCGTTCACGCCAGCCGGCGAAGTGGGAACTACTCCGGCGCGGGCCTAGCCCCTCAATGTGAGGGCTTGGCCCCTAAAGGTGCGGAGACTTCGACACCGGAGTGGATCACGCCACTCCAACACACCGGGACCCCCCGCCCCGTCAGATAGGGGAGAATCCTGGCCAAGGAAACTAAGCGTTGGCCCAAAACACAAAGATGTCAGGGCAACACGGTAGCATGGTGGTTAGCATAAATGCTTCACAGCTCCAGGGTCCCAGGTTCGAATCCCGGCTGGGTCACTGTCTGTGCGGAGTCTGCACGTCCTCCCCGTGTGTGCGTAGGTTTCCTCCGGGTGCTCCGGTTTCCTCCCACAGTCCAAAGATGTGCGGGTTAGGTGGATTGGCCATGCTAAATTGCCCGTAGTGTCCTAAAAAGTAAGGTTAAGGGTTGTTGGGTTACGGGTATAGGGTGGATACGTGGGTTTAAGTAGGGTGATCATGGCTCGGCACAACATCGAGGGCCGAAGGGCCTGTTCTGTGCTGTACTGTTCTATGTTCTATGTTCTATGTGGCCCAAGAATGAAAAAAGAAAGACTTTGCATTCCTATAGCTTCTTTCATGACTTCAAACCGTTCCAAATCCCTTTACATCCAGTGGAATACCCTCGGAAGTGTATTTCCAATTGTAATGGAGGAGATACTATTACACTCCAAAGACTTTGAGCATAGAAAAATCAAGATCGACACTCAAGTGCACTACCGCAGGAGTGCTGTTGAAGCCGCCGTCTTTCTGGTGAGACATGAAACCAATCTGCCCTCTCAAGGGGATATAAAAGATTCCATGACATGTTTGGCACAGCAGTGCCATGACATCTGCTCTGGGCACGTTGAATGTTGTGAGATTAGTGTAGAAACATATAGATCTAAATTTCAGAGCTTGACTTCTTACGGACTGGTCGGCAAGTGTGTTTTCCCAATAGAGGTGGTCTGCACTGCAGAAGTTTGGAAGACTCTTTAGGGTGCATTGACCACCTTGATGAGGTTTCGCATGGAGACAGTTCCACACAGAAGATCAGCTTTTGGATTTTGTCATCATCCAAGTGGCAGGTATGGTTTGTCTAAGTTGAATTTTCTGGAGGGTGGTCTCCATGCTGTTGAGCCCAGCACAGTGAAGACTGTTCTTGTTTATAGTTCTGTCCTGCAATCAGATTCTTATGAGCCTATCACTATCAAGCATATGACCGTGTCATATCAAATTGTCTTTGACGGGCTGATCTTGCTTATTTTTCACTTTAATTAAAATAACCTGTAACGTATCCAGCTTAGTAACTGGTGCCTGTCTCACTTGGAGTCCGCACAAACAAGCATTCCCCAACTACAATGGCCGCGGTTTTTCTGGCCCATTCACAAACCTATTATGGCCATTGAATCCTGTGGGAGGCCAAAGATGGTGTCTGTGCTGCCAAGAACACCGAATGCGATCTTCCCGGACCCTCCCCACTGATGTAATTAGGTTCACGCTTAGAAAGGGCAGTACGGTGGCACAGTGGTTAGCAATGCTGCCTCACAGTGTAGGGACCCAGGTATTCAGATCAGCCATGATCAAAGCAAATGAAACAGACTGCAGAGGCTGAATGGCCCTCTCCTGTTCCTGGAAGGCAGGAGGATTTTGAATTTTTTGAATTTGTTCCAGGGATGTGGGTGTCGCTGACGATAGCAGCGTTTACTGTCCATCCCTAATTGCCCTTGAGAAGATGAGAGTGAGCTACCTTCTTCCACAGCAGTTAGCACTGCTGCCTCACAGTGCCAGGGAGCCGGCTTCAATTCTAGCCTTGGGTGACTGTGTTTAGTTTGCACGTTCTCCCCGTGTCTGCATGGGATTCCTCCGGGTGCTCCAGATTCCTCCCACAGTCCAAAACTGTTTAGGTTAATTGGATTGGCCATGATTAGCGCGTGGGGTAATGGTGATAGGGTGGGGGAAGGGGGCCTAGGAAGAGTGATGTTTCAGAGTGTTGGTGCAGACTCAATGGGCCAAATAGCCTCCTTCTGCACTGTACGGTTTCTATGGATTCTTCTATGAAATGGCGAGAACCTGATTTGAATGCATTGTAGTATCATTAGTGACATTTAAGTCAGATGTTCCAGCCACGTTGAACCTTCCTGCCCACCATCGTGATGTCACATGGGCGTGAATTACTACTGCTCTTTTAAAACAGCGGAGCAGGCGCCATGCACTCCAAGAGGGAGGAGTGAGATGAGTAACCCATTCCACCCTGTACCAGGGAAATTAACCATTGGTCAGCTCCAGAGGGAGAATGGTTCAAGGGTGCTGGGTGTTGGGAGGGGTCAGGGTGGGGGTGAGTGGGAGGGGCCAGTCTGGGGTCACCTTTGGGACGGGGTCAAGGTTCGTCTATATTGTCTTGAAGCCTGCTGTGTGTCTGTTTCAAACCCCTTCGCAGCTCAGAGCTATTTTGCAGCCTGTCTGTCTTAAAAACTGGTTAAAGCCCAGGGCAATTCTTCAGTCAGTTTATTGTAAAAGCACTTCAAAGCCCAGAGTAGATTAAAAGGCTCTTTGTTGACACAGCTGCTGACTGCCCCAGAGTTTCTTGTTATGGTGGCTCAAGACATACACTGGATGCTTTCAGTTGTTAATTGATGAAAGACAAAGCCAGTCAAGTTGCAGGCACAGAAAACGGGCAGCATGGTGGCACGGTGGTTAGCACTGCTGCCTCACAGTGCCAGGGACCTTGGTACAATTCTGGCCTTGGGTGACTATCTGTGTGGAGTTTATACACTCTCCCCGTGTCTGGGTGGGTTTCCTCTGGGTGCTCCAGTTTCCTCCAAAGATGTGCGAGTTAGGTGCATTGGTCATGCTAAATTGCCCGTACTGTCCAAAGGTAAGGTGGGGTTAAAGGGTTACAGGGTGGGGGAGTTGGCCTGGCTGGGATGTTTTTTCAGAGGGTTAAAAATACAAAAAACCCGTACATTAGCTGGGGTGTGTGCATTCCTGTGCGATTGGCCCCAATCCGGTCTCATGGTCCAGGGCGCCCGTCCCATTAAGGGGCAGTGCGACCACATCCCTCCCCCCCTTAAGTCCCTCATTACAACTACCCCCAAAAAAACTATATACAGAGGTTACAAATGTTAACAAAGACCACAGAAGAAAGAGAATCCATCAAAAGTTGATCCGGAAACCTAATGGCCCTACCGGACCCGCGTCATAGCCTTGCCAAAGGCTCAGCACTCCTTTGGGCGATTGAGTGGTCAATAGTAGATGCTGCCTCAGGAGGCACCACTTCAACCAAACTGGCCTCACCAGGTGGTTGAACAGAACTGGGAGTCCTGGCTCCCCTTGGCTGGACAGAATTACAGGAGTCTTCATGATGCTCACCGGACCTGTCGCCTCCAAGTTGGGGGTTTCCACCCACCGACTCCTCAAGTGGTCAATGTGCTTTCTGATGGTCTTCCTGATCACATTGACCACATAAGACACCGGGCCTAACCCCGGGTCTTCCACCCAGAACGTCCTATTGCCCGTCTGCTCTGACCGCTAACTCTTCTGGGAGGTCTGATGTGCTTCCAACCTCCCTGTCAAATTTGGAATCGCAAGATCCAATCGAGTTCTCAACCGACAGCCCATGAGCTGCTCAACTGGTGTGACCCCCGTGGCTGAATGAGGGGTTGAGTTGTACAACAACAAAAAATTAGCCAAACTCTGGTGAAGAGGTTTATCACGTTACTTTTTCATGGCATTCTTGAGGGCTTGGACCCTTTAAGCTAAGTCATTTGATGCTGGGTGGTAGGGGGCTGTCCTTATTTGTTGTGTGCCATCGGCTCGCACAAAATCCTGGAAATCATCGCCGGTGAAGGGGGTGCCATTGTCCAAAATAATTGACTCAGAAAGCCCATGAATTGTAAACATTTGGTGCAAGGCATCTGTCGTGGCCGCTGAGGTAGTGGTCCCCATCTCTTGAAGAGATTGAGGGCATCAACCAGTACCAAAACCATTGTTCCTATAAATGGACCTGCATAATCCATGTGGACCCTCGTCCTCAGACGGCCAGGCCATTCCCAAGTGGGAAGGGTAGTGGAAGGCGGCAAAGATTGCTGCATTTGGCAAAAATGGCACTGTTGTACTAGTTATTCAATAGCTTTATCTATTCTTGGCCACCAGATGTAACTCTGTGCCAACATCTTCATCTCTGTCTGCCCCATTTGATTCAAGATTGCGACAGAAAAGGACAACAATGGGCCTGAGACCAAAGTTTGAAACTGGGAAGGCTGATTTTAATAAGATCAGATATGATTTGACCAGAGTGGACTAGGAGCAGACACTTTTAGGAAAATCTGTGACAGAACAGTGGGATGCATTCAAGAAGGAAATAAGGAGAGTACAGGCCCAACATATTCCAATCAAGAAAAAGGGTGGGACCAGCGAATCCTGAATATACAGCATTGGACAAGAAGAAAAAGGGAGGCTTATGGCAGAAATCAAAGGCTCAAAACAGCAGAAGCGCTAGAGACATATAGAATATATAAGAGGGAACTTAAAAAGGAAATTAGGAGAGCAAAAAAAGGACGTGGTAGGATACTGGCAGGCAAAATAAAGACTGTGTGGACTTTGCACTTTCTCCCGTGTCTGTGTGGATTTCCTTCGGGTGCTCCGGTTTCCTCCCACAGTCCAAGGATGTGCAGATTAGGTGTATTGGCCATCCTAAAATTGCCCATAGTGTCGAGCCACTGGACAAGTTCCAATTTGAGCTGCTAGAGATATAAAGACAGAGCGGGGAAATCCATGAGCAGGTGTCAGCAACATTTCTACAACTGCAAGGCCGATTGGGGGAGTCTCAAAGACTTCAGATGCAAGAGACGATGCAAGAGACAGTGCTCTCTTTTCAGTGGGAACACAAAGGCGACATTGCGATCTGGACACTTGACGGGTTGGGGGCCGAGGACAACTGACATTCGTGGACACCACGCCTAGGCAGAAAATGATTGTGATTAGGAATGCTGGGAAGGTTTTAGAATGATGCTGGGAGATTTTGTGTTGGGATGCTGCAATGTGACAGCGAGTTGCTAAACGGTGACATTTTGGAGGTGACGGACGGTGATAATGTCGGGGGAGCAAGGTGGGAACTCACCCCTAGCCGCACATAGGAGATCATTCCTCTTCTTTCGGCATTGCACCATGCTCCTGGACAGACTGTTTGCACTCATTATTGCTGCTACCGTGTCCCAGGGAGGATCGCTGATATTGCTCGAGGGTCTCCTGCCGATAAGTGGGTACATCGACGTCCGCCTTTCCTCCACGGCACCGAGAGATCTGGTGAGGGCCCGCTCCAAAAACCTTGGCACGGGCCTTCTTGCTGTCATCCTCCTGGCCTGACGGAGAGTGAGTACTGAGGATCCGTTTAAATACAGCTCCTGTTTGATTGCAGTGCTCGGCTGACGCCGGGGCAAGCGAGTCAGATGCCTGGCGAGTCAGGTGTGTTCCAGGCAGGGAGAAAAAAATTTGACTAAGGACACGATTCTCTGGAAAGTGTTGTAGCGAGCGGGAATTGCTGCGAGCTTCCCGGCTCTCGGGCCAGCAAGGCCGGCAACGCTATTCGACGATAATTTGTTAACTTAACGAGACCGCACAGCCCCTTAATTGGAAAAAAATAATTGTGTACTCTAAATTTAAAAAAAATAATACATTTTCGGAAACATTCCACCCAATGTGTATATTCCCAGCTCTGAGATGCACTTCATAACACATCGAATTGAACAAGGATGCGCTGTTCACAACTTACAAGCTCTCAAATTTAATCTCAATATAAGATATCGTCAAAACTAAACATCCTAAGTGGGCTGAGCGAAAGAGTCATCAATAAAAGTACAGGCAGCGACCCAGACCCCTCTCTGATACTGAGAGTTGAATTTCCCCACTTTCTTTTCCCCTCTGCTTGTTCCTCAGTACTGCCTGTCAGTATTTTGACTAATTCCTGCTCCTCATTGCTTCCAACTGACGTTTATCATCACTTTCGACTGACTGCTTTTCCGCTTTCTTGCAGTTTCACAGCTTTGTTCTACTCTATTCGCTGCTTTGAATGTTCGATCGCACTCTGATTGCTGTTTCTCATTGCCTTCCTGCTGGCTGTGCTTATTCCGTAAAACACTCACATCCAGAATGTCAGCGTGTTTCAGTTCGAAAGCTGTTAACTTAAAGCCCTGTGTTCCTCCTGACACTGGCACTGGGGTGAAATTAACATTGTTGTTCCACGGTGTAAACATGAAATATTTGTACTGATCTCCTTCAGAGTCAAAATGGGCCACATTCCACGAAATAATGAAGCTCTCAGGTTGGACAGTCGAGATGGTTGAAACGTCACTGTCTGGTCCTCACACTGGCACTGAATGATGTGCACAGTTTCCATTTACCGCTGCCTTCTTCACAGCCTTTCCATCTCACAGCTCATGGTTTCAATACAGCTGTGCATGTCGCTGGAACCACTGCTACTAATTTTCATAATGTTACAGCAGGGGTGCAATGAGTTGAGATTAACCTATGAGCCGTAATTGCTCATTTGCTAAATTGTTGCCGTGATTATTCTCTTTTTTGGCAATTTTCCTGCTGTTTGGAGTCATTTTCAAATGAGGAAATGATGTTGCCTTGCAGGATTTTGACTGCGCGCATGAAGTAAATGATGATAATACGGTTTGCTAATGACTTGAATTACAATAGCAAAAGCCAACATGGTGGCTGACCAATTATCTGGATACGTTTCAAAACTGAAGTGTTACTATAACTAATCGAATGCTGCAATAATTATTCAATTTGTGTGTCTCGGTTGATAATAAAGCTAATTCTGGAATAATCTGCTTGCTACAAAAACTTTGCTCTTCTCAGCAACATTCCCTTAATAGGAATCCAGAGTGAAATATCAACATGTGGTGATTGGAACATCTCCCATATCAGTTTAATTACAGAAAATGGTTCCTCAACTGCAGTGAACTGTATTATTCTGGCAACAAATAAAGCAGAAACACCAGCCTATTTGTAAAAGCAAAGTTAATGCACTAAGTGATAAAATTCCACAAGGTTGCCTCAATTTTGTAACAAGGGGAGGTGGTGGCATGGTGGTATTCTCACTGGACTAGTAAACAAGAGACTCAGAGATATGCTCTGGGGACCCAGGTTCAAATCCCGCCACCGCAGATGGTGAACTTTCAATTCAACAAAAATCTGTAATTAAAAATCGAATTATAGAACCATAGACTCTCTACAGTGCAGAAGAAGGCCATTCGGCCCATCGGATCTGCACCAACCCTCTCAAAGAGCCCGATACGCCACCCTATCACTGTAACCCCACCCAGGGCAATTTAGCATGGCCAATCCATCTAAACTGCACATCCTGGGACTGTGGGAAGAAACCGGAGCGCCCAGAGGAAATCCAGGCAGACAGGGGGAGAATGTGCAAACTTCATACAGACAGTCACCCAAGGTCGGAATCAAACCCAGGTTCCTGGTGCTGTGAGGTAGCAGTGCTTACCACTGTGCCGCCCCACGATGACCATGAAATCATTGTCGATTGTCGTAAAAACCCATCTGATTCACTAATGCCCTTTAGGGAAGGAAATCTGCTGGTCTGACCTACATGAGACTCCAAATCCACAGCAACATGGTTGACTCTTAATTGCCCCTCAAGGGCAATTAGGGAGGAGTAATAAATGATGGCCCAGCCAGACCAAGTCCGATGAACAAAAAAAGAACTACAGCTGTTATGTTCAGGAGGGGCCTCACGGTAGCATGGTGGTTAGCATCAATGCTTCACAGCTCCAGGGTCCCAGGTTCGATTCCCGGCTGGGTCACTGTCTGTGTGGAGTCTGCACGTCCTCCCCGTGTGTGCGTGGGTTTCCTCCGGGTGCTCCAGTTTCCTCCCACAGTCCAAAGATGTGCGGGTTAGGTGGATTGGCCATGCTAAATTGCCCGTAGTGTAAGGTTAATGGGGGGATTGTTGGGTTACGGGTATACGGGTTACGTGGGTTTAAGTAGGGTGATCATTGCTCGGCACAACATCGAGGGCCGAAGGGCCTGTTCTGTGCTGTACTGTTCTATGTTCTATGAGAGGAGAGGGCAAATGAGTCTCGTCTTCTCACACTCCTCTTTTGTCTGCAGAGGTTTTTTTTTAAAGGATCTTGTTGCTTGTTGTCAATTCAATTTTACCTGTTTATGTGCTGTTCTGTGACTATAAAAGTCATGATCAGACAGGTATTCTTGAGTTCTATAAAAAAGGATAGATTTTATTGTACATAACCCAGTGTATGTAAATTTCTAACAACACACACACATGAAGCAATTTAGCTGCCTTCTGACAAAGCTCGGTGGTCCTGCTAGTTTTGGCATCAAGGAGGTTTAAAGATGTAGACAGATGAGTAATCTGTTCTTCTGAAGACATCAGCTGTGGGGTTGAATCCCAGTCTGCAGCACATGGAGGGTCAAAGAAACAACAGACATGGAGCTGGATTCTCCACAGCCCCGCACTGAAATAACGTTCGGCGCGGGGACAGAGAATACAACACGCCAATTCTCAGGTCCCGGAGAATCGCCAGACCGCCGGCAGACTGGATTTTAGCATGTTCGCAGAGTACTCCGCGCGGCTGAGGTGCCATTGCCACAGGCCCGCCCAACGATCCTCCGCTCCTAACCAGCCGAGTTTCCAATGGCATGGTTCCAACGACCTATTGCCAGTCGGGATGCTTGTGTGGCGGCTGCTGACTCAATCCGCAGCCTCCCTGGTGGGGGGGGTGGGGGATTCAAACAGGCTGGGGGCCTTATAGACGGCCGGTGGACAGATCGGCGCGGTCGGATCTTCGGGCGCGCGGTCGATCGTGGGAGGGTCTACATTCTTCATCTGCCTCCGCAGTCTGAGTCCGCCATGGCGCTCACGCGGCAGATGGAGGCCGCCTCTGTGTGCATGCGCAGACTCAGAACCAGAAGTGCGGGGTCTCGTATATGCAGCTATGGCTGCGTAAACTACTCCGGGTTCCTGCTAGCCACCTGCAGGTCAGTGAATCAGCTCCACTTTTTCACAGGAATTTCAGAGTGAAATGCCAGCGTTTTTACGCTGGCGTGGGGACATAGTTCCATTTTGGGAGAATCCAGCCCATGGTTTGAACTTGCAAGTTGAATGAAAGGAGAGAGAACCTAGTAAGGGTTTATCTCCTTCATAATCTCAGCTGCTTGTCCTGTTCTGCAGAAAAAAAACAGTTGCTTAAAGACACAAAAGTTGGGTTGTCACATGACCCACACTTTCCAACTGTCCAGTGATCCAAATTTGGTCATGGTTAGTGAATTCCAGTTAAATAATGGCTGAGAATTCCTCTCTTAGCCACAGTCCCATTGTCCAAGTGATTATATGTAATGGTTTTTTGCCACCCAGTTAAGTATACAGGTGATTGTCTGGATGCTTTACAAATGGGATAGGTGATGGCCCCAATTCATATTCCTCCAAGACCAGTGTTCCTGGTGTGGCTTTGCAGGTAATTTGTCTCCATTTCAATACATTTTTTAATTCATTTATGGGATGTGGGCATCGCTGGTTAGGACAGCATTTATTGCCCATCCCTAATTGCCCTTCAGTAGGTGGTGGTGAATTGGCTTCTTGAACCGCTGCAGTCCTTGATGTGTAGGTACACCCGCAGCGCTCTTAAGGGGGAGTTCCAGGATTTTTGCCCAGTGACCGTGAAGGAACAGTGATATATTCCCAAGTCAGGGTGATGAGTGACTTGGCGAGGAATCTCCAGGTGGCGGGGTTCCCAGGTATCTGCTGCGCTTGTCCTTCTAGATGGTAGTGGTCATGAGTTTGGAAGGTGTTGTCTAGGATCCTTGGTGCGTTGCTGCAGGGCATCTTGTAGATGGTACACACGGATGCCCTCTTCGTCAATGGTGGAGGATTTGAATGTTTGTGGAAGGGAGAGCTATCAGGCAAGCTGCTTTGTCCTGGATGGTGTCTAGCTTCTTGAGTATTGTTGGAGTTGTACTCATCCCAGCAGGTGGAGAGTATTCTATTACACCCCTGACTTGTGCCTTGTAGGTGGTGGGTAGGTTTTGGGGGGGTCAGAAGGTGAGTTACTCGCCGTAGGATTCCTAGCCTTTGACCTGCCCTGGTAGCCGCAGCATTAATGTGGCTAGTCCAGTTCAGTTTCTGATCAATGATAGCCTTCAGGGTGTTGATTGTGGGGGATTCAGCGATGGTAATGCCATTGAATATCAAGGGCCAGTAGTTAGACCCTCTCTTGTAGGAGATGGCCATTGCCTGGCACTTGTGTGGCGCGAATGTAATTTGCCACTTGTCAGTCCATGCCTGGATATTGTCCAGGTCTTGCTGCATTTGGACATGGACTGCTTCGTTATCAGAGAAGTCGTAAATGGTGCTGAACATTGTGCAGTCATTCACAAATATCCCCACTTCTGAACTTATGATGGAAGGGAGGTCATTGATGAAGCAGCTGAAGATGGTTGGACCTAGGACACTTCTATGAGGAACTCCTGCAGTGATTGCTCTGGAGTTGAGATGATTGACCTCCAACTACCACAACCATCTTCCTTTGTACCAGGTATGACTCCAACCAGTGGAGAAGTTTCCCCGATTCCCAATGGCTCCAGTTTTGCTAGTGTTGCTCGTTCTGGGTGAGTGTGCTTAACACTCAATTTGGCTCTGTTTCGTTACTTAGCTTTGGAGTCGCCAGGTATCGTTAAGATACCGCCACAAGTTTCAAGGTCAAGTTCAAAGCAATAAAACCATACACCAATTAGTAAGTTCAAACAAATGAGTTTATTATAATACAATTATAAACTACTCATGCACACGCTAATATGACTAAACTATTCCTACCACTAAATAGACCAATACTTATCTGAATAAGGAACTGCTGGATCAGGGGACAAGGCCTCTTGCTCTGCACTGGGTCCGCAGACTTCAGGCTGGTACGGGTTAAAAAGGGGTCAGGAGTGTCTATCTCTGGTAGCGATCGTTGTGAGACACTTACTTGCTGGCGGCTGCTGTCCGAACCTCTCCTCTCTCTCGGTCAAGGTCTTCTTCGGTAAAGGCTGGTCAAGAGGGCTGGTCAGAGAGGAGGGCTGGTCAAGAAGAATAAACTGAGTTTGGGACCTGTCTTTTATAGGTCCTAGGGCTTTGCGCCCTATTGGGCGGACCCTCTATCTGCTGGGGATCGATTGGGTCTCTTCCCAATCGATTTGTTTGAATCCCCCCAATACTGAGGCTGTCCCTCGGCTACTGGGCGGGCCTTCAGGTGCTTTGTCTTCGAACCCCGCTGGTGCCGGGGTGTCTGGTTTCCCATACACTGTTGCAATCACTTCCCTATTTGTGTCCATTGTCTCTGGGATCGTTCCATTACTATGCTAACTGTCCCGGAGACTGCCTCATTAGTATGCAGAATGTTCGTTTCGGTGCTGTCTGCTCTCTTAGCAGACAGAATACACAGTGGCTTGGTGCAGCCTGCTTGTGCTGCAAACTTTGTCCATTTTACCCTGCAAGCTTTGCGTTCCTCCATTTTGTATTGAGGGAATGGCCAACTTCGGTGGCTACACTAGGGCTCCTTGATGCCGCACTCAATCAAATGCTGACTTGATGTCAAGTGTAGTCACTCTCACCTCACCTCTGGCATTCAGCTCTTTTGTCGATGTTTTAACCAAGGCTGTAATGAGGGCAGGAGCTGAATTGTAGAAGTTCCAATGGGAAGCCATCTTTGACTGTGATCCCAAGTCATTGACTTGGGGGCATTGGTATTTTTTGAAATTCAATTCAGGGCTTCCACCCAGTAAATTCAAAAATAATTTTTGATATAAAACATAGTTTTGCAACAATGGCAAAATCCTGCATTTGGATTAAGAATGTGAGTATGTTTCATCTGAAGCAACATGGGTTCAAATGTTAACAAACAATAAACACATCATGGTTTAAAAATATGGTTATACTGTTTTTGGGAAGTTAAATGTTAGCAAACCTCCATGAAGTTTGGCCAATTGTTATTTAGCTCGAATTTTTCCTTCACTGAAGTACATAACTGCTTTAAATTCACATGCGTAGTTACTCTGACATATGTATAAATCGATTCCAAATTATAAATGAAGCTTTTTCTTCCAAAAATATTATGCAACAGCAACTTGCATCCGTATTGTATCTTTAATGTGGTAAAACACTCCAAGGCGCTCCTCAAATGCATTCCAAGCACTAAGTGCATTCCAATCACTCAAGCGTGTGATTGGAACACACTTACCTCTCTTTGATGTGGTCAATGTTTGTGAACATTAGAGTCACTGATCCATGAAAGGAGATAAATGAATCAAGGCTTCAGCTGGTTTGTGGAAGTTGTCAATCGCAGTCCACTACTAGAAAGTTATGAATGGCTTGCAGCTAATAGATCTGTGGGGTTGAAATACAGGTCACAGCTGTTCGCCTTAGAGGAATGGACAAGTGGAGCTTCCAGGAAAGTGTTACAGCTGTATTCTTTTTCACTGCCTCTAGCTTCCAGACAGGAGTCTCTTTGGGGGGGGGGGGGTGTCTGTGAGGGGTCCCTCTAGTTAAGGGGTCCCTGTGGGGGTCCCTTTTAGTTAGGGGTCTCTTTGGAGGTTCTCTAGTTCGGGGGCCCCTGCGGGAGGACCCTTTAGTTAGAGGGTCTCTGTGGGTGCCCTCTACTGGGGGGGGGGGAATCCTTCAGTTAGGGGTTTTCCAGGTGGGGATCTGCCTTTTCATGGGGTCCCTAGGGGGTTCCCCTTTTAAGGGGATTCCAAGGGGGGTTGTGGGAGGGCCTGGTAGAGGAAGGGTGGGCAGGTAGTGCATTGTGTGGGGGAAGGTTGCCCTCGGATGGACTCTGGGGGCAATTCCCCGAAGGAGTTACCCCCTTGGCTCACCGCAAGGTCCATCATGCCAGAGCCATGCTGATAGAGATCACAAGTGATCCACGCCCACATGATTCCTGGCCCCAGGGACTGGAGAATCACGGAGGGCCGGAGCATCGGGTGCCAGGCCCAATAAATGGATGCAAATGTGCCGTTAAGATCCATTTGCATTCATTTACATCCTCCTGTTGGCGCGTGGTCATGGATTCCAGCGGCAGTTTGGAGCATCGCATTTGGACCATGGCAGCCATTGCCCGCCGATCCCGATTGTGCGATTCTCTGTCGCATCATGGACACGAGTACCACCATCGGCCAAAGGAGAATCCAGCCTGAGGTTTTTTAAATCGAAGATTTGGTTAACTGTGAGCTAATATGAGTCAGCGAGCGCAGCACAGTGGGTGAGGGAGGCTTAGTGTGTGTTAGGATATGGGCAGCAGAGTTTTGGAAGAGTTGAAGTTTACAGAGAGTGTAAGATGGGATGCTGGACAGGAAAGAACAGGGATAATCAAATCTGGAGAGAAAAAAGACATGGGCGAGGGTTTTTAGGCACATGGGCTGCAATGGCGGATAATGTTACTGATGTGGAAATAGGCAGTCTTGCTGATGAAGAGAGTATCCTCACCTTATCTTCATTGTCCACGAGTGGGACATAAGGCTGCACGAACAGAGTATGCAACAACATAAACAGAGCTTAGCATCAAGTAGAACACCAGGGTGGCAAAATGAGTCAGACAGTAGGCAGGGTGGGGATGGAGTTAATGGTTTTTGAAAGAAATGAACATTGTTTAATGTAAGCTGTGAATATTGTATAATAATGAATAATATTTGGAATAATGATACTATAACATTTCTGATATTGTGTGATATTTAATGTGGTCAACTACAACAGAGAGCCCGCTTGAATGATATGTGCAACTCAACGGGGACAAATACGGGTGCCCTGGCCTTCGCCTTGTTGATAGCCCATAGGCAAGTTCTGTTTGGATGGAGGATCCAGTTGTGCCCAGTGCTTCGTCCCGGTTGAGTGACCTTATGGAGTTTGTGTACTTAGAAAAGGTCAAGTATATCATGAGAGGTTTGGCAGAAGGGTTGTATTCGAGGTGGCAGCCGTTCATTTCCTATTTCAAGGAACTGGTCACTGTCAGATATTAGGGGAGTGAGGTGCGCGGCTGGTTTTGGGATTTGCTTTGGGTTTGAGCCATGATTGTTTTTCTTTGTTGGGGGGGGGGGGGGGGGGGGGGTATGGGTAAGAGTCCAGAATTCTAATTGTTCTGCAATTTGGGTTTTTTGCTATTATATTGAAAACAATTATGTTAATAAAAAATATTTTAAAAAATAATATCTGCAACTGGACAGTTAATCAAATAATAATATGTACAAATTTTCCAACTCCAAACTTCTAAATACCTCTGTGAGCCTTGTAGTTATCAATTATTCAGCTGCATACGGATTCATAGCTAGTGAAACCCATTGAAAACTTCTGAATTAATGGTTCCTTCCAAAGTGGAAGATTTCTTTCTGTAACCCGCACACACAAGTTGACGACTAATTACAATGAAAATCTATCAAAGAATGTGGTCAAAATGAAATCTTAACACACTCATTAGGCTCCAAGATTTTAAAAACCTTGAATGTTGATCTCCATTTTATGCTTAATTAGAGTAATCTGAATTAACTCTGTGTTGTATCTGACAATTAACCCCTATCAGTCCAATGGCACCACGTAAATCCTTCAGGTCAACTGGGGACGGGCTGTTAATTTTCTCCTTGCAAGATGCTCACAGCTTTATGAAATTGCCATTTGTTTTCATTTTCTATGCATCTCCCTAATAAAGCCAGTCTTGGCATATTAAAACTTAATTTAACAACAAACAGTTGGCGGGCGGCCTTTGCGTAGCAGGCTGATGTGGTAAATCACATGTTGAGAGTAGTAGCTCTGGGGGAATGAGAGCTTTGGCAGCATTCCATCTCTAAGGAGATGCAACTGTGCTAGAAGCGGATTGTCATGTATCCGAAACAGTAAACAGAGCTCCAAGGTGGAGCTGTTTACCAATAAAGTGATCTCTCCCCAGATGCTGGCACTACTGCAGCTAATTAAGAGAACAATTAAGACCAAGACTATTATTCAAGTGCAGGGCTAGCAGCCATTTTGCTCACTCTGTGATGCTGTTCATGCTCCCCGGGGGCCAAGCCATATTCACTCATTCAGAAAATGACAGGAAGAAGCTATTAAATAGCTGAAAGCCATAAAAATGCAATCATACTGTTCTCGAGTTTAGCAGCCCACTGGAGACTAATGCCTGGCAACTTTTGAAACTCCCCGGCCCCTGATTTCACACGCTTGCAAATAAGAAGATGAATCATAGATAGCTCAGACCAGGATTTAATTATGAGAGAAGGGTGCTGGAGATATTGTCAATCCTCCTTTAAAAAAATTTATTTTTACTAATGAACGTCACTGCGCTTGAGTCTGAGGTGCAATTATTTCCATTGGGTTTATTCATCATACATCTTTTAGTGAATTAGCTAAAATATAATTGGCGTGATTTAACGGAAACATTTCTAAGTGTCATTTTGGGCACGCCTGGTGGGTGTTTCCCGATGGCCGCATTGGCGAGATTGTATTTAAAGGCACTTAGTGTAGGAAATGAGCCCCCATGAGCTTCTCATCATTACTGGCCGTCTCGCCATCTGATTCGTCAGACTCGCACCTCAGCACCTTGCTGCTAACAAGGGGGAGCTACTTTTAAACGCTCCCTCACCATATACTCCCTGTCAGTACACAAACTCATCAGCCAGGTCCTCAGCGGGTACCCCTTGTCCCCGAAGAGTCAATCTGCCATTGTGGGGTGGTCCTTGAAGACACCGGGGATCTCCGAGTGTCCCAGGATTAGCTGACAGGCACACTCCCTGGGAAGGGTGCACACACGTGCATGATTCTGAGGTGGTGGTCACACATGAGTTTAACATTCAGGGAGTGGAACCCTTGCCTATTAATGAAGGGCACTCCCTGATGCCCCGGTGTGCACAAGGCGTCATGCGTACCATCAATTGCCCCCTGGCCATGGGCATCCTGACAATGGCAGAGAATCCTGAAGACC
Organism: Scyliorhinus canicula; assembly: GCF_902713615.1. Lineage (NCBI taxonomy): Eukaryota > Metazoa > Chordata > Chondrichthyes > Carcharhiniformes > Scyliorhinidae > Scyliorhinus > Scyliorhinus canicula. Next base: position 215,242,713 of record NC_052146.1, read on the forward strand.
GGGCACTTTGGTGAGCTTGGTGCAGCTCAAAGTTGATATAGTCAGCGGCCCAGGCATACAGGGCATCCTTGTTACGGATTCACTTGTGTGCTGTAGCTTGTGGATTGCCACACAAATCTCCGCTCGAGCCCTGGAGGGATCCGGTTGCATAGTTGTTCAGGACTGCGGTGATCTTCATGGCCACTGGGAACGGGTGTCCTCCTCTTCAATGGGGTGCCAAGTCTGCGAATATGTAGCACAGGTGCCACACTGTGTCTTTGTTGAGACGGAGTACCCTGCGGCACATACTGTTCGTCATCTCTAAACATCAACAATGTCTGTACACCTTGGGCCGTCGCTGACCTCACCCTCGGGATTCCCCTTCCGCCTGATGGGTGGCCACATCTTAAGGGTGTGCAGTGGCCTCCAGCACATGGGGTACAGCCTCAAGTCTGCATTGACGCTGCAGCCTTCTCCATTGTTTGGCTGCCTGGGCTACCGCCATCACCGCGAGCACAGCCTCTGCGGGACCGACAACATCGGCCATATTGTTATATCTATAAGTAATTGGAGAAGGAGAGGGACTAACAATCAAATAGGGCTTCCACCCTGGGACCCTCAAATCCCCCAAGCCTCCCCAACCTTATGTGTCCCACCTTCTCTCAGAGTGCCATCCTGCAAGCCAACTGTGCTGGGGAACCTTGCTCTGCACACTCATCCCCAGCCAGATCAGGAGCCTCCAGGCCCCAGTCCCCTGCAGGGTTCATTAGAGAGGTTGTGCGCATGTACCCTCCCCTGATCCACACGCTTACCCTATGGTCATGAGGATATCCCCAGTGCTGATGCCCAGCTTTCGAGTGTTTGATTGTTGGCTGCAGTCTCTTTGGTGCTGATACTTCTAAAGGTCAGATACACAGTTCAGGCATCAAAGTTTGATTGAAATACGATGCACTGATCATTGTCTGACACATGGCATGTGTACCCATGAGAAGCCATTTAGGAATATTTTGTTTATTAAACGTTCAACAGTAATAAAGATTTGAAAATCAACTACGTAACATTCCATATATCACACTAACCATTAAACAATGAGGAAACATCACCGTTCCATATTGATACCAATATAAAGCTATATCAGTTCATTTTCACATACAC